>NC_067244.2:266978717-268228717 GCF_019359855.2 Lolium perenne | reverse complement strand
GGTCCCGAGATGGAGTTTCGCGACGGTGGCGGCGTACTGGATGGTTTCTCGCGACTTCGACTTCTCGTCTCGCGTTTTTAGATCAAAACCCTTAAGTAATCCCGAGAGGGGCGTCAGAGGCCAGCCGAGGCGGCCACACAATAGGGTGGCGCGCCCCCCTCCTGGGCCGCGCCGGCCTGGTGTGTGGGGGCCTCGGGCCTCCACCCGGCTTGCCCTTGTGGCTCCATAATTCTTCTGGAAAAATAAGACATTCGACATAAATTCCGGGGATTTTCCTGAAAGTTGGATTTCTGCACAAAAACGAGACACCAGAGCAATTCTGCTGAAAACAGCGTTAGTCCGTGTTAGTTGTATCCAAAATACACAAATTAGAGGCAAAACAATAGCAAAAGTGTTCGGGAAAGTAGATACGTTTTGGATGTATCAACTCCCCCCAAACTTAGCTTATTGCTTGTCCTCAAGCAATTCAGTTAACTACTGAGTGCAATAAAAGAACTTTCACGAACACATTTGCTCATATGATGTAAATATTCTCACGATATGGCAAGTACTTAAGCAATTCATAATAAGGTACATGCAAATAAAATCATCTAATAGCTATGTCAATCATGGAAAAGGTACCAACAAATTAACAATAAGCATCATGAATCATGTCTATCAGCAGGATTGCAATGTTCATAAAAGGATATGATAAAGTGGTATCTCGCTTTCCAGTATTTGTACAGCAAAATATAAATGCTCGGGCACCTTTGAAGTTCATGGAAAGAATGGAAGTAGAGATTATCAAAGATAAAAGCATCAAAGTTATACCACTGCTAATCATATTTTGGGACAAGCATATTATACTAAGAATGACAGTTGTGCTCTCAAGAAAGTGCTCAAAGAAAGGATGGAGACTCAATGTAAAAGTAAAAGATTGACCCTTCGCAGAGGGAAGCAGGGATTAACATGTGCTAGAGCTTTTCATTTGTAAAACAGGAGTAAAATTATTTTGAGAGGTGTTTGTTGTTGTCAACGAATGGTAATGGGTACTCTAACTACCTCATCAACCAGACTTTCAAGAGCGGCTCCCATGAAGGACGTTATCTCTACCAGCAAGGTAGATAATCCCTCTTCTCTTTTGTTTACACATGTATTTTAGTTTCATTATGGATGACACTCCCCCCAACCTTTGCTTACACAAGCCATGGCTAACCGAATCCTCGGGTGCCTTCCAACATTCTCATACCATGGAGGAGTGTCTATTTGCAAATTAAGTTGCTTACTGATAAATCAGGGCAAAGCATGTGAAGAGAATTATTAATGAAAGTTAATTAATTGGTGCTGGGAACCCCGTTGCCAGCTCTTTTTGCAAAATTATTGGATAAGCGGATGTGCCACTAGTCCATTGGTGAAAGTCCGTCCGGAGTAAATGACAAAATTGAAAGATAAACACCACATACTTCCTCCTGAGCTATAAAACATTAACACTAATTGAGAAGCATTTTGAAGGTTTTAAAGGTAGCGCATGAGAATTTACTTGGAATGGTTTGAAATGCCATGCATAGGTATTTATGGTGGACGCTCTGGAATAACTTGGTTTTCAGGGGTTGGAAGCACGAGCAGCGTTCCCGCTCAGTACAAGTGAAGGCTAGCAACAGACTGGGAAGCGACAATCAAGAGAGCAGTAACTGTCATAATCATGCTTGCGACAAAATAAATTAACGGAGGCATAAAAGTGATACAAGAACTCTGAGGTGAAGTAAATCATCGAGGCTTAATTGACTTTTGTTCAGTCATATGCATGCGTGAGCATGTGCCAAGTTAATTCAAGTGGATTATTCAGAGGAGGATACCACAATGTCATATCTATCTATGAATAAAGCAATGCAAGCAAATATTTATGACATGCTACTCATATTAATAAATTGGAGCTAATCATGAGAGATCATGAACTACTAGACTCTCTTAAATGACATATACCTCACATGAACCAACTAAGCATGCTCACATGGATGAGTATATGTACAAAAATGAAAACCAATAGTGTTCATACCAGCCTCTCGCCACAGTCGGATTGTCGTAGATCGTCATTATTGCCTTTTCACTTGTGTAGCTTGAATAATATGGAATGAAAACCAAGCTCTAACCACCGAAGACCACTGAACTCCATAATGAACTTTACAAAACCAAATAAGAACAGCAAATATTTTTGGTGTTTTCGAATTGGAAACAAAAACAAAAGGAAACAAGCAAACAAAGCAAAATCTTTTTGGATTCTCTTATAGCAAACAAACGATAGCAAATAAAGCAAAATGAAAGCAAGAAACCAAAATAAACAAATGGTAAAGAGAAAAAACAGAAATATTTTTGGTATTTTTGTGTTTTAGGAAAGAAACAAAGCAAAAAACAAGAGAATGAAAACTAGAAGAGTCACATAAACACAAAGTAGCAGAAATCTGCCAAACTTGAAAGCAGTAGAGTAATCGATTTTTAAGAAAATCTTCCGCTGCTCAGCTCGAAAAGTGTTCAACTAATGAAAGTTAGATAACAACCTGGGGAACATGCACAAAAATTGGCTTCGTAAAATAACGTTCTGGCTGTTTTTGAGAATATTTTTGGTATCAGTCCAGAATCTGTTTTCAATCAGCACCTCCCCAAATATCATCTCCCTCTTATTAGAAAACCACTTTAAGGAGCTAAACAAGTATGTACAAGTATCCAGCAACTATAATATGCAAAGAATGAGTGATTCCGGTATACCTCCCCCCAAGCTTAGGCTTTTGGCCTAAGTGGAGATCAATCCCATGGTGCCCATGAAGTAGCACCTCCGTAGTATGACGAAGACGGATCCTGTTCTGGGTATGTCCTGGAAGAAGCACCAGGATACGTGACGGTGTAGTCGTAGGAGGGCTCGGCTTCCTCGGAGTCATGCTTCTGGTGGAAACCTTGTATCTTCAGTTGCTCATCCACCTCCTCCTTAGAGCACGACCACGGTTTCCTGTCAATACTAAACAAATCTGACTGTGGCAAAGGGATTTCCCTTTCTTCCCCGTCAGCAAACAACATTCTATAGACAATATTATCTAAGCTAGAGTCATTTGTAACAAATTGGTGACTCTTCATAGCAGCAATATCAAGCCTTATAGGAGTTAATTTCACATCAGTAGGGTCAAGAGGAAGATTTAAATGTGCCAAAATGCGTGATGCAACAATTCCTCCAAAAAATAGGCCCATTGTTAGACAAACGACGAGCAACAAGAGCACCAAGATGATAAGGCATCTCTCTAGTGAGTGCAGCAACTAGGAAAGCAAGATGATAACTAGAGATATTGCTAGTGTTCTCCCTACCAAGAATGCTAGAAGCAAGATAGTAAGCGAAATATTTAATGGCAGGGAGTTGAATGTTTCTTATCTTGCCACGCTGAATGGTGCGACAATCATCATTTGTGATTCCTCGATAGAGCTCCAGCAAATCCTTGGGATTGCTCTCAATCTTCTTCGCTGTACCTACAGGGGCAATATCCAATGCAGTACAAAAATCCTTCAACTTCATAGTAATAGGATCACCATAAATCTTGAATGCAACTGATGGTTGGTAGTGCTTATTATTGAACTGAAAGCTCTCAACAAAGATTTTAGTTAGCGTGTAGTATTGATCCCTCTCATCTTCCATATAGGAAGTTAAGCCCACATTATTGATAAGGACCAGGAAATCATCAAGCAACCCTGCATTACTCAGAAAGTTATAGCATGGAAAAGATGAAGCATTAGGGACTCCATTGTCTTCTTCGGCTTCGAAGCTCGGTGCGATGACATCCTCATTATAGGACCGTCTAATCCGAGTGGATGACCTTGAGGGTCTCCCCGTGCTTGTAGTCTGTCTTTCAAACACTTCTCCAAAGTTATAGTTATCCATCTTCCTTTTCTGAAATTTTTCAACAAACATTATAAAATTTGATTTGGTGACATATAATTGAGGGAAACTACTATAGGAACTTGCTAGAGTACTAAACATGCATCAAAACTAAGTTTTACCACTTAGAACAAGCATGCAAGCTCACTAAACATGTTACCTACAGCAGCAAAATATTCAAGATATACTCAACCAAACAAAATTCTACTTGGATAATCGAAGGAGTCACATACCGGAGAGCAAATGTGCCAAATTTCAGACAAAAATCTGGGCTGAGCAAAGAGATCGAGAAATCTTGAGCTCTTGAGCAGAAACGCGAGTGAGAGAAAGTGAGTACGAGTTTTTTCGGGAGAGAGAGTGCAATGAGAGAAAGAGATGAAGTGGTGGGGCAAGGAGGGCCCCACACAACAGGGTGGCGCGCCCCCCTTCCAGGCCGCGCCGGCCTGTGGGGTGCCACCCTGGGGTGCCCCACTGGTGATCCCCAGGTGCTCCCAGGTGCCTCTTCGAAAAATAAAACCAACGGTATAATTTTTGTGAATTTTTGAAAACTTTGAAAAACGCACATTTCTGGGTATTAAATTTATTATTACTGGGCAGAAAAAGATTTGCAAACCTCTAAACAACTAAAGCATCTTGCAAAATAAGTTAGTCTACAGCAAGTAAAACAAGTGGAGGAAGAAATAAATGTTGTTTAGCTCCTCTATGCATATAAAATGTACTTGTTAACAAGGGTGACCAAGTCTTGCCACCAAATAAATTTTACATAACATAAGAAGAATTAAACCTCAAATCAATCATGTTACCTTGTATTGTATTGATATGGATCTAATCACAAGAGTTTGATATTCTTCTTTTGGCTCATATATTGGACAATTAATAGTTCCCACTTTGATAGATCTCACATTAGAATTTGTATTAACTCCACATATTTTATCAACCTTCTTGGGAAAATAAACAGTATGCTCCTTGTCATCGACATTGAAAGTAACTTTTCCTTTATTGCAATCAATAACAGCCCCTGCGGTGTTAAGAAAAGGTCTCCCAAGAATAATAGACATATTATCATCTTCAGGCATTTCCAACACAACAAAATCCGTTAATATTAAGCAGTTTTGAGTAACTTGAACAGGAACATCCTCACATATACCAACAGGAATAGCAGTAGATTTATCAGCCATTTGCAAAGATATATCATTCGGTATCAACTTATCTAAATAAAGTCTCTTATAAAGAGAAAAAGGCATAACACTAACACCTGCTCCCAAATCACACAGAGTAGTTCTAACATAATTATTCTTGATGGAACAAGGAATAGTCGGTATACCTGGGTCGCCATGCTTCTTTGGAACCTTGCCGTTGAAAGAGTAATTAGCAAGCATAGTGGAAATCTCCTCATTAAGAATTTTCCTTTTGTTAGTGACAATATCTTTCATATACTTTGAATAAGGAGGCAGTTTAATAGCATCAGTCAAAGGGATTTGCAGGAATAAAGGTTTCATCCAATCACAAAATTTATTATAGTGTTCTTCTTCCTTTGATTTTAATTTCTTAGCAGGAAAAGGCATTTGCTTTTGAACCCAAGGTTCTCTTTCATTACCATGTTTCTTAGCAATAAAATCTTCTTTAGTGTACTTTTTATTTTTAGCATGCTTTTCAGGTTCTTCTTCAACCTCTTCTTTATCAGAAGCATCATTCTTATCGTTATCTTTATCAGGGGAGCCGACTGTCTAAGTTACAAGATCCGCGAAACGATGCCACCCAAAAAATTTAAGCCTACCCCTACCAATGCTGCCAAGTACGATGGGCAACAAGAACCAAGATCCTGGATAGACGACTTCCTGCAGACTGTGATCCTGCACAAAGGAAACCAGATAGCAGCAATGCAATGCTTACAACTTTACTTGAAGGATTCAGCACGGGCCTGGCTAAGGGGGTTGCCGAAAGGTTCTGTTAAATCATGGGACGACCTAGTAGATGCCTTCGTTGCCAACTTCCGAGCAACATACAAGAGGCCCGTTGGGATCGAAGAACTGCGGAATTGCCGGCAGAAGCAGAAGGAGTCGATGCGTTCATACATCGGGAGATTCACGAAGCTCCTGAACGCTGCCGAAGACGTATCTGTCGACAGAGCAATCGACGCTTTCAGCGACGGCGTTCAGCGGGAAAGCTACATAGAAAAACTTGGGCGCAAAAAGCCAAAAACCATAACCAAACTAATGGAAATTGATGGCGTGTAACTCACATGTTCGTTGGGAACCCCAAGAGGAAGGTATGATGCGCACAGCAGCAAGTTTTCCCTCAGAAAGAAACCAAGGTTTATCGAACCAGGAGGAGCCAAGAAGCACATTGAAGGTTGATGGCGGCGGGATGTAGTGCGGCGCAACACCAGGGATTCCGGCACCAACGTGGAACCTGCACAACACAACCAAAGTACTTTGCCCCAACGAAACAGTGAGGTTGTCAATCTCACCGGCTTGCTGTAACAAAGGATTAACCGTATTGTGTGGAAGATGATTGTTTGCAGAAAACAGTAGAACAAGTATTGCAGTAGATTGTATTTCAGTAAAGAGAATTGGACCGGGGTCCACAGTTCACTAGAGGTGTCTCTCCCATAAGACAAACAGCATGTTGGGTGAACAAATTACAGTTGGGCAATTGACAAATAAAGAGAGCATGACCATGCACATACATATCATGATGAGTATAGTGAGATTTAATTGAGCATTACGACAAAGTACATAGACCGCCATCCAACTGCATCTATGCCTAAAAAGTCCACCTTCAGGTTATCATCCGAACCCCCTCCAGTATTAAGTTGCAAAGCAACAGACAATTGCATTAAGTATGGTGCGTAATGTAATCAACAACTACATCCTTAGACATAGCATCAATGTTTTATCCCTAGTGGCAACAGCACAACACAACCTTAGAACTTTCTGTCACTGTCCCAGGTGTCAATGCAGGCATGAACCCACTATCGAGCATAAGTACTCCCTCTTGGAGTTACAAGCATCTACTTGGCCAGAGCATCTACTAGTAACGGAAAGCATGCAAGATCATAAATAACACGTAGATATAACTTTGATAATCAACATAACAAGTATTCTCTATTCATCGGATCCCAACAAACGCAACATATAGAATTACAGATAGATGATCTTGATCATGTTAGGCAGCTCACAAGATCCGACAATGATAGCACAATGGGGAGAAGACAACCATCTAGCTACTGCTATGGACCCATAGTCCAGGGGTAGACTACTCACACATCACACCGGAGGCGACCATGGCGGCGTAGAGTCCTCCGGGAGATGATTCCCCTCTCCGGCAGGGTGCCGGAGGCGATCTCCTGGATCCCCCGAGATGGGATCGGCGTTGGCGGCGTCTCTGGAAGGTTTTCCGTATCGTGGCTCTCGGTACTGGGGGTTTCGTCACGGAGGCTTTAAGTAGGCGGAAGGGCAAGTCAGGAGGGCACACGAGGGCCCCAGATGATAGGGCCACGCGGCCAAAGGGGGGGCCGCGCCGCCCTAGGGTTTGGGCTCCCTGTGGCCCCACTTCGTTTCATCTTCGGACTTCTGGAAGCTTCGTGGAAAAATAGGCCCCTTGGCGTTGATTTCGTCCAATTCCGACAATATTTCCTTACTAGGATTTCTGAAACCAAAAACAGCAGAAAACAGCAACTGGCACTTCGGCATCTTGTTAATAGGTTAGTTCCAGAAAATGCACGAATATGACATAAAGTGTGCATAAAACATGTAGATAACATCAATAATGTGGCATGGAACATCAGAAATTATCGATACGTTGGAGACGTATCAGCATCCCAATGCTTAGTTCTGCTCGTCCCGAGCAGGTAAAATGATAACACAGATAATTTCTGGAGTGACATGCCATCATAATCTTGATCATACTATTTGTAAAGCATATGTAGTGAATGCAGCGATCAAAACAATGTATATGACATGAGTAAACAAGTGAATCATATAGCAAAGACTTTTCATGAATAGCACTTCAAGACAAGCATCAATTAAGTCTTGCATAAGAGTTAACTCATAAAGCAATAATTCAAAGTAAAAGCATTGAAGCAACACAAAAGAAGATTAAGTTTCAGCGGTTGCTTTCAACTTGTAACATGTATATCTCATGGATATTGTCAACATAGAGTAATATAATAAGTGCAATAAGCAAGTATGTAGGAATCAATGCATAGTTCACACAAGTGTTTGCTTCTTGAGGTGGAGAGAAATAGGTGAACTGACTCAACATTGAAAGTAAAAGAATGGTCCTCCATAGAGGAAAAGCATCGATTGCTATATTTGTGCTAGAGCTTTGATTTTGAAAACATGAAACAATTTTGTCAACGGTAGTAATAAAGCATATGCATCATGTAAATTATATCTTATAAGTTGCAAGCCTCATGCATAGTGTACTAATAGTGCCCGCACCTTGTCCTAATTAGCTTGGACTACCAGATCATCACAATGCACTGTTTTAACCAAGTGTCACAAAGGGGTACCTCTATGCCGCCTGTACAAAGGTGTAAGGAGAAAGCTCGCATTGGATTTCTCGCTATTGATTATTCTTCAACTTAGACATCCATACCGGGACAACATAGACAACAGATAATGGACTCCTCTTTTATGCATAAGCATGTAACAACAATTAATAATTTTCTCATTTGAGATTTGAGGATATATGTCCAAAACTGAAACTTCCACCATGGATCATGGCTTTAGTTAGCGGCCCAATGTTCTTCTCTAACATATGCATGCTTAACCATAAGGTGGTAGATCTCTCTTACTTCAGACAAGACGGACATGCATAGCAACTCACATGAAATTCAACAATGAATAGTTGATGGCGTCCCCAGTGAACATGGTTATCGCACAACAAGCAACTTAATAAGAGATAAAGTGCATAATTACATATTCAATACCACAATAGTTTTTAAGCTATTTGTCCCATGAGCTATATATTGCAAAGGTGAATGATGGAATTTTAAAGGTAGCACTCAAGCAATCTACTTTGGAATGGCGGAAAATACCATGTAGTAGGTAGGTATGGTGGACACAAATGGCATAGTGGTTGGCTCAAGTATTTTGGATGCATGAGAAGTATTCCCTCTCGATACAAGGTTTAGGCTAGCAAGGCTTATTTGAAACAAACACAAGGATGAACCGGTGCAGCAAAACTCACATAAAAGACATATTGTAAACATTATAAGACTCTACACCGTCTTCCTTGTTGTTCAAACTCAATACTAGAAATTATCTAGACTTTAGAGAAACCAAATATGCAAACCAAATTTTAGCATGCTCTATATATTTCTTCATTAATGGGTGCAAAGCATATGATGCAAGAGCTTAAACATGAGCACAACAATTGCCAAGTATCACATTACCCAAGACATTAATAGCAATTACTACATGTATCATTTTCCAATTCCAACCATATAACAATTTAACGAAGGAGAAACTTCGCCATGAATACTATGAGTAGAAACCAAGGACATACTTGTCCATATGCTACAGCGGAGCGTGTCTCTCTCCCATAAAGTGAATGCTAGGATCCATATTATTCAAACAAAACAAAAACAAAAACAAACCGACGCTCCAAGAAAAAGCACATAAGATGTGATGGAATAAAAATATAGTTTCAGGGGAGGAACCTGATAATGTTGTCGATGAAGAAGGGGATGCCTTGGGCATCCCCAAGCTTAGACGCTTGAGTCTTCTTAATATATGCAGGGGTGAACCACCGGGGCATCCCCAAGCTTAGAGCTTTTACTCTCCTTGATCATGTTGCATCATACTCCTCTCTTGATCCTTGAAAACTTCCTCCACACCAAACTCGAAACAACTCATTAGAGGGTTAGTGCACAATAAAAATTAACATATTCAGAGGTGACACAATCATTCTTAACACTTCTGGACATTGCATAATGCTACTGGACATTAGTGGATCAAAGAAATTCATCCAACATAGCAAAAGAGGCAATGCGAAATAAAAGACAGAATCTGTCAAAACAGAACAGTTCGTATTGACGAATTTTAAAATGGCACCAGATTTGCTCAAATGAAAATGCTCAAATTTAATGAAAGTTGCGTACATATCTGAGGATCATGCACGTAAATTGGCTTAATTTTATGAGCTACCTACAGGGAGGTGGACCCAGATTCGTGACAGCAAAGAAATCTGGAACTGCGCAGTAATCCAAATCTAGTACTTACTTTTCTATCAACGGCTTAACTTGGCACAACAAAACACAAAACTAAGATAAGGAGAGGTTGCTACAGTAGTAAACAACTTCCAAGACACAAAATAAAAACAAAGTACTGTAGGTAAAAACATGGGTTGTCTCCCATAAGCGCTTTTCTTTAACGCCTTTCAGCTAGGCGCAGAAAGTGTGTATCAAGTATTATCAAGAGACGAAGTATCAACATCATAATTTGTTCTCATAATGGAATCAAAAAGTAACTTCATTCTCTTTCTAGGGAAGTGTTCCATACCTTTCTTGAGAGGAAATTGATATTTTATATTACCTTCCTTCATATCAATGATAGCACCAACAGTTCGAAGAAAAGGTCTTCCCAATATAATGGGACAAGATGCATTGCATTCAATATCCAAGACAACAAAATCAACAGGAACAAGGTTATTGTTAACGGTAATACGAACATTATCAACTTTACCCAAAGGTTTCTTTGTAGAATGATCAGCAAGATTAACATCCAAATAACAATTTTTCAGTGGTGGCAAGTCAAGCATATTATAAATTTTCTTAGGCATAACAGAAATACTTGCACCAAGATCACATAAAGCATTACAATCAAAATCTTTAACTTTCATCTTAATGATGGGCTCCCAACCATCCTCTAGCTTTTTAGGAATAGAGGCTTCGCGCTCTAGTTTCTCTTCTCTAGCTTTTATGAGAGCATTTGTAATATGATGCGTGAAAGCCAAATTTATAGCACTAGCGTTAGGACTTTTAGCAAGTTTTTGCAAGAACTTTATAACTTCAGAGATGTGGCAATCATCAAAATTCAAACCATTATAATCTAAAGCAATGGGATCATCATCCCCAATGTTGGAAAAAATTTCAGCAGCTTTATCACAGGCAGTTTCAGCAGTTTTAGCAGTTTTAGGCAGTTTTTCGCGCTTTGTATTAGAAGTGGCAACATTGCTAACACCAATTCTTTTATTAGTATTAGTAGGAGGTGCAGCAACATGTGTAGCATTAGCATTACAAGTGGTGGTAATAGTCCAAACTTTAGCTACATTCTTCTCTTTAGCTAGTTTTTCATTTTCTTCTCTATCCCACCTAGCACGCAGTTCAGCCATTAATCTTATATTCTCATTAATTCTAACTTGGATGGCATTTGCTGTAGTAGTAATTTTATTATGATGATTCTCATTAGGCAAAACTTTTGATTTTAAAAGATCAACATCAGCAGCAAGACTATCGACTTTAGAAGCAAGTATATCAATTTTCCCAAGCTTTTCTTCAACAGATTTGTTAAAAGCAGTTTGTGTACTAATAAATTCTTTAAGCATGGCTTCAAGTCCAGGGGGTGAACTCCTATTATTGTTGTTAGAATTCCCATAAGAATTACCATAGCCGTTGCCATTATTATAAGGATATGGCCTATAGTTGTTACTAGAATTGTTCCGGTAAGCATTGTTGTTGAAATTATTATTTTTAATGAAGTTCACATCAACATGTTCTTCTTGTGCAACCAATGAAGCTAATGGAACATTATTCGGATCAATATTAGTCCTATCATTCACAAGCATAGACATAATAGCATCAATCTTATCACTCAAGGAAGAGGTTTCTTCGACAGAATTTACCTTCTTACCTTGTGGAGCTCTTTCCGTGTGCCATTCAGAGTAGTTGATCATCATATTATCAAGAAGCTTTGTTGCTTCACCAAGAGTGATGGACATAAAGGTACCTCCAGAAGCTGAATCCAATAAATTCCGTGAATAAAAATTTAGTCCTGCATAGAAGGTTTGGATGATCATCCAAGTAGTGACTCCATGGGTTGGGTAATTTTTAACCAAAGATTTCATTCTTTCCCAAGCTTGAGCAACATGTTCAGTATCTAATTGTTTAAAATTCATTATGCTACTCCTCAAAGATATAATTTTAGCAGGGGGATAATATCTACCAATAAAAGCATCCTTGCATTTAGTCCATGAATCAATACTATTCTTAGGCAGAGATAGCAACCAATCTTTAGCTCTTCCTCTTAATGAGAAAGGGAACAATTTTAGTTTAATAATATCACCATCTACATCTTTATATTTTTGCATTTCACATAGTTCAACAAAATTATTAAGATGGGCAGCAGCATCATCAGAACTAACACCAGAAAATTGCTCTCGCATAACAAGATTCAGTAAAGCAGGTTTAATTTCAAAGAATTCTGCTGTAGTAGCAGGTGGAGCAATAGGTGTGCATAAGAAATCATTATTATTTGTGGTTGTGAAGTCACACAACTTAGTATTTTCAGCGTTGGCCATTTTAGCAACAGTAAATAAAGCAAACTAGATAAAGTAAATGCAAGTAAACTAATTTTTTTGTGTTTTAGATATAGCAAACAAGATAGCAAATAAAGTAAAACTAGCAACTAATTTTTTTGTATTTTGATTTAGTGCAGCAAACAAAGTAGTAAATAAAACTAAGCAAGACAAAAACAAAGTAAAGAGATTGAGAAGTGGAGACTCCCCTTGCAGCGTGTCTTGATCTCCCCGGCAACGGCGCCAGAAAATATGCTTGATGGCGTGTAACTCACACATTCGTTGGGAACCCCAAGAGGAAGGTATGATGCGCACAGCAGCAAGTTTTCCCTCAGAAAGAAACCAAGGTTTATCGAACCAGGAGGTGCCAAGAAGCACGTTGAAGGTTGATGGCGGCGGGATGTAGTGCGGCGCAACACCAGGGATTCCGGCACCAACGTGGAACCTGCACAACACAACCAAAGTAGTTTGCCCCAACGAAACAGTGAGGTTGTCAATCTCACCGGCTTGCTGTAACAAAGGATTAACCGTATTGTGTGGAAGATGATTGTTTGCGTAAAACAGTAGAACAAGTATTGCAAGAGATTGTATTTCAAGAAAGAGAATTGGACCGGGGTCCACAGTTCACTAGAGGTGTCTCTCCCATAAGACAAACAGCATGTTGGGTGAACAAATTACAGTTGGGCAATTGACAAATAAAGAGAGCATGACCATGCACATACATATCATGATGAGTATAGTGAGATTTAATTGGGCATTACGACAAAGTACATAGACCGCCATCCAACTGCATCTATGCCTAAAAAGTCCACCTTCAGGTTATCATCCGAACCCCCTCCAGTATTAAGTTGCAAAGCAACAGACAATTGCATTAAGTATGGTGCGTAATGTAATCAACAACTACATCCTTAGACATAGCATCAATGTTTTATCCCTAGTGGCAACATCACAACACAACCTTAGAACTTTCTCATCCTTGTCCCTGTGTCAATGCAGGCATGAACCCACTATCGAGCATAAGTACTCCCTCTTGGAGTTACAAGCATCTACTTGGCCAGAGCATCTACTAGTAACGGAAAGCATGCAAGATCATAAATAACACGTAGATATAACTTTGATAATCAACATAACAAGTATTCTCTATTCATCGGATCCCAACAAACGCAACATATAGAATTACAGATAGATGATCTTGATCATGTTAGGCAGCTCACAAGATCCGACAATGATAGCACAATGGGGAGAAGACAACCATCTAGCTACTGCTATGGACCCATAGTCCAGGGGTAGACTACTCACACATCACACCGGAGGCGACCATGGTGGCGTAGAGTCCTCCGGGAGATGATTCCCCTCTCCGGCAGGGTGCCGGAGGCGATCTCCTGGATCCCCCGAGATGGGATCGGCGTTGGCGGCGTCTCTGGAAGGTTTTCCGTATCGTGGCTCTCGGTACTGGGGGTTTCGTCACGGAGGCTTTAAGTAGGCGGAAGGGCAAGTCAGGAGGGCACACGAGGGCCCCAGATGACAGGGCCGCGCGGCCAAAGGGGGGGGCCGCGCCGCCCTAGGGTTTGGGCTCCCTGTGGCCCCACTTCGTTTCGTCTTCGGACTTCTGGAAGCTTCGTGGAAAAATAGGCCCCTGGGCGTTGATTTCGTCCAATTCCGAGAATATTTCCTTACTAGGATTTCTGAAACCAAAAACAGCAGAAAACAGCAACTGGCACTTCGGCATCTTGTTAATAGGTTAGTTCCAGAAAATGCACGAATATGACATAAAGTGTGCATAAAACATGTAGATAACATCAATAATGTGGCATGGAACATAAGAAATTATCGATACGTCGGAGACGTATCAGAAATCGCCAATAGTTGGGCTGATGGTGAGGACAACGTACGAAGGCCACGGCAGCGCAGCGATGACGAAGACGACGGCCAGCCGAAGCACGACTCGGGTGGCCAAAGGGATCGTCACAAGAGAAGGAAGAACCGCAACTACAATGATAACAACCTGGTAGCCGCAGGATATTCCGATCGGCACGACGATCGAGACGATAGGCACGACGGTAACCGGAACAACGCTGGGAACCGTGGTAACTATAAACCACGACAGCAGAGGACTCCCGAATTACCCTACGCTGAGCAGATCAACGCCCCCTGTTACTTACATTCGTATGTCAATTCCAAGGACGGCAAAACGAAGTCAAGTCACCTGCTCAGGGACTGTCGGCAGTTCCTTGACATGCATAAACTCATCCAGCAATCAGGCCAGCAACAACTACCACCACCACCCCCACCTCCACCGCAGCATCAAGTCCAGCAGGCTCAACCCCATCAACCCAACGAGGCGTTTCCACCACCACGTGGGCAGATGAGCATGATCCATAGGACGGGTGTCTCGAAAAGGGAGATGAAGAAGCTCACCCGAGAAATCAACTTGGCAGAAAGCATCATGGCAAACATCCCCGAGTACGTCGAATGGTCTTCTCAGAACATTACGTTCAGTCGAGCAGATCACCCGATGACCATACCAAAACCAGGACACGCTGCCTTGGTAGTCGAAGCACAAATTGGGGGGTTCAAGATGAGCAAAGTCTTCATGGATGGTAGAAGCGGGCTAAACCTGATATTTGTCGACACAATTAGAAGTATGGGGATTACCATGAGCATGCTGGAAGAAACAGACACCTGCTTCCACGGGATCCTTCCAACCGCACCGGGCCACTCTCTCGGCAAAGTCTACCTGAATGTTATCTTCGGCAGGGCCGACAATTTCAGGAAGGAAAAGATCGAGTTTGAAGTGGTGAACTGGGAGTCACAGTATCACGCTATACTCGGGAGACCAGCGTATGCCAAGTTCATGGCTGTGCCGCATTATGCATACCTCAAGCTGAAAATGCCTGGGAACAACGGGACAAACATCACAGTCTATGGAAGTTTTTCACGCTCGGACAATTGTGATCGAGACTTTCAGAGGATTGCTGCAAAGTTCGGGTCACTGCAAGAAATCGTCGACCCTCCACCCAAGCTGTCTTTACGAGAAATCAAGGAAGAAAAAGATGGCAGGGAAACCAAGAAGAAGCCAGCCGCTCTCGCCCTTAAAGCTTCGGCAGCAGAAGCCTCTGCAGCAAAGGGTTCGGCAGTTGGTGGCACAGAAGGCTTAGGAGATAGTAAGACGATGGCAACCACCGCTCAAACCCCTGATGAAACCAGCAACGCTGCAGCAATCACTAACGTGGTGAAGAAGCTAGAAGAAGAGAATAACCCCTTCCTTGCCTAAGCAGTTTACTAGCCTTTATTTTCTTTTTTCCTTTGTTATAAACAGGGCCTTCCCTTTTTCGCCCTCTAGCATCATGCTTACCTTATTAATAAGAACTTAAGCTTTGGTTCTTTGTTAAGCATTGCAGTAATGACAAACTTCTAAGCCCCATCACTATGCAAACATAGTACAAGGCAGAAGATCGCGCTTCAAAAAAAAGAAGCCTCTACGAGTGCTAAAAGACGTTCACCTTTCCCTCCGCTATAGATGTCTCTACGAGTGCCGCAAATAGCAGGAGTTTGGAAATACATATAAACAACAACCCACGTTCGATATTTTACTTATGGAAATATCAAGGAACAATGGGCTCATCGGCAGAGCCACTGCACCCGAAATATTCGGGAGTGCCTGTCGAAATTTAAATGGTTGAAAGCAAAGTTGCGCATACAACAGGTTTAGCAAAACCTGCAACACGAGCTGATCACTCAAATGATTTGCTAACCAACCAAAATACATACATTTAAACGAGCAACTAAGATTCGCTCAAGACAAAACTTGCCAACGGCAATAACATGTAAAAGTACATATGCATGTACCTACCGAGTGAGAAGGCATCATTACATAATCCAAACACTTGGATAAAGTAGCCAAATTATCTATTTACAAAACAGTCATTAAATCCCTGAAATCATCCTTGCGGAGCTCCTGTTTCTTCAGGTACCCTTGAGCTCTCCTCGAGTCTGTCGACAATTATGTTGGCCGGCAACAATACCTTCGGATACAGTGCCTCCAAGTCTCCAGTCGCGTTGGCAATCGATAGCAGACCTGCCGAAGGATAACGGGCAAGTACAAGGGCAAGTGTAAACCTGGCCCCTGCAAAAACCTGCGCACGTACCAAGTCTCGAATCTTCTTGGCATTACCAAATTCAGACATCAACGCGAGGAGCGTCGGGGGAACTGCGTTCAAAGGGAACATTGTCTTCCAAACCACCCTCATAGCCTTGTAGCACTTGTCAAAAAAGTGGTGGACCTGCTGGACCCGATCCTGAAATTGTGCGACAGCCGAAGCCTTCGAATGCTCCCGCCAGAAAATCTCTTCGGCTGAGGACAGCTGAGTTAGTGCATTCACACGCTCGTGAATCCATTTGTTCTCTTCTGCGCGGTTCAAAGCTATGACTGGCACGGAAATAAACAAAGGATCAGACAGGATACTATCGACAAAAAGATGCAGAGATCAAGGAACTCACAGTTCAAGCTCTCGGTAGCTTTATGTAGCTCAGTAAGAGCATACCGCTCCACGTCGGCTGCAATCTCACCCTTCTTGTTGACAATCGCAGCTAAGGCATAAGTGCTGCGCAGGTCCTTTTCCATCTGGGTAATCCGATCCTTCATCTGTTGGACTCGATCACCTTCGGGAAGAACGCCCGAAGAGTCATCAACAAACGAGGGCACCGGGAAAACCTGCAATGCAACAGCGTTAAACGGATGATGGACATGGACAAAATAAGCGTCCAACGAAACTCCCATCGGGAGAAGTACAAGAAAATCCTATCAGGAGAAGTACAAATGAAGATTTTATGACAAAAGTGTGCTGGCAACATTGCCAGCACAGCGTTCATTACAAAACTCAAGTTCTCATAATAGAACAATGTTTCATACTAGCCCAAGGATAAAATTGTTACAACAGTCAAGGAGCCTGGGTTTGAGTCGACAGGCTGGGGCCAGCCGATGCCTTTCCTGATGAAACTAGTTCAAGGAGCTGACGAGCACAAGTACGGGCAGACACCGTAAAGGCGCTTAAGTCAACAAATCGCCCATCTTTCTCTTTCGGCAGCTCCTTAGTCATTTCTTCAATATCAGCCTTAAAGCCGTAACCCATCATAAGTTGGAAGGCAAGGAGGGCACCATAGGTACGCGAGGTACGCTTGAATACCTCAATAACTTCCTTGGTGTCGACTGCGAAGGCATCAGTCAGCTGCCCCAGAGTTTTCTCCTGCTTCACCTTAGGGAAAATCATTGAATGCATCCGCGCCCGAGTGCCCTTTCCCTTGTCAAGAAGCTCCCGGGTAAGCTGGTGGGTGGCAAGAACCATCGACACACCATTTGCTGGGGAATTGCCCGGAACTCTATCCAAGGCAGTAGCAGGGATGCTGGCGGCTTCTGCAAGAAATTCAGTCGAAGGAAATCAATGACGAAGGAACGAATCCATGAAAAGTAATAAGAGGTGTATGAAAAAGCTTACCAAGTAGGGTCAAGGCAGATTGACGAAGAAGTTCATCCTTTTCTGCTGCCCGAGCTTCCTCCTCCCTCAGCCTATCTTTCAGCTTGCTCAGCTCATCTATTAGGGAGTCGACCTCCTGGCGAGCTATGGCAGCCTTTTTGATGGCACCATCTAACTTTGAAGAGGAAGACTTAGCTTCCTCTTGCAATCGAACTTTCTCCGCCTCCAGGGAGGTAAATTGAGAGGCGAAAGCTTCTAAAGAGGATATCACACCTCGTAGATCCTTGAAGAAAGGGAATGTTTTACAAAGATCATTAGGCAAAGACACATTCCAAAAGATTCCTGTTAGACTCGATAAAGACTTACAAAAGGAGGAGCTGTGGCAGCAGCAGGAGCATCTTTCCCTTTGGAAAGGGAGGAGGCAGTCGATGCTTGCGCCGCGGGAGCCGCTTTAGGAGCCGAAGCTTCGGAGGCTGCGGCGGCTGGCGAGACAGCATCAGATCTGACCCTCTTAGGTGGAAGCTCAATGAAAGCATCGTCACTACAAGAAGGATTTGATCGACCAAGTTATGAGAAAAATGTGAGAAGATCAAGAAGCTGAAAATAGTAAAAAGAAGAAAAACACTTACATATCAAGGAGATCATCTTCGTTGGCAAAGCCGCCGATTGATCTCTTCGCAGGTGGAGCCCTGGTCTCCTCCGCAGCTGCATTAACAAAGGCATCGTGATCAGCGTCATCATCGCGCACTGATCCCTCTGTGTCGCAAGTGTCATCGGCTGATGGAGGGAGATTGGTATGAGTAGTTTCAGAATCTATGGGGTCATCGTGATCGCTTGTTGGGTTTGTACGCTCAACAGTATGAAAGTCAACAGGTTCTGAAGAGCCTCTTCCTTCGGAAGTATCATTTGGCAAGTTATGTAAATCCCCAGAGGCTGCGAGGATCTGTCGAAGAAAAAAACAAATGAGAACAACAGTAATTATGTCGACTGAGTAAATAGCAGCATAACAAGAATTTGAGGAGAGAAGTTACCTCTGGAGGTGGATGATCGGCATCAAAAGGAGTGTACGGAGACGTTAAAGGGATCGAGTCTTCTTGGCTGAAGAAAGTGAGGCGACGGACTTCATCGAGCAGTTCTTTTTCCGACAGTTCGGCAGCGTTAATTCTGGTTTCATCCTTTGGACCCGAATACAACCACATTGGGCGAATTCTAGCCATAACTGGTTGGACTCGACGTTTCAGAAACACTGCCGCTACCTCAGTACCAACCATGGTTTGGCCATCAGCTTCTTTAATCCGAAGAAATCTGGCAAACAATTCGTCGGCTGCTACTTTTTCGTCGGGAGAAAGAATATTTTTCCAGGAACTCTTAGGTTTGGCTTCAAGGACGTCGACAAAATGAGGAAGTTGAGATTCGGGTGACAAGGAATCCTTGGCGTAAAACCACTTCAATCTCCACCCTTGCACAGACTCTCTCATTGGGAAGTTGAAGTAGTTGACATCCGAACGGGCTACAAATCCCACTCCTCCGGTGACAAAAGACCCGTTACTGCTGCTGTATCTCTTCACATAGAAAATCTCTTTCCACAATCCGAAATGAGGCTCAACGCCCAAATATGCCTCGCAGAGGGTGATAAACACGGCAACGTGGAGGATTGAGTTGGGAGTGAGTTGCCATAGTTGGATTTCGTAAGTTCGCAAGAGATGAAGGAGGAATTCGTGAACGGGAAGCGAAAGACCTCGATATAAGAATGACAAGAACATCACGGTAAAACCAGCAGGAGGAGTAGGTCGAGAAATCGCACCTGGAAAGATCACATTCCCCTCATCGGAGGAGATCAATCCCAGGCTTCGGGATCTCTTCTCGTCACGCCTGGTGACGGTTGAAGCTACCCAATCTCCGGGCCTGGCTACTGAGCCTGGCGGCGCCAGCGGCACCGGAGTTGAGGGAGGAGCGCTTGGAGCGCCCTCCTTCGGAGGAATCAAGGAAGATTTGGCGGCGGTGCCTCCGCTCGTAGAGCTGGCGGCGGCGCTAGCATTCTTCTTATTCACCATCGCAAGATCCAGGAAAAGCTGGAAAGCAGTGGTGGCGGCGCGAGTAGTTGTGAACGAGAGAAGAGGAAGAACAGCAAAGGGATGAATGAAGGAAAAGATTAGGGATTTCTATCTCTTGGGAAACTTAAGGAAGGCCTCGTATCGTTAGTGGGCCTTTTCTCCAGTTAATGGTTGCAGAAATCAAGGAGGTGCCTCGCTAACCGTGTAAGAAGAGCAGGAATTGCTCGAAAACAGGGCTGGCAGGTTGCGTCTTATCAGTCAAAATTAAAGGGGCATAAAAACGTCATCAATGACGTCATGAGGAATGATTGCATACGAAGAGATAAGAAAGTATCGGGTGGTCAACTTGAGCCTACGCACGGATTGTGCGCATCCGCACCTAGGCTCGGGGGCTACTCCCATCGGGAGCGCTTGCGCGCACCCGATAGAATAAAGATTCAAAGGAAAAACGTGACTCGAGTCTGCACCCGAACGTAAGCGCCCGTACTCAGACTCGGGGGCTACTCCCATCGGGAGCGCTGAAAGAGCATCCGTTGAAACTTTTTCCTCACTCCAGGATCATGCCCGGGGACTTGATTTTGTGTAGGGTAACGTTGTTTTGCCATCGGCAGTTAACCAACAAAAGTTGGGCACGTTATTCGTTATCCCTTGCATAAAGAAAATGTATCGGATGGTCTACAAAGACTTGCAGGAAAAACTTCGGCAGAAGGAGATGTTCGAGTAGAACAACTTGAGTCTACGCACGGATTGCAAGCATCCGTACCTAGACTCGGGGGCTACTCCCATCGGGAGCGCTGACGCGCACCCGACAGAAGGCAAGAATAATCGAGGAGAAGAACTTCGGAAGAGGACATGCTTTAGTCTCTACCCGAACTATGTTCGGCTAGACACTCGGGGGCTACTGACGTGGGCATTACCCTTCGGGTAACCAATGTTGCCCTATCCTATATCTCCTAGTTGGAGGCCCATGAAGGCACTCAATGGCGAGGTGGGCCGCTGGAACGGTGCGGCAGAAGATTCCTTGAAGTACAAGACACGGAAGGAGCCGAACAAGGAAAGTCTGGAGATAGATCTACTGTAAACCTAGTCGTACTCGATTAGACCTCTTGAGACCTGGCCTCCTATATAAAGGCCAGGAGAGGGGCTGTCGAGGGACACAATCAATCCTAGCAATCTTAGCCAACAGAAGCTTAGAACTAGATTACCCTAGCAATTAGCTATCTCGACGAGATCTCAGCCGAACTATTCGGCACCCCATTGTAACCTGTTTTAATCATAATCAAGAACAGACAGGCAGGATGTAAGGGTTTTACCTCATCGAGGGCCCCGAACCTGGGTAAATCGCTCTCCCCGCTTGTCTGTGAACTGATGTCTCGTGTCAGCTTGCAGGATTCCATCAACCCTAAGCCCCTATCGGAGGGCATTGCCGAGGAGCACCCTCGACAGCAGCCTTTAAAACGTTGAGGACGCTGCTGGCTCACGGGTCCCACATGTCAGCCTCTATGAACAATAAACACTGAGGATGCTGCCTCATGGGTCCCGCATGTCATCCTCTTAGAACGAAAATGTTTCTTTTCTTGGATTTTTTACCAACAGATTTTTGGTTTATTTTTTCTTTCCATCCCCTGCCGCCTTTAAAACGTTGACGACGCTGCTGGCTCATGGGTCCCCGATGTCAGCCTCCCCGTACAACAAACATGTGATATCTTGATTATTTTGCAGACAATAAACAGTGTATTGCGCTCTGAGCTATTTCAAACGGATAAATTAAATCTTTATTTTTACATAAACAAACTTATATGTTGAATCTCCTTGTTTTTTTGTTTTTGCGAAGCATAGGACTTTCCTGTTTTTTTTAGAAAATTCCGAACTTTCCTGTTTTGGAGTGGGCTGAAATTGCACGAGTCAAAAGGCCAAGCAGGATAGTTCGAAGGCCAAGATGTCCAGATGCAGCCCAATTGAAATCTTTCTTCTTGGATTTTTTTTCACCCCCTGATTTCTGGCTACTTCATTTTTCTTTTGGTCCTGTGCCGCCTTGGAAACGTTGAGACCGCTGCTGCAAAATGGGACCCGCATGTCATCCTCTATGTACTATAAAACTTTCTTTTCTTGGATTATTTTTGGCTCCTGATATTTGGTCACTTGCCTTTTTCTTTCGATCCCGTGCAGCCTCTCAAACGGTGAGACCGCGGCTGCTAAATGGGACCCGCATGTCATCCTCTATGTACAATCAAGTTTCTTTTCTTGAATTATTTTTGGCTCCTGATATTTGGTCACTTGCCTTTTTCTTTCGATCTCATGCCACGTTTGAAACGTTGAGGAACCTGCTGGCTCATGGGACCCGCATGTCATCCTCTATGTGCTATAAAAGTTTATTTTCTTGGATTTTTTTTCACCCTCTGATTTTTGGCTATTTCCTTTTTCTTTTGATCCCCTGCCGCCTTGGAAACGTTGAGTAAGCTGCTGACTCATGGGACCCGCATGTCATCCTCTATGTACAATCAAGTTTCTTTTCTTGAATTATTTTTGGATCCTGATATTTGGTCACTTGCCTTTTTGTTTCGATCTCATGCCACGTTTGAAACGTTGAGGAACCTGCTGGCTCATGGGACCCGCATGTCATCCTCTATGTGCTATAAAAGTTTATTTTCTTTATTTTTTTTCACCCTCTGATTTTTGGCTATTTCCTTTTTCTTTTGATCCCCTGCCGCCTTGGAAACGTTGGGTAAGCTGCTGACTCATGGGACCCGCATGTCATCCTCTATGTACAATCAACTTTCTTTTTCTTTTGATCTCAAGACGCATTTGAAACGTTGAGACCGCTGCTGCTAAATGGGACCCGCATGTCATCCTCTATGTACAATAAAGTTTCTTTTCTTGGATTATCTTTGGCTCCTGATATTTTGTCACTTGCCTTTTTCTTTCGATCTCATGCCGCCTTTGAAACGTTGAGTAAGCTGCTGGCTCATGGGTCCCGCATGTCATCCTCTACGAACAATAAAAGTTTTCTTTCTTGGAGTTATTTGTGACCCTGTTATCGCCATAATTTGATCGCATTGGAGTTGGGCCGTGATGAAGATGGGCTTGGAAGATTTACATCTAAGAGGAGTTTCTGAATCGGCCCTGGGGCTAGAATTTGGGCCAGCGTGCCCGTGTATCTGTAAATAATAGTAGTGTACGTGTCGGTTAGGATTAAGAAACAGAGTATAGCTCGTACACGGTTGGGTTTATGCCCACGTTAGACAGTCTACGGACTATAAATATGTATCTAGGTTTATTGAGAAAGGAGGACAATCACGTTTACAACAAACACAAACCAGGCGCATCGCCACCCCTTATTTCGAGGGTTTCTTCCGGGTAAGCATCATGCTGCCTAGATCGCATCTTGCGATCTAGGCAGTACACGTTTATTGGATTACCTTGTGTTACTCGTGCTGAAGCGTTGTTGATGGCGAGTAGCACTATTTATCGTAGATGTCTTGGGGCTTGCATTGATGCTTTTCTTATGCATATTTGCTTAGCAATGCCGTCCCTCGATATCTAGCTGTCCTTACACCTGAATAGGTGGCAGCACCTTGCTTGTTCGTTACTTAGTAGATCCAATCTATTATAGTTGCTCCTTGTCTCAAGGATTAGTTTAATATCTGCATGATTAGGCCTTATGCTGGGGTTGGATGATCCGGTAGTGCGTGAGGTGTTGTTTTACCGTTCCTATAAGGGATGTTCCGGGAATTGACTTAACGTTGGTTTTTAGGCCTCTTTTAGGGATAGTTTCCACCATCTTCCGTATCTGCTAGGCCCAACTACGCGTAGGATGTTCCGATTATGCGGTGAAAACCCTAAACTGTCGTAGATTGGTTTAGCTTTGTTTTGATCAAGCAGGAGCCCCATGTCATCGTAAATCCAACGTGAACCATGGGGTGATCGGCTCTTTGAGCCGATCCACAGGGCAACCTGAGAGCCGATCGGTCTCGTATTTAATGTTTACGTGTCTACCATGCAGGAGACTAGTCGAAGCAATCCAACACCTTCCTGATCAGGTATAGGTCAGGTGGCACGCCCTTGCAACTGCCAGGACGTGTGTTGGGACTTTGCGGGACGACGCGAGGTGCCAGGGCCCACTAAGCGGTCGTGGGAGTCTCCCGGCTCTTCGTGTTGCTTAACCACTGCTCGCCGGTGAGTTTTGGCAGGCAACACATTCTGGCACGCCCGGTGGGACACTTTCTACAACAACCACGTCAACATCGGCAGCCAAGATGTCGGACGAACCGATCAAGTACGAGGATCTACCTGTAGAGCATAAGAAGAAATACGATGAGCTGAAGGCCATCTTTGAAGCCGATCTCATTGGCTCTTTTGAGAAGACCCGTTCGCACGGCATCAGGTTCAAGGGATTCACACCTGAAGGCGCGTTCAAGGGATTAGATCTGTCTCTCCCTTCGGATGAACGTACCAGAGCCCTGCGCCAAGAAATTAACTATGATGTGGCTCATTCTCTACATCGGCACTCTGAGAGCCTGGTGAATACGCTTGAACGAGTTGCGCTTCGTGTGGTGCAAGAAATCATGAAACATCAGTATTCTCCGTCAGGACCTATTTTAGGGACTTATCAGGGAGAGATACCATTCCACACCAGGCCACCACTGCCATTCGCTATGGCAGCTCCACAGCAACAAGGTTCACCGGCATACGTTGTCTACAAGGTTGGAGGTGATCCTGGCGACTACCAATTCTTGTATGAGCCGCCCAAGGAGATCCCACATGGATACGTGTGCACATACATGCCGGACTGCAACAACTGGACGCGCGCGATCCAAACTTCGGTAGGAGGAATTGCCGGAGCAGGAGCGATGGTTACGGTAGGAGGGATTGCTGGAGCAGCAGGGAGTTCTGGAGCAGATGCTGAGAAACAGGCGTGGCTAACTAAATATGCCACTACAACGAGTCCGGACAGCTCAACCTCTACAGCTCCTACTGTGGATCAGATCAGCGCAATCCTGAGAGATCAGTTCGGTATCATACCGAAGAAGAAAACAATCGGCTATTCCAAGCCGTATCCCAATGAGTATGACCTGATCCCGCTGCCTCCTAAATATCGGCTCCCTGACTTCACAAAATTTAGTGGATCAGAAGGATCTAGCTCCATCGAGCACGTGAGCTGATACTTGGCATAGCTGGGCATAGTTTCAGCATCAGAACCACTACGTGTGAGGTTCTTTGCCCAATCTCTCACGGGTCCAGCTTTTGGATGGTACACCTCGTTACCCCCATATTCAGTTCGGACATGGAAGCAGCTGGAAGAGCAGTTTCACATACAATATCATTCAGAAGCTACCGAAGCGGGCATTGCCGATCTGACGCAGGTTCGGCAAAGGCGAGGAGAGACAGTGTCTGAATACATTCAACGTTTCAGAACTGTCAAGAACCGATGTTATTCGGTTCATTTATCTGAGAAAGAAGCAGTCGAGCTGGCCGTGGCAGGCCTCGCAGCGCCACTTAAGGATCTGACGTTCCAAGTGGAGTACAATTCGCTCGCGCACATGGTCCAGAGACTAACTTCGTATGAACAGCGCCACCCAGAATTGTACCAAGACAAGTTCAAGCGCACGATAGGCCTGGTCGACGCTGAGGAGGATGAAGACCTTGCGGAAGATCAGGAAGTCGCCGTGGCTGAATGGACTCGGACGCCAGTACCCGTGTCCTGCAAATGGGTGAAACAACCAGGGCCTCCAAAAGGGTTTGACTTTGATTTAAGCAAAACTGAGCAGATGTTTGATTTGCTGATGAAGGAGAAACAGCTGAAGTTACCCGAAGGCCACAAAATTCCTACGTCACAAGAGATGAACGGTAGACCATACTGCAAATGGCATCACACGTTCACCCACGCCACCAACGACTGTAAAGTGTTGCGCGCACAGATTCAAATGGTGATAGAGTCAGGCCGATTAATCTTCGGACAATTTGCCATGAAAGTAGACACACATCCGTTTCCTGGCGTCAACATGGTGGATCTCAGTCACTCCCTAAGATGCGAGCCAGGTTTCTCTTTTGGTGTCAACATGGCAGGGCTTGGGACCCGCCATGGCAAAGACAAAGCGGAAAGCAGTCACTCCCATGGTAAGAAGAAAGAGGAGGCCGATCCACGCGACCGGCCCCAACATGATAACAGACGGTACCTGACAGAAGAAGAAGTGAGAAGCGTGCAGTATCAACGACCACTCTCCGCGCATCTCCTTAACAAATATGAGCAGCAGTATGACCGACGTTGGCGCTACGACGTGGATGACGAAAGATATCGTCGGTCTGATGCAGATGACAGGAGGTATCGTCGATATGATAGAGACGATGAAGGGTACGAGCGTCACGCTAGAGGGAAGTCCACAGAGCAAGAAGACATAGATAGGCATTGGAACTGTCCTTTCTTTAAACACTGCTGGGACTCAGGAATGAGCCGATTGCCTACAATCGAGAACTGCCCAGAATGTAGACCGCGGAGGAAGGGAACAAATGAAGTTTTAGTGTTCAAGCGTCTAGGGCCTCTCCCACCTCAGGACAAACGAGCTGAGTCATCTCAAGATGAAGACTTCGAGGAGTCAGATGAAGAAGAAGATAGATACCACCGGCCAAGATGGTGCCCTGATGGACTCAGCCATTCTCAGAAGCGTAGGGTGCAGCGGCTACGAAACCTGGAGGAAGCCGAAGCACAGTACCTGTACACGTTGAGAAAGGCACGGCCCGATCTGGCCGTGAAAATTCAGCAAACGCTGGAGACAGAGATGCGCCCGCTAAAGAAAGTGTGGCGCCCTAAACAGACAAAAGCCGATGCAGAGGCATCGGCTGATACAAACATGGTGTTTATACTCCCGTCAGAGTTTTGTGCTCCAAAAGACGAGGAAGTATCCGTGGCTCAATTCAACTGCGGTCCACGGCCAGTGATCTTTGAGAAGCCACGAGAGAGGAGCTACAGGCACTTGAAAGCTCTATACCTAAAAGGTTACATCGATGGGCAGCCTGTCAGCAAGATGTTGGTTGACACGGGAGCGGCAGTCAACATAATGCCGTATTCCATGCTACGACGTTTGGGACACTCCAATGATGATCTGATCAAAACCAACGTCACGTTAAGCGATTTCAATGGCCAAGCATCAGAAGCAAAAGGTGTTCTGAATGTAGATCTGACCGTAGGCCGAAAAACCATACCCACCTTGTTCTTCATCGTCGACAGCAAAAGCAATTACGCTGTCCTGCTAGGAAGGGATTGGATCCACGCCAACTGTTGCATCCCATCCACAATGCACCAATGCATCATACAATGGGATGGAGATGAAGTGGAGGTTGTTCAGGCAGATGACTCAATCGAGATCTCACTAGCTGCCATGAATATTTGGGATGCAGACAACCAAGAGCCGCTCTCTGGAATCAGTTTGGACGGCTGTGAGCGCATCGAAGCTTCAAAAAACGGGGTGAGGCTGGTCTTATCCACCGGCCTGACAGAGTAGCAAGATCCAAATCAGCAGGTGTACATGGCAAGGCCGATCCCTGCGATCGGCCCCAAAAAATAAAAAGCACGAGTCTCATCTCGAGCATGTCACGTAGCCATAGTGAAGCACCAAGAAATTGTAAACCCTCATCAAGCATTGCAATGAAAAAGGGGGCCGATTCTGGCAATCGGCCAGAATTATCCTCGACATGCATGTTGCCTATGTTCAGCATTGATCTAAGAAAGGATGCCTGAAGAGCCGATATCTTCAATCTATTTGAAAAAATCGGCTCGGGGGGCACTTAAACGGATAAGATATGAGGTTACGAAGTATGAAGTGGCTGTCAATGGCCAGCAGCTCAAGATATATTCTTCGAAGATGATGGACAATGGAATACCGGGGCCGATGCATAAGTAGATCGGCCGGAAAAAATATAAATTTTTTAAGCATAGCCGATGTACAGCCATCGACTCTAGAATAAAAAGCCGATGCACAGCCATCGACTCTAGAATTAAAAGCACAAACTACCACATGCGCAGGCCCTACTGAAGGAAAATTTCTAAGGCACGGAGTGCACCAACACGGACGTGATCCACCTCTGCGATTTCGGCCTTGTCGTCATCATCCTTGCCTGTCACCAGTTGCTTGTTCAGGGCACGTATCTCTGCCAAGTCAGTTTTCAGTTCAGCCTTGAGGCCTTCTGCTTCCCGTTGGGAGCGAGCAATGGAAGCTTCCTTGTCACAGATGAGCTCTTTGGTGACCCGCACCTTTTCTTCGAGATCCTTCAGCTCCTTTCGCAAAATCTCAAGCTCAGCAGTGCTGGTAGAGGTGTCAGTCTTGGCATCCAAAGCTGCCTTTTTCTCGTTAAGCCGTTGACATTTGTCTGCAATATCGGCTCTCAGCGGGAGTTGGGTGTGGCGTAAGTCGATTCTCTGACGAGCCAACTGCACCCTGGACCTGAAAGCAGACAACGTCACGACTGGCCAGAGCTTCAACTGCAGCGTCACTGGGACGTGAGGCTGGATTGCTTCAAGAATGTTCTTCACCTCCTCAGAGTTTTCGACTAATGTCTCAATGGGTGAAGAAAGCAGAGCTTTGAGACGTTGGAGTTGGTCAGCGATGACGCTGGGGCTCGGTTCATCACGTGTTGTGGAGTGGGCCGGCTCGATAGATTCAGGATCAAATGACAGCAAGCCTGAGAGATCACAGCCCTGACAAACAACAAAAAGCAGCATAAGTCTGCAGATCAGGGTAAAGGCAAGCCCAACAAAGGGAGCGTACCTCTCCTATAACCATGGGAACGGCCGATGACGAAGCAATCGGCTGTGGCGTCTCTGCCTGGGGGTTGGCCAAGGTGGCAACTTGGTCGATGTCGCCTTTAGAGGTTGTTACCTCCAGAGTTGTGGAGGGCATCGGAATTTCCTCGACATCCCCACTGGAAGTTTCATCAGTCTGCAAAAAAGATGGTGAGCCGATCTGAGCAGCAAAGCACAAGAACTAAGCTAGGAGGAGTTGGAGAGCCGTTACATTTGAAGCTTCTTGGTTTGAGGAAGGGGTTTGCTGATCCTTCCGAGCCCTCTTGGTGTAGTGACTCTTTGTGCGTAAGCTTCCTTGCCCTATTTTGATGGGAGCTTGAAGGGCAGCAGGTTCAGGGGCTGACCTTTTCTTGGAAGCCGATGGTGGCACATCTGGCTGTTTTTGCGTGGTGGTGTCCTCAGAGGTGCCCGAGCTTGAGCCTCGTCGGCTGGACTGCGTCTCCTCGCTGGTATTGTCTTCAGTAGAGGTCTGCAAGAGCAGGATTAATGGACACTGACATGCTATAAAAGCCTAGAAGGATGAATGGGACAAGATGGGATATAGAACAGCTTACATATAAGCTTTCTGGAGCTGGCGCAGGGTTTTTGCCCTTCAAAGTTTTCCTGGCGGCTACTTTTCTCACTGTCGTTCTCGCCCTGACTGAGGCTCGGGGGGCAGCTGGCCCTGAAGAGTCTTTACTCTTGGGAGCCGATTTTATTGGAATCGGCTGGCTCTGCATCACAACCTTTTTAAAAGGTGGTGAGTTCTTGCAGAAGAGGACCACTGGAGCTGGTGGGAGGAATTTGAAGGGGCTCCATCATCATTGACAGGCTCTGGGCCATCTTATTGCTGCAAAGAAACAGAGCAGGGTTATAAAGCATCATTGGAAACTATTGCACGGAAATTTGCGAGCAAGTGGTACCTGTTCTGCAGAAGTATCAGCTTCAGCATCAAGTTGTTTCAGCAACGGTCCTAGGGCTCTCCTGAAGGCATGCGTCTTCCACATTGTCCACCAGATCTCAAAGTCATCAGTCGAAGAGATGAAGGATAGATTGTGAGGGATTGGGATGACTAGAGCATCAAAAAAGGAGTAACATCTTTGACTGGTGATAACATCAGGCAAGTCAGCCCTGCTCTCAGTTAGATGGTGGAGAAAGAGGTGAGGAGACACCTGCCCAAGACCGAATTGCCGGCCTACTACGACCGGCTGGTAAGATTCATAACCAGGTTTTATGATCCTGTTTGAGGTGCTCATGCCAACTGGGAGGAAGCAGGGACGGATCATAATGGAATATAACTGCCGAGTGCTGTCGTCATCGGCAAAGCTGTCTAACCTGAAGGAGACTGGGTTTTCAAAATTTTCAGACTCCTGATAAGGAAAGAAGAGAGGGTCATCCAGGCCTTGGTAAAAAGTTCTGAACCATCCTGATGCTTCCTTGGGGTTCAGTTTGCTGCCTGGAAGACTGTACAAGGCTTGGCCGTAGCTGGTACAGCGGATTGGCTTCCCGTTGGTGTTTGGAAAGGTGCAGGTAGCCAAAGGTGGAAAGTTAGGGATGTGGTTCTAGAAGTACAGTTGAGCCCATAACTGAATAAACCACCAGGGGCCTCCCATTTTAACTGTCTTTTGGGAGAATAGTTTGACAGACATCAGTTGGAGGTATCGATAGACTTCTCCCAGAAACAACTTGCCAATGCCAAGTTGGGTGCCTTTGGCGAGTTCATAGGCCAAAGAGAGATAGTTCTTGGTGGGAGCGAGGGAAGGACCACAGAATATGAAATGCTCCAACCAGAAGTTCAAGAAGGCCGTATGTTCTTTCTCGGTTACAGGGCCCTTGGTTTTCATGTGGCGTCTAAGATAGGCACCCCAGTTAGTGCACTCTTCCTTAGAGGAGAGTTTGAATGGCACTTTTGGCAGCATGAAAGCAGAAGGGTTGGGGGATGAAATGTCTAGGCCAGTGATCATGGCCACGTCCAGCAAGGTTGGCATCATGGGGCCATGGCCAAACATGAAGCAGTTTAGTGCGTTAGACCAAAAGTAGCCGATGGTTTTCAGGAGGTTTTCATGTTTCTCAAGGGGAGACAATGACAAAGACAGAGCATCGGCTATTCCTGTGGTTTCCCATTTGGCTTGGTGAGTTTTGGCTACTCTGTTGTACCACGAAACCCAGTCCTCAGGAGGGTTAGGCCAGGCTCGTAAGCAGTCGGCCCAGGAGGTTGGATCCAGGTTTTGGTTCACGAAGGGAATCCTATTGACCTCGCAGGAAATCAAATTGGATGGATTTTCGGTGGAATGGGGACCAAGGAAAAGGGAATTTGGAAGAGAAGGATGTGGCAGAAGAATGTCTGAAACCTAAAATTAATGATGAGACCAGGCATTAATTCAGGAGTTTTGCCATTAAATCTAACATTACGCTCAGGTGACTTGGGGCAGTTAAGGATTACCTTCAGGCCAGAGACCATGGCGTTGGCGCTGGATGATTCCGCCATTGGTTTCGCTGCGGAGTTTGGTTTTGCGTCCAAGATCTAGGGTTCGCGCGACTGCGGTCTGGACCTATTCGATTGGAAATTTGGGATCTGAATTTGAGCAAGGTTTGCAGGTTACCGTTTGAGGAGGTGACTAAATTGACCTATCTCGTAATTTATCGTGAGGGACCGATGCGTTGCCATCGGCTCATTGAGCATGGACTAAGTTGACAATCGGCAAAGTCAGTATGAGGGGAAATCGGCTAAATTCGCATAAAGAAAATCGGCAAAATCATATTGAAGGAAGTTCTTCATTGATAACGGGATTTCTTACATAAAGAGTTGATTGCTCTCAAAAGGAAGTACCAGGGGATACATTGCCCCATCTACTACTACTGATCCTATGCTAAGGATCCTATCTATGGGCCGTCGATGCCCTCGTCATCGCCGTCGTCGCCGCTGTCGGCGGTACTCCCGGCGGGCTCGTCGTCGCTGCTGCCGCGGCCGCCGGCAGGGCCCTCGTTGTCCTCGTCCTCCTCGTCAGCATCGTCGTCGCTGTCGAAGTCGCTGAGGTTCCCTGGCCAGGGGCAGAAGCGCTTGGCCGGCGGCTCATCGGAGGAGGTGTCGTCCTCCTCCTCCTTCTCCTCCTCCTCCTCCTCGGAGGAGGTGAAGTCGTCCCAGGAGAAGCGATCGTCATCGCTCTCCTCTTCCGTTTCCCCGTCGGCAAGGAAGCGGAGGTCACTTTCCCCGTCGGTCGAGGACTTGTCGTCCTCAGACCAGACGGAGAAGTCATGGTTGGACTCGTCCCCGTCTTCTATGGCGCGGCGGATGATGGCCTCGTGGGCCTCCTGCGGGTCCCACTCCGGCGTCGGCTCGCGGGAGGGGGAGGACTGGACGGAAAGACCCGATGAGGCAGAGGAGGAAGAAGACATGGTGGCAGAGGAGGGCTTTTGGAGTGCTAATGCGAAGGGGATGAAGAAGTGAACTGCAGGATGCGGTTAAAATAGAGGCGATATAGTGGAGATGATTCAATGCTGCAGCGGTTCCCGAAGAGGTGGTGCCAAAACCGTCAAATCATGCGGAGAAGTTGAGAAGGCAAGGTATCATGATGAAGGGATACCGTGGCGGTCCTGTTCTGCCCCGATTTGACACGACGAAGAAAGGGAAAAACAGAGTGGTTTTGGAATTACTATTGCCAAAACCAGGGGGGCATGTGTTATCGCCAGAATTTGACCGCATTGGAGTTGGGCCGTGATGAAGATGGGCTTGGAAGATTTACATCTAAGAGGAGTTTCTGAATCGGCCCTGGGGCTAGAATTTGGGCCAACGTGCCCGTGTATCTGTAAATAATAGTAGTGTACGTGTCGGTTAGGATTAAGAAACAGAGTCTAGCTCGTACACGGTTGGGTTTATGCCCACGTTAGACAGTCTACGAACTATAAATATGTATCTAGGGTTATTGAGAAAGGAGGACAATCACGTTCACAACAAACACAAACCAGGCGCATCGCCACCCCTTATTTCGAGGGTTTCTTCCGGGTAAGCATCATGCTGCCTAGATCGCATCTTGCGATCTAGGCAGTACACGTTTATTCGATTACCTTGTGTTACTCGTGCTGAAGCGTTGTTGATGGCGAGTAGCACTATTTATCGTAGATGTCTTGGGGCTTGCATTGATGCTTTTCTTATGCATATTTGCTTAGCAATGCCGTCCCTCGATATCTAGCTGTCCTTACACCTGAATAGGTGTAAGGGCAGCACCTTGCTTGTTCGTTACTTAGTAGATCCAATCTGTTATAGTTGCTCCTTGTCTCAATGATTAATTTAATATCTGCATGATTAGGCCTTATGCTGGGGTTGGATGATCCGGTAGTGCATGAGGTGTTGTTTTACAGTTCCTATAAGGGATGTTCCGGGAATTGACTTAACGTTGGTTTTTAGGCCTCTTTTAGGGATAGTTTCCATCATCTTCCGTATCTGCTAGGCCCAACTACGCGTAGGATGTTCCGATTATGCGATGAAAACCCTAAACTATCGTAGATTGGTTTAGCTTTGTTTTGATCAAGCAGGAGCCCCATGTCATCGTAAATCCAACGTGAACCATGGGGTGATCGGCTCTTTGAGCCGATCCACAGGGCAACCTGAGAGCCGATCGGGCTCGTATTTAATGTTTACGTGTCTACCATGCAGGAGACTAGTCGAAGCAATCCAACACCTTCCTGATCAGGTATAGGTTAGGTGGCACGCCCTTGCAACCGCCAGGACGTGTGCTGGGACTTTGCGGGACGACGCGAGGCGCCAGGGCCCACTAAGCGGTCGTGGGAGTCTCCCGGCTCTTCGTGTTGCTTAACCACTGCTCGCTGGTGAGTTTTGGCAGGCAACATACCCCTAATTTCTTGCTATTTGCCTTTTTCTTTTGATCTCCTGCCCCCTTTGAAACGATGAGGACGCTGTTGGCAGGTCGGTCCCACATCTCATCCTCTATGAACTTTTAAAGTTTCTCACATGGCTCGTGATATTTGGTCAGTTGCCTTTTTTTGCGATCTCATGCCACGTTTGAAACGTTGAGGAACCTGCAGGCTCATGGGACCCGCATGTCATCCTCTATGTACAATAAAACTTTCTTTTCTTGGATTTTTTTTGGCACCTCATATTTGGTTACTTGCCTTTTTCTTTCGATCCCCTGCCGCCTCTCAAACGGTGATACCGCTACTCCTTAAATGGGACCCGCATGTCATTCTCTATGTAAAATCAAGTTTCTTTTCTTGAATTATTTTTGGATCCTGATATTTGGTCACTTGCCTATTTCTTTCGATCTCATGCCACGTTTGAAACGTTGAGGAACCTGCTGGCTCATGGGACCCGCATGTCATCCTCTATGTACTACAAAAGTTCATTTTCTTGGTTTTTTTTCACCCTCTGATTTTTGGCTATTTCCTATTTCTTTTGATCCCCTGCCGCCTTTGAAACTTGAGGACTATGCTGCCTCATAGGTCCCACATGTCAGCCTGTATGAACGATAAAGCTTTCCTTTCTTGGAGTTTTTTTTACCCCCTAATTTCTGGCTACTTTTTTTTCTTTTGATCTCAAGCCGCATTTGAAACGTTGGGACAGCTGCTGCAAAATGGGTCCCGCATGTCATCCTCTATGTACTATAAAATTTCTTTTCTTGGATTTTTTTCACCCTCTGATTTTTGGCTATTTCTTTTTTCTTTTGATCCCCTGCCGCCTTGGAAACGTTGACTAATCTGCTGGCTCATGGGACCCGCATGTCATCCTCTATGTCCATCAACTTTCTTTTCTTGGAGTTTTTTTGACCCCCTAATTTCTGGCTACTTTCTTTTTCTTTTGATCTCAAGCCGCATTTGAAACGTTGGGACCGCTGCTGCAAAATGGGACCCGCATGTAATTCTTCATGTACAATAAAAGTTTCTTTTCTTGGATTATTTTTCACCCTCATTTTTGGTCACTTGCCTTTTTCTTTTGATCCCCTACCGCCTTGGAAACGTTGAGTAAGCTGCTGACTCATGGGACCCGCATGTCATCCTCTATGTACAATCAACTTTTTTTTTCTTTTGATCTCAAGCCCCATTTGAAACGTTGAGACCGCTGCTGCTAAATGGGACCCGCATGTCATCCTCTATGCACAATAAAGTTTATTTTCTTGGATTATCTTTGGCTCCTGATATTTTGTCACTTGCCTTTTGCTTTCGATCTCATGCCGCCTTTGAAACGTTGAGTAAGCTGCTGGCTCATGGTTCCCGCATGTCATCATCTACGAACAATAAAAGTTTCCTTTCTTGGAATTATTTTTTACCCCTAATTTTTGGCTACTTCCTTTTTCTTTTGATCCCCTGCCGCCTTTGAAACATTGAGGATTCTGCTGGCTCATGGGTCCCACATGTCAGCCTCTATGAACAATAAACCTTTCCTTTCTTGGAGTTATTTTGACCTCTAATTTCTGGCTATTTCGCCTTTTTTAAAATCCTGTGTTGCCTTGGAAACGTTGAGAATGCTGCTGCCTCATGGGTCCCGCATGTCATCCTCTCAGAACGATAAATGTTTCTTTTTTTGGATTTTTTTACCAACTGATTTTTTTTTCCGATCCTCTGCCGTCTTTAAAAACGTTGACGACGCTGCTGGCTCATGGGTACCCGATGTCAGCCTCCCCGTACAAGAAACATGTGATATCTTGATTATTTTGCAGACAATAAACAGTGTATTTTGCTCTGAGCTATTGCAAACAGAAAAAAATAAATCTTTACTTTTAAATAAACAAACTTATATGTTGAATCTCCTTGTTTTTTGTTTTCGCGAAGCATAGGACTTTCCTGTTTTGGAGTGGGCTCAAATTGTACGAGTCCAAAAGCGTTCAGCAGGATAGTTCGAAAGCCCAGACGGCCAGATGCAGCCCAATTGAAATCTTTCTTTTCTTGGATTTTTTTGAGCCCATGATTTCTGGCTACTTCCTTTTTTTTTGGAAACGTTGAGAACGCTGCTGCAAAATAGGACCCACATGTCATCCTCTATGTACAATAAATTTTTTTCTTGGATTATTTTTGGCTCCTGATATTTGGTCACTTGCATTTTTCTTTTGATCTCATGCCGTCTTTGAAACGTTCAGACCGCTCCTGCAAAATGGGACCCGCATGTCATCCTCTATGTACAATAAAAATTACTTTTCTTGGATTATTATTTTTGGCCCCTGATATTTTGTCACTTGTCTTTTTCTTTCGATCTCATGCCATGTTTGAAACGTTGAGGAACCTGCAGGCTCATGGGACCCGCATGTCATCCTCTATGTACTATAAAAGTTCATTTTCTTGGGTTTTTTTCACCCTCTGATTTTTTGCTATTTCCTTTTTCTTTTGATCCCTTGCCGCCTTGGAAACGTCGAGTAAGCTGCTGCAAAATGGGACCCGCATGTTATCCTCTATGTACAATCAACTTTCTTTTCGTGGCTACTTTCTTTTTCTTTTGATCTCAACTCTCAAGCCGTATTTGAAACATTGAGACCGCTGCTGCAAAATAGGACCCACATGTCATCCTCAATGTAAAATAAAAGTTTCTTTTCTTGGATTATTTTCACCCTCTGATTTTTGGCTATTTCCTTTTTTCTTTCGATCCCCTGCTGCCTTGGAAACGTTGAGGATGCTGCTGCCTCATGGGTCCCACATGTCATCCACTATGAACAATAAAAGTTTCTTTTCTTCGATTTTTTCACCCTCTGCTTTTTGGCTATTTCCTTTTTCTTTTGATCCCATGCCGCCTTGGAAACGTTGAGGATGCTGCTTCCTAATGGGACCCGCATGTCATACTCTATGTACAATAAAAGTTTCTTTTTTTGGATTATTTTTGGCTCCTGATATTTGGTGACTTGCCTTTTTCTTTCAATCTCATGCCGCCTCTCAAACGTTGAGTAAGCTGCTGGCTCATGGGACCCGCATGTCATTAACTATGTACAATAAATTTTCTTTTCTTGGATTATTTTTGGCTCCTAATATTTGGTCACTTGCATTTTTCTTTCGTTCTCATGTCGTCTTTGAAACGTTCAGACCGCTGCTACAACATGGGACCCATATGTCATCCTCTATGTACAATGAAAGTTTCTTTTCTTGGATTATTTTTGGCTCCTGATATTTGGTCACTTGCCTTTTTCTTTCGATCTCATGCCGTCTTTGAAACGTTCAGACCACTGCTACAACATGGGACCCATATGTCATCCTCTATGTACATTAAAAGTTTCTTTTCTTGGATTATTTTTTTCTCCTGATATTTGGTCACTTTCCTTTTTCTTTCGATCTCATGCCACCTCTGAAACGTGGAGTAAGGTGCTGGCTCATGGGACCCGCATGTCATCTTCTATGTACAATAAAGTTTCTTTTCTTGGATTTTTCCCCCCTGATTTTTGGTCACTTGCCTTTTTCTTTCGATCCTATGCCGCCTTTGAAATTGAGTAGGCTGCTGGCTCATGGGTCCCACAGGTCAGCCTCTATGAACAATAAACCTTTCCTTTGTTGGATTTATTTTTTACCCCTAATTTCTGGCTATTTGCCTTTTTCTTTTGATCCCATGCGGCCTTTAAAACGATGAGGACGATGCTGGCAGGTCGGTCCCACATATCTTCTTCTATGAATAATAAAAGTTTCCTTTGTTGGATTTACTTTCGACCCCTAATTTCTGGCTATTTGCCTTTTTTTTCTTTTGATCCTCTGCCGACTTTGAAATGATGAGGATGCTGCTGGCAGATCTGTCCCACATGTCAGCCACTCTGAACTATAAATGATTCCTTTCCATGATTTATTTTTGACCCCTATTTTCGAGATACTTGCCTTTTTTTTTTGGATCTCCTACCACCTTTGAAATGTTGAGGACGCTGCTGGCTCATGGGTCCCACATGGCATCCTCTTTGGACGATAAACCTTCATTTCTTGTTAATGACAGGTTTTTCTGTATTATTTTTGCAGTCTAATACAAGCTCTTTCGCTCCAAGATCTTGCAAGTTAATAGAATAAATCATGGAATTATTAGGATATGTTTTAAATTTCAAATCCACTTTATGAATTTTTTAAAAATACCGTGATCCGTGTGGGTATGGAGCGATCAAGGATTTTCATATTGGCCATGAGCAGTTTCAAAAATTGCAACCGGATAATTCTAAATAAATAAAAACAACTTTTATGCAGAATCTCCGTGTTTTTGTTTTTTGCCATCATAGGATCTATGGTTCATTAGAAAAGGGCCGAAATTGCATGAGCAGAAAAGCCCATTTCTAGTTATTGGGCTTCGACAGCCTGAGCAAGTAGGCCTATAGCAAATACCATGTAGATGGCCGTTGGAACCCAAAAGTATTTGTTGCCTAGACTTAGATGCCAAACTCAGGCACTCAGCCTTATTGACATGAACCTTGCTATGCACACGACAATTTCAGTCCGATCCGTGTACGCAACACAAGATCAAACCCAACGTGTGAGGAAGCAGGTGGCAGCACACCTCCAGATGCTCAATCGTACACATATCATATAGGAGTTGTCGTATGTACATTAGTTCCGTATTGACATGTTTGTTTCTTTGGTTAACATGTGGGGTCCGCACAGTCACCTAGGTCGCACATCAACTTCTTTGCTCATAGTTGATGCATGTTTAGTGGCCTGCAGCAAGAATCGCTGCCCCCAGGGATGTACTTTACCCTTTAGCGGCGAAAAAAATAGGAATGGTCCTCTCATGACTATGATCAACAAGAGGTGGCTATATTATAAGGGATAGAAAAGATCGAAACAAAGCATGCATAGTCATATCATTTGTGGTTCATAATACCTCTATGGATAATACCAAATAAACATGGCATATATACACTTCTATTTTTAAGACAAGAACCCTGCATATTTTTTTGCACCATGTGTTTGAGGCCTCGCTTACCCAGAAGTGTGTGTGGGAGCATTGCATGCTACGAGAAAACAATGCCAAACATTTGAATCGCACGACTCATTTTTTGGTAGTGATATATAGGTTTATGGTTTATATACAAGGTTTTGTGTTAGGGTCTAGGGGTTTAATATAATTAGGGTTTAGGGTTTATAGATATTGACATCATCTGTTTCATTTCACATTTGTGATGTACAATACTACATACCTAAGTAAAATCGATCATTCTTAGTCACTCCAAAATGAAGCTCGTGGTCGGGAGGTTTTTGGAATTTACATGTTTGAAACCCAATACCACTTCTCTTCATGCTTGACTTCATAATTAATTAAGACAGAGTTTACGGTTAGGGGGTAGATACATGATTTTTCTTGTTTGAATATGTCTAGATCGACCTTTGTACGTTTATCAACTTGAATGCTTAATGTATAACATAAGAAGACTATGTGCTTTGGTTTTTCATTTTTCATTTTTTTTATTTTTATGCCCATTTGAATTTTGATCAAATCCTAGGTTAATTTGACCAAGAGTTAAACACGTTTAAAACATGGATATGAAAAAGTAAGCATGTATCCTTCTTAATTAGTCACTCCAAAATGAAGCTCGTGGGAGGTTTTTGAATTTCCATGTTCGAAACCAAAAACAACTTCTCTTCCTGCATGCTTGCCTTCATAAGACAGAGTTTAGGGTTAGGGGTAGATATATACATGATTTTATGGTTTGAATATGTCTAGACCTTGTTTATCAACTTGAATAATGCTTACTATATATATGACATAAGAATGCTATGTCCTTTGTTTTTCATTCTTTTGATTTTTTTCTGAATTTTTATGCCCATTTGAATCTTTTGGTCAAATCCTAGGTTTGACCCAGATTTAAACAAGTTTAAAACATGAAAATGAAAAGGGAAGCTTGTATCCTTCTTAGTCACTCTAAAATGAAGTTTTTGGGAGGTTTTTGAAATTTCCATGTTTGAAACCCAAAACCACTTCTCTTCATGCTTGAGTTCATAAGACAGAGATTAGGGTTAGGTGGTAGATACATGATTTGTATGTTTTGGATATGTCTAGAGACCTTGTTTATGATTACTATATATATGACATAATAAGACCTTGGTTTTTCATATTTTTTTGATTTTTTGAATTTTTATGCCCATTTGAATCTTGGTCAAATTCTAGGTTTGGCCAAGATTTGAACAAGTTTAAATCATGAATATGAAAAATTAAGCATCTATCCTTCTTAGTCACTCCAAAACTCTTGGGAGGGTTTTTGAAATTCCATGTTTGAGACCAAAACCACTTCTCTTCATGCATGCTTGACTTCATAAGACAGAGTTTAATTAGGGTTAAGTTAGTGGTAGATATATACATGATTTTCTGGTTTGAATATGTATAGGCCTTGTTTATCAACTTGAATGCTTACTATATATATGACATAAGAATGCTATGTCCTTTGTTTTTTCATTCTCTTGATTTTTTCTGAATTGTTATGCCCATTTGAATCTTTTGGTCAAATCATAGGTTTGACCAATATTTAAACAAGTTTAAACCAAGAAAATGAAAAGGTAATCATGGATCCTTCTTAGTCACTCTAAAATGAAGCTTTTGGGATGTTCTTGAAATTTACATGTTTGAAACCCAAAACGACTTCTCTTCATGCTTGACTTCATAAGACAGAATTTAGCGGTTAGGGGTAGATACATGATTTGTCTAGTTTGAATATGTCTAGACCTTGTTTATCAATTTTAATGCTTACTATATGACATAAGAAGACTATATGTGCTTTGCTTACTATATGACATAAGAAGACTATGTGATTTGACCAAGATAATTTAAACAAGTTTAAAACATGAAAATGAAAAGGGAAGCTTGTATCCTTCTTAGTCACTCGAAAATGAAGTTTTTTGGGAGGTTTTTGAAATTTCCATGTTTGAAACCCAAAACCACTTCTCTTCATGCTAGACTTCATAAGACAGAGTTTAGGGGTTAGGGGGTAGATACATGGTTTGTCTAGTTTGAATATGTCTAGACCTTGTTTATCAAATTGAATGCTTACTAGCTACATGACATAAGAAGACTATGTACTTTGGTTTTTCATTTTGCTATTTTTTCATTTTCTGTCCATTTGAATCTTGGTTAAATAGTAGGTTTGACCATGATTTATACAAGTTTAAAACATGAATATGAAAAATTAAGCATCTATCCTTCTTAAGTAACTCCAAAATGTAACTCTTGGGAGGGTTTTTGAAATTTCCATGTTTGAAACCAAAAACCACTTCTCTTCATGCTTGACTCTCATAAAATCGACCGAGATTAGGGTTAGGGCGTAGATACATGATTTGTCTGGTTTGAATACGTCCAAACATTGTTTATCAACTTGAATGCTTACTATATGATATAAGAAGACTATATGCTTTTAAAATTCAAACATATGGTAAGCATTCTTATGTCATATAGTAAGCATTCAAGTTGATAAACAAGGTTTGGACATATTCAAACCAGACAAATCATGTATCTACCACCTAACCCTAAACTCGGTCAATTTTATGAAAGTCTAGCATGAAGAGAAGTGGTTTTTTGTTGCAACATGGAAATTTCAAAAAACCTCCCAAGAGTTACATTTTGGAGTGACTTAAGAAGGATAGATGCTTAATTTTTCATATTCATATTTTAAACTTGATTAAATCATGGTCAGACACCTAGGATTTGACCAAGATTCAAATGGGTAGAAAATTTAAAAAAATCAGAAAAATAAAAACCAAATTGTATAGTCTTCTTATGTCATGTAGTAAGCATTCAAGTTGATAAACAAGGTCTAGACATATTCAAACTAGACAAACCAGTATTTGAATTTTTATACCCATTTGAATCTTGGTCAAATCCTTGGTTTCACCAAGATTTGAATAAGTTTAAATATGAATATGAAAAAGTGAGCATGTATGCTTCTCAGTCACTCTAAAATGTAGCTCTTGTTGGGAGGGTTTTTGAAATTTCCATGTTTGAAACCAAAAACAACTTCTCTTCCTGCATGCTTTCCTTCATAAGACAGAGTTTAGGGTTAGGGGTAGATATATACATGATTTTATGGTTTGAATATGTCTAGACCTTGTTTATCAACTTGAATAATGCTTACTATATATATGACATAAGAATGCTATGTCCTTTATTTTTCATTCTTTTGATTTTTTTCTGAATTTTTATGCCCATTTGAATCTTTTGGTCAAATCCTAGGTTTGACCCAGATTTAAACAAGTTTAAAACATGAAAATGAAAAGGGAAGCTTCTATCCTTCTTAGTCACTCTAAAATGAAGTTTTTGGGAGGTTTTTGAAATTTCCATGTTTGAAACCCAAAACCACTTCTCTTCATGCTTGAGTTCATAAGACAGAGTTTAGGGTTAGGTGGTAGATACATGATTTGTATGTTTTGAATATGTCTAGAGACCTTGTTTATGATTACTATATATATGACATAATAATACCTTGGTTTTTCATATTTTTTTGAATTTTTGAATTTTTATGCCCATTTGAATCTTGGTCAAATTCTAGGTTTGGCCAAGATTTGAACAAGTTTAAATCATGAATATGAAAAATTAAGCATCTATCCTTCTTATTCACTCCAAAACTCTTGGGAGGGTTTTTGAAATTTCCATGTTTGAGACCAAAACCACTTCTCTTCATGCATGCTTGACTTCATAACACAAAGTTTAGTTAGGGTTAAGTTAGGGGTAGATATATACATGATTTTCTGGTTTGAATATGTATAGGCCTTGTTTATCAACTTGAATGCTTACTATATATATGACATAAGAATGCTATGTCCTTTGTTTTTTCATTCTCTTGATTTTTTCTGAATTGTTATGCCCATTTGAATCTTTTGGTCAAATCATAGGTTTGACCAATATTTAAACAAGTTTAAAACAAGAAAATGAAAAGGTAATCATGGATCCTTCTTAGTCACTCTAAAATGAAGCTTTTGGGATGTTCTTGAAATTTACATGTTTGAAACCCAAAACGACTTCTCTTCATGCTTGACTTCATAAGATAGAATTTAGCGGTTAGGGGTAGATACATGATTTGTCTAGTTTGAATATGTCTAGACCTTGTTTATCAATTTTAATGCTTACTATATGACATAAGAAGACTATGTGCTTTGCTTACTATATGACATAAGAAGACTATGTGATTTGACCAAGATAATTTAAACAAGTTTAAAACATGAAAATGAAAAGGGAAGCTTGTATCCTTCTTAGTCACTCGAATGAAGTTTTTTGGGAGGTTTTTGAAATTTCCATGTTTGAAACCCAAAACCACTTCTCTTCATGCTTGACTTCATAAACATGAAAAGGAAGACTATTTGCTAACGGAGGGAGTAAGCACTCTTGCTATCAAAAGTACCAAACGATGCATACCAAAATGATTTTTTAGAGGAATACTAGTTCAGATTATTTAATTTTATATTAGCAGGCCAAAATCGAACCCCGTAGTTGCATTTTCTGAAATTGATCCGTAGTACTGTGCAGAACCCTAGTTTAACTTATTAATAGATTCGTAGGTAGATTTTTTTTATGATTTTATTATTATTACTAGGCAGCACATGTGTTTGCCCGTCTAGTGAAACTCTTTCATTTCATTTTTATTTTCCGCAAGGTCGGGAATCGGAGGAAGAGGGATCACACGGGAGGAGACGAAGGGAGAGCAGTCACGGGGCCCCACTTATTTATGGTGTCTACATTTTTTCGGGTGATTTGACTGTTGTGCAGGGTTGTCAGTGCGCAGAGGGTGCGAGCAAGCGAGGCCGAGAATGAGAGAGATGTTTTTTTTGTTGGAGGGACAACTGAACGATCCTGAAGGACCCAGATTTCCAATACGCATCAGAGAGCAGTTTACAGCATGACACAAAATAAATAGGAAATTACGTCTAAATCCCTAAGATTTACATGGTAGACCCCAGGCTGAAAGCAAGAAATGCGATCGGGTCCTTAACAGCCACCGTCCGGATTGATCCTCGTCGCAGCCGGGCACGAACCACTTGGCGCGACCAAATCGCCAAGGCTAAAGAGCCTGCACACCATGGCCTCCGATCTGAGCTAGAAACGCCCTGCCAAAACCGGCAGCCAATGGAGGTGGATAATTGGAAAGAGAGAGAGAGTCTTGATGCATCTCGCTTGACAAAGAATATGGCTGGGAGTTTGCTTACCTAGCGTATGTGACTTGTGCTCACTGAAGTGTGGGACCTCACGCATGGGAACCACACGTAAGTGACAGACTTGTTGCTCTAATAACTCGGGTGATTATTATACTGTATTAGTACATAGTTTCCTATCGATCCTTCTTAGTCACTCCAAAATGAAGCTTTTGGGAGGTTTTTGAATTTTCCATGTTTGAAACCAAAAACCACTTCTCTTCATGCATGCTTGACTTCATAAGACAGAGTTTAGCTAGGGCTAGGGGTAGATACATGATTTTCCTGGTTTGAATATGTCTAGACCTTGTTTATCAACTTAATTGAATGCTTACTATATGACATAAGAAGACTACGTGCCTTGGTTTTTCATTTTTTTCATTTTTTTTAAATTTTATGCCCATTTGAATCTTGGTCAAATCCTAGGTTTTTCATTATTTTGATTTTTTTTGAATTTTTATGCCCATTTGAACATTTTGGTCAAATCCTAGGTTGGGACCAAGATTTAAACAAGTTTAAAACATGAAAATGAAAATGGAAGCTTGTATCCTTCTTAGTCACTCTAAAATGAAGTTTTTGGGAGTGTTTTTGAAATTTCCATGTTTGAAACCCAAAACCACTTCTCTTCATGCTAGCCTTCATAAGACAGAGTTTAGGGGTTAGGGGGGAAATACATGGTTTGTCTAGTTTGAATATGTCTAGACCTTGTTTATCAAATTGAATGCTTACTAGCTACATGACATAAGAAGACTATGTACTTTGGTTTTTCATTTTGCTGTTTTTTCATTTTCTGTCCATTTGAATCTTGGTCAAATCCTAGGTTTGACCATGATTTATACAAGTTTCAAACATGAGTATGAAAAATTAAGCATCTATCCTTCTTAAGTCACTGCAAAATGTAACTCTTGGGAGGGTTTTTGAAATTTCCATGTTTGAAACCAAAAACCACTTCTCGTCATGCTTGACTTTCATAAAATCGACCGAGATTAGGGTTAGGGGGTAGATACATGATTTGTCTGGTTTGAATATGTCCAAACATTGTTTATGAACTTGAATGCTTACTATATGACATAAGAAGACTATATGCTTTTAAAATTCAAACATATGGTAAGCATTCTTATGTCATATAGTAAGCATTCAAGTTGATAAACAAGGTTTGGACATATTCAAACCAGACAAATCATGTATCTACCACCTAACCCTCAACCAGCTCGGTCGATTTTATGAAAGTCTAGCATGAAGAGAAGTGGTTTTTGGTTTCAAACATGGAAATTTCAAAAAAACTCCCAAGAGTTACATTTTGGAGTGACTTAAGAAGGATAGATGCTTAATTTTTCATATTCATGTTTTAAACTTGTTTAAATCATGGTCAAACACCTAGGATTTGACCTAGATTCAAATGGGTAGAAAATTTAAAAAAATCAGAAAAATGAAAAACCAAAGTATATAGTCTTCTTATGTCATGTAGTAAGCATTCAAGTTGATAAACAAGGTCTAGACATATTCAAACTAGACAAACCAGTATCTACCCCCTAACCCCTAAACTCTGTCTTATGAAGTCTAGCATGAAGAGAAGTGGTTTTAGGTTTCAAACATGGAAATTTCAAAAACCTCCCAAAATCTTCATTTTAGAGTGACCAAGAAGGATACAAGCTTCCCTTTTCATTTTCATGTTTTAAACTTGTTTAAATCTTGGCCAAACCTAGGATTTGACCAAAAGATTCAAATGGGCATAGAAATTCAGAAAAAAATCAAAAGAATGAAAAACCAAAGGACATAGCATTCTTATGTCATATATATAGTAAGCATTCAAGTTGATAAACAAGGTCTAGACATATTCAAACCAGAAAATCATGTATATATCTACCCCTAACCCTAAACTCTGTCTTATGAAGTCAAGCATGCATGAAGAGAAGTGGTTTTTGGTTTCAAACATGGAAATTTCAAAAACCCTCCCTAGAGCTACATTTTGGAGTGACTAAGAAGGATAGATGCTTAATTTTTCATATTCATGATTTAAACTTGTTTAAACCATGGTCAAACCTAGGATTTGACCAAGATTCAAATGGGCATAATTTAAAAAAAATCAAAAAATGAAAAACCAAGGCACATAGTCTTCTTATGTCATATAGTAAGCATTCAATTATGTTGATAAACAAGGTCTAGACATATTCAAACCACGAAAATCATGTATCTACCCCCTAACCCTAGCTAAACTATGTCTTATTGTTATCACCAGAATTTGACCGAGTCAGAGGTGGGCCGCGATCGAGATGGATTTGAAGAATATACATGGAAGAAATATGTGGATCGGCCTTTATATGCAAAATATGGGCTAGTTGGCCCGTGTATCTGTAACATAGTAGATTACGTGTCGTTTTAGTTAGAATTGGCCTCGTGCACGGTTGGGATTATTCCCACGTTAGAAAGTCCCCTGGACTATAAATATGTATCTAGGGTTTATGAAATAAACAACAACCAACGTTCAACCAACCAATCAATCTCGGCGCATCGCCAAATCCTTCGTCTCGAGGGTTTCTACCGGTAAGCATCATGCTGCCTAGATCGCATCTTGCGATCTAGGCAGCATAAGCTTCATGTTGTTCATGCGTTGCTCGTACTGAAGCCTTTTTGATGGCGAGCAACGTAGTTATCATAGATGTGTTAGGGTTAGCATAGTTCTTCGTATAACATGCTATCGTAGTGCAACCCTTGCATGTCTAGCCGCCCTTACACCTATCTTAGGTGTAGGGGCGGCACCCCGCTTGATCATTATTTAGTAGATCCGATCCGTTACGGTTGCTCCTTGTTCTACAAGGATTAGTTTAATATCTGCAATAGTTAGGCCTTACAAAGGGTTGGAGGATCCAGCGGCACGTAGGGTGTCGTTTGCTAGTCCTAGGCAGGATGTTCCGGGGATCAACCTCGTGTTGGTTTTTAGGCCCTACCTAGGATCGGCTTACGATCACCGTGCGTGGCCGCGAGGCCCAATCGTGAGTAGGATGATCCGATTATGCGGTGAAAACCCTAAATCGTCATAGATCGCATTAGCTTTATCTTGATCAAGCAGGACCACCATATATTCGTGCACCTCGTACGAATCATGGGTGGATCGGCTCCCTGAGCCGATTCACAGGATAACCTGAGAGCCGATCGAGGCTCGTATTTAATGTTTACGTGTATGCCATGCAGGAAACTAAGCGAGGCATCTCCATCACCTTCCTGACCAGGTAAAGGTCAGGTGGCACGCCCTTGCATCAGCATCGGACGTGTGTACCAGAGGCTTTGCGGGCCGTCGCTCGGAGGGACCAGGGCCAGCCGAAGCCCTAGGTTGTTCCCGGCTCTACTGTGTTGCCCGTCGCTGCCCGCCGGTGGGTTTTGACAGCAACACATTCTGGCACGCACGGTGGGACAAGCTTCGACATCAACCACCTCGCCATCTACATCTGAGATGGCGGACGGCACTCCAGTCACGTACGAGGATCTGACCGACGAGCTCAAGAAGAAGTATGACGAGATCAAAGTCATCCTCGAAGCCGACCTCATCGGCTCTTTCCACAGAACCCGTTCACATGGCATCAGGTGGAAGGGGTTCTCGCCTAATGGTGCACTCGATGGGATAGACCTCTCTGCCCCGTCGGAAGAGCGCACCAGGTCCCTGCGGCAGGAGATCAACTACTTGGTGGCTCACTCGCTACACCGCCACTCTGAGAACCTGGTAAACACGTTGGAGCGTGTCGCTCTTCGCGTGATCCAGGAGATCATGAGGCACCAGTACTCGCCGTCAGGACCAGCTCTCGGGACGCATCAAGGAGAGTTGCCACTCCTGTCCCGTCCACCGCTGCCATTTGCGTTGGCAGCACCAGAAGTGCCGACTTCACCGGCATTCGTCGTCTACAAGATCGGTGGTGACCCTAGCGACTACCAGTTCTTGCATGAGGCGCCTAAGGAGATCCCTCACGGGTACACGTGCACGTATGTGCTAGATTGCGGTAACTGGGCACTCACAAACCAGGCCACAACATCAGGGACTTCTGGGAAAACAGGAGGGACGTCAGCGACAGATCTTGAGAAGCAGACGTGGCTAACTAAGTACGCCACCCCGACGAACCTCCAGAGCTCAGCTCCTGCAGTTGGCTCAGAGCTGGAAAAGCAAACATGGCTGGCTAAGTACGCCACCCCGGCGAATCTTCAGAGTTCAACTCCTGCAGCCAGCACAGCGAATCAGATCAGCACCATACTGAGAGACCAGTTCGGCATGGTACCGAAAAGGAGGGCGATCGGCTATTCCAAGCCGTACCCTGACGACTACGAATTGATCCCGCTACCACCTAAATATCGGCTCCCTGATTTCTCCAAATTCAGTGGATCAGATGGTTCCAGCTCCATCGAGCACGTGGGCCGATATTTGGCACAGCTAGGAACGGCCTCAGTGTCGGATTCTCTACGCGTGAGGTTCTTCTCACAGTCCCTCACGGGATCGGCTTTCGGGTGGTACACCTCATTGCCACCAGACTCGATCCGGACTTGGAAGCAGTTGGAAGAACAGTTCCATATGCAGTACCACTCAGAGGCTTCCGAGTCTGGCCTTGCCGATCTAGCACAAATACGTCAGAAGCGTGGAGAAACTGTGACAGAATACATCCAGCGCTTCAGGAATCTTAGGAACCGATGTTATTCGGTTCGTGTGACTGAAAAGGAAGCAGTCAAGTTGGCAGTAGCGGGCCTTGCAACATCGCTCAAGGACATGGCCTCCCAAGCAGACTACCCCTCACTGGCGCACATGGTTCAGAAACTGTCGGCATATGAACAGCGCCACCCGGACCTGTACCAGGACAAATTCAAGCGTGCAGTAGTCCTGGTCGAGGCAGAGCAAGACGAAGTTTCTGCGGGAGATCAAGAGGTAGCAGTGGCTGAATGGACTCGGGGGGGAACCCCCATGTCCTGCAAATGGGTAAAGCCACCAGGCCCGCCCAGGGGGTTTGATTTTGACGTGACCAAAACTGAGCAAATCTTCGACCTCCTGCTCAAGGAGAAGCAGTTGACGATTCCCGAAGGTCTCAAATTCCCCACGGTACAAGAGCTGAACGGAAAGCCATACTGCAAATGGCATAACTCGCTCTCCCATGCCACCAACGACTGCAGGGTGTGGCGTCAGCACATCCAATCGGCGATAGAAAAAGGACGTCTGATTTTCAACCAGTACGCCATGAAGGTCGACACCCAACCCTTCCCAGCCGTTAACATGGTGGAATGCACTTACCCTGAAGGTTGCCAGCCAGGATCCTCGTTCAGCATCAACATGGTAGGACCTGGGCACCACTCTGGCAAAGATGGAGACGAGGGCAGCTGCTCTCGTAGCAAGGACACAGAGGAGGCCGCTCCACGCGATCGGCTCCATCATGATGGCAAGCGCTACGTCACAGAGGGAGAAGTGAAGAACATGAGATATCAGCGACCCCTCTCTGATCACCTCCTCAACAAGTATGTGAGTCAGTATGACCAACGCCGACGATCCAGCGATGATGATGAAAGAGATCGTCTGGCTAGAGAAGCCAGAAGACATCGTCGGCACGATCGCGATGAGGAGGAGTACGAGCGTCGTGCTAAAGGAAAATCAAGGGAGCAAGACGACAACGACAGGCACTGGGACTGCCCCTTCTTCAGACACTGCTGGGATTCAGGAATGAGCCGATTGCCCACAATCGGCAATTGCCCAGAATGCAACCAGAAGAAGAAGGAGGCAGCCAACGTGTCCGTGTTCAAGCACTTAGGGCCTCTCCCGCCACAAAGCAAACGTGCTGAGTCCCCTCGATGGGAAGATCTCGAGGATTCAGAAGACGAGGGACAAGAAGAAGAAGAAGACAGGTACCACCGTCCAAGGTGGTGCCCTGATGGACTCAGCCATTCCCAAAAACACAGGGTTCAGCGATTGCGCGGCCTGGAGGAAGCCGAAAGGTTATACTTGCATACGCTAAGGAAGGGACGACCTGATCTGGCTGCGAAAGTTCAGCGAACCCTGGACGAAGAGGGTCGTCCACGGAAAATGGAGTGGCGTCCCAAGCAAAGGAAAGCCGATGATGAAACATCGGCTGGTACAAACATGGTGCTCGTCCTTCCGACGGAGCTTAGTGCTCCACGATTATACGATGCACTCAAGGTGGACGACAGCAAGCGCATCAACATGATAAAGTCAGAGGTTGGGCTGGTTTTATCCACCAGCCTGACCGAGTAGCAAGAACAAACCGATGAGCAAACGGGGCGAGGCTGATCCTTGTGATCGGCCCCAAAAAATTATGAAGGGGCATTACAGAACCTTCAGTCAGTGCTTCAATCGATATGGAGGCCGATTCCAGCAATCTGCCAAAATTATCTTCACCACATGTTCTGCTTGTGTTCAACATCGATCTACTGGGCAGTGGCCACGTCGGCGGATGAAAGTCAGCACGAATCCTCGCGGAGCCGACGTGCAAGTACAGTGCCTTGGCTAACCACAAAGGCGATATCTGCAGTCACCTAGCAGATTCGGCTCGGGGGGCATATACTCAGATGAACATGTGCAGATAAACATGTGTAAACATGTGCAGGAGAACATGTGTGCAGTGAAATATTGGGGCCGGTAGGAAAAAATCGGCCAGTAAAAATTTTTTTACAGCCGATGCAAGGGCATGGACTTTAGAACTAAGAAACGAAGCCGATGCGCAGCCATCGACTCTAGTGCAATTATACGAGGTTTACCGGATCTCCACCAAATCCAGTTCAGCTGTGGGGCCCTCTGCTTCTTCGCGGGAGTAAAACAATGAGAACTTCTTCAGCTGCTTTGAGCCGATCCGGGTTCCTGAACCTTCTTGTCGAGGATTTTCAACCCTTGGTACTAGTTCAGCAGTGTTGACAGAAGGGGTATATCGGCTTTCTAAGGAAGAAAGGTGATCGGCTTGGGTGCATCCTCTCTGACATTCTCGCCCCGAGTAAGGCTCGGGGGGCAGCAGGCCTGGTGGACGCTCTGTTCAGGAGCCGATTGGGGTACCATCGGCTGATCTTTCGTCGCGACCTTCTTCACAAAATGATGAGTGTTTAAAGAAGATCTTTAAGTTTGGTTGGAAGAATTCAAAGGCTTCCCTGAAGACTCTACATTATCCACCAGATTTCAAAATCATCAGTTGAAGAAGGGAAGGATGAATTTTAAAGGACCGATGCGTTGCTATCGGCTCATTACGCATTGGCAAAGGGGACAAATCGGCAAGATCAGTATGAGAAGAAATCGGCTAAATTAAGCTCAAAGGAAATCGGCAAGATCAAATTGGGGAAAGTTCTTCATTGATAGATTTCTTACATAAAGAGCTGATTGCTCTCAAAAGGAAGTACTAGGGGATACATTGCCCCATCTACTGCTACTGGTCCTATACTAGAGGTCCTATCTACGGGCCGTCGCTTCCCTCGTCGTCGCCGTCGTCGCCGCTGTCGGCGCTGCTCCCGGCGGGCTCGTCGTCGCTCCAATGGCCGCCGACCGGGCCCTCATTGTCCTCGTCCTCTTCGTCAGCGTCGTCGTCATCGCTGTCGAAGTCGCTGAGGTTCCCCGGCCAGGGGCAGAACCGCTTGGCCGGCGGCTCGTCGGAGGAGGTGTCGTCCTCCTCCTCCTCCTCTTCTTCCTCCTCCTCCTCCTCGGGAGAGGTGAAGTCACAGGAGAAGCGATCGTCGTCGCTCTCCTCCTCCGTTTCCCCGCCGGCGAGGAAGCGGAGGTCGCTTTCCCCGTCGGTCAGGGACTTGTCGTCCTCCGACCAGATGGAGAAGTCATGGCTAGACTCCTCCCCGGCCTCAATGGCGCGGCGGGTGTTGGCTGCGTGGACCTCCGCCGGGTTCGGTTCCGGCGTCGGCTCACGAGAGGAAGGGGACTGGGTGGAAAGATCCGATGAAGCAGAGGAGGAAGAAGACATGGTGGCGCAGGAGGGCTTTTGGAGTGCTAATGCGAAGAAGATGCGGAGATAAACTGTGCGGAGCGGTTAAATAAAAGGGGATATAGTGGAAATTCAATGCCACAGCAGTTTCCGAGGAAGTGGTGCCTAAAAGAAAAAAAAACTGCCAGGTCACGCGGAGAAGTTGAGAAGGCAAGGCATCATGATGATGGATACTGCAACGGTTCTGCCACGACATGACCCAACGAAGGAAAAGCAGAGTGATTTTGGAATTACCAATTCCAAAACCAGGGGGGCATGTGTTATCACCAGAATTTGACCGAGTCAGAGGTGGGCCGCGATCGAGATGGATTTGAAGAATATACATGGAAGAAATATGTGGATCGGCCTTTATATGCAAAATATGGGCTAGTTGGCCCGTGTATCTGTAACATAGTAGATTACGTGTCGTTTTAGTTAGAATTGGCCTCGTGCACGGTTGGGATTATTCCCACGTTAGAAAGTCCCCTGGACTATAAATATGTATCTAGGGTTTATGAAATAAACAACAACCAACGTTCAACCAACCAATCAATCTCGGCGCATCGCCAACTCCTTCGTCTCGAGGGTTTCTACCGGTAAGCATCATGCTGCCTAGATCGCATCTTGCGATCTAGGCAGCATAAGCTTCATGTTGTTCATGCGTTGCTCGTACTGAAGCCTTTTTGATGGCGAGCAACGTAGTTATCATAGATGTGTTAGGGTTAGCATAGTTCTTCGTATAACATGCTATCGTAGTGCAACCCTTGCATGTCTAGCCGCCCTTACACCTATCTTAGGTGTAGGGGCGGCACCCCGCTTGATCATTATTTAGTAGATCCGATCCGTTACGGTTGCTCCTTGTTCTACAAGGATTAGTTTAATATCTGCAATAGTTAGGCCTTACAAAGGGTTGGAGGATCCAGCGGCACGTAGGGTGTCGTTTGCTAGTCCTAGGCAGGATGTTCCGGGGATCAACCTCGTGTTGGTTTTTAGGCCCTACCTAGGATCGGCTTACGATCACCGTGCGTGGCCGCGAGGCCCAATCGTGAGTAGGATGATCCGATTATGCGGTGAAAACCCTAAATCGTCATAGATCGCATTAGCTTTATCTTGATCAAGCAGGACCACCATATGTTCGTGCACCTCATACGAATCATGGGTGGATCGGCTCCCTGAGCCGATTCACAGGATAACCTGAGAGCCGATCGAGGCTCGTATTTAATGTTTACGTGTATGCCATGCAGGAAACTAAGCGAGGCATCTCCATCACCTTCCTGACCAGGTATAGGTCAGGTGGCACGCCCTTGCATCAGCATCGGATGTGTGTACCAGAGGCTTTGCGGGCCGTCGCTCGGAGGGACCAGGGCTAGCCGAAGCCCTAGGTTGTTCCCGGCTCTACTGTGTTGCCCGTCGCTGCCCGCCGGTGGGTTTTGACAGCAACACTTATGAAGTCAAGCATGCATGAACAGAAGTGGTTTTTTCGTTTCAAACGTTTAAGCCAAAAGCCCCTTTTCAAATATTTCAAACTTATTCAAATTTGGTTCAAATTTGAAAGACATACAAGTTATAGCACACATAGTGCATACATTTTCACACATACTGCACTTGATGCTAACCCTATAGTTTGAGGCCATTTGGATGAGGTCGAAAAAATTCTTGGATTAGAATCGTATTGTTCGAACCCCGTAGTTGGATTTTTTTTGAACCTTGATCTATAGAACTGGGCAAAACCCTAGTTTAACCTATTTAATTATAGATTTGTATATCGATTTTTCTACAGTACCTTTTTATTATTACTATGCAGCACATGTGTGTTTGCCCGTCGAGTGAAACTCGGAGGAAGAGGGATCGCTCGGAAGGAGAGAAGAAGGGAGAGCATTATGGTGTCTCCCCTTTTTCGGGTGATGATGTTGACTGTTGTGCAAGGTTTGTCAGTAAGCAGGAGGTGCGAGCGAGCGAGCGAGTCGAGCGAGGCCGAGAATGAGAGAGTTTTTTTTATTTTTTTTATGAGAGGGACAACCGAAGGATCCTGAAGGACCCAGAGATGTCCAGTACGCATCCTGATGCGTCTTCTCTTGACAAAGAAGATGGCTGGGAGTTTGCGTACCTATTGCACGTGACTTGTGCTCACTGAAGTGTGGGACCTCACGCATGGGCACCACACGTAAGTGACAGACCTGTTGGTGTAAAAACTCGATTGATTATTATAGTGCATTAGAACAAAGTTTCCTATGGATTCAAAGGGTAGGAAATCCAAGTTAACTCATTTACATCCATGAAGCTGTTATCACCAGATTTTGGCCAATTCGGGAGATGGGCCGTAAGGGAGATGGGCTTGGACGATTACCCGTAGAAGATCTCTGAAGCGGCCTTGCACGAGGGGTTTGGGCTAGATTGCCCGTGTATCTTAATATAGTAGATCGCATCTTAGATTAAAAGATAGAGTTTGACCCTGCACGGTTAGGTGCACGCCTGAATTAGAAAGTCCCCTGGACTATAAATATGTATCTAGGGTTTATGAAATAAACAACAACCAACGTTCAACACAAATCAATCTCGGCGCATCGCCAACTCCTTCGTCTCGAGGGTTTCTTCCGGTAAGCATCATGCTGCCTAGATCGCATCTTGCGATCTAGGCAGCATAAGCTTATTTCGTTGTTCATGCGTTGCTCGTACTGAAGCCTTTTTTATGGCGAGCAACGTAGTTATCTTAGATGTGTTAGGGTTAGCATTGTTCTTTGTATCATATGCTGTCGTAGTGCAACCCTTATACATCTAGCCGCCCTTACACCTATCTTAGGTGTAGGGGCGGCACCCCGCTTGATCATTATTTAGTAGATCCGATCCGTTACGGTTGCTCCTTGTTCTTCAAGGATTAGTTTAATATCTGCAATAGTTAGGCCTTACAAAGGGTTGGAGGATCCAGCGGCGCGTAGGGTGTCGTTTGCTAGCCCTAGACAGGATGTTCCGGGGATCAACCTCGTGTTGGTTTTTAGGCCCTATCTAGGATCGGCTTACGATCACCGTGCGTGGCCGCGAGGCCCAATCGTGAGTAGGATGATCCGATTATGCGGTGAAAACCCCAAATCGTCGTAGATCGTTTTAGCTTTATCTTGATCAAGCAGGACCACCATATATTCGTGCACCTCGTACGAATCATGGGTGGATCGGCTCCTTGAGCCGATTCACAGGACAACCTGAGAGCCGATCGAGGCTCGTATTTAATGTTTACGTGTATGCCATGCAGGAAACTAAGCGAGGCATCTCCATCACCTTCCTGACCAGGTATAGGTCAGGTGGCACGCCCTTGCACCAGCATCGGACGTGCGTGCCGGAGGCTTTGCGGGCCGTCGCTCGGAGGGACCAGGGCCAGCCGCAGCCCTAAGTTGTTCCCGGCTCTACTGTGTTGCCCGTTGCTGCCCGCCGGTGGGTTTCTGACCGCAACACATTCTGGCACGCCCGGTGGGACAATCTTCTACATCAACCACATCGCCATCTACATCTGAGATGGCGGACGGCACCCCAGTCACGTACGAGGATCTGCCCGACGAGCTCAAGAAGAAGTATGACGAGGTCAAAGCTATCCTCGAGGCCGATCTCATCGGCTCTTTTCACAGGACCCGTTCACATGGCATCAGGTGGAAAGGGTTCTCGCCTGATGGTGCGCTCGATGGAATAGACCTGTCTGCCCCGTCAGAAGAGCGCACCAGGTCCCTGCGTCAGGAGATCAACTACATGGTGGCTCACTCGCTGCACCGCCACTCTGAGAACCTGGTGAACACTTTGGAGCGTGTCGCTCTTCGGGTGATCCAGGAGATCATGAGGCACCAGTACTCTCCGTCAGGACCAGCTCTCGGGACACATCAAGGAGAGATGCCACTCCAGTCCCGTCCACCGCTGCCATTTGCGTTGGCAGCACCAGAGGTGCCGAATTCACCGGCATGCGTCGTCTACAAGATCGGTGGTGACCCTAGTGACTGCCAGTTCTTGCATGAGGCGCCTAAGGAGATCCCTCACGGGTACATGTGCACATACGTGCCAGACTGCGGTAACTGGGCGCTCACAAACCAGGCCGCAACATCAGGGACTTCTGGAAAAGCAGGAGGAACGTCAGCGACAGATCTTGAGAAGCAGACGTGGCTAGCTAAGTATGCCACCCCGACGAACCTCCAGAGCTCAGCTCCTGCAGTTGGCTCAGAGCTGGAAAAGCAAGCATGGCTGGATAAGTACGCCACCCCGGCGAATCTTCAGAGTTCAACTCCCGCAGCCAGCACCGCGGATCAAATCAGCACGATCCTGAGAGACCAGTTCGGCATGGTGCCGAAAAGGAGGACAATCGGCTATTCCAAGCCGTACCCCGACGAGTACGAATTGGTCCCGCTACCACCCAAATATCGGCTCCCTGACTTCTCTAAATTCAGTGGATCAGATGGTTCCAGCTCCATCGAGCATGTGAGCCGATATTTGGCACAGCTAGGAACGGCCTCAGCGTCGGATCCACTACGCGTGAGGTTCTTCGCACAGTCCCTCACGGGATCGGCTTTCGGGTGGTACACTTCGTTGCCACCGGACTCGATCCGGACTTGGAAGCAGTTGGAAGAACAGTTCCACATGCAGTTTCACTCAGAAGCTTCCGAGGCCGGCATTGCCGATCTAGCTCAAATACGTCAGAAGCGTGGAGAAACCGTGGCAGAATACGTCCAGCGCTTCAGAAATCTAAGGAACCGATGTTATTCGGCTCGTGTGACTGAAAAAGAAGCAGTCGAGTTGGCAGTGGTGGGCCTTGCCTCACAAATCAAGGACATGGCCTCCCAAGCATACTACCCTTCACTGGCGCACATGGTTCAGAAACTGTCAGCATATGAATAGCGCCATCCGGACTTGTACCAGGACAAATTCAAGTGTGCAGTAGTCCTGGTCGAGGCAGATGAAGACGAAGGTTCTGCGGGAGATCAAGAGGTAGCAGTGGCTGAATGGACTCGGGGGGCAACCCCTGTGTCCTGCAAATGGGTTAAGCCACCAGGTCCGCCCAGAGGGTTCGATTTTGACGTGACCAAAACTGAGCAAATCTTCGACCTCCTACTCAAGGAGAAGCAGTTGAAGATACCCGAAGGCCTCAAAATCCCCACGGTACAGGAGCTGAATGGAAAGCCATACTGCAAATGGCATAACTCGGTCTCCCATGCCACCAACGACTGCAGGGTGTGGCGTCAGCAGATCCAAATGGCGATAGAACAAGGACGACTGATTTTCAACCAGTACGCCATGAAGGTCGACACCCACCCCTTTCCCGCCGTTAACATGGTGGAGTGCACTTACCCTGAAGGTTGCCAGCCAGGATCCTCGTTCAGCATCAACATGGTAGGACCTGGACAGCACTCTGGTAAGGATGGAGACGAGGGCAGCTGCTCTCGTAGCAAGGACACAGAGGAGGCCGCTCCACGCGATCGGCTCCGTCACGATGGCAAGCGCTATGTCACAGAGGGAGAAGTGAAGAACATAAGATATCAGTGACCTCTCTCTGATCACCTCCTCAACAAGTATGTGAGTCAGTATGACCAACGCCGACGATCCAGCGATGATGATGAAAGAGATCGTCTGGCTAGAGAAGCCAGAAGACATCGTCGGCATGATCGCGATGAGGAGGAGTACGAGCGTCGTGCCAAGGAAAAGTCAAGGGAGCGAGACGACGAAGATAGGCACTGGGACTGTCCCTTCTTCAGACACTGCTGGGATTCAGGAATGAGCCGATTGCCTACAATCGGCAATTGCCCAGAATGTAAACAGAAGAAGAAGGAGGTAGCTAACGTGTCCGTGTTCCAACGCTTAGGGCCTCTCCCGCCTCGAAGCAAACACGCTGAGTCCCCTCGAGTAGAAGATCTCGAGGATTTGGAAGACGACGAAGAAGAAGAAGAAGAAGACAAGTACCACCGGCCGAGGTGGTGCCCTGATGGACTCAGCCGCTCCCAAAAGCGTAGGGTTCAGCGACTGCGCGGCTTGGAGGAAGCCGAAAGGTTATACCTGCACACGCTAAGGAAGGCGCGGCCTGATCTGGCCGCGAAGATCCAGCGAACCCTGGATGAAGAGGGTCGACCACAGAAAATGGAGTGGCGCCCCAAGCAAAGGAAAGCCGATGATGGAACATCGGCTGGCACAAACATGGTGCTCATCCTTCCAACGGAGTTTAGTGCTCCAGGATTAAACGATGCACTCAAGTTGGATGACGGCGAGCGCATCGACGTGACAAAGGATGGGGCTAGGCTGGTCTTATCCACCGGCCTGACCGTGTAGCAAGAACAAACCGATGAGCAAACGTGGCGAGGCCGATCCTTGGGATCGGCCCCAAAGATCTATGAAGGAACATTACAAAACCTTCATTGAGCGATTCAATATGGAGGCCGATTCCAGCAATCGGCCAAAATTTATCCTCACCACATGTTCCGCTGGTGTTCAACATCGATCTACTGGGCAGCGGTTTTACGTCGGCTGATGAGTCAGGGAAATCAACATTGGTCCTACCGAAGCCGACGTGCAAATACAGTGCCTTGACTAAACTACAGAGCCGATATCTGCAGTACCCTGACAGATTCGGCTCGGGGGGCACCTAATCAGATGAACATGTGCAGATTGAACATGTGTGCAGTGAAACATTGGGGGCTGATAGAAAAATCAGCCAATAAAAAAAAATACTCACAGTGGGTATACAGCCGATGCACAGACATCGACTTTAGAATAGAAAGCCGATGCATGGCCATCGACTCAAGAGGTACAGCTGATATAAGCAGAAGCCTGATGGAGCAGTTGTTGAGTTACAAGGAGAGGCTCTACTGCTGAATTCTTTCTCAAGACCTCCAACTCCTTCTGCAAGTCTTCAAGTTCAGCAGTGCCAGTGTAAGCATGCAGATCCTAGGAGCATGAGCACAGCCGATGGGCGAATCAAGCGGCTATGGCGGTTTTGCCTGGCATGGACCAAGGTGGCGGCATGGTCGATGTCACTTTCAGAGGTTGTTACGTCCAGAGTCTTGGAGGGCATCAGAAATTCAAAACATCCTCACCGGAAGTTGCATCAGGCTGCCAAAGATGATGAGACGATCTGATCAGCAAGGCGCAAAGGATTGAACTAGGAGGAGTCGGAAAGCCATTATATTTGAGGTTTCTTGGTTCAAGGAACGGATTTGCTGATCTTTCCGAACCCTTTCAGTGCGTCGGTTTTTTGAGCTTTCCTGTCACGTTTTGATGGGAGCTGAAGAGGCTCGGGGGGCAGTTCGCCCTGAAGAATCTTTACTCTGGAAAGCCGATTTTGTTAGAATCGGTTGGTTCTGCATTATAACTTGGAAGCCGATGGTGACACGTTTGGCTGATTCATTACTGTTCTCGCCTTGGATGAGGCTTGGGGGGCAACACGCCCGAAAGGTTCTTGGCTCTGGGGAGCCGATTTGATTGGAATCGGCTGGCTCTACATCGCAACTGTTCTGAAGAGTGGTGCTTTTGTTACAGAGTTATCAGTTTCAGCATCCAAGCTGATTCAGCAACAGTTCCAGGGCTCTCTTGAAGACGCCCGCTCAAGACCAGATCGCCGGCCTGCTGCGATCGGCTGCACCCAGTGCTATCGTCATCGGCGGAGCTGGCTAACTTGGAGGGATGACTGAATTGGCCTGTCTCACAGATTATCGTGAGGGACCAATGCGTGGCCGCATCTGGTCATTGAGCATTGGTTAGGCTAACAATCGACAAAGTCAGATGAGGAAAAATCGGCTAAATCAGCATAAAGGACATCGGCAAAATCAAAGGAAGATTTTCATTGATAATAAGATTTCTTACAAAGAGAAGCCGATTGTTCAACAAGAGGGACAGATTGCTACTGCTAATCCTATGCTAGTAGGTCCCTACTCTAAGGGCTGTTGCCGTCTTCGCCGTCGCTGGGGTAGCTGCCGTCATCGCTGCTGTCGACGAGTTCCTCGTTGCTGCTACTGTAACCTTCAGCGGAGGCTTCTTCCTCGTCATCATCATCGTCCTCATCTGACCAAGCCCAGCCACGGATGCGCTTTGGCGGCGGTTCGTCGGAGGAGGTGTCGTCCTCCTGTTCCTTCTTCGTGCCGGAGGAGATGTCTTCGTCTTCGTCATCCTCTGTTTCTTCTTTGGTGATGGAGGTGAACTTACCTCGGAAGGGAGGGTCGTCGTCGTCGCTCTCCGCCTCCAGTGCTCCGTCAATCATGAACCGGAGGTCATCCTCCCCGTCAGTTAGGGGCATGGCCCCATCTGACCAGACGTGGTCCTCGGGTAGGCCCTCTGGCACGAAATCGAAGTCCCACTCCTGCTCGTCCCAATGCTTCGGAGCGCGCCTGTTGTACGCCTCCATCTGGTTGTGCCCTGGGATCGACTCGCTTGAGGAAGAGGATTGGAGAGAAACAGAAGAGGAGGACGAGGACGACATGGCTATGGAAGGAGAGGGTTTTTTGGCTGACGGCTAATTTGGAGCAGAGGGACGAAGAGGTGAACTGTTCGATAAATAAAGGGGATAGAATAGAGATTTATTGCTCGAGCAGTTTCCAAGGAGGTGGAGCCAAAATTGTCAAGTCGTGCAGAGAAGTTGAGAAGGCAAGTCATCACGATGAAGAATACTGCGACGGTTCTGATCTGCCGCGACATGGCCCTTCGAAGGAAAAACAGAGTGGTTTTGAAATTATCATTACCAAAACCAGCGGGGCATGTGTTATCACCAGATTTTGGCCAAATCGGGAGATGGGCCGTAAGGGAGATGGGCTTGGAAGATTACCCGTAGAAGATCTCTGAAGCGGCCTTGCACGAGGGGTTTGGGCTAGATTGTCCGTGTATCTTAATATAGTAGATCGCATCTTAGATTAAAAGATAGAGTTTGACCCGTGCACGGTTAGGTGCACGCCTGAATTAGAAAGTCCCCTGGACTATAAATATGTATCTAGGGTTTATGAAATAAACAACAACCAACGTTCAACACAAATCAATCTCGGCGCATCGCCAACTCCTTCGTCTCGAGGGTTTCTTCCGGTAAGCATCATGCTGCCTAGATCGCATAGGCAGCATAAGCTTATTTCGTTGTTCATGCGTTGCTCGTACTGAAGCCTTTTTGATGGCGAGCAACGTAGTTATCTTAGATGTGTTAGGGTTAGCATTGTTCTTCGTATCATATGCTGTCGTAGTGCAACCCTTATACATCTAGCCGCCCTTACACCTATCTTAGGTGTAGGGGCGGCACCCCGCTTGATCATTATTTAGTAGATCCGATCCGTTACGGTTGCTCCTTGTTCTTCAAGGATTAGTTTAATATCTGCAATAATTAGGCCTTACAAAGGGTTGGAGGATCCAGCGGCGCGTAGGGTGTCGTTTGCTAGCCCTAGACAGGATGTTCCGGGGATCAACCTCGTGTTGGTTTTTAGGCCCTATCTAGGATCGGCTTACGATCACCGTGCGTGGCCGCGAGGCCCAATCGTGAGTAGGATGATCCGATTATGCGGTGAAAACCCCAAATCATCGTAGATCGTTTTAGCTTTATCTTGATCAAGCAGGACCACCATATATTCGTGCACCTCGTACGAATCATGGGTGGATCGGCTCCTTGAGCCGATTCACAGGACAACCTGAGAGCCGATCGAGGCTCGTATTTAATGTTTACGTGTATGCCATGCAGGAAACTAAGCGAGGCATCTCCATCACCTTCCTGACCAGGTATAGGTCAGGTGGCACGCCCTTGCACCAGCATCGGACGTGCGTGCCGGAGGCTTTGCGGGCCGTCGCTCGGAGGGACCAGGGCCAGCCGCAGCCCTAAGTTGTTCCCAGCTCTACTGTGTTGCCCGTCGCTACCCGCCGGTGGGTTTCTGACCGCAACAGAAGCAAAGTTAACATATCTATCAGTTGGTACATTTTGGAGTGACTAAGAAGCATCCATGCTTACTTATTCGTTTTCACGTGTTAAACTTGTCTAAATCTTGGTCAAACCAAGGATTTGACCAAGATTCAAATGGGCAGAAAAATAAAATAAAACAGAAAAATGAAAACCAAATCAAATAGTTTTCTTATGTCACATAGTAAGCATTAAAGTTGATAAACATGTTGCCAAACTATTTGAAGGTCTATTTTCTAAAACACTAGTATGGCAGTATGGTATTTTCCCTAGCTATGTAGAAAATGATGAACAATCCATGCCTTTTGATTGCCTTTTTTGAACCACCTTTGGCTTGACTTCAAATTTAGGTAGGGCAAAATCATGCGGGGAGGGGACGAGTGTTTCTTTTGGATGCATCGCTCGTATTTGCAAGCTTTTGGGGTCCCACAAATTCAGGGTAGCATCATGCATGCCCCCTTCCCCTACCTTCCCGAGCTGAAAAATGTGTTAGCCAAGTATTAGAATGGCATGACCAACAAGTTTCAAGTAAAATTTTGAATATAACCAAAATGTACCAATTGATAGACGAGTTAACTTGGCTTCATGGAAAAAATACTATCATGTAAATGAGTTAACTTGGCTTCCCTACCCTTGGAACCATAGGAAACTTTGTACTTATACAATATAATAAGCACCCCAGTTTAAATCATGAATCTGAAAAATTAAGCATCTATCCTTCTTAGTCACTCCAAAATGTAGCTCTTGGGAGGGTTTTTGAAATTTCCATTTTTGAAACCAAAAAACCACATATCTTCATGCGTGCTTGACTTCATGAGACAGAGTTTAGGGTTAGGGGTAGATACATGATTTTCCTGGTTTGAATATGTCTAGACCTTGTTTATCAACTTAATTGAATGCTTACTATATGACATAATAAGACCTTGGTTTTTGATTTTTTTGATTTTTTTGAATTGTTATGCCCATTTGAATCTTTGTCAAATTCTAGGTTTGACCAAGATTTGAACAAGTTTAAATCATGAATATGAAAAATTAAGCATCTATCCTTCTTAGTCACTCCAAAACTCTTGGGAGGGTTTTTGAAATTTCCATGTTTGAAACCAAAAACCACTTCTCTTCATGCATGCTTGACTTCATAAGATAGAGTTTAGGGTTAGGGGTAGATATATACATGATTTTCTGGTTTGAATATGTCTAGACCTTGTTTATCAACTTGAATGCTTACTATATATATGACATAAGAATGCTATGTCCTTTGTTTTTTCATTCTCTTGATTTTTTTTTCTGAATTTTTATGCCCATTTGAATCTTTTGGTCAAATCCTAGGTTTGACCAATATTTAAACAAGTTTAAAACAAGAAAATGAAAAGGTAATCATGGATCCTTCTTAGTCATTCTAAAATGAAGCTTTTGGGATGTTCTTGAAATTTCCATGTTTGAAACCCAAAACGACTTCTTTTCATGCTTGACTTCATAAGACAGAATTTAGGGGTTAGGGGTAGATACATGATTTGTCTAGTTTGAATATGTCTAGACATTGTTTATCAATTTTAATGCTTACTATATGACATAAGAAGACTATGTGCTTTGCTTACTATATGACATAAGAAGACTATGTGATTTGACCAAGATAATTTAAATAAGTTTAAAACATGAAAATGAAAAGGGAAGCTTGTATCCTTCTTAGTCACTCGAAAATGGAAGTTTTTTGGGAGGTTTTTGAATTTTCCATGTTTGAAACCCAAAACCACTTCTCTTCATGCTAGACTTCATAAGACAGAGTTTAGGGGTTAGGGGGTAGATACATGGTTTGTCTAGTTTGAATATGTCTAGACCTTGTTTATCAAATTGAATGCTTACTAGCTACATGACATAATAAGAAGACTATGTACTTTGGTTTTTCAATTTCTATTTTTTTAAATTTTCTGCCCATTTGAATCTTGGTCAAATCCTAGGTTTGACCATGATTTAAACAAGTTTAAAACATGAATATGAAAAATTAAGCATCTATCATTCTTAAGTCACTCCAAAATGTAACTCTTGGGAGGGTTTTTGAAATTTCCATGTTTGAAACCAAAAACCACTTCTCTTCATGCTTGACTCTCATAAAATCGACCGAGATTAGGGTTAGGGCGTAGATACATGATTTGTCTGGTTTGAATACGTCCAAACATTGTTTATCAACTTGAATGCTTACTATATGACATAAGAAGACTATATGCTTTTAAAATTCAAACATATGGTAAGCATTCTTATGTCATATAGTAAGCATTCAAGTTGATAAACAAGGTTTGGACATATTCAAACAAGACAAATCATGTATCTACCACCTAACCCTAAACTCGGTCAATTTTATGAAAGTCTAGCATGAAGAGAAGTGGTTTTTTGTTTCAACATGGAAATTTCAAAAAACCTCCCAAGAGTTACATTTTGGAGTGACTTAAGAAGGATAGATGCTTAATTTTTCATATTCATGTTTTAAACTTGTTTAAATCATGGTCAGACACCTAGGATTTGACCAAGATTCAAATGGGTACAAAATTTTAAAAAATCAGAAAAATAAAAAACCAAATTATATAGTCTTCTTATGTCATGTAGTAAGCATTCAAGTTGATAAACAAGGTCTAGACATATTCAAACTAGACAAACCAGTATTTGAATTTTTATACCCATTTGAATCTTGGTCAAATCCTAGGTTTCACCAAGATTTGAATAAGTTTAAAACATGAATATGAAAAAGTGAGCATGTATGCTTCTCAGTCACTCTAAAATGTAGCTCTTGTTGGGAGGGTTTTTGAAATTTCCATGTTTGAAACCAAAAACAACTTCTCTTCCTGCATGCTTGCCTTCATAAGACTGAGTTTAGGGTTAGGGGTAGATATATACATGATTTTATGGTTTGAATATGTCTAGACCTTGTTTATCAACTTGAATAATGCTTACTATATATATGACATAAGAATGCTATGTCTTTTGTTTTTCATTCTTTTGATTTTTCTGAATTTTTATGCCCATTTGAATCTTTTGGTCAAATCCTAGGTTAATTTGACCCAGATTTAAACAAGTTTAAAACATGAAAATGAAAAGGGAAGCTTCTATCCTTCTTAGTCACTCTAAAATGAAGTTTTTGGGAGGTTTTTGAAATTTCCATGTTTGAAACCCAAAACCACTTCTCTTCATGCTTGAGTTCATAAGACAAAGTTTAGGGTTAGGTGGTAGATACATGATTTGTATGTTTTGAATATGTCTAGAGACCTTGTTTATGATTACTATATATATGACATAATAAGACCTTGGTTTTTCATATATTTTTTGATTTTTTGAATTTTTATGCCCATTTGAATCTTGGTCAAGTTCTAGGTTTGGCCAAGATTTGAACAAGTTTAAATCATGAATATGAAAAATTAAGCATCTATCCTTCTTAGTCACTCCAAAACTCTTGGGAGGGTTTTTGAAATTTCCATGTTTGAGACCAAAACCACTTCTCTTCATGCATGCTTGACTTCATAAGACAGAGTTTAATTAGGGTTAAGTTAGGGGTAGATATATACATGATTTTCTGGTTTGAATATGTATATATATGCCTTGTTTATCAACTTGAATGCTTACTATATATATGACATAAAAATGCTATGTCCTTTGTTTTTTCATTCTCTTGATTTTTTCTGAATTGTTATGCCCATTTGAATCTTTTGGTCAAATCATAGGTTTGACCAATATTTAAACAAGTTTAAAACACGAAAATGAAAAGGTAATCATGGATCCTTCTTAGTCACACTAAAATGAAGCTTTTGGGATGTTCTTGAAATTTACATGTTTGAAACCCAAAACGACTTCTCTTCATGCTTGACTTCATAAGACAGAATTTAGCGGTTAGGGGTAGATACATGATTTGTCTAGTTTGAATATGTCTAGACCTTGTTTATCAATTTTAATGCTTACTATATGACATAAGAAGACTATGTTCTTTGCTTACTATATGACATAAGAAGACTATGTGATTTGACCAAGATAATTTAAACAAGTTTAAAACATGAAAATGAAAAGGGAAGCTTGTATCCTTCTTAGTCACTCGAATGAAGTTTTTTGGGAGGTTTTTGAAATTTCCATGTTTGAAACCCAAAACCACTTCTCTTCATGCTTGACTTTATAAACATGAAAAGGAAGACTATTTGCTAACGGAGGGAGTAAGCACTCTTGCTATCAAAAGTACCAAACGATGCATACCAAAATGATTTTTTAGAGGAATACTAGTTCAGATTATTTAATTTTATATTAGCAGGCCAAAATTGAACCCCGTAGTTGCATTTTCTGAAATTGATCCGTAGTACTGTGCAGAACCCTAGTTTAACTGATTAATAGATTCGTAGGTCGATTTTTTTACGTTTTTATTATTATTACTAGGCAGCACATGTGTTTGCCCGTCCAGTTAAACTCTTTCATTTCATTTTTTTTCCGCAAGGTCGGGAATCAGAGGAAGAGGGATCACACGGGAGGAGACGAAGGGAGAGCAGTCATGGGGCTCCACTTATTTATGGTGTCTACATTTTTTCGGGTGATTTGACTGTTGTGCAGGGTTGTCAGTGCGTAGAGGGTGCGAGCGAGCGAGGCCGAGAATGAGAGAGATGTTTTTTTTGTTGGAGGGACAACCGAACGATCCTGAAGGATCCAGATTTCCAATACGCATCAGAGAGCAGTTTACAGCATGACACAAAATAAATAGGAAATTACTTCTAAATCCCTAAGATTTACATGGTAGACCCCAGGCTGAAAGCAAGAAATGCGATCGGGTCCTTAACAGCCACCGTCCGGATTGATCCTCGTCGCAGCCGGGCACGAACCACTTGGCGCGACCAAATCGCCATGGCTAAAGAGCCTGCACACTATGGCCTCCGAGCTGAGCTAGAAACGCCCTGCCAAAACCGGCAGCCAACGGAGGTGGATAATTGGAGAGAGAGAGAGTCTTGATGCATCTCGCTTGACAAAGAATATGGTTGGGAGTTTGCTTACCTAGCGTACGTGACTTGTGCTCACTGAAGTGTGGGACCTCACGCATGGGAACCACACGTAAGTGACAGACTTGTTGCTCTAATAACTCGAGTGATTATTATAATGTATTAGTACATAGTTTCCTATTGATCCTTCTTAGTCACTCCAAAATGAAGCTTTTGGGAGGTTTTTGAATTTTCCATGTTTGAAACCAAAAACCACTTCTCTTCATGCATGCTTGACTTCATAAGACAGAGTTTAGCTAGGGTTAGGGGTAGATACATGATTTTCCTGGTTTGAATATGTCTAGACCTTGTTTATCAACTTAATTGAATGCTTACTATATGACATAAGAAGACTACGTGCCTTGGTTTTTCATTTTTTTCATTTTTTTTAAATTTTATGCCCATTTGAATCTTGGTCAAATCCTAGGTTTTTCATTATTTTAATTTTTTTTGAATTTTTATGCCCATTTGAACGTTTTGGTCAAATCCTAGGTTTGACCAAGATTTAAACAAGTTTAAAACATGAAAATGAAAATGGAACCTTGTATCCTTCTTAGTCACTCTAAAATGAAGTTTTTGGGAGTGTTTTTGAAATTTCCATGTTTGAAACCCAAAACCACTTCTCTTCATGCTAGACTTCATAAGACAGAGTTTAGGGGTTAGGGGGTAGATACATGGTTTGTCTAGTTTGAATATGTCTAGACCTTGTTTATCAAATTGAATGCTTACTAGCTACATGACATAAGAAGACTATGTACTTTGGTTTTTCATTTTGCTGTTTTTTTATTTTCTGTCAATTTGAATCTTGGTCAAATCCTAGGTTTGACCATGATTTATACAAGTTTAAAACATGAATATGAAAAATTAAGCATCTATCCTTCTTAAGTCACTCCAAAATGTAACTCTTGGGAGGGTTTTTGAAATTTCCATGTTTGAAACCAAAAACCACTTCTCTTCATGCTAGACTTCATAAGACAGAGTTTAGGGGTTAGGGAGTAGATACATGGCTTGTCTAGTTTGAATATGTCTAGACCTTGTTTATCAAATTGAATGCTTACTATCTACATGACATAATAAGAAGACTATGTACTTTGGTTTTTCATTTTCTATTTTTTAAAATTTTCTGCCCATTTGAATCTTGGTCAAATCCTAGGTTTGACCATGATTTAAACAAGTTTAAAACATGAATATGAAAAATTAAGCATATATCATTCTTAAGTCACTCCAAAATGTAACTCTTGGGAGGGTTTTTGAAATTTCCATGTTTGAAACCAAAAAGCACTTCTCTTCAAGCTTGACTCTCATAAAATCGACCGAGATTAGGGTTAGGGGGTAGATACATGATTTGTCTGGTTTGAATATGTCCAAACATTGTTTATGAACTTGAATGCTTACTATATGACATAAGAAGACTATATGCTTTTAAAATTCAAACATATGGTAAGCATTCTTATGAAGTCAAGCATGCATGAAGAAAAGTGGTTTTTGGTTTCAAACATGGAAATTTCAAAAACCCTCCCAAGAGCTACATTTTGGAGTGACTAAGAAGGATAGATGCTTAATTTTTCATATTCATGATTTAAACTTGTTTAAACCATGGTCAAACCTAGGATTCGACAAAGATTCAAATGGGCATAATTTTTAAAAAAAAATCAAAAAATGAAAAACCAAGGCACATAGTCTTCTTATGTCATTTTATGAGGTTTTTGAAATTTCCATGTTTGACACCCAAAACCACTTCTCTTCATGTTTGAAACCCAAAACCACTTCTCTTCATGCTTGATTAAATTCTAGGTTTGACATAAAAAGACTATGTGCTTTGAATTTTCATTTTTATGTTTTTTTTGAATTTTCCGCCCATTTGAATCTTGGTCAAATCGTAGGTTTGACCAAGAGGTAAACAAGTTTAAAACATGAATATGAAAAAGTAAGCATGTATCCTTATTAGTCACTCCAAAATGAAGCACTTGGGAGGTTATTAAAATTTCTATGTTTGAAACCAAAGACCACTTCTCTTCATGCTTGACTTCACAAGACAAAGTTTAGGGTTAGGGGTAGATACATGATTTTTCTGGTTCAAATATGTCTAGATCTTGTTTATCAACTTGAATGCTTACCGTATGACATAATTAAGAAGGCTATGTGCTTTGGTTTTTCATTTTTTTCATTTTTCTGAATTTTTATGCCCATTTGAATTTTGGTCAAATCTTAGGTTTGGCCAAGATTGAAACAAGTTAAAAACATGAATATGAAAAAGTAAGCATGTATGGATCCTTCTTAGTCACTACAAAATGAAGCTCGTGGGAGTATTTTCCTCCCACACGTGAGCTTGGTACCACTACACAAGAACCATGCATATGTTAAAACTTTTGAATCATGTGTTTTTCTTCTCTTGATTACTGCCCAAAGGAGAAAAATTATATTAAATGGGTGTTTTCTATGAAGTGCCTACCGCATGAAGTGTACACACTACCACCAATCCAATTTTCACAGGTCTACATAAGAGACATGGTAGCTACGTACGATGGCAATTTCCAACGATCCACGGATTATCTTTGTGTGCAACCATACACTGAATTATTTCTGGGCTAAAAGCTTTATTTCAAATGTAATTGGAAGGAAGGGTACATGAATTAGAATTTAAAAACTAGGTAAATACATGACATGCCCCCAAGATGTGGAAGCCTAAAACAATGGCCAAACATGTGCGGTGCATCCAAGTATAACACATAGCATGCACCGATAGTTTGACCTAAATTTGAAATCAAGCCGAAGGTGGTTCGAAAAATCGTAAAATGGCAAAACAAAGCATGAAGTTACAAATTTGTGATGTACTATATGTCCATTAGGATATTACAAGGCTGACAAGTATACCTATGTTGTAAAATTGAGCAACATAATACACAATATATATATATATATTACCCAAAATATACGATTAAAAAGTTAAAGTGGACATCTAGTTTGTAATGATATAATTTTTGTACCATAAAATTCATATTATGTTGTAATCAAATTAATGATATAGGGATGCACGCTGACATTATAATCCCTAACGGAGGGAGTAAGCACTTCAGTTATGAAAAGTACCGAACAATGCATGCGAAAATGATTTTTATTGGAATACTAGTTCAACTTATTTTGTTATAAAGGGGCGTCGTGAGATTGATCGACCTAAATTTGTAAACAAGCCAAAGTTATTGTGGGGCTCGATATAAAAAGGTCGAAAGAAATGATGGAGTCATATAATTCGTGGTTTACATACTTCCACTATGAACAATACTAACAAAATTTGCTTGAAACTTGTTGGCCATGCCATTCTGCTACCCCCCCCCCCCCCCAAAAAAAATTCAAATATGAATCCTTGTGGCACGACCATGTTGGGGTTCACTTCAGGGCTTCTGGCTATCTACCCAGCCGAGCATGCGGGCTCTATTACCTTGTACGAATCCTCGTTTTAAACCAAGAAGAAGTGAACAACCCCCCCCCCCCCGCGCCACACACACACACTCCTCTCTCTCTCTCCACTAACCGGCTTTAGATATCGCATCATTTGTCTCTCAGACTCCATTGATTTGCCCCAAGTTCAACAAGGTCGCTCCCTTTTCCTCTGAGAGTCCATTGACTTTTATTTGCTGGTGTCACTTGTGCTAAACTGTCATTCCTTGTACTCCCTCCGATTCATATTACTTGATGGTAATATAGATGTATCTAGACACATTTTCGTTGTAGATACATCCATTTTACCATCAATTAATATTGATCGGAGTTGCAGCGTGGTATGAGGCCTGCCGCCTGCCACCGTCGGCGAGGTTCCAAGTAAACGGTGCCAGAAGAAGAGTAGCGCGGCTCCGGATTCAACCACGAGGCGGCGATGGACGGCACCATGGAAATAAACGCTACGAATTTGGAGGCCATCGCGTACAACATCGCTGGAACGGCGCAGGTCATGTGCTCCCACGATGGCTGCAGGGTCAACGTCAGCTACCACGAGTCCCTAAGACACCAGATCGCGTGCCCGCATGACCGGTGCAACTGCACGGAGCAGGGCTGCGAATTCGCCGCCCCACCGCCAGCGCTCCCTCGTTCACCTCGTAGAGGCCCACTCGATTCAGGTGCACAGGTTAGAGTATGGCAAGTCCATAGAGTTCCGGGTGACCATGACGCACCCGTGCTCGCCGTGCAGGCAGCTCGTCGTCGAAGGGGATGACGGCTCCGTGTTCGTCATGTACATCGACGCGCTCGGCCCAGCCATTGTCTTGTCTTTGGTATGCGTCAGGTCGGCCACATCCATGTGGCCGCTCTACAGGGTGAAGATCTGGGTGCACGGCCCGCCGCCGTCCTCGAAATCGGACTGCAGGCGGGATGTCGTGAAGATGTCTGCCGATGCTTCTGGCAGCGCGTCGCCGGGCGCTGTCGTGTTTGAGGAGCTCACGTCGTTCCTCGTTGTGCCGAGGCCATACCTCGTTGGTGCTGGATCGTCCAAGGAGCTGTGTTTCTACATTCGCTTATGCAAGCAGATGTAGCTACTGCTACTTTGCGTAGTTGAAAAAACTGTCAATTTGTAAAGTACTAGAGTGTTCGTACGGCTGCTATTTTTTTATGGGGTCTTTGTTTCATATTTTTGCTGAACTGTTTGTAGTAGTACTTATACTTAATAATGATGCAGCGTGGAAGTGAATACTCTTTTTTTTGTGAATTGGAAGTGAATACTCCAACTACTATATGTAATTGTAACCCCTCCATCTGATTTACTCCCTCCGTCTCGATTTAGAGGGCTTGGTTTATTTTGCAGCAGGACCAAGGCATTGTTTCATTGGATGACAAAAACTCTCTGGAGCGCTGCCTCCTCCGGATGACAATAAAACATGATGTACAATGGGTTATTTTTTAGTCTTATCTTTGGTAACGAGACATCCTAAATTTGTGGTGAGAGAGATTTATGCTAAGAGATGATCTCTTAGCTAAGAGAAGGCAAAGTCTTTTTTCATCTTTCTCTTTCTTCCACATCAGCGTTTATCCTACGTGGCACTGCTAAAATATCACCATTGTACATGCCCTAATACTCCACTAATGGTGTACAAAGCGTGCATGCAGCCGATCACATGCCCCCATGCAAACTTGTTTGGTTTCACACTCCACCAGCATGCACAAGGCTGTTCCCAGAGAATAGAAAAAGGAGAAAAGGGAAGGTGGAGACTGATACGTCTCCGACGTATCGATAATTTCTTATGTTCCATGCCACATTATTGATGTTATCTACATGTTTTATGCACACTTTATGTCATATTCGTGCATTTTTTGGAACTAACCTATTAACAAGATGCTGAAGTGCCAGTTGCTGTTTTCTGCTGTTTTTGGTTTCAGAAATCCTAGTAAGGAAATATTCTCAGAATTGGACAAAATCAACGCCCAGGGGCCTATTTTTCCACGAAGCTTCCAGAAGTCCGAAGACGAAACGAAGTGGGGCCACAGGGTGCCCAAACCCTAGGGCGGCGCGGCCCCCCCCCCCTTGGCCGCGCCGGCCTATGGTCTGGGCCCCTCGCGCCGCCTCTTGACCTACCCTTCCGCCTACTTAAAGCCTCCGTGACGAAACCCCCAGTACCGAGAGCCACGATACGGAAAACCTTCCAGAGACGCCGCCAACACCGATCCCATCTCGGGGGATCCAGGAGATCGCCTCCGGCACCCTGCCGGAGAGGGGAATCATCTCCCGGAGGGCTCTACGCCGCCATGGTCGCCTCCGGTGTGATGTGTGAGTAGTCTACCCCTGGACTATGGGTCCATAGCAGTAGCTAGATGGTTGTCTTCTCCCCATTGTGCTATCATTGTCGGATCTTGTGAGCTGCCTAACATGATCAAGATCATCTATCTGTAATTCTATATGTTGCGTTTGTTGGGATCCGATGAATAGAGAATACTTGTTATGTTGATTATCAAAGTTATATCTATGTGTTGTTTATGATCTTGCATGCTCTCCATTACTAGTAGATGCTCTGGCCAAGTAGATGCTTGTAACTCCAAGAGGGAGTATGTATGCTCGATAGTGGGTTCATGCCTGCATTGACACCTGGGACAGTGACAGAAAGTTCTAAGGTTGTGTTGTGCTGTTGCCACTAGGGATAAAACATTGATGCTATGTCTAAGGATGTAGTTGTTGATTACATTACGCACCATACTTAATGCAATTGTCTGTTGCTTTGCAACTTAATACTGGAAGGGGTTCGGATGATAACCTGAAGGTGGACTTTTTAGGCATAGATGCAGTTGGATGGCGGTCTATGTACTTTGTCGTAATGCCCAATTAAATCTCACTATACTCATCATGATATGTATGTGCATGGTCATGCTCTCTTTATTTGTCAGTTGCCCAACTGTAATTTGTTCACCCAACATGCTGTTTGTCTTATGGGAGAGACACCTCTAGTGAACTGTGGACCCCGGTCCAATTCTCTTTACTGAAATACAATCTACTGCAATACTTGTTCTACTGTTTTCTGCAAACAATCATCTTCAACACAATACGGTTAATCCTTTGTTACAGCAAGCCGGTGAGATTGACAACCTCACTGTTTCGTTGGGGCAAAGTACTTTGGTTGTGTTGTGCAGGTTCCACGTTGGCGCCGGAATCCCTGGTGTTGCGCCGCACTACATCCCGCTGCCATCAACCTTCAACGTGCTTCTTGGCTCCTCCTGGTTCGATAAACCTTGGTTTCTTTCTGAGGGAAAACTTGCTGCTGTGCGCATCATACCTTCCTCTTGGGGTTCCCAACGAACGTGTGAGTTACACGCCATCAAGCTCTTTTTCTGGCGCCGTTGCCGGGGAGATCAAGACACGCTGCAAGGGGAGTCTCCACTTCTCAATCTCTTTACTTTGTTTTTGCCTTGCTTAGTTTTATTTACTACTTTGTTTGCTGCATTAAATCAAAATACAAAAAAATTAGTTGCTAGTTTTACTTTATTTGCTATCTTGTTCGCTATATCAAAAACACAAAAAAAATTAGTTACTTGCATTTACTTTATCTAGTTTGCTTTATTTACTGTTGCTAAAATGGCCAACGCTGAAAATACTAAGTTGTGTGACTTCACAACCACAAATAATAATGATTTCTTATGTACACCTATTGCTCCACCTGCTACTACAGCAGAATTCTTTGAAATTAAACCTGCTTTACTGAATCTTGTTATGCGAGAGCAATTTTCTGGTGTTAGTTCTGATGATGCTGCTGCCCATCTTAATAATTTTGTTGAACTATGTGAAATGCAAAAATATAAAGATGTAGATGGTGATATTATTAAACTAAAATTGTTTCCTTTCTCATTAAGAGGAAGAGCTAAAGATTGGTTGCTATCTCTGCCTAAGAATAGTATTGATTCATGGACTAAATGCAAGGATGCTTTTATTGGTAGATATTATCCCCCTGCTAAAATTATATCTTTGAGGAGTAGCATAATGAATTTTAAACAATTAGATACTGAACATGTTGCTCAAGCTTGGGAAAGAATGAAATCTCTGGTTAAAAATTGCCCAACCCATGGACTGGCTACTTGGATGATCATCCAAACCTTCTATGCAGGACTAAATTTTTCTTCGCGGAATTTATTGGATTCAGCTGCTGGAGGTACCTTTATGTCCATCACTCTTGGTGAAGCAACAAAGCTTCTTGATAATATGATGATCAACTACTCTGAATGGCACACGGAAAGAGCTCCACAAGGTAAGAAGGTAAATTCTGTCGAAGAAACCTCTTCCTTGAGTGATAAGATTGATGCTATTATGTCTATGCTTGTGAATGATAGGACTAATATTGATCCTAATAATGTTCCATTAGCTTCATTGGTTGCACAAGAAGAACATGTTGATGTAAACTTCATTAAAAATAATAATTTCAACAACAATGCTTACCGGAACAATTTTAGTAACAACTATAGGCCATATCCTTATAATAATGGCAACGGCTATGCTAATTCTTATGGGAATTCTTACAACAATAATAGGAGTTCACCCCCTGGACTTGAAGCCATACTTAAAGAATTTATTAGTACACAAACTGCTTTTAACAAATCGGTTGAAGAAAAGCTTGGGAAAATTGATATACTTGCTTCTAAAGTCGATAGTCTTGCTGCTAATGTTGATCTTTTGAAATCAAAAGTTTTGCCTAATGAGAATCATCATAATAAAATTGTTACTACAGCAAATGCCATCCAAGTTAGAATTAATGAGAATATAAGATTAATGGCTGAACTGCGTGCTAGGTGGGATAGAGAAGAAAATGAAAAACTAGCTAAAGAGAAGAATGTAGCTAAAGTTTGGACTATTACCACCACTAGTAATGCTAATGCTACACATGTTGCTGCACCTCCTACTAATACTAATAAAAGAATTGGTGTTAGCAATGTTTCCACTTCTAATGCAAAGCGCGAAAAACTGCCTGAAACTGCTAAAACTACTGAAACTGCCTGTGATAAAGCTGCTGAAATTTTTTCCAACATTGGGGATGATGATCCCATTGCTTTAGATTATAATGGTTTGATTTTTGATGATTGCCACATCTCTGAAGTTATAAAGTTCTTGCAAAAACTTGCTAAAAGTCCTAATGCTAGTGCTATAAATTTGGCTTTCACGCATTATATTACAAATGCTCTCATAAAAGCTAGAGAAGAGAAACTAGAGCGCGAAGCCTCTATTCCTAAAAAGCTAGAGGATGGTAGGGAGCCCATCATTAAGATGAAGGTTAAAGATTTTGATTGTAATGCTTTATGTGATCTTGGTGCAAGTATTTCTGTTATGCCTAAGAAAATTTATGATATGCTTGACTTGCCACCGCTGAAAAATTGTTATTTGGATGTTAATCTTGCTGATCATTCTACAAAGAAACCTTTGGGTAAAGTTGATAATGTTCATATTACCGTTAACAATAACCTTGTTCCCGTTGATTTTGTTGTCTTGGATATTGAATGCAATGCATCTTGTCCCATTATATTGGGAAGACCTTTTCTTCGAACTGTTGGTGCTATCATTGATATGAAGGAAGGTAATATAAAATATCAATTTCCTCTCAAGAAAGGTATGGAACACTTCCCTAGAAAGAGAATAAAGGTACCTTTTGATTCTATTATGAGAACAAATTATGATGTTGACACTTCGTCTCTTGATAATACTTGATACACACTTTCTGCGCCTAGCTGAAAGGCGTTAAAGAAAAGCGCTTATGGGAGACAACCCATGTTTTTACCTACAGTACTTTGTTTTTATTTTGTGTCTTGGAAGTTGTTTACTACTGTAGCAACCTCTCCTTATCTTAGTTTTGTGTTTTGTTGTGCCAAGTTAAGCCGTTGATAGAAAAGTAAGTACTAGATTTGGATTACTGCGCAGTTCCAGATTTCTTTGCTATCACGAATCTGGGTCCATCTCCCTGTAGGTAGCTCAGAAAATTAAGACAATTTACGTGCATGATCCTCAGATATGTACGCAACTTTCATTAAATTTGAGCATTTTCATTTGAGCAAGTCTGGTGCCATTTTAAAATTCGTCAATACGAACTGTTCTGTTTTGACAGATTCTGCCTTTTATTTCGCATTGCCTCTTTTGCTATGTTGGATGAATTTCTTTGATCCAATAATGTCCAGTAGCATTATGCAATGTCCAGAAGTGTTAAGAATGATTGTGTCACCTCTGAATATGTTAATTTTTATTGTGCACTAACCCTCTAATGAGTTGTTCTAAGTTTGGTGTGGAGGAAGTTTTCAAGGATCAAGAGAGGAGTATGATGCAACATGATCAAGGAGAGTGAAAGCTCTAAGCTTGGGGATGCCCCGGTGGTTCACCCCTGCATATATCAAGAAGACTCAAGCGTCTAAGCTTGGGGATGCCCAAGGCATCCCCTTCTTCATCGACAATATTATCAGGTTCCTCCCCTGAAACTATATTTTTATTCCATCACATCTTATGTGCTTTTTCTTGGAGCGTCGGTTTGTTTTTGTTTTTTGTTTTGTTTGAATAAAATGGATCCTAGCATTCACTTTATGGGAGAGAGACACGCTCCGCTGTAGCATATGGACAAGTATGTCCTTGGTTTCTACTCATAGTATTCATGGCGAAGTTTCTCCTTCGTTAAATTGTTATATGGTTGGAATTGGAAAATGATACATGTAGTAATTGCTATAAATGTCTTGGGTAATGTGATACTTGGCAATTGTTGTGCTCATGTTTAAGCTCTTGCATCATATGCTTTGCACCCATTAATGAAGAAATACATAGAGCATGCTAAAATTTGGTTTGCATATTTGGTTTCTCTAAGGTCTAGATAATTTCTAGTATTGAGTTTGAACAACAAGGAAGACGGTGTAGAGTCTTATAATGTTTTCAATATGTCTTTTATGTGAGTTTTGTTGCACCGGTTCATCCTTGTGTTTGTTTCAAATAAGCCTTGCTAGCCTAAACCTTGTATCGAGAGGGAATACTTCTCATGCATCCAAATACTTGAGCCAACCACTATGCCATTTGTGTCCACCATACCTACCTACTACATGGTATTTTCCGCCATTCCAAAGTAAATTGCTTGAGTGCTACCTTTAAAATTCCATCATTCACCTTTGCAATATATAGCTCATGGGACAAATAGCTTAAAAACTATTGTGGTATTGAATATGTAATTATGCACTTTATCTCTTATTAAGTTGCTTGTTGTGCGATAACCATGTTCACTGGGGACGCCATCAACTATTCATTGTTGAATTTCATGTGAGTTGCTATGCATGTCCGTCTTGTCTGAAGTAAGAGAGATCTACCACCTTATGGTTAAGCATGCATAATGTTAGAGAAGAACATTGGGCCGCTAACTAAAGCCATGATCCATGGTGGAAGTTTCAGTTTTGGACATATATCCTCAAATCTCAAATGAGAAAATTATTAATTGTTGTTACATGCTTATGCATAAAAGAGGAGTCCATTATCTGTTGTCTATGTTGTCCCGGTATGGATGTCTAAGTTGAAGAATAATCAATAGCGAGAAATCCAATGCGAGCTTTCTCCTTAGACCTTTGTGCAGGCGGCATAGAGGTACCCCTTTGTGACACTTGGTAAAAACATGTGCATTGTGATGATCCGGTAGTCCAAGCTAATTAGGACAAGGTGCGGGCACTATTAGTACACTATGCATGAGGCTTGCAACTTATAAGATATAATTTACATGATGCATATGCTTTATTACTACCGTTGACAAAATTGTTTCATGTTTTCAAAATCAAAGCTCTAGCACAAATATAGCAATCGATGCTTTTCCTCTATGGAGGACCATTCTTTTATTTTCAATGTTGAGTCAGTTCACCTATTTCTCTCCACCTCAAGAAGCAAACACTTGTGTGAACTGTGCATTGATTCCTACATATTTGCTTATTGCACTTATTATATTACTCTATGTTGACAATATCCATGAGATATACATGTTACAAGTTGAAAGCAACCGCTGAAACTTAATCTTCTTTTGTGTTGCTTCAATGCTTTTACTTTGAATTATTGCTTTATGAGTTAACTCTTATGCAAGACTTATTGATGCTTGTCTTGAAGTGCTATTCATGAAAAGTCTTTGCTTTATGATTCACTTGTTTACTCATGTCATATTGTTATCACCAGAATTTGACCGAGTCGGAGGTGGGCCACGATTGAGAAAGACTTGAAGATATACATGGAAGGAAAAACAAGAATTGGCCTTATACACGAAGTTGGGCTGAATTGCCCATTGTATCTGTAATTTAGTGGATCGTATCTTTAGATTAAAAGTTAGAGTTTTACTCGTGCACGGTTAGGTGCACGTCCGAATTAGAAAGTCCGCCGGACTATAAATATGTATCTAGGGTTTATGGAATAAACAACAACACAACGTTCACCCCAAAACAAACCAATCTCGGCGCATCGCCAACTCCTTCGTCTCGAGGGTTTCAATCAGGTAAGCGACATGCTGCCTAGATCGCATCTTGCGATCTAGGCAGCACAAGCTCCACGTTGTTCATGCGTTGCGCGTACTGAAGCGTCTTTGATGGCGCGCAACGTAGTTATCATAGATGTGTTAGGGTTAGCATAGCTCTTCGTATAAACATGCTTACGTAGTGCAACCCTTGCATGTCTAGCCGCCCTCACGCCTATCTCAGGCGTGGGGGCGGCACCCTGCTTGTTCATCATCTAGTAGATCTGATCCGTTACGATTGCTCCTTGTCATGCAAGGATTAGTTTAATATCTGCAATAGTTAGGCCTTACAAAGGGGGGGAGGATCCAGCGGCACGTAGGGTGGCGTTCGCAAGTCCTAAACAGGATGTTCCGATGATCAACTTCATTGTTGGTTGTGTGGCCTTGTTTAGGATCGGCTTACGAGCACCGTGCGTGGCCGCGAGGCCCAACCTGGAGTAGGATGATCCGATTATGCGGTGAAAACCCTAAATCGTCGTAGATCTCATTAGCTTTATCTTGATCAAGCAGGATCACCAAGTATTCGTGCACCCCGTACGAATCATGGGTGGATCGGCTCTTTGAGCCGATTCACAGGATAACCTGAGAGCCGATCGAGGCTCGTATTTAATGTTTACGTGTATGCCATGCAGGAACTAAGCGAGGCATCCCCATCACCTTCCTGACCAGGTATAGGTCAGGTGGCACGCCCTTGCACTTCGCATCGCCGCGTGTGACCAGAAGAGCATTGCGGGCCGTCGCTCGGAGGGGTCTCAGCCAGCCGCAGCTCTAGGCTCTTCCCGGCTCTACCTGTGTTGGCTCGCCGCTGCCCGCCGGTGGGTTTTGGCGGTCAACACATTCTGGCACGCCCGGTGGGACTATCATCTACATCAACCGCATCGCCATCTACATCTGAGATGGCGACGGACGGCACGCCAGTCACCTACGAGGAGCTGCCTGCTGAGCTCAAGAAGAAACATGACGAGATCAAGGCCACCCTCGAAGCCGACCTCATCGGCTCTTTTCAGAGAACCCGTACCCATGGCATCAGATGGAAGGGATTCTCACCACAAGGTGCACTCGATGGGATAGATCTCTCTGCCCCGTCGGAGGAACGCACCAGGGCCCTGCGGCAGGAGATCAACTACTTGGTGGCTCACTCGCTACACCGCCACTCTGAAAACTTGGTCAACGTGTTGGAGCGTCTCGCTCTGCGCGTGATCCAGGAGATCATGAGCCACCAGTACTCGCCGTCAGGACCAGCTCTCGGGACGCATCAAGGAGAGTTGCCACTCCAGTCCCGTCCACCGCTGCCATATGCGTTGGCAGCACCACCTGAAGTGCCGGCTACACCGGCATTCGTCGTCTACAAGATCGGTGGTGACCCTAGTGACTACCAGTTCTTGGCTGAGGCGCCTAAGGAGATCCCTCAAGGATACGCGTGCACGTATGTGCCAGATTGTGGCAACTGGGCACTCTCAAACCAGGCCACAACGTCAGGGACTCCGGCGCAGACAGGAGGAACGTCAGCGACAGAGCTTGAGAAGCAGACGTGGCTAACTAAGTACGCCACCCCGACGAAACTCCCGAGCCTAGCTCCTGCAGTTGGCTCAGAGCTGGAAAAGCAAACATGGCTGGCTAAGTACGCCACCCCGGCGAATCTTCAGAATGCATCTCCTGCAGCCAGCACGGCGGATCAGATCAGTACCATACTGAGAGACCAGTTCGGCATTATGCCGAAAAGGAGGGCAATCGGCTATTCCAAGCCGTACCCCGACGAGTACGAGATGATCCCGCTGCCACCTAAATATCGGCTCCCTGACTTCTCCAAATTCAGTGGATCAGATGGCTCCAGCTCCATCGAGCACATCGGCCGATATTTGGCGCAACTAGGACCGGCTTCAGTGTCGGATCAGCTACGCGTGAGGCTCTTTTCACAGTCCCTCACAGGATCGGCTTTTGGATGGTATACCTCTTTGCCAGCAAACTCCATCCAGTCTTGGAAGCAATTGGAAGAACAGTTCCATACGCAATACCATTCGTAAGCTTCCTAGTCTAGCTTAGCCGATCTAGCACAACTACGTCTGAAGCGCGGAGAAAAGGTGACATAGTTAATCCAGCGCTTCATGAATCTTAGGAACCGATGTTATTCGGTTCGTATAATCGAAAAAGAAGCAACGAGTTGGCGTAGCTGGCCTTGCAACACAGCTCAAGGACATGGCCTCCCAAGCAGATTATCTCGCTCGGCGCACATGGTTCAGAAACTATCAGCATATGAACAGCGCCACCCGGACCTGTACCAAGACAAGTTCAAGCGTGCAGTAGTCCTGGTCGATGCAGAGGAAGACGAAGTTCGTGCGGGAGACCAAGAAGTAGCAGTGGCTGAGTGGACTCGGGGAGGAACCCCCGTGTCCTGCAAATGGGTAAAGCCACCAGGGCCGCCCAGGGGATTTGATTTTGACGTGACCAAGACTGAACAAATCTTCGACCTCCTCCTCAAGGAGAAACAGTTGACGATTCCTGAAGGTCTCAAGTTCCCCACGGCGCAAGAGCTAAACGGAAAGCCGTATTGCAAATTCCATAACTCGCTTTCCCATGCCACCAACGACTGCAGGGTGTGGCGTCAGCACATCCAAGCGGCGATAGAGAAGGGGCGTTTAATTTTCAACCAGTACGCCATGAAGGTAGACACCCAGCCCTTCCCCGCCGTTAACATGGTAGAAGTCATCTACCCCGAGGGCTGCCAGCCAGGTCCCACGTTCAGCATCAACATGGTAGGGCCTGGGAACCACTCTGGCAAAGATGGAGATGAGGGCAGCTGCTCTCATAGCAAGGACACAGAAGAGGCCGCTCCACGCGATCGGCTCCATCATGATGGCAAGCGCTACGTCACAGAGGGAGAAGTGAAGAACATAAGATATCAGCGACCTCTCTCTGATCACCTCCTCAACAAATATGTGAGTCAGTATGACCAACGCCGACGGTCCAACTATGATGATGAAGAAGATCGTCTGGCTAGAGAAGCCAGAAGACATCGTCGGCAGGATAGTTATGAGGAGGAGCATGAGCGCCGTGCCACAGACAAATCAAGGGAGCAAGATGACAACGCCAGACACTGGGACTGCCCTTTCTTCAAACACTGCTGGGATTCAGGAATGAGCCGATTGCCCACAATCGGCAATTGCCCAGAATGCAACAAGAAGAAGAAGGAGGCAGCCAACGTGTCTGTGTTTGAGCGCTTAGGGCCTCTCCCACCACCAAGCAAACGTGCTGAGTCACTTCGTTGGGCAGATCTTGAGGATTCCGAAGACGAAGGACTAGAAGAAGAAGAAGACAGGTGCCACCGTCCAAGGTGGTGCCCTGACGGACTCAGCCGTTCACAAAAGCGCAGGGTTCAACGTTTGCGCGGCCTGGAGGAAGCCGAAAGGTTATACCTGCATACGCTAAGAAAGGCACGGCCTGATCTGGCTGCAAAGGTTCAGCGAGCCCTGAATGAAGAGGGTCGTCCACGGAGAATGGAGTGGCGCCCCAAACAAAGGAGAGCCGATGATGAAACATCGGCTGGCACGAACATGGTGTTCATCCTCCCTTCAGAGTTCAGTGCTCCAGGGTTAGATGAGACATCCGTGGCACAACTTGACTGCGGCCCACGGCCGGTTATCTTTGAGAAGCCACGAGATAAGAGCTACAGGCATCTGAAGGCCCTATATTTGCGAGGATATATCGATGGGAGGCCTGTGAACAAGATGCTGGTAGACACCGGAGCGGCAGTTAACATCATGCCGTATTCTATGCTACATCGGCTGGGATGCTCTAGCTCGGATTTAATCAAGACCAATGTAACATTGAGCGATTTCAACGGCCAAGCGTCTGAGGCACAGGGAGTTCTGAACGTGGATCTGACCGTAGGAAGGAAAACTATCCCTACAACGTTCTTCATCGTCGATAGCACGAGCAGTTATGCTGTGTCACGGGAAGAGATTGGATCCACGCCAACCGCTGTATTCCCTCCACGATGCACCAATGCATAATACAGTGGGATGGAGATGAGGTAGAGGTCGTCCAGGCCGATGATTCAGTTGAAGTTTCAACGGCTGGCATGAACGCATGGGAAGCAGCAGGCCAAGAACCCCTCTCAGGCATCAACTTAGACGACTGCGAACGCATCGATGTGGCAAAGGGAAGGGTTAAGCTGGTTTTATCCACTGGCCTGACCATGTAGTTGAAGCGAAGCAACGTGCAACTTGGCGAGGCTGATCCTTGTGATCGGCCCCAAAGATCTATGAAGGGACATTACAGAGCCTTCAGTCAGCGCTCCAATCTTTATGGAGGCCGATCTCAGCAATCGGCCAAAATTATCCTCATCACATGTTCTGCTTGTGCTCGCCCTTGATCCTATCAGGAGCCGACGTGCGAATTACAGAGCCGATATCTGCCATTCTTTAACAGATTCGGCTCGGGGGGCACCTAAACACGGGAGCAGATGCAGAGGTACATGTGTGCAATGAAATACTGGGGGCCGATAGGAGAAAATCGGCCGGTAAAAAAAAAAAAAATTTTACAGCCGATGCAAGGGCATCGACTTTAGAATTGAGAAACAGCCGATGCGCAGCCATCGACTTTAGTGGAATTATGCAATGTCTATCGAGTCTCCACCAGATCCAGGCCAACGGTGGTACCTTCTGTTGCCTCGAGTGAGTAAAATAATGGAAACTTCTTCAGCTGCTTCGAGCCGATCCGGGTTCCTGAACCCCTTTGTCAAGGATTTCCAATCTCTGGGGCTAGTTCAGCTGAAACGGAAGATTATCGGCTGTTGGAGGAGGAAAGAGGATCGGCCGTGGCGCATTCTCTCTGACATTCTCGCCCCGAGTAAGGCTCGGGGGGCAGTAGGCGCGAGTAAGACTCGGGGGGCAACAGGCCTAGTGGATACTCTGTTTAAAGAGCCGATGGGGATGCCATCGGCTGATTTTTCATTGCAGCCTCCTTCACAGATGATGAGTATTAAAGAGGATTATTGGATTTGGTTGGAAAAGTTCAAAGGTTTCCCTGAAGATCCTGCATTTTCCACCAGAGTTAGAAAATCATCAGTTGAAGAAAGGGAGGGTGAATTTCAAAGAACCGATGCGGTGCTATCGGCTCATTACGCATTGGCAAAGGGGACGAATCGGCAAGGTCAGTAGAAGGAGGAATCGGCTAAATTAAACTCAAAGGAAATCGGCAAGATCAAATTGGGGAAAGTTCTTCATTGATTAGATTTCTTACATAAAGAGCTGATTGCTCTCAAAAGGAAGTACTAGGGGATACATTGCCCCATCTACTACTACTGGCCCTATTCTAGAGGTCCTATCTACGGGCCATCACTGCCCTCGTCGTCGCCGTCGTCGCCGTCGTCGCCGCTGTCGGCGCTGCTCCCGGCGGGCTCGTCGTCGCTCCAATGGCCGCCGACCGGGCCCTCGTTGTCTTCATCCTCTTCGTCAGCGTCGTCCTCGTCGCTGTCGAAGTCGCTAAGATTGCCCGGCCAAGGGCAGAACCGCTTGGCCGGCGGCTCGTCGGAGGAGCTCTCGTCGTCGTCCTCCTCCTCCTCTTCCTGCTCCTCCTCCTCCCCGGAAGAGGTGAAGTCGCAGGAGAAGCTGTCGTCGTCGCTCTCCTCCTCCGTTGCCCCAACGGCGAGGAAGCGGAGGTCGCTCTCCCCGTCCGTCGAGGACTGGTCGTCCTCGGACCAGATGGAGAAGTCGTGGTCTGACTCCTCCCCGGCCGCAATGGCGCGGCGGATGTTCGCTGCATGGACCTCTGCCGGATTGTACTCCGGCGTCGGCTCACGGGATGCGGAGGACTGGCTGGAAGGACCCGATGGAGCAGAGGAGGAAGAAGACATGGTGGCAGGAGGGCTTTTGGAGTGCTAGTGCGATGGAGATACAGAGGAGAACTGTGCGTAGCGGTTAAATAAAGGAGATATAGTGGAAATTCAATGCCACAGCAGTTTCCGAGGAAGTGGTGCCTAAAAAGAAAAAAAAAACTGCCAGATCACGCGGAGAAGTTGAGGAGGCAGGGCATCATGATGAAGGATACTGCGACGGTTCTGCCACGACATGACCCGACGAAGGAAAATAGAGTGATTTTGGAATTACCAATTCCAAAACCAGGGGGGCATGTGTTATCACCAGAATTTGACCGAGTCGGAGGTGGGCCACGATTGAGAAAGACTTGAAGATATACATGGAAGGAAAAACAAGAATTGGCCTTATACACGAAGTTGGGCTGAATTGCCCATTGTATCTGTAATTTAGTGGATCGTATCTTTAGATTAAAAGTTAGAGTTTTACTCGTGCACGGTTAGGTGCACGTCCGAATTAGAAAGTCCGCCGGACTATAAATATGTATCTAGGGTTTATGGAATAAACAACAACACAACGTTCACCCCAAAACAAACCAATCTCGGCGCATCGCCAACTCCTTCGTCTCGAGGGTTTCAATCAGGTAAGCGACATGCTGCCTAGATCGCATCTTGCGATCTAGGCAAAGACAAGCTCCACGTTGTTCATGCGTTGCGCGTCGAAGCGTCTTTGATGGCGCGCAACGTAGTTATCATAGATGTGTTAGGGTTAGCATAGCTCTTCGTATAAACATGCTTACGTAGTGCAACCCTTGCATGTCTAGCCGCCCTCACGCCTATCTCAGGCGTGGGGGCGGCACCCTGCTTGTTCATCATCTAGTAGATCTGATCCGTTACGATTGCTCCTTGTTATGCAAGGATTAGTTTAATATCTGCAATAGTTAGGCCTTACAAAGGGGGGGAGGATCCAGCGGCACGTAGGGTGGCGTTCGCAAGTCCTAAACAGGATGTTCCGATGATCAACTTCATTGTTGGTTGTGTGGCCTTGTTTAGGATCGGCTTACGAGCACCGTGCGTGGCCGCGAGGCCCAACCTGGAGTAGGATGATCCGATTATGCGGTGAAAACCCTAAATCGTCGTAGATCTCATTAGCTTTATCTTGATCAAGCAGGATCACCAAGTATTCGTGCACCCCGTACGAATCATGGGTGGATCGGCTCTTTGAGCCGATTCACAGGATAACCTGAGAGCCGATCGAGGCTCGTATTTAATGTTTACGTGTATGCCATGCAGGAACTAAGCGAGGCATCCCCATCACCTTCCTGACCAGGTATAGGTCAGGTGGCACGCCCTTGCACTTCGCATCGCCGCGTGTGACCAGAAGAGCATTGCGGGCCGTCGCTCGGAGGGGTCTCAGCCAGCCGCAGCTCTAGGCTCTTCCCGGCTCTACCTGTGTTGGCTCGCCGCTGCCCGCCGGTGGGTTTTGGCGGTCAACACATATACATTGTTTTGATCGCTCCATTCGCTACATATGCTTTACAAATAGTATGATCAAGATTATGATGGCATGTCACTCCAGAAATTATCTGTGTTATCGTTTTACCTGCTCGGGACGAGCAGAACTAAGCTTGGGGATGCTGATACGTCTCCGACGTATCGATAATTTCTTATGTTCCATGCCACATTATTGATGTTATCTACATGTTTTATGCACACTTTATGTCATATTCGTGCATTTTCTGGAACTAACCTATTAACAAGATGCCGAAGTGCGATTCTTTGTTTTTCTGCTGTTTTTGGTTTCAGAAATCCTAGTAAGGAAATATTCTCAGAATTGGACGAAATCAACGCCCAGGGGCCTATTTTTCCACGAAGCTTCCAGAAGTCCGAAGACGAAACGAAGTAGGGCCACAGGGTGCCCAAACCCTAGGGCGGCGCGGCCCCCCCTTGGCCGCGCCGGCCTATGGTCTGGGCCCCTCACGCCGCCTCTTGACCTACCCTTCCGCCTACTTAAAGCCTCCGTGACGAAACCCCCAGTACCGAGAGCCACGATACGGAAAACCTTCCAGAGACGCCGCCAACGCCGATCCCATCTCGGGGGATCCAGGAGATCGCCTCCGGCACCCTACCGGAGAGGGGAATCATCTCCCGGAGGACTCTACGCCGCCATGGTCGCCTCCGGTGTGATGTGTGAGTAGTCTACCCCTGGACTATGGGTCCATAGCAGTAGCTAGATGGTTGTCTTCTCCCCATTGTGCTATCATTGTCGGATCTTGTGAGCTGCCTAACATGATCAAGATCATCTATCTGTAATTCTATATGTTGCGTTTGTTGGGATCCGATGAATAGAGAATACTTGTTATGTTGATTATCAAAGTTATATCTATGTGTTGTTTATGATCTTGCATGCTCTCCGTTACTAGTAGATGCTCTGGCCAAGTAGATGCTTGTAACTCCAAGAGGGAGTATTTATGCTCGATAGTGGGTTCATGCCTGCATTGACACCTGGGACAAGTGAGAAAGTGCTAAGGTTGTGTTGTGCTGTTGCCACTAGGGATAAAACATTGATGCTATGTCTAAGGATGTAGTTGTTGATTACATTACGCACCATACTTAATGCAATTGTCTGTTGCTTTGCAACTTAATACTGGAAGGGGTTCGGATGATAACCTGAAGGTGGACTTTTTAGGCATAGATGCAGTTGGATGGCGGTTTATGTACTTTGTCGTAATGCCCAATTAAATCTCACTATACTCATCATGATATGTATGTGCATGGTCATGCTCTCTTTATTTGTCAATTGCCCAACTGTAATTTGTTCACCCAACATGCTGTTTGTCTTATGGGAGAGACACCTCTAGTGAACTGTGGACCCCGGTCCAATTCTCTTTACTGAAATACAATCTACTGCAATACTTGTTCTATCAAGTTTTCGCAAACAATCATCTTCCACACAATACGGTTAATCCTTTGTTACAGCAAGCCGGTGAGATTGACAACCTCACTGTTTCGTTGGGGCAAAGTACTTTGGTTGTGTTGTGCAGGTTCCACGTTGGCGCCGGAATCCCTAGTGTTGCGCCGCACTACATCCCGCCGCCATCAACCTTCAACGTGCTTCTTGGCTCCTCCTGGTTCGATAAACCTTGGTTTCTTTCTGAGGGAAAACTTGCTGCTGTGCGCATCATACCTTCCTCTTGGGGTTCCCAACGAACGTGTGAGTTACACGCCATCAGAGACTAATTCGAGAAGGTTACTAGTACTTCTAATTTAAATGCATGCAGGCCTTAGATGAGAGGTAATATGGGACAAATATTTGTTCAGATTAGGCCCTATGAACCTAGACAGAGGGGTATAAAACTATCTGCACTTCCAGATCATTTCTCCTGTTTTTTAGATGTCCTTTCACTTACTATAAAAAACAAAGAAGCACTATAAGGGCTGCTTTCAATCAAAGGAATGTGGAGAGTGTAGAAATAGGAAAGGTGTAGGATTGAAATTTTCCCATAGGAATCAAATCCAACATAATTCCTATGTCAATCCTATGAATCAAAGAAGCCCTAAGTGGTTACCGGTGCTTAATGCATAGTTCCAAAGAGTTCATCCCGCAGTCCAAATAACTAATAATCAGATGATGTCAATTTTTATGTATGTAGTTGTGCCTATTACCATCACAAATATAGTCTCAAATAGTATGATGGCGGAGATACACATTTTTTAACTACCATGATTTTCGGAAAATGCTTAGTCAATTTTGACATAATTTGACTTTCTAAAAATAATACGGAGTATAAGCCTTAAGCTTTGAGATGGAGGTACTATATTGGGTTTTCCTCGTCTTAAGCAAAATCCCTTCCCATCCCCTTAAATAGAGTACTCCAGCCTCGAGGCTAGGAGATAAGAGAGGCCATCGATAGGCCATACTCCTCGCGCGCTCGCAATGCTGGAAACTGTCACCGTTACCCTGAAGATGGACTCCACCGAGCTTCACTGCATTTTCTGCTCCCAGCCCCTCAAGCCCCCCGTCTTCAAGGTCGATCCCTTTCCCTCCCACACTCCATTGATGTTTCTTTTGTGGGTTCACTACTGCAAAAATGGGAATCCACGAACTTTGATTTGTGCAGTGCAAGGGTAATCATTTGGCCTGCGGCCGCTGCCTCAGCGAGCTTCCCGGGAACCGGTGCCATAGGTGCGTGGAACCCCGCGGCGGATTCGAGCAGGACCCGGCAATGGACGCCGTCGTATCAGCGGCGATGGTTGAGTGCCCCCACAGCAGCTGCGGGAGCTTGGTGGCCTACCACCAGGTCCACGACCACAAGATTGCATGCCCGCACGCCCCTTGCGCTTGCACGGAGCCCGGCTGCGACTTCGCCGCCCCGCCAACAGCGCTCGTTGCCCACTTCGCAGCGGCCCACTCGATCCAAGTGCACAAGCTCCCGCCGTACAACACGACCAAAGTGTTCCAGGTGCCGGTGCCGGTGCCGGGTTCGCCGTGCCTGCGGATCATCGCCGAAGGGGAGGACGGCGCCGTGTTCGTCCTGATCATCGGCGTGCTCTGTTCGACTTCGACCACCATCGTGTCTACCGTGTGCGTTAGGGCGGCCGCGTGCGTGTGGCCTCTGTACACGGCAAAGATGTGGGCGAATGGGCCGGCGTCGTGCTCGTTGGCGCACGTGAGGAGCAGGGTGGACACCGTGAGTGTGTCTTTGGAGGCGTCGAGCTGCGCCTTGCCGGGCGACGTCGCGTTTGATGAACTCACGTCGTTCCTCTCGGTGCCGCCGCTGTACCTGGTGCTTGGTGGACCTTCCAAGCTGCTCCGTTTCTACATTCGCATCGAGAAGGAGAACAATTAATCCTCAAAATAAGTACTCCTACTCCATATGATGATACGTACTAGTATAGTGCTAATGCGGATGTAACCTCTAGTAAAGTACTAGTACTAACACTGTCTGAGTTGTACTATTATTTCAGTTTCGCTTCTATTGTTGGGTAACATTATCAGGAACATAACTTGAACTTATTGGTTTCAAATCTGTGACAACAAAAGAAAAAGAACAAGAAAGGGAGTACTCTGTAACTGTTTTTCATCCTGCTAATGCAACCTTGAGGTGACAGGGACAACTTTGTACGGAGTACAAAGCATCATGCTCATATAAATATACGTACAAAATCATCAGCAGTACCTCGATAGGTGCCATGTCCATTGATAGACTGGGTCACTGGGAGATGGATATTACTACTGGATAACTGTCCTGACGTGATAGGATGCCTACATACACCCTACTCGGCAGGTGACGATACCTTCCCAACGAAGGTATCCAGTTCCATCCATTGATTATTTTATTATGGACGGAGAGCATTCTAGAAGAGACGTCATGTCTTGGGGCAGAGGTTCGGCTTAATCATGGTTTTGATATGGCCACGACTTTTGTCATTTAAGGCAACACCTATGGGAACCAAAAGATTACTGAAACAGCAACTACATTTTACTTGACGCTAGTGTAGATGTATCTAGACATATTGTAGCTATAGATACTTCCATTTTAGCATCAAGTAATGTGGATCGGAGGGAGTAATACAATACAGTATACTCAGTATAAGGTTAACTTTGGCACACGCTGGGACGCACATATTTGTTAGAAGTACACACATGCAAGACAGAGCATAGAGTAAAATAATTACTCTACTACTTACTTATGAGCAACCAAAAGCTTGTACGTGTCCACTATATATATGGGCATGGACTACACTTATTGCTTGTGGATGAGGATAGCCGTTGTGGACAACACAGTGCATGCTGTTAGAGTGAAACGGCACACTTATTATGGATCGTAGGGAGTATGCAAGATAAAAAAGATCTACCATACATATTATTATTATATACTTTTTTGCGAATCTTATTTTATACTTATCAGTTATGTACTCACGACACTGGGAGCATACACACACACGATCGTACATACTACAGTAGTACTGTACTGCTTTTAACACTACTTGCAAGATAAAATATAGTTGGATGTACAGAACTACTTATCACTGGGTGCATTAGTGCATACACACACGATCGTATACATACTAGTACTGTATTGTACTACTTTTAACACTAGGCTATCCTTTTCAGTGGTCTTCCTCTTCAGCTTCCACAGCATGTACCATGCTGCTCTTCTTCTTCTTCTTCTTCTTCTTACTCCCGCTGTCCTGGAATTCCGCCAATTTTTGTTGACCCTTCTCAAAGTTTACTATTCGCCTGTATACCTCATATGTCGCATATGCGTCGATGCTTGCATACATGATATGCTTCATGGACAAGGGCACCTGCTTCCACAGCTTGTGTTCCTCATGCGTAAGTTTTTTCATGATAGATTTGTACTGGCTATCTATAATGGCCGCAGCATAGTCAGCCAACGAATCCTTATTGTTACTAGTGGAATCGGCAGGCTTCCACCTTTTCTGGATGTCCACGAAGTTCGCCACTGAGAGGTTGCAACGCCCAAGCCTGGTAATGTCGTTGCCGATGTCAACACCTGCAAATGTTACGTCAGCCTTGCCAAGAAAGTCAGCGAGTTTGGGGCATGGCTGGTCGGCCGAGGAAATCTGGTACAGGAGGCAGTCCGTGCCCATGCACAACTGTATGAGGGCAGCCTTCTGTTCAGGCCCATAGGTGTACTCTACGTCTAGGCCAACAATTTTGTACGAGTCTTCTTTCTCCAAGATCAACTCGACTTTGTTGATGTGTTCCTCCACCTTAGACGCCATATTGGTATAGTTGGCCGTAATGGTGGTTGTTCCATGAGCGAGGAAAGTGTGCCCGTGGTAGAACGCTTCCATGGAGGGTAGCGAGAGGGGCACATGCGAGAGTGTCAGGGAGAAGACGAAATGAGGAAGACGAATGTTAACCGCCACGCCAGGACCTGGAAACCGCTAGATGCATGCATTTTGGACGGTTTTGAAGATGACGGGCCATAGGGCACGAATGCAGTTTCCTTGTTAAAATAATAATAACCGCCCACGTACTTAATTAATTGGATGCTTATTTGTTTCTTGAGAGGAGCCTAGTTTTTTTCTACTACTCCGTACGAAACTCTGAGGATCTAAATCATCAGCATTAGTACAAAGAGATTCAAAAGTAATAGTATTACCTTCGTCTAAAAGGAGGTGTCTTAGTTTTGTCTAATACGGATGTATATAGACATATCTTAGTTGTAGAAATTACAAATATGTCTTCCTTGCACCACTTAGCTACCACTACAAACACTAACGCAAGGTAGATCAGCATCATGCAATGTAGACATTACAGTTTTTTTGTACTACTGTACTTGTCTTCCCTGGTCTATGATTCAATATCTAGTATACTGTACTGCTTATACACCAGGGAGATTCAAAATATGAGTTGAGCGCCAAAACTCCCGCCTCCATACACATATTTCGAATTCCCATTCGACCCCTATTACCAATGACGCAATGGCAGACAAGTGAAGCCGGCGTGGGTTGGGGTCTCGTTCGTAATTTACACATCCCCTCTGATATATATAGTCTACCGCCTTCCTTTCGTCTTCCCCATTTCCGCCAAAAATCTGTCGCAATACTCCAGGCACATCATCTCTCACCTGCCGGACCACCGCACCGGAATATCCCGGCCGTACTTATCCGGCCTACCACCTCACCTACCTGAGGTTACCGACTCCCTCGTCCGCAGCACCAGATCCGCTTCACCAACGCCGCCGTGTACTGCATCGGATCTGCTTCACCGACTGCTTCGTCCGCAGCACCAGATCCGCTTCACCAACGCCGCCGTGCACTGCACTATCTGAGTTCACCGACTCCCTCGTCTGCCGTACCTGATCCGCTTCACCAACGACGCCGTGCACTGCACCGGATCTGCTTCACCGACTCCCTCGTTTCAGATCTGCTTCCCCGAAACCATCATCGACCGCCCCAGATCTGCTTCCTCGACGCCGACGCCCACCGCAACCGCAGCACCCCCGCCGTCGTCGACGTGACCCGCAAGGATGCCGAGTATGACTACACGAAGCCGCCGTCGAGGTAACCGCACCCTCCCCCCTACACGTTTTGGGCTGTTACCATAGAAGGTTCAAGCATGTCTTGGTCAACTAGAATGTGTCTATATACATCTGAATCTAGTCATAACTGAGATTTATATTAGCATGTAAGTATCTAGAATTGGTTTACTGTCATGCAATCCAATCTAGTTAAACCCGTGTCAATCTATATCTATACCTAATAATATATAATAATAAAGAAACTAAGGCAAAATTTTCGTCCAACTTCAAACTACCCATAAATTTCCGAAAATTACACCTATGCCCCCCGCGAGTTAATACTGATTCGTCCGTCTAAAAAAGCATCGACAGAGAAGTCCCATAGATCCAGCTCCGCCCTGCTCTCAATGCGCGTGGCAGATGGCAGAAACCTGCGCATTTGCCCATGCCACTCCTCGAGCTCTCTGTCTTGATGTGCTTCACACACCTTGATGTGCTTCACACACATGGCTTATAATACTAGGAAGCTTGTACATGACCCTTTAGATTGTTGCCATGTGCCAGAATCCAAACCCTATACCATACTTCTAGAATACTCTACAAACTCTAGATATTTCATACTACTCGTAAATATCTTACTCTAGAACATTCCCCATTCTACAATTCTCTCTACATACATTGGATACTTCATGACTAAGCTAGCTCCTTTACTAGCCAACCACATTGATAAGATTACTACTAACAATCTCCCCCATAATCTTGTCATATAAACTATCTTTACTACGTATTAAATTTAAAATAGGTCGCGGTGGTTGGTGATGGTACATCAAACCTGTATACAACTCACCCGAACATAAAAAGTAAGGTCAGCGTGACCGGCTCCATGAGGAGTTCTTATCAGGATTAGTTAGGTCACGACCAAAATCCAATCCGTAGCACTAGGTAGCAAAATCAGCATCCCTTTCCTAATTCTAATCGCTAAAACAAGCATAGATCGGTTCAGCCACACATCTTTTTCGTTCGCTCCCCTTTTTATTCTCTAAGGAACCCTCTCCTTAATGAGCGTAGATTGATGGAGATGGCTTTTGTACCGGTCAATCTTTATATCAGAAGGTGATCTGTCCTTTCTCCTCTGTCGTGGTTCATCAACGCGTGTCCGACAATCCCGGTTAGATCGGCACGATCGGCAAAAAAGAAAAAAGCCAAAAGAGACCCATTGATTAGGCTCCTCTTGCCGTGCAACTTTAAATTTTCTAACTTTTCTTTCATTCGCAAACATACAGTGACAACTTATATGACTCTAGGTTTCTTTTCCTAATTTTTGCACGTGCATGCATTTTCCATTTAAAATTCATAGGACATACAAATCTCAACACTTATGCAACTAAAAATCCTTTAAAAACAAAACTTTCAGACCCTGCAGCATTTAAGAGGTTAGTGACAAGAATCAACCACATGTTTAGGAGCGTAGTGACATTCTCGCTAAAAAACCATGTTTCACGCGTGGGTGTTTCATTAATAAAGAGAAATATCTGATTAGTAAAGAGAAATATCTGTTCAGTTGGGGCCACGTTTCGACGTGTGTTCTCGACGAATCAGTTTCTCAGACAAAGTATCTCGAAGGTGTTCATAGAGGTAGCATGTGCATTTGTGCGTTCATAGAAGCGAGTGTATGTACTTAGTGAGCATTTATATTGTACCGTGTTTTGTAAAAAAAGATGGTGTGAAAGGGCACCTTTTACGATATACTCCCTCCGTCCCAAAATGTAAGGGGTCTAAGGATTGGTCAAAAGTCAAACCTTACAAACTTTGACCAAATATTTAAAAAAATATTTACATCTACAATATCAAATTGACATATTAAGAAAATATACTTTAGGCTGAATCTATTGATAATGATTTAGTATTGTAAATATTTATATTTTTTGTATAAACTTGGTCAAATTTTAAAAACATACTTTTAACTAATCCTTAGACGCCTTATTTTTGGCACGGACGGAGTATCATTCAATAAATACTATGAATTATTCGATCGTTTGTTCAAACATGTCAATTAGATCGGTCGATTGATCAACTCGGATCGGTCGATCGAGCATCAGAGTTGTCTCTGTGGTGACAAAAAATAATGCACATTGTATAAGACTGACGTACCACAGATTGTAAAGAAAAATGAGGACCATGTGGCCACACATCCTGGACATAGACATTGTGATTATATTCCATTTAATCTATTTTTGAAGAGAGCGATCTTTCGTTATTAACCCGTTGCAACACACAGGTATTATGCTAGTATCCCCTAATCCAGATCACATGGACCATGCACTTCATCTTGTGATGGCATCACACCGACTCACGTCAAGCAATGCCGCCGCACCCTGCTTGTTAGCCTCACACCGACTTCATATTAGATATCATGTAGTGCATTTCAAGTACCAAATCACTGAGAACCAACCTGTGGTTGGATGGTTAGGAGGCGATGGCACCCCTGCATTTGACGCTCTGGTGTCTCAAAAATGGAGGAATATTCTTGTGTGGGATGCGGCGTTCCCGATGACATTGTGGTGATAGTGGTGACTTCGTCAATCTCAATACCCGTCGGATCAGTTTCTTGGATGCATTTTCCTGGATGTGCTCGAAGGGGTAGAGTGTCTGTGCGTGAGTGATGAGTGTATGCATGTACATGTGAGCGTCTATGATTGTACTGTGTGTTGCAAAAAATAGTATTAATTTTTATCTTGTTCATACTAAGACTAGCAAAGCGTTCCCTGCTCTATAAACTCTCAAGAAACACCCCTATAATATCTATCTAGTTCGTCCTAATGTTAGAACAGTAATTGCATGCTATGTAATTCATCTATTTTTGTTAGGAAACCTACATGTTTGTTTGCTTTTCTTATTCTCAGGTGACAGGTTGTGTGCTGGGACCATAGCCGTCGTCTGTTTTGTTCGTTGCAAAATGTTGTTTTATATTCCGCCATTCTGTGCTCTTCTGTGTTCACAAGGTTTTAAATTATAATTTCCATCTGTTTTGTTGTAAACAATGACGGTAAATGCCAATTACTATTTCCTTTCTGCTATCCTTTTGCCATCCTATAGTACATGTGTGAACTCATTGCTCTGGTACATTTAAATTCTTCATTGTTTTTGTTCTTCAAGAGCTGCAACCCTAACTCTTTGCTGTAATTTCATGTTGCACTATCACATGGAACACAGCAAATCGTGGAGTGAATCACCCCTATCATCCAGTAAGTACCTTTCATTTTTGTATTGATATGCTTATCGTGCTGGGAACCAGTTTGTGTTTAACACATTTACTCTCCATATAGATAGGATAACTGGTTTGAAATAAATCATGCTATTTATATGACTGCACGTCTTCGTTCATATTCCCGCTAGCTTCTCAAACTTGTTCTATTGCCTGACTAATCTTTTTTTTGTTTGATCATGATTAAACCAATTTAATTGTTCTGCTTAACTTAAATGATCTGGCATTTTATTCCAGCCACATAATGTTTGATTGCTCTTGCACTTCCTCATACCGTTATGTCTTCTGGATTTCATCCATACATGATAAGAATGTTTTGCTTGGTGAATATGAGTCAGATGATGATTCAATTGGTTATTAGTCCTTGATTCATTGAGTTGACTGATGATTAAAACATATAAACCTTGGCACTTTCGGGCATGCTTGTTGTGGGATATAATGAGCATATTTGTTTTTTGTAAGACTTTTTTTCTGATTTCACTGTTAATTAATCCAATGCCACCTTCTGTAGTAGGAAATCCACCTTCAGTGGGTATCATAAATAAGATATGTTGTTTCTTTTTGGCTGACCCATCTTTTATTTTTAGGCACAAAATGGTTCATTTGTTTGTTTCTCCTTCCCTTATATTGGGCTCATGGGTTAAACATTGAAATAATATGTCAGTTTATACGAATCCCAGAATGGTTGCTGTCTAATCTGTCTTAATTGGTCCTGCTCATTTATATTTGGCACCAAATGGATATATTTCTCGTTTATCTGAGGCATTCCCATGGCTGGCCGATGATGAAAATAATGAAATTTAGGGGGTTGGAGATTCTCCAACTGCACAATGTCTGGCTAGTTTTGTCCACATGAACACTTTTGTGGAACTTAAGGGATCTGAAGCACCCCTTCCAAGTGTCAATTTTAATTGACAGACTTCTGTTATGCAGTTTCCTGGCTTATTTTATTAGGCACAGACTGTTTAGTTACTTGATTTATTTTGTTCATATTTGCCATCTGGTTGCTCTGCCTGTTGCAATGGGGTTGATAGCTTGCTTTGTTATATTATGCCTTATGCTTTGTGAAAATCTGCCATCTGTTTTGATGCTTTGCAAAAATCTGTGACAACTAATATGGTTGTTTTCTCAAATTGTATGGTTCTGTAACCTGCACTGTCTTGTTTTCAGCCCCTGAATAGAGCAAGGAAGGCAGATGGCAGGGCATGTACATCAAGTGTCCAGGTCTTTCCACAGCACAGCCATGACAATGCCAATTCATCTGATAGTCAGATGATATCTACTGTCCCAGCCATTCCAGCGTAAACAATCGCTGCCTTTGCACACGAATCAATTGATATAATGCAGCAGCAAAGAGATGAAAGAGATTCAAAAATCGACATAACAGTCAATGAGATACATGAATTGAAAAATAGGCAAGCTTGGATTGAGCAGATCCTTAATAATCTACTCTGCAGATCTAATGGAAAGCCAGCTGTTACTTGCACTCCGATGAATTCTACCTAAAAGAAATGCAGGTTTGCCGATGATGCCATTTGTATGGCTTGTATCATTTGAGTTATTTCGACTTGTTGTGGTATTTGAAAAAAATTCCTGTTATTGTAACACTTGAGCTTTTTTCCTGTTATTGCTATAGTTTGCAATAATTGTAACAAATTTTCAATGTAATGATTATTTGATCTTGAGCTTTTTTCCTGTTATTGCTATAGTTTGCAATCATTGTAACAAATTTTCAATGTAATGATTATTTGATCTTGCACTCGGCCTTAAACAGAACTACTAGTATGGTCTCACAATTTTTTATGATTATACTTTGCAAGATTTAGCGGATGCCCCAAATTCAGTGCATCTCCACCGGCGGCCCCGATAGCGATTTGGGTGCCTGCGTCGATTTAGGGCTCGCACCGGTGCGCTCCAAACGGCGCCGGCCATTTGTCGAGCCCAATAGAATCACCGGCATCCCATGCCGGCCCTTTGACAAGGGCATGAATCGGGCACTCCGGTTGCCTTTGCGGAATGACGGTTTTCTCTGGTGGGGGCGCCTTGTCCGTGAGAGGACGCGACGGTTCGCATCGGCCGCGACGCGGAAAGGTTGGTCGTCGGCGTTTAAGATCATGTAAGAGGTACTTATAGTACTCGTATGTGATTTTGGTGATGTGGAGGAAAAAGAATGAGGAGAGAGAAGGACTATGTGGTGCCGATTCAAAGAAACCGGATCAAGCAGTACAAGTGGGACCCAGCAGAAATATGACATGCATATTTTACTTATCCTAAAGCAAGTGGCCCACTTCACCAAGCCATGCACATTAAATTATCAATTTCCATCACAAATGAGTCGAACCAAATTGTTGGTTCGCTTTTCCTGTCAGAACCTATGCATCGATGCTCTGTTATGTGCGGAACCGATTCAATGGACGTTTTGGTTCGCTTTTGATACACATAGTGCATGGTCTAAAGTTACAGACAGTCTGTAGGCTTCTTACAGACAGCTTACAGACACTATTTTTGTTGTTGTATGAAGGGTGTCTATAATTTATACTCATATATAGCTATGACTAAAAATACTAGATAACTTACAGATAGACTATTGTATACACTGTCTATAGCATTGTCTATACTCCGTAGATGACATGGAGTAGTATTACAGACAACATCCGTCTAAATCAATGTACATGCCCTAATGGCGCGGAAACCGAGGCAGCGACTGGCCACGAGGGCAGCGACTGGCCATGCCGCGTCCAGTCGCCTTAAATGTGGGCAGTTGCTACCGCTAGATAGGACGTACGCCGTCCACCACCGCCGCTCCATTCTCTACTCTCCACATCAAGATGCCCGCCGTCTGAAGACCACCTACTCGATGGTTGGCCTCAATGGCCGCGCGCTGCCTCCAGCACCACCGCAGCCGCAGCCGCAGGCCGACGACGAGCACAGCTCCGACGAGGACGAGGGCCCACGGTTCGAGGCGTGGCACGATGTCTACGTAGCAGAAGCGGAAGCAGAGGTGGCGGAGGAGGAAGCGCAGTCGGGCGAGCCGCCGCAGGCCCCCGCCGACCCGGAGCAGGCGGCGATCCTCGCGTCGCTGAACGCACAACGATACCAGCGGTTGAGGGAGGAGGAGCGCGAGTTCGTCAACGACGCGAACCTCGAGCACGTCCTCGAGATATCGCGCCAGCGAGTGGCCACGGAGGAGGCGGGACGCCGCCTCATGGAGGCGGAGCGACAGAAGCTCGCAGAGCTCAACGCTTATCGCCACTACGACTCGTTCGCTCGCCAGCAGGCGAGGCGCGCAGAGATCGAAGCTTCTCGGGAAAGGCTGGAAGCGCGGGGACAGCGCCGCCGGCAAGCCCCTGCGTCACCGGCCGCCATGCTCCACCGCCAGATGCGCGAAGCAACGGAGGAGAAGCGGGCACGGAAGCAGGCGGCAATGGCGAAGAACAACGACGAGGCAGGGCCGTCGAGCGCCCCTACCGACGGCCAGTAGACCAGGATTAAGTGTATGTTTAGTTATGTTTAAATTCGAGCTACTTTGGTATAAATTTCGTATGAATTTGGGTTTTTAGATGTCAATTTAAATTTTAAAATCTATCGGGGCTGCCGTTTTGGGGCCGCCGGTGTGGGAGCAGCGTCCCCAAATAGAGGATGTTGTGCCGGTGGAGATGCTCTTATAGATAGATAATGATCATGGTAACAGAAAAAATTGTCAACGTGATGATGATTTGATGTTGCACTCGACCTTGAACATAAGTACTAGTACGGTCTCACAATTTTTTTAATCATTATACTTTGCAACATTTAGCAGATGCGCCAAATTCAGACATAAATCATGATCATGGTAACAAATTTTCAACATGATGATGATTTGATGTTGCACTCGGGCTTGAACAGAAGTACTAGTACGGTCACTCAAAATTTTAGCATTATACTTTGCAACGGATGCACCAATTTCAGAGATAGATCATGATCATGGTAACAAATTTTCAACGTGATGATGTTTTGATGTTGCACTCGGCCTTGAACTGAAATACAAGTACGGTCTCACAATTTTTTATCATTATAATTTGCAAGATCTAGCGGATGAGCCAATTTCAGAGATAGATGATGATCATGGTAGTAACCGATATTTAATGTGATGATGATTTGATTTTGCACTCGGCCTTGAATAGAGGTACTAGTACGGTCTCACATTTTTTTATCATTATAGTTGGACCTTAGCCAAATTCAAAATCTCATAGCGGCAAAACTTCCCACCCACAAAATACAAAATTTTCACATGCTTCCAAATTCCCATTCTACCCCTGTGGAGATGATGACAGCAAGGTCAGTTGGTGGGGGGGTATGCCCATCATTTTTTGGATCACCACCTCCCTAGCCCGGAAACCCTCCCAGAAAAAATTCATTTCCCTCAGACCACCCACCGGAACTTCCCAAGTCCCTCTCTCCCACCTCCACGACCACCGCACCGGAACATCCCCGCCGGACTTCCCTGGCCTACCCGAGCCCTCGCGATCCTCGTCATCCGGCTGCCTGCCGGAGCCGCTTCATCGACGCCGTCATCAACCGGACCGGATCATCCCCGCCGTACCTCGAAACCATATGCTCATCCAGCAGTCTACCGCAGTCGCTTCAGCTGAGCCGCTTCGCCGGATCCGTCTTCCACCGCATCGGATCTTGCTCACCGACACCGCTGTGCATGAACCAGATCTGCTTCACTGATGACCCACAAGTATAGGGGATCGCAACAGTCTTCGAGGGAAGTAAAACCCAATTTATTGATTCGACACAAGGGGAGACAAAGAACACTTGGAAGCCTTAACAGCGGAGTTGTCAATTCAGCTGCACCTGGAAACAGACTTGCTCGCAAGAGTTTATCAGTAGTAACAGTTTTATAGCAGTAGCAGTAGTGAAATAACAGCAGCTGAGTAACAAAGACAGTAGTAGTGATTTTAGTAAACAGCAGGATTAAAATACTGTAGGCACGGGGACAGATGACGGGCGTTGCATGGATGAGAGAAACTCATGTAACAATCATAGCAGGGCATTTGCAGATAATAATAAAATGGTGTCCAAGTACAAAGCAATCAATAGGCATGTGTTCCATATATAGTCGTGCGTGCTCGCAATGAGAAACTTGCACAACATCTTTTGTCCTACCAGCCGGTGGCAGCCGGGCCTCAAGGGAAACTACTGGATATTAAGGTACTCCTTTTAATAGAGTACCGGAGCAAAGCATTAACACTCCGTGAACACATGTGATCCTCACATCGCTACCATTCCCTCCGGTTGTCCCGATTTCTGTCACTTCGGGGCCATCGGTTCCGGACAGCGACATGTGTATACAACTTATAGGTAAGACCATAAACAATGATTATCTTGATGAAACAATAACATGTTCAGATCTGAGATCATGGCACTCGGGCCCTAGTGACAAGCATTAAGCATAACAAGTTGCAACAATATCATCAAAGTACCAATTACGGACACTAGGCACTATGCCCTAACAATCTTATGCTATTACATGACCAATCTCATCCAATCCCTACCATCCCCTTCGGCCTACAGCGGGGGAATTACTCACACATGGATGGGGGAAACATGGCTGGTTGATGTAGAGGCGTTGGCGGTGATGATGGCGATGATCTCCTCCAATTCCCCGTCCCGGCGGAGTGCCAGAACGGAGACTTCTGGCTCCCGCGACGGAGTTTCGCGATGTGGCGGCGTTCTGGAGGGTTTCTGGCGACTTCGACTTCTCCCCGTGCGTTTTTAGGTCGAGGCCGATAAATAGTCCGAAGGGGCGTCGGAGGCCGGCCGAGGGGGCCACACCACAGGGCCGCGCGGCCCCCCCTAGGCCGCGCCGCCCTATGGTGTGGGGCCCTCGGGCCTCCACCTGGTTTGTCCTTCTGGCTCCGTCAGTCCTCTGGGAAAATAGGGCCTTCTGCATAAATTTCGAGGATTTTCCCGAAAGTTGGATTTCTGCACAAAAACGAGACACTGTAACGATTCTGCTGAAAACAGCGTTAGTCCGTGTTAGTTGCATCCAAAATACACAAATTAGAGGCAAAACAATAGCAAAAGTGTTCGGGAAAGTAGATACGTTTTGGACGTATCAACTCCCCCCAAGCTTAGCTTATTGCTTGTCCTCAAGCAATTCAGTTAACAACTGAGCGATAAAAGAGCTTTCACGAACACATTTGCTCATATGATGTATATATTCTCATGCTATGGCTAATACTTAAGCAGTTCATAATGAGATACATGCAAATAAGATCATCTAACAGCTATGTCAATCATGGAGAGGTACCAACAATTAATAATAAGCATCATGAATCATGTATATAAGCAAGATTGCAATGTTCATAAGAGAGTATGGTAAAGTGGTATCTCGCTTGCCTGTATTTGATTGGCAAAACATAAATGCCCGGGCACCTTTGGAGTTCATAGAAAGACTAGAAGTAGTGATTGTCAAAAGATAAATGCATCAAAGTTATACCACAATCAATTATATTTTGAGACAAGCATATTATACTAAGAATGACAGTTGTGCTCTCAAGATAGTGCTCAAAGAAATAATGGAGACACAACATAAAAGTAAAAGATTGACCCTTCGCTGAGGGAAGCAGGGATTAACATGCGCTAGAGCTTTTCATTTTTATAAAGACAGGAGTAAAATTATTTTGAGAGGTGTTTGTTGTTGTCAACGAATGGTAATGGGTACACTAACTACCTCGCCAACCGGACTTTCAAGAGCGGCCCCCATGAATTATTGCATATTTATGTGGCACTCCTTCCAACCTTTCTTTCACAAACCATGGCTAACCGAATCCTCGGGTGCCTGCCAACAATCTCATACCATGAAGGAGTGCCTTTTTATTTTAGTTTTATTATGATGATGACACTCCCCCCAACCTTTGCTTAAACAAGCCATGGCTAACCGAATCCTTCGGGTGCCGTCCAACAATCACAAACCATGGAGGAGTGTCTATTTAAGTTAATTAATTCGGGACTGGGAATCCCATTGCCAGCTCTTTTTGCAAAATTATTGGACAAGCGGATGTGCCACTAGTCCATATGAGAGTCCGTCAAAAGTAAATGACAAGGTTGAAAGCTAAACACCACATACTTCCTCATGAGCTATGAAACATAAACACAAATTGAGAAACATTTTGAAGGTTTTAAAGGTAGCGCATGAGAATTTACTTGGAATGGTTTGAAATGCCATGCATAGGTATTTATGGTGGACACTCTGGAATAACTTGGTTTTCATGTGTTTGGAAGCACGAGCAGCGTTCCCGCTCAGTACAAGTGAAGGCTAGCAATAGACTAGGGAGCGACAAATCAAGAGAGCAAGAATCGTCATAATCATGCTTGCGGCAAAATAAATTAACGGAGGCATAAAAGTGATACAAGAACTCTGAAGCAATATAAATCATCGAGGCTCAATTGACTTTTTGTTCAGTCATATGCATGCGTGAGCATGTGCCAAGTCGATATAAATGAATTATTCAGAGGAGGATACCACAATGCCATACTTACTTATGAATAAAACAATGCAAGCAAACATCCATGACATGCTACTCATATTAATAAATTGGAGCTAATCATGAGAGATCATAAACTACTAGAGTTTCTCAAATAACATATACCTCGCATGAACCAACTAAGCATGCTCACATGGATGAGTATATGTACAAAAATGAAAACAAATAGAGTTCATACCAGCCTCTCACCACAATCAGATTGTCGTAGGTCGTCATTATTGCCTTTTCACTTGTGCAGCTTGGATAATATGAAATGAAAACCACGCTCCAGCCACCGAAGACCATTGAACTCATAAAGAACTTTACAAACCAAAGAAGAACAGCAAATATTTTTGGTGTTTTCGAATTAGAAACAAGAACAAAAGGAAACAAACAAACAAAGCAAAATCTTTTTGGGTTTTCTTATAGCAAACTAGCAATAGCAAATAAAGCGAAACAAATGCAAGAAACCAAAGCAAACAAATGGTGAAGAGAAACAACAGAAATATTTTTGGTCTTTTTGTGTTTTGGGAAAGAAACAAAACAAAAGCTAGAAATAGCAAACTAAAAGAAACACAGAAAAGCGAGATGGCAGAAATCTGCCAAAACCTGACAGCAGTACAGAAATCGATTTTTACAAAAATCTTACGTTGCTCAGCTCGAAAAGTGTTCAACTAATGAAAGTTAGATAACAACCTGGGGAACCTGCAAAAAATTTGGCAGCTCAAAATAACGCTCTGGCTGTGCGCACGAATTTTTCTAGTAACAGTCCAGAATCTGTTTTCAGGCAGCACTTCCCCAAATATCATCTTCCTCTCCTTAGAAAACCACTCAAACGAACAAAACAAGTATGTACAAGTATCCAGCAACCATAATATGCAAAGAATGAGTGATGCCAGTATACCTCCCCCCAAACTTAGGCTTTTGGCCTAAGTGGAGTTCAACCCCAACGAGGGTCGTTGTTCCTCGCCGGTGGGTAGTTCATGGAGTAGTCATAGTAAAGCTCCTGTGCAGAAGAAAAGCGTGGAGGCTCCGCGTATCCACCATGTTGATGCGAGGAACTTGCTGCATCGGATGATGAGTCGAGGTGCTCCTCGACCTCCGTGTCGTCTCTTGCATGTTGACCTCCTCTCTCTATGTGTGCATCCAGTGCACCTTCTGTGACCGACCAATCTCCCCTGGAATCAAGGTTAGACAGAACAGGCGCAGGCAATCTTACTAGTTTCTCAGTTTTCTTAGTTATTCTCCAAACTTTCTTATAAAATGTCATCTTGTAAAACAGGTTACCCAAGTTGGAGGAATCTGAAACAAATTCATGTTTAATCATAGAGGCTATGTCAAGTTTTTCTATGGGGAATGGAATATCAAAATGATGAGGTTCTACATTATGAAAAGCTAGTAAACGAGAGGCGATGAGACCTCCACAAATTCCACCTTTCTCACGGTTAGTAGCAAGTCTATAAGCTATCAAAGCCCCCAAATTATAAGTCTTACTATTTTGCAGTGCTGCAGCTAGAAAAGCCAAATCCGGGATAGAAAGTTTACCACCAATCTTTTTAGCAAGAACACATTTGGTAATAAAATAGGCAAAGTAGCGGATAGCCGGGAGCTGAATACTAGTGATTTTACCATTATCCCCTAAGAAACTCCTTCCATTGCAAATCATCTTGAAGAGGTCCAAGAGTTCTTGCGGCGATCCCCTTATCTTCTCGCATGACCCCCATTGCGGTACTCTAATTGCTGCACAAAAAGCACTAAATGGCAAGTTGACAGCTTTATTGTAAATTTTATACTGGACCGTGGGGTTATATCGCGACCAATTGAACTTGAAGTCCTGCACAAAATACATAGTTAATTTTACATATTGTCTTGGCTCTCCTTCAACAAAGTCACTCAGCCCTGCACGAGAAATTAGACTTTGAACATCTTCAAGTATTCCCGCGCTTCTCATAAAATCCGCGCACGGGTAGTAAGAGGGGTATACTCCCTCTTCACGATTGACTCTCATAACTTGTTGTACTTCCAATTCTTGCTGGTTCAAGTGATATCTATTCCACTCCATTTTCTGAAATTTCAACAAACAATATAAAAATTTGATTTGGTGACATATAATTGAGGGAAACTACCATAGGAACTTGCTAGAGTACTAATCATGCATCAAAACTAGTTTCTACCAATTAGAACAAGCATGCAAGCTCACTAAACATGTTACCTACAGCAGCAAAATATTCAAGATATACTCAACCAAACAAAATTCTACTTGGATGGGTGGAGGAGTCACATACCAAAGAGCAAATGTGCCAAATTTCAGCAAGAAATCTGGGCTGAGCAAAGAGATCGAGAAATCTGGAGCTCTGGAGCAAAAACGCGAGAGAGAGGAACTTGGTACGAGTTTTTTCGGGAGAGAGAAGGTGCTGGGAGAAAGAGATGGCAAAGTGGGGCAAAGAGGGGCCCACACCACATGGTGGCGCGGCCACCTCCTTGGCCGCGCCGGCCTGTGGTTTGGCGCCCTCTGGTGCCCCACAGGTCATCCTCTGGTGCTCCCAGGTGCCTCGTCGAAAAATAGGACCAACGGTATAATTTTTGTGAATTTTTGAAAACTTTGAAAAACGCACATTTTTGGGTATTTAGTTTATTATTACTGGCCAGGAAATTTTTTGAAATCTTCGATTAACTAAGGAACTTTGCAAATTAAAAGTGCTACAGCAACTAGAGCAAGTGGAGGAAGAAAGAGATGTTGTTTACCTCCTCTATGCATATAAAAGGTATTCGTTAACAAGGTTGATCAAGTCTTGCCACCAAATAAATTTTACATAGCATAAGAAGAAATAAACCTCAAATCAATCATGTTACCTTGAATTGTATTGATATGGATCCAATCACGAGAGTTTGATATTCTTCTTTAGGCTCATATATAGGACAATCAATAGTTCCCACTTTGATAGTTCTCACATTAGAAATAGTATTAACTCCACATACTTTATCAATCTTCTTGGGAAAATAAACGGTATGCTCCCTATCATCAACATTGAAAGTAACCTTTCCTTTATTGCAATCAATAACAGCCCCTGCGGTGTTAAGAAAAGGTCTCCCAAGAATAATAGACATATTATCATCTTCCGGCATTTCCAACACAACAAAGTCAGTTAATATCAAGCAGTTAGTAGTAACTTGAACAGGAACATTCTCACATATACCAACAGGAATAGCAGTAGATTTATCAGCCATTTGCAAAGATATATCAGTAGGTATCATCTTATCTAAGTAAAGTCTCGTATAAAGAGAAAAAGGCATAACACTAACACCGGCTCCCAAATCACATAGAGCAGTTTTAACATAATTATTCTTGATAGAACAAGGAATAGTAGGTATACCTGGGTCGCCCAACTTCTTTGGAATTTTGCCATTGAAAGAGTAATTAGCAAGCATAGTGGAAATTTCCTCATTGGGGATTTTCCTTTTGTTAGTAACAATATCTTTCATATACTTTGAATAAGGAGGCAATTTAATGGCATCAGTCAAAGGGATTGGCAAGAATAAAGGTTTCATCCAATCACAAAATTTATTATAGTGTTCTTCTTCCTTTGATTTTAGTTTCTTAGCAGGAAAAGGCATTTGCTTTTGCACCCAAGGTTCTCTTTCATTACCATGTTTCTCAGCAATAAAGTCTTCTTTAGTATACTTTTTATTTTTAGCATGCTTTTCAGGTTCTTCTTCAACCTCTTCTTTATCAGGAGTATCATTATTATCATTATCTTTATCATTATCATGTTCATTACCACTTTCAGTTTCAACATCAGAAATAGAAATACTATTAGGATCATTAACAGGTTCAGAGGATTCTACAACATTTTTATGTTTCTTCTTCTTTTTCTTCCTAGAATGAGCACTAGGTTCAATGCGTTGAGAATCTTGTTCAATTCTTTTGGGATGCCCTTCAGGATATAGAGGATCCTGGGTAGAGACACCACCTCTAGTTGTTACTTCATAAGCATGTTTCTCTTTAGAATTATTCCCCAACAAGTCATTTTGCACTTTAGTGAGTTGATCAATTTGAGTTTGAATCATATGAAAATGTTTAACAAGCATCTTAACATCATTGGAGGTTCTCTCCACAATATCATGCAATTCACTAATAGCTCGAGAATTTTCCATTAAATGATTCTCTACTCTCATATTAAAATTTTCTTGCTTAACAATATAATTATCAAATTCATCTAAGCATTGTGCAGGAGGTTTCGAATACGGAATATCTTCCCTAGTAAAGCGTTGAAGGGAGTTTACCTCAATCATGGATGAAGGGGGAATTACCTCACATATATCTTCTATAGGAGGTAGATTCTTCACATCTTCAGATTTAATACCTTTCTCCTTGAGAGACTTCTTGGCTTCCCTCATATCTTCATCATTCAATTTAATTAAACCCCTCTTCTTCAATATTGGCGTTGGAGTTGGTTCAGGCATAGTCCAATCATCATGATTCCGACTTATTTTAGCCAATAATTCTTCAGCTGCCCTGGAGTTCTTTTCTGAAAACACAACCAGCACAACTATCCAGGTATGCCCTAGACTCAATGGTTAGTCCGCTATAAAATATATCAAGTAAATCATGCTTTTCCAGATCATGATCAGGCCGAGCTCTAATAAGAGAGCAAAATCTCGCCCAAGCCTCAGGCAATTTCTCTTCATCTCCCTGGTCAAAATTATAAATTCTCTGCAAAGCAATATGTTGAGCACTAGCAGGAAAATATTTGCGGAAGAAAACATCAAGCAATTCTTTTGGACTTTTAATAGAATTAGGTGGCAAATTATTATATCAAGTTTTAGCGTCATCCTTTAATGAGAATGGAAAGATTTTAGCAACAAAGTAAGTACGCATCTTGACATCATCAGAAAACAAGCTACTTAGAGTAGATAACTCAGTCATGTGTTCAACAGCACTTTCTTTTTCAGTACTACAAAAGGGTGTTTTCTCAACAATAGCTATATGAGATAGATCAAGAGAAAAATCATAATCTTTATCCCTAATGTTTATAGGAGATGTGGCAAATTTTGGATCAGGAGACAGTTTATATCTAAGCATGTTCTCGCAAGAAACTTTTTAATTTTTCTTGCATCAGTAGTAGCATTGCATTTTTCAATAAAATCATCATTAAGCTCCACATAATCTTCATCAGGATCATCACTAAAATAATCAAGTTCAGATGAACTAACAGGTGTAGTAGCATTAGGAGTTTCAGTATTTTCAATTTGTCTAGACCTAGCAATTGTAGTATCTAGAAAGGATCCCAGTGAACCACTATCATCAAGCACAGTAGAAATATTATCAATATTATGAGAGTTTTCAGATTCAGCAGAAGTACCAGCTTGTGAAGCATGTGGCAGTGAAACAAGTTTATCAATCACAGATGGTGAATCAAGTGTAGCGGAGGTACTCAGAATTGTACCTTTTCTTGTAGTGGATGGTAATATGGCGATCTTAGTATCACGAGGTTTACCCATGATGGAGAATTTGCAGCGAACAATATCAATCCAAGTGAACTTCCAAATAAAGCTATGCTCCCCGGCAACGGCGCCAGAAAATAGTCTTGATGACCCACAAGTATAGGGGATCGCAACAGTCTTCGAGGGAAGTAAAACCCAATTTATTGATTCGACACAAGGGGAGACAAAGAACACTTGGAAGCCTTAACAATGGAGTTGTCAATTCAGCTGCACTGGAAACAGACTTGCTCGCAAGAGTTTATCGATAGGTAACAGCTTTATAGCAGTAGCGAGTGAAATAACGACAGAGTAACAAAGACAGCAGTAGTGATTTTAGTAAACAGCAGGATTAAAATACTCTAGGCACGGGGACGGATGACGGGCGTTGCATGGATGAGAGAAACTCATGTAACAATCATAGCAGGGCATTTGCAGATAATAATAAAACGGTGTCCAAGTACAAAGCAATCAATAGGCATGTGTTCCATATATAGTCGTGCGTGCTCGCAATGAGAAACTTGCACAACATCTTTTGTCCTACCAGCCGGTGGCAGCCGGGCCTCAAGGGAAACTACTGGATATTAAGGTACTCCTTTTAATAGAGTACTGGAGCAAAGCATTAACACTCCGTGAACACATGTGATCCTCACATCGCTACCATTCCCTCCGGTTGTCCCGATTTCTGTCACTTCGGGGCCATCGGTTCCGGACAGCGACATGTGTATACAACTTATAGGTAAGACCATAAACAATGATTATCTTGATGAAACAATAACATGTTCAGATCTGAGATCATGGCACTCGGGCCCTAGTGACAAGCATTAAGCATAACAAGTTGCAACAATATCATCAAAGTACCAATTACGGACACTAGGCACTATGCCCTAACAATCTTATGCTATTACATGACCAATCTCATCCAATCCCTACCATCCCCTTCGGCCTACAGCGGGGGAATTACTCACACATGGATGGGGGAAACATGGCTGGTTGATGTAGAGGCGTTGGCGGTGATGATGGCGATGATCTCCTCCAATTCCCCGTCCCGGCGGAGTGCCAGAGCGGAGACTTCTGGCTCCCGCGACGGAGTTTCGCGATGTGGCGGCGTTCTGGAGTGTTTTTGGCGACTTCGACTTCTCCCCGTGCGTTTTTAGGTCGAGGCCGATAAATAGTCCGAAGGAGGGCGTCGGAGGCCGGCCGAGGGGGCCACACCACAGGGCCGCGCGGGCCCCCCTTGGGCCGCGCCGCCCTATGGTGTGGGGCCCTCGGGCCTCCACCTGGTTTGTCCTTCTGGCTCCGTCAGTCCTCTGGGAAAATAGGGCCTTCTGCATAAATTCCGAGGATTTTCCCGAAAGTTGGATTTCTGCACAAAAACGAGACACCAGAACAGTTCTGCTGAAAACAGCGTTAGTCCGTGTTAGTTGCATCCAAAATACACAAATTAGAGGCAAAACAATAGCAAAAGTGTTCGGGAAAGTAGATACGTTTTGGACGTATCATTCACCGGCGCCTTGCATGATCTAAACTCTTCTACTGTCGCTTTTCTATTGATTGCCTGCAAGTTCTTGTTTAATCTTGGGGGAACCTGTTTGTGCTAACGACGCGCCGTTACGTTTTCGCAGATGAGATGAGTAACCATGAAGTGTAATGGCCGTCTCTCCAACCCCAAGTAGCACATGTAGCGTACTTCATCACCGGATCTATCAACCCCAGGAAGATCTGTTGTGAGTCCCACAGAGTGCTTCTCCTAATGTAAGTCCCTTGTTTTAGCGCCATGTTCTGGGTTCAGATGCTTGTTTGTCTGAAGCTCTTTTAGTTCATTCCTAGCTATGACCGTAACACCTTTCTATTTTCTAGTTCATTGCTAACTTTAAGCGGTTGAACATTTTGGTTTGCATTCCCTACTCTGTAGATGTAGCCATCATAACTTCTATCTTGCTCAGTCGTTGTTACAAAAATTATAGGTATTATAGTAACATCCTGCTATTATTTAGTTCATGGCCAATTTTAAGTAATTGCACATGTTGGTTCGCATTCCCTGCTCTATAGCTTTTGGCATCGTAACTTCTATATTTGGTTTACATTCCCTGCTCTGTAGATCTAGCCATCATAACTTTATCTTGCTCAGTCGTTGTTACAAAAATTATGGCATGCTACTATGTTGTTTGTGCCAATTTTTTACTCCATGAACATGTTGGCTTGCATTCCCTGTACTACAGGTGATGCCATTGTTTTGTATCTAGTTCATTGTAAGCTAACAAAGTAAGGACTTAGTTTGGCATGCTATCACTCTGCTATCTAGCCTGTAGTACAAATAAACTTGTCATACTACTAGATAATAATTTTGCGTGCCATCTTGTTCTTCAAAAGCTGCATTATTGACTTGTTTCTCTGACTTGGCATGACGCTCACATATGGAAAGCTGAACATATTGGTTTGCATTCCCTCTTATACAAGTTCACAGGTGATCCCACTATATTCTGTATCTGGTCCATCCTAAGCTCCATCATTAACTGTCCTCTATGTGTTGCTCATTACAAGTTTATATCCCGAAACATCTTGATTTGCATCCCCTTCACTATAAGTTCAGGAGTATTATTTAGTTCACGGCCAATTTGAAGTAATTGCACTTGGCATATGTTGGTTCACATTCCCTCCTCTTTAGCTTTTGCCATCGTAACTTCTATTTTTGGTTTACATTCCACCTTTCGTAGATGTAGCCATCATAACTTCATCTTGCTCAGTCGTTGTTACAAAATTTATAGCCTGCTACTATGTTGTTCATGCCAATTTTGTACTCCCTGAACATGTTGGTTTGCATGGGACTCGACAGTAGTAAGTCTGCTGTTTCATTCTAACATGCTCTGTTATATTGGCTGTTGGTATGCGGCATGCACTCTTTGTTTGCTTATTGTGTGCATTACAATGATCTCTTATAACGAGGAAATGATGAGTTCCAAATTCTTTGGCAAACAACATTGTAGTGTCTTTGCCTTTCCATTGTTGCTGACTTAACTTGTAATGTCTTTGTTTCAGATATAGGTGCTGCATGGACAACTTAAAAGATTGCCGGATCGCTTCATTGTATTGCTAGGTTTAATTACCATTCAATTTCTCTGGGTTCTGTAATATTTTTTCAAAGCCTTGCAGCTGATGTAATATTTAGTTAGTTTTTATAGTTCTTTCGCGCATTTTTTCTTTGGTGCTTGTGGTAAGTGAGGCTATCCGACAGAAATCAATGCTGCGTAAATATTCTCAGTATCTAAATCACGAATTCCCATCCCTTAAACGGCCCAATTAAGCGAAATCACATATGTGCCGGCCCGCAAAATCCTAAAGTGCCTATTATGCCGGCATATAAACATCAACTAAACGGGCTGGCCCACTTACTTATTGGGCCAGCCCACTTGATTTACGGTGGACCCCACACTCTAATTGGGCCGGCCCATTTGCTTTAAGGTGGACCCCACCCACTACTGGGCCGGCCCACTAACTAGCTGGGCCAGCCCAATTGCTTTTGTGGTGGACTCCACATACTAAATGGGCTGACCCTTTAAGTGGAAAGTGGGACCCACCTGTGTTTTTGGCCCGGCCCACTTGCTATATGGTGGACCCCACATACTAAATGGGCAGGCCCTTTAACAGGAAAGTGGGACCCACCTGTGCTTTTGGCCCGGCCCACTATCTTGTTGGGCCGGCCCACTTGCTATATGGTGGACCCCACATACTAAATGGGCCGGCCCTTTAACAGGAAAGTGGGACCCACCTGTGCTTTTGGCCCAGCCCACTATCTTGTTGGGCCGGCCCACTTGCTATATGGTGGACCCCACATACTAAATGGGCCGGCCCTTTAAGATGAAAGTGGGACCCACCTGTGTTTTTGACCCGGCCCACTATCTTGTTGGCCCGGCCCACTTGCTATATGGTGGACCCCACATACTAAATGGGCCGGCCCTTTAACAGGAAAGTGGGACCCACCTGTGCTTTTGGCCCGGCCCACTATCTTGTTGGGCCGGCCCACTTGCTATATGGTGGACCCCACATACTAAATGGGCCGGCCCTTTAACACGAAAGTGGGACCCACCTGTGTTTTTGGCCCGGCCCACTATCTTGTTGTGCTGGCCCACTTGCTATATGGTGGACCCCACATACTAAATGGGCCGGCCCTTTAACAGGAAAGTGGGACCCACCTGTGTTTTTGGCCCGGCCCACTTTCTTGTTGGGCCAGCCCATTTGATCTATTGTGGACCCCACGTACTAAATGGGCCGGCCCGATAGCAGGAAAGTGGGACCCACATGCTAATTGGGCCGGCCCAGTTGTTTTAAGGTGGACCCCACTAGGTAAATGGACCGGCCCGATAACAGGAAAGTGGGTCCCACATGTCTTGTGGGCCGGCCCTTTTGCCTGTTGACCGGTCAAACGAGTGCATTCGGCCCGGCCCACATGCTTAGTGGGCCGGCCCATTAAAGTTTTGACCAGTCAACCTTAGAGGTTAGGCCCAGCCCACGTAACTAATGGACCAGCCCAGCTATATAGTTGACCGGTCAAATTAAGTCAGCTGGCCCGGCCCGCAAACTTAATGGGCCGGCCCGCTTAAGACGTGGCAGGCCTCGTGTGGGCCTACCATCTACCATGGGGTTTCAGCCGGTTAACGCCGTTAATCGCGATTAACGGCATCCGCTACGTGTCGGTTGCATGACGTCGCAGATCCAACGGGCTCCTGAAACACTTGGGCAACGGTCCGATTTTCCGTGGCGGAAGGGCGCCCAAGCGCGACGGACCGAAAAAATCGTCGTAGGACTTTGCCTGACGCAGTTTCGACAACAGAACCCATATCGTCGGGTTAGGCCCATAGGCGACGAAAAATACCCCTTAGCGGACGATTTTGAGACGTTGTCTATCAGAACTTTTCTTGTAGTGAGGCCTAGGGATCATACTTTCACTAGTGGACACTCTCAACATTGATCACATAATAAAACCACTCTACACTCTCTTGTTGGATGATGAACACCATTCATTGTGTAGGGCTACAAGAGCACCTCAATGCCGGAGTTAACAAGCTCCACAACATTCGATGTTCATATTTAAATAACCTTAGAGTGCATAATAGATCATTGCAATTATACCAAGTACTAACATAGCATGCACACCGTCACCGACAGACTATTAAAGGAGGAATAGATCACATCAATACTGTCATAATAATAGTTAACTCCATAATCTACAAGAGATTACAATCATAACCTACGCCAAGTACTACATGATGCACACACTGTCACCATTACATCATAAAGGAGGAATAGAGTACTTTAATAACATCACCAGAGTAACACATAGATGAATAGTGATACAAAGCTCATATGAATCTCAATCATGTAAGGCAGCTCATGAGATCATTGTATTGAAGTACATAGGAGAGAGATTAACCACATAGCTACCGGTACAACCCTTAGCCTCGAGGGAGAACTACTCCCTCCTCATGGGAGATAGCAGCGTTGATGAAGATGGCGGTGGTGTCGATGGAGATGCCTTCCGGGGGCACTTCCCCGTCCCGGCGGCATGCCGGAACAGAGACTCCTGTCCCCCGAATTGGAGTTTCGCGATGGCGGCGGCTCTGGAAGGTTTTCTGGTGTTTCGTCAATCCGTGTCGATGTTTTAGGTCAGGAGGCATCTTATAGGCGAAGAGGCGGAGTCGGAGGGGCCACGGGGCCTCCTCACACTAGGGGGGCGCGCCCCCCTTGGGCCGCGCCGCCACCACGTGTGGGGCCCCCAGGGCTCCCCTCTGGTCCCACTCTGACTTTCTGGAAGGTTCCGGGAAAAATAAGATGTTGGGTCTTCGTTTCGTTGAATTCCGAGAATATTTCCCGAATAGCCTTTCTGGAACCAAAAACAACAGAAAACAGCAACTGGCCCTTCGGCATCTCGTCAATAGGTTAGTTCCGGAAAACGCATCAAAACGATATAAAGTAAAACTAGCATGAAACATAAGAAATTATAGATACGTTGGAGACGTATCAACATCCTCTATGAGTCGATTCATACACTCGAGGGCTACTCCCATTGGAAGCACACAAGCGCACAAATATTCAAGTGAAGCAAAGGATGATGTCAAATTTCACCAAAGCCAAAATGTGTCAGGTTCAGTACACCACCTGTAAATGGAAATCTAAAAGATAAGCTAAGTAGTTGTCTCGATGGCTGCACTATTTGCGGCCTTGGCAGTGGCTTCGCTGCTTGCAGCTTTAGCAGCTGCCTCGTCCAGGGTGGTTGTGCGTTCCTTGAGAACACCACTCAATTGTTTGGCATACTTCTTCCCATTCCTTGCGAAGTGCTTGAGGTCCATATCCTTTCTACCGACATCCGTCGGGTAGGACTTGGTGGCTTTCTGGAAATCGCCCCGATCTCTGTCTACTCATGGCTGAAGTTTGCTAGGGGATCTTCCTTGGCATAGAAAATCACTACGAGTTTCTCAAGGGTTTGTGGAACATCTACCTCGGGAAGCATGTTCTTGTGGAATCTCCCCAATGTGCCCTTTAGCTTGGCCAGCACCTCCTACACCTGGGTGCCACACCCCTCGACCGCGGCGACGGCGTCCGTTAAGGAGTCTGATGCGGACTTGTCTGCGAGGTTCATCGGAGCTTCTATTGCACATGAGAAAACAACTCAAAAATTTTAGGTTGTGGAGGCTGAGGTTTATCGCAAGTATCCAAACATGCCATGTCCTTAGTTCTTGTATTTGGGATGATCATCATGTAGCTTTCTTTTATCTATACCTAATAATAAAAGCAAAAGAGTTTCTCCCTGGGTCGTTCGTTCAATTCAAAACTCCCCTAAAAGCTGGTATAAATTACCCACCACTGCCACCCGTAAGTTAAAACACCGCAAAGTAAAGAAAAAACGGTTCGGTTTGTTTCTCTACTACTTAAAAAGACTAAGACTAAACTGGTTCCTTATTCTGCCATCACGATACGTTTCGTCGTCCTTCGTCCGCTTCGTCAATCCTCGCCCACAGTTTTGCATTTAGGTCCCTCATACGTACTGGAAAATAGAACCCGCAGTCCTCCGTCCTTCGCCCCCTACCGTCAACCCCGATCTCCTCAGATTGAACCCTAGCCCAAGGTCCTGCAGCCGCCGATCTCGTCTCCCCTCCCCAGCCCCGCCGCCCCTCAGCCGTCTCCTTGCCCCAGCCCGCCCTCCCCAGCCGTCTCCCTGGATATCCAAAGCTGAACTCCTCACGGGTCCGTGGATGCCCGCCGCCGCGCGAAAAGGGCAAGAACGTCGATCCCGGCCTCGCGGTGGGGGGCGGCGGCGAGAACCTGCTGATGGGATGGTGGAGGCCGGCGGAGTGGATAGCGCCCGCTGGGTGGTCTGCACCCTGTGGCGGCTCTGTTCGCATTCGGACTGCTGCTCTTCCTGGGAGCGTATGGTCCAGGCTGCCTTCCCGCTACTCGACCTCGGGTTGGCCGCGATGCACGCCTAGATCGCATCTAGGTCCTGGCTTAACTTACTCTTCCCAGCGCTTCTCACGGTGAGTACGCCTGCTTGCCCTGTGTAGATCCGTTGAACGCTGGTCCTAATTTCCTAGCTTTTGTCCTTGTCTTTTTCCTCCCGATGTTATTCTTATTGACCAGTCGTGGAACAACCTAGGCTGTTAGTAGAACAGTACATGCTACATTGTATCCGAAAATTGAATTGAGTCACTATACAACACTGGCAACTCCTTTTCATTTTTTTCTAGACTAGATGCAGTTTCATTAGTACTGTATATGGGTATATTATTGCCACTTCGCTGCATCTATATTTTTCTTCTGAGGGATCGAGGCACTTTTCTAGAGAGTACTTTAATCTCAAGTTGGTTTCCTGGCTGATATTTATAATTTAATAAGAATTAGCAAATCCAGCTGTTAGCCAAATGGGCATGAAACTGAAAGATGTGTTGTGTTGGGTGACTTAGGAAGCTGAAAATTTATTAAGAAACTTTCTGACAGATCAAGAATCTCATGATAATGCATCCTTCACTGCTCATCTGATAAGATCCTACATCTAGATAGATAGCTACTTGATTTGTGCGGCTGCGGGTTGCTCTAATTGCAGCGAAGGTTTGTCCTTCACTACTTTTCTTCCATTTCCGCATCATTTTTTTTCAAATATTGCTTGATACTGCTAACTACGACCTGTTAGTTATAATTTTGTTCAATCAAATTGCTATCTGTTGATCATTGATATTTTGAAACTTTTTTGTTTACAACATTCTTTTGACCTCACGATTGGAGATTCCCTTTTTGTGATGTGGTTGACTTCGTGCTGCCAATAATTCTTTTGTATGAGCTGATATGTTTTGAAAAATGAGACCATCCTCTTAAATGTAACTCACGATGAGTGTAATGGAGCCTGTAGAGCATGAGCTTAATTTTTACACGTTTGATATTTTTACAGTTCCGTACATGAGTTATTACTCCGGAGAGGATTCATCCAGCAGGTGGGATTACGTTGAAGTGAAGGAAGTCCAAGAACTGCATGGTGTTTATTACTTCCATCATCAGGTATTTAGGTCATCTTATTGGTATTACCATTTCCATACGATCTTTGATTCCGTCGTCTGCAATATTACGTTACGTTTTCAATAACGAATGCAGTATTATGTCACTGCATGTTCGAATAATGACTGCAGTATTATGTATCAAGCAAGGAATTGATTTTCTCGTCTGATATATGAGCGAAATTACTCCTGAATTGGTCACCATTTTTTAAATTTAACTCACTGGTGTACAGGTGTTATGGAGAAGTTTCCTACATTTAGTAAGATTATTGGTTTGTACTTTTTAGTAGCGACGAACATAATTTGCTTATCTGATTTACGAGGTGAACTATTCCTTAATTGGTCACCATTTTTTTAGAATTTAACTCACTGTTGTAGTGGTTGTAGTGGTGCTGTAGGACCTATGCAATTCACCATAATGCTACATGAGTAGAATTCAACAGAAAATGGTTTGGTTTTATGGTTCCCATTTTTGTATCTCTGACTGCTTGATAAATGCTTGATAAATGCAGTGAAACGGAGTTTTAAAGGAATTAAGAGCCTTCCTGATCTTTCTAGGATGTCTCCTCTCAATCTCGGCCACCACTTCTTGTTGGTCGTGATTAGATATAGTGACTCAGCAGCGTAGCTCGATGGTGTGCTTTGCTATTCTTGAGGTCCACAATTCGTTCCTGGGTGCCGCTAAATTTTGATTCCTAAATTGAATCTTCCTTGGTCAGTTGGACCATTGATGAACTGCGCTCCTCCTCGGCGCTTGGTGCTGGTCATCACGTCTTTCCATGCCAGGGTCATCTGGTCTTCCCCAGCTCCTCTCTAATGATTTTGTGGCTTATGGTTTCTCGCTCTCGCATGCGCCCTACACCGCCTTCGGTGTCCAGGCTGAAGCTGTGGCCTCTCCTCTAATCACTCTGGCGGTCTTTCCTGAAGACCCTCAAAGGAAGACGCATCTCAAGAATCTCCGCCACCTATTGCACCGCACCTACTCTCATGGACTCTGGTCAGTTGCTCAAACACTATCTACTTCCAGGTTGCACCTGCTCGCTCCTTGTATTCATTGCAGTGTCCAGAGCGATCTGGCGACACGGCCACACTCCGCACCTATGCTACTCCTTGTTGCCATATCTGGTCTGCGTCCAAGCTGTCAGTAATTATAGACCGTAACAGTAATGTGTTGATGCACATGTAACTTAACTGGATGTCACATTTAAATCATGCCTCTTTTGTAGCACTTTCATATTTTCATTTTTGTGAAACCTGATCATGCTCTCACAACCTTTCACTCTCTCAAGCAATAGTTGCAAGCTAAATATATTGATTTGTTTATTTACAAGAAGCTTGCGAAAGTCCATACTCTTAACTTGAAGGAACTGATCAAAGGAGACATATTTTTCTAGCCAAGATATAAAAATTATATATTGGATAAAGTATTTTGATGATTCGATGCGGTGAAATTATTGTTCTTATTCTACCTTCAAAACTTGCATACACTAGGTGGATCTCTCTCTCTCTCTATGACATGATGGTATTTCACAGGTTCAGTAGGCTAGGAAATCTAGACGCTTTTTGATATGTTCATGTTGATTGAAGGTGCCAACCATCAGAATGATTTTGTTGATTGAGTCAGGCTGTACTTGTGTACCTTCCACATTCTTCTTGAGCATTGGTTTTTGTTGATTCAGTCTGGACTCTGGACGTACCTCTAGAGATTTTGACATACTTAGTGAGATGTTGTGCCTTAATGAACCTCGGTGGTCTGGTCACCGTTATTAGTGCCTCCCCAGCCTCAGGTACAACCGTTTCGCCCTCCCCTCCCTCTTTTACTGCAGAACTCCTATGTACAATCGTGGTATTGAATTGGTGGTTTTAGTATTCTGGAGGAAGTGACAGGGTAAAGGGTGTCGATGTAGATTGGAGTGCTGTGAGTTTGCATCAGTAGACCACCCTATGGTCATAGTAGGAATTGAAGTTCAGACAATCATTAGTGTTTCTCTCCTGCACAACTCAGCACACATTAATATTTTTAGTCTGCTCAAAACTTACCTGCCCAAATAAGCTTGATATTCATCTTAAGAAGAACCAAGCATGCTTCCATGCCAAATACAGCCTAAAATTGGTACAATAACCGTGGATCTATCATTCCAGTATTTAGTTGCATTTTTTCTCTTCGACAACAAACACTCCCAGTCAGGTGGTTTACCAATAGACATAATTGTTCATTTGTTCTGCATTCAGGTGGTATTATCCCATGGTCACTGGAGATGATTGGGCAAAAAATAGGGTACATGTGTCAATGGTGGGTTGGTGACAAGAATAGTAGCATGCATGTCTTGTTTCTCAATACGGATGGAGTGTCATTAGGACATGACTAAGGAATGTAATACCACACTCTTGATACTAAATAACAACATTGGTAGTTCGTGCATAGGAAGCAAACTTTCTGTTGAAATTAAAAACTGATTTTTGATACACTACATCGATTTATAAGAAAATGAACGTTTTAGCTTATTTTTATATCGGGTTCAACTTTTTTGTCTAGATGAACTAAATATATTTTCCTATATTCGAGCTCAAAGTTTAACAAAAAAAAAAATCCAATGTTAAAGAATATAAAGTAGCAAAATAGTCTAAGTTTTTTCTCGAAATACGTAATTGTCCAGTAAACCGGTATGAATGGAGTACTATGGATTCAGGGCAGCATTATTTTGAATTTAATTCAGTGTTGGTCTCGAGACCATATTATGTGTCATGTATTTGTGGGTGATGGTTGATGTTTGTATTTTAACTATTTTTTATTTCTTTACCTGTTTTGTTACCCGTGGCAACGCACGGCATTGTACTAGTCAATTAAAAAAGAAGCAAACGAACCCCCATCGTGCCAAGATGCCCCAAGGCCCTGATGCGTAGCCGACGAGTAACACGGGCCTCACAAAAACATTAGGCAGAGGAGAAAACACAAGAACAACAGTGGCGCTGGGAGCATATCTCCACGACCAGATCTGTGCGGCACCGATGGTTTGCTCCCGCCTAGCATCGATGAAGGGGCCGCGTGGATGGGGCCGCGTCGCCGGGAGAGCCAGAGCGCCTCGTGGCCGAATCCCAATCACAGAAGGAGAGCGACAGCCAGGTGATGGTGCCGGGAGAAGAGAAACCGGTGCTCGTGGGAGGCAAAGGATGGACGGATTGCTATAAGAAATTGAAGAATGAGAGAGAGATTGGAAGTAGAGAGATTACGAGAGAAGAAAGACAGAACGGGATCGAGCGAGGAGGAAAACAAATACGGAAATACCCATGCTTCCCGTTTTCCAAATTTCCGGTTGCTATATTCCCCTCTCCATTGGTGGGTTACGCAGATTTGATCTAGGGAGCTCCTCGCTAACCTCCCGTCAGCTGGATGCAGCTTTCTAATTTCTATGGATGCGGCCACAACTGCTTGCTGACGGTGACGCTGGGAAAACGGAACAAATCGAGCGTAGGGAGAGGCCGCTTGGCTGGGGCAATTATTGCCAGTATCCGTCAGGAAATCATGGAGCTTAGAGGGTTTTTTCCTAGCTTTAAATTATTGTTTGTTGGTAGACTTGCCAATGAGGCTGCTCATTGTTGTGCTAGGAAAGCTAGTAGTGTTAGAAGAAGGTGTTTGTGGGTGAACTATATACCACCTTTTCTAGATGATATCCTGTCAAAGGATTGTAACTCTGTTACTTGATTAATGAAGCTCCATTATTCGCAAAAAAAGCTGATGTCCAATTAGGTGGAGAGCTCGGGAGTCGGGGCGCGGTACCGGCGTGGGAGTACAGGTCAGGGCATCTCCAGCGGGGCGACGCAAACGGACGTTTTTCGTCCGTTTGCGTCTGCAAGGACAAAAAACGCGCTCCAGCGGGGCGACGCAAAACGTCCGTAGCGTCCGTCCTGACGCAAATTTGGACCAAATATGCGCCAGGAATGCGTCGTCCGCGCGTCCGTTTGCGTCTATTTGGTCTGCATGCAGCCCTCTCTCTCCTCCTTTAATCACGCATGCGGTCATTCCTAGCCACACAAACAGAATCTTTTCCTCTCTCCTCTCTAATCACGCATGCGGTCAAATAAATGCGTCTCTGCCGCTAGAGAAGGGGCAGACGCATGCGAACATGCGGACGTTTTTTATGTCCGTGCCCGACGCAAACGGACAGAAATATGCGTCGGCCCGCTGGAGATGCCCTCAGGAGAAGCTGGTATTGGAACATCAGTTTAATAAACAAATTAAAGTGCTTACACTCAACACATTAGTGCATGTCCAGCGGGCGGATCCATCTGGTGTTGGGCTGTCTGATTGTTCCACCGCCGGGCGACTCGAATAGACCGACCTGTTCGTGCCGATCCATCCGTTCACCAAATTTGAAAAACCAATGCATCTACGCGGATAACGCTCGTGTTCGGCCGCAGGCCTGACGGTAGAAGGCTGACCGGCGATAGGTAGCGTTTAGCCATCAAGGCCGTCGCTGACCACCGGGCCCGCCGCCTCAACTCCTGCATCGGTATTGATGCCGATGGCGCTGGAAGCTGCGCGTGCACACGTAGGCATTGATGGCCAGCGGTACTTAAACCGCCGCTAAGCCCGCCTCTTCTCCCCCACTCCCACGGCCGTCACCATTGCCACACCATCACGATCTCGCCAGCGAACGAAGATGAAGCTCCCAAAGTGAATGAAGAAGACCGCCCATGGCCACGAGGTTGGGTCCTCCTCTGGCCTCCAGCGCCGCCAGGATTCTCCGCCTCGGCGGAACCCTGCGCACACACGCCTCTTTCTTCCACCCCCGCAGCCAATACAGTTTCTCGGTCCACAGGCGGCGGCGGCACCGGCTCCTCCTCCGCAACAACTTGGCCACATTGATGGCCATCGGTACTTAAATCGCCGCTGAGCCCACCTCTTCTCCCCCAGTCCCACGACCGCCACCATTGCCACTCCTCCACGATCTCGCGAGTCGACGGAGATGAAGCTCCCAAAGTGGGTGAAGAAGACCGCCCACGACCACGAGGTTGGGTCCTCCTCCGGTTGTCGGCGCCGCCAGTATTCTCTGCCTCGGCGGAACCCTGCGCGCGCCCACCTCCTTCCTCCACCCCGTAGCCAACATAGTTTCTCGTTCCACATGCGGCGGCACCGGCTCCTCCTCTGCAGCAACCTAGCCGCAACCGGCGATACGTGTCAGTGCTGGAGGTGCAGCGGAGATGGGCGCATGGCGACCCATGCTGCCCCCTCGACGTCTCCCTACCACATGGGTGGCATCGGGTGGCATCTGAATAGGGGGAGGATCCCTGATCCTGTAGGATAACGTTGCATAGAAAACAAAAATTTTCCTACCGCGAACACGCAATCCAAGCCAAGATGCAATCTAGAAGACGGTAGCAACGAGGGGTATCGAGTCTCACCCTTGAAGAGATTCCAAAGCCTACAAGAGGAGGCTCTTGTTGCTGCGGTAGACGATCACTTGCCGCTTGCAAAAGCGCGTAGAAGATCTTGATCACGATCGGTTCCGGCGCCACGAACGGGCAGCACCTCCGTACTCGGTCACACGTTCGGTTGTTGATGAAGACGACGTCCACCTCCCCGTTCCAGCGGGCAGCGGAAGTAGTAGCTCCTCTTGAATCCGACAGCACGACGGCGTGGTGTCGGTGGCGGTGAAGAAGTCCGGCGGAGCTTCGCTAAGCTACGCGGGAGATATGGAGGAGAGGGGCTTGGCTAGGGTTTGGGAGGGGTGGCCGGCCACTCTATGGGGGGCGGCCAGCTTGTGGTCTTGGGGTGGCCGGCCCCCTCCCTTGGCCCCTCATTATATAGGTGGATCCCAAGTGTTGGTGTCCAAGTCTTCGAATAAGACCCGAAACCAAAACCTTCCATAAGAGGGGAAACCTAGCCCAACTAGGACTCCCACCCAAAGGGTGGGATTTCCACCTCCCATGTGGGGGGGTGGCCGGCCCCCTATGGTGGAGTCCACTTGGGACTCCACCCCATCTAGGGCTGGCCGGCCATGGAGGTGAAGTCCCATGTGGACTCCACCTTCCTTGGTGGTTTCTTCCGGACTTTTCTAGAACCTTCTAGAACCTTCCATAGAACCTTCCGCGACATTTTATTTCACATAAAATGACATCCTATATATGAATCTTATTCTCCGGACCATTAGGAACTCCTCGTGATGTCCGGGATCTCATCCGGGACTCCGAACAAATATTCGAACTCCATTCCATATTCAAGTGCTACCATTTCAACATCCAACTTTAAGTGTGTCACCCTACGGTTCGAGAACTATGCGGACATGGTTGAGTACTCACTCCGACCAATAACCAATAGCGGGATCTGGAGATCCATAATGGCTCCCACATATTCAACGATGACTTTAGTGATCGAATGAACCATTCACATATATTACCAATTCCCTTTGTCTCACGATATTTTACTTGTCCGAGGTTTGATCTTCGGTATCACTCTATACCTTGTTCAACCTCGTCTCCTGACAAGTACTCTTTACTCGTGCCGTGGTATGTGGTCTCTTATGAACTCATTCATATGCTTGCAAGACATTAGACGACATTCCACCGAGAGGGCCCAGAGTATATCTATCCGTCATCGGGATGGACAAATCCCACAGTTGATCCATATGCCTCAACTCATACTTTCCGGATACTTAATCCCACCTTTATAGCCACCCATTTACGCGGTGGTGTTTGGTGTAATCAAAGTACCTTTCGGTATAAGTGATTTACATGATCTCATGGTCATAAGGACTAGGTAACTATGTATCGAAAGCTTATAGCAAATAACTTAATGACGAGATCTTATGCTACGCTTAATTGGGTGTGTCCATTACATCATTCACACAATGACATAACCTTGTTATTAATAACATCCAATGTTCATGATTATGAAACTAATCATCCATTAATCAACAAGCTAGTTTAAGAGGCATACTAGGGACTTCTTGTTTGTCTACATATCACACATGTACTAATGTTTCGGTTAATACAATTCTAGCATGATATATAAACATTTATCATAAACATAAAGATATAAATAATAACCACTTTATTATTGCCTCTAGGGCATATCTCCTTGATCTCCCACTTGCACTAGAGTCAATAATCTAGATTACATTGTAATATACCTAACACCCATGGCATTACGGTGTTGGTCATGCTTTGCCCTAGGGAGAGCTTTAGTCAACGGATCTGCTACATTCGGATCAGTGTGTACTTTGCAAATCTTTAATTCTCCATCTTCGATGTACTCGCGAATCGTGTGGTAACGCAGCTTGATATGCTTCAGCCTCTTTTGTGACCTTGGCTGTTGTGCATTGGCGATGGCACCCTTGTTATCACATTAAATGATTAATGGGTCCAATGCACTAGGAACCACACCGAGCTCTACAATGAACCTCTTCATCCATACCGCTTCGATGAAGCCTCCGAAGCCGCTATGTACTCGATTACGTTGAAGACTTCGCCACCGTGCACCGCTTCGAGCTTGCCCAGCTTATCGCAGCACCATTCAATATAAACACGTACCCAGATTGTGACTTAGAGTCATCGGGATCGGTGTTCCAACTTGCATCGGTGTAACCGTTTACAACGAGCTCTTGGTCACCTCCATAACAAAGAAACATATCCTTAGTTCTTTTCAAGTACTTCAGGATATTCTTGACCGCTGTCCGATGTTCCATTCTGGATCACTTTGATATCTGCTAGTCAAACTAACGGCATGTGCTATATCCGGTCTAGTACATAGCATGGCATACATGATAGATCCTCTGCCGAGGCATAGGGGATGTTACTCATCCTTTCTCTTTCTTCTGTGTAGCCGGTCCTTGAGTTTTACTCAATACCTTGCACAGTAACATAGGTAAGAACCCTTTCTTACTTTCGTCCATTCTAAACTTCTTTAGAATCTTGTCCAGATATGTACTCTGTGATAGCCCTATTAGGCGTCTTGATCTATCTCTATAAATCTTGATGCCTAATATATACGATGCTTCACCAAGGTCTTTCATTGAAAAACTATTATTCAAATAACCCTTAAAACAGATTAAAAGATCTATATCATTCCCGATCAATAATATGTCATCTACATATAATATCGGGAATGTTACTGAGCTCCCACTCACTTTCTTGTAAATACAGGCCTCTCCATGACATCGTATAAACCCGAAGTCTTTGATCACCTTATCAAAGCGTCGGTTCCAACTTCTTGATGCTTGCTTCGGTCCATAGATTGAACGCTGAAGTTTGCATACTTTGTCGGCATTTTTAGGATCGACAAAACCTTTGGGTTGTACCATATACAACTCTTCCTCAATGTCTCCATTAAGGAACGCCGTTTTGACATCCATCTGCCAAATCTCATAATCGAAAAATGCAGCTATTGCTAACAAAATCCTCACAGATTTTAGCTTCGCTACAGGTGAGAAAGTCTCATCGTAGTCAACTCCTTGAATTTGTCGGAAACCCTTTGCGACAAGTCGAGCTTTATAGACAGTAATATTACCATCAGCATCTGTTTTTCTCTTGAAGATCCATTTATTCTCGACAGCCTTTCGGCTATCAGGTAAGTCTACCAAAGTCCATACTTTGTTATCATACATGGATCCCATTTCGGATTTCATGGCTTCTTGCCATTTGTTGGAATCTGGGCTCATCATCGCTTCTTCATACGTCGCAGGATCCTCATCATTGTTATCCACAATCATGACATTTAGACAAGGATCATACCAATCAGGAGTGGCACGTTCCCTTGTCGATCTGCGAGGTTCGATGGTTTCCTCGTTCGAAGTTTCATGATCATTATCATTAGCTTCCTCTGTTGCGGTGTAGGCGGATGCAGTACAATTTCCGATATCGCGCTACTCGATCAACGAGTATCGATTCATCAATCTCATCGAGTTCTACTTATCTTCCAGTCACTTCTTTAGTGAGAAATTCTTTCTCAAGAAAGGTTCCGTTCTTAGCAACAAAGATTTTGCCTTCAGATCTGTGATAGAAAGTGTACCCTATAGTTTCCTTAGGGTATCCTATGAAGACGCATTTCTCCGCTTTGGGTTCTAGCTTGTCCGGTTGTAACTTCTTTACATAGGCTTCGCAACCCCAAACTTTCAGAACGACTGACTTAGGTTTCTTATTAAACCATAATTCATACGGTGTCGTTTCTACGGATTTTGATGGTGCTCTATTTAAAGTGAATGCGGCTGTCTCTAATGCATAACTCCAAAATGATAACGGCAAATCAGTAAGAGACATCATACTACGAACCATATCTAAAAGAGTTCGATTACGACGTTCGGACACACCGTTTCGTTGAGGTGTTCCAGGCGGTGTCAATTGTGAAAGTATTCCGCATTTCTTTAAATGCATGCCAAACTCATAACTCAGATATTCACCTCCACGATCAGATCGTAGAAATTTGATCTTCTTGTTACGTTGATTTTCTACTTCACTTTGAAATTCCTTAAACTTCTCGAAAGTTTCGGATTTATGTTTCATGAAATAGATATACCCATATCTACTCAGATCATCTGTGAAGGTTAGAACATAACGATAACCACCGCGCGATGCTACGCTCATTGGTCCACATACATCGGTATGTATGATTTCCAATAAGTCGATGGCTCGCTCCATCATACGAGAAAATGGAGTCTTTGTCATTTTTCCCATTAGACATGCTTCGCATCTATCAAGTGACTCAAAGTCAAGTGATTCAAGTAATCCATCAGTATGGAGTTTCTTCATGCGTTTCACTCCAATATGACCAAGATGACGATTGCCACATATAAGTAGAATTATCATTAAGTTTAATTCGCTTAGCATCAATGTTATGTATATGCGTATCACTACTATCGAGATCTAACAAATAAGCCATTCTTTTGTGGTGCTCGACCATAAAAGATATTATTCATAAAAATAGAACAACCATTATTCTCAGACTTGAATGAATAACCGTCTTGCATTAAACAAGATCCAGATATAATGTTCATGCTCAACGCGGGTACAAAATAACAATTATTTAGGCTTAAAACTAATCCCGAAGGTAGATGTAGAGGAAGTGTGCCGACAGCGATCACATCGACTTTGGATCCATTTCCAACGCGCATCGTCACTTCATCTTTCAGTAGTCTTCGTTTATTCTTTAGTTCCTGTTTCGAGTTACAGATATGAGCAACCGAACCAGTATCAAATACCAGTGTACTAGAATGAGAACCAGTAAGATAAACATCTATAACATGTATATCGGATATACCTTCTTTCTTCTTCTTGACAAGGCCGCTCTTCGGATCAGCCAGATACTTGGAGCAATTACGCTTCCAGTGTCCCTTCTCCTTGCGATAATAGCACTCATCATCAGGCTTAGGGCCGTTCTTAGGTTTCATAGGAGGCGTGGCAGCTTTCTTGCCACCCTTCTTGAATTTTCCCTTAGACTTGCCCTGTTTCTTGAAACTGGTGGTCTTGTTGACCATCAACACTTGGTGCTCTTTCTTGATCTCAATTTCAGCAGCTTTTAGCATGCCAAAGAGTTCAGGTAACTCCTTGTTCATGTTTTGCATATTGTAGTTCATCACAAAGTTCTTGTAACTTGGTGGCAGTGATTGAAGGACACGATTAATCCCCAGTCTGTTAGGAATCACTATTCCCAAGTCAATGAGTTTCTTCGCATGCCCGGTCATGGCGAGCATGTGCTCACTAACGGAGCTGCCTTCTTCCATCATGCAGCTGAAGAATTGTTTCGATGCTTCATAGCATTCCACGGCCGCATGAGTCTCAAAAATAGCTTTCAGCTCTTTCATCAACTCATGAGGATCGTGGTGCTCAAAACGTTTTTGAAGATCGGATTCCAGGCGCATAGGATGGCACACTGAACTTGAGAGTACCGAATTTTCCGAGTCTCGTAAACAGCTTTTACTTCATCGGTTTCAGTTTCTGCAGGAGGGTCACCTAGCGGTGCATCAAGCACATATTGCAGATTTCCGCCAGAGAGGAAGATCCTCACATGACGGAACCAGTCGGTGAAGTTGCTACCGTTGCTCTTAAGTTTCTCTTTCTCTAGGAACTGATTAAAATTGATTGGGGACGCCATCTCTACAACATATATTTGCAATAGTTTAGACTAAGTTTATGACAAATTGAGTTCAAATTTTAATTCAACATAATTAAAAACCTAGGTGAACTCCCACTCAAAACAATATCCCTCGCATTGTCTTAGTGATCACACGAACCAAATCCACCGCACCTATGTCCGATCATCACGAGACAAGGTGTGATTTCAATGGCGAACACTCAAAGTGTTCATCATATCTACCATATGATTCATGCTCTACCTTTCGGTATCACGTGTTCCGAGACCATGTCTGTACATGCTAGGCTCGTCAAGGCCACCTTAGTATCCGCATGTGCAAAACTGTCTTGCACCCGTTGGATGCACTTGTTGATTCTATCACACCCGATCATCACGAGATGCTTCAAACGACAAGTCTTGGCAACGGTGCTACTAAGGATGAACACTTTATTATCTTGAGATTTTAGTGAGGGATCATCTTATAATGCTACCGTCGCGATCTAAGCAAAATAAGATGCATAAAAAGGATTAACATCACATGCAGTTCATATGTGATATGATATGGCCCTTTTGTCTTTGCGCCTTTGATCTTTATCTCCAAAGCACGGACATGATCTCCATCATCTTCGGGCATGATCTCCATCATCGTCGGCGTAGCGTCAAGGTCAATGGCGCCGTCTTCATGATTGTCCTCCATGTAGCAACTATTACAACTACTTTGAAATACTACTCAACATGAAATTTAAAGACAACCATAAGGCTCCTGCCGGTTGCCACAATACAATAATGATCATCTCATACATATTCATCATCACATTATGGCCATATCACATCACCAAACCCTGCAAAAACAAGTTAGACGTCTCTAATTTGGTTTGCATATTTTACGTGGTTTAGGGTTTTCGAGAGAGATCTAATCTACCTACGAACATGAATCACAACGTTGATACTAATGTTTTCAATAGAAGAGTAAATTGAATCTCTACTATAGTAGGAGAGACAGACACCCGCAAAGCCTCTTATGCAATACAAGTTGCATGTCGAACGAGGAACAAGTCTCATGAACGCGGTCATGTAAAGTTAGTCCGAGCCGCTTCATCCCACTATGCCATAAAGATGCAAAGTACTCAAACTAAAGATAACAAGAGCATCAACGCCCACAAACCATTGTGTTCTACTCGTGCAACCATCTATGCATAGACACGACTCTGATACCACTGTAGGATAACGTTGCATAGAAAACAAAAAATTTCCTACCGCGAACACGCAATCCAAGCCAAGATGCAATCTAGAAGACGGTAGCAACGAGGGGGTATCGAGTCTCACCCTTGAAGAGATTCCAAAGCCTACAAGAGGAGGCTCTTGTTGCTGCGGTAGACGATCACTTGCCGCTTGCAAAAGCGCGTAGAAGATCTTGATCACGATCGGTTCCGGCGCCACGAACGGGCAGCACCTCCGTACTCGGTCACACGTTCGGTTGTTGATGAAGACGACGTCCACCTCCCCGTTCCAGCGGGCAGCGGAAGTAGTAGCTCCTCTTGAATCCGACAGCACGACGGCGTGGTGTCGGTGGCGGTGAAGAAGTCCGGCGGAGCTTCGCTAAGCTACGCGGGAGATATGGAGGAGAGGGGCTTGGCTAGGGTTTGGGAGGGGTGGCCGGCCACTCTATGGGGGGCGGCCAGCTTGTGGTCTTGGGGTGGCCGGCCCCCTCCCTTGGCCCCTCATTATATAGGTGGATCCCAAGTGTTGGTGTCCAAGTCTTCGAATAAGACCCGAAACCAAAACCTTCCATAAGAGGGGAAACCTAGCCCAACTAGGACTCCCACCCAAAGGGTGGGATTTCCACCTCCCATGTGGGGGGGTGGCCGGCCCCCTATGGTGGAGTCCACTTGGGACTCCACCCCATCTAGGGCTGGCCGGCCATGGAGGTGGAGTCCCATGTGGACTCCACCTTCCTTGGTGGTTTCTTCCGGACTTTTCTAGAACCTTCTAGAACCTTCCATAGAACCTTCCGCGACATTTTATTTCACATAAAATGACATCCTATATATGAATCTTATTCTCCGGACCATTCCGGAACTCCTCGTGATGTCCGGGATCTCATCCGGACTCCGAACAAATATTCGAACTCCATTCCATATTCAAGTGCTACCATTTCAACATCCAACTTTAAGTGTGTCACCCTACGGTTCGAGAACTATGCGGACATGGTTGAGTACTCACTCCGACCAATAACCAATAGCGGGATCTGGAGATCCATAATGGCTCCCACATATTCAACGATGACTTTAGTGATCGAATGAACCATTCACATATATTACCAATTCCCTTTGTCTCACGATATTTTACTTGTCCGAGGTTTGATCTTCGGTATCACTCTATACCTTGTTCAACCTCATCTCCTGACAAGTACTCTTTACTCGTACCGTGGTATGTGGTCTCTTATGAACTCATTCATATGCTTGCAAGACATTAGACGACATTCCACCGAGAGGGCCCAGAGTATATCTATCCGTCATCGGGATGGACAAATCCTTTGTTGATCCATATGCCTCAACTCATACTTTCCGGATACTTAATCCCACCTTTATAGCCACCCATTTACGCAGTGGTGTTTGGTGTAATCAAAGTACCTTTCTGGTATAAGTGATTTACATGATCTCATGGTCATAAGGACTAGGTAACTATGTATCGAAAGCTTATAGCAAATAACTTAATGACGAGATCTTATGCTACGCTTAATTGGGTGTGTCCATTACATCATTCACACAATGACATAACCTTGTTATTAATAACATCCAATGTTCATGATTATGAAACTAATCATCCATTAATCAACAAGCTAGTTTAAGAGGCATACTAGGGACTTCTTGTTTGTCTACATATCACACATGTACTAATGTTTCGGTTAATACAATTCTAGCATGATATATAAACATTTATCATAAACATAAAGATATAAATAATAACCACTTTATTATTGCCTCTAGGGCATATCTCCTTCAGATCCACCTCCAGCCGCAGACGAGCGGGCGCTGCGCCATGAGATGTGGCAGTGACCTGAGCGGCTACCGCCAGCGCTGCAGCACGAGGACGTGTACGACGCAAGGATTTCTGACGTGACTTCTTTGCCTGGGAGTACGTCGTACTATCCGCGGTACCCGCAATTTCCAGCCCGGCGACACGACAGTGAGGACGAAGTCGAGGATGACGAGGAGGAGGAGGACGACGACGACAAGATGAAGGATGTGCCTCCAGCTACTTTGAATTCTGGTATGTTCGAAAATAGCTATCTTTATTTTATTCCCGTTGCAACGTAGAGGCATTTGTGTCCTCAGTTCCATTTAGCTGTGAAGCCCTCATACGCATGCAAATTACTCCATGGATTACACATAAGTAGGAACTACTAGATTGCATGGGCAAAAAAAGAGAGGGCGAAGAAGATGATTGGTATATATAATGTGTTGTTGTCCGCTGGAATCTCGGCATATCAGTTTTGGCGCTTCAGCAGACAGTTTCGATTATGATCAAATTTGACATTCATTGGAAAAATTGATTATTCTCGAGGATTTAGAAAATATTTGCTAAATAATTGCTTTTTGTGATGTAGTTTTTCTCCTCCTCCCAGTGCACCGCGCGGGTATTTTTCCTAGTATAAACAATGTAAGTGTCTTTGATCAGCAATAAAACTAGCTGAATGGCATTCCCTCAAAAAGTGTTTACTTTTAGATGAAAATCCATAGAATAGTTTGTGTCAAAAAAAAAGGAATTTCTTGGAAAGAAAGAAGTAGACCGAGTGTGGATCGTAGACGGTCGGGGTCGGCCCGTTCGCGGGAGTATACAAAGGAACGCCCCGCACCCTCTAGAGAGGGCAAGAGTTCGTGTCCAGACTCCAGAGGCGGAAGGCAGGCGGGCGAGGAACCCTAACGAGGAGGCAGTCCCAGATCCCGCAAGGTACGCACCAAATTCTACCGAAATTTCTCGCCTTTCCAACCCGATAGCCTAGATCTAGATAGGGGAGGAGCGGCCGGCGGCCGGCGGTGGTGATTCGTGCCTCCTAATCCCTATTTATTTCCAGGCAGCGACGATGGCGGCGCTTCTTCGTCAGGGCGCAAAGAGGATCGGTGGCGCCGTGCTCCAGCGAACCCAGGCGGCGCTCACATCACCGGCGGTTGCGGAGGAGCGACGCCGGCTCGTGCCAAGGCGCATGTACAGCACAGAGGAGGTATCTTAACCAAAGCTGACATCTTTTACCCTGCATGATCCCCGGCTTTTCTTTTTGGCTGTGCAACTACCTCGCTCGATCAAGGAGCGAGCTAACGATAATCGAATTCTTCACTGTTAACATGCGTGACTTTTAAATTTGGTATCTCTCCTATTAGAAACAGTATTGGAGGAAGCAGCCTTATTTCCTGGTTGATCATCTTAAAGTTGTGGCTTTTACTCACCCCTTTAGCAAATTGCAACATATAGGATGTCTAATTTGTTGCTCTGCTGTCTTGGGCAATTTCCTCTTGTGCCAGCTGCAATCCATAACACTAGCCAATGATTTGTTTCCTGTGCACACCCATGAAAGATATCTTAACCAAAATTGACATATTTTACCTCTGCATGATTTTTGGCTAGTTGTTTTGCTGCGCAAATACCTCACTATGGAGCAAACATGTGACTTCTTAATTTGGTCTCTCTGCTAACAAGAGCAAGATTAACCCGCGCAAAGTAGCATTGTTTGGAGGAAGCAGCCTCAACATATAAGATGCCTAATGTGTTGCTCTTGCTGTTTTGATGCATCGAACAATCTCCTCCTGTGCCTGCTGCAGTTCATAACACTAGTCAATGATTCATTTCTTATCTATTCAACTGAGGGATGTTATTTCAAGCAATCCATTCAACAGGCCCCATAATTAGCAGCCAAACAGTTGCACGATATTGACTCTGTTAATAGTTGCTTTGCATCATGCGTTTGCGTTCCATATTGAATCTTCAGTTGACAGTATTCTTCTTAGCAGCACTCGATTAATGATCATCATCTATGTGTATCCAGCAAATTACCGAGGAGCTTACTCGCAAGATCCAGCAGAAGAAAGAGGAGCTCTATGATTTGATGCTTAAGGCGGAGCAGAGCATTTGGACTAGTAGCTTTAGTAACAAGCGCCTACTCCAGCTTCTTTCCGTACATGTGAAGCCAAGACCGGGAGACACCAAGTGGTATGATATTGGAATGTATGCAGTTGTCTATTCCTTGGTTCTTCCTTTTGCTTTGTGACAGGGGTTAATATGATCCCATTTGACCTACCTGCAGGCAGCTGATGTGTTTATCAAAAAGGGCCATCAATGCCTTTGAGATAGCGGGGCTAGTTGCATTAAGCAGCCTCATTACTTCTGCTGGGCTTAGTTTCAAACGTTTCATTGGTGATAGGAAGATAATCCGGGCCATGATTGCGGAAGAAATGCGTGAAGCGGAGGCAGCGTCTTGCCTGATTGAGAATCAGCCTTGAAGACTGAAGACAACATCGCATTTGATGAAGAAGCATCAGGCCCTCTTGTAGAGGGATGCCAACTTGTTAAATTATTACTAGTGTTCTGATGGTCATTCTTGCAATGTTCTTATGATGTGCTAGCTAGAACTTTGAGTACAAGTCTAGCACCGGTGGGCTGCTATATTTGTGATGATGTTGTGTGACATGCTATATGCTATGATATATGGAATGCTAATCTAGTTGATGATGATTTGAGTGGGTTGTTTTGGATGTTTAGTTTGCTGGGCTGTTGGGAGAGTTGCCTGGGCAGGGATGCCTTGTGTTAAATGATGGTAATGTGATTCTTATGCTAATGAGATGTGTACCGAAGTATTGTGTATATTATTGAACTTACTCTATTGGCGTGGTGATGTGATTCCGAGGCTAATGTGTTGTGCACCAGAGTATTGTGTATATTATTAGCTACAGATTTGTGTAGTGTACATGCGATTGCACTCGATTATGACTTGACGGAATATGGGACATAAAACCTGCATAAATGGTTAGATCAGATTAAACCTGGTACCCTACTGCCTGCCTAGTGCCCACAAGCACAGCAACATGCGAATTATTTTGGCCCATTGGAAGCGGAAAATGGAAACGATCTAAGTTTCTTTGATCACCAATAAAGCTAACCGAATGACATTCTCTCAGAAGTGGATATTTTTCATTTAAAAAAAGTGGTTAGTTTTAGATAAATCCAGAGAATAGTTTGTGTCAAAAAAAAAGAGGAGGAATTTCTTGGAAAGAAGACCGAGTGTGGCTCGTAGACGGTCGGGCTCGGCCCGTTCGCGGGAGTACAAAGAGGAACGCCCCGCACCCTCCAGCGAGCGCAGGAGTTCGTGTCCAGACTCCAGAGGCGGAAGGCAGGCGAGCGAGGAACCCTAACCCTAACGAGGAGGCAATCCCAGATCCCGCAAGGTACGCACTAAATTCTACCGAAATTTCTCGCCTTTCCAACCCAATAGCCTAGATAGGGGAGGAGGAGCAGTGAGCTGAATGGACGGCCGGCGGTGATTCGTGCCTCCTAAATCCTAATCCCTCTTTATTTGCAGGCAGCGACGATGTCGGCGCTTCTTCGACAGGGGGCGAGGAGGATCTGTGGCGCCGTGCTCCAGCGAACCCGGGCGGCGGTCACTTCACCGGCGGTTGCGGTGGAGCGACGCCGGATCGTGGCAAGTCGCATGTACAGTACCGAGGAGGTATCTTAATCTTAACCAAAGCTGTCATCTTTTACCCTGCATGATATACGGCTATTTGTTTTGCTGTGCAAATACCTCACGCGATCGAGGATCTAGCGAGCGATAATCGAATTCTTCACTGTTAACATGCGGGACTTCTTAATTTCGTCTCTTCTATTAGAAACATGGGCAAAATTACCTGCACAAAGTAGTATTTTTTTATTTAGAGGAAGCAATCTTATTTCCTGGTTGATCATCTTAATGTTGTGACTTTTACTCAGTCATTTAGCAAATTGCAGCATATACGATGTTCAATTTGTTTATCGCTGTTTTGGTTAGTTGAACAATGTCTTCTTCTGCCTGCTGGAATGTCAATGATTGATTCACTAGCTATTCAACTGATACTGTTATGTATGTGCACCAGCAAGGTCATGTGGAACTTGTGCGTGAGATCCAGAAGAGGAAAGACGAGCTCTATGATTTGATTGCCAAGGGGGAGAGGAATTGTAAGACTAGTAGCTGGTGGGACGCTTTCCTCCTCGCGCGTCTTTGTAAAGATGTCACCCCAAGACCTTCTGACTGTGACTGGTATGATATCAAAAGGATGCATTTTTCTATTTCTTATTCCTCATTTGTTCTCGCACAGGAGTTTATATGGCCTCATTTGACCCTACCTGCAGGCGCGACCTGAAGTCCTCAACAAGTGCTATCAGCGGGATCAAGAGAGCAGGCTTCTTTTCATTAGCCTTTTTGGCCGTGGATTGTTACAATGGTTCTTCTAACGACGAGAAGGTAGCTCCAGGCACGATCATGAAAGAAGAGCATGAAGCAAGCGAAGTGGAGACAGGATCTCACCTGATGGGGATGGGGAACTTGTTTTGATGCCAGAAGACGCAGCGAAGACTGAAGACAACGTGCCTTTAGATGAAGAAGCAGCAGGCCCTTCATTAGAGGGATGCCAACCTGTTAAATTATTATTACTATTATTCTGATGGGTGCTCTTGGAATGTTTTATGATGCGCTAGCTAGACCCCGAGTACAAACCTATCTCCGGTGGAACTGCTATATTTGTGATGATGTTGTGTGACATGCTACGTTATGGCACTACAACATTCTAATCTAGATTATGTGCTGAGTTGGTTGTTTTGGTTGCTGCGCCAAAATACTGTCTATATTATTAATTGTGATTGCACTGGAGCTCCATTATGACAAGAAGGCCAACAACATGAACTCTGCGCAAAGGGCTGGACTCCTTCACCCTGTTGACGCCTTGGATGCTCTGGAAACACCGCAACTCTTGCGTGTTTGACAGAACCCAGCCCTCGGTGCGCGACTTGGTCCAGGAGATCTTCGATGAGGCTCATCTTTGGGCTAGGGCCGGCGCGAACGGCATTAGGGTAGTGCTTCCGACGACCTGGGATGTGCACTGAGTCACTTCTTGTACCTGTACCCCGCCTCCTAGGAGGCTTGTAAAACTCTCTATCTTTTCAATGAAATGAAACGCAAAAGTCTTTTGCGTTTTCTCGAAAAAAAAAAACTAACAGTTAGGGTTTTGCTCATGATGGTCAGGCATGTACTGCTTCCATGCTAATTCTGTAAATTTGGTTCGGTTGAGTCCTTGTACAGGATGTGATGCTTACTGGTTTATTCCGCTATGCAGTGTTCCTGGCTATAGTGCAATCACAGCTCATTTGGTAGTCTTGGAGTTTTTATTAGAACTAGATGACCCTTTGCGCCTTGGTGCATACGGCGGTCTGAGCCGGAATTGAAACCATATCAGCAAGTGAATACATGGTGATAATCAGCAAGAATTAAAACGTGAAGGAACCGACAGCAAATGGACAATTGATACTTTGTTTGCACACCAGATTGATCAGCAAGTCACCACCAGAAGTACACTGTCAAGCTGGGATGATGTGGAACACCTCCATGACGCTAAACCTCATGATCACATACGCTCAAATGACATGGAACTAACCCCCGTTTACTGAAGTTTTGATCCTAGGAGCTTGGAACATATGGAAAATTCGTAAGAGGGCCTACTTTGATGGGATCAGCCCCGACGTCCAGACTTGACAGAGACATTTATCTAGGAATCTTGACATCCTAAGCTGTAGAATGAATGAAAATCTTCAGTCATCCCTCAAGGAGTTGATTGCTCTCATCAGTATCTAGTTATAGCTACATCCATTCTCATTATATGTACTTTTTAGTTTTGTTGGCATATCCGTCAGTATTACAGCGCCTCACATGGGCGAGCACCAAGTAAATATGTAAGCAGCTTGTAAGAAGGTCTTTTTTAATAAAATGAAACAGTAAAAGACTCTCCTGTTGTCAATTCTAAAAACAAAGGTAAAAAGAAAATCTTGGAAGTCGTGTGAGCCTTGTTTATTCGAGTGGAGGAAATATAATTTAGCATAGATTTAAGTTTTTCGAATTTGACAATGCTTCAAGACTAAAATATGAACTTCTATGGCAGTAAACCGAAATATATTTATCCGCTACAAAATAAATTTGTAGCGTATTTACGAAATATTACGAATATTGATACTTTCTTATATAAATTTGGTCAAATGTAAGAAGTTTTTCTTTTGACAAGATTTATAGGCCTTGTTTTTTTTTTGGTATGGTGGTAGTAGTTACTGACATAACCTAATATTCTAATGTTTCATTCTTTATACTACAAAACAAAAAAACTTATCGCTACTCCAACATAAGTTGATAAACCATGGGCCAGGGCCAAGGTAGCGCTATTTGCAATCTATAAAAAATATTCAGAAAATAAAAGTGGGATCATCCTAGTAAAATAAATGTGTGGTGCATTTGTATTCAAATGCAAACTACTTTTATGCACACATCTAGGGGGAGTGCCTCTATCTTTGTGTCAACATATTGTCTAGTGCTAGTAATTTTATTGCAAATCCATGTGTTGTCATCAAACACCAAAAAGGGGAGATTGAAAGAACCCATCTCTCCATAATTATGTTTTGTGTGTTTGATGATAACATATGTGATGATCTAATGTGGCATAGTGTGCAAAAAAGATCGACATTATAGTTTGAACTTTTAAGTAAAAAGGAAGAAGGAAGAAGGATTTCTGGAATTTCCAGGCCAGAAATTCTGAGAATTTCCGTCTCCCAAAATTCCGCTAAGGACTTAAGCTCCGGAGCCACTGGATGCCCCACGGAAATTTGCCTGGACATTTGTGTCGAGGGGGCGGAAATTCCGGCCCCAACTTCACACCGGAATATCCGGCCCTAGTTTGCAACGGCTACAATTGGTGGGGGGTATAAATACCCCCCTTCTTCCTCCAGCTCAAAGTGCTCAATCGTGCTCAAGTTCATCCACCATTAGAGCCACTGCAGATATTGGGAGCCTCCAATTCGGTTGTGGATATGTGCCCCAAGAATCTTGTAAAGGCCCAATTTCCGCCTTGAGGAAATCCCTTAGTGGAAGTGGGCTAGACCTTTATGGCGTTGCTCACAGGAGACCTAAGTGAGGCATTTGTGGCGTTGGTCTGGCCTTCGTGCAGACCACACTCCTCCAAACGTAGACGTATTTCCCCTAAAAAAAAAGGAACTACGAGAATCATCTCTGTGTCTCCACGTGCTTCACTCTCGGTTACCTCTATCTTTAATTGTTCTATTATATCTTGTTTAGCTATATCTTGCTTAGTTATTGATTTTGTCATATAGGTAAATTCACATAGTTGCATATCTAGAGAATTTACCTTTGTATCAAGCCTAAATTGTAAAAGAATTAAAAATTGGTTAGCATATAATCAACCCCCACTAGGTGCGGCATATGATCCTTTCAATTTACCTTTCCAACCCATAGCAACCCAATAGCCTAGATATATAGGGAAGAGGAGCGGACGGCAGCGGTGAGCATAGGGGACGGTCGGCGGCGATTCAGGCCTCATAATCCCTACTTTTTTTTGCAGGCAGCGACGATGTCGGCGCTTCTTCGACAGGGAGCGAGGAGGATAAGTGGCTCCGTGCTCCAGCGAACCCAGGCGGCACTCACGTCGCCAGCGGTTCCGGAGAAGCATGGCAGGCTCGTGCCAAGGCGCATGTACTGTACCGATGAGGTATATCTTGACCAAAGCTAACAACTTTTACCCTGCATGATACCCTGGTTATTTGTTTTGGTACGCAATACCTCACGTGATCAAGGATCTAGCGAGTGATAATCATATTCTTCACAGCTAACACGTGTAACTTCTTAATTTCGTCTCTCTCCTATTAGAAACACAAGAGATTTTTTTTGCGAAAAAGAAACAAGAACAATTTTACCTGCACAAATTAGCATTTTTTGAGGAAAGGAGCGTTCCTGGTTGATCATCTTAAAGTTGTGACCTTTACACATCCCAGCAAATTGTAATATATAAGATGTCTGATTTGTTGCCCTATTGTTTTGATGTCTTGGACAATCTCCTCTTGTGGTTGTGCCTGCATATGTTATTGTGTTTGATCATCTTAAAGTTGTGACTTTTACTCATCCCTTTAGCAAATTGCAACTTATAAGATGTCTAATTTGTTGCTCTGCTGTTTTGATGTATCGAACAATCCCCTCTTGTGCCTGCTGCAATTCATATAACACAAGTGCATTATTGATTTCCTAACAATTCATCCGAGGGAATCTATTTCAAGCAATCCATTCAACATTTACACGATATTGACTCTGTTGGTAATTGCTTTGCATCATGCATTCCTTATTGAATCTTTAATTGATAGTATTCTTCTCACTTGCACTTGATTAATGATTATTATCTATGTGTATCCAGCAAGCTACTGAGGAACTTACTCGCAAGATCCAGCAGAAGAAAGAGGAGCTCTATGATGTGATATGCAAGGCGGAGCAGAGTATTTGGACTTCTAGCTTCAGTAACAAGAGGCTTCTCCAGCTTCTTTCCGTGCAGGTGGAGCCAAGACAGGGCGCTAACATATGCAGTTTTCTATTACTGGTTTCTTTCCGGAGACAGTAATAGAAATCGTGTAAGGTTCTTCTCATTATATATGCGTACATAATACAATTAAAGAGAGTTCTATACGTATACGAAGTGTATACGGTATCTATTCTAACACCCTCCTTCAATCTTAACTAATGAAAGGTTGAGATTGCGCTTACAATGCTCATACAAAGTTAAAGGGAGTGGTTTAGTAAAGATATCAGCAACTTGATCCTTCGACTTGATCCTTCGACGAGATAAATCGAATCTGAAGTTGCTTCTGAGACACACGCTCACGAACAAAGTGAAAGTCCACTTCGATATGCTTCGTCCTCGCATGAAAAACTGGATTGGATGACAAGTAAGTTACACCAATGTTGTCACACCACAAGACTGGAGGTCAATGTTGGGTCACACCAAGCTCTCTGAACAAGGACTGTACCCAAACAAGCTCAGCTGTAGCATCAGCCAGAGCTTTATACTCAGACTCCGTACTCGATCTCGAGACAGTAGACTGTTTCCGTGCACTCCAGGCGATCAGATTTCCTCCATAAAATATAGCATATCCCCCCGTGGATCGCCGATCATCCATATTACTAGCCCAGTCAGCATCAGAGAATGCTGAAAGTAGTGTGGATGAAGAAGACCGAAAATGCAAGCCACAAGGAATGTGACGCACATAGCGAAGGATCCGCTTGACAGCAGACCAATAAGGTGTACGAGGCTCATGAAGGAATTGGCAAACCTTGTTAACCACAAAAGATAAATCCGGTCGTGTCACTGTGAGATACTGAAGACCTCCAACAATACTGCGGTACTGAGTGACCTCCTCGGGAGAAAGAACATCACCATCCGAGCTGCACAGACGTTCAGAAGATGCCATATGAGTAGTCACAGGAGCACACTTCAACATACCTGCGCGTGCAAGAAGCTCCAAGGCATACTTACGCTGTTGAAGAAGAAGATGACCAGCGGAAGGTGATGACACTTCAATACCCAGAAAATAATGGAGAGCACCAAAATCCTTCACAGAAAATTCAAACCGAAGCTTGCCAATCAACCTGGGAATAGCACTTACAATGAGCTAAGAACAATGATATCATCAACATAGACCAACAGGAAGATAGTCATATCCGGGCGACGAAGAATAAACAAGAATGTATCAACCACTGACGGGGAGAAGCCCAAGGAGCCAAGAACCAAACTGAGACGAGCATGCCAAACACGAGGGGCTTGCTTCAGTCCATATAGTGATTTGATCAGTCGACAGTAATGATCCGGGCGATCAAAATCAACAAAGCCAGGAGGTTGCCTCATGTAAACCTCCTCATCCAGAAAATCATGAAGAAAGGCATTCTGAATGTCGAGCTGACGAAGGTACCGGCGGTGAGAGAGAGCCATACCAAGTAATAACCGAATGGTAGCAGGCTTCACCACAAGGCTGAAAGTCTCATCATAGTCCAGACCATAGCGTTGTTTATATCCCTTAGCAACTAAACGGGCCTTGTACCTCTCAATAGAGCCATCAACATGAAGCTTGACTTTAAAAATCCACCTGAAATCAATCAAATTAACACCAGGAACAGGAGGGACCAGTCGCCAAGTACCATTAGACTGTAGAGCAGAGAATTCAGCTTCCATAGCATCATGCCAATGAGGGATACGAAGATCTTATTTATAGTCCCGAGGTTCCCGTGTATCCTTAGAGGCAGTATAGGCAGTAAGAATAGAGCTCCAAGCCACAGTCCCATCAGTACGTACCTTAGGCTGAGAAATACCTCTACGCAGACAAGTAACCGGACCATTTGGTAAGAACGGAGGAGCTGACACTACAAGGGAAAGGCCTACCGCCGGCGAACCTAAAAGGCCCATTGCCGGTGCACCACGAGCCCGCCGGTGCGAACGGGCCGGTGATAACGGGCCACTGCCGGCGCACCAGGCAGTGCGCCGGTGATAGAACGGATACTGCCGGCGCGCCATCGCCGCTGCGCCGGCAGTAGTGCTTCCAGCACTGGCGCATGCCACGTGCGCCGGCAGTAGGTCATTTAGGTGCGCCGGCAATAAATTCGAAAAATCTTTTTCCAGCTTTTTTCCAGCATATTAGAATACATATTTGACAGCAGTATATATTTACAACATAGTTCATATTTGTACAGCAGCACATGCAATACGAGAAGCACATAGAGAGTCAAGTATCATTTCGGTATCAATACACAAATACACAAGTCTCGTTCCGGAATGTTGATTCATACAACACATGTGCATATGCAACACCGAACGACGAAGTTTCACAAAGTTAGAAGTCTCGGTACATAGTCGTCACAAGTATCGTCATACACCTCACAATGTAGGTCCTAACCTAAACTACAATCACATAGAACATGACCAATATGGTCATGATGACCATCATCACGAAGGCCATGGTCTTCATCCGGTTCCTCCTCATGTCCCTCATCTCTCCCGCTACATAACGGGCGTATCTTCCTTCCGCCTCCACCCTAGTGGGGTATCCCTTGTAGCTGTTGCCGCTGAAACGGTGCACCTGTCTCCGACAGTCCTCCCAGTCGTCGTAGACTCCAGGAACCCTCCCCTTGTACACGACATATGTCGTCGGCATCTCCATTCACAAGACAAGTAAAACGTTAGTACCAATGCAATGAACAAGTGCCAACTCAAATAAGAGACAAGTAGTACGAACTAAATAGCATGTGCCTCATACTTTGTTGGTCGAAATAAATAATAACATACAGGGATGAGGTCAGCGAGGCTAGGTAGGATGCACAATAGATTGGTATTTGTGGCCATCACACCAAGCCTCACTGGCCCCACCCCGGAGTGTACAAGTGACCGAACATTTTAATCATCGGCCAATGCAATTAAGAAGTGCGAACTCAAATAAAAGACAAGTAGTACGAATTAAATAGCGTGCCTCATACTTTGTCGGTCGAAACAAATATTAACATCCAGGGATGGAGTCAGTGAGGCTAGGTAGGATGCACAAGAGATTGATACTTGTGGCCGTCGCACCAAGGCTCACTGGCTCCACCCCCGAGTGTACGAGTGACCGAACATTCTAATCATCGGCGAACTCCAAATACGAGGCAAGTAATGCAAATAATTATTAAGCTATCTACGCCATAATCTTGAAATATATAGCAAAGTAAATGAAACTATAGACACATGTTCACATGCACATTCATACAACTAAATAAAAGCAACAAGTCGATTCTATTGGAATATATAGCAATTATTACAATACGGAAGTTCAAGGACATATCGTTCAAGCTTTAGCAAGTGTTCCCGTCGTAGGATCAGGTTGTACGCCTAGGGGGGAATGGACGGCAGCCCTCAAGCGAGTTGAACGGCCTCTCATCACGCGACATCTCCAAGCGGAGTTCTATCTCGTCATTAGGTGGTAGACCGTAGCCGTAGAAGAACTCGCCAGACCTAGCGTTGACATCCTGCAGGATTACCGTGCAAATGAACTGCTGGATGCGACCCCAGTTCTTTCTAATCTATCTATCAGGGACATCCGCCATGTTTGCAAACCTGTTTCTGAGATTCTCTGGCAGCAACATGTCATCTGCGTACTTTATGTACTCCTGCATCTGAAGGATGGCGTACCACGCGTCCATCCCATTGTCCTGCGTCATTTGCTGAGGCAGGGGAAGTTGGTTGTGTGGGTTAAGACCAAGCCTCCTCGGGATTTCCTCTCTACTTTGAGGGGGCCTGCCTTGTTGGCGAAGCCGGTGAGAGCATCATTGAGAAGGGCCCTGATGTCTACTTCCCCCTCCTTTTCCTGTAGACAGTGTTGGGTCTCCAAGAGCAGAGGTTTGTAGAACAGCAGCAAGTTTTCCCTTAAGTGGATCACCCAAGGTTTATCGAACTCAGGGAGGAAGAGGTCAAAGATATCCCTCTCATGCAACCCTGCAACCACAAAGCAAGAAGTCTCTTGTGTCCCCAACACACCTAATAGGTGCACTAGTTCGGCGAAGAGATAGTGAAATACAGGTGGTATGAATATATATGAGCAGGAGCAACGGTGCCAGAAAATAGCTTGCTGGCGTGTAGTTGATGGTGGTGGTATTGCAGCAGTAGTAACGCAAAGAAAACGATAAACAAGCAGCGATAGCAGTATTTAGGGACAAGGCCTAGGGATTACACTTTCACTAGTGGACACTCTCAACATTGATCACATAACAGAATAGATAAATGCATACTCTACACTTTTGTTGGATGATGAACACATTGCGTAGGATTACACGAACCCTCAATGCCGGAGTTAACAAGCTCCACAATACTGTTCATGTTTTAGTAACCTTATAGTGTAAGATAGATCAATACAACTAAACCAAGTACTAACATAGCATGCACACTGTCACCTTCATGCATATGTAGGAGGAATAGATCACATCAATATTATCATAGCAATATTTAACTTCGCAATCTACAAGAGATCATGATCATAGCATAAACCAAGTACTAACACGGTGCACACACTATCACCTTTACACACGTGCAGGAGGAATAAAACTACTTTAATAACATTGCTAGAGTAGCACATAGATAAATTGTGATACAAACTCATATGAATCTCAATCATGTAAAGCAGCTCATGAGATTATTGTATTGAGGTACATGGGAGAGATGAACCACATAGCTACCGGTACAGCCCCGAGCCTCGATGGAGAACTACTCCCTCCTCATGGGAGCAGCAGCGGTGATGAAGATGGCGGTGGAGATGGCAGCGGTGTCGATGGAGAAGCCTTCCGGGGGCACTTCCCCGTTCCGGCAGCGTGCCGGAACAGAGACTCCTGTCCCCCAGATCTTGGCCTCGCGATGGCGGCGGCTCTGGAAGGTTTCTGTGGTTTTCGTCGAACGTATCAGGGTTTTCGATCCAGGGGCTTTAAATAGGCGAAGAGGCGGCGCAGGAGGGTCGAAGGGGCGACGACACCATAGGGCGGCGCGGCCGGGGGTGGGCCGCGCCACCCTATCATCCGGGGGCCCGGTGCCCCCTCTGGTCCTTCCGGGTGTTACGGATGCTTCCGGTGAAAATAGGAACTTGGGCGTTGATTTCGTCCGATTCGAGAATATTTCGTTACTAGGATTTCTGAAACCAAAAACAGCAGAAAACGAGCGGCACTTCGGCATCTTGTTAATAGGTTAGTTCCAGAAAATGCACGAATATGACATAAAGTGTGCATAAAACATGCAGATAACATCAATAATGTGGCATGGAACACAAGAAATTATCGATACGTCGGAGACGTATCAGCATCCCCAAGCTTAGTTCTGCTCGTCCCGAGCAGGTAAAACGATAACAAAGATAATTTCTGGAGTGACATGCCATCATAACCTTGATCATACTATTTGTAAAGCATATGTAGTGAATGCAGCGATCAAAACAATGTATATGACATGAGTAAACAAGTGAATCATAAAGCAAAGACTTTTCATGAATAGCACTTCAAGACAAGCATCAATGAGTCTTGCATAAAAGTTAACTCATAAAGCAATAATTCAAAGTAAAGGCATTGAAACAACACAATGGAAGATTAAGTTTCAGCGGTTGCTTTCAACTTGTAACATGTATATCTCATGGATAGTTGTCAATGCAAAGCAATATAACAAATGCAATAAGCAAGTATGTAAGAATCAATGAACAGTTCACACAAGTGTTTGCTTCTTGAGGTGGAGAGAAATAGGTGAACTGACTCAACATTGAAAGTAAAAGAATTGTCCTCCATAGAGGAAAAGCATCGATTGCTATATTTGTGCTAGAGCTTTGATTTTGAAAACATGAAACAATTTTGTCAACGGTAGTAATAAAGCATATGTATCATGTAAATTATATCTTACAATTTGCAAGCCTCATGCATAGTATACTAATAGTGCCCGCACCTTGTCCTAATTAGCTTGGACTACCGGATCATCACAATGCACATGTTTTGACCAAGTGTCACAAAGGGGTACCTCTATGCCGCCTGTACAAAGGTCTAAGGAGAAAGCTCGCATTGGATTTCTCGCTATTGATTATTCTTCAACTTAGACATCCATACCGGGACAACATAGACAACAGATAATGGACTCCTCTTTTATGCATAAGCATGTAACAACAATTAATAATTTTCTCATTTGAGATTGAGGATATATGTCCAAAACTGAAACTTCCACCATGGATCATGGCTTTAGTTAGCGGCCCAATGTTCTTCTCTAACAATATGCATGCTTAACCATAAGGTGGTAGATCGCTCTTACTTCAGACAAGACGGACATGCATAGCAACTCACATGAAATTCAACAATGAGTAGTTGATGACGTCCCCAGTGAACATGGTTATCGCACAACAAGCAACTTAATAAGAGATAAAGTGCATAATTACATATTCAATACCACAATAGTTTTTAAGCTATTTGTCCCATGAGCTATATATTGCAAAGGTGAATGATGGAATTTTAAAGGTAGCACTCAAGCAATTTACTTTGGAATGGCGGAAAATACCATGTAGTAGGTAGGTATGGTGGACACAAATGGCATAGTGGTTGGCTCAAGTATTTTGGATGCATGAGAAGTATTCCCTCTCGATACAAGGTTTAGGCTAGCAAGGCTTATTTGAAACAAACACAAGGATGAACCGGTGCAGCAAAACTCACATAAAAAACATATTGAAAACATTATAAGACTCTACACCGTCTTCCTTGTTGTCCAAACTCAATACTAGAAATTATCTAGACCTTAGAGAAACCAAATATGCAAACCAAATTTTAGCATGCTCTATGTATTTCTTCATTAATGGGTGCAAAGCATATGATGCAAGAGCTTAATCATGAGCACAACAATTGCCAAGTATCACATTACCCAAGACATTAATAGCAATTACTACATGTATCATTTTCCAATTCCAACCATATAACAATTTAACGAAGGAGAAACTTCGCCATGAATACTATGAGTAGAAACCAAGGACATACTTGTCCATATGCTACAGCGGAGCGTGTCTCTCTCCCATAAAGTGAATGCTAGGATCCATTTTATTCAAACAAAACAAAAACAAAAACAAACCGATGCTCCAAGAAAAGCACATAAGATGTGATGGAATAAAAATATAGTTTCGGGGGAGGAACCTGATAATTTGTCGATGAAGAAGGGGATGCCTTGGGCATCCCCAAGCTTAGACGCTTGAGTCTTCTTAATATATGCAGGGGTGAACCACCGGGGCATCCCCAAGCTTAGAGCTTTCACTCTCCTTGATCATGTTGCATCATACTCCTCTCTTGATCCTTGAAAACTTCCTCCACACCAAACTCGAAACAACTCATTAGAGGGTTAGTGCACAATAAAAATTAACATATTCAGAGGTGACACAATCATTCTTAACACTTCTGGACATTGCATAATGCTACTGGACATTAGTGGATCAAAGAAATTCATCCATCATAGCAAAAGAGGCAATGCGAAATAAAAGGCAGAATCTGTCAAAACAGAACAGTTTGTATTGACGAATTTTAAAATGGCACCAGACTTGCTCAAATGAAAATGCTCAAATTGAATGAAAGTTGCGTACATATCTGAGGATCATGCACGTAAATTGGCTTAATTGTCTGAGCTACCTACAGGGAGGTGGACCCAGATTCGTGACAGCAAAGAAATCTGGAACTGCGCAGTAATCCAAATCTAGTACTTACTTTTCTATCAACGGCTTTACTTGGCACAACAAAACACAAAACTAAGATAAGGAGAGGTTGCTACAGTAGTAAACAACTTCCAAGACACAAAATAAAAACAAAGTACTGTAGAAAAATAACACATGGGTTATCTCCCAAGAAGTTCTTTTCTTTATAGCCATTAAGATGGGCTCAGCAGTTTTAATGATGCACTCATAAGAAATAGTATTTGAAGCAAAAGAGAGCATCAAGAGGCAAAACCAAAACACATTTAAGTCTAACATGCTTCCTATGCATAGGAATCTTGTAAATAAACAAGTTCATGAAGAGCAAAGTAACAAGCATAGGAAGATAAAACAAGTATAGCTTCAAAAATTTCAGCACATAGAGAGGTGTTTTAGTAACATGAAAATTTCTACAACCATATTTTCCTCTCTCATAATAACTTTCAGTAGCATCATGAGCAAACTCAACAATATAACTATCACATAAAGCATTCTTATCATGAGTCTCATGCATAAAATAATTACTCTCCACATAAGCATAATCAATTTTATTAGTTGTAGTGGGAGCAAATTCAACAAAGTAGCTATCATTATTATTCTCATCATCAAATATAGGAGGCATATTGTATTCATAATCAAATTTATCCTCCATAACAGGTGGCAACAAAAGACCACTATCATTATAATCATCATATATGGGAGGCAAAATATCATCAAAGAAAATTTTCTCCTCAATGCTTGGGGGACTAAAAAGATCATGAAAACCAGCTTCCCCAAGCTTAGAATTTTCCATATAATTAGCAACAATGGTATTCAAAGTGTTCATACTAACATGTTCCATGGGTTTTTTAATTTTCGGATCAAACCATCCATGTCTTAAATCAGGAAATAGAATAAGAAGCTCATTGTTGTCCATTATGCCAAACTAGTGTAAACAAGAAACAAAAAGTTGCAATTGCAGGATCTAAAGGAAATAGCTTCGAGTAGTTACGACGTCGGAAAATAGCTTGGTAGCCGAGGTCCGAAGTGTGAGTACCTTTTACCTTTCCTCCCCGGCAACGGCGCCAAAAAATAGCTTGATGTCTACTTCCCCCTCCTTTTCCTGTAGACAGTGTTGGGCCTCCAAGAGCAGAGGTTTGTAGAACAGCAGCAAGTTTTCCCTTAAGTGGATCACCCAAGGTTTATCGAACTCAGGGAGGAAGAGGTCAAAGATATCCCTCTCATGCAACCCTGCAACCACAAAGCAAGAAGTCTCTTGTGTCCCCAACACACCTAATAGGTGCACTAGTTCGGCGAAGAGATAGTGAAATACAGGTGGTATGAATATATATGAGCAGTAGCAACGGTGCCAGAAAATAGCTTGCTGGCGTGTAGTTGATGGTGGTGGTATTGCAGCAGTAGTAACGCAGTAAAACAGTAAACAAGCAGCGATAGCAGTATTTAGGAACAAGGCCTAGGGATTACACTTTCACTAGTGGACACTCTCAACATTGATCACATAACAGAATAGATAAATGCATACTCTACACTTTTGTTGGATGATGAACACATTGCGTAGGATTACACGAACCCTCAATGCCGGAGTTAACAAGCTCCACAATACTGTTCATGTTTTAGTATCCTTATAGTGTAAGATAGATCAATACAACTAAACCAAGTACTAACATAGCATGCACACTGTCACCTTCATGCATATGTAGGAGGAATAGATCACATCAATATTATCATAGCAATAGTTAACTTCGCAATCTACAAGAGATCATGATCATAGCATAAACCAAGTACTAACACGGTGCACACACTGTCACCTTTACACACGTGCAGGAGGAATAAAACTACTTTAATAACATTGCTAGAGTAGCACATAGATAAATTGTGATACAAACTCATATGAATCTCAATCATGTAAAGCAGCTCATGAGATTATTGTATTGAGGTACATGGGAGAGATGAACCACATAGCTACCGGTACAGCCCCGAGCCTCGATGGAGAACTACTCCCTCCTCATGGGAGCAGCAGCGGTGATGAAGATGGCGGTGGAGATGGCAGCGGTGTCGATGGAGAAGCCTTCCGGGGGCACTTCCCCGTTCCGGCAGCGTGCCGGAACAGAGACTCCTGTCCCCCAGATCTTGGCCTCGCGATGGCGGCGGCTCTGGAAGGTTTCTGTGGTTTTCGTCGAACGTATCAGGGTTTTCGATCCAGGGGCTTTAAATAGGCGAAGAGGCGGCGCAGGAGGGTCGAAGGGGCGACGAAACCATAGGGCGGCGCGGCCAGGGGGTGGGCCGCGCCACCCTATCATCTGGGGGCCCAGTGCCCCCCCTCTGGTCCTTCCCGGGTGTTCTGGATGCTTCCGGTGAAAATAGGAACTTGGGCGTTGATTTCGTCCGATTCCGAGAATATTTCGTTACTAGGATTTCTGAAACCAAAAACAGCAGAAAACAGGAACTGGCACTTCGGCATCTTGTTAATAGGTTAGTTCCAGAAAATGCACGAATATGACATAAAGTGTGCATAAAACATGCAGATAACATCAATAATGTGGCATGGAACACAAGAAATTATCGATACGTCGGAGACGTATCAGCATCCCCAAGCTTAGTTCTGCTCGTCCCGAGCAGGTAAAACGATAACAAAGATAATTTCTGGAGTGACATGCCATCATAACCTTGATCATACTATTTGTAAAGCATATGTAGTGAATGCAGCGATCAAAACAATGTATATGACATGAGTAAACAAGTGAATCATAAAGCAAAGACTTTTCATGAATAGCACTTCAAGACAAGCATCAATGAGTCTTGCATAAAAGTTAACTCATAAAGCAATAATTCAAAGTAAAGGCATTGAAACAACACAATGGAAGATTAAGTTTCAGCGGTTGCTTTCAACTTGTAACATGTATATCTCATGGATAGTTGTCAATGCAAAGCAATATAACAAATGCAATAAGCAAGTATGTAAGAATCAATGAACAGTTCACACAAGTGTTTGCTTCTTGAGGTGGAGAGAAATAGGTGAACTGACTCAACATTGAAAGTAAAAGAATTGTCCTCCATAGAGGAAAAGCATCGATTGCTATATTTGTGCTAGAGCTTTGATTTTGAAAACATGAAACAATTTTGTCAACGGTAGTAATAAAGCATATGTATCATGTAAATTATATCTTACAATTTGCAAGCCTCATGCATAGTATACTAATAGTGCCCGCACCTTGTCCTAATTAGCTTGGACTACCGGATCATCACAATGCACATGTTTTGACCAAGTGTCACAAAGGGGTACCTCTATGCCGCCTGTACAAAGGTCTAAGGAGAAAGCTCGCATTGGATTTCTCGCTATTGATTATTCTTCAACTTAGACATCCATACCGGGACAACATAGACAACAGATAATGGACTCCTCTTTTATGCATAAGCATGTAACAACAATTAATAATTTTCTCATTTGAGATTGAGGATATATGTCCAAAACTGAAACTTCCACCATGGATCATGGCTTTAGTTAGCGGCCCAATGTTCTTCTCTAACAATATGCATGCTTAACCATAAGGTGGTAGATCGCTCTTACTTCAGACAAGACGGACATGCATAGCAACTCACATGAAATTCAACAATGAGTAGTTGATGACGTCCCCAGTGAACATGGTTATCGCACAACAAGCAACTTAATAAGAGATAAAGTGCATAATTACATATTCAATACCACAATAGTTTTTAAGCTATTTGTCCCATGAGCTATATATTGCAAAGGTGAATGATGGAATTTTAAAGGTAGCACTCAAGCAATTTACTTTGGAATGGCGGAAAATACCATGTAGTAGGTAGGTATGGTGGACACAAATGGCATAGTGGTTGGCTCAAGTATTTTGGATGCATGAGAAGTATTCCCTCTCGATACAAGGTTTAGGCTAGCAAGGCTTATTTGAAACAAACACAAGGATGAACCGGTGCAGCAAAACTCACATAAAAAACATATTGAAAACATTATAAGACTCTACACCGTCTTCCTTGTTGTCCAAACTCAATACTAGAAATTATCTAGACCTTAGAGAAACCAAATATGCAAACCAAATTTTAGCATGCTCTATGTATTTCTTCATTAATGGGTGCAAAGCATATGATGCAAGAGCTTAATCATGAGCACAACAATTGCCAAGTATCACATTACCCAAGACATTAATAGCAATTACTACATGTATCATTTTCCAATTCCAACCATATAACAATTTAACGAAGGAGAAACTTCGCCATGAATACTATGAGTAGAAACCAAGGACATACTTGTCCATATGCTACAGCGGAGCGTGTCTCTCTCCCATAAAGTGAATGCTAGGATCCATTTTATTCAAACAAAACAAAAACAAAAACAAACCGATGCTCCAAGAAAAGCACATAAGATGTGATGGAATAAAAATATAGTTTCAGGGGAGGAACCTGATAATTTGTCGATGAAGAAGGGGATGCCTTGGGCATCCCCAAGCTTAGACGCTTGAGTCTTCTTAATATATGCAGGGGTGAACCACCGGGGCATCCCCAAGCTTAGAGCTTTCACTCTCCTTGATCATGTTGCATCATACTCCTCTCTTGATCCTTGAAAACTTCCTCCACACCAAACTCGAAACAACTCATTAGAGGGTTAGTGCACAATAAAAATTAACATATTCAGAGGTGACACAATCATTCTTAACACTTCTGGACATTGCATAATGCTACTGGACATTAGTGGATCAAAGAAATTCATCCATCATAGCAAAAGAGGCAATGCGAAATAAAAGGCAGAATCTGTCAAAACAGAACAGTTTGTATTGACGAATTTTAAAATGGCACCAGACTTGCTCAAATGAAAATGCTCAAATTGAATGAAAGTTGCGTACATATCTGAGGATCATGCACGTAAATTGGCTTAATTGTCTGAGCTACCTACAGGGAGGTGGACCCAGATTCGTGACAGCAAAGAAATCTGGAACTGCGCAGTAATCCAAATCTAGTACTTACTTTTCTATCAACGGCTTTACTTGGCACAACAAAACACAAAACTAAGATAAGGAGAGGTTGCTACAGTAGTAAACAACTTCCAAGACACAAAATAAAAACAAAGTACTGTAGAAAAATAACACATGGGTTATCTCCCAAGAAGTTCTTTTCTTTATAGCCATTAAGATGGGCTCAGCAGTTTTAATGATGCACTCATAAGAAATAGTATTTGAAGCAAAAGAGAGCATCAAGAGGCAAAACCAAAACACATTTAAGTCTAACATGCTTCCTATGCATAGGAATCTTGTAAATAAACAAGTTCATGAAGAGCAAAGTAACAAGCATAGGAAGATAAAACAAGTATAGCTTCAAAAATTTCAGCACATAGAGAGGTGTTTTAGTAACATGAAAATTTCTACAACCATATTTTCCTCTCTCATAATAACTTTCAGTAGCATCATGAGCAAACTCAACAATATAACTATCACATAAAGCATTCTTATCATGAGTCTCATGCATAAAATAATTACTCTCCACATAAGCATAATCAATTTTATTAGTTGTAGTGGGAGCAAATTCAACAAAGTAGCTATCATTATTATTCTCATCATCAAATATAGGAGGCATATTGTATTCATAATCAAATTTATCCTCCATAACAGGTGGCAACAAAAGACCACTATCATTATAATCATCATATATGGGAGGCAAAATATCATCAAAGAAAATTTTCTCCTCAATGCTTGGGGGACTAAAAAGATCATGAAAACCAGCTTCCCCAAGCTTAGAATTTTCCATATAATTAGCAACAATGGTATTCAAAGTGTTCATACTAACATGTTCCATGGGTTTTTTAATTTTCGGATCAAACCATCCATGTCTTAAATCAGGAAATAGAATAAGAAGCTCATTGTTGTCCATTATGCCAAACTAGTGTAAACAAGAAACAAAAAGTTGCAATTGCAGGATCTAAAGGAAATAGCTTCGAGTAGTTACGACGTCGGAAAATAGCTTGGTAGCCGAGGTCCGGAGTGTGAGTACCTTTTACCTTTCCTCCCCGGCAACGGCGCCAAAAAATAGCTTGATGTCTACTTCCCCCTCCTTTTCCTGTAGACAGTGTTGGGCCTCCAAGAGCAGAGGTTTGTAGAACAGCAGCAAGTTTTCCCTTAAGTGGATCACCCAAGGTTTATCGAACTCAGGGAGGAAGAGGTCAAAGATATCCCTCTCATGCAACCCTGCAACCACAAAGCAAGAAGTCTCTTGTGTCCCCAACACACCTAATAGGTGCACTAGTTCGGCGAAGAGATAGTGAAATACAGGTGGTATGAATATATATGAGCAGGAGCAACGGTGCCAGAAAATAGCTTGCTGGCGTGTAGTTGATGGTGGTGGTATTGCAGCAGTAGTAACGCAGTAAAACAGTAAACAAGCAGCGATAGCAGTATTTAGGGACAAGGCCTAGGGATTACACTTTCACTAGTGGACACTCTCAACATTGATCACATAACAGAATAGATAAATGCATACTCTACACTTTTGTTGGATGATGAACACATTGCGTAGGATTACACGAACCCTCAATGCCGGAGTTAACAAGCTCCACAATACTGTTCATGTTTTAGTATCCTTATAGTGTAAGATAGATCAATACAACTAAACCAAGTACTAACATAGCATGCACACTGTCACCTTCATGCATATGTAGGAGGAATAGATCACATCAATATTATCATAGCAATAGTTAACTTCGCAATCTACAAGAGATCATGATCATAGCATAAACCAAGTACTAACACGGTGCACACACTGTCACCTTTACACACGTGCAGGAGGAATAAAACTACTTTAATAACATTGCTAGAGTAGCACATAGATAAATTGTGATACAAACTCATATGAATCTCAATCATGTAAAGCAGCTCATGAGATTATTGTATTGAGGTACATGGGAGAGATGAACCACATAGCTACCGGTACAGCCCCGAGCCTCGATGGAGAACTACTCCCTCCTCATGGGAGCAGCAGCGGTGATGAAGATGGCGGTGGAGATGGCAGCGGTGTCGATGGAGAAGCCTTCCGGGGGCACTTCCCCGTTCCGGCAGCGTGCCGGAACAGAGACTCCTGTCCCCCAGATCTTGGCCTCGCGATGGCGGCGGCTCTGGAAGGTTTCTGTGGTTTTCGTCGAACGTATCAGGGTTTTCGATCTAGGGGCTTTAAATAGGCGAAGAGGCGGCGCAGGAGGGTCGAAGGGGCGACGAAACCATTGGGCGGCGCGGCCAGGGGGTGGGCCGCGCCACCCTATCATCTGGGGGCCCAGTGCCCCCCCTCTGGTCCTTCCCGGGTGTTCTGGATGCTTCCGGTGAAAATAGGAACTTGGGCGTTGATTTCGTCCGATTCCGAGAATATTTCGTTACTAGGATTTCTGAAACCAAAAACAGCAGAAAACAGGAACTGGCACTTCGGCATCTTGTTAATAGGTTAGTTCCAGAAAATGCACGAATATGACATAAAGTGTGCATAAAACATGTAGATAACATCAATAATGTGGCATGGAACACAAGAAATTATCGATACGTCGGAGACGTATCAGGCCCTGATGTGGGTGTAGTCTTTCTTGCGGTCCCTACCCGAGTCGAGATAGACTGCATGCGAGTGTTGCGGGTGCACGACGATGAGGGTGCAGAACTTGTCTCTGCGGAAAACACACGGATTAACCTTTGGAAATGCAAATGGAGATATAGGATAGAATGGTGATGGGGGACTAGCGAGTGATTACTTACTCGGGGAAGTAAGGGATGAGAATGGCGCCCTTCTTAATGTTCGCCAGCATGAAATCCTCGACCTACTGGGTGGCAATCGCGCGATCCCCAGCGTTGCAGATGATGCTCTCCCGCATATAGAAGGGGTCCATTATCGCGATGGTCGGCGTCCCCTCCTTAACAATCTGGGAAGACAAGCTAAGAGCAACTAGGCGAACCACACTAAAGTGGAGCGCTTGCATGCGATAGATGATGAAGATGTCGTTGAACCGGATGAAGCACAAGTCCGCGGGGTACTTCTCGACGAAGTTCATGCCAGTTGGCACCTTCGCCACGAAGAGAGGGTAACCAGGATCTTTTGATTTGAGAAGAAGGTTCTCCACATGCCTGACAGTCTCATGCAAGCTCCTCATATCCGAGGTGAGTTTCTTCAGGACATGCTCCGGCAGCATCGGTTCACCCAAGTGATGCAGAGGTCGCCAATTGTTTGGCAACTTGTCAAGGAGTGGGACCTTGTCCTTGGATTTGGCCGCCGCCTTGTCTTGGGCGTCCTTCTTATTTGCCCTCTTCCTCTTCTTGGGTTGTAGTGCTGGACCATCCATCGCCGTAGTGGCCGTAGCACGGAGTGTGTTTGGGCTCAGCATATTTTTGACGGCGGCGGTGGCGACCTCCTCAGGATTTTCCTCCTCAGCCGTTTCTTGAGAATCGAACAGCTTCTTGGAGCACACATATTTCAAGGCCGGCGCATCCTCATGGACAACTTGTGAAGACGTAGGAATATCCCATTGGAAGTTCTCACGTTCGTATTCCTCGGCCTCTGGCGCAGCTGGCTGTTGTGGTGGGGCGCTGACCTCTGGCGCAGCTGGCCGTTCTGGTGGGGCGATGACCACCGGCGCCGCTGGCTGTCGTGGAGGGAAGCTGACATGTGGCACCGCAAGGTGCTTGTCTTTGCTTGCCGTCGACCCCGAGTAGGTGTTGATCCGAATTAGGGTCTTTGGCCATAGCAGTACCCAACCCTTCAGTGAGGCCAGATTCAACGGGCTATCGTCATCGGCACCATGCGGTTGATTAGGAGGAAACAAATCCTCATAGCCCGGTAACGCCCGATCCACTTCAACCCGGTAAACGTCATCTGCCATATCTCGTGTGTGCCACTTCTTATCCAGGGGGCGAAGGATGGACCCCCTCGCGACGTCTTTGAGTTCGTCGTTTACTCTCATCAGGAAGGTGCATGGCGTTGAGAGCGCCTGCGAGAACATGTGTATGGCGTTAGAGAGAGGGCAAGGATGACGAAACTAATATATTAACTTGATGTACACATTAGTTAATTACCGTGAGGGCGTTGAGCTCGGCTAATGTCGACGGGCCGGCACATGCGGCGGCGGGCGTGCAAGTGACGGAGGGGCTGCTACCCGGCATGGACGGTGAATCCCTAGCACCAGCGACATTGCCGGCGGCCGGAGGAGTCTCCATTATAACATTTTCATTGCCGGCGGACGGCGGCGCCATCGAGTTGCTGCCGTCGAAGCTAACCACTTGCATTTTCGGGGGGGGGGGGGGCTTGTTTGCCACCCTCATACCACGCGTGTAGAGCGTCGAAATCTGCTTGGACTGAAGCGGCGACTTCAGCTTTGACTTCAGGTACGAGCGTACCTTTGAGTTGCGGTACCAGTTGCGGTACCAAACCAGCTTGGACTTGGGCTAGGATTGACTCCCTCATTTCCTCCGCCTCCCGCTGCTTCCTCTCACTGCGCGCATTTTTATCGGCCGCAGACGACAAGCCGTAGTGACCATGCTTGTAGCCCGTACCGGCGCCAGCCACACGGCCTCTATGCGGCCTTCTCGTCGGTGAATGCTCATTAACGATGTTTAGCGCCCGTACGAGAGGCTTGTCCCAGGCTACCCTGCCCGTCGACGCCTGGGAGGAGGAGCCTTCGTCACATTGAGAAAGTCTTTGTCTTTCTTCTTCCTGCGGAAGAAACGCGAACCATTTAGAAATGTTGCTACTATTATATGAACGATACTTGATCTAATTAAACCGGTAAATTGCTTACCAGTTTTTTCTCCAACGCCAGGACCTTCTTGTCGTTCGTGAACCAAATTATGTCGGTTACGACCTTCGGGTCCGTGACAAGTTCCCCGGTTAGTTTCTTCTTATGGTACCGGGACCTGATGAATCTTCTTTCAAGCGGGTCCTTGTACTTGAGCCAGGGGTTCTCAATGCCGGCATTTACATACGCCTCGTCCTCCTTCGCCCAATAGGGCTCCTTTCCCTCGTACCCACGGCTCCCATTGGTGGGGGATTAGCATCAATGTGGTCTTTGAACTAGCGCGCGAAAGAGGAGTTGTGCTCTCTGTATATTTCTGCTTCCGTCATCATCGGCTTGCCACTGTTCTCTATCATGGTTTTGTGCTCTTTCAACCAAGGATCGATCAAGTCAATGTGTTGTAGCGCTACTAAGTTGGCCCTGTCAAAGTCGGAAGTCCGACCAGACATGTGCACGTGCAGTTCCTTCCTTCCATTTTTGTGGCCTACTCCCTCGAACCTGCGGAGGTGCTTGTTTTGAGGCAAACCAACAGGGTCCTCGATGTCTAGATAATTCGTGCAGAAAGAGATGCACTCTTCGGTGAGCCAGCCCTGTACGATGCTTCCATCCGGATGTGACCTGTTACGAACGTATCCTTTAATGACCCCATTCATTCTTTCAAACGGCATCATGTTGTGTAAGAATGCCGGCCCTAGACTGACGATATCATCCATGATATGGACCAACAGATGGACCATCACGTCAAAGAATGCAGGCGGGAAGTACATCTCAAGCTCACATAGGATCACCACGATCTCTTCCTGGAGCCTTGCGAGTTTCTTCACGCTTATCGACTTCCGAGTTATGACGTCGAAGAAGTTACAGAGCCCAGTCAGCGTTGCACGGACATGGTCATCCATTATACCTCGGATTGCAACCGGAAGAATCTGCGTCATCATCACGTGACAGTCATGAGACTTCATGCCGCTGAAGTTTCGTTTCTTGGGGTCCATGTATCTGCTTATTAGCCCGGAGTAACCGAAGGGCACTCTGACTCCTAGAAGGCAATTGAAAAATTGATCGACCTCGGCCGGACTAAAAGTGAAGCAGGAGGGGGGACAGTAATAGTCTGGCTGCTTAATCCTTTTGCGCTTCTGACCGCCGTCCGCCTCCTCCTCCGACTGTCCCTCTTGGGCCGCCGGGATCTGAAGCTCTTCCCTGATGCCCAAAACTTTCAGGTCGTGTCTTGCTTTCGGCCCATCTTTGGTCCGGTCCGGCATGTTGAGAAGAGTGCCAAGCAAGCTCTCGCACACGTTCTTTGTAATATGCATGACATCAAGGCAGTGAGGTGTATCGAGAATTTTCCAGTACGGCAAGTCCCAAAACACGGACCTCCTTTTCCATACACCAATGAGCGGCATCGTTTCCTTTTTCTTCTTCTTCTTCTCTCCAGGCTTTTGACGAATCTTTCCCGGCGCAGGGCACTCCTTCCAACCTTTCAGTAATGTATCGATCTCTTCGCCGCTCTTCTTACGTGGAGGTCCTCGGGGTTCATTTGTACCATCGAACAGATCTCCACGCTTTCTCCACGGGTCAGTCTTCTGTAGCCACCTTCGATGCCCCATGTAAACTGTTTTCGAAGAGCCGGGATCCTTACCAAGCTGCAAAAACATCGTCTCTTCCATGCACCTGACACATGCCTTGTGTCCATGGCACACCTGGTACGAAATGTAACCGTATCCGAGGTAGTCCTGCACCGTCGTGATCAACGCGGCTCTCAAAGGGAAATATTCTTCCGCGACGGCGTCCCATGTATCTACCCCTTCCTCCGCCCACAACGTTTCAAGCTCCTCCTTTAATAGTTCGAGATACATGTTGATATCGTTTCCTGGCTGTGTCGGCCCTTGAATTAGCATACTCATCTGTATGTACTTCCTCTTCATGCACAGCCAGGGCGGGAGGTTGTAGATCCATACAAACACGGGCCATGTGCTATGTGTGCTGCTCTGGTTTTCGAACGGACTGAATCCGTCCGTGCTCGCACCCAACCTGATGTTTCTGAGATCTGCCCCAAAACTTCCGAATTCATTGTCTAATGCTTTCCACTGGCTTGCATCCGAAGGGTGCGTCAGCACTGGGTGCTCAATCCGCTCTTCATCATTCAACACTGCCTCCTTTCTTTCTGCGTGCCAGCGCATGAGCTTTGCTTCCTTGCGGTCCGCGTAGAACCGTTGAAGCCGGGGGGCGAGCGGGAAGTGATACGTCTCCGACGTATCGATAATTTCTTATGTTCCATGCCACATTATTGATGTTATCTACATGTTTTATGCACACTTTATGTCATATTCGTGCATTTTCTGGAACTAACCTATTAACAAGATGCCGAAGTGCGATTCTTTGTTTTCTGCTGTTTTTGGTTTCAGAAATCCTAGTAAGGAAATATTCTCGGAATTGGACGAAATCAAAGCCCAGGGGCCTATTTTCTCACGAAGCTTCCAGAAGTCCGAAGGAGAGATGAAGAGGGGCCACGGAGGGGCCACACCATAGGCCGGCGCGGCCCCCCCCTTGGCCGCGTGGCCCTGTGGTGTGGGGCCCCCGTGCCGCCTCTTGACCTGCCCTTCCGCCTATAAAAAGTCTCCGTGACGAAACCCCCAGTACCGAGAGCCACGATACGGAAAACCTTCCAGAGACGCCGCCGCCGCCGATCCCATCTCGGGGGATCCAGGAGATCGCCTCCGGCACCCTGCCGGAGAGGGGAATCATCTCCCGGAGGACTCTACGCCGCCATGGTCGCCTCCGGTGTGATGTGTGAGTAGTCTACCCCTGGACTATGGGTCCATAGCAGTAGCTAGATGGTTGTCTTCTCCCCATTGTGCTTCATTGTCGGATCTTGTGAGCTGCCTAACATGATCAAGATCATCTATCTGTAATTCTATATGTTGTGTTTGTTGGGATCCGATGAATAGAGAATACTTGTTATGTTGATTATCAAAGTTATGCTATGTGTTGTTTATGATCTTGCATGCTTTCCGTTACTAGTAGATGCTCTGGCCAAGTAGATGCTTGTAACTCCAAGAGGGAGTACTTATGCTCGATAGTGGGTTCATGCCTGCATTGACACAGGACAAAGGATGAAAGTTCTAAGGTTGTGTTGTGCTGTTGCCACTAGGGATAAAACATTAGTGCTATGTTCAAGGATGTAGTCACTAGTTACATTACGCACCATACTTAATGCAATTGTCTGTTGTTAGCAACTTAATACTGGAGGGGGTTCGGATGATAACCTGAAGGTGGACTTTTTAGGCATAGATGCAGTTGGATGACGGTCTATGTACTTTGTCGTAATGCCCAATTAAATCTCACAATACTCATCATGATATGTATGTGCATGGTCATGCTCTCTTTATTTGTCAATTGCCCAACTGTAATTTGTTCACCCAACATGCTGTTCGTCTTATGGGAGAGACACCTCTAGTGAACTGTGGACCCCGGTCCAATTCTCTTTACTGAAATACAATCTACTGCAATACTTGTTCTACTGTTTTCTGCAAACAATCATCTTCCACACAATACGGTTAATCCTTTGTTACAGCAAGCCGGTGAGATTGACAACCTCACTGTTTCGTTGGGGCAAAGTACTTTGGTTGTGTTGTGTAGGTTCCACGTTGGCACCGGAATCCCTGGTGTTGCGCCGCACTACATCCCGCCGCCATCAACCTTCAACGTGCTTCTTGGCTCCTCCTGGTTCGATAAACCTTGGTTTCTTTCTGAGGGAAAACTTGCTGCTGTGCGCATCATACCTTCCTCTTGGGGTTGCCCAACGAACGTGTGAAATACACGCCATCAAGCACATTTTCTGGCGCCGTTGCCGGGGAGATCAAGACACGCTGCAAGGGGAGTCTCCACTTCTCAATCTCTTTACTTTGTTTTTGTCTTGCTTAGTTTTATTTACTACTTTGTTTGCTGCACTAAATCAAAATACAAAAAAATTAGTTGCTAGTTTTACTTTACTTGCTATCTTATTTGCTATATCAAAAACACAAAAAAAAATTAGTTTACTCGCATTTACTTTATCTAGTTTGCTTTATTTACTACTACCAAAATGAGTAATCCTGAAGTTGAAGTTCGCACGTTTAAGCAACGAGGGGGAGAATGTTTGAGAGATGCTTGGTATAGAATTAGAGATGCTCATAATAGATGCACTAAGAAACACTCCACCATTATTTTATTTAGAAATTTTTATGTTGGTATCTCTAGCTGGAATAGATATGTTCTTGATAGTCTCGCAAAAGGTGACTTCCTAAGTACTCCTGCATTAGAAGCTAGTTGCATTATTGAGAGTTTATTTGGAATACCCCCTGTTGATAAAGTTAAAACTGAAATCTCTCTTGAAGATGTTATGAAAAAAATTGGAAACCTTAGAGAAAATTTTTCCAAGTATTGAAGCTAAACCGGAAATATTACTTGATAAAACTGATGAACTTGATAAATCCTTAGGAGGAATTGATGAAATAATTAGTGTCCTAGGAACTAATGCTGCCCATGATGATCAAATCAATAGGATTGACGAACTTGAAAAAGCTATGGGAACCTTGGGTTCAACATTTTCTTCTCTTAAATATAAGGAGAAAGCTTATGTGGGTAAGGAGCAAAAGTTTATGTATGTCTCTAAAGTGCCTAGACCAAAGAAGTATTATTATAGGCCCAAAATTGATAAAGCCCTTAGTACCACTATGGATGGGGGAGCTCATGATAACGATGCATCACCCCTTGATAATACTTGATACACACTTTCTGCGCCTAGCTGAAAGGCGTTAAAGAAAAGCGCTTATGGGAGACAACCCATGTTTTTACCTACAGTACTTTGTTTTTATTTTGTGTCTTGGAAGTTGTTTACTACTGTAGCAACCTCTCCTTATCTTAGTTTTGTGTTTTGTTGTGCCAAGTTAAGCCGTTGATAGAAAAGTAAGTACTAGATTTGGATTACTGCACAGTTCCAGATTTCTTTGCTGTCACGAATCTGGGTCCACCTCCCTGTAGGAAGCTCAGAAAATTATGCCAATTTACGTGTGTGATCCTCAGATATGTACGCAACTTTCATTCAATTTGAGAATTTTCATTTGAGCAAGTCTGGTGCCATTTTAAAATTCGTCAATACGAACTGTTCTGTTTTGACAGATTCTGCCTTTTATTTCGCATTGCCTCTTTCGCTATGTTGGATGAATTTCTTTGATCCACTAATGTCCAGTAGCATTATGCAATGTCCAGAAGTGTTAAGAATGATTGTGTCACCTCTGAATATGTCAATTTATATTGTGCACTAACCCTCTAATGAGTTGTTTCGAGTTTGGTGTGGAGGAAGTTTTCAAGGATCAAGAGAGGAGTATGATGCAACATGATCAAGGAGAGTGAAAGCTCTAAGCTTGGGGATGCACCCGGTGGTTCACCCCTGCATATATCAAGAAGACTCAAGCGTCTAAGCTTGGGGATGCCCAAGACACCCCCTTCTTCATCGACAACATTATCAGGTTCCTCCCCTGAAACTATATTTTTATTCCATCACATCTTATGTGCTTTTTCTTGGAGCGTCGGTTTGTTTTTGTTTTTTGTTTTGTTTGAATAAAATGGATCCTAGCATTCACTTTATGGGAGAGAGACACGCTCTGCTGTAGCATATGGACAAGTATGTCCTAGGTTTCTACTCATAGTATTCATGGCGAAGTTTCTCCTTCGTTAAAATTGTTATATGGTTGGAATTGGAAAATGATACATGTAGTAATTGCTATTAATGTCTTGGGTAATGTGATACTTGGCAATTGTTGTGCTCATGTTTAAGCTCTTGCATTATATGCTTTGCACCCATTAATGAAGAAATACATAGAGCATGCTAAAATTTGGTTTGCATATTTGGTTTCTCTAAGGTCTAGATAATTTCTAGTATTGAGTTTGAACAACAAGGAAGACGGTGTAGAGTCTTATAATGTTTTCAATATGTCTTTTATGTGAGTTTTGCTGCACCGGTTCATCCTTGTGTTTGTTTCAAATAAGCCTTGCTAGCCTAAACCTTGTATCGAGAGGGAATACTTCTCATGCATCCAAAATACTTGAGCCAACTACTATGCCATTTGTGTCCACCATACCTACCTATGCTACATGGTATTTTCCGCCATTCCAAAGTAAATTGCTTGAGTGCTACCTTTAAAATTCCATCATTCACCTTTGCAATATATAGCTCATGGGACAAATAGCTTAAAAACTATTGTGGTATTGAATATGTAATTATGCACTTTATCTCTTATTAAGTTGCTTGTTGTGCGATAACCATGTTTACTGGGGACGCCATCAACTATTCATTGTTGAATTTCATGTGAGTTGCTATGCATGTTCGTCTTGTCTGAAGCAAGAGAGATCTACCACCATATGGTTAAGCATGCATATGTTAGAGAAGAACATTGGGCCGCTAACTAAAGCCATGCTCCATGGTGGAAGTTTCAGTTTTGGACATATATCCTCAAATCTCAAATGAGAAAATTATTAATTGTTGTTATATGCTTATGCATAAAAGAGGAGTCCATTATCTATTGTCTATATTGTCCCGGTATGGATGTCTAAGTTGAAGAATAATCAATAGCGAGAAATCCAATGCGAGCTTTCTCCTTAGACCTTTGTACAGGCGGCATAGAGGTACCCCTTTGTGACACTTGGTAAAAACAATGCATTGTGATGATCCGGTAGTCCAAGCTAATTAGGACAAGGTGCGGGCACTATTAGTACATTATGCATGAGGCTTGCAACTTATAAGATATAATTTACATGATGCATATGCTTTATTACTACCGTTGACAAAATTGTTTCATGTTTTCAAAATCAAAGCTCTAGCACAAATATAGCAATCGATGCTTTTCCTCTATGGAGGACCATTCTTTTACTTTCAATGTTGAGTCAGTTCACCTATTTCTCTCCACCTCAAGAAGCAAACACTTGTGTGAACTGTGCATTGATTCCTACATACTTGCTTATTGCATTTATTATATTACTCTATGTTGACAATATCCATGAGATATACATGTTACAAGTTGAAAGCAGCCGCTGAAACTTAATCTTCTTTTGTGTTGCTTCAATACCCTTACTTTGAATTATTGCTTTATGAGTTAACTCTTATGCAAGACTTATTGATGCTTGTCTTGAAGTGCTATTCATGAAAAGTCTTTGCTATATGATTCACTTGTTTACTCATGTCATATACATTGTTTTGATCGCTGCATTCACTACATATGCTTTACAAATAGTATGATCAAGATTATGATGGCATGTCACTCCAGAAATTATCTGTGTTATCGTTTTACCTGCTCGGGATGAGCAGAACTAAGCTTGGGGATGCTGATACGTCTCCGACGTATCGATAATTTCTTATGTTCCATGCCACATTATTGATGTTATCTACATGTTTTATGCACACTTTATGTCATATTCGTGCATTTTCTGGAACTAACCTATTAACAAGATGCCGAAGTGCCGATTCTTTGTTTCTGCTGTTTTTGGTTTCAGAAATCCTAGTAAGGAAATATTCTCGGAATTGGACGAAATCAAAGCCCAGGGGCCTATTTTCTCACGAAGCTTCCAGAAGTCCGAAGGAGAGACGAAGAGGGGCCACGGAGGGGCCACACCATAGGCCGGCGCGGCCCCCCCCTTGGCCGCGCGGCCCTGTGGTGTGGGGCCCCCGTGCCGCCTCTTGACCTGCCCTTCCGCCTATAAAAAGTCTCCGTGACGAAACCCCCAGTACCGAGAGCCACGATACGGAAAACCTTCCAGAGACGCCGCCGCCGCCGATCCCATCTCGGGGGATCCAGGAGATCGCCTCCGGCACCCTGCCGGAGAGGGGAATCATCTCCCGGAGGACTCTACGCCGCCATGGTCGCCTCCGGTGTGATGTGTGAGTAGTCTACCCCTGGACTATGGGTCCATAGCAGTAGCTAGATGGTTGTCTTCTCCCCATTGTGCTTCATTGTCGGATCTTGTGAGCTGCCTAACATGATCAAGATCATCTATCTATAATTCTATATGTTGCGTTTGTTGGGATCCGATGAATAGAGAATACTTGTTATGTTGATTATCAAAGTTATGCTATGTGTTGTTTATGATCTTGCATGCTTTCCGTTACTAGTAGATGCTCTGGCCAAGTAGATGCTTGTAACTCCAAGAGGGAGTACTTATGCTCGATAGTGGGTTCATGCCTGCATTGACACCTGGGACAGTGACAGAAAGTTCTAAGGTTGTGTTGTGCTGTTGCCACTAGGGATAAAACATTAGTGCTATGTTCAAGGATGTAGTCACTAGTTACATTACGCACCATACTTAATGCAATTGTCTGTTGTTAGCAACTTAATACTGGAGGGGTTCGGATGATAACTTTGAAGGTGGACTTTTTAGGCATAGATGCAGTTGGATGACGGTCTATGTACTTTGTCGTAATGCCCAATTAAATCTCACAATACTCATCATGATATGTATGTGCATGGTCATGCTCTCTTTATTTGTCAATTGCCCAACTGTAATTTGTTCACCCAACATGCTGTTCGTCTTATGGGAGAGACACCTCTAGTGAACTGTGGACCCCGGTCCAATTCTCTTTACTGAAATACAATCTACTGCAATACTTGTTCTACTGTTTTCTGCAAACAATCATCTTCCACACAATACGGTTAATCCTTTGTTACAGCAAGCCGGTGAGATTGACAACCTCACTGTTTCGTTGGGGCAAAGTACTTTGGTTGTGTTGTGCAGGTTCCACGTTGGCGCCGGAATCCCTGGTGTTGCGCCGCACTACATCCCGCCGCCATCAACCTTCAACGTGCTTCTTGGCTCCTCCTGGTTCGATAAACCTTGGTTTCTTTCTGAGGGAAAACTTGCTGCTGAGCGCATCATACCTTCCTCTTGGGGTTGCCCAACGAACGTGTGAAATACACGCCATCAGGAAGTACCACACAACTTTCCGAGGAGCTTTCTTCTTCCCTTTCTTGTACCGTTCAGCTTCACACACAGGACATTTGGTCTTGTCCATGTGCTCCTTGCGATACATGATACAGTCATTGATGCAGGCGTGATACTTTTCGTGGGGTAAGTCGAGAGGGCACGTGATTCTCTTGGCCTCGGCTAGACTACCAGGACACGTGTTCCCGGCAGGAAGGAGATCTTTCACGTATTCCAGGATGTCATCGACGCTTGTGTCCGTCCATCCGTGTTTCACCTTCATCTGCAGCACATCAAGAGCTACTCTCAAGCGAGACTCCCCCAACCCGCGACCTGAGTCGTACAACGGAGTATTCGAGTCTATCTCGAGTTGCTCAAGCTTTGATTTTCGCTTGGCGCCTTTCGTCTTTTCGAGAAGCAGATCTTGAAGATGAGGGTCCCGCACGACTGAAGCTAGCGGCACCTCTTCGTCGTCGTCAAGGTTATTGTCGTCGTCAAGGTTATTGTCGTCGTCAAGGTTATCGTCCTGTGCGACAAACTCTTCATCGTCATCAATATCATGATGCCCTCCTTCTTGCCGGCCATTATTACCACCTGCCGCTTGATGGCGTGTAACTCATACGTTCGTTGGGAACCCCAAGAGGAAGGTATGATGCGCACAGCAGCAAGTTTTCCCTCAGAAAGAAACCAAGGTTTATCGAACCAGGAGGAGGCAAGAAGCACGTTGAAGGTTGATGGCGGCGGGATGTAGTGCGGCGCAACACCAGGGATTCCGGCGCCAACGTGGAACCTGCACAACACAACAAAAGTACTTTGCCCCAACGAAACAGTGAGGTTGTCAATCTCACCGGCTTGCTGTAACAAAGGATTAACCGTATTGTGTGGAAGATGATTGTTTGCAGAAAACAGTAGAACAAGTATTGCAGCAGATTGTATTTCAATATAGAGAATTGGACCGGGGTCCACAGTTCACTAGAGGTGTCTCTCCCATAAGATAAACAGCATGTTGGGTGAACAAATTATAGTTGGGCAATTGACAAATAAAGAGGGCATGACCATGCACATACATATCATGATGAGTATAGTGAGATTTAATTGGGCATTACGACAAAGTACATAGACCGCCATCCAGCATGCATCTATGCCTAAAAAGTCCACCTTCAGGTTATCATCCGAACCCCCTCCAGTATTAAGTTGCAAAGCAACAGACAATTGCATTAAGTATGATGCGTAATGTAATCAACAACTACATCCTTAGACATAGCATCAATGTTTTATCCCTAGTGGCAACAACACAACACAACCTTAGAACTTTCACATCCTTGTCCCAGGTGTCAATGCAGGCATGAACCCACTATCGAGCATAAGTACTCCCTCTTGGAGTTACAAGCATCTACTTGGCCAGAGCATCTACTAGTAACGGAGAGCATGCAAGATCATAAACAACACATAGATATAACTTTGATAATCAACATAACAAGTATTCTCTATTCATCGGATCCCAACAAACGCAACATATAGAATTACAGATAGATGATCTTGATCATGTTAGGCAGCTCACAAGATCCGACAATGAAGCACAATTGGGAGAAGACAACCATCTAGCTACTGCTATGGACCCATAGTCCAGGGGTAGACTACTCACTCATCACTCCGGAGGCGACCATGGCGGCGTAGAGTCCTCCGGGAGATGAATCCCCTCTCCGGCAGGGTGCCGGAGGCGATCTCCTGGATCCCCCGAGATGGGATCGGCGTTGGCGGCGTCTCTGGAAGGTTTTCCGTATCGTGGCTCTCGGTACTGGGGGTTTCGCGACGGAGGCTTTAAGTAGGCGGAAGGGCAGGTCAGGAGGCGGCACAAGGGCCCCACACCATAGGGCCGCGCGGCCAGGGGGGGCCGCACCGCCCTAGGGTTTGGGCGCCTCGTGGCCCCACTTCGTCTCCTCTTCGGACTTTTGGAAGCTTCGTGGCAAAATAGGACCCTGGGCGTTGATTTCGTCCAATGCCGAGAATATTTCGTTACTAGGATTTCTGAAACCAAAAACAGCAGAAAACAGCAACTGGCACTTCGGCATCTTGTTAATAGGTTAGTTCCAGAAAATGCACGAATATGACATAAAGTGTGCATAAAACATGTAGATAACATCAATAATGTGGCATGGAACATAAGAAATTATCGATACGTCGGAGACGTATCAGCATCCCCAATCTTAGTTCTGCTCGTCCCGAGCAGGTAAAACGATAACACAGATAATTTCTGGAGTGACATGCCATCATAATCTTGATCATACTATTTGTAAAGCATATGTAGTGAATGCAGCGATCAAAACAATGTATATGACATGAGTAAACAAGTGAATCATATAGCAAAGACTTTTCATGAATAGCACTTCAAGACAAGCATCAATAAGTCTTGCATAAGAGTTAACTCATAAAGCAATAATTCAAAGTAAAGGCATTGAAGCAACACAAAAGAAGATTAAGTTTCAGCGGTTGCTTTCAACTTATAACATGTATATCTCATGGATAATTGCCAACATAGAGTAATATAATAAGTGCAATAAGCAAGTATGTAGGAATCAATGCATAGTTCACACAAGTGTTTGCTTCTTGAGATGGAGAGAAATAGGTGAACTGACTCAACAATAAAAGTAAAAGAATGGTCCTCATAGAGGAAAAGCATTGATTGCTATATTTGTGCTAGAGCTTTGATTTTGAAAACATGAAACAATTTTGTCAACGGTAGTAATAAAGCATATGTATCATGTAAATTATATCTTATAAGTTGCAAGCCTCATGCATAGTATACTAATAGTGTCCGCACCTTGTCCTAATTAGCTTGGACTACCGGATCATCACAATGCACATGTTTTAACCAAGTGTCACAAAGGGGTACCTCTATGCCGCCTGTACAAAGGTCTAAGGAGAAAGCTCGCATTGGATTTCTCGCTATTGATTATTCTTCAACTTAGACATCCATACCGGGACAACATAGACAACAGATAATGGACTCCTCTTTTATGCATAAGCATGTAACAACAATTAATTATTTTCTCATTTGAGATTGAGGATATATGTCCAAAACTGAAACTTCCACCATGGATCATGGCTTTAGTTAGCGGCCCAATGTTCTTCTCTAACAATATGCATGCTTAACCATAAGGTGGTAGATCGCTCTTACTTCAGACAAGACGAACATGCATAGCAACTCACATGAAATTCAACAATGAAAAGTTGATGGCGTCCCCAGTGAACATGGTTATCGCACAACAAGCAACTTAATAAGAGATAAAGTGCATAATTACATATTCAATACCACAATAGTTTTTAAGCTATTTGTCCCATGAGCTATATATTGCAAAGGTGAATGATGGAATTTTAAAGGTAGCACTCAAGCAATTTACTTTGGAATGGCGGAAAATACCATGTAGTAGGTAGGTATGGTGGACACAAATGGCATAGTGGTTGGCTCAAGTATTTTGGATGCATGAGAAGTATTCCCTCTCGATACAAGGTTTAGGCTAGCAAGGCTTATTTGAAACAAACACAAGGATGAACCGGTGCAGCAAAACTCACATAAAAGACATATTGAAAACATTATAAGACTCTACACCGTCTTCCTTGTTGTTCAAACTCAATACGAGAAATTATCTAGACCTTAGAGAAACCAAATATGCAAACCAAATTTTAGCATGCTCTATGTATTTCTTCATTAATGGGTGCAAAGCATATGATGCAAGAGCTAAAACATGAGCACAACAATTGCCAAGTATCACATTACCCAAGACATTTATAGCAATTACTACATGTATCATTTTCCAATTCCAACCATATAACAATTTAACGAAGAAGAAACTTCGCCATGAATACTATGAGTAGAAGCTAAGGACATACTTGTCCATATGCTACAGCGGAGCGTGTCTCTCTCCCATAAAGTGAATGCTAGGATCCATTTTATTCAAACAAAACAAAAACAAAAACAAACCGACGCTCCAAGCAAAGTACATAAGATGTGATGGAATAAAAATATAGTTTCAGGGGAGGAACCTGATAATGTTGTCGATGAAGAAGGGGATGCCTTGGGCATCCCCAAGCTTAGATGCTTGAGTCTTCTTGATATATGCAGGGGTGAACCACCGGGGCATCCCCAAGCTTAGAGCTTTCACTCTCCTTGATCATGTTGCATCATACTCCTCTCTTGATCCTTGAAAACTTCCTCCACACCAAACTTAGAACAACTCATTAGGGGTTAGTGACAATAAAAATTAACATATTAAGAGGTGACACAATCATTCTTAACACTTCTGGACATTGCATAAAGCTACTGGACATTAATGGATTAAAGAAATTCATCCAACATAGCAAAAGAGACAATGCGAAATAAAAGGCAGAATCTGTCAAAACAGAACAGTTCATATTGACGAATTTTATCGAGGCACCAGACTTGCTCAAATGAAAATGCTCAAATTGAATGAAAGTTGCGTACATATCTGAGGATTACTCACGTAAATTGGCATAATTTTCTGTGCTACCTACAGGGAGGCAGGTCGGAATTCGTGACAGCAAAGAAATCTGTTACTGCGCAGTAATCCAAATCTAGTATGAACTTTTCTATCAACGACTTTACTTGGCACAACAAAACACAAAACTAAGATAAGGAGAGGTTGCTACAGTAGTAAACAACTTCCAAGACACAAAATAAAAACAAAGTACTGTAGGTAAAAATATGGGTTGTCTCCCATAAGCGCTTTTCTTTAACGCCTTTCAGCTAGGCGCAGAAAGTGTGTATCAAGTATTATCAAGAGACGAAGTGTCAACATCATAATTTGTTCTCATAATAGAATCAAAAGGTAACTTCATTCTGTTTCTAGGGAAGTGTTCCATACCTTTCTTGAGAGGAAATTGATATTTTATATTACCTTCCTTCATATCAATGATAGCACCAACAGTTCGAAGAAAAGGTCTTCCCAATATAATGGGACAAGATGCATTGCATTCAATATCCAAGACAACAAAATCAACGGGGACAAGGTTATTGTTAACGGTAATGAGAACATTATCAACTTTCCCCAAAGGTTTCTTTGTAGAATGATCAGCAAGATTAACATCCAAATAACAATTTTTCAGCGGTGGCAAGTCAAGCATATCATAAATTTTCTTAGGCATAACGGAAATACTTGCACCAAGATCACATAAGGCATTACAATCAAAATCTTTAACCTTCATCTTAATGATGGGCTCCCAACCATCCTCTAGCTTTTTAGGAATAGAGGCTTCGCGCTCTAGTTTCTCTTCTCTAGCTTTTATGAGAGCATTTGTAATATGTTGCGTGAAAGCCAAATTTATAGCACTAGCATTAGGACTTTTAGCAAGTTTTTGCAAGAACTTTATAACTTCAGAGATGTGGCAATCATCAAAATTCAAACCATTATAATCTAAAGCAATGGGATCATCATCCCCAATGTTGGAAAAAATTTCAGCAGTTTTATCACAGGCAGTTTCAGCAGTTTTAGCAGTTTCAGGCAGTTTCTCGCGCTTTGCATTAGAAGTGGAAACATTGCTAACACCAATTCTTTTATTAGTATTAGTAGGAGGTGTAGCAACATGTATAGCATTAGCATTACTAGTGGTGGTAATAGTCCAAACTTTAGCTACATTCTTCTCTTTAGCTAGTTTTTCATTTTCTTCTCTATCCCACCTAGCACGCAGTTCAACCATTAATCTTATATTCTCATTAATTCTAACTTGGATGGCATTTGCTGTAGTAGTAATTTTATTATGATGATTCTCATCAGGCATAACTTTCGATTTCAAAAGATCAACATCAGCAGCAAGACTATCGACTTTAGAAGCAAGTATATCAATTTTCCCAAGCTTTTCTTCAACAGATTTGTTAAAAGCAGTTTGTGTACTAATAAATTCTTTAAGCATGGCTTCAAGTCCAGGGGGTGAATTCATATTATTGTTGTAAGAATTCCCATAAGAATTAACATAGCCGTTGCCATTATTATAAGGATAAGGCCTATAGTTGTTACTAGAATTGTTCCGGTAAGCATTGTTGTTGAAATTATTATTTTTAATGAAATTCACATCAACATGTTCTTCTTGTGCAACCAATGAAGCTAATGGAACATTATTAGGATCAATATTAGTCCTATCATTCACAAGCATAGACATAATAGCATCAATCTTATCACTTAAGGAAGAGGTTTCTTCGACAGAATTTACCTTCTTACCTTGTGGAGCTCTTTCCGTGTGCCATTCAGAGTAGTTGATCATCATATTATCAAGAAGCTTTGTTGCTTCACCAAGAGTGATGGACATAAAGGTACCTCCAGCAGCTGAATCCAATAAATTCCGCGAAGAAAAATTCAGTCCTGCATAGAAGGTTTGGATGATCATCCAAGTAGTCAGTCCATGGGTTGGGCAATTTTTAACCAAAGATTTCATTCTTTCCCAAGCTTGAGCAACATGTTCAGTATCTAATTGTTTAAAATTCATTATGCTACTCCTCAAAGATATAATTTTAGCAGGGGGATAATATCTACCAATAAAAGCATCCTTGCATTTAGTCCATGAATCAATACTATTCTTAGGCAGAGATAGCAACCAATCTTTAGCTCTTCCTCTTAATGAGAAAGGGAACAATTTTAGTTTAATAATATCACCATCTACATCTTTATATTTTTGCATTTCACATAATTCAACAAAATTATTAAGATGGGCAGCAGCATCATCAGAACTAACACCAGAAAATTGCTCTCGCATAACAAGATTCAGTAAAGCAGGTTTAATTTCAAAGAATTCTGCTGTAGTAGCAGGTGGAGCAATAGGTGTGCATAAGAAATCATTATTATTTGTGGTTGTGAAGTCACACAACTTAGTATTTTCAGGGTTGGCCATTTTAGCAACAGTAAATAAAGCAAACTAGATAAAGTAAATGCAAGTAATTAATTTTGTGTGTGTTTTTGATATAGCAAACAAGATAGCAAATAAAGTAAAACTAGCAACTAATTTTTTTGTATTTTGATTTAGTGCAGCAAACAAAATAGTAAATAAAACTAAGCAAGACAAAAACAAAGTAAAGAGATTGAGAAGTGGAGACTCCCCTTGCAGCGTGTCTTGATCTCCCGGCAACGGGCGCCAGAAAAAGAGCTTGATGGCGTGTAACTCACACGTTCGTTGGGAACCCCAAGAGGAAGGTATGATGCGCACAGCAGCAAGTTTTCCCTCAGAAAGAAACCAAGGTTTATCGAACCAGGAGGAGCCAAGAAGCACGCTGAAGGTTGATGGCGGCGGGATGTAGTGCGGCGCAACACCAGGGATTCCGGCGCCAACGTGGAACCTGCACAACACAACCAAAGTACTTTGCCCCAACGAAACAGTGAGGTTGTCAATCTCACCGGCTTGCTGTAACAAAGGATTAACCGTATTGTGTGGAAGATGATTGTTTGCAGAAAACAGTAGAACAAGTATTGCAGCAGATTGTATTTCAGTATAGAGAACTGGACCGGGGTCCACAGTTCACTAGAGGTGTCTCTCCCATAAGATAAACAGCATGTTGGGTGAACAAATTACAGTTGGGCAATTGACAAATAAAGAGGGCATGACCATGCACATACATACCATGATGAGTATAGTGAGATTTAATTGGGCATTACGACAAAGTACATAGACCGCCATCCAGCATGCATCTATGCCTAAAAAGTCCACCTTCAGGTTATCATCCGAACCCCCTCCAGTATTAAGTTGCAAAGCAACAGACAATTGCATTAAGTATGGTGCGTAATGTAATCAACAACTACATCCTTAGACATAGCATCAATGTTTTATCCCTAGTGGCAACAGCACAACACAACCTTAGAACTTTTGTCACACTGTCCTGTGTCAATGCAGGCATGAACCCACTATCGAGCATAAGTACTCCCTCTTGGAGTTACAAGCATCTACTTGGCCAGAGAATCTACTAGTAACGGAGAGCATGCAAGATCATAAACAACACATAGATATAACTTTGATAATCAACATAACAAGTATTCTCTATTCATCGGATCCCAACAAACGCAACATATAGAATTACAGATAGATGATCTTGATCATGTTAGGCAGCTCACAAGATCCGACAATGAAGCATAATGGGGATAAGACAACCATCTAGCTACTGCTATGGACCCATAGTCCAGGGGTAGACTACTCACTCATCACTCCGGAGGCGACCATGGCGGCGTAGAGTCCTCCGGGAGATGAATCCCCTCTCCGGCAGGGTGCTGGAGGCGATCTCCTGGATCCCCCGAGATGGGATCGGCGTTGGCGGCGTCTCTGGAAGGTTTTCCGTATCGTGGCTCTCGGTACTGGGGGTTTCGCGACGGTGGCTTTAAGTAGGCGGAAGGGCAGTCAGGAGGCGGCACGAGGGCCCCACACCACAGGGCCGCGCGGCCAGGGGGGGGGCCGCGCCGCCCTAGGGTTTGGGCGCCTCGTGGACCCACTTCATCTCCTCTTCGGACTTCTGGAAGCTTCGTGGCAAAATAGGACCCTGGGCGTTGATTTCGTCCAATTCCGAGAATATTTCGTTACTAGGATTTCTGAAACCAAAAACAGCAGAAAACAGCAACTGGCACTTCTGCATCTTGTTAATAGGTTAGTTCCGGAAAATGCACGAATATGACATAAAGTGTGCATAAAACATGTAGATAACATCAATAATGTGGCATGGAACATAAGAAATTATCGATACGTCGGAGACGTATCACCGCCGTCGCCCCATTGACCGCGCCATCATCACTCATCCATTGAGTGTGTCCATGCATGAAACCATTAGTGAGCAGGTGCCCCTGCAATTTGCCTGAATACGGGTCAAACCATTTCCCTCATTTGCATCTCCGGCACAGACACAATACCTCCGTGCGGTTATTTTCATACATGTCGATGATCGCGTGTTTCAGATATCTCATCACGATGCTTTCACTCATCTCGATAACCATTATCGCCTGCATGGTAAGATTACATAATTGATTAGAACCATGCATCCGTCGGTAGTTTTCACGAAAATTTCGGCATGACCTTCCTACACGGTAGGACATAGGAGCGCCAGAAATGTGCCGAAATGGAAACTTAAAGAATCAACATTTCGGCGCAACGTTGGCAACTCATTTCAACGCCAACACACACAAGCACAAGCACAAACACAACATATATATGCCACACACGAGAGCTTTGCTTTAAATGTCCAACATACGTCGATTTCATTCCTCAATTTGTTCATTAATCACCTATTTGTTTGATATAATTGTCGACGAGATCGAGACGACGCGCCGCGACAATGGCGTATGGAAGCCGACTTTCTAGATCTAGATCTAGATTGAGCGGTCAACGCGGGATAGTAGATCTAGATCTACATAGGGGGATGTGGGAGATGCATGTAGGAAGGGAAGATTTGCTCAAAAAATATGATTTTGTTTGGTCAAATTAGCTAAATTGGGGATAGGAATAGGCAAAAATGAGCTGGGTTGGGAGAAGGCTCGGGTTGTGTGGAGAAGTGGAGTGTAGTGAGTGTGTGAGTGAGTGTGCTGGTTGGTGGCTGAAATAACTCCCAGGTTATTGCCGGCGCACCTGGACCATGGTGCGCCGGCAATATATACCCCATCCGGCTATAGTTGCTCCGGGCCAGGCCCAGGAAACACTGCCGGCGCACCAGCCCAGGAGCGCGCCGGCAACAGCAAATTACCGCCGGCGCGCTCCTGGGCTGGTGCGCCGGCAGCGTTTCCTGGGCCTGGCCCGAATCGGCCGAGCCCATGCCAGGAATTTTCCCCGGCGCGTCTTCTCCGGAGGTGCGCCGGCAGTATGCCTGCATCGCCGGCGCGGCGACTTCCAGGTGCGCCGGCAACACTTTCCACCGGCGCACGTCCTAGGTGGTGCGCCGGCACGTTTTGCCTCCACCTATAAGCTTTTTCCTAGTAGTGTGATGTCGCAGTTGGGGGCAGCGTTGCTGCAGGGGAGACATCGGGAGACAGGTTGCTGTCAGCAGACCGATCAGAAGAAGACGCAGACGACGAACTAGGGGAACCGCTCCTGCAGGCGTTGTCGTTGTCACTATCGTACTGCAGGCATGGGGACGCTTGGTCGCTGTCTCGCTGCAGCGCTGGAGACGTGCTGGGAGCAGCAGGCTGCACAGGAGACGGTCCCGCATGCGGGGACAGCAGGCGTGTGGGCTGGCGCAGGACCACAGGCGTGTGCGCTCCGCAGATGGGCGAAGTGGCGTCCGGAGCTGTACATGCGTCCGGCTCAGCTCGGGGGACTGCATGCAGCGGAGAAGTAGCGGGTGCAAAGCCCGAGGCCGAGCCATGCAGACGCTGTGAGCCCGAGGTGGAGCCATGCACACTTTGGAGCTGAAATTCACCATGATCAACATACACGGAAGGAGGAACCATGGCAGGAGCTGTGATAAGAACCTCCAAACGTGCGCCGCATCCGGTACCTGCACCATGGTCAGCAAGCAAAGGCGAGGCGTGTGCAACATCCATAAATTGGTCTGCTGAAAGTAAAGAGGACCCCGTAACAGGTGGCAGTGTATGTGAGTTGGGCAAGTTAACAAAAGGGAACACATTCTCGTCAAAGATGACATCTCTAGATATATAGACTCGATTGGAGGGAACATGGAGACATTTGTATCCTTTATGAATAGAACTATAGCCCAAAAAACACACACTTCTTAGATCAAAACTCAAGTTTATGATTATTATATGGTCGAAGATGAGGCCAACAAGCACAGGCAAACACCTTAAAAAATGTGTAGTCCGGTGTTTCCTTGAGAAGACGCTCAAGAGGAGTTTTCATATCGATGGTGCGACTAGGAAGCCTGTTGATAAGAAAACAGGCAAGCAAAAGCATCACTCCAGTAGCATAAGGGGACAGATCCATGAGCAAGCAAGGTAAGACCGGTCTCAACAATATGACAGTGCTTACGCTCGGTAGTGCCATTCTGTTGATGAGTGTGAGGACAAGACACACGGTGTGAGATACCCAAATTGTGAAAGAAGGGATGAAGTTTCTCATACTCACCCCCCAGTCAGTTTGAACATGAATAATCTTGCGACTTAACAGGCGTTCAACTTGATTCTAAAACTGAAGAAACACATCATATACATCAGATTTATGCTTAATGAAGTAGAGCCAAGTGAAACGACTATAAGCATCAACAAAACTGACATAAAACCGATGTCCACTAACAGATGTTTGGGCAGGACCCCATACATCAGAATAAATAATTTCTAATGGAAACTTTCTTACACGAGTAGACAAGGAGAAGGGTAATTGATGACTCTTCCCTTGCTGACAGGCGTCACAAACTGACTCAATTTTATTGGACTCATGGAGGGATGGTAATTCATGACTACGAAGAACATGTTGAATGACTTGTAATGTTGGATATCCTAGAAGACGATGCCACATATCACGAGACACCTTGACGCTGCTAAGTGCTTGCTTGATGATAGGAGCTTTAATCTCAAAGAGACCACCACTGCAACGACCTCTAAGAATGGGTGCCCGCGTGTCCCGATCCTTAACAAAAATAACATGAGGATGAAGTTCAATGAATACATTATTATCAGATGAAAGTTTACTCATAGATAACAAGTTACGAGTTGCTTTAGGAACACGAATTACACGATTAAGGGCTAGTGACCGAGAGGATGGAGTAGGTAAAATAGCATGACCAATATTATGAATGCGCATACCTGAACCATTGGCTGAGTGAACCTGGTCGGTGTCGTGGTAGGGCTCACATGTGGTGAGCTTGTCCAGCTCATGAGTAATGTGATGAGTGGCGCCAGAGTCTGCATACCATGCCGGGTCTGCAACCTGAGGGGCGCCAGAGGAGGATCCATGGGAGGCAGTCATCACCATGGAGAGTTTCTTCTCGGTGTCGCGCCCATCATTGCCGATGCCGAGAAAGTCACGGTTAAACCGCTTGTAGCACCGAGAAGCAGTGTGACGAGGAACTCCACATAGCTGACAGATGACACTGCCACACCCAGCAGTTGGCTTAGGAGCCGTGGGAGGGGCGCCGTCTTGGGCGTTGGAGCAGAGGGCCGGGGGCTACCACGAGCAGTCCATGTAGAAATAGGTCCGGTGGGAGTGGGGACAGTAGCGTGTGCTGCCGGATAGTGAGCAACACCTCCATGAGTGCGGCGTTGCGCCAGCTTGCGCTGCTCAGTAGCCTGGAGCTGTGAAAACAGGTCGCGAATCGGTATAGGAGTGGTACGAGCATTAACCACCTCGAACAGGGCATCGTACTCATCACCTAGGCCGGCGAGGACGGAAGAGATAAACTCATCATCGCGGAGAGGCATCCCAATACTGGTCAACGAGTCCGAGAGTGCCTTCATCTGATGGAAGTAGACATTAATAGTCTTGTTGTCCTTCTTCAAGACAGCCATCTCTTTCCTGAGAGCCGAGGCACGAGCGATAGACATCGACGCAAAAGCGGCACTCAAGGTATCCCAAGCCCCGCGAGAAGTACCGGCGAACATGATCATACCCAGGACACCCTCGGTCATCGAGGAGATGAAACCCGAGAGGATGGCCTGGTCCCGCTGAATCCAGTGCTGGTGCCCTAGGTTCAGCTATGGGTGTAGGCTGCCGGCATGACTGACAACGACATGAGGGTCGGGGCAGACGAAGGATCCATCAACATAGCCCATGAGAAGATGACTGCGCAACAGCGGACCAACCAGAGCGCGCCAAAACATGTAATTATCACTCGTCAACTTAATGGTAATCGTCGAGGCGATGGTGACAACACTTGGAAACGCCTGGTTCGGAAAGAAGCCGGTGCCATATGTCGGCGTGGTCTGCTGCTGGTTCGGAAGCGAGCTTGAGGAGCCCGTGGCGTATGGCAGCGTGGAAGCGTATGGCAGGGAAGGCCTTGGCACCGCTTGAGGGTGAAAGCCTAGGGCCAAGGGGTACGTCCATGGAGGGAGACCCGCCATGTGCTGGTAGCCAGCTGAAGGAGAGAACATGGGCGCTGCTTGCTGTGATCTCAAGGACGCAGCGACAATGTTAGTGTAGATCGCGACGTCAGAGAAAATAATGCTCATCGTGCTTGGCAGCGACAGCATGATTCCGGCGAATGGCAATGTACCGGGAGGCATCACACCCAGTCTGGAGCCAGGGGCATCGTGCCCAGCGCGGAGGCTGCCGGAGAGATCGGGCCTCCATCAGTGCCCAAGGTCGCGGCCGCGGGCTGCACAGATGCGGCGGGCGCGATGGGACTCGTGGTGGTAGCCAGTACAGGAGGCGAGACAGAGACGGTCGGGGTCGACTCGGAGGACGCCATCGAGAACGGACGACGAAGGTGGCGGCGAAAGCAGGATCAAGTGGCGGCGGCAAACCTAGGTCAGGTGATGCAGCTCTGATACCATAATAGAAATCGTGTAGCGAGAATTTTGGCCGGCCCGACTGACATAGGCATCCCCAATGGGCCTGCCAAAGAAGGTACCCGGGTGACATATGCATCCCCAATGGGCCTGCCAAAGATGGTACCCGGGGTTTATTGAAGGCCCATGAAGTCGAAGAATGTGAAGATCGGAAGCCCAATTAGTTGTTAAGGAAAGATAGAGTTGTATTAGGAATAAAGAAATTTGTAACTTTACGGGTTGGACTCAGAGAGTCTCCCGGAATCTGTAAACTTGTATAATACGAAACTCTCGGCTCCACCTCCTATATAAGGGGGATTCGAGGGACAAAGAGAGAATCAAATCATTCTTCACGCAACCCTAGTTTTCATAAGCAGTCGAGTACTTTTCCGGCTGAAACCCTCGAGATCTACTTGCCCTCTACTTCCGACAAAACCCTAGTCTACAACTTGTAGGCATTGACAAGTCGATACCTTGTCAATTGGCGCCGTCTGCGGGAACTAGAGGCGACAAGGAGCTAATCTCGATGGCACGTTCAAGATCGTCGACTTCCTCGGTAGCAAGCAACACGATGGATCGAGGTAAACAGATCGAAACTGATCTAGTCGATTTTGTTCCTCACTCGCCCTCCCGTTTGGATGCATATGCGTATATGGAGGAGCCTATGGAGATGACGTTCGGAAGGTTCCACTTCCGCGTCGAGAAAGAAGGATCGTATCGTCTCGAGGTTCTGATCTCGTCGGAATTGTCGGCGGTCGATTCCGATTTTTCGGATCCATCGTTCGAGACAGGCGATGAGGAGTTTTCGCCACCACGCTTTGTCAAAACTGCGACAAGCGGAAAGCACGCCAAGATCTTTGGCGACATGTCCTTCGGGTCGTCTGCGGACTCCGATATAAGCAGCGACTAGGACAGCATCGACAGCTTCAACTTCATCGACAGATCTACTATTGTTGGAGAGGTCTTCACCGATCTATATGACGGTGTCACCAATCTCGACAAAGATCAAAGTTCAAAATATCATCAAATCTATGCAATTGGAGATACAAGTCGCCCACAGGAGGAGACGTTGGAGAACTTCGACGACGCGGTAAATCCGTATGTCGATCCCGCGGATCTTACGTGAGGTTTGGGAACCAAATATATTGGACCTGGAACACGAGAGATGGTGCAACTTCCGCAAGCAGTGTGGGATCGAGTTGCGAGAGCTATTGATGGCACAGAGCCAATGACTGTAACGGCGACAGCTGAAGAGTTACAAGCATATCAATATAGACTCGCACGTACTAGGCGGGAGCTCGAAAAACAGAAAATTGAGCTGGATAGGAGGCAAGCCACGGCTTCCGCATCAAGCAGGCGAAGGGTGGAGTTGAGCCGACAATCAGGTACTTCGGGAGATAGTCATAGAGCAGCTCGAAATAGAGCAAGATCTCGGCTGCAAAATATACCTGAGGTTGACAGGGAGAATTTAATTCAAAACTTTGACATGTCCTTTATGTCGATCGACACAAGGGGGAATATTATTCCCAAAACAGCAGAAGCGGGATACATGGCGACACAAGCTTTCATCCTTGCATCCAGGCCACCTCCTGGAGACCCAAGAGAAGCGTTGTATAACATGGCCATGGCAGGAGTTGGAGCCATAGGAACAGCGTTCGCAAACACGCCTCCCGAAGGATCTGCAAGGCAAAATAGTCCGCGACCTGCGGCAGCGGTGCATGACCCGGCGAGAACAAGTGGAGCAAGAGACACAACAACGCAAGCAAGAGTGGACAGAGCGAGACGGGAACGAAGGGAACATCGACACTCACCAGAGGTTGATGAAGAAGATATGTGTGGACTCCCGTGCTTTACGAGACGAGTCCGCAGAACTCGAGTTCCATCAGGGTTTAAGCTACCCGATAATTACAAAAAATTCGATGGATCACAAGATCCCGAGGATTGAATAATTGATTATCTCGAGACGGTAAAGTTAGTAGGTGGAACCAGAGCAACAGCCATGCAGAGCATTCAAGTGCATTTGAGTGGTGCCGCCCGATCGTGGATAAAGAAGTTGTCTCCTCGGTCTATCGACAGCTGGGAAAGTTTCGAGGATATATTTGTAAAAAAATTCCGATCCACATGCAAGAAGCCTGCATCATTGGAGCAACTGAGGGCCTGCAGGCAGAAATATGACGAGTCAATGAGAACATATATCCAGAGGTGGAACATTATCAAGAACTCGGCAGAAAATATATCTGACGAGAGAGCGATAGATGCATTCGTTGCTGGTATTCGAAGGAGAGACTTTGTCGAGGATTTGGGAAGAACCAACCCAAAGACAATATCAGCACTCATGGAAATAGCGAATAGATGGGCAGATGGAGAAGACGCTGTTCACAACAAACGACACAGGTCGCCTGAGGAAGACCGCAACCGAAACTTTCAAAATAGACGACGATTCTGTCGACAGTCCTCAGATTACGATGCTCCCGGCCAAATATCGGCTGGGTTTCGAGGAAATAATGGAGGAAACAATCGCGATGATTATCAAAACGGCGGCGAGCAGCGCAGCGACTACAAGGACGGCTCCCGTCCAACTAGGAAAAATAATGGTCCAAGGTTCCAGAGGCCGTACATATGTCCCGAAGATAAGATGAACGGACCATGCCAAATGCACTTTTATCTCGACAACAACGGAAAGAGGCAGTCAGGACACTTGCAGAAAGACTATCGAACTTTTCAGGCATTGAACAGGTTTGTAGGGCATGCCAACGCACAGGCAGCAAACAGATATCCTCATGGGCCAAGAAGTGAGGTTCATCTTCCGCCTCCTCCCGCAATTACGGACGAAAATCGGCATCAGTTACTGAAAGATCGAGATGTCGCCTAGAGGGGGGGTGAATAGGCAATTAAAAACTCTTACGGATTTGTCTTGTAAGAATGCGGAATTAAACTATCGTTTAGTTTACAAGCACAAACCCTAGATATGCTAAGCTCAACTAAGTGTAACAATAACAACTAGAGGTAAGCAAGATAGGCACAAGATATATGTAGCACAAGTGATAGCAAGATATATGTACTTCAAGCACGATGGCTATCACAAGGAAAGAGAGCTCGGGTATAGAAATAACCGAGGCACGCGGAGACGAGGATGTATTCCCGTGTTCCCTTCCTTTGCAAGAAGGTACGTCACGTTTGGAGGAGTGGAGGTCCATGAAGGATTCCCCGCGCCACGAAGGCTCACCCTATTCTCCGAACCACACCCACGAAGGATAATGGCCCTTTCCTTATGGTTAGCTTTTCCTCCGCTCCGGAGATGGCAAGCTCCACAACCACTTCACAAGCTCCACGAAGGAGAAGCCCGGGCCTCTTCACAATCTTCTTGAAGAGATCACCGGAGCACCAACCACCAAGCCAACTAGGAGGTCTCCCTCTAAGAGTAACAAGCTCACGGTCTCTCACTCAAACTAATCGTGGTGGAGAGCTCAACACTATGCAATGATGCAAAGCAAGAACACTAGAGGTGTTCAAATCCTTCACACTCAAATCCCACCCAAACAACAAATGCTAGGATGAGATTGGAGAGGAAGAACAATGGGGAAAGTCAACAAAAGACTCCAAGATCTAGATCCCAAGAGTTCCCCTCACTTAGAGGAGAAATTTATTGGTGGGGATTGTAGATCTAGATATCCTCTCTCAAATCCTCAAGAATGGGCAAGAATTATGGGGGGAATCAAGAGGGGAAGCAAGTTCTTCCAAGAGCAACAATGGAGGTGAAGAAAGGGGAAGAACTTACTTGCTCAAGGTGGAAGAAGATCTATTTATAGCTAGGGAGCAAATAAAACCGTTGGGGGAAAATTTAAGTGAAAGTGGGCAGAAAAACGGGCCAGAAAACAGCCCAGCCGGCCTGGCAGCCGGCTGACCGGATCTGTGGTCGGACAGGCCGGTCTGGGATCCGGCCCAGCCGGACCTGCAGCCGGGCGGGGCGCGCGCCGCGCTGTGCGGCGGATAGGCCAGGGGAGGCCGCGCCCGAGGTGGGCCGCGCGGGGAGGCGGAACGGCCCGGCCCGGCCAGAGGCCGATCGGCCGGGCGGGCGCAGAGCGGGCCGGCGGGCGCCGGGTCTTGGGCCGGCCCAGACCGGAAACCGCCTCAGATAGGCGCCCGGCCGGCGTCAGCGCCTGGGCCGGTTTCGGCCGGGTGGGCCGGCGTGTGGGCCGGTCAGGCTGGTCGGTCGGCCGGCCGCCCTTCCCCCTTTTTTTCTTTTCTTTTTATTCCTTTCTCCTTTTCCCTTTTTCTTCAATAACTAATGCTCCCGAACTCCGATTGACATGAAACCAATTTTGTTGGAAAGATAACGACGAATAGAACCCCAACAAAATCTAGAAATATGGAGACTCCTCACAGAACATTTTAGATGATTTTAGAGAGGAAGTCTCCCACCGTCAAGAAACGGTGAAGACGTCCAAACTCGAAAACGCAATTGAAGATGCATGCGGATTCCGTTTTCGATGATCTTGGGCTTGTTGTAAAGCTAGCAACAAGCTCAAGAACCTCACACAGAGAAACACCAAGAAGCAATAAGGATATGCAAAGTATGCAAAGGGTTGAGCTCCCTAAGACGATGTGATCAAGTTACCCAACCGAAAGCCCCTCTTAATAGTGCGGCTATCTATCCTATAATCCGGTCTCCCATCAACCACCTTGAGACCGGTAAAAGGAAAACCTATCAAGGTCATACCTTTGCCTTGCGCATCCCGCTTGATCTTGATGATAACTCTTCAAGCTCTACACAAGCTGGAATGCCTCACTTGATCAATGTTGCTTTGTGAAGACTCACAAATGCTCCCCCATACACTATGATGGGAAAGCTCCATTGATGCACATCTTCACATGTCCATTATCACCAAATGGACAGCAAGCTTCAAGCATGTGATCCACTCAAGTGCTCATCTTGAACTTGCCCAACTCAACCTTGTATCTTCTCATACTCACATAAGATAGAGCATGGCTAATATTGAGTTCCACATAAGAACTCCATCTTCATTTCTTCTTCTTGATCATATTACATATATATCTTCATACCGTTGATCTTGATGCCAATACACAAGGTATACCTTTATCTTCATGGCATCCATACTTGAATCCAACACATGGAGTACAAGTAGTACCTATGGAATATTCCTTCATATAAACTCAATGAAAACATTAGTCCATAGGGGTTGTCATTAATTACCAAAACCACACATAGGGGCAATATACCCTTACAATCTCCCCCATTTTGGTAATTGATGACAACCACAATAAGAGGGTTTATATAATGAATATTAGAGACAAGTACGCAACTTATCCGAGAATAAGTTGTATACAAGAGGTTGTATTTGATATGGTCAAGTAACACAACGCTACTATCCCATATCAAAACCAACTCTACTCACACAACTACAACTAATGCGAGGGATGTGAGTAGAACCAATATATATAGAGCCAACTCCCCCACAATGTATGCACGTATGATGAACATGAATTCATGGCATACATTGTCAAGATTAACCTTTGGGACAATTTCCACTATATATATACAACCATGCAAGACATATAAATATGGAATGCATGAGAGGCAAAACACTTAAGCACAAACCAAACTTAAGTATAAAACCATTCCCTTAAACCCTCTAAACTTCTCCCCCATTGGCATCGAGTGCCAAAATGGGTGAAAAATTTAGAAAGCCAATATAATGTGAGTTCCTCCCCAAGGTGTGCACTTCTCATAATTTGGGTGGAATCAAATGCACATATCCAATGATGAATACTTGAAGGAAGTCAAACTATATTGAGGATCAAAGATTACACAAGGATAATATGGTGAAGGAAGTTTTAACAAATAAAGCAAGCAATCAAAGATCCAATTGGACGAACAAAGATATCATGATAAGAGAGATATAGTGCTCTAAATAAAAATAAGGAAGCTCCCCAAGGTTCGTGCATAATTTATAATGTTTGCATTTGAATACAATATGCATAAACATGGAATCCTCCCTCCCTCTATATCATTTAGAACACAACCAAGATAAAGATAATATGCTTATCAAGAATAACTTGAGTCCAACAATTACGAGATATGAGTGCATGAAGAAAAACAAGTAAACCAAGCACTCATAAATCTTCTTTACCAACACCACTAAAAGCAAAAGGGTAAAAGATGGTTAGCAAGGAACAAGGATATCAAGTTGATGGATTAACGCTCTCATGTATATAAGTTTCTAAAGTGGACATAGTGATCCATAAAGAAACATGCACACATAAGAGGTTAACAAAATAAATAAGACAGGATATCCAAGATGAAGTCATAAAATATACCAAGGATGTTTGCTTAAAAAGCATATATAGCCTATGGCTCCAATTTACATACTTGTGGTATATGAATGAGCTTCAACCAAGAAAATCTCAAAAACATCACAACTAACAATAAGGGAAGTAAAGCTAGTTGGAATGTTTTGAGAGAGGCAACAAGTATCACAAATACGGATTTATTTCACAATTTCATCAATATTGCACACAAGAGCTTGATGACCCACAAGTATAGGGGATCGCAACAGTCTTCGCGGGAAGTAAAACCCAATTTATTGATTCGACACAAGGGGAGACAAAGAATACTTGAAAGCCTTAACAGCGGAGTTGTCAATTCAGCTGCACCTGGAAACAGACTTGCTCGCAAGAGTTTATCAGTAGTAACAGTTTTATAGCGATGAGTAGTGAGATAACAGCAGCAGAGTAACAAAGACAGCAGTAGTGATTATAGTAAACAGCAGGATTAAAATACTGTAGGCACAGGGATGGATGACGGGCATTGCATGGATGAGAGAAACTCATGTAACAATCAAGATAGAGCATTTGCAGATAGTAATAAAGCGGTATCCAAGTACTAATCAATCAATAGGCATGTGTTCCATATATAGTCGTACGTGCTCGCAATGAGAAACTTGCACAACATCTTTTGTCCTACCAGCCGGTGGCAGCCGGACCTCTAGGGAATCTACCGGAAATTAAGGTACTCCTTTTAATAGAGCACCGGAGCAAAGCATTAACACTCCGTGAACACATGTGATCCTCATATCACCGCCTTCCCCTTCGGTTGTCCCAATTTCTGTCACTTTGGGGCCTCGGGTTCCGGACAACAATACGTGTATACAACTTGCAGGTAAGATCATTAAACAATGCATATCATCATGAAACAATAACATGTTCAGATCTGAGATCATGGCACTCGGGCCCTAGTGACAAGCATTAAGCATAACAAGTTGCAACAATATCATAAAAGTACCAATTACGGACACTAGGCACTATGCCCTAACAATCTTATGCTATTACATGATCAATCTCATCCAATCCCTACCATCCCCTTCAGCATACAGCGGGGGAATTACTCACACATGGATGGGGGAAACATGGATGGTCGATGGAGAGGCGTCGGTGGTGATGATGGCGATGATATCCTCCAATTCCCCGTCCCGGCGGAGTGCCAGAACGGAGTTTCTGGTCCCGAGACGGAGTTTCGCAACGGTGGCGGCGTACTGGATGGTTTCTGGCGACTTCGACTTCTCGTCTCGCGTTTTTAGATCGAAACCCTTAAGTAGTCCAGAGGGGGGCGTCAGAGGCTGACCGAGGCGGCCACACGCTAGGGCGGCGCGCCCCCCTCCAGGCCGCACCGGCCTAGTGTGTGGGGGGCCTGGGCCTCCCCCAGGCCTGCCCTTCTGGCTCCGTGATTCTTCTGGAAAAATAAGCCCTTCGACATAAATTCCGAGGATTTTCCTGAAAGTTGAATTTCTGCACAAAAACGAGACACCAGAGCAATTCTGCTGAAAACAGCGTTAGTTCGTGTTAGTTGTATCCAAAATACACAAATTAGAGGCAAAACAATAGCAAAAGTGTTCGGGAAAGTAGATACGTTTTGGACGTATCAACTCCCCCCAAGCTTAGCTTATTGCTTGTCCTCAAGCAATTCAGTTAACAACTGAGTCCGATAAAAGAACTTTCACGAACACATTTGTTCATATGATGCAAATATTCTCATGATATGGCATGTACTCAAGCAATTCATAATAAGATACATGCAAATAAAATCATCTAATAGCTATGTCAATCATGGAAAAGGTACCAACAAATTAACAATAAGCATCATGAATCATGTCTATCAGCAGGATTGCAATGTTCATAAAAGGATATGATAAATTGGTATCTCGCTTGCCCGTATTTGTACAACAAAACATAAATGCTCGGGCCCCTTTGAAGTTTATGGGAAGACTAGAAGTAGAGACTATCAAAGATAAAAGCATCAAAGTTATACCACAGCTAATCATATTTTGGGACAAGCATATTATACTAAGAATGACAGTTGTGCTCTCAAGAAAGTGCTCAAAGAAAGGATGGAGACTCAATGTAAAATTAAAAGATTGACCCTTCGCAGAGGGAAGCAGGGATTAACATGTGCTAGAGCTTTTCATTTTTCTAAAGACAGAAGTAAAATGGTTTTGAGAGGTGTTTGTTGTTGTCAACGACTGATAATGGGTACTCTAACTACCTCGTCAACCAGACTTTCAAGAGCGGCTCCCATGAAGGACGTTATCTCTACCAGCAAGGTAGATCATCCCTCTTCTCTTTTGTTCACACATGTATTTTAGTTTCATTATGGATGACACTCCTCCCAACCTTTGCTTACACAAGCCATGGCTAACCGAATCCTCGGGTGCCTTCCAACATTCTCATACCATGGAGGAGTGTCTATTTGCAAATTAAGTTGCTTACTGATAAATCAGGGCAAAGCATGTGAAGAGAATTATTAATGAAAGTTAATTAATTGGGGCTGGGAACCCCGTTGCCAGCTCTTTTTGCAAAATTATTGGATAAGCGGATGTGCCACTAGTCCATTATGAAAGTCTGTCAGGAGTAAATGACAAGATTGAAAGATAAACACCACATACTTCCTCATGAGCTATAAAACATTAACACAAATTGAGAAGTATTTTGAAGGTTTTAAAGGTAGCACATGAGAATTTACTTGGAATGGTTTGAAATGCCATGCATAGGTATTTATGGTGGACACTCTGGAATAACTTGGTTTTCAGGGGTTTGGAAGCACGAGCAGCGTTCCCGCTCAGTACAAGTGAAGGCTAGCAATAGACTGGGAAGCGACAATCAAGAGAGCAGTAACTGTCATAATCATGCTTGCGACAAAATAAATTAACGGAGGCGTAAAAGTGATACAAGATCTCTGAGGTAAAGTAAATCATCGAGGCTTAATTGACTTTTGTTCAGTCATATGCATGCGTGAGCATGTGCCAAGTTGATTCAAGTGAATTATTCAGAGGAGGATACCACAGTGTCATATCTATCTATGAATAAAGCAATGCAAGCAAATATTTATGACATGCTACTCATATTAATAAATTGGAGCTAATCATGAGAGATCATGAACTACTAGACTCTCTTAAATGACATATACCTCACATGAACAAACTAAGCATGCTCACATGGATGAGTATATGTACAAAAATGAAAACAAATAGAGTTCATACCAGCCTCTCACCACAGTTGGATTGTCATATATCGTCATTATTGCCTTTTCACTTGTGTAGCTTGAATAATATGGAGTGAAAACCAAGCTCCAACCACCGAAGACCATTGAACTCCAAAATGAACTTTACAAAACCAAAGAAGAACAGCAAATATTTTTGGTGTTTTCGAATTTGGAAACAAGAACAAAAGGAAACAAGTAAACAAAGCAAAATCTTTTTGGATTTTCTTATAGCAAACTAACAATAGCAAATAAAGCAAAATAAAAGCAAGAAACCAAAATAAGCAAATGGTAAAGAGAAACAACAGAAATATTTTTGGTCTTTTTGTGTTTTAGGAAAGAAACAAAGCAAAAACAAGAAAATGAAAACTAGAAGAGTCACATAAACACAAAGCAGCAGGAATCTGCCAAACTTGATAGCAGTAAAGTAATCGATTTTTAAGAAATTCTTCCGCTACCCAGCTCGAAAAGTGTTCAACTAGTGAAAGTTAGATAACAACCTGGGAAACATGCACAAAAATTGGCTTCGCAAAATAACGTCCTGGCTGTTTTTGAGATTTTTTTTGGTATCAGTCCAGAATCTGTTTTCAGGCAACACTTCCCCAAATATCATCTCCCTCTTATTAGAAAACCACTTTAAGAAGCTAAACAAGTATGTACAAGTATCCAGCAACCATAATATGCAAAGAATGAGTGATGCCGGTATACCTCCCCCCAAGCTTAGGCTTTTGGCCTAAGTGGAGATCAATCCCATGGTGCCCATGAAGTGGCACCTCCGTAGTACGACGAAGATGGATCCTGTTCTGGGTATGTGCTGGAAGAAGCACCAGGATACGTGACGGTGTAGTCGTGGGAGGGCTCGGCGTCCTCGGAATCATGCTGCTGGTGGAAGCCATGTATCTTTAGCTGCTCATCCACCTCCTCCTTAGAGCGCGACCACGGTTTCCTGTGAATACTGAACAAATCTGGCTGTGGTAAAGGGATTTCCCTCTCTTCCCCGTCAGCAAACAACATTCTATAGACAATATTATCTAAACTAGAGTCGGTTGTAACAAATTGATGACTCTTCATAGCAGCAATATCAAGCCTTATAGGAGTTAATTTCACATCAGTAGGGTCAAGAGGAAGATCTAGATGTGCTAAAATGCGTGAGGCAACAATTCCTCCAAAAATAGGCCCCTTGTTAGACAAGCGACGGGCAACAAGAGCACTGATACGTCTCCGACGTATCGATAATTTCTTGTGTTCCATGCCACATTATTGATGATATGTACATGTTTTATGCACACTTTATGTCATATTCGTCCATTTTCTGGAACTAACCTATTAACAAGATGCCGAAGAGCCAGTTGCTGTTTTCTGCTGTTTTTGGTTTCAGAAATCCTAGTAATGAAATATTCTCGGAATTGGACGAAATCAACGCCCAGGGTCCTATTTTGCCACGAAGCTTCCAGAAGACCGAAGAGGAGACGAAGTGGGGCCACGAGGTGGCCACACCCTAGGGCGGCGCGGCCCAGGCCCTGGCCGCGCCGACCTGTGGTGTGGGGCCCTCGTGCCGCCTCTTTACCTGCCCTTCCGCCTACAAATAGCCTCCGTCGCGAAACCCCCGGTACCGAGAGCCACGATACGGAAAACCTTACTGAGACGCCGCCGCCGCCAATCCCATCTCGGGGGATTCTGGAGATCTCTTCCGGCACCCTGCCGGAGAGGGGATTCATCTCCCGGAGGACTCTTCACCGCCATGGTCGCCTCCGGAGTGATGAGTGAGTAGTTCACCCCTGGACTATGGGTCCATAGCAGTAGCTAGATGGTTGTCTTCTCCTCATTGTGCTTCATTGTCGGATCTTGTGAGCTGCCTAACATGATCAAGATCATCTATCTGTAATTCTATATGTTGTGTTTGTCGGGATCCGATGGATAGAGAATACTATGTTATGTTAATTATCAAGTTATTACCTATGTGTTGTTTATGATCTTGCATGCTCTCCGTTATTAGTAGAGGCTCTGGCCAAGTTGATGCTAGTAACTCCAAGAGGGAGTATTTATGCTCGATAGTGGGTTCATGTCTCCGTGAATCTGGAGGGGTGACAAGAACCTCTAAGGTTATGGATGTGCTATTGCCACTAGGGATAAAACATTGGTGCTATGTTCAAGGATGTAGTCACTGATTACATTACGCGCAATACTTAATGCAATTGTCTGTTGTTAGCAACTTAATACTGGAGGGGGTTCGGATGATAACCTGAAGGTGGACTTTTTAGGCATAGATGCATGCTGGATAGCGGTCTATGTACTTTGTCGTAATGCCCAATTAAATCTCACAGTACTTATCATGACATGTATGTGCATTGTTATGCTCTCTCTATTTGTCAATTGCCCGACTGTAATTTGTTCACCCAACATGCTTTTATCTTATGGGAGAGACACCTCTAGTGAACTGTGGACCCCGGTCCTATTCTTTACATCGCATACAATCTACTGCAATACTTGTTTTACTGTTTTCTGCAAACAATCATCTTCCACACAATACGGTTAATCCTTTGTTACAGCAAGCCGGTGAGATTGACAACCTCACTGTTTCGTTGGGGCAAAGTACTTTGGTTGTGTTGTGTAGGTTCCACGTTGGTGCCGGAATCCCTGGTGTTGCGCCGCACTACATCCCGCCGCCATCAATCTTCAACGTGCTTCTTGGCTCCTCCTGGTTCGATAAACCTTGGTTTCTTTCTGAGGGAAAACTTGCTGCTGTGCGCATCATACCTTCCTCTTGGGGTTCCCAACGAACGTGTGAGTTACACGCCATCAAGCTCTTTTTCTGGCGCCGTTGCCGGGGACCTGAAGAAAAGTTACACCACAAAGATTTCTATCTCCCACGTCAACTGCACGCCAGCAGCTCTTTTTCTGGCGCCGTTGCCGGGGAGATCAAGACACGCTGCAAGGGGAGTCTCCACTTCCCAATCTCTTTACTTTGTTTTGTCTTGCTTTATTTTATTTACTACTTTGTTTGCTGCATTATATCAAAACACAACAAATTAGTTGCTAGCTTTACTTTATTTACTGTCTTGCACTCTATATCAAAAACACAAAAAATTAGTTACTTGCATTTATTTTATCTAGTTTGCTTTATTTACTACTGCTAAAATGAGTAATCCTGAAGTTGAAGTTCGTTCATTTAAGCAACAAGGGGGAGAATGTTTAAAAGATGCTTGGTATAGAATTAGTGATGCTCATAATAGGTGCACTAAGAAACACTCCACCACTATCCTACTCAGGAATTTTTATGTTGGTATCTCTAGCTGGAATAGATATGTTCTTGATTGTCTCGCGGGAGGTAACTTCCTAGGCGCTCCCGCTTTAGAAGCTAGTTGCATTATTGAGAGTTTATTTGGAACACCACCTGTTAATGAAACTAAAATTGAAATCTCTCTTGAGGATGTTATGAAAAAATTGGAAACCATAGAGAAAAATTTTCCGAGTGTTGAAACTAAATTGGAGATGTTACTTGATAAAACTGATGAACTTGATAAATCCTTAGGAGGAATTGATGAAAGAATTAGTGTCCTAGGAACTTGTGTTGTCCATGATGATCAAATCAATAGGATTGGTGAGCTTGAAAAAGCTATGGGAACCTTGGGTTCAATGTAACATCCCAACCTTGTTTATTTGAATAAATGAGTGATCATGTGCATTTCATGCATTTAGTTTGCATTTGAGCAAAATTTGCATCTCAATTTTCTAATTATGCAAATCCTTCTCTTTTCTTCTCCATTCAAAATCTCTCAAGTTTTTATAAAATAGACAACATGGCTTTGTTGTTATTCAATGAGCCATGTGTGTTTATTATTCTTGGACAATTTTTGAGTTTTCAAACTCTATTCAAAAACAGATTTGAATTTGGTTTAGAAATAGAAAACCAGAAAAAAAAACTAGAAAAAAGGGGAGAAACCCCTCCTCTCTCTCCCTGGGCCGCAGCCCACTTCTCCCCTTCCTCTCTCTCTTCTCTCCCTGGCCAGAACGGCCCAAGAGGCCCAGGCCGCACCCCCACACAGCCCAGGAAAACCCCCAGGGGGGTTTTTGCAAAAATGGCATCGTCTTCCCGCCGACCGAAGCAGCTCGGTGGCTGCTCGCCGGCCACCCGATGGCCTGGCCGGCCAGGATCCTCTCCGCCGCCCCCTGGCGGCTATAAGTAGCCCCGCCGCCGCGCCTCCGAACCCTAGCCCCCATTTCTCCCCTTCCCGGCGCTCTCCCGCGGCGAATCACACGAAACCCTAGCCTACTACCGGCCCTGCCCCTCCCGATTCCGGCGCCGGCGAGGTCCCCCGGCCGTCGCCGACCTCTCCAACGCGCTCACGGTGAGCCCCTGGTCCTCGTGATGCCCTCAGCCTGCTCCCTCCCCCTCTCTAGCTCCGCCGCGCCATGCCTCTGCCCCGGCCGCCGCTCGGACATGGCCGACGGCCAAGCTCCGGCGACCCCCAGCCGGCGGCGCCGCCTCCTTTAGGTTCCCCGCATCGCGCTGATCATTTTACCCCTCCGCACGCGCTCGATTAGTGGCCGAATCGCCCGATTGCGAGCCGAGCAGAGCTCACAGGGAGCCATGGCGCCGCTGACATCATCATGACGTCAGCGTGACGTCATTATTCAATTTTTCCATATTTTTGTATTTTCTAATATTAATTTCTGTAATTTCTGTAAATAGAAAAATAATGACATGTGGGGTCCCCTGTCAGGATTTTAATAATTTCAAAAATGTTTAGAAAAGAATAAAATTGTGACATGTGGGTCCAACTTTATTATTATTTATATAATTTTCTGAAATTGATTTAAAATGAATTAAACTTGGGAAATTCATAATTAATTCATTTTAAATCAGAAAAATATGAAATTATATATCAAAATGATCAGAAAAACATTTCCTAATTGTTTATCAATGTTTCATACATGCTTGAACCAATTAAATGTGGAGCCTTAGTAGAAACCCTAAATCAACCCCTCTCATGTGCCGGAGTCGATGCCGAACCCCTCTTTTTCAGTCGATGCACCTAGGGTTAACCGAACCCCTTTAATATGACATGTCATCATATTGTATGTGCATTGCATTGTACCTTGTCTTGATTGTGCTCTTTATTTCCGGTGTTTGGTTCTTCATCGATAGGGACCGAACGCGAACCTGAGATCAACGCCACCGAAGAGCAGCACCAGAACAACGAGGGACAAGGCAAGCCCTAACCTGGTTCATATATGGTTTCAAAATGCTTTTACTTCTTGTTCTTACATATTGCATTCGCTTCAAATATGTTTTATCGGCAGTTGTAGATATCCTATGTGTGCATAATTCCATCCTTGTAGCCCAGAGTTACTGATCCACCGCTCCCAGCAAAACTAGGTCTGAGCTTGTTCGCATCGCTAGAGCCGTATATGTGTTATGCTTAGCCATGCTTAGCTGTTGAAGTCTGATCCATCCGGTTGATGAATCACAGCTACGAATGAACCAAGTTTGACAGGATGACGTGGTAAGATCAGTGATGATGTTAATAAACATGCTAAAGGCTTGGATGGGCCGCCACATGGGGATGTGGTGATTTGACTCGTTCTCGCCGATACTAGGACCTGAGTTCTTGCCTCTGGAACCAAGACTGAGCGTACAGCCACACGGGGCCCATGGGAACCCCTTGGCCCAAACTTACCTAGCTTACCCATGAGTCAATTAGTTTGCGAGTTCCATTTGCCATACGCATGGGGGAAAGGTGGAAAAGGTTTTCAAAGTGCATCATACAGGGCGTGGCCGGGGTGAAGGATGCTGGAGGCATTGCACTGGATCCCCTGCGCACAATGACCGGGACCGCCTCGGAGAATGGCTACCTACGATGACAGAGCTCCCCAGTTAGTTTGACTCATGGAATAGGCGAAGTAAGGGAAAGGTTTTGGTCGACCACCCTCTGCCGGCACACCAAGGAAGTGTGCTAATGTTCTGGCATTAAGAGTCGGTCGGCGCGTGTGGGTAAAGTTGTACACCCCTGCAGGGTAAATCTTTTCGAAAAGCCGTGTCCACGGTTAAGGACGACTTGGGAAAGGACGTGATGATCATAGACAACTTGAACCTAATCGTAAAACTTGCTGTCAATGTGTGATAAGGATCCCTTCTCAGGGTGTCGAGGGGTGATCCTAGGTAACAGGTTCAGGTAATGATGAAGATTCGGTGGATTCAACATGATGATCTTAGAGCTAGAGTTGATATCGCTCTCTTATCCCTTTTGAAAATGGTCTGAATAGACGAGCTTCTGCTCCCTCCTATTTACAAAGGAAAACTGGCTTTCCGCAAAATAAGCTCCACATAAAGCCTCGCATACCCGCTTTGCTAATAGGTTGTACTAAGTCTTGCTGAGTCCCTGTACTCAGCTTTGCATGCTTTGTTTCAGAGGAAGTCCTTCCAACTGATGGCGGCTTCTACCTTGACGTCGATGAGTAGTTCGGAGTTCCTCAGGCGGCAGCCTGAGACTTATGGGCTGGGACGTCGCCTTATGTTATGGCCTCTTAGGCCCTTTGCAGTCTTGTTATCTAGATAACATAATTTGCTTTCCGTTGCTTGTTGAATTGTGGTCAGTGACCTCTGCGTGTAATAAATTTGGATCTTAACTTTGCTAAGAGTTGTAATATATTTGCTTTCAGTCGTAGAGTCACTGTTGTGTTACCGATTCTCACCCTGTAGGCCCTAGAGATCTAGGTTAGGCTTATGCCAGATGTGATATCTGGGTTTGTCTAGCCCTGACCTCCGGGGTCGCCACAGGTTTTGGTATCAGAGCAGGACTGCCTATAGGAAACCCTTTCGACTGGTCGATGTTGAGTCTAGTAGTTGTGAAAACTATTTGAAACCTAAAAGCATTTGCAAAAAAATCTGAATAGGATTCTTTTTACTCCTTATCTGGTGTCATTCTAATGCTGAGTCCTCTTACCTTGTTTTGATTGGAAAGGTTTTATCTCCACCCTGTTATTTCCAAACTTATAGGATCTACGGGTTTGGGTTGTTTTCTCTAAAAAGTACTCCGTACTTGGTTGCTTAGCTCAGTGTTCCTAAAGTTACCTCAGTTAATATGAATCTTGTTCCTTCCATTCAGTCCATGTTTTCATTCTGTTGAATCCTTTCCAAGGAATCTGTTTCTCATGATCTTTTACTTTGCGGGTTCCACATAATTCTGTTTTAGGCTTCAAGGTTTCTTCTTACCTTGGATGCCTCCTTCCCTTTCTAATTTTCTTGAATAATACTTTTGAAGCTAGGTATGGCTTCTTAAGTTACCTTGTGATTACTACCTCGTAGTGTCCTCTGTATCACTCAGATAGTAGTTACCCATTTATTTGTGTTTCCCCCTGGACTTGAAAAGAAGGTCCCGGATTGTGCTGGGTTCACTTAATGTGAATCTAAGTACATGATGCTGGACTTTAACCCAAGATCCATTCCGTTGATCCCTCCTCTTGTCGTGCTCGTCTGACCCATGTCTCTGTTGATGAGGCTGAAGAGGATCCAAGCGTCCTAATGGGTACGCTCTATATAAACTCAATCCTAGCTACAGTTCTGTTTGATTCTGGAGCATCGCATACATTCATATCTCAAGAGTTTGCACAAAGGCATGATATACCCTTCGAGACAATGCCCTCCCCTCTAGAGATCACAACTCCTGGTTCTCATTGGCAAACTATCTGGATTACCCCTGAGGTTATAATCAGTATAGGGCCAGTGTGGTTCCCCACCTCTCTCATTGCCCTCAAGTCAACTGACATTGATGTCATCTTGGGCATGGATTGGCCACTAAAGCATAAGGCTGTCATTGATTGCGCAGCTAGGTCTGTTGTATTGACCAATCTTTCTGGCAAAAGTGTTCTGTACTGGGCTCCATCCGCAATACCTCCGCCGGCAAGGTTTACCCCTGAAGCCGAGTTATATGCCATTGAAGCCCTACCTAAACCAGAAATCTCCGATGTCTGGGTGGTCCGTGACTTTCCAGATGTCTTTCCTGAAGAGTTACATGGCATGCCACCTGATCGAAGTGTGGACTTTGTCATTGAGTTGGTTCCCGGAACTGCCCCTGTTTCCCGGAGACCATATCGTATGCCTCCGGAAGAGTTGGTTGAACTGAAGAAGTAGTTAGAGGAGTTAGAAGAGAAGAACTTCATACAACCCAGTACTTCTTCCTGGGGTTGTCCTGCCCTCTTTGTCAAGAAGAGAGATACCAACATTCCGCGGCTGGTTGTTGATTACCGTCCGCTCAACGCAGTGACAATCAAGAACAAATACCCTATTCCTATAACCAATGATCTTTTTGATCAGTTGTCCGGTGCCACGGTCTTCTCAAAGATGGATTTGAGATCAGGGTACCATCAAATCAAAATCCGCAAGGAGGACATTCCAAAGACAGCGTTCACAACTCGTTATGGTCTTTACGAGTACACTGTCATGTCCTTTGGCCTCACAAATGCTCCAGCCACTTTTATGCGGCTCATGAACTCTGTTTTCATGGAGTATCTTGACAAGTTCGTCGTGGTCTACATCGATGATATTCTGATCTACTCCAAAACTGAAGATGAACATGAGGAACATCTCCGTCTGGTGCTAACCAAACTTCGTGAGCACCGTCTCTACGCCAAATTCTCAAAATGTGAGTTCTGGTTAAGAGAGCTCATATTCCTTGGTCATGTTATCTCTGAAAAAGGTGTTGCAGTCATTCCAGATAAAGTTCAAGCCGTTCTTGACTGGAAGACACCTAAGTCAGCTAAGGAGATTCGGAGTTTTCTTGGTCTGGCGGGTTATTACCGCCGATTCATTGAAAATTTCTCCAAGATTGCCAAGCCAATGACCGATCTTCTCAAGAAAGACAAGAAGTTCGAATGGTCAGAAAAGGCTGAAGAAAGTTTCCAGGTTTTGAAAACCAAGCTGACTACTGCTCCTGTGCTCGTCCTTCCGGACACAAGCAAAGACTTCGTTGTCTATTGCGATGCCTCTCTCCAAGGGCTCGGATGTGTGTTGATGCAAGATGGCCATGTGGTGGCCTATGCCTCCCGACAGTTGAAACCACATGAGCTAAATTATCCTACTCATGATCTCGAGCTTGCAGCTGTGATCCATGCTCTTAAGCAATGGCGACCTTACCTTTATGGTAATCGTTGCGAGTTGTACTCAGATCATCAAAGTCTGAAGTATCTTTTCACCCAGCCGGATCTGAATAACAGACAGAGAAGATGGCTAGAAGTCATAAAAGATTATGACTTGGGTCTCAACTATAAACCCGGCAAAGCCAATGTCGTTGCTGATGCGCTAAGTCGGAAGTCCTATTGCAACAATCTGATGGTTAAGCAAGCGCAACCTTCTCTCTATGAGGAACTTGCAAAACTCAACCTTGAGATTGTTCCTAGTGGGTTCCTTACTAATCTTGAGGTGAAGCCCTCTCTTGAAGACCAGATCAATAAGGCTCAGAAGCAAGATTCTGGCATTACCGAGATCAAGAAGAACATTGCTAGCGGAGTTGCTAAATGTTTCTCCATTGATGATCAAGGTACCGTTTATTTCGGTAAGCGTCTAGTCGTGCCGGATAAATCGGATCTCAAAGAGCTAATCCTTAAAGAAGCTCATGAATCACCACTCTCCATCCATCCTGGTAGTACCAAGATGTATCGGGATCTTCGCCAAAGATTCTGGTGGTCTGGGATGAAGCAAGAGATCGATAAGTTTGTTGCTGAATGCGACGTTTGTCGTCGCGTAAAAGCTGAACATCAAAGACCTGCTGGCACTCTGCAACCTCTATCAATTCCAGAGTGGAAATGGGATGAAATTGGCATGGATTTCATTACCGGTCTCCCCAAGACCAAAAATGGCAAAGATGCTATATGGGTAGTGGTTGACCGTCTATCCAAGGTTGCTCATTTCCTTCCTATTCGGGAAGATATTCGTGCTAATCAACTAGCCGATCTATACACGTCCCGGATAGTCACTCTTCATGGTGTTCCCAAGAAGATCATCTCTGATCGTGGAAGCTTGTTTACTTCCAAATTTTGGGAAAGTTTTCAGAAAGCTATGGGAACTCGTCTTTCCTTCAGCACTGCCTATCATCCTCAAACCGGTGGTCAAACCGAAAGAGTGAATCAAATTCTTGAAGACATGCTCAGGGCCTGTGTTATATCCTTCGGTAAAGATTGGGAAAAGTGCCTTCCATTTGCCGAGTTCACCTATAACAACAGCTTCCAATCTAGCCTAGGCATGGCACCTTTTGAAGCTTTGTATGGCAGAAGGTGTAGAACTCCTTTGAACTGGTCCGAAACTGGAGAAAGAAAGTTCTTTGGACCAGATATAATCACCGAAGCAGAAGATCAAGTTCGCATCATTCGCGAGCGTCTGAAAACTGCTCAGTCACGTCAAAAGAGCTATTATGATCGCCATCATCAAGAAGTGAAGTATGAAATTGGTGATCAAGCTTATCTTCGGGTCACTCCTCTCAAGGGTGTCCGTCGTTTCGGTATAAAAGGAAAACTAGCTCCTCGCTATGTTGGTCCTTTCCGCGTCCTTGCCAAGCGTGGTAATGTTTCCTACAAGTTGGAGTTACCTTCCAATTTTCCTGAAGTTCATGATGTCTTCCATGTGTCTCAACTCAAGCGTTGCTTCAAAGATCCTATCCGTGGTGTTGATCACGAGACTCTTGACCTTCAAGAGGATCTGACTTATCGAGAACATCCTGTTCGTATCCTTGATGAAGCCGAGCATAAAACTCGACGTCAGAGCATCAAGTTCCTAAAAGTTCAGTGGTCTAATCATTCTGAGCAAGAAGCAACCTGGGAACGAGAAGATCGTTTACGATCTGAGTACCCTTCCTTCTTTTCTAAAATCTAGGAATCTCGAGGACGAGATTCTTGTAAGGGGGGTAGAGTTGTAACATCCCAACCTTGTTTATTTGAATAAATGAGTGATCATGTGCATTTCATGCATTTAGTTTGCATTTGAGCAAAATTTGCATCTCAATTTTCTAATTATGGAAATCCTTCTCTTTTCTTCTCCATTCAAAATCTCTCAAGTTTTTATAAAATAGACAACATGGCTTTGTTGTTATTCAATGAGCCATGTGTGTTTATTATTCTTGGACAATTTTTGAGTTTTCAAACTCTATTCAAAAACAGATTTGAATTTGGTTTAGAAATAGAAAACCAGAAAAAAAAACTAGAAAAAAGGGGAGAAACCCCTCCTCTCTCTCCCTGGGCCGCAGCCCACTTCTCCCCTTCCTCTCTCTCTTCTCTCCCTGGCCAGAACGGCCCAAGAGGCCCAGGCCGCACCCCCACACAGCCCAGGAAAACCCCCAGGGGGGTTTTTGCAAAAATGGCATCGTCTTCCCGCCGACCGAAGCAGCTCGGTGGCTGCTCGCCGGCCACCCGATGGCCTGGCCGGCCAGGATCCTCTCCGCCGCCCCCTGGCGGCTATAAGTAGCCCCGCCGCCGCGCCTCCGAACCCTAGCCCCCATTTCTCCCCTTCCCGGCGCTCTCCCGCGGCGAATCACACGAAACCCTAGCCTACTACCGGCCCTGCCCCGCCCGATTCCGGCGCCGGCGAGGCCCCCCGGCCGTCGCCGACCTCTCCAACGCGCTCACGGTGAGCCCCTGGTCCTCGTGATGCCCTCGGCCTGCTCCCTCCCCCTCTCTAGCTCCGCCGCGCCATGCCTCTGCCCCGGCCGCCGCTCGGACATGGCCGACGGCCAAGCTCTGGCGACCCCCAGCCGGCGGCGCCGCCTCCTTTAGGTTCCCCGCATCGCGCTGATCATTTTACCCCTCCGCACGCGCTCGATTAGTGGCCGAATCGCCCGATTGCGAGCCGAGCAGAGCTCACAGGGAGCCATGGCGCCGCTGACGTCATCATGACGTCAGCGTGACGTCATTATTCAATTTTTCCATATTTTTGTATTTTCTAATATTAATTTCTGTAATTTCTGTAAATAGAAAAATAATGACATGTGGGGTCCCCTGTCAGGATTTTAATAATTTCAAAAATGTTTAGAAAAGAATAAAATTGTGACATGTGGGTCCAACTTTATTATTATTTATATAATTTTCTGAAATTGATTTAAAATGAATTAAACTTGGGAAATTCATAATTAATTCATTTTAAATCAGAAAAATATGAAATTATATATCAAAATGATCAGAAAAACATTTCCTAATTGTTTATCAATGTTTCATACATGCTTGAACCAATTAAATGTGGAGCCTTAGTAGAAACCCTAAATCGACCCCTCTCATGTGCCGGAGTCGATGCCGAACCCCTCTTTTTCAGTCGATGCACCTAGGGTTAACCGAACCCCTTTAATATGACATGTCATCATATTGTATGTGCATTGCATTGTACCTTGTCTTGATTATGCTCTTTATTTCCGGTGTTTGGTTCTTCATCGATAGGGACCGAACGCGAACCTGAGATCAACGCCACCGAAGAGCAGCACCAGAACAACGAGGGACAAGGCAAGCCCTAACCTGGTTCATATATGGTTTCAAAATGCTTTTACTTCTGGTTCTTACATATTGCATTCGCTTCAAATATGTTTTATCGGCAGTTGTAGATATCCTATGTGTGCATAATTCCATCCTTGTAGCCCAGAGTTACTGATCCACCGCTCCCAGCAAAACTAGGTCTGAGCTTGTTCGCATCGCTAGAGCCGTATATGTGTTATGCTTAGCCATGCTTAGCTGTTGAAGTCTGATCCATCCGGTTGATGAATCACAGCTACGAATGAACCTAGTTTGACAGGATGACGTGGTAAGATCAGTGATGATGTTAATAAACATGCTAAAGGCTTGGATGGGCCGCCACATGGGGATGTGGTGATTTGACTCGTTCTCGCCGATACTAGGACCTGAGTTCTTGCCTCTGGAACCAAGACTGAGCGTACAGCCACACGGGGCCCATGGGAACCCCTTGGCCCGAACTTACCTAGCTTACCCATGAGTCAATTAGTTTGCGAGTTCCATTTGCCATACGCATGGGGGAAAGGTGGAAAAGGTTTTCAAAGTGCATCATACAGGGCGTGGCCGGGGTGAAGGATGCTGGAGGCATTGAACTGGATCCCATGCGCACAATGACCGGGACCGCCTCGGAGAATGGCTACCTACGATGACGGAGCTCCCCAGTTAGTTTGACTCATGGAATAGGCGAAGTAAGGGAAAGGTTTTGGTCGACCACCCTCTGCCGGCACACCAAGGAAGTGTGCTAACGTTCTGGCATTAAGAGTCGGTCGGCGCGTGTGGGTAAAGTTGTACACCCCTGCAGGGTAAATCTTTTCGAAAAGCCGTGTCCACGGTTAAGGACGACTTGGGAAAGGACGTGATGATCATAGACAACTTGAACCTAATCGTAAAACTTGCTGTCAATGTGTGATAAGGATCCCTTCTCAGGGTGTCGAGGGGTGATCCTAGGTAACAGGTTCAGGTAATGATGAAGATTCGGTGGATTCAACATGATGATCTTAGAGCTAGAGTTGATATCGCTCTCTTATCCCTTTTGAAAATGGTCTGAATAGACGAGCTTCTGCTCCCTCCTGTTTACAAAGGAAAACTGGCTTTCCGCAAAATAAGCTCCACATAAAGCCTCGCATACCCGCTTTGCTAATAGGTTGTACTAAGTCTTGCTGAGTCCCTGTACTCAGCTTTGCATGCTTTGTTTCAGAGGAAGTCCTTCCAACTGATGGCGGCTTCTACCTTGACGTCGACGAGTAGTTCAGAGTTCCTCAGGCGGCAGCCTGAGACTTATGGGCTGGGACGTCGCCTTATGTTATGGCCTCTTAGGCCCTTTGCAGTCTTGTTATCTAGATAACATAATTTGCTTTCCGTTGCTTGTTGAATTGTGGTCAGTGACCTCTGCGTGTAATAAATTTGGATCTTAACTCTGCTAAGAGTTGTAATATATTTGCTTTCAGTCGTAGAGTCACTGTTGTGTTACCGATTCTCACCCTGTAGGCCCTAGAGATCTAGGTTAGGCTTATGCCAGATGTGATATCTGGGTTTGTCTATCCCTGACCTCCGGGGTCGCCACATTCAACCTTTTCATCTATAAAGTTTAGAGAAAAAGCTTATGTGGGTAAGGAGCAAAAGTTTATGTATGTCTCTAAAATGCCTGAACCAAAGAAATATTATTATAGGCCTAAAATTGACAAAGCCCTTAGTACCACTACAGATGGGGGAGCTTATGATATCGATGCTTCATCTCTTGATAATACTTGATACACACTTTCTGCGCCTAGCTGAAAGGCGTTAAAGAAAAGTGCTTATGGGAGACAACCCATATTTTTACTACAGTACTTGGTTTTTATTTTGATTCTTGGAAGTTGTTTACTACTGTAGCAACCTCTCCTTATCTTAGTTTTGTGTTTTGTTGTGCCAAGTAAAGTCTTTCATAGTAAAGTTCATACTAGATTTGGATTACTGCGCAGTTTCAGATTTCTTTGCTGTCACGAATTCCGACCTGCCTCGTAGGTAGCTCAGAAAAATATGCCAATTTACGTGCGTGATCCTCAGATATGTACGCAACTTTCATTCAATTTGGGCATTTTCATTTGAGCAAGTCTGGTGCCATTTTAAAATTCGTCTTTACGAACTGTTCTGTTTTGACAGATTCTGCCTTTTATTTCGCATTGCCTCTTTTGCTATGTTGGATGAATTTCTTTGATCCATTAATGTCCAGTAGCTTTATGCAATGTACAGAAGTGTTAAGAATGATTGTGTCACCTCTGAACATGTTAATTTTTATTGTGCACTAACCCTCTAATGAGTTGTTTCGAGTTTGGTGTGGAGGAAGTTTTCAAGGATCAAGAGAGGAGTATGATGCAATATGATCAAGGAGAGTGAAAGCTCTAAGCTTGGGGATACCCCGGTGGTTCACCCCTGCATATTCTAAGAAGACTCAAGCGTCTAAGCTTGGGGATGCCCAAGGCATCCCCTTCTTCATCGACAACATTATCAGGTTCCTCCCCTGAAACTATATTTTTATTCCGTCACATCTTATGTGCTTTGCTTGGAGCGTCGGTTTGTTTTTGTTTTTGCTTTTGTTTGAATAAATGTATCCTAGCATTCACTGTATGGGAGAGAGACACGCTCCGCTGTTGCATATGGACAAGTATGTCCTTAGTTTCTACTCATAGTATTCATGGCGAAGTTTCTTCTTCGTTAAATTGTTATATGGTTGGAATTGGAAAATGATACATGTAGTAATTGCTATAATGTCTTGGATAATGTGATACTTGGCAATTGTTGTGCTCATGTTTAAGCTCTTGCATCATATGCTTTGCACCCATTAATGAAGAAATACATAGAGCATGCTAAAATTTGGTTTGCATATTTGGTCTCTCTAAAGTCTAGATAATTTCTAGTATTGAGTTTGAACAACAAGGAAGACCGTGTAGATTCTTATAATGTTTACAATATGTCTTTTATGTGAGTTTTGCTGCACCGGTTCATCCTTGTGTTTGTTTCAAATAACCTTGCTATCCTAAACCTTGTATCGAGAGGGAATACTTCTCATCCATCCAAAATCCTTGAGCCAACCACTATGCCATTTGTGTCCACCATACCTACCTACTACATGGTATTTCTCCGCCATTCCAAAGTAAATTGCTTGAGTGCTACCTTTAAAATTCCATCATTCACCTTTGCAATATATAGCTCATGGGACAAATAGCTTAAAAACTATTGTGGTATTGAATATGTACTTATGCACTTTATCTCTTATTAAGTTGCTTGTTGTGCGATAACCATGTTTCTAGGGACGCCATCAACTATTCTTTGTTGAATATCATGTGAGTTGCTATGCATGTTCGTCTTGTTTGAAGTAAGGGAGATCTACCACCTTATGGTTAAGCATGCATATTGTTAGAGAAGAACATTGGGCCGCTAACTAAAGCCATGATTCATGGTGGAAGTTTCAGTTTTGGACATATATCCTCAATCTCATATGAGAATAATAATTGTTGCCACATGCTTACGCATTAAAGAGGAGTCCATTATGTGTTGTCCATGTTGTCCCGGTATGGATGTCTAAGTTGAGAATAATCAAAAGCGAGAAATCCAAAATGCGAGCTTTCTCCTTAGACCTTTGTACAGGCGGCATGGAGGTACCCCATTGTGACACTTGGTTAAAACATGTGTATTGCGATGATCCGGTAGTCCAAGCTAATTAGGACAAGGTGCGGGCACTATTAGTATACTATGCATGAGGCTTGCAACTTGTAAGATATAATTTACATAACTCATATGCTTTATTACTACCGTTGACAAAATTGTTTCATGTTTTCAAAATAAAAGCTCTAGCACAAATATAGCAATCGATGCTTTCCTCTTTGAAGGACCATTCTTTTTACTTTTATGTTGAGTCAGTTCACCTATCTCTCTCCACCTCAAGAAGCAAACACTTGTGTGAACTGTGCATTGATTCCTACATACTTGCATATTGCACTTATTATATTACTCTATGTTGACAATTATCCATGAGATATACATGTTATAAGTTGAAAGCAACCGCTGAAACTTAATCATCCTTTGTGTTGCTTCAATACCTTTACTTTGATTTATTGCTTTATGAGTTAACTCTTATGCAAGACTTATTGATGCTTGTCTTGAAGTACTATTCATGAAAAGTCTTTGCTTTATGATTCACTTGTTTACTCATGTCATTACCATTGTTTTGATCGCTGCATTCATTACATATGTTTACAAATAGTATGATCAAGGTTATGATGGCATGTCACTCCAGAAATTATCTTTGTTATCGTTTTACCTGCTCGGGACGAGCAGAACTAAGCTTGGGGATGCTGATACGTCTCCGACGTATCGATAATTTCTTGTGTTCCATGCCACATTATTGATGATATCTACATGTTTTATGCACACTTTATGTCATATTCGTGCATTTTCTGGAACTAACCTATTAACAAGATGCCGAAGAGCCGATTCTTTGTTTCTGCTGTTTTTGGTTTCAGAAATCCTAGTAACGAAATATTCTCGGAATTGGACGAAATCAACGCCCAGGGTCCTATTTTGCCACGAAGCTTCCAGAAGACCGAAGAGGAGACGAAGTGGGGCCACGAGGTGGCCACACCCTAGGGCGGCGCGGCCCAGGCCCTGGCCGCGCCGACCTGTGGTGTGGGGCCCTCGTGCCGCCTCTTTACCTGCCCTTTCGCCTACAAATAGCCTCCGTAGCGAAACCCCCAGTACCGAGAGCCACGATACGGAAAACCTTACTGAGACGCCGCCGCCGCCAATCCCATCTCGGGGGATTCTGGAGATCTCCTCCGGCACCCTGCCGGAGAGGGGATTCATCTCCCGGAGGACTCTTCACCGCCATGGTCGCCTCCGGAGTGATGAGTGAGTAGTTCACCCCTGGACTATGGGTCCATAGCAGTAGCTAGATGGTTGTCTTCTCCTCATTGTGCTCCATTGTCGGATCTTGTGAGATGCCTAACATGATCAAGATCATCTATCTGTAATTCTATATGTTGTGTTTGTCGGGATCCGATGGATAGAGAATACTATGTTATGTTAATTATCAAGTTATTACCTATGTGTTGTTTATGATCTTGCATGCTCTCCGTTATTAGTAGAGGCTCTGGCCAAGTTGATGCTAGTAACTCCAAGAGGGAGTATTTATGCTCGATAGTGGGTTCATGTCTCCGTGAATCTGGAGGGGTGACAAGAACCTCTAAGGTTATGGATGTGCTGTTGCCACTAGGGATAAAACATTGGTTCTATGTTCAAGGATGTAGTCACTGATTACATTACACGCAATACTTAATGCAATTGTCTGTTGTTAGCAACTTAATACTAGAGGGGGTTCGGATGATAACCTGAAGGTGGACTTTTTAGGCATAGATGCATGCTGGATAGCGGTCTATGTACTTTGTCGTAATGCCCAATTAAATCTCACAGTACTTATCATGACATGTATGTGCATTGTTATGCTCTCTCTATTTGTCAATTGCCCGACTGTAATTTGTTCACCCAACATGCTTTTATCTTATGGGAGAGACACCTCTAGTGAACTGTGGACCCCGGTCCTATTCTTTACATCGCATACAATCTACTGCAATACTTGTTTTACTGTTTTCTGCAAACAATCATCTTCCACACAATACGGTTAATCCTTTGTTACAGCAAGCCGGTGAGATTGACAACCTCACTGTTTCGTTGGGGCAAAGTACTTTGGTTGTGTTGTGCAGGTTCCACGTTGGTGCCGGAATCCCTGGTGTTGCGCCGCACTACATCCCGCCGCCATCAACCTTCAACGTGCTTCTTGGCTCCTCCTGGTTCGATAAACCTTGGTTTCTTTCTGAGGGAAAACTTGCTGCTGTGCGCATCATACCTTCCTCTTGGGGTTCCCAACGAACGTGTGAGTTACACGCCATCAAGCACCAAGATGATAAGGTGTCTCTCCAGTAAGTGCAGCAACTAAGAAAGCAAGATGATAACTAGAAATATTGCTAGTGTTCTCCCTACCAAGAATGCTAGTGGCAAGATAGTAAGCGAAATATTTAATGGCAGGGAGTTGAATGTTTCTTATCTTGCCGCGCTGAATGGTGCGGCAGTCATCATTGGTGACTCCTCGATAGAGCTCCAGCAAAGCCTTGGGATTGTTCTCGATCTTCTTCGCTGTACCTACAGGGGCAATATCCAATGCAGTACAAAAATCTTTCAACTTCATAGTAATAGGATCATCATAAATCCTGAATGTAACTGATAGTTGGTAGTGTTTGTTGTTGAACTGAAAGCTCTCAACAAAGATTTTAGTAAGCATGTGGTATTGATCCCTCTCGTCCTCCATGTAGGCGGTTAAGCCCACATTACCAACGAGGACCAAGAAATCATCCAGCAACCCTGCATTACTCAAAAAGTTATAACATGGAAAAGACGAAGCGTCAGGGACTCCATTGTCCTCTTCGGCTTCGAAGCTCGGTGCAATGACATCCTCATTATAGGATCGTCTAATCCGAGTGGATGACCTTGAGGGCCTCCCCGTGCTTGTCGTCTCTCTTTCAAACATTTCTCCAAAGTTATAGTTATCCATCTTCCTTTTCTGAAATTTTTCAACAAACATTATAAAATTTGATTCGGAGACATATAATTGAGGGAAACTACTATAGGAACTTGGTAGAGTACTAAACATGCATCAAAACTAATTCTTACAACTTAGAACAAGCATGCAAGCTCACTAAACATGTTACCTACAGCAGCAAAATATTCAAGATATACTCAACCAAACAAAATTCTACTTGGATAATCGGAGGAGTCACATACCGGAGAGCAAATGTGCCAAATTTCAGACAGAAATCTAGGCTGAGCAAAGAGATCGAGAAATCTTGAGCTCTTGAGCAGAAACGCGAGTGAGAGACAGCTGGTGCGAGTTTTTTCGGGAGAGAGAGTGAGATGGGAGAAAGAGATGAAGTGGTGGGGCAAGGAGGGCCCCACACAACAGGGTGGCGCGCCCCCTTGCTGGCCGCGCCGGCTTGTGGGGTGCCACCCTAGGGTGCCCCACTGGTCATCCCCAGGTGTTCCCAGGTGCCTCTTCGAAAAATAAGACCAATGGTATAAGTTTTGTGAATTTTTGAAAACTTTGAAAAACGCACATTTCTGGGTATTAAATTTATTATTACTGGGCAGAAAAAGATTTGCAGACCTCTAAACAACTAAAGCATCTTGCAAAATAAGTAGTGCTACAGCAAGTAAAACAAGTGGAGGAAGAAAGAAATGTTGTTTAGCTCTTCTATGCATATAAAATGTACTTGTTAACAAGGTTGATCAAGTGTTGCCATCAAATAAATCTTACATGTCATAGGAAGAAATAAACCTCAAATCAATCATGTTACCTTATATTGTATTGATATGGATCCAATCACAAGAGTTTGATATTCTTCTTTTGGCTCATATATTGGACAATCAATAGTTCCCACTTTGATAGATCTCACATTAGAAATTGTATTAACTCCACATACTTTATCAATCCTCTTGGGAAAATGAACGGTATGCTCCTTATCATCGACATTGAAAGTGACTTTTCATTTATTGCAATCAATAACAGCCCCTGCGGTGTTAATAAAAGGTCTCCCAAGAATAATAGACATATTATCATCTTCAGGCATATCCAGCACAACAAAATCAGTTAATATTAAGCAATTTTGAGTAACTTGAACAGGAACATCCTCACATATACCAACAGGAATAGCAGTAGATTTATCAGCCATTTGCAAAGATATATCAGTTGGTATCAACTTATCTAAATAAAGTCTCTTATAAAGAGAAAAAGGCATAACACTAACACCCGCTCCCAAATCAGATAGAGCAGTTCTAACATAATTATTCTTAATAGAACAAGGAATAGTCGGTATACCTGGGTCGCCAAGCTTCTTTGGAACCTTGCCATTGAAAGAGTAGTTAGCAAGCATAGTGGAAATCTCCTCATTAGGAATTTTCCTTTTGTTAGAGACAATATCTTTCATATACTTTGAATAAGGAGGCAATTTAATAGCATCAGTCAAAGGGATTTGCAGGAATAAAGGTTTCATCCAATCACAAAATTTATTATAGTGTTCTTCTTCCTTTGATTTTAGTTTCTTAGCAGGAAAAGGCATTTGCTTTTGAACCCAAGGTTCTCTTTCATTACCATGTTTCTTAGCAATAAAATCTTCTTTGGTATACTTTTTATTTTTAGCGTGCTTTTCAGGTTCTTCTTCAACCTCTTCTTTATCAGAAGCATCATTCTTATCGTTATCTTTATCATGTTCATTACCACTTTCAGTTTCAGCATCAGAAATAGAAATACTATTAGGATCATTAACAGGCTCAGAGGATTCTACAACAGTTTTATGTTTCTTTTTCTTTTTCTTAGATGGAGCACTAGTTTCAGTTCGTTGAGAATCTTGTTCAACTCTTTTGGGATACCCTTCAGGATATAGAGGATCCTGGGTAGAAACACCGCCTCTAGTTGTTACTTCATAAGCATGTTTTTCTTTAGAACTATTTTCAACAGGTCATTTTGCACTTTAGTGAGTTGATCAATTTGAGTTTGAACCATATGAAAATGTTTAACAAGCATCTTAACATCATTGGAGGTTCTCTCCACAATACCATGCAATTCACTAATAGCTCGAGAATTTTCCATTAAATGATTCTCTACTCTCATATTAAAATTATTTTGCTTAACAATATAATTATCAAACTCATCTAAGCATTGAGCAGGAGGTTTTGAATACGGAATATCTTCCCTAGTAAAGCGTTGAAGAGAGTGTACCTCAATCATGGATGAAGGGGAAGTTATCTTACATAAATCTTCTATGGGAGGTACATTCTTCACATCTTCGGATTTAATACCTTTCTCCTAAAGAGACTTCTTGGCTTCCCTCATATCTTCATCATTTAATTTAATTAAACCCCTCTTCTTCAATATCGGTGTCGGGGTTGGTTCAGGTGTAGACCAATCATCATGATTTCGGCCTATTCAAGCCAATAATTCTTCAGCGTCGTCTGGAGTTCTTTTCCTGAAAACACAACCAGCACAACTATCCAGGTATGCCCTAGACTCAATGGTTAGTCCACTATAAAATATATCAAGTAAATCATGCTTTTCCAAATCATGTCCAGGCCGAGCTCTGATAAGAGAGCAAAATCTCGCCCAAGCTTCAGGTAATTTCTCTCCATCTTCCTGGTCAAAATTGTAAATTTTCTGCAAAGCAATATGTTGAGCACTAGCAGGAAAGTATTTCCGAAAGAAAACATCAAGCAAATCACTTGGACTATCAATAGAACCAGGAGGCAAACTATTATACCAAGTTTTAGCATCATCCTTTAATGAGAAAGGAAAAATTTTAGCAACAAAATAAGTACGCAACTTGACATCATCAGAAAACAAGCTACTCAGAGTAGACAGCTCAATCATGTGTTCAACAGCACTTTCTTTTTCAGTACCACAAAAAGTTGTTTTCTCAACAATAGATATATGAGATAAATCAAGAGAAAAATCATAATCCTTATCCTTAATGTTTATAGGAGATGTGGCAAATTTAGGATCAGGAGACAGTTTATATCTAACAGTATGTTGTGCAAGAAACTTTTTAATTTTACTTGCATCAGTAGTAGCATTGCATTTATCAATGAAATCATCATCAAGTTCCACATAATCCTCATCAGGATCATCACTAGAGTATTCAACAGACTCATGTGAATTAACAGGTGTAGCAGAATTTTCATTAGGAGTTTCAGTATTTTCAATTTGTCTAGACCTAGAAATTGTAGCATCTAGAAAAGATCCTAATGAACCGTCATTATCAAGTACAGAAGAAGCATCATCAAAATTATAAGAGGAACTTTCAGATCTAGCAGAAGTACCAGCATGTCAAGCTTGTGGTGGTGAAAAAAGTTTATCTATCACAGATGGTGAATCAAGAGCAGCAGAGGTGCTCAGAGTTGTACCTTTTCTTGTAGTGGATGGTAATATCGCGACTTTAGAATCGCGAGGTTTACCCATGATGGAGAATTTGCAGTGAACAATATCAATCCAAGTGAACTTCCAAATAAAGCTATGCTCCCCGGCAACAGCGCCAGAAAATTGTCTTGATGACCCACAAGTATAGGGGATCACAATAGTCTTCGCGGGAAGTAAAACCCAATTTATTGATTCGACACAAGGGGAGACAAAGAATACTTGAAAGCCTTAACATCGGAGTTGTCAATTCAGCTGCACCTGGAAACAGACTTGCTTGCAAGAGTTTATCAGTAGTAACAGTTTTATAGCAGTAGCAGTAGTGAGATAACAGCAGCAGAGTAACAAAGACAGCAGTAGTGATTTGATACGCGTTCAACACGCGTCCATTGGGAACCCCAAGAGGAAGGTGTGATGCGTACAACGGCAAGTTTCCCTCAGTAAGAAACCAAGGTTTAATCGAACCAGTAGGAGTCAAGAAGCACGTTGAAGGTTGATGGCGGCGGGATGTAGTGCGGCGCAACACCAGAGATTCCGGCGCCAACGTGGAACCTGCACAACACAACCAAAGTACTTTTCCCCAACGAAACAGTGAGGTTGTCAATCTCACCGGCTTGCTGTAACAAAGGATTAACCGTATTGTGTGGAAGATGATTGTTTGCAGAAAACAGTAGAACAAGTATTGCAGTAGATTGTATTTCAGTATAGAGAATTGGACCGGGGTCCACAGTTCACTAGAGGTGTCTCTCCCATAAGATAAACAGCATGTTGGGTGAACAAATTACAGTTGGGCAATTGACAAATAAAGAGGGCATGACCATGCACATACATATCATGATGAGTATAGTGAGATTTAATTGGGCATTACGACAAAGTACATAGACCGCCATCCAGCATGCATCTATGCCTAAAAAGTCCACCTTCAGGTTATCATCCGAACCCCCTCCAGTATTAAGTTGCAAAGCAACAGACAATTGCATTAAGTATGGTGCGTAATGTAATCAACAACTACATCCTTAGACATAGCATCAATGTTTTATCCCTAGTGGCAACAACACAACACAACCTTAGAACTTTCTCATCACCGTCCCGGTGTCAATGCAGGCATGAACCCACTATCGAGCATAAATACTCCCTCTTGGAGTTACAAGCATCTACTTGGCCAGAGCATCTACTAGTAACGGAGAGCATGCAAGATCATAAACAACACATAGATATAACTTTGATAATCAACATAACAAGTATTCTCTATTCATCGGATCCCAACAAACGCAACATATAGAATTACAGATAGATGATCTTGATCATGTTAGGCAGCTCACAAGATCCGACAATGATAGCACAATGGGGAGAAGACAACCATCTAGCTACTGCTATGGACCCATAGTCCAGGGGTAGACTACTCACACATCACACCGGAGGCGACCATGGCGGCGTAGAGTCCTCCGGGAGATGAATCCCCTCTCCGGCAGGGTGCCGGAGGCGATCTCCTGGATCCCCCGAGATGGGATCGGCGGCGGCGGCGTCTCTGGAAGGTTTTCCGTATCGTGGCTCTCGGTACTAGGGGTTTCGCGACGGAGGCTATTTGTAGGCGGAAGGGCAGGTCAAGAGGCGGCACGAGGGCCCCACACCACAGGGCCGCGCGACCAAGGGTTTGGTGGCCCTGTGCCCCCTCTCTGGCGGTTCTCGGGTGTTCTGGATGCTTCCGGGCAAAATAGGAACCTGGGCGTTGATTTCGTCCAATTTCGAAAATATTTCTTTACTAGGATTTCTGAAACCAAAAACAGCAGAAAACAGGAACTGGCACTTCGGCATCTTGTTAATAGGTTAGTTCCAGAAAATGCACGAATATGACATAAAGTGTGCATAAAACATGTAGATAACATCAATAATGTGGCATGGAACATAAGAAATTATCGATATGTCGGAGACGTATCAGCATCCCCAAGCTTAGTTCTGCTCGTCCCGAGCAGGTAAAACGATAACACAGATAATTTCTGGAGTGACATGCCATCATAACCTTGATCATACTATTTGTAAAGCATATGTAGTGAATGCAGCGATCAAAACAATGTATATGACATGAGTAAACAAGTGAATCATAAAGCAAAGACTTTTCATGAATAGCACTTCAAGACAAACATCAATTAAGTCTTGCATAAGAGTTTAACTCATAAAGCAATAATTCCAAGTAAAGGCATTGAAGCAACACAAAAGAAGATTAAGTTTCAGCGGTTGCTTTCAACTTATAACATGTATATCTCATTGATATTGTCAACATAGAGTAATATAATAAGTGCAATATGCAAATATGTAGGAATCAATGCACAGTTCACACAAGTGTTTGCTTCTTGAGGTGGAGAGAAATAGGTGAACTGACTCAACATTGAAAGTAAAAGAATGGTCCTCATAGAGGAAAAGCATCGATTGCTATATTTGTGCTAGAGCTTTGATTTTGAAAACATGAAACAATTTTGTCAACGGTAGTAATAAAGCATATATATCATGTAAATTATATCTTACAAGTTGCAAGCCTCATGCATAGTATGCTAATAGTGCCCGCACCTTGTCCTAATTAGCTTGGACTACCGGATCATCACAATGCACATGTTTTAACCAAGTGTCACAAAGGGGTACCTCTATGCCGCCTGTACAAAGGTCTAAGGAGAAAGCTCGCATTGGATTTCTCGCTATTGATTATTCTTCAACTTAGACATCCATACCGGGATAACATAGACAACAGATAATGGACTCCTCTTTTATGCATAAGCATGTAACAACAATTAATAATTTTCTCATTTGAGATTGAGGATATATGTCCAAAACTGAAACTTCCACCATGGATCATGGCTTTAGTTAGCGGCCCAATGTTCTTCTCTAACAATATGCATGCTTAACCATCAGGTGGTAGATCGCTCTTACTTCAGACAAGACGAACATGCATAGCAACTCACATGAAATTCAACAAAGAGTAGTTGATGGCGTCCCCAGTGAACATGGTTATCGCACAACAAGCAACTTAATAAGAGATAAAGTGCATAATTACATATTCAATACCACAATAGTTTTTAAGCTATTTGTCCCATGAGCTATATATTGCAAAGGTGAATGATGGAATTTTAAAGGTAGCACTCAAGCAATTTACTTTGGAATGGCGGAAAGTACCATGTAGTAGGTAGGTATGGTGGACACAAATGGCATAGTGGTTGGCTCAAGTATTTTGGATGCATGAGAAGTATTCCCTCTCGATACAAGGTTTAGGCTAGCAAGGCTTATTTGAAACAAACACAAGGATGAACCGGTGCAGCAAAACTCACATAAAAGACATATTGAAAACATTATAAGACTCTACACCATCTTCCTTGTTGTTCAAACTCAATACTAGAAATTATCTAGACCATAGAGAAACCAAATATGCAAACCAAATTTTAGCATGCTCTATGTATTTCTTCATTAATAGGTGCAAAGCATACGATGCAAGAGCTTAATCATGAGCACAACAATTGCCAAGTATCACATTACCCAAGACATTTATAGCAATTACTACATGTATCATTTTCCAATTCCAACCATATAACAATTTAACGAAGAAGAAACTTCGCCATGAATACTATGAGTAGAAACTAAGGACATACTTGTCCATATGCTACAGCGGAGCGTGTCTCTCTCCCATAAAGTGAATGCTAGGATCCATTTTATTCAAACAAAACAAAAAACAAAAACAAACCGACGCTCCAAGCAAAGCACATAAGATGTGATGGAATAAAAATATAGTTTCAGGGGAGGAACCTGATAATGTTGTCGATGAAGAAGGGGATGCCTTGGGCATCCCCAAGCTTAGACGCTTGAGTCTTCTTAGAATATGCAGGGGTGAACCACCGGGGCATCCCCAAGCTTAGAGCTTTCACTCTCCTTGATCATGTTGCATAATACTCCTCTCTTGATCCTTGAAAACTTCCTCCACACCAAACTCGAAACAACTCATTAGAGGGTTAGTGCACAATAAAAATTAACATATTCAGAGGTGACACAATCATTCTTAGCACTTCTGGACATTGCATAAAGCTACTGGACATTAATGGATCAAAGAAATTCATCCAACATAGCAAAAGAGGCAATGCGAAATAAAAGGCAGAATCTGTCAAAACAGAACAGTTCGTATTGACGAATTTTAAAATGGCACCAGACTTGCTCAAATGAAAATGCCCAATTGAATGAAAGTTGCGTACATATCTGAGGATCACACACGTAAATTGGCATAATTTTCTGAGTTATCTACAGGGGAAAACAGCCCAGATTCGTGACAGCAAAGAAATCTGTTTCTGCGCAGTAATCCAAATCTAGTATGAACTTTTCTATCAACGACTTTACTTGGCACAACAAAACACAAAACTAAGATAAGGAGAGGTTGCTACAGTAGTAAACAACTTCCAAGACACAAAATAAAAATAAAGTACTGTAGGTAAAAACATGGGTGGTCTCCCATAAGCGCTTTTCTTTAACGCCTTTCAGCTAGGAGCAGAAAGTGTGTATCAAGTATTATCAAAGAGTGGTGTATTCTCAGCGGGGTGTGGAGTTTTCTCAACCAGGCATAGTATATTAGATACATAAGTTTTAGCATCTCCCTTTTCATTATTCTTAGGCGTGCTACTCTCATCAAACAAATTTTCAGGAACAAGCCAAGCATAGTTATTTTCTAGTGCATCATTCATAGCTAAGAGTTTACATGGTATTGGGGTGCTTTGATCTCCCCACCATCATCAATATTATTAGTGTATCTTATTCTATCCATGTCCATCTTTTCAAGGAGACTAACAAAATTAGTATGAGAACCAAGCATATTAAATTTAGCAAAGACCTTTCTAGCTTCTCTTGCTAGACCACCAAATTCTCTAAGAAGGGTTTCTAAAACAAAATCTCTCTTTTCCCTTTCTTCCATATCGCCAAGTGTGAGAAACATGTGTTGGATCACAGGATTAAGATTAACAAATCTAGCTTCTAACGCGTGTACTAAAGAAGCAACAACAATTTCATAAGTGGGGGCAAGTTCTACCAAGTGTCTATCTTCAAAATCTTCAATGGTACTAACATGATTGAAAAATTCTTCTATATTATTTCTCCCAACTATAGACCCACGTCCTACCGGTATGTCTTTCGTGGTAAAATTAAAAGGAAACATGATGAATCAAGTAAAGTAAATGCAAGTAACTAATTTTTTTGTGTTTTTGATATAGCAAACAAGATAGCAAATAAAGTAAAACTAGCAACTAATTTTTTTGTATTTTGATTTAGTGCAGCAAACAAAGTAGTAAATAAAACTAAGCAAGACAAAAACAAAGTAAAGAGATTGGGAAGTGGAGACTCCCCTTGCAGCGTGTCTTGATCTCCCCAGCAACGGCGCCAGAAAAAGCTGCTTGATACGCGTTCAACACGCGTCCGTTGGGAACCCCAAGAGGAAGGTGTGATGCGTACAGCGGCAAGTTTCCCTCAGTAAGAAACCAAGGTTTAATCGAACCAGTAGGAGTCAAGAAGCACGTTGAAGGTTGATGGCGGCGGGATGTAGTGCGGCGCAACACCAGAGATTCCGGCGCCAACGTGGAACCTGCACAACACAACCAAAGTACTTTGCCCCAACGAAACAGTGAGGTTGTCAATCTCACCGGCTTGCTGTAACAAAGGATTAACCGTATTGTGTGGAAGATGATTGTTTGCAGAAAACAGTAGAACAAGTATTGCGATGATTGTATTTCAGTATAGAGAATTGGACCGGGGTCCACAGTTCACTAGAGGTGTCTCTCCCATAAGATAAACAGCATGTTGGGTGAACAAATTACAGTTGGGCAATTGACAAATAAAGAGGGCATGACCATGCACATACATATCATGATGAGTATAGTGAGATTTAATTGGGCATTACGACAAAGTACATAGACCGCCATCCAGCATGCATCTATGCCTAAAAAGTCCACCTTCAGGTTATCATCCGAACCCCCTCCAGTATTAAGTTGCAAAGCAACAGACAATTGCATTAAGTATGGTGCGTAATGTAATCAACAACTACATCCTTAGACATAGCATCAATGTTTTATCCCTAGTGGCAACAGACAACACAACCTTAGAACTTTCATCCTTGTCCTGTGTCAATGCAGGCATGAACCCACTATCGAGCATAAATACTCCCTCTTGGAGTTACAAGCATCTACTTGGCCAGAGCATCTACTAGTAACGGAGAGCATGCAAGATCATAAACAACACATAGATATAACTTTGATAATCAACATAACAAGTATTCTCTATTCATCGGATCCCAACAAACGCAACATATAGAATTACAGATAGATGATCTTGATCATGTTAGGCAGCTCACAAGATCCGACAATGATAGCACAATGGGGAGAAGACAACCATCTAGCTACTGCTATGGACCCATAGTCCAGGGGTAGACTACTCACACATCACACCGGAGGCGACCATGGCGGCGTAGAGTCCTCCGGGAGATGAATCCCCTCTCCGGCAGGGTGCCGGAGGCGATCTCCTGGATCCCCCGAGATGGGATCGGTGGCGGCGGCGTCTCTGGAAGGTTTTCTGTATCGTGGCTCTCGGTACTGGGGGTTTCGCGACGGAGGCTATTTGTAGGCGGAAGGGCAGGTCAAGAGGCGGCACGAGGGCCCCACACCACAGGGCCGCGCGGCCAAGGGTTTGGTGGCCCTGTGCCCCCTCTCTGGCGGTTCTCGGGTGTTCTGGATGCTTCCGGGCAAAATAGGAACCTGGGCGTTGATTTCGTCCGATTCCGAGAATATTTCTTTACTAGGATTTCTGAAACCAAAAACAGCAGAAAACAGGAACTGGCACTTCGGCATCTTGTTAATAGGTTAGTTCCAGAAAATGCACGAATATGACATAAAGTGTGCATAAAACATGTAGATAACATCAATAATGTGGCATGGAACATAAGAAATTATCGATACGTCGGAGACGTATCATGATTATAGTAAACATCAGGATTAAAATACTGTAGGCACAGGGATGGATGACTGGCGTTACATGGATGAGAGAAACTCATGTAACAATCAAGAGCCTTTGCAGATAGTAATAAAGCGGTATCCAAGTACTAATCAATCAATAGGAATGTGTTCCATATATAGTCGTACGTGCTCGCAATGAGAAACTTGCACAACATCTTTTGTCCTACCAGCCGGTGGCAGCCGGGCCTCTAGGGAATCTACTGGAAATTAAGGTACTCCTTTTAATAGAGCACCGGAGCAAAGCATTAACACTCCGTGAACACATGTGATCCTCATATCACCGCCTTCCCCTTCGGTTGTCCCAATTTCTGTCACTTTGGGGCCTCGGGTTCCGGACAACAATACGTGTATACAACTTGCAGGTAAGATCATTAAACAATGCATATCATCATGAAACAATAACATGTTCAGATCTGAGATCATGGCACTCGGGCCCTAGTGACAAGCATTAAGCATAACAAGTTGCAACAATATCATAAATGTACCAATTACGGACACTAGGCACTATGCCCTAACAATCTTATGCTATTACATGACCAATCTCATCCAATCCCTACCATCCCCTTCAGCCTACAGCGGGGGAATTACTCACACATGGATGGGGGAAACATGGCTGGTCGATGGAGAGGCGTCGGTGGTGATGATGGCGATGATCTCCTCCAATTCCCCATCCCGGCGGAGTGCCAAAACAGAGTTTCTGGTCCCGAGACGGAGTTTCGCGACGGTGGCGGCGTACTGGATGGTTTCTGGCGACTTCGACTTCTCGTCTCGCGTTTTCAGATCGAAACCCTTAAGTAGTCCAGAGGGGGGCGTCAGAGGCTGGCCGAGGCGGCCAAACGCTAGGGCGGCGCGCCCCCCTCCAGGCCACAACGGCCTAGTGTGTGGGGGGGCTGGGCCTCCCCCAGGCCTGCCCTTCTGGCTCCGTGATTCTTCTGGAAAAATAAGCCCTTCGACATAAATTCCGAGGATTTTCCTGAAAGTTGAATTTCTGCACAAAAACGAGACACCAGAGCAATTCTGCTGAAAACAGCGTTAGTCCGTGTTTGTTGTATCCAAAATACACAAATTAGAGGCAAAACAATAACAAAAGTGTTCGGGAAAGTAGATACGTTTTGGACGTATCAGAGCTCTTTGAGGAATTGATATGCAATAAATTGCTAGAGGGCATATTTGTGATAGGTGAATCATAAATATGATATATATATATATAACCTATCATACGCATCTTCTCAAATCACTCAAATGTTCAATAAGAAAATTTTCTTATAAAAGGATTTTTCAAGAATCGCAATATTTTCGAAATAAAGAATTGCACGCCAAGATGCAACCTACAAGAGGTCGGATGCTATAGGAGTATGCATGAATAAGATACTTGTTACCGAGATAGCAATGGCATGATGTAGTAGATAAGAGTTCATCGAACATCCTAGCTTGACTCCAATTTTCACATGGTGACAACACCTTCCTTATAGATGAGACAAGCCTCCATTGCATCTCGAATGTACCTAAAACATCATTCAAGTACATATTGGTCCCCAAACTTATTGGGTCCAACATGGTTAGACAAACCACAATATATAGGATACACTCCATATCAATATGTGCATATTTATAAATGAAGTTGGAATTTCATGCACATCTTAGCCATTTAGGATTTGATGGAGTATACCCTATATAATGGATCAAAGAAAGCAATCATGCTACACATATAAACAAATTACATATAAGCATGCACAAAGACTTTAAAGATCCAAGAAAGATACACTTTGGACAAAACACCAAATGAATTCAAAAAGGCATAAAGGTGTGACCAAACAAATTTGTTGTCCAAATTATATCAAAGAAGCAAATCACAAAAGATTTGTTCAACAAAGTTCAACAAATGAACTACGAAGAAACCTTTGAGCATAAAGGATGAAATAAAACAAACATGCACAAAGATTTATCTCATTCAAGCAAATAAAACATGTAAGAAGGAATGAGATATCAAACTCCCAAAAGAGCAAGGTTCGAACAAATAAACCAAACCCTCTACACTTTTCACAATGGCACAATGTACCGTAAGGAACAGGTTTGTCTTCCAAAACAAACACTTGATATGAATCAAGAGAATTTATCAAAGGGACAAAGAAGACACGTGGGAGCAACAAGGATTTCTTGGAAATAAAATAAGTAAATAAGAAGCAATCCAAGGTGAAGATGATCCATGAATTCAACCACATACAAGGTTATCAATTGTCAAAGACAATGAGTATATTGGAAATAATTTTCGGTGGTGAATTGACAATGATAGTAAGCATCAACTTCACAATAAAAGGCATAGGATAAGTATATAGAATTAAGCACTATGCACGGATGAAGATTCTTGATAGCTTCAACTAGTCAAACAATCACGCACGACAATGATTAGAATAACATGAAGCAAACGGTGTCCCAAATAAGATATAGAGATATGTATTTGAGGAAAAACCGTACCAAGAATTTCTTACTCAAACAAGAATCCTTAAGATGAGCCAATAGAAACTTTTCAATAGAAGTGGAGCTTGTTTGAGCAAACATGCCACCTAGGAACAAGATAATTAAGAGCATCAACTCTAAGTGGCATAACCTCATATGTTCACATTTTCTAGGCTTGTGATATGTACAAAACATATTACTCCCCCATAATGTGATAAAACATTTCTTCTAAACAAGAGGCAACTAAAATTCAACTAGAGATGATTAATGGACATTTAGAATTTGAATTTCTCATGAGTATGGCATACCACATAGTGACTAGATAATCTTGCAATATCAATACTAAGTGGTGGTACCCATGTACACACATTTTTAGAGAAAGAGAGATGCACAATGCATATCACTCCCCCAAAATGGAAGTGTTCCATTAATCACTCAAAGAGAACCAAATAAGATATCATCAAGATGCATTAGGCTCAAAACAATACACAAATATATGATGAGTCAAACAAACATACTTGAATACACAAGATAGGCAAGTAAGACTCAACACATACAAACACATATTTGATACAAAACCAAACATGCAAAGGGGCAAGTAACTTACAATAAATATGAAGAGTTGAAGTATAAGTTACCGCAAGGAGGAACATTGGATATAAGATATAGATAATGATCCATACGACTTGGCTTGGTCAAAATATAATATATGAAGATCCCTTAATTCTTCATGAATTAGCCAAGTCTCCAATGACCTCCACATGCACCTATTGATCAAGTTTGAGCTTGTTGGCCCCCAACCAAGTTGGGTCCTAAGAGGTTAGTCACAATAGGCTTGGCAACCCAAATGGTTCTTTTCTTGAAACCACTTTGAGTTCCAACAAACTTGGCAAACACATTGCCATCCTTATCCTTACTAAGAGAATAATCATCATCAACAATGATAGGGTTGGATAAGGTACCACTTAAACATGAAGAAGCAAAGTGCCCCTTCTCACGGCATAAGTAGCAAGTGTTCCCCTTTCTCTTCTTTATTGATTTCTTCTCTTGGGGAACAATATCTTGATTCTTCTTGGGAAGTGGCCTATCTTCAACTTGAGGTCGAGCATGAGCTTGACCTTGACCTTGTGGCCATTTCCCTTGTTGTTTCTCACTCAAGTGCTTCTTCTTCTTCAATGGGCATGATCTAACGTGATGCCCTTCAACCTTGCACTTGAAGCAAACCAACTTGGCCGGATCCTTGACTTTGTCTTGGCCCTTCTTCTTGTTGCTCTTGCTCTTGGACTTGTTCTTGTTATTGGAGTTGAATCCAAGTCCACTCTTGTCATTGGGGGATTATTGCACACTTAGCATCTTGTCAAGTGCGGTTTCCCTTCATGACGCTTTTCCAAGTCTTTCTTCAAAGAAAGGAATTGGGCCTCGAGCTCTTTAATTTCGTCTACATGGTTAGTAGAAATACAAGTACTAGAGGAAGTAGAAGCTTCATTGTTAGAGCAACGAGGCAAAGCAAGTAATCCAACACAAGGTGTGTCACTAGTTTGACTAGATGGATTACATGGACTAGCACATGGCAATATAGCATTTGTAGTAGAGATTGTGCTAGTGTCCACATGAGTCTCACAAGATGTTACCTTAGTGATATTAGCCTCATGAGCTAACTTTAGCCCATCATAGGAAATTAGAAGATCATCATGAGAGCCCGAGAGCTTTTTATGACTTTCTTCCAATTCCCTATAATTGCTAGTTAGCGACTCAAGTTGAGCCCTCAACTCAACATTCTCCTTTAAGATAGATGCTTCACAAGAAGTAGAGTTAGTAACACAAGCATCAACAATAGTTTTTTCATTTTCATGCATATAGGATTCAAATTTTTGTGTAAGCATAAAATTAGTATGCTTCTCATCTTTTAGCTCATGCTTGAGGAGAGTGAATCTCATTTTACCATTTTCAACATGGGACTCCAACTCCACTATGGTTTCCCTATATTTATTCAAGGTATCCATAGAGTCTTCGAGATTAGCATGAGCTTCTTTATTACCACGAAGAGAAGCATAAACCATTGCCATATCATGCACCAAGGTATTATATTCTTCATCATTATCATCATCATCATTCTCATCATTAGAGGATGTGTTAGGAGTCAAAGTAGGAGATACCTTTGATCCATTTGCCATAAGGCACATGTGCATACCGGAGGATGAAGATGAAGATATTCTTGAATCCTCATTTGAAATCATGTCTTGATCCATAGAGTGTTCGGTTTCCTCTACATTGTTAGTCAACAAGCAACTAGAGGAAATAGAAGCATTTTGATTATGGGAGCAAGACAAGGCAAGCATATCATCATGAGATCTATGTAAGCAATTTACACATGATATGCAAGGACTATCAACACAAGCATGTAGACTATTTTCAATGCTCGATGTGTTTATGTCCAAAGAGGAAACATTGCAATGAGATAGAGATGAAGAGTCGTCAATATTGAGCACAATATCAACATTGCAATTTCCCTCACCACTCACCATATCATTACCTTGTGTCTTGCAACACGTTGGTGAAGTGGAAGTAGATGATATATCCTCATGGCTGGAGGTGGAAGCAACTTGGAGCTATTCATGATGTGAAGGGGAAGAGAGCTCCTCGGAGACACCACCGACCAAATGAGAAATGGATCCACCAAACATTTCTTTAAGCTTGATCCACATCTCATGAGACAACTTTTCGCTTTATATATATCAAGAACCTACGAAAATCGAGTCTCAAGGAGAATAAAAGCTCATTAGATACTAGAGCTTCAAGATGTAAGTTTTTCTCATCCTCTAAAGATAGATTTTGAGGATCCATCGGATGAGAAAAACCTACATCTAGAAATTGCTCAATGTTTGGACACAAGGTCCGAAGATTGCAAAGCAAGCAATTTCGCCACAAAAGATAATTTGTGCCAACAAGGATAATTGTGTCATTGTGCACTAAATTACTAGCCGACATCTTTACTCTCAAGGCGGTGAAGCCTTAAACAAGGAGAGACCTTGCTCTGATACCAATTGAAAGATCGAGATGTCGCCTAGAGGGGGGGGGGGTGAATATGCAATTAAGAACTCTTACGGATTTGTCTTGTAAGAATGCAGAATTAAACTATCGTTTACTTTACAAGCACAAACCCTAGATATGCTAAGCTCAACTAAGTGTAACAATAACAACTAGAGCTAAGCAAGATAGGCACAAGATATATGTAGCACAAGTGATAGCAAGATATATGTACTTCAAGCACGATGGCTATCACAAGGAAAGAGAGCTCGGGTATAGAAATAACCGAGGCACGCTGAGACGAGGATGTATTCCCGTGTTCCCTTCCTTTGCAAGAAGGTACGTCACGTTTGGAGGAGTGGAGGTCTGATACGTCTCAAACGTATCTATAATTTCTTATGTTCCATGCTAGTTTTATGACAATACCTACATGTTTTGTTCACACTTTATATCGTTTTGATGCATTTTCTGGAACTAACCTATTAACGAGATGCCGAAGTGCCAGTTCCTGTTTTCTGCTGTTTTTGGTTTCAGAAATCCTAGTAAGGAAATATTCTCGGAATTGGACGAAATCAAGGCCCACGATCTTATATTTCCACGAAGCTTCCAGAACACCGGAGAAGCACCAGAGGGGAGGCCCAGGGCCTCCACACAACATGGCGGCGCGGACAGAGAGGGGGGCGCGCCCCCCTACTGTGTGGGTCCCCCGTGGCCCTTCCGACTCCGCCTCTTCGCCTATTTAAAGCTCCCTGACCTAAAACATCGATACGAATAAGCCACGGTACGAGAAACCTTCCAGAGCCACCGCCATCGCGAAGCCAAGATCTGGGGGACAGAAGTCTCTGTTCCGGCACGCCGCCGGGATGGGGAAGTGCCCCCGGAAGGCTTCTCCATCGACATCACCACCATCTTCATCACCGCTGCTGTCTCCCATGATGAGGAGGGAGTAGTTCTCCCTCGAGGCTAAGGGCTGTACCGGTAGCTATGTGGTTCATCTCTCTCTCCCATGTGATCTTTATGTGATCATGAGCTTTGTGATATAGTTGAATATCATCTATGTGCTACTCTAGTGATGTTATTATAGTAGTCTATTCCTCCTTCATGATGTAATGGTGACAGTGTGTGCATCATGTAGTACTTGGCGTAGGTTATGATTGTAATCTCTTGTAGATTATGGAGTTAACTATTACTATGATAGTATTGATGTGATCTATTCCCCCTTTTATAGTGTAATGGTGATAGTGTGTGCGCTATGTTAGTTCTCGGTCTAAATTGCAATGATCTATTATGCACTCTAAGGTTATTTAAATATGAACATCGAATGTTGTGGAGCTTGTTAACTCCGGCATTGAGGTGCTCTTGTAGCCCTACACAATGAATGGTGTTTGTCATCCAACAAGAGAGTGTAGAGAAAGTAGTATTTGTTTATTCGGTTATGTGATCAATGTTGAGAGTGTCCACTAGTGAAAGTATGATCCCTAGGCCTTGTTTCCAAGCACTGAAACTCCGTTTATTTACTATTCTGTTGCATGTTTACTCGCTGCCATCTTTATTTCAGATTGCTATTACCACTCATATTCATCCATATTACTTGTATTTCACTATCTCTTCGCCGAACTAGTGCACCTATACATCTGACAAGTGTATTAGGTGTGTTGGGGACACAAGAGACTTCTTGTATCGTGATTGCAGGGTTGCTTGAGAGGGATATCTTTGACCTCTTCCTCCCTTAGTTCGATAAACCTTGGGTGATCCACTTAAGGGAAACTTGCTGCTGTTCTACAAACCTCTGCTCTTGGAGGCCCAACACTGTCTACAAGAATAGAAGCACACGTAGACATCGAGCACTTTTCTGGCGCCGTTGCCGGGGAGGTAAGGTAAAAGGTATTCACATCCTCCGACTACTAAGCTATTTCCTAGCACTGTTGCCGGTGTGTGAGTGCTCGAAGCTATTTCCTTTAGATCCTGCAATTGCATCTTTTTGTTTCTTGTTTTACACTAGTAAGGCATAATGGAAAACAACTGTGAGCTTTTTATTCTATTTCCTGAGTTAAGACATGGATTGTGTGCTGCGAAAATTAAAAAACCTATGGAATCTTATTTGCATGCTAGTAGCAATGATATTAGTATGAACGCTTTGAACACCATTGTTGCTAATGATATGGAAAATTCTAAGCTTGGGGAAGCTGGTTTTGATGAGCATGATATTTTTAGTCCCCCAAGCATTGAGGAGAAAATTTTCTTTGATGATACTTTGCCTCCTATTTATGATGATTATAGTGATAGTGGTCTTTTGGTGCCACCTACTATGGAGAGTAAATTTTGTTATGATTATACTATGCCTCCTACACTTGATGAGAATAATAATGATAGCTACTTTGTTGAATTTGCTCCCACCACAACTAATAAAACTGATTATGCTTATGTGGAGAGTAATAATTTTATGCATATAGCTCATGATAAGAATGTTTCATGTGATAGTTATATTGTTGAATTTGTTCATGATGCTACTGAAAGTTATTATGAGAGAGGGAAACATGGTTATATGCATCTTAATAATATTAAGTTTCCCCTCTTTATGTTGAGAATTTTGAAGTTGCGCTTGTATTGCCTTCTTATGCTTGTCACTTTGTTCTTCATGAATTTATTTGTATACAAGATTCCTTTTCATAGGAAGTGGGTTAGGCTTAAATGTGTTTTGAATTTGCTTCTTGATGCTCTCGTTTGCTTCAACTCTTATTTCTTGCGCGAGCATCATTAAAATTGCTGAGCCCATCTTAATGGCTATAAAGAAAGAACTTCTTGGGAGATAACCCATGTGTTTATTTTGGTACTGTTTTGTTGTGTCTTGGAAGTTGTTACTACTGTAGCAACCTCTCCTTATCTTATTTTATTGCATTTTTGTGCCAAGTAAAGTCTTTGACAGCAAGGTTCATACTAGATTTGGATTATTGCGCAGAAACAGATTTCTGTCTGTCACGAATTTGGGCAGGGTTCTCTGTAGGCAACTCAGAAAAATCTGCCAATTTACGTGGCTGATCCTCAGATATGTACGCAACTTTCATTCAATTTGAGCATTTTCATCTGAGCAAGTCCAGCGCCTCTAAAAAATTCGTCTTTATGGACTGTTCTGTTTTGACAGATTCTGCCTTTTATTTCGCATTGCCTCTTTTGCTGTGTTGGATGGATTTCTTTGTTCCATTAACTTCCAGTAGCTTTGGGCAATGTCCAGAAGTGTTAAGAATGATTGTGTTACCTCTGAACATGTGAATTTTCGATTATGCACTAACCCTCTAATGAGTTTGTTTCGAGTTTGGTGTGGAGGAAGTTTTCAAGGGTCAAGAGAGGAGGATGATACAATATGATCAAGAAGAGTGAAAAGTCTAAGCTTGGGGATGCCCCCGTGGTTCATCCCTGCATATTTCAAGAAGACTCAAGCGTCTAAGCTTGGGGATGCCCAAGGCATCCCCTTCTTCATCAACAATTTATCAGGTTTCTTCTCTTGAAACTATATTTTTAGTCGGTCACATCTTATGTACTTTACTTGGAGCGTCTGTTTGTTTTTATTTTCGTTTTGTTATTTTCATTCTCTGAATAAATTCATGCTTGTGTGGGAGAGAGACACGCTCCGCTTTTTCATATCAACACTGATGTTCTTAGTTCTATATTTAATGTTCATGGCGGAGTTGAAAACCGCTTCGTTAATTGCTATATGGTTGGAAACGGAAAATGCTTCATGTGGTAATTGGTATAATGTCTTGAATAATTGATACTTGGCAATTGTTGTGCTCATATAGATCATGTTTAAGCTCTTGCATCATGTACTTTGCACCTATTAATGAAGAACTACATAGAGCTTGTTAAAATTTGGTTTGCATGATTAGTTTCTCTAGAGTCTAGATATTTTCTGGTTGAGGTGTTTGAACAGCAAGGAGACGATGTAAAGTCTTATAATACTTACAATATGTTCATATGTGAGTCTTGCTGCACCATTTTATACTTGAGTTTGCTTCAAACAACCTTGCTAGCCTAGCCTTGTATTGAGAGGAATTCTTCTCGTGCATCCAAATCCTTGAGCCAAAAACTATGCCATTTGTGTCCACCATACCTACCTACCACATGGTATTTCTCTGCCATTCCAAAGTACATTAATTGAGTGCTACCTTTAAACTTCTATTCTTTGCCTTTAAAATACATAGCTCATGGGAAAATAGCCTTAAAAACTATTGTGGTGAAGAATATGTACTTATGTATCTTATTTCTTAATAAGTTGCTTGTTGAGCGGTAACCATGTTTCTGGGGACGTCATCAACTATTACACCTTTGTTGAATATCATGTGAGTTGCTATGCATGTTCGTCTTGTATGAAGTAAGGGCGATTTTCATGATCAAATGGTTTGAGTATGCATATTGTTAGAGAAGAACATTGGGCCGCTAACTAAAGCCATGAATCATGGTGGAAGTTTCAGTTTGGACAATTAATCCTCAATCTCTTATGAGAATTTTATCTGTTGTTGAATGCTTATGCATTAAAGAGGAGTCCATTATCTGTTGTCTATGTTGTTCCGGTATGGATGTCTAAGTTGAGAATAATCAAAAGCGAGAAATCCAATGCGAACTTTCTCCTTAGACCTCTGTACAGGCGGCATAGAGGTACCCCTTTGTGACACTTGGTTGAAACATATGCTATGCAATGATAATCCATGTTAACCCAAGCTAATTAGGACAAGGTGCGAGCACTATTGGTAATCTATGCATGAGGCTTGCAACTTATAGGATATCTTATACATAACGCATATGCTTTATTACTACCGTTGACAAAATTGCTTCTATGTTTTCAAAATAAAAGCTCTAGCATAAAAATAGTAATCCATGCTTCCCTCCGCGAAGGGCCTATCTTCTACTTTATTGTTGAGTCAGTTTACCTATTCCTTCTATCTTAGAAGCAAACACTTGTGTCAACTATGCATTGATTCTTACATGTTTACCTATTGCACTTGTTATATTGCTTTATGTTGACAACTATCCATGAGATATACATGTTACAAGTTGAAACCAATTACTGAAACTTCATCATCCTTTGTGTTGCTTCAATACCTTTTACTTTGAATCTATTGCTTTATGAGTTAACTCTTATGCAAGACTTATTGATGCTTATCTTGAAAGTACTATTCATGAAAAGTCTTTGCTATATGATTCAGTTGTTTAGTCATTATCTTTACTATCACTTCATTCACTTCATATGCTTTACAATAGTATTGATTAAGATTATGTTGGTAGCATGTCACTTAAGAAATTATCATTGTTATCATTTACCTACTCGAGGGCGAGTAGGAACTAAGCTTGGGGATGCTTGATACGTCTCAAACGTATCTATAATTTCTTATGTTCCATGCTAGTTTTATGACAATACCTACATGTTTTGTTCACACTTTATATCGTTTTGATGCATTTTCTGGAACTAACCTATTAACGAGATGCCGAAGTGCCAGTTCCTGTTTTCTGCTGTTTTTGGTTTCAGAAATCCTAGTAAGGAAATATTCTCGGAATTGGACGAAATCAAGGCCCACGATCTTATATTTCCACGAAGCTTCCAGAACACCGGAGAAGCACCAGAGGGGAGGCCCAGGGCCTCCACACAACATGGCGGCGCGGCCAGAGAGGGGGGCGCGCCCCCTACTGTGTGGGTCCCCTGTGGCCCTTCCAACTCCGCCTCTTCGCCTATTTAAAGCTCCCTGACCTAAAACATCGATACGAATAAGCCACGGTACGAGAAACCTTCCAGAGCCGCCGCCATCGCGAAGCCAAGATCTGGGGGACAGAAGTCTCTGTTCCGGCACGCCACCGGGACGGGGAAGTGCCCCCGGAAGGCTTCTCCATCGACATCACCACCATCTTCATCGCCGCTGCTGTCTCCCATGATGAGGAGGGAGTAGTTCTCCCTCGAGGCTAAGGGCTGTACCGGTAGCTATGTTGTTCATCTCTCTCTCCCATGTGATCTATGTGATCATGAGCTTTGTGATCTAGTTGAATATCATCTATGTGCTACTCTAGTGATGTTATTAAAGTAGTCTATTCCTCCTTCATGATGTAATGGTGACAGTGTGTGCATCTAGTAGTACTTGGCGTAGGTTATGATTGTAATCTCTTGTAGATTATGGAGTTAACTATTACTATGATAGTATTTGTAACACCCCAAATTTTAAAACAAACAGAAAATGAATTTCCTTTTTCCAAAAATGAGAACCAACAAAAACTTTTCTTACATAGAGTGCTATGCCTAGTGCTCATACCTAGTATTTGTGTTTTGCCATGATGAGTGTTATTGTGCTTATGCGCTAAACCCTAAAACCCTAAAGTGATCCAGTGAAGATCACCAACCAAATAAAATAAAAGAGAAAGAAATCAAATAAGAAAAACCCTAAATCCTAACCTTCTCAAAAATCATTTGGATCTATTTTGAGAAACCAAAATAAAAGAAAAGACATATGTGAGCATATAGCCCTAATAGGTAAATCTTGAACCCTACCTTTATTATTTTTGCTAAATGGTAGTGAACCATTGTGAACCCCACTAAACCCTAAACCTCATCTCTCTTGTCACAAATCTTTGAAAACCAAAATAAAAAGAGGTGATCTTAAATAAGAAAAAGGCATTTGCAAGCCTATGGCTACTTTTTGCAAATGCTCCAACCTTGAGTGTTGACCTTGGTAGATGATTTGAAATACATCAACACACTCAACCAAGTACTTACCAACCAACTCAAGTGAGAAATAAAATAAAATCAAACATATGCATAGAGGTAAATGTGGCACTTAGCCAAAATATTAAATCTTGACCTAGGCACTCACATTGTCCTAAAATGGTGTGAACCTTTTACCAAACTTAATCTAACACCAAATAAACCTCATCCTTGTTAAAATGAAGCAAAGAAAAATAAAAGAATAAAAGTTAGAAAATCACCAAAACCCTCACATAGGCCTTATGCCATTTTTATAAATCTTGACCCTAGACCATTTTGGTCTTCACCATTATTTGTAGTATGTTACTAAACACTTATTACAACTATTGGAACCAAAGAGACACAATTCAAATCAAAATCCAACTCAAATTGTGCTCACATATGATGATGGTCAAACCTGCCAATTATATTCTGGTCACTACTTTGAGCCCCTGCAATTCAATATTTTCAAACTAAACTTTCTCAACTCTTTGCATGTCATCCAAGAGGACATCAAGATGAACAACTTTTGTAAAGACAACCATGCCAAATTCACCTTGGATAAAAATCTATCGTCATGCAAAGTTAGGACTTTTTAATATTTGGAACAATCTCACACTTAGCATTTTTGCCAATCTTTGAATTTGAAAATTCCACCACCACCTCTCATTCTCTCTGATCATTTGCACCTCAACTAAACACCCCATTTTCAAAATTGGTAGCCATTTGAACTCAATCAAAATTGGGCAAAAATTGATGAAATACAAAAAGGGGACAAACAACACTATTTGAAATAGTGTCCTACACCCAACCCTAATGCCCTAAACCACTCTACCCTGTCCCCTTGTCCCCTCTCCTCTCTCCACCAGCATAGCAACCCTAGGAGGGGAAGCTAGCAAGCAAGAACATGGCCATGCCGGCCATGTCGCCACCATGCCGTGCCCCCCCTCTCCTCATTCTTCCCCAACCATGGCCAGGGCACCACAGAGCGCCACCACACCTCCCTAGACCTCCCTAGCCACGCCACTGTCGAGGAGGAGGCCGACAGCCGCCTGAACGCGCGCGCCCAAGGACGGCCATGCCATGCCGATGACGTCGCCGCAGTACACGTACGGGCACCACTGGCCAGGTGCCGCACGGCCACCTCGTACAGCCCCTGGTCCCTCCCTCGATGCCTTGAGCATCACCGTGCCACCGCGGATGCGCCAGACACGCTCTCGACCGCGACCCATGACCGCCACCGCCGGAGGCGACGACACGATCCCGCCGCAGCCGCGCCAGTACGCGCCATCGCCCGATAGTCGTACGCCTCGCCGTACCGCGCCATTAATGCTCACCGTACAGCCATGACGTCGCCTACCTCCTGCGCCCCTTCCTCGCTCCTTCGCCGCTTTGGAACGACGACCTCGCCGTTGACCTCGCCCGCGCCCCGCAGCACCTCGGGCTTCTATAAAAGGAGCAGGCCCCGACCCTCTCTCAGCACATCAGTCGCTTCCCCGCCTTCCTCTCATTCGCCAATCCCCCTTCCCCTCCTCGAATTGGCCCTCCATCGCCGGAATTTGACCGGAGTCCGCCGCGCCAGTACCTCAGCAACGCCGACGATTGGCGCCGTCCCCGGAGCTCCCACGACCACCATTGAGTCCGTCGTCGTCCGCAACATCGACCTGCATCAACGCCGCCGCTCGCCGGATTCCCTGCTCGCCACCGACCCCCTACCTCCTCCGTGCCCTCGTCTGCCTCTCGTCGACGACGACGACTCTCCCCCGTTCGATCTGCTTCTGATCTAACGGCTCACAGTGACAGATACCGTTTCGGTAAGATTGAGTCGTTGACCACTGGGCCCCATGCTGTCAGGCAGCCCACGCGTCTGTGGACCGTGGTGGGCTGGGCAGGCTGTTAGTTTTTGAATCTGGCCCGTTAGATTTTTCCCGCTCAGCCCATTTATTCAAATTCGAATTTCCAGATTTTGTTTAAACTCAATACTGGCCCTGTGTTTGAAATTCAATAGAATCTGTTTGGCTTGGCCAAATTTAGCAAACTTTATATGGTTGGAAAGCTACTGAAAATATCTACAAAACCCCACTGGTCCCACTTCAAAATCTTGTATATAATTAATGTGACATAAATAACAAGGCAGGGACTTTTGTGATTTCAAATAAATCTTAAAAATCAACCAATTTGAATTTTTAAGTAAATCCAATTGCTATAATTCAAATTTCACTTGCACTAATTGTTTATGAAAAAATATGGTCTGGTTACCTTGAGTGATCATGGCCCAAATTAATTAAAAGACTAGATGGCTATTTCTAGTCAAAGATATTTTCTAAAACTATTAATAAAACACATGGGAGTTTTTCTCTCATTTAAATCTTGTCATGAACCATTCAAAATGAGGTAGAGACTCTGGTCATTTAGGTCTCATATGAATTATTTGATGATATTAAATCTTTACCATATTAGGATTAAATTGTATGAGGTGCTTCACCTCATTTAAATCATTTTCTTAAATGATGAGTATGAAGAGGTTGACTTAGTCAACCTAGGTCATATATTATTCATAAGAGAAATTAAATCTTAATAATATAATGAGAGGAAATTATTTCTCTAAGTAATTAAAAGTAACACCTTAATTGTTATGAGAGGAAATTATTTTTCTTAAATAAGAAAACAACACATCTACCCACTTAATAGTAATGTGTGATGCTAGTTTAATTTGCGTAAATTATATGAGGTGTTTCACTTCATTTAAATCTTGTCCCAAGCACTTTCATATGAAGTTTGGACCCCTGGTCAAATGCTCTCATATGAAATACTTGGAGATTTTAAATCATTTGTAGAAGTGTTAAATAGTATGTGGTATCTCTGCCTCATTTAAATCATTTTCTCAAATGATGATGATGAATGGTTGACTTAGGACAACCTGAATTCATGAGTGATTTTTTGAGAAATTAAATCTTAAAGAAGATTCAATGAGAGGAAAATATTCCTCAAGAACTATATGGAAACTATCATTTACATATGAAATGAGAGGAAATTATTTTTCCTCAAGCAAGACCACCAATGCACCAAATTGTATTAATTGTGGGAATAGAATAGTTTGTGTGAATACATGTGATGTTTAGAATAGCAAATGAATTGCTTGGTGATTGTACCTCGTGTTCGTATTTTAGACGCTAGTACCGAGGAGTATCAAGAGGAGGAGGTCTACTTTCAAGGAGAAGAAGACCACTTTGACCACCTCAACAACCAAGGCAAGCTAACACCATTGCAAGTTCTATTGTTGCAAGATAATACTCTTGCAAAGTGCAAAGCTCACCTTGAGCAAGGCATTACCCATCTACTTTATGTTCATGATCCTATTGCCCAGTTTTACTTTACAAGCTTTACTCACTTTGGTTTTATCAAAGTACTTTTTGATTCATGATTCACTTGGTTAGTATGGGATTAGTACAAGAGTATCAATGTTACCCTAGAAGCAAAGCAAAGTACTTAGCACCCCTCATACTTAGATGCTAGTGCTAAATTAAAATTGACTACTCTAGATGGGAACATGTGTTTGTGAAATGATGATGGTGAAAACCTTGGAATGAGGAATCATTTCCATTGAAAGACTTTGAAGGTGAATATGACATGAATTTGACTTGGTGAATTTTACAAAAAACTGATGGTTGGGTTCGGATGCGATACCATTCCAATTTTACAAGTACCCCCACAATACCTGATATGGGTAGGGCTTAACTAGAAGTTTATGTATCTTAGTATGGGTTCCCTCTAAACAAGCGTCATCGGGGTTATGCCAAGGGCTGCCTCCAACGAGATATGAAATGATGTGATATGACGTGAAATGAGGTGAATGTCCGGCCCAAACCCTGTGCAGTTCCCAGGCTGACAGTTTGTCTTCACTGGGAGGCCAAGCTCATGGGGAAAGATGCCTATACTAGGGTATGTAAGTGAAAGGTTATGGTTGGTAGTCCGCACACGGAGTGTGATAAATCAGGGCCAGTTAACCCTGACGGATTATTGCAAATGTTGTGGCACAAGTGTACGACCTCTGCAGAGTGTAGAACTATTCGAATAGCCGCGTCCACGGTTATGGACGGTTGGAAAGGCCATACTGTTCCGTCATCAGACCATTTTCAAAAATGTGACATGTGAAGGGTGACTTGTGATTTGAACTTGAAATGGTGACTTTGACTTGAACACAACTGAGTTGTGGGAATGACACTAATGTTCCCACTTGAGTTAGTTAGCACGTGAAGAGTTTTTATTTCAAATACTTGTGAACTAAAATTGGCTTTATGCAAAAGAAACTATAGCTTAGCACCCCCTTACCAGAAATGTTAGTACTTACATTAGTATTAGTTTGCGAGTACTTTAAAGTACTCACGACTTTGTCCCTGGCTATTCAAATGGCCTGACTATGAAGAGGAGAAGCAGTATGAAGATGATGAACAGCAGGACGTCTACGACAACTAGAACTACTCCTGACGTCAAGCGTTGGCCTGTGGACTATAGAGCCCCCTTCTATCTACGCTTCCGCTATGTATTTGTGATGTGTGTTGAAACAATAGTTCAACTATTATTGTAATATTGGATCATGTGATCTATTTGTAAGACGACTATGATATGTAATGAATGATGACTTATGATATTCAACTGTTATGTCTCGCAACAACAATATTCCTGGGATTGCGATGTATGGCATAACAGGCATCTGGACTTAAAAATCCGGGTGTTGACAAGTTGGTATCAGAGCCATTGTTTGACCTTAGGAGACCCTAGTTAGAATGGACGTCTGAAAAACTTAGTTTCAAAACCAATGAAGTGAATACTTATGAAAATTTATTCTTACTCTTATCCTTGATAACTTTTTCAAAAAGAGAAATTTATGCTCTACTTTTCTTTAAAATTCTACATAAAATTTTGCACACTTGATCCCTTCACTAACTTACTTACCCTAATTGCTCATAGATGGAGTACCAATGGGAGTTCTATCAGCTTGGTCACGGAGGCGACTGTCACATCCCAAAATTTTTGAATGTGAAAATAAAATAAAGCGAGTGTTTGTTTGTTTGTCATTGTTGAAATTTCCCAAGGAAATAAAACTTTTTGAAGTATTTTCCAAAATATAATTTTCACAACCTTTTAATTTAAAAATATTCCAAACCAAACCTATTTCTATTTTAAAGGTTTTGCAATCATATATGTTTTTTTTAAGAGAACAGCCACAAACCTTATGAACGTTGGTTATCAATGGCCATGTAGCCATATAGGCTAAAGTGCATAAAATTATTTTTTATATTTCCAGTATAGACAATAAATAGGTTACTTAATGTCCCAAAATATTATTTTAATTTTTACAAATGTTTAGAAATTCGTTTGGCTTCATTTGAAGCCCTAAATTAAAAGTTTGAAAAGAAATAAGTAAAAAAAAAAATCGGACCAACTTACGCTGTGCAGCTGAAACGACTAAGCCCAAGTCATCCCACCGTGACTCCCTCCATTAGTTTTTCTCTCTTCTTTGTATTTCTTTCTTTGGGCCGTTTTCTCTCTTGGCCCATCTAAACTGACCAAACCAGCCCCCATCTCTCGTCGCCTTCTTCCTCGTGTTCACCTAACCCTTCAAGAAACGTACAGCAATGGCAGTCACTCCCTCTCTCTAATTTTCCCATCAATTGCATGACCGTTTCTTCTCGACTTAAACACGAAAACTGCTCAGTATTTGATGGGGAATCCGTTCAGGGAATAAGTTTTATATTTAATGGACTTAATCTCCGAAACACAAACGGTGAACCGAATGCCACCCGTCGGCATACACCTCCCGATCTCTCCCCTCAGACCATATCAATGCAAACTAGGCAGAGCACCATGTGTCTCTCATTCGTCTCCATCTCTTTCGTTCTCAAACTTTTCCGAGAGATCCTCTGTACAGCTCATACCATCCATGTCAAGATCAGCCCCAACTTCGAGTTCATCGTTAGATTCCGTCGTCCTCGGTGATCATTTCGTCGATTCCCTACACCAAGAGATTCTCCTCGTCAAGGACTACCTCCAGGACATGGTTGTGCACCTTGTTATCACTGTTTGTCGCGTCGCCGTTGTTCCGCCGGCCACGGTAACGACGCCGTCGTTTTTATCGAATAACAAGGGACTCAGGCCCTGGTTATTTTGTATTCCTTTTTTTCTCTAGACCATGTGAATCTCTGATGCCTTGGTTCGTTTTCTTTGGCACCGAAGGGAAGCAACGCCGAGCTTCCGAAAGTCGTCGTTAGGCACACCTCCGGTTGACCGCCACGCCACGCACACAGAAGGAGCGGCTGGAAACCAGAGACCTCGTACCTGTATTCATCTCATTATCATGGACGTGCTAGCACAATCCCGAAGCGCAACAGATCAACGTCGTCGTACATGTCCGCCTCGCCAACGTCGTTCTCCTCTTCATCCTTGCCGACCAGCTCGGCCACTGTAAGTCGCCAACACTACCAGTCGATTCTATCTAGCGAGCATTGCACGAATTAGATAGGTTTTAAATCTACTCGAATAGTACACGCCCGTGACACGAGCAAAGGCACGCGGGCGTGTACTGATTCCTAGTAGGATCCATCAGTTTCGTAATAGGTTGTGCTAGCTCATGTCAAACTTTAAATTCCACAACAATAGATCTATAGCTCCATTTCAGATGTTTTCTCTGTTGTTAAGTTCGTAATTATTTTCTCTACAACTTTTGTGTAGAAAGTTTTTCCATCCGAGAAATTTTCTCGGACAACTTTTCGGACACCACTAGAATTCTAACCGCGTATTGTAAAATTCATACCTTAAGTTCTACACGTCGGTTTTCGACAAACTCTATACCGTTGGAATCAGTAAAATGCCTAGATCATTCTGGACATTTTGCATGTTAGATTCACACACTTTATTTTCACGGTATATCTATGGTCCGCAATATCGTTCTCGGACTATGCAAATCATTTAGATATATTCATGATGTTCCATGATCATATCTATCCAAATCATATTTGCCCTTTCCAGATTATTCAAATACAAATTGGATCATTTGAGTAATTCTACATATCACTACATCATAAATAAGCCTATGTGTTACTTATGCTATTAGATGAGTGTTGTCACATTCTACATAATGGCATTTCAGTTCCACCCTTTGAGAATTATGTGATTTTAATCACATGGACCATTCCAATTATCCATGCTATTGTGCACCACATCAATTCTTTCCAATGTATCATGCATGATCCATTTCTTTCTAAGTGTTTGGTTCTTCCCATTTATTCTCTGGAAATCATAGCTTGCAAGCCAAACCTCATGCCACACCTTAGTAACATAGAGCGATTTTTCGATTGTTGCCTTGTTTGATTTTGACGTTGTTGTTGAATGGTGTGTTTATGTTGTGCTATTTTTATCTTATAGTTCACACGGAGAGCTACGTGTTTTGATTAAGAGAAGTGAACGTTCTTCAACTACCAAAAAGGCAAGTGACACACACCAAAAGTCCTAGTTTTAATTCTTGCACTGTAGTGTTTTTATAGTAGAGATGTCTAGGGTTTATGCTTTATGCCTGTTAATAAATCCTAGTAGTTTAGCTACACCACTTCTAGACTCCCTTAGCCGCCATTAAATTTAGTTGTTATCTGCTATGCCATGAAAAAGGTTTTGATAGAGGTTAAGGAAAAACAACTAAGTTAATGAATTACCTGGGTGAATGGTGGAGTTATGGAGAGGGTGGCTGTATCAGGGGGCAAGACCCTGGTGCTAGTGCACACTTGCGGAAAGTCACCCAGGCTTAAAGAGATTGTAGACAAATCTTGCTCATTAGCTTTCCGTACAACCACATGCTACTATGGCTCTGGCTTGACAAAGTATGTTGTATGAACCCGGATCCTAGGGGCCAGGTGGTGGTAGAGGGATACTGTAGGTGGAACGGGGCCCTTAGGGAATGGTTCGGGTGATTACACACAGAAGGTCTCGGCCACGGTCTGCACCTGTCCTTTGAGCAAAATGTGCATCGAGGTAGAAGGATTGACCTGGCCATGTGGGTAAAGGTGTACAACCTCTGCAGAGTGTAAATGTAAGTACTTAGCCGTGTCCCCGGTTATGGACAACTTGAGCGAACTGACAAGTACTTGTTCGAAGATCTCCTCATCCCAATTTCTTAAATAAAATTTGATGGGTGAACAAGGGTAGGAAGGTACATTGGGGCTTTACCAATGTTACTGTTAATTTGGTACATTGGGGTTTTACCAATGTTACTGCTAATTAGATTGAAAGAAAATGTTTTGATAAATGATAGGGAAAAATTGGCTTTATGCAAATTATGCCTGAGCTCTACCAGCCAAATGTGCACTTAAGTGTTAGGTTGCCATTTGAGTCCACTATAGTGTCATCTTGCCAATACATTCAAAGTATTGACCATTCGTGGCTGTAACGTTTCATGTTGCAGATGTTTTAAAAGACGAGTGAGTTACGATGGTTAGGGTTACGAGTCTATCCTCAACATGCTCGCCTGTGGCACATGAAGACGAAGGACTCCATGCTGTCTATGTTTGTTCGTTGTGAAACTCTGATGATATGCTAGCCTTGTGCTATGCAATTTGTAATACATTATGTAATTTCTGGATCATACGATGTAATAAAGACCTTTATTTCTTGGTATTACATCTTGTACTGTGTGTGCTAGCGATTGATCCAGGGACTAGCACAGATACACACAGAGATCGGCACCTTAAAAGGTGAGGTCGCTACAGATGGTATCAGAGCATTGTGTTGACAGTAGGTTCGTGACCCTAGGATACCTTAAAAGGTGAGGTCGCTACAGATGGTATCAGAGCATTGTGTTGACAGTAGGTTCGTGACCCTAGGATTGGATTAGAAATAGGAAGACCATAGGATGAAAATTTTATCTAATCCTATTTCTATTAAAAAGATGGTTGCCTTGTGAACTTCTAGTATTCTCACCTACTCCATCCTCAAAAATGTTTTCCTCTTTCCTTAGATGATCTACCCCATGGAAACGATCAAGAACAGACCACTGATGCCCAAGAGACTGAAGCACAAAGACCGATACCTCATATGTTATTTCCTCAATTCATCATGGTTCACTACATTGAAGACCAACAGAGGACTTGAAGAAAGACTTCTCTCTAGACTCCACAATACCTAGAAGCAATTCGGAAGTAAAAGAGGAACTTGGAGCAATCGAGATAGAAATAGAGCGGACCACCATTAGTTCTCTTTTTGAAACAACGATAGCATAAGAAAGTAATGATCTTACCAAATTGTGGTATGACCATACTAGTTTGTTTGTGTTTGAACCATGTTGTTTGATGTTTGTTAGATGATTGTTGTTTGCTGAATTGCTTTGATTTGTTGTGTTTGGGTAGGAATCTTCTTTAGAATCTTTCTATCTATTCTCATCTATACCAAATCCAACAAGTGCTTCTTGACAAATCGTCATGAAGAAAACCTTAGCAAACCAACCCTCATGTTCCTTATCAACATGAACAAACGAAGAGTGTGAGATACGCAAAACCCTAGTTAAGGATCGCTAGAAATGTTTTCAAAATAGTTTAATAATGGGGATTGAAACATTGATTCAATTCTCCAAGGAAATTTTGTCAAACTTGAGAGGTTGTCCAAGTGTTAGAATTCGAGATTGAATAAATCAAATGCGAAGTAATGATCTGGGTGCAGGATGGATTGATCACCATTCCTACTAGTCTTATTATTCTCTTTCGTAATGTTGACTTTGCGAATCTAGATAGACATACCTGCAAAAGAGATGTCGATGATTAAGCCTAACCCTTAGGGTGGAAAATATTATACCCTTATAGTATGGCAAGCGTTGCCAAACGTAGAACTATGTTTAGTTTGAAGGTCCAACCTCTAGCTGAAGAATAGTGGAAGACCGTTGGCGACATCTCGACAAGTAAGGAAACCTACTGGACTCACCTTGAAGATATATGTTGTTCACTATAAGTAAACAACTCCTATTGGAGGTCAGAAACCATACATATTTCAAGAGATGACTGATGGCGTGTATTTCACACGTTCGTTGGGCAACCCCAAGAGGAAGGTATGATGCGCACAGCAGCAAGTTTTCCCTCAGAAAGAAACCAAGGTTTATCGAACCAGGAGGAGCCAAGAAGCACGTTGAAGGTTGATGGCGGCGGGATGTAGTGCGGCGCAACACCAGGGATTCCGGCGCCAACGTGGAACCTGCACAACACAACCAAAGTACTTTGCCCCAACGAAACAGTGAGGTTGTCAATCTCACCGGCTTGCTGTAACAAAGGATTGACCGTATTGTGTGGAAGATGATTGTTTGCAGAAAACAGTAGAACAAGTATTGCAGTAGATTGTATTTCAGTAAAGAGAATTGGACCGGGGTCCACAGTTCACTAGAGGTGTCTCTCCCATAAGACAAGCAGCATGTTGGGTGAACAAATTACAGTTGGGCAATTGACAAATAAAGAGAGCATGACAATGCACATACATATCATGATGAGTATAGTGAGATTTAATTGGGCATTACGACAAAGTACATAGACCGCCATCCAACTGCATCTATGCCTAAAAAGTCCACCTTCAGGTTATCATCCGAACCCCCTCCAGTATTAAGTTGCAAAGCAACAGACAATTGCATTAAGTATGGTGCGTAATGTAATCAACAACTACATCCTTAGACATAGCATCAATGTTTTATCCCTAGTGGCAACAGCACAACACAACCTTAGAACTTTCATCATTGTCCCGGTGTCAATGCAGGCATGAACCCACTATCGAGCATAAGTACTCCCTCTTGGAGTTACAAGCATCTACTTGGCCAGAGCATCTACTAGTAACGGAGAGCATGCAAGATCATAAACAACACATAAGCATAACTTTGATAATCAACATAACAAGTATTCTCTATTCATCGGATCCCAACAAACGCAACATATAGCCGACAATGATAGCACAATGGGGAGAAGACAACCATCTAGCTACTGCTATGGACCCATAGTCCAGGGGTAGACTACTCACACATCACACCGGAGGCGACCATGGCGGCGTAGAGTCCTCCGGGAGATGATTCCCCTCTCCGGCAGGGTGCCGGAGGCGATCTCCTGGATCCCCCGAGATGGGATCGGCGGCGGCGGCGTCTCTGGAAGGTTTTCCGTATCGTGGTTCTCGGTACTGGGGGTTTCGTCACGGAGGCTATTTGTAGGCGGAAGGGCAGGTCAAGAGGCGGCACGGGGGCCCCACACCACAGGGCCGCGCGGCCAAGGGGGGGGCTGCGCCACCCTAGGGTGTGGCCCCCTCGTGGCCCCTCTTCGTCTCTCCTTCGGACTTCTGGAAGCTTCGTGGAAAAATAGGCCCCTGGGCTTTGATTTCGTCCAATTCCGAGAATATTTCCTTACTAGGATTTCTGAAACCAAAAACAGCAGAAAACAGCAACTGGCACTTCGGCATCTTGTTAATAGGTTAGTTCCAGAAAATGCACGAATATGACATAAAGTGTGCATAAAACATGTAGATAACATCAATAATGTGGCATGGAACATAAGAAATTAGAGAGTGGATTTGGTAACCGGGTGTATACGTGAGCACGCGGTCATCACCGTCGGATTCGCTTTAAGATGCTGGCCTGACAAACAGAACCCAAACGGCGTGACTTGGACTGTGTGTGGGTCACGGGTAGACAACAAACAACTACTAATTCGATTCTGGCATGCCTCCATCTGTCAGTACACAAGGGAATAGAATTAGCTTATCTTCTTCTCCCCCGGTTTAGAACAGGGCAGAGCTGCTCATGCAGCTGCCGCCGGCGCGTAGCCGCTCTGTGCTGCCACTGCGCGGTACAAACACACTGCCGCACCTCTCAGCTTCTCCCGGGGGCAAGTGATTTGGGAAAAATTGGGGATCGCAGTGGTCGATTCCGGTTTGGGGCGGTCAGTCCAGGGCGCGGGGAGATGGATGCGCGGCGCGGCGCAATGGGTGGCGCTCGAACTGGCCCAGCCGCCTTGTCGCGGTCCGGCGACCTCGCCGTTGAGCCACCTGAAGTGCGGCAGCTGGCCCAACTGGCGCCGTCCTTACTCTACTCCGACTGCGAGCGTCAAGGGCTCGGTTCCGCTCGATGGCGTGCGGCGGCAGTGGTCCGCTCGATCCCGTCCAAGCTCACCGACGCCGCCCAAAATCAGAGTAGACAGGGCGTCACATGTACATCGCCATCGGCAGAGTAGGCGCCACCGTCTGGAGAATCACCAGAAGCGTCGTTAATTAGAGCGCATCTTTAGCAGTATCATATAAATCAACTACTCCCAAAAAGACTTCCATATAAATCAAATCAACTACTCCCAAAGACCCAAACAGAAATAGTAGTAGAATTGGTATAATTTTTCTGGGAGACAACTGCACGAATCAAAGGAGGGATTTAAGGAACTGGGATCGATTAGAAATAGTAGAGGCAAATCGGTATTATTTTTTCTTGGAGAAAACTGCATGAATCAAAGAGGGATTTAAGGAACTGGGATCGATTAGAAACAGGGAGCCGCCGGATCTGGCATCGGCACAATGAACTGCTACACCAGAATAGTTCTTGGCCTCTATGTGGGTCACGGGTAAAAAACAACTACCAATCCGTGATTACAGCAGGCCGGCGGCGACGACTAAAGCAGGCTGGTGGCGATGGAGACTACAGCGCCGGTAGGGACTACCGCATGCGGGCGACAGCCGCGACTGCAGAAGCGGTCGCCAATATAGCAGGCGGGCAGCGGCGGGGGCTCTTGCCGGTGGTCTCTGGCCGAGACTGCAGCGGCGGTGGCGAGGCGTGACTACAGCAGGCGGGGACTCTCGCCGACCGCCTCCACCGAGAAAACGCCGGGGGAGCCGCCGCCGTCGGGCCAGCCGTCGAGGGAAGCCTCCTATGCCGAGAAAGCGCTGGGGGAGGCCGCCGCCGTCGAGGAGGCCGCAGTGGCGAACTCCGCCGCGATCTGCCCGCCGTGGCCGTCGAACACCCCCGAACAGGGCCCCGCCTCGAGCCCTCTGTGCTCAGTGAAGGTGGACGGTGAGCCACAACGGAACGCGGTCGCCCTTGTCCTGGGAGTCGCGGACCTCGCAGAAGTAAAGCCGCACGGTGCCAGTCCCGAGCTCCATGAGCGGGCAGTGACTCAGTGAGAAAGAGGTGGGAGTGGATGAGGGTCACAAGGTCACGGCAGAAATTTAATGCTCCATGGGGTCCATGTACTGTAACCTGCCTGAAAATGCAGTCTCGACGTCCCACGCCCATTGCTTTTTCTCTTCCATCTTTTGTCCCTATGCGCCATCGAAGGGGCTGAGACCCACACCAAATGAAGGGGTTTCCCATTTAATAAGAAGTATCAGCTCACGGAACAATTAACGGAGTTAGACACGTGTCGCTTTGCGGATGCGTGCTCACGTATACACCCGGTCACCAGGCTTCTTTTGTAAGAAATTATCGATACGTCGGAGACGTATCAGCATCCCCAAGCTTAGTTCTGCTCGTCCCGAGCAGGTAAAACGATAACACAGATAATTTCTGGAGTGACATGCCATCATAATCTTGATCATACTATTTGTAAAGCATATGTAGTGAATGCAGCGATCAAAACAATGTATATGACATGAGTAAACAAGTGAATCATAAAGCAAAGACTTTTCATGAATAGCACTTCAAGACAAGCATCAATAAGTCTTGCATAAGAGTTAACTCATAAAGCAATAATTCAAAGTAAAGGCATTGAAGCAACACAAAAGAAGATTAAGTTTCAGCGGTTGCTTTCAACTTGTAACATGTATATCTCATGGATATTGTCAACATAGAGTAATATAATTAGTGCAATAAGCAAGTATGTAGGAATCAATGCACAGTTCACACAAGTGTTTGCTTCTTGAGGTGGAGAGAAATAGGTGAACTGACTCAACATTGAAAGTAAAAGAATGGTCCTCCATAGAGGAAAAGCATCGATTGCTATATTTGTGCTAGAGCTTTGATTTTGAAAACATGAAACAATTTTGTCAACGGTAGTAATAAAGCATATGCATCATGTAAATTATATCTTATAAGTTGCAAGCCTCATGCATAGTGTACCAATAGTGCCCGCACCTTGTCCTAATTAGCTTGGACTACCTGGATTATCACCGCAATACATATGCTTTAACCAAGTATCACAAAGGGGTACCTCTATGCCGCCTGTACAAAGGTCTAAGGAGAAAGCTCGCATTTGGATTTCTCGCTTTTGATTATTCTCAACTTAGACATCCATACCGGGACAACATAGACAACAGATAATGGACTCCTCTTTTAATGCTTTAAGCATTCAACAACAATTAATTCTTTTCTCATTAGAGATTTGAGGATGTTTGTCCAAAACTGAAACTTCCACCATGGATCATGGCTTTAGTTAGCGGCCCAATGTTCTTCTCTAACAATATGCATGCTCAAACCATTCAACTCAGTGTAGATCGCCCTTACTTCAGACAAGACGAACATGCATAGCAACTCCCATGAAATTCAACAATGAATAGTTGATGGCGTCCCCAGTAAACATGGTTATCGCACAACAAGCAACTTAATAAGAGATAAAGTGCATAATTACATATTCAATACCACAATAGTTTTTAAGCTATTTGTCCCATGAGCTATATATTGCAAAGGTGATGATGGAATTTTAAAGGTAGCACTCAAGCAATTTACTTTGGAATGGCGGAAAATACCATGTAGTAGGTAGGTATGGTGGACACAAATGGCATAGTGGTTGGCTCAAGTATTTTGGATGCATGAGAAGTATTCCCTTTCGATACAAGGTTTAGGCTTAGCAAGGCTTATTTGAAACAAACACAAGGATGAACCGGTGCAGCAAAACTCACATAAAAGACATATTGAAAACATTATAAGACTCTACACCGTCTTCCTTGTTGTTCAAACTCAATACTAGAAATTATCTAGACCTTAGAGAAACCAAATATGCAAACCAAATTTTAGCATGCTCTATGTATTTCTTCATTAATGGGTGCAAAGCATATGATGCAAGAGCTTAAACATGAGCACAACAATTGCCAAGTATCACATTACCCAAGACATTAATAGTAATTACTACATGTATCATTTTCCAATTCCAACCATATAACAATTTAACGAAGGAGAAACTTCGCCATGAATACTATGAGTAGAAACCAAGGACATACTTGTCCATATGCTACAGCGGAGCGTGTCTCTCTCCCATAAAGTGAATGCTAGGATCCATTTTATTCAAACAAAACAAAAAACAAAAACAAACCGACGCTCCAAGAAAAAGCACATAAGATGTGATGGAATAAAAATATAGTTTCAGGGGAGGAACCTGATAATGTTGTCGATGAAGAAGGGGATGCCTTGGGCATCCCCAAGCTTAGACGCTTGAGTCTTCTTGATATATGCAGGGGTGAACCACCGGGGCATCCCCATGCTTAGAGCTTTCACTCTCCTTGATCATGTTGCATCATACTCCTCTCTTGATCCTTGAAAACTTCCTCCACACCAAACTCGAAACAACTCATTAGAGGGTTAGTGCACAATATAAATTGACATATTCAGAGGTGACACAATCATTCTTAACACTTCTGGACATTGCATAATGCTACTGGACATTAGTGGATCAAAGAAATTCATCCAACATAGCAAAAGAGGCAATGCGAAATAAAAGGCAGAATCTGTCAAAATAGAACAGTTCGTATTGACGAATTTTAAAATGGCACCAGACTTGCTCAAATGAAAATGCTCAAATTGAATGAAAGTTGCGTACATATCTGAGGATCATACACGTAAATTGGCTTAATTTTCTGAGCTACCTACAGGGAGGTGGACCCAGATTCGTGACAGCAAAGAAATCTGGAACTGTGCAGTAATCCAAATCTAGTACTTACTTTTCTATCAACGGCTTAACTTGGCACAACAAAACACAAAACTAAGATAAGGAGAGGTTGCTACAGTAGTAAACAACTTCCAAGACACAAAATAAAAGCAAAGTACTGTAGGTGAAAACATGGGTTGTCTCCCATAAGCGCTTTTCTTTAACGCCTTTCAGCTAGGCGCAGAAAGTGTGTATCAAGTATTATCAAGAGACGAAGTGTCAACCTTAGCTTGGGCTTTACCCTTACCTTTCTTATTGTTTTTCTTTCCCTTTGGTTTAGGAAATATATGAGTTTCCCCCGGTATAGAGGTGAATTTCAGAGTGCCTTCTCCAACATCAATGACTGCTCCCAATAGTTTCAGCAGGGATCTTCCGAGTGTGAGTTTTCCTGTTTCAACAACAAGATAATCAATGGATATTGTTCTTCCAAGAATGGTTGTATGCACACCTGCGGCTATTCCCTTAGGAATTATAGTAGAGTTATCAATGAGAGTTATTTCTTCTCCTCCTTCATCAACTCCCCAAAGTTTCAAAGATTTATAAATACTTTCAGGCATAAGGCAAAATTCATACATAATATCACAGTAGGCATGGAGAGTTCGATCACCGATGACAATTTTAACAGCAGGATCCCACAATGAGAGTTTAGAGTTCACTAAAACTTGTTCAAGACGATTACGAACGTGGCAATAGTTATCATTCAAGTGAGATGTACTTATCTCGAGATTATTTAATCTACTATATATGCTAGTGAGGACTGAATCAAAGTTATTAGCTGAATCATGTGATGCAACCAACTTCTTTATGGCATTAAAAGCTTGATCCCTATTGCAATGAAGGAAATCTCCTCCCACTAAAGTATCCAAAGCATATCTATAGTGAACCATACGACCAAAATAAAAATTACTAAGGAGCAAACTTAGAGTCATTTGAGGTTCAGTTTTACGATAAGAAGTAAAAATTCTAGACCAAGCATCCTTAAAACTCTCCTCATCCCCTTGTTTAAAAGTGAAGACTAATTCTTCAGGCGAAGAAGTAACAGGTTCAGAGCTAGACATGGTAACAAAAGTAACTAATTTTTTTGTATTTTTAATATAGAGTGCAAGACAATAGAGCAAACTAGATAAAGTAAATGCAAGTAAACTAATTTTTTTGTGTTTTTGATATAGCAAACAAGATAGCAAGTAAAGTAAAACTAGCAACTAATTTTTTTGTATTTTGATTTAGTGCAGCAAACAAAGTAGTAAATAAAACTAAGCAAGACAAAAACAAAGTAAAGAGATTGAGAAGTGGAGACTCCCCTTGCAGCGTGTCTTGATCTCCCCGGCAACGGCGCCAGAAAATGTGCTTGATGGCGTGTATTTCACACGTTCGTTGGGCAACCCCAAGAGGAAGGTATGATGCGCACAGCAGCAAGTTTTCCCTCAGAAAGAAACCAAGGTTTATCTAACCAGGAGGAGCCAAGAAGCACGTTGAAGGTTGATGGCGGCGGGATGTAGTGCGGCGCAACACCAGGGATTCCGGCGCCAACGTGGAACCTGCACAACACAACCAAAGTACTTTGCCCCAACGAAACAGTGAGGTTGTCAATCTCACCGGCTTGCTGTAACAAAGGATTAACCGTATTGTGTGGAAGATGATTGTTTGCAGTAAAACGAGAGAACAAGTATTGCAGTAGATTGTATTTCAAGAAAGAGAATTGGACCGGGGTCCACAGTTCACTAGAGGTGTCTCTCCCATAAGACAAGCAGCATGTTGGGTGAACAAATTACAGTTGGGCAATTGACAAATAAAGAGAGCATGACAATGCACATACATATCATGATGAGTATAGTGAGATTTAATTGGGCATTACGACAAAGTACATAGACCGCCATCCAACCGCATCAATGCCTAAAAAGTCCACCTTCAAAGTTATCATCCGAACCCCCTCCAGTATTAAGTTGCAAAGCAACAGAACAATTGCATTAAGTATGGTGCGTAATGTAATCAACAACTACATCCTTAGACATAGCATCAATGTTTTATCCCTAGTGGCAACGACACAACACAACCTTAGAACTTTCTCACATCGTCCTGTGTCAATGCAGGCATGAACCCACTATCGAGCATAAGTACTCCCTCTTGGAGTTACAAGCATCTACTTGGCCAGAGCATCTACTAGTAACGGAGAGCATGCAAGATCATAAACAACACATAAGCATAACTTTGATAATCAACATAACAAGTATTCTCTATTCATCGGATCCCAACAAACGCAACATATAGAATTACAGATAGATGATCTTGATCATGTTAGGCAGCTCACAAGATCCGACAATGATAGCACAATGGGGAGAAGACAACCATCTAGCTACTGCTATGGACCCATAGTCCAGGGGTAGACTACTCACACATCACACCGGAGGCGACCATGGCGGCGTAGAGTCCTCCGGGAGATGATTCCCCTCTCCGGCAGGGTGCCGGAGGCGATCTCCTGGATCCCCCGAGATGGGATCGGCGGCGGCGGCGTCTCTGGAAGGTTTTCCGTATCGTGGTTCTCGGTACTGGGGGTTTCGTCACGGAGGCTATTTGTAGGCGGAAGGGCAGGTCAAGAGGCGGCACGGGGGCCCCACACCACAGGGCCGCGCGGCCAAGGGGGGGGCCGCGCCGCCCTAGGGTGTGGCCCCCTCGTGGCCCCTCTTCGTCTCTCCTTCGGACTTCTGAAAGCTTCGTGGAAAAATAGGCCCCTGGGCTTTGATTTCGTCCAATTCCGAGAATATTTCCTTACTAGGATTTCTGAAACCAAAAACAGCAGAAAACAGCAACTGGCACTTCGGCATCTTGTTAATAGGTTAGTTCCAGAAAATGCACGAATATGACATAAAGTGTGCATAAAACATGTAGATAACATCAATAATGTGGCATGGAACATAAGAAATTATCGATACGTCGGAGACGTATCAATGACCCAATGCCAAGTCATATCTAGGATGAACCCAACATGAACCCAAGACCTAGTCTAGCTACAAAAGTTTATTTTAAGGGTGGTAGCCACCCCAACATATCCCAAACCCATTTTTCTTTCTAGCCTCTTCAAATCTCGGGGACGAGATTTCTTTTAAGGGTGGTAGTCTGTCACATCCCAAATTTTTTGAATGTGAAAATAAAATAAAGCGAGTGTTTGTTTGTTTGTCATTGTTGAAATTTCCCAAGGAAATAAAACTTTTTGAAGTATTTTCCAAAATATAATTTTCACAACCTTTTAATTTAAAAATATTCCAAACCAAACCTATTTCTATTTTAAAGGTTTTGCAATCATATATGTTTTTTTTAAGAGAACATCCACTACACCATGAACAAAATTTTAGGGCTAAGAACAGCCGGGAAAGATCTACTTTAGAGGGCAACTTAACAGCCGGGAGAAATAAACAGCCGGCACAAGTCTCTCACAATAGCCGGCACATGTAGCGACGAGGTGGCGAAAAGTTTTGGCGCGTGTGGTAGACATGTCACGCGCCTAAAACGAAAATATTTCAGACTTTGGCGGGTGTACCGTGTCTATCTTGCCCCCTTACCCTCAAAATCCCTAAAACCAAATCCCCAAATTCCCCAATCACCGCCCGCGCCGCCGCCACCAGATCGTTTGCGCACCGGAGCTCCCGTCTCGCACCGCCGCACCAGCTCGTCGCACATCGAAGATACTGCCCTGCGGCGCCATACCAGGCGCATCAAAGCTCCCGCCCCACGCCGCCGCACTAGCCCGTCGCGCGCTGAAGCTCCCGCCCCGCGTCGCCGGAGTAAGCGCCGCCGAGCAAGCGTCGCCAAGACGACAACCAGCCATCCCTCTACGCCAGAGCCCCAACAATCGACGCCTTCTCCACCTCGACCCACCCCCTCGGTAAGCATGGGCTCTGCCGCATTTGCAGACCACCCCGCCCTTCTCCATGCCCCTTCTTCTTCCCGTGCGGGAGCCTACTCCATCCCCAGATCCTACCACGTCTCCACCCCGCCTTCAGTGGTGATAGAGCCGCTGGCGCATCTGCCAACTCCCTTTCCCTACCTTTTTCTTCTTCTTTCTGTTCTGTTTAGTTGCGCATGGCGGCTTGACATGTTTGTCTTTCTTTGTGACATGCTAGGAATCCAGCGAAGCTTCCCAGAGTCGAGCCTGCCCCTTCTCCATCTGCAAGTACTCAAGGAGATACACTGCTGGTGAACTGCCTTTCACGGTGACCTGACATCAGGTAGTATTTCTGGGATTTTGGACTTCGACAAGCATAGCCTCGTTGTGTATTTTGCTGCTGCATTGTTAATTTTTTCATCTAGAAGATTACTGATGCTTTGGTTAATCACCTGACATCAATCTGCTCAGTTTTTTTGTCACATCAGTTAAGATGCAGATTGGCATATAAAACTATTATGGGGTTAAAGGATTTATTCAGTTTGCTTTTACCCATTCAGCAAAAGGGAACACTATATTATGCCCTTGCAGAAAGTGCGTGAATTGTTCTTGGCTAGAAGCTACTGATGTCCAGGTGCACTTAGTATGTGATGGGTTTGTGACTAGCTATAGAAGCTGGGAATATCATGGGGAGGCATCATACTTGTATCCACCAAATAGTGATGTTGATGTAGAATGTGATGAATGTGAGGAGATGGATGAGTTAGAAGAATTAGATGAGATGGGTGAACTGATTAGAGATATGAGACACGAATTTGGCGATTTGAGTGATAGTGATGATGAGGCTGATCCTAGTGCCAATACAATCCAAATAACCCTTTTAAGCAATTAGTAGGTGACGCAGCTGAAGAGCTCTTTCCAGGCTGCACCTCTTTCTCAAAGTTGCGATTCATTGTTAGGATGCTCCACAACAAAGCTCTTGGAGGTTGGACTGATAAGAGTTTTGATATGCAGTTAGCATTGCTAAAAGAGGCCTTCCCTCAAGCGAAACTACCTAAAAACTTCTATGAGGCTAAGAAAATGATAAAATGTCTTAGCCTTAATTATGTTAGCATCCATGCCTGTTACAATGACTGCATTTTGTATTGGAAGCAGTATGAAAAAGCTGATAGCTATCCGAAATGCAATACCTCTCGCTGGAAATCTGAAAAGAAGAAACCTAATGGGAGAAATGCACACAAAGTCCCTAGAAAAGTTCTTCGTTATTTCCCAATAGCAAAGAGGCTGCAGCGATTGTTCATATCAGCCAAGAGTGCAATAGATTGCAGATGGCATGATGAAGGGCGTACAAAAGATGGCTTTCTAAGGCATCCTGCAGATTCACCGGCTTGGAAGCATTTTGATAATGAGCATAAAGATTTTTATTCAGATTCTCGCAACGTTAGGTTGATTATAGCAACAGACGGATTCAATCCATTTAGATCAATGAATTGTGCCTACAGCATCTGGCCTGTTATTGCGATTCCAGTGAATCTACCTCCTTGGTTATGCATGAAGCAACCAAATTTCATCCTCTCATTATTAATTCCTGGCCCTAAGTCACCTGGAAGAGATATAGATGTTTTCCTTGAGCCACTTATTGATGACCTTCATTCACTTTTTGAGGAGGGAATTAGAACTTATGATGCCTCCAAATCTGAATACTTCCAATTGCATGCAGCTGTTCATTCCACTATTAGTGATCTCCCAGGTTTAGCTACTATAGCTGGTTGTGTCACCTCGGGTGAATATGGCTGTCCAAAGTGCCATTCTCCCACTTGCTCTCTTTGGTTGATGAAAGGCAACAAAACCTGCTACATGAGTCACCGTAGGTTCTTAGATGAAAATCACCGATTTAGAACAGTAGATAAGGACTTCTTTGATGGCAAGGTGGAAACTAGGACTGCTCCTGAACCACTTACAGGAGAGTGATACGCCTCCGACGTATCCATAATTTCTGTCGTTCCATGCTTGTTTTATGACAATACTTACATGTTTTGCTTGCACTTTATGATGATTTCATGTGTTTTCCGGAACTAACCTATTAACGAGATGCCACAGTGCCAGTTCCTGTTTTCTGCTGTTTTTGGTTCCAGAAAGGCTGTTCGGGCAATATTCTCGGAATTGGACGAAATCAACGCCAAACCTCCTATTTTTCCCGGAAGCATCCAGAACACCGAAGAAGAGTCGGAGAGGGGCCAGAGGGCCACCAGACCATAAGGCGGCGCGGCCTGGCCTAGGCCCGCGCCGGCCTATGGTGTGGCGCCCCCAGGTGCCCCCCTGCGCCGCCTCTTCGCCTATAAAATCCCTTTCGACCTAAAAACGCAGTACCAATTGACGAAACTCCAGAAAGACTCCAGGGGCGCCGCCACCGTCGCGAAACTCCAATTCGGGGGACAGAACTCTGTCCCGGCACCCTGTCGGGACGGGGAAGTGCCCCCGGAAGCCATCTCCATCAACGCCACCGCCTCCATCATGCTCCGTGAGTATTTCCCCCATGGACTACGGGTTCTAGATGTAGCTATGTTGGTATACTCTCCCCCATGTACTTCAATACAATGGTCTCATGAGCTGCCTTACATGATTGAGATTCATCTGATGTAATCGGTGTTGTGTTTGTTGGGATCCGATGGATGATACATTATGATTAGTCTATCTATAAAGTTTGTGAAGTTATTGTTGCTGCAATCTTGTTATGCTTAATGCTTGTCACTAGGGCCCGAGTGGCATGATCTTAGATTTGAGCTCTATACTTATTGCTTAGATTGTATCTACAAGTTGTATGCACATGTCGCTGTCCGGAACCAAAGGCCCCGAAGTGACAGAAATCGGGACAACCGGAGGGGATGGTAGTGATGTGAGGATCACATGTTTTCATGGTGTGTTAATGCTTTGCTCCGGTACTCTATTAAAAGGAGTACCTTAATATCCAGTAGTTTCCCTTGAGGCCCGGCTGCCACCGGCTGGTAGGACAAAAGATGTTGTGCACATTTCTCATTGCGAGCACGTACGACTATATACGGAAAACATGCCTACATAATTAATAAGCCTGATGTTCTTTCTTAATGCTTTGATTCCTATCAATTGCCCAACTGTAATTTGTTCACCCAACACTTGTTCCTTATTGGAGAGTTACCACTAGTGTAGATCGCTGGGAACCCCGGTCCATATCTCATCATAATATACTTGTTCTACATGTCATTGGAAGTAGTATCAACTATCTTCTGGTGCCATTGCTCTCATATTGCTATTACTGCTGCTGTTATTCACATTACTGCTCTCATATTACTGCTACTTTCACATCACCCTTGTTGCTAGTGCTTTTCCAGGTGCAGCTGAATTGACAACTCAGTTGTTAAGACTTATAAGTATTCTTTACCTCCCCTTGTGTCGAATCAATAAATTTGGGTTTTACTTCCCTCGAAGACTGTTGCGATCCCCTATACTTGTGGGTCATCAAGACTGTTTTCTGGCGCCGTTGCCGGGGAGGCATAGCTCTACTCATAAGTTCACTTGGGGAGTACACTCTACCTCTCTCTCTGTTTTTATTTTGCTTTATTTTGTTTTGCTTAGTTTACTTTTGTCTAGTTTATTTGTGCTTAGTTTATTTCTGTCTAGTATTATTTTGCGTAGTTTACTTTTGCTTAGTTTATTTTTGTCTTGTTTTATTTGTCTCATATACCCAAAAATCCATAAAAATTTGAAAAACCAAAAAAATTAAAAACTGCTGTTATGGGAGAACCTACAACCTATTTGGAGCTTATAGAATGTTATAATAATTATAGAGAATCAAGAACTGGTAAAATAATGAGTGCTATGATAGAGAAATTAAATACAATTGCTAGAATCTTGCTTAGACGCCATGATATAAACTATTGCTCTCAGCAGGATACTAAACATCTTAAATTTCAATGTGGCTTTAGTGAGGAATTTTTTATTAAGAACTATAACCGGAATTGCTATATTCATTATGGGTTCGAAGAGGTAGAACAATTTGTCTTATTTATGGGAGCCTCCGAGATAGAATCCTTCATGGTTGAGAATTATGAAACTTGTGCTATTTGTAAAGACCTTAAAGATTATGTCTCTACTATCCTTAATTCTTGCATAGAATGCTACAGTAGGAATCCTTATATCCTTGATTATAAAGAGAGACACATTAATGCACAAGAATGCACTCGCAATTTGCAGGAACCGGTGGAAGAAGAAACTGATAAACCTGAAAGCTCATTGGATGAAAAAGAAGAGGAGAGCGACGAACAAAAGGAGGAAGAATGGATTAGCTACCCATGCCAACCTTCTAATGAGAGTAACTCTTTATCTCTTACACTATTTGATTGTCCTCCATGCTTACCGAAAGAGGTTGAATGTTATGTTCCTGTGGATTCTCTTGAAATATTACCTATAAGTAAAACTTGTGAGAATAATTATGCTACTGTTATTTATGATAATCCATGCTACTTTGATAAATCTTATGATAATGCTTTGTTTGTGCCTGATGTCGAAATGCATGGTACTAAAGAATTTTGCTTAGCAAATGTTTATGATAAATCTTTAGATGATGGTCCTATGTTACTTGATAATATTAATTGTACTACTAATGAAAATGGGATTGGAGAGTTCTTGACTTTATCTATGTGTCCCATATCTCTTGAGATTGATCGATCATCTTGTCATATTATTGATAAAAGTGAGTTTGAAAGTTTTAATTCCACTATTTTTGAGCTTGATAAAAATTATATGTTTGTGGATCACGAAAAGTATGCTGCATGCGAGAGTTATATTGTTGAGTTTATTCATGAAGCTACTGAAAATTATTATGAGAGAGGAAAATATGGTTGTAGAAATTTGCATGGTACTAAAACACCTCTCTATATGCTTAAAATTTCGAAGTTATTCTTGTTTTATCTTCTTATGCTTGTCACTTTGTTCTTCATGAATTTATTTGTGTACAAGATTCCTTTGCATAGGAAGCATGTTAGGCTTAAATTTGTTTTGGATTTGCCTCTTGATGCTCTCTTTTGCTTCAAATACTATTTCTTGCGGGTGCATCATCAAAACTGCTGAGCCCATCTTAATGGCTATAAAGAAAGCAACTTCTTGGGAGATAACCCATGTGTTATTTTGCTACAGTAATTTGTTTTATATTTGTGTCTTGGAAGTTGTTTACTACTGTAGCAACCTCTACTTATCTTAGTTTTGTGTTTTGTTGTGCCAAGTGAAGCCTCTAATCGAAGGTTGATACTAGATTTGGATTTCTGCGCAGAAACAGATTTCTATCTGTCACGAATCTGGGCTGTTTTCTCTTACCATTGAATGATGCAGACACTAATTTAAAACAAAAGCAATAAGATCTGCTCATGCATGCACGGAATTCAAAAGGATGGTTTGGACACCAGAAAATATGGGAATGATTATTAGAGGGAGCTAATGATGCACAAGAATCACAAAAGAACTGCTCACCCCTATCTCTGATGTCAGACCTGATGAGGTTTGGCCACACAATTCACTTTCCAGGAGAAGTATCAAACTTAGCTTCCAATATCTAATGGAACTTTCTATTGCATCAGCACAGTCGAAAGGAGCTACTGCACACACCAATAAGAGCAATCATTATAATTTAGAAGGAAGAATACACGAAAACAAACAACCCACGGTTGCTTTTGCATATAACGACCACATTTCCAAAAAGTTGCATAAAATCTATGCCTCTGCTATCAAATATTACAATATTAGGATCAGAAGTGGCAGCAGCAGAATCTTGTAAGGTTGAAGTGATACAACTGAACGGATAAGCGATGTTCCAATGGTTATATTATCTATTTATTAAATAGTTATCTTCACAAGCACCATTCAAGATTAACCACCGATTCAGCGGTGCTTAAACAAGCACCAATGCTACAAAATTAATACAGCAGAACCACTATGAAACTATTAATATAGAAAATGGGTAAAGATGTAAGCAGAGCAAGCATAGCTCAACCATTTCCTCTACATTCATAATTGAACTACAAATGTCCATATACTGGTTGCACTTGCCAATCAAGTAACCAAATGGGTAGTACTAAGATGAATGACTCTCCAGTATTTGCGTTGTAGTGAAAACAACTTTACCGTAAACGTTTAGAAAATTTATTTTCAAGTATACTTTGGTGTTTGGTCATGACCAAACCTCAGCTGTAAGCTGATTACTTTACTCTGCTAGGGTCTAATTAAAGAGCAACTTAACTCTGTTACCTGTATAAATATGTCCGTAAATATTCTGGAATCTACTTTCAGAAACTATTTTCATGAAAAGTTCACCATGCAATTTTTTATGAGCTAAATATTATTAGTTGACAGGCCATCAGAGATAAGGCTAACCACACGATTTTTAGCACGCCGTCACCATTCTAAGAAGAAAAACAGTATACATTCTAATGCTCATGTTACTGAACACAAAACCTGTAGCTTTGTTGTAGTTGTACACAACCATTTGGTGTCCATGCTGTAGTAAAATACCAGTTGCTACTGGATCTGCATGACTGGATTCTTTTTCTTAGCTGAATGATTGGATTCTTATTCTTAGCTGAATGACTGGATTATCTATAAGCTACATACTACAATCAAGTTCGCTAAATGAGAACACAGCCAACAATGTATCAGTGCACACATGAATAAGAAACTGAAAAAAGGTATTCATTAGGACACTCGCTAATTGGAACTCTTAAAACTGCAAACTACAGCCAAATTTGCTAATACGCGACACACCCTGCAATATTTGTGGTACAGATTCCCCAAAACCATAGGAATCACATTCAAGACACAACCAGGTGTGTAAGTCTTCAACTCCCTAAACCATTTGTGCTTTTATTTTCAGTTGCAACTATTTAATAGGGAAGCACACTGAATATGCATCACAAATGACATGGACCAGAGAGAGGCTGACCTATTATTGGAGATCCAACTGCTCATTGAACAGGTTGTGAGCAGCGGGAGCAAATGCTCCAAGCCCAGGACGTAGTAAGTTTTGTGAGAATAGGTGGCGTTCTCCGAACTGCATTTGGAAAAATTGCATATATGCTCATATCACTGTACCTAGAATTGATTTTACACAAGAATGGTGTAACGCTCATATTAAATTGCAGTCCACTACTGGATGCAACAACTGAACTAAATGCAGAATAAATTAAAATACACAAAAGAAATGGGCATACACTGAAGATTTACCTGTCCAATTCCTTCTGATCAAGCTGTCAAGTGTCTAGCAACTTACTTAATTGTTCATCGAACAAATTAACATGCTCCCTCCCAATGTCCCAAGTCCAACCAATATCCCAGAATTGGTAGGCTAGTCAAATAGGCAATAATTCACACAGAGAGAGCTTCTCTTTGCATTCAGCAAGTTACAACCTGCGGTCAGGCAGACACCTGGGCTGGTCTTGGGTGCCCTCCTAGACGAATTGGGCGCTGCACCACTCTCTGTAGCATATTTTTTTTGGCCAAGAACAACGACGACCGAACGAAACTCACAGCGCCCTCCATTGCAAAGAATAGGAAGAAGAGGGGAAGAAATTGACCTGCTAGTCGGCGTCCTCCTTGACGAACTGGGGCCTCCTGCGCCGCCAGCTCTCCCCTGCAGTAGTCGCCGACCCCCTAGCGAGGGCTGCTGCTCCTCGCGGCTGCTGACCAGGAGATGTCAGCGTCGGCGTCGATCGCGCGAGGCGGCGCTGGTCCCGGCGATGGCGATGACAAGGCGGCGCTGCTCCCAGCGACGGCGACATCAGCAGCGTGACGATGTGCTACCTCGGCCGGTCGCAGCATCAATGACATAAGGCGGACGCGGCGCGGCACACCGCGAAGGGCACGCAAGCGCTGGCGGCATCCTCCGCGCGTGCCGCCTCGTCGTGGTCGTGCCTCCCAACCATGTGCACGGCTGCGGCGGCCCAATGGCGCCGGCTCAACGGCGGGGGGTTGCGGGTGGAGGAGGAGGAGGACGAGAGAAGAGGAGGAGAAGCGACGGGGGCGGCGGCTGCGGGGTGGCTGCCTGCGCACTGATTGGGGAGAGATGGCTAGGGTTTTCCTCACCGTGAGATGCTACTTTTATACCGGCGCGGTAAAAAAATGGACGGCTCAGATTTGACGGAGGTAAAATCAAGTGCTAGTCAAATCTAATTTACCTAGTTGCCCCATGGGGTGGCATCTATTATACCTTTAGATGTTGAGTCACTTTACCCACTTCTTTCTATCTTAGAAGCAAACACTTGTGTTAACTGTGCATTGATTCTTACATGTTTATCTATTGCACTTGTTATATTGCTTTATGTTGACAACTATCCATGAGATATATATGTTACAAGTTGAAAGCAATTGCTGAAACTTAATCATCCTTTGTGTTGCTTCAATGCCTTTTACTTTGAATCTATTGCTTTATGAGTTAACTCTTATGCAAGACTTATTGATGCTCGTCTTGAAAGTACTATTCATGAAAAGTCTTTGCTATATGATTTAGTTGTTTAGTTATTGTATTTACTATTGCTTCGAATCACTGCATTCATCTCATATGCTTTACAATAATGTTGATCAAGATTATGTTGGTAGCATGTCACTCAAGAAATTATCATTGTTATCGTTTACCTACTCTAGGGCGAGTAGGAACTAAGTTTGGGGATGCTTGATACGTCTCAAACGTATCTATAATTTTTATGTTCCATGCTAGTTTTATGACAATACCTACATGTTTTGTTCACACTTTATATCGTTTTGATGCGTTTTCCGGAACTAACCTATTGACGAGATGCCGAAGTGCCAGTTCCTGTTTTCTGCTGTTTTTGGTTTCAGAAATCCTAGTAAGGAAATATTCTCGGAATTAGACGAAATCAACGCCCAGCATCTTAGAATTCCACGAAGCTTCCAGAACACCCGAGAGCCACCATAGGAGAGCCACAGGGGGCCCACACATGGGGCTGGCGCGGCCAGGCTAGGGCCCGCGCCACCCTATTGTGTGGTGGCTCCGTACCCCCTCCGACTCCGCCTCTTCGCCTATTTAAAGGTCCCTGACCTAAATCTTCGATACGGAAAAGCCACGGTACGAGAAACCTTCCAGAGCCACCGCCATCGCGAAGCCAAGATCTGGGGGACATGAGTCTCTGTTCCGGCACGCCGCCGGGACGGGGAAGTGCCCCCGAAAGGCTTCTCCATCGACACCACCGCCATCTTCATCAACGCTGCTATCTCCCATGAGGAGGGAGTAGTTCTCCCCCGAGGCTAAGGGCTGTACCGGTAGCTATGTGGTTAATCTCTCTCCTATGTACTTCAATACAATGATCTCATGAGCTGCCTTACATGATTGAGATTCATATGAGCTTTGTATCACTATTAGTCTATGTGCTACTCTTGTGATGTTATTAAAGTAGTCTATTCCTCCTTCACGGTGTAATGGTGACAGTGTGTGCATCGTGTAGTACTTGGCGTAGGTTATGATCATAATCTCTTGTAGGTTATGGAGTTAATTATTACTATGATAGTATTGATGTGATCTATTCCCCCTTTATAGTGTAAAGGTGACAGTGTGTATGCTATGTTAGTACTCGGTTTAAATTGCAAAGATCTATTATGCTCTAAAGGTTACTTAAATATGAATGCCGAATGTTGTGGAGCTTGTTAACTCCGGCATTGAGGTGCTCTTGTAGCCCTACACAACGAATGGTGTTCATTATCAAACAAGAGTATATGTAGCACAAAGGAAGAGAACTTATTTATTTATGTGATCAATGTTGAGAGTGTCCACTAGTGAAAGTATGATCCCTAGGCCTTATTTCCAAATACTGCAATAATCGCTTGTTTATTATTTTACTGCATCTTTACTTCCTGCAATATTACTACCATCAACTGCACGCCAGCAAGCACTTTTCTGGCGCCGTTACTACTGCTCATATTCATTTGTACCACTTGTATTTCACTATCTCTTCGCCGAACTAGTGCACCTATACATCTGACAAGTGTATTAGGTGTGTTGGGGACACAAGAGACTTCTTGTATCGTGATTGCAGGGTTGCTTGAGAGGGATATCTTTGACCTCTTCCTCCCTGAGTTCGATAAACCTTGGGTGATCCACTTAAGGGAAACTTGCTGCTGTTCTACAAACCTCTGCTCTTGGAGGCCCAACACTGTCTACAAGAATAGAAGCACCCGTAGACATCAACAAGCTCATCACTGAAAGGCGCACCGAGTGGCACATGATCCGGGGGCGATGATGCATCTGCACTTTCTTGTATGCGCGAGTGCTTGAAGACAATAGAGCGGGAGTTGAAGGCCTTGCAGGGATGCACAGCAGTTTGAAGGTCGAAGGCACACATGGCCTTCGAGGGTGAGAAGTTCTTTTTTTATGAGATCAGGGAAGTGAACGAAGAAGTGTTGTGTAAGTAACCGCCAACCCCCCGAGTCTTTTACTTTTACTTTTCTCTTGATACTAAAGTTTCTTCGTTCTTGTGGAGGCATCCGAGGCAAACCTCAGTAGGAGCAAAAGCGTGTTAAGGACCGACTGAACGGCCTATGCAACACCACCTCGTAGATAGATCACTCCTTCTGGTTGGATACAAGTAAAGGCTACATGATGGCTCTCCTACAGGATCAGGTCGAAGAAGTTGGTGGTTTCGTCGAGTGCCGTTGCGTAGTCTTTGCGATGATATATGATATCATGTTTCCCCAGAACCCCATACCCAAAGGATTCACAACCTTGATGAAGAAGTTTTGCTGTGTCAAGGCGATTCAGGAACGTGTCCGGCAGCAAATGATTGGAGGCTCAAGGACGTCCTTGGGGTTCGTGCAAGTCCATCATCCCCAGATTGACCTAGAAATTGTCGGGAGCGGACTCCCCCATCTTCTCGTGGTGGTAGGGAACATATGGAAGAGCCTTATGCATCTTTGTTGTAGGCGACGATCCGTGATGCGTTCAAGCGCAATTTAGATGAAAACACAGCCTCTACAACGTGCACCATGAATTATAACATGCATAAGGTGGACATATTGGGTAGGGTCCATAAGACCGAGGCCAATTAGTCAACCCACGCCCTAGCTGCTCGCTTGAGGGGTCACATGAGTATTTTCTTAAGGCCGCTCCAAACGAGACCACTGACCTTTTCAACTTGACCATTTGTCTATGGGTGCACGACCGTTGCGTGCTGATTTATATCGCCGTTTCCTTGCAGAAGTTCTGGAACTATGCGAATGCAAAGTTGGAGCTATTGTCGGTGATGATGCTATGGGGGACCCCAAACCTGAAGGTGATCGACCTGAAGAAGTTCACGGCCGAGGTGGCATCTTGGCCTGTGAAGGGCATCGCCTCGATCCACTTTGTGAACTTGTCGACCGTAACGAGGAGATATCGATAGACATGACCTCCACAAGGGGATTACTGTAGCTTGCCTACCATGTCGAGTCACCACTGGGCGAAGGGCCAAGCAAGGGGGTTGTGTTTAGATCCACGGCAGGAGCGTGAGGCTTGGCTGTGAACTGTTGACATGCATCACATCTGCTAACGAGGTCCTTGGAGTCTTGCATTCCGGTGGGCCTAGGCGACTAACACTCGACTGTTGACGTGATGTCCGCATATGCCTTTGGGGATGTCGAGCAGTATGCTCTTTCCATCTTCGGGTGCGGTGATGCTCATAAGTATAGGGATCGTTGAAATCTTCGATGAGAAGTATTACCCAAATTTATAGTTAAACTCAAGGGGAACACAAGAATACCAATGAGAATTTACCAATTGAGACGTCACTCTCAACCACAATTGTACATCAATAAACTCACAAAGAAAATGGTGAGTTGTAGTTATTGATTCAAAGGATTGAAATAGGTGGTAAACAATAGCCAGTGTTCACTGGAAGTAAAGGTGTGTAACTTTCAGTACCTAAAAGCGTAGACATGAGGTGATAGCGGGGTGTTGCATGAAAGATATTGATCATATAATGTAATCTAGTAATATGATATTTATCCCTAATTCAGTTGTGTGTAGGCGTGTGTGATCTAAATATAGTATGCATACTAATAAGAGAATTTGCATAACATCTTTTGCCGAGCCTGCCCATTTCATCGGATCAACTTGAAACTACAAGCAATTATGTTTTTACAAGCAATTAGTTGTTGATCCAAACGTGTTTTCGAGCAGGCAGTGCGCGTGCAACTTGTTTTTGTTTGGGGCTTTCATTGGTTGTACTCGCGCGAGAGAACGATTGAGCAGCAGTGCGCGACTAAATAGTACCACGCGAGAGAACGGACATTTCTACACGGTGCCCTAGCACCAGTTAGTCTTACAGAGTGTCCCTCCTAAATATGGAAATAAATAGGTCTGAACATCTCCGGCGTTCCAAAAGTAGAAAGTTCTGCTTTCACATGTTTCCTTTCTCCGCCCGTAATCATTGCTTTGTCTGAACACGAAATAACACATGGAGAAGAACATGTAATCATTTCGAGCCCCCAGGCAAGAGAAAAAGCGAGAATTTGATTCATGAAAAAAATACTCCCTCCTTCAGAAATGTAAGACGTTTAGCTTTTGTAGTACAAGTTTCGTCACGATATAATATTTTTCCGCTTTCCGAAAATACCCCTCGCCGACAGGCACACTTGCTCGCTCCCGCGGACATCGCCAAGCTCTCGTCCCCCTCCTCTCCCTTTCCCCGTCGTCGTTGACTACCTCTGATCCTTCTTATCGCCCTGTCCTTGTGGATCCCGTCACCACCCTCTTCCTCACCTCTCCCCACCACTGGTTTCTTCCACACCGCTCCCCGCAGCAACCTTTCTCTCCACCGCCTAGTTTCCTCTCGATCTCTTCACCCCCGAGTGCGTCAGAAATCTGGAGGCAAAATGTGGCAAATTTCTGCGCCGATGACGAGCTTATGGGCGACGAAGGCGGTGGATCGGCGTGCACCGGCGCTGGATCTGCGTGCCCCACCGGGGAGACGGTGCCTCGTGCCCCATCACGCTCATCCCGGAGCGTGGCGCAAAGAGAATGGAGGGCCAGTTGCCTGTGATACCGAACAATTGAATACAAGTCTTGTAGAAAATGTAACCGTTAAATAAACAGATAATCTCCATACAAAGATCTACTGATAATACTATACATAATCTAATTCTATTAGAGCACAGATTCAGATTTATAACTCTAAAGCAAAATATATATACAAAACTCTAAGGTGTTTTTTGTTTCATATTATTACATACCAAAGAATTAAAGACTCCATGTCTTGATTTCTTCGTAGCTTGTTTGATGAGATGTTGCACGATCGGTGTCCACGGCGTCCAACGGCGCCATCACCATAGGTTGTGTCCACTACAATCTAAGATTGCTGCAGGTTTTTTTTTCTGGATTGAACTAGCGGGAAAGAAATAGAGAGCTGGGCCTTGAGGATTGGAGAGAGAAGGAAGACCTGTACTTGGGAAATTTAACGACAGGAGAACTAGAGAAGAGACAGAAACCAGAGCAACACGCACGTACTAGGACGAGGAGCTAGACGTTGATCGTAGAACTCGTCCGACGGCCGGACGAGCTTGGCAAAACGCACTAGTGAAAGAAATTTACACTTGAACAAGACCGGGCCGGAGCCCAGGATGGCCTCCAAGAAGCTCCGCCAGTGCGGGCAATGGCATGGGGCTCCTCTACTTCGAGACCTAGTCACCGGAGCCCCTCTACTCCATCCGACCCTGGTCTGCCTCAAGGGTCACGCGACCTCTCCACAAAAACGCAAGATTTTCTGGGCAGACCCTTGGCAGGGCCGCAGCCTTGCAGCAGCGCCACGGTGAAGACCAATTGCCACCAATGTTGGAGGATCGTCAATGCTGTTTGGTGTACCAGCTACGAAAGGAGGGGGTACTGCGACGATTGCATCAGATGGTACATTGTAGCATGGCTTGCTCTACTGTTGTTTTACACTTTGTTGGAATTCTTGACTAAAGAACTATGACATCATATAGCATACCTACAGTTAAACAGTTGTTCATAGGAACCGCCAAATCATACTAACTACTCTAGGGCATTCTTGTTCTAACATGATCTCTTCTCAAGAACAAAGGGAGATGTTCCTAGTTAGTGTCTTAGTAATTTCACAAGTTAAAAACTATGCTGTTAGTGTATGGAAGCGATCAGCAGTGCATTGGAGCATGTTCTCACGGCTAGGTGCAGGTTGAAATAAGTTAGTACTTAGGGTAATGTGAGCAGAGTTGGGAGGATGAGTAGGTGTTCTCGATAGTGAGAGTGACAGACTAACAGCTGATATTTCCTGCTCTTTGAGCTGGCTAAAGTGCTAAACGGCGAAACAATATTCTCTTGCATATAGTGTTTAAAGGCCCCGTGTAGTCTAAAAAAGTGTCACCATGGGAACTGTTCTGCTGAGCCATCTGAATCTTGCAATAAAAGAACAAGAGAAGAAAGGATGTTGTCGACTTGAGGAGAATATGCTAACTAGCCCAATTCCAGACATGCACCTCTCGTTAACTGCGCCTTTTATCATGAATGGATACTGAATTTTCTCATTGAATACAAAATGCAGTCACCTTGCTGATTCCATTTTTCCCGTGTCAATTTTCTTAGACATGCAGTCACCTCGCTAAAGTTTCCTCTTGTTGACACCTTTAGTTACACGACAGATAGAGTTTCTTACAGGTGGTTCTTTAATTTATACCGTCTCAGACACTATACCATATTGGCTCTGTAAATACCTACTCCTAATTGTACGGTCATTATTTGTTATTATTTGGAAAATAGGCCTTTCTTAAACCTGGGACAAGCTGGACACTTGCATAATTTATCTGCAAAAGCTAGCATAAGTCCACAATAGAGTTGGATTGTATGACTTACCTCCTTTCGAGATACTGATCTATCCCCATTCAATTTCTATGCCATCTCTTCACTGAAATTGGACTGTCAGTAGGTGGGAGGTGTTGTATTATATGCCTATGGAAATGCTCAAGGGCATACAAGTACTTTGCCATGTTCAACTAAGACAGAGAGCTTATCTTCTTCACTAAGTAATGTTAAGACCTCTGTACACCTAACCAAGACTTCTGCTCCATTATCAGTGTATCAGTGTATTGTTCTGTTTATTTGCTTGCAACACAGAGAGACCTTGCTGTTTACCTGGCAGGTAACCTATTTAACTTCTCCATTATCAGTTATCTTGTTGTGCCATATCTTTCCTTGACTTATTCTAGTCATATGTTTGGTAACACGGAAGGATTTAGCGGTGCCTGAGCTTCTCTCATTGAACATATCAGGCAGTTGCTATATATACTAGGCAGTATACAGATGTGCATTATTTCTCTACTGGTAATCCAGGAGTAGTACTCTTTATATACACTTTATAAAAGACAATCAATTTACCACACCCATATTCACTTAAGCACTGTAGATAGGCTATTTATCCTTTCCTTGCTTCAGTCATCGTGTGACACGTTGATTCTTTTTTTTTCCTCAACTCTTGATTTAGATCGGTTCTGTTTTGCTTCTCCTTTTCTATGGTATAGGGGTTACCGGTTACCGGTTCCCAAACTTTTTCCTTCCATCTCTTCCGGTAACGGTGAGTGTTGCCGTTTACAGCGGTGGGTTCAGTTTGGTGTTTGACACGTTCTGTGCATACGTGTCGTTTTTTCTGTGTTTCCTATAAGCTCCGTCTAGATTTTTTTTTTCCATGCTGCTGCTCTCCTCATGTTGGGCCTTTCTGGAAAACTCGATGGAGGCTACACCGTCCGACAACCAGAGAAGGGGCGGAGGGGAAGACCATCACGCCAACCGACGGGACGGTGATGGAGGTGGGCACCGGCAGGGTGGAGGCCGCGCCGTCCACCAGCGGAAGGGAGGCGGGCGGACATGGCGGAGACCGTGGCATCCACCGACGGGGATCAAGGCGGATCCCTTGGAGGGACAGAAGCCGCGGCGGCGCCTCACCTTCATCTGAGAGTTCCAGACTCTTTAGATGGCTTGGTGATCTCTCTACCACCGCCACACAACCCTCGTGGACGCCTCTGGTTCCAGGGAACCCTTCAACTACATGGTTTTCATTCCCGTCAGATGGTGAGATTGTATCGTCTCTATCTGTTTATGTTATGAGCTAGCAGTCTGCACATCTTATTGGTTTTTTCAGTGGGTCGTGTCCTATTGTTTTATTCTTAGGTCTTCATATGTCTGCACAGCTGGGATTACTCATTTGTGAACCGACTCATTTTTTGTCAAACCCCCTTAATTCAGTGTTTACAACCGTCTTAAGCAGAGATCAGACAGAGGTGCGCATCTGACTCCATAATTTTCATTATTCATCTCCGATCTCACGCATAGAAGTTTGCGAAATCTTTTTTATTTCTCAAACTTCGGTCTATTTCATAAGATCTGGTATAGATGTGTACATTGCTAAATGCAGAGATATGTGTTTTGAACTTATTTTGGTTAAATAGGACATCAAGAAAAAATGTTGATTATTCGGTTGAAACATATGTTGCAAAGGCTGAGGCGATTACTGCTACTTTAACTTTTGTAAGGCCCAGGCAAGTTAATGTGAGATGGGGCATTCAGCTAACAGAGAGCAGTCTCCAGATGCCATGCCGCCGAACCTGAAGGTGGTGCACTGTAAATGAGATTGCAGAAGTGCTGAGGGGATATTTTTAAGTGTACCAAGTGTCGTGAAGCTTAAATATCCGATTATGATATTTGGTGATCTGAACTGTTAATTTGGTGGCCTAATGGGCAAAGAAATATTTGACAAGTATGGTTCTCCCTCAGCAGTCTCCCGTGAGTATCTTTTTTATCTTCGTAGTGATGACTATGATTCAGTTTTTCCTCTCTTTCCTCTTATGAGGATTTTGTAATATCTGCCGGATACACAAACTGCAAGAATTAGTTCTTCACTAAGGACTGCTAATTATTCTTTTGACATGTTGATCACATCAGTTTTATATTCAGCACGCACTATGGCTTTTATTATCTTTTTCCGTGCATGAGTATATTTGATTGTTCTTTTCTTTTATAAATCATTCAAGATGCTTTTCATTTGAAGACGGGCCACCATCAGGAGCGACTAGGTGTATCCTGAATAGCAGATTATTTCATCTCTTCTAGCGTAACCCATTTTTTTAAATCTTTAGCATAAACAAATTTTGTGCTGCATAAGAATAATCCAACTCCATTTGCCCCTAGCGGCTTGATATGTGCGTTAAGCTTCTTTGAATCTCTAATTATTCTCCTGACCTCATATGTATCTTCCTAACATTTCAATTACATTGACCGTGGTCACCATAATTTTGGAGACTATTACTCTTCTCCTACCACCTGAAGTTAGTAAATATTAAGCCGTGAGCATATTATTTGGTCTTTCTTTATTTTAAAGAGTAAGCCAAACTTGAGTACGATTCGCGTAATTTTCTTTTACCTGTTACAATATATTATTTCCTGAATGTTTCGATTGCTATGGCGAGATTTCTACAACTACAAAATCAGATTAATTGTTTCATTTTTACTATAATGCTCTTTCTCTGGAATCATGTAAATATTAGAGTTTATCTTTCTTTTCTTGCATTTCGTTCTTACAGTTCACTTGCTTTTTAACTACTACTTCAAACCTTAATTTCTAATTGCCTCTTCCCTTACCGTACAGATTAGAGAAGCACTATGTGCTATAGGTTTTGGTGGAAGAGAAGGAATCATGTGCATCAATGGGCATGCCTATTGGTTTTCTATAGGGCCGCATGCATCGATTGATGCAGAGGCTGAGGCTTTTTCCCCCTTATCGAAAAAAATTTGGTTTTCTATAGGTGAAAAACTGGTCCGTCTAAAGAGTTTAACTGTTGAAAATGACAAGAAGCTGTTCAACAGTGCTAGGCCAGCACAGCCATCAAGCAGTAACACAGAAAAAGCTCCAATGTCTCAACCTGACGATGCTCCAAATACAGTAGAGGACAACAGAACTTCAGGCGCCACATGAGCAAAGACATCATAGAAAAGCCTGACTCAGATGGAGATGAGGTCAGTGCAAACTATAGTTATTCCATTCATTTAACTCCCAGCAGCCATAACTTATGAGGCACACAATTACTGCACAAAGCATATCGACTAAAAGCTATTAGTATTTTCATTTAACAATGTTAGCTCTGTATCCGAAAAGAAGAGGAAGGCATCAGCTTCCGCATCAGCCAAGAAACAAGTCAGGAAAATGCTCTTCCCACAGAAATAAGGATCCTACTACTTGCCGGTAAGCATGAAATTTAAATGGTGGTTAGGTTTTTAAACGGTTCAGACGAACACGGAGGAGAGAAGATCGGCTAAGTGTAAATTTCGTCGGCTAGGACGGATGTTTGTAATATTATGGGACTACCAGCTACTCTAGACTGCTTGTGTCTTTGATGTGTAATATTTGGTACCTCTACTACCCAGCTATGTCCGAAGACCTACTACCGTGTATATTTGCATGCTTCTCCGCGGCCATCTAAAGTCTATCTACTGTCGTGTATATTTACACTAACTACTTAGGGAAACTGTTCCTTGCAAAGCTCTGATGCTTCTGCACGTATAGTCGACACTTCGAATCGCATGGCTTTATATGCCACCATCCACGTCTTCTCAAAACATGTCTTAGTATATCAAACCCCCTGGTATAGTATACATCAGAAACTATTTAACAACTATATTCAGCCAATAATATCTTCTACTGACAACGTACAACCCCAACTCAACCATACCACTTCAACAACAAACTCCACAATTCAGATGTTACTCCACGGGCGCGGCGTGCCGCCGCGCCAATGCCTCCTAGTATTTTTTAATGTGCATATGTTTCTTGTCAGATGGACTAGCCCTTATCATAAATTGAAACTATCAATCAATTAGGCAAACCCAGCTGACATTATTTGAACACATTGTTTTTTTTTTTTGAGAATTTTGCTGCGCTTTATTACAAACTGGCAGAATCACAAGCCAAACAGTCTACAATAGACCCCGGCGGCACACCAACCCAAGTTTGACGCAACTTATTAGCGCAGCCTAACTTTGCTAAACAATGCGCGACGCCATTGCACACACGCCGTACATGCCCTACTTCAGCTTCAGCAAACTCCTGGAGCAACAGCTTCACTTCCTCCACCAGTGGCCCATAGATTGATCGATCCATCTCCTTGCCGTGCAGTTTTGACACCACAGCAGCGCAGTCCGTTTCCAGCAGCACCTTCTCCAAGCCCAGCTCCTTTGCCACCACCAAACCCCGCCGACAAGCTAACAGCTCGGCCTGTTCTGGGTCAGACACTGACGGGAAAAAATGGCACGCTCCTGCTAGAAAGCCGCCATGGTGATCTCGTAAGACCACACCGCAACCCCCGTGACCTGTCTCCCTGTTAAAGGCGCCATCAGCGTTGATTTTGGTCCAACCCTGCGGAGATGGAAGCCAGCGCTCCACACGTCCCGCTTGATGGACCGGACTCGAGGTTTGGGAGTTTGTCAATTCCTCCAGTAAGAAGAACGATCGCCTGGCAGTGTAGTTTGGATCCTCAATCTGGACAGCCTCCCTTGCCTCATTGCGCGCAAGCCAGAGCTGGTAAATTGTCATCAGCATCAGACATAGCTCCCCTTCATCCATGCGCCCAAACTGCTCAAGCAACCAGGCTTGGAGAAGACGTTGAGGTGCACAATTATCCGGAGGCGACACCAGGCGCATTCCCGTTTTCTCTCGCAGCAGCTCCCACACGCGAGCAGAGTGCGGGCACAGCCAAAATCTGTGTACCAGGGACTCTTCCCGGTGACAGACCACGCAGGTCACTCCTGTCTTGATCTTCCGACGCTGTAGTTCCACGCCCACTGCCAGCCCATTTCTAGCTAGGCGCCAATTGTGCACCTTAACTTTCCCCGGAACCTCTGCGGACCAAAGGGCGAGCCAGCCGCGGTGCTCGGCGCTAGACATAGAGGAGCTTGGGCTCCCGGTTCGGATAGAATTGAGCTGTGTTTTCAGGTGATATGCCGAGCGCACACTAAACATCCCATTCTTTGTGTAGTTCCATGCAATATAGTCGTCTGTTCCAGCCCTTCCAATGGGAATTTTTAGAATGTCGCTGACATCAACTTCAAAAAACGTAGCTCGCAATTTTTGCTCGTTCCACCCCTGTCCATCCGGCAACAGGAGGTCCTCCACTAAATTTACCACAGCATCTGGAAGGTGTCCCAGTGGACGTTGAATGCTTGCTCTTGGGATCCAATTGTCATCCCACACTGCAATATTCTTTCCATTACCTACCCTCCAGATGAGACCTTCCTTTAGAAGTTCCCTACCATGTATGATACTCTTCCACGTGTATGAGGCGCTCTTGGGGCAATTCGCTTTCAGAAAGCTATTTTTTGGGAAATATCTCGCCTGGAGAACCCTGGCACATAAGGAGGTCGGGTTTGTCACTAGCCTCCAAGCCTGTTTTGCAAGCAGAGCTTGGTTGAAATCCACATAGTTTCTGAAACCCATCCCTCCCTTGCTCTTGGCCACACACATTTTATCCCAGCCTACCCAATGGATCTTTCTTTTCCCATCGGCATCTCCCCACCAGAAGCGAGAATCAATGGATTTTAATTTATCACACATGGATTTGGAAAGCTGGAAGCAACCCATTGGGTATGTAGCAACTGATTGCAGAACGGATTTCACTAGAATTTCCTTTCCCTTCTTTGACAAGCCCTGTCCCTTCCAGCCACTAATTTTAGCCCATTTCCTCTCTGGCAAATGCCGAAAAGCACCATCCTTGGATCTACCAACCTGTGTCGGGAGACCTAGATACTTTTCCGACAACGCTTCACATGAAATACCAATGACGTTTTTCACCTCGTCCTTGACTGCATCCGTGCAACCTTTGCCAAAGAAAATCGAGGATTTCTGAATGTTCACTCGCTGCCCAGAGCAAGACTCATACTGCTGAAGCACACTCTTCAAGGCCATCATATTAGCAGAATTTGCCTCCAAGAAAACAACACTATCGTCCGAAAAAAGCAAATGAGTAATGTTCGGCCCCGCTGACCCAAAGCCGACCCCAGCCAGGAGCCGCTCTTGTTGTGCCTGTCGAAGGAGAGCTGAGAAACCCTCCACACAAAATAAGAATAAATACGGCGATAGCGGGTCCCCCTGGCGCAGACCCCTCGAGGGAGAAAAAGTATCCGAGACACCACCATTCAACTTGACAGAGAAAGTCACTGAACTAACACACCTCATGATCATACTGACCCAACTCGGTGCAAACCCCATTTTTAGCATCATTTGTTCCAGAAAGACCCACTCAACTCTGTCGTAGGCCTTCATCATATCGAGCTTCACCGCACACAACGGCTTCTTCCTCTTCCTCCTCCTGATGGCATGCACACACTCATAAGCAATAAACACATTATCAGTGATAAGCCTGCCCGGAACAAAAGCACTCTGTTCCTCGGATATCAAAATTGGAAGAATTTTCTTCAATCTGTTGGCCTGTGCCTTCGCCGCAATTTTGTATAATACATTACATAAGCTGATCGGCCGAAACTGGGTGAGGAACTCGGGATTGTTGATCTTCGGGATCAGTACAAGTATAGTAGCATTAAAATCCTCTGGGCATTCCTTTCCTTCTACAAAATCCCTAACCGCGCGGCAAACGAAGCTTTTTAAAAACGACCAGTGTCGTTGGTAGAATAACGCCGGCAGCCCATCTGGGCCAGGGGCCTTGGTCGGGCCCATTTGAAACAAGGCCTCTTCAATCTCCTTGTCGGATAGCGGGGCCGTGAGTGACACATTCATTTCATTTGTGACAAAGCTCTGAATAATATTTAGCACCTGATCACTGTTCGTTGATCCCTCTGACGAGTACAGGTTATTGTAAAAGGCCAGTGCCATTTGTCTCATGCCCTCATCCGTTTTACACAAAGTACCATCACTCTTCCGAAGGGATCTGACTGTGTTCTTACGTCTCCGGTGAGACGCCCTGTTCTGGAAAAATTTAGTGTTTCGGTCACCTGCCTGCAGCCAGTCCTGGCGTGATCTCTGTCTGAACATAATTTCTTCCTTCTCAAATAGATCATGCATTTCATGCTCAATTTCCCGAACCTCCTGTGAGGTGCCACTCGCCCTAGCTGCAGTACGCGCCGCATCAAGTTTTGCCCGTAACCGCTTCATTTCGGCTCGGACTGACCCAAAGGTCTCATAGCTCCACTTCTGCATGTCTCGGGTGACCCCAAGGAGTCTTGACCACAGCCCACACAGACCTTGCTCATTTGTTTCCCCTTTTGCCCACGCCTCTTGGATCATCTCTTCATAGTTGTCATGCTTCAGCCACATCTCCTCAAATTTAAACCCCATGGAACAGGGTGGCAGACGTTGCTTGGGTTCGGTCAGCACTCTAATCAGCAGAGCCATATGGTCCGATTCTTCAGTAGCTATGTGTTCCACTTCAGTAAGCGGGAACAGCGATAGGAACGGCGCTGTCGCCGTACCTCGGTCAAGTCTAACCTGAATATTCTCCGCACCAACTCTTCTATTGTTCCAGGTGAACTCATATCCCTTATACCCTAGATCAGTAAGCCCGCAGTCCAACAGACATTCACGAAAAGCTGCCATTTGATGTTCATTGCGCGGGTTACCTCCTAGCTGTTCCTCCCCCTTAGTGATCTCATTGAAATCGCCAGCGCACAGCCAAGGTAAGTCATCGTGGGACTTAAGGTATCTCATCGCCTCCCACGTTTTGCTCCTCAGCTCGGAACGTGGTTCACCATAGCAGCCAGTAAACCGCCAGTTCTTCCCCTCAAATTTTATTTCAGCATCAATGTAATATTGGCACCATGGCCGAACTGAGACGTCTACCCCTTCCCTCCACCACAAAGCAAGGCCGCCACTTCGTCCCGTACAACTTACTGCCACACCATTTCTGAAGCCTAGACTCCACCTTATTTTCTCCATCGCTTTCGCTGATTTTTTTTTTGTTTCACTTAGAAACACCACCGCTGGGTTGTAAGACCTGCACAAGTCTCGTAGTTCGCCTACCGCCGCGTCCAACCCCAGACCGCGGCAGTTAAGGCTTAGGAGATTCATTGCTCTCGGCGGCCCCGAGCCTCGGGGACCGCCGCTGTATTTGCCCTTCTGTTGCAACCTGATGCCCCATGTTCTCCCTCCTTCGTTCCCACTGGATCCTCTAGTCGATTGAAAACTGAGTTTGATCGCTGACCTCCATCATATTCACCGGTGGGTTCCTCAATTCTGTCAAAAACAGAAGCTGTACGCTGCCGCTTGCCCGCACTCTCGGTGGCACCCTCACCCACCACCTGCACCGGTACTGGAACCCAAATTTGCTTTGGACCCCTCTTCTTAGGCAAAGAGCTCAAGGGGACCTGGGAGGAGCCAGGCTTGTTGGTGCCAGTGACTGTCCTTGGACGTCTAGTGAAGGTCCCTTGCCTAGCATTCCTCGGGGCCGTGCCCACATTGACTGGACCAGAGTACTGCTCATCCGCCCTCGCCCGGTGGCGTTTGTCAGGGCTCGTTACATCCATAGCTTCGTAACCCGACTCCTTACCGCCAGTGCGGGAAGAACTCGAGTAGACCTCATCCCTCATCAGGTTCCGCCGTGGTGGCAGATCTCTTACCGTCACCCCACCTCTGCCTCGTGTGTCGGAGCCCATAGAGTAGCTTCCATAGCTCCCTGACGAGAAAGACTGCCTAGACGGCGCAGGAGGTTTTTGGTTTCTCCTAGGTGAAGCTCTGAGCCACTCATCCCACTGTTTCATCTCTTCCCTTTCTGCAGGACATGAACCACCCGGGTGCACAATGCGCCCACAATCGAAGCAGAAGTGAGGGATCTTTTCGTATTTCAAGTCAAACCAAGTACCCTCCACATCCTCCTTGCTCTCCCTCAGACTAACACCTCGGAGAATAGGCTGATCAACCCTGATTTCCACACGAATTCTAAGCTCCTTCCCCCAGGCTATGCCATCTTTGTCCACGTCCACTGTGATGTATTTCCCAACCCAGTCCCCAATGAGTTTGCCGAAAACTCTGTTCATCATGTCCATGGGGAGATCAAGCACACGAACCCAAACTTCCATAGTATCAAAAGTCATATCAGATGGACGCACAGATCCAACATAGTTCTTCAGCAAGACAGCATTAAAATCAAACTGCCACGGACCATTGTTCATAGCATGATACCAATCACCTTCGGATGAAAACCTTACCACAAATCTGTTATCTCCAATGTCCCGGAACTGCGCAGGCCGATGAAGACCCCACGCCCTCTCCATCGCTCTCTCCAAAGCTCCGATCACCAACTTCCTTGGGGAGCAGACCTTGCCCACCGCCGCCCATCTAGGGCGCGGCGCCATGGAAGCATCGACACCTCCAACAATCAGGCCCGAGGCCTCCTTCTCAGTCAGCAGAAGATCACCCAGTTTTGCTGACAATCCCGCCGCCAGGTCGTCCCCCGATCCCTTCGCCGGAGAACGTGATGGCGTCCTAGATGGACCGCTCCCTCTCGTCGCCCCACGGGGTGGTGAAGACATGGCGAAACACACAGCTTCCTCCGTGTAGCACGACCGGAGAAGCCGTACCACCACCTCCGTGTATCTGATCCGCCGTCGAGAAACACCACCCTCAAGGGGAAAACCCTAGCCCTATCACGATCGCCACTCGATCGCCTCCAGAGTAACTTCCGCCTGTTTTTGGTGGACCCGCCTATATCAATCTGCTTTTGAACACATTGTTGCGTCTAGGCGATTGAGCTTGCCGCAGGCAACGAGCAGCTCGAGGTGTGCATGTATCTTGTCTAGGAACTGGGCGTGAATGTTCAACGTGAGCCAGCCAAGGAGCACCAGTTATCACACCCAGTGGCATACATATGAAAGGCGCATAGTACTCCACTGTACTTGAGCATCTTCGCAAGGTGCGCCGTGTTCCTAATCTTGCATATGTTTGTAGAGAACTCTTTATTTTGTTTATCTGATGAAATACAAGTCTTGCAACTCTGACCCGCATGTTGATTTTGATCGTCATCTTCAGGTGGAGAAGTGCAACTGAGGTCAAAGAATGGTTGAGCCATGCTGACTGGAGATCACGACCAGGTGCTTGCCGGAGATCACGGATGTGGAGTCCATGGGAATGGCAGAGGGTGGAGGAGCACCTGGGGCCAGTGGTGGATACGATGGGGATCGAGGGGCGGAGTAGCAGCTGGGGCCGGTGGTGCAGTTGATGGGGAGTGGGGCGAATTGTGTTGATTAGATGCTATTCTCATTACTCAATATCGCTTTCAGTTTGTTGTCTTCCGTGTTCATATGAATTGTGTTGATTGGAGGGAACAACATCTGTGGTCCTTGCAGCTCTGCTATCTTCCTTGAAGGTTGTCGGTGGAACCCTATCTTCTCTGAAGGTTGTCGGCTGGCGAGGTTAGTGAAAATTTCTCACGCTCTAGGTTTTGCTGAACTGTTAAAACATGATGCGTATGGGTATAAATGATATGCGTATAGGTCACAGCTTCCATCTTTTCTCGCATCGTCAATCATCTACATTCATGTCGTCGCTTCATGTCTATGTTAAGATTTACTCTGCATACTGGAATGTGCTTCAATGGACCTCTTGGCCCCTGTTTTTATGGTTCATTTATTTTTGTTCCTGAAATGCATGCCACTGTTGTACTTACTCACTGTCCTGATGTAAGCTAAATTCGTCCATCTTTTACTGTCTTTTCGCACTTAGTAGGTGGTGAAGCAAAGACATGATAATCTGTATGGCATTATGTTGCTGCTGATATTATTGTCTGTGTGTTCACTGTAGAACTCTAAGGAGATTGGCTTCCTGGCCACCGCGACGATGACCTTGCAATCTGCTGCTAGGAAGAGTGGCTTCCTGGCTGGGCGAGCAGGAGAGGGAGGCCTGGCGATTGCCCTGGGCGATCAGGTGCAGAGCGAGAGGAGGGCGACGCCCTGGGCAAGCAAGAGCAAAGCGGGAGGGGGCACCTCCTGGTCAAGCAGGAGAGGGAGGGGCGCTGATTCCAGGAGCAGGAGAGGAGAGGGAGGGGCAACGCATGGGCAAGCAAGTGCAAGATCTCAGCGAGGTGCTTGGCAGTAGGAGATGGGCAAGTGCTTGGCCAGAGATCATGGCGAGGAGTTGTCGAGGTGCTTGGCCAGTGGCCGGCGGCCGACGGAGATCACGACGAGGTACCGGTGAGGTGCTTGGCCGGCGTCCGGCGGAGATGAGGAGATCACAACGAAGTGCTTGGTTGGATGATATCAAGGCGAGATGCTAGTTGGGAGCGGAGGAGCTGCTAGGGGCGCGCGGAGGAGGAGCTGGGGCGGTGGAGGCGTTGGGGCGGAAGACGATGGAAGACGACGATGACGTGAGATTCAGATCTAGCGAAGGGTAGAGATGTAAATTCACCTGTTTTCACCTGGTCGGAAATTTCCTAGAAAGTCTTATAAATCGGAACGGAGGGAGTACATCATGTGTTCACAAATTCACACAAATTTAAGGCAAAAAATAAATGAATCTGCCATGTCTTTCTTTCTTTCCTCTAGTTAAGAACAAGTATTGGCATGTAAAAAGTTGTAGTTTAACTACATAAATTTACATCCCATAAAAATACTAATGTTTGTAATTCCAATTGAAGATGTAAAAAATGGTAGCGGAATGTAGAGAAAAGAAAGATATTACATCCAAATCTTAGGAACCAACTTAAGCGATGTATGTAGAAAAACAGAAAAATTACATGTAAAATCAGTAAAACTGGGAACACAAGCATACTGTACACCTTGATCTATTCAAGAATCTAGATGTAAATATATTAGAAAATATACATCCTGGTGCACCAAGATGCAAATAAAAATAACCGTCCTCCTAGACTTGTTGCAAAAAATACATTCCCAAAAACCAACTCTAGTCTGTCATTCCAATCGAGAATGTAAAAATAGTAACAGTGGATGTAGAAAGAGGAAAAAAAATACATCCAAATTACTGACTGTGGCCTTGAAGAAGGCGATGGCCTCTTGGCCATGGATTCGCCGCAGGAAGTCGGCGTCGAACGCCGCCTCCATTGCGCGCGCCCCCAGCGGAGCTCGTGCGCGTCGGGCCGGGCGGGCGAGTCGCCGACGGAGGTCGGGCGCGCTGGGATCGGCGGGCGGGCGAGTCGCTCATGGAGGTCGGGCGCGCTGAGACCCGACGGGTCGCTGGTGAGGTTGGGCGCGTCGGGACCGGGCGGATGAGTCGTCGGCGGAGCTCAGACACACCGAGGCCAGGCTGTTGCTGTTGGATGCAAGCACCATGGCTGACTCAGGTTCCTGACTTTGGGAGGAGATGGGATTTTCAGAGGAAGTCACGGGGAGACGAAGACCACATACTAACCGTTAGATAGGGATCCGACGGGCGCAAGCTGGGGGCACCGTCTAAGACAGCACAGTGCCCCGGAATTAGTTAGAATTCAGGATATTTTAGATATAAATTAGCGATCACACATATCTTCTATTTGAGTACGAACAATTCAAATATTAAATCACGCATATCTCATGTTTCCTAGAAAAACTCTCATAGGGAAGGATATTTGTTTACAAACCTTTCACCTTTAAAACCCCGATCCAAAACCAAGAAAGAAAGAAAGAAAAAGTGCATTGAGTATGTAAATTCTTACAAATTTCTAAAAATTGGAGTTAACATGAAATATGTAAGAGTAGAACAAACACTATATTATTTTTCTATAATAATAACAAATACATTAAAATAAGTTATCTAAGATATAAGGAATAAAATGCTTTACATGTGGTTTGCCTCAAAGAAAAGAGGGTCAAACCATTTGACCTACTTCAAAATTCATTTTATGAAGGGACAATTTTTCTTTACATATATTTCGTAGAACATTCATATATCAGTATTTTTTTTAAATTATTTGGGTATTCATTTGAATACCCACCCTTGAATTGAAGTGGGCCCGCCCTTGTGGAAAGGGCACCCTACATGTAACTGTTACCAGTGGCGCCATACCTGTAGCGTGGGGTATCTCGCTACTAACGTCCAAAAGTGCATGGTACAGATAGTCATTTTCCTAGTAGTGATACGAAGATAGTAATATAAAGTACTCTATGTTGCTCCCCACAATGACTAGTTTTAGAAGTCGAAATAAAGATGTTTTTACTCGACTTGCACAAAGCTACTGCTCCAACTGTCCTTGGGGCTAGAGAAACATGGTGGGAATAGTTATGTAGTTAATGGCCTCGAATCTGCAGAAGGATGGATCTCACCAGCGTGCAAGCTACTACCAATATCCAATTGTCCATCAAGTGCTCCTATGCAATATCCAATTGTCTACTTGAAGATTACAAGATTATTTTGCCCACAAGCTGCTACAGTTTATAGATTATCTACATTGCAACATTTCTAGATAGGACAGACATCGCCATTTATGACGGACATCGAGTATACCAACAACCCAATAGCCCACAGCTTTACAAACAAAACAGGTTTCATCCACTCAACTCATCGGTTAGATATGATGTCCCGATGTACCACCATGTCATATGAGATCACCGTTGATAACTAGTACTCAAATCTAGCTAGCAAATCATATAGGTTCTCGGAAAACCGATTACAAAGTGTTGTCTTCGTCATGCTTCCTCCTCCTCTCTCATCATCATGGCCGCCCCGAAGCTCCTCCCTCGCTTCACGAAAGTTCTTGTAAAGCATAGCCACCCACGCCGCCCAACACAATAAATCCTGCCATCTCCATCACGCCGATCACCCTTCTCGAAAAGTGCAGATGGCTCCAGGAGGGTTGGACATGATGCGATTATATTAGCTCATGTCATACATACATGAATTAAAAGGAGAAGAAATGAAAAAGTGGCTATGTTTGACATCATACAATTTGGAATCCCAAGGTCTTAGGTTGACTTGCACGGAAAGTTACTCGAGTAGACGCATGTTTCGGAAGCTACGGTCCCAAAGCTCTTGATCACGTCGTAGAGCTCCTCTACTGGATCTCGTGCCCAACTGCCTCACCAGCGACACATCAAAGCACATATCCCCAATGGAGAGTTGAGTTAAGATTATCGCTAATTTATACTAATTGTTTTTACTTCTCCCTAAACTAATCTTTTGACAAACGAATTGAAGTCGTGAAATTATGTATTTTTCAAAAATTAACCACACAATAGTGCAATTAATATTAACATATATATAATACATTTTATACAATCATAATGTTTATTTTGGAATTTTCGCTTACACAAAAGTTACACTGCTTCCTAATTGTTTTAGTAAACATCTCTGAAGAAAAGTAGAAGAGCAAAGAATGTGCATATTAATTTTTTTCCATTTAGATGAATTGCAACTATATGCGTGAATCTCTTCTCTATTTGTTGCATCATTAAATATCATTGAAAGTAGAGCCCTAATGCTGATAGAAATATCTAGAGTGCTTGATGTTAGGTGTAAGTAAATAAATGGATATTACATTCAAAATTGTTTGCTCTAGTGGTATATTTTTAGGTCATGGATGCAAATATAATTAGAGGATATCATTGTGTTTGATCTTGAATGGTGAATATATATAAGATGATCTTTGAAATTACAGATCTCCACTAATACAAAAAGAACATACAGTCCCCATCCAACACATCTCAGCCGTACGATTTAAATATCCAATGCCTCACGTCTCTTCCGTGTTTGATGGGAAAAGAGAAAATCCACCGCCCTAATCCCGCGTCAGTCGGCTACAAAATCTCCCCGAATCACTCCCTCCACCCTCCGGCACTCCTACTCCCATGAAACTGTTGGAGATATGCCCGAGAGGCAACAATAAAGTGGTTATTATTATATCTTAGTGTTCCTGATAAATGTTTACACCCGATGCTATAATTGTATTAAGTGGAAACATTGATACATATGTATTTTGTAAACAAATCAGAATCCCTAGTAAGCCTCTCATTTAACTAGCTTGTTGATTAATAGATGATCATGGTTTTCTAATCATGAACATTGGATGTTATTAATAACATGACCATATCATTAGGAGAATGATGTGATGGACACCCATAGTAAGCATAGCATATGATCAAATCATTAAGTCCATTTTGCTACAAGCTTTCAATACATAGTAACCTAATCCTTCGACCATGAGCTCGTATTAATCACTTACACCGGATAGATGCTTTGATTACATCAAACGCCACTTTATAAATGGGTGGTTATAAAGGTGGCATTAAGTATTCTGAAAGTATGAGTTGAAGCGCATGGATCAAGAGTGGGATTTATCCATGTTGATGACAAATAAGTATACTCGAGGGCCTCTTGGTGGAATGTCATCCAGTTAGCTTGCAAGCATGTGACTAGGCTACAAGTGATGACATATCACGGTACAAGTAAAGAGTATCGGTAACGAGGTTGAACTAGGTATGGAGATACCGATGATCGAACCTCGGATAAGTAAAGTATCGCACGAAAAAGGGAATCAGTATCGTATGTTAATGGTTCTTTCGATCACGAAGTCATCGTTGAATATGTGGGATCCATTATGGATCTCCAGATCCCGCCATTGGTTATTGACCGTAGAGGTGTCTCGATCATGTCTGCATAGTTCACGAACCGTAGGGTGACACACTTAAGGTTCGATGTTGTTTGAGTAGATATTGAATATGAGATGGAGATCGAATGTTGTTCGGAGTCTCGGATGGGATCCAGAACATCACGAGGAGGTTCGGAATGGTCCATAGAATAAGATTCATATAAGGAAAGTTATTTTCCGTGGCTCGGAAAAGTTCGGGAATTTCCGTTTAAAGACCGGAGGGTTTCCAGAAGGTTCCGGACAGGACACTAGTGGGCCCACGACCCCGGGAGGGGCCACATGAGCCGAGGGGGTGCAGCCCAGCCCTAATGGGCCAGGCGCACCATGCCTCAAGGTTCTGATACTCAATGTCTAATTTTTGTCAGGTATGGCCCCTTTTTCATCGCATATGGGCCTAAGTCGACGATATGGGTTCTATGGTCCAAACTGCATCAACCAAAGGCTGTTATCACCAGATTTTGGCCAAATCAGGAGATGGGCCGTAAGGGAGATGGGATTGGAAGATTACACGTGGAAGATCTCTGAAGCGGCCTTGCACGAAGAGTTTGGGCTAGATTGCCCGTGTATCTGTAATATAGTAGATCGCATCTTAGATTAAAAGATAGAGTTTAACCCGTGCACGGTTAGGTGCACGCCTAAATTAGAAAGTCCCCTGGACTATAAATATGTATCTAGGGTTTATGAAATAAGCAACAACCAACGTTCACCACAAATCAATCTAGGCGCATCGCCAACTCCTTCGTCTCGAGGGTTTCTTCCGGGTAAGCATCATGCTACCTAGATCGCATCTTGCGATCTAGGCAGCACAAGTTTATTCGTCGTTCATGCGTTGCTAGTACTGAAGCCTTTTTGATGGCGAGCAACATAGTTATCTTAGATGTGTTAGGGTTAGCATTGTTCTTCGTATCATATGCTGTCGTAGTGCAACCCTTATACATCTAGCCGCCCTTACACCTATCTTAGGTGTAGGGGCGGCACCCCGCTTGATCATTATTTAGTAGATCCGATCCGTTACGGTTGCTCCTTGTTCTCCAAGGATTAGTTTAATATCTGCAATAGTTAGGCCTTACAAAGGGTTGGAGGATCCAGCGGCGCGTAGGGTGTAGTTTGCTAGCCCTAGACAGGATGTTCCGGGGATCAACCTCGTGTTGGTTTTTAGGCCCTGTCTAGGATCGGCTTACGATCACCGTGCGTGGCCGCGAGGCCCAATCGTGAGTAGAATGTTCCGATTATGCGGTGAAAACCCTAAATCGTAGTAGATTGCTTTAGCTTTATCTTGATCAAGCAGGACCACCATATATTCATACACCTCGTGCGAACCATGGGTGGATCGCCTCCTTGAGCCGATTCACAGGATAACCTGAGAGCCGATCGAGGCTCGTATTTAATGTTTACGTGTATGCCATGCAGGAAACTAAGCGAGGCATCTCCATCACCTTCCTGACCAGGTATAGGTCAGGTGGCACGCCCTTGCACCAGCATCGGACGTGCGTGCCGGAGTCTTTGCGGGCCGTCGCTCGGAGGGACCAGGGCCAGCCGCAGCCCTAAGTTGCTCCCGGCTCTCCTGTGTTGCCCGTCGCTGCTCGCCGGTGGGTTTTTAACCGCAACACATTCTGGCACACCCGGTGGGACAATCTTCGACATCAACCACATCGCCATCTACATCTGAGATGGCGGACGGCACTCCAGTCACGTACGAGGATCTGACCGAGGAGCTCAAGAAGAAGTACGACGAGGTCAAAGCGATCCTCGAAGCCGACCTCATCGGCTCTTTTCACAGAACCCGCTCACATGGCATCAGGTAGAAAGGGTTCTCGCCTGAAGGTGCGCTCGATGGAATAGACCTGTCCGCCCCATCAGAAGAACGCACCAGGTCCCTGCGTCAGGAGATAAACTTCATGGTAGCTCATTCGCTACACCGCCACTCTGAGAACCTGGTGAACACTTTGGAGCGTGTCGCTCTTCGGGTGATCCAGGAGATCATGAAGCACCAGTACTCTCCGTCAGGACCAGCTCTCGGGACATACCAAGGAGAGATGCCACTCCAGTCCCGTCCACCGCTGCCATTTGCGTTGGCAGCACCAGAAGTGCCGAATTCACCGGCATTCGTCGTCTACAAGATCGGTGGTGACCCTAGTGACTGCCAGTTCTTGCATGAGGCGCCTAAGGAGATCCCTCACGGGTACATGTGCACATACGTGCCAGACTGCGGTAACTGGGCGCTCGCAAACCAGGCCGCAACAAAGCGAGGACTTCGGAAAGCAGGAGGAACGTCAGCGACAGATCTTGAGAAGCAGACGTGGCTAGCTAAGTATGCCACTCCGACAAACCTCCAGAGCTCAGCTCCTGCAGTTGGCTCAGAGTTGGAAAAACAAGCATGGCTGGCTAAGTATGCCACTCCGGCGAATCTTCAGAGTTCGACTCCTGCAGCCAGCACCGCGGATCAAATCAGTACGATCCTGAGAGACCAGTTCGGCATGGTGCCGAAAAGGAGGACAATCGGCTATTCCAAGCCGTACCCCAACGAGTACGAGTTGGTCCCGCTACCACCCAAATATCGGCTCCCTGATTTCTCCAAATTTAGTGGATCAGATGGTTCCAGCTCCATCGAGCATGTGAGCCGATATTTGGCACAGCTAGGAACGGCCTCAGCGTTGGATCCACTACGCGTGAGGTTCTTCGCACAGTCCCTCACGGGATCGGCTTTCGGGTGGTACACTTCGTTGCCACCGGACTCGATCCGGACTTGGAAGCAGTTGGAAGAATAGTTCCACATGCAGTATCACTCAGAGGCTTCCGAGTCTGGCCTTGCTGATCTGGCACAAATACGTCAGAAGCGTGGAGAAACTGTGGCAGAATACGTCCAGCGCTTCAGAAATCTAAGGAACCAATGTTATTCGGCTCGTGTAACTGAAAAGGAAGCAGTCGAGTTGGCAGTGGTGGGCCTTGCATCACCAATCAAGGACATGGCCTCCCAAGCAGACTACCCTTCACTGGCGCACATGGTTCAGAAACTGTCGGCATATGAACAACGCCACCCGGACTTGTACCAGGAAAAATTCAAGTGTGCGGTAGTCCTGGTTGAGGCAGATGAAGACGAAGGCTCTGTGGGAGATCAAGAAGTAGCAGTGGCTGAATGGACTCGGGGGGGCAACCCCCGTGTCCTGCAAATGGGTTAAGCCACCAGGCCCGCCCAGAGGGTTTGATTTTGACGTGACTAAAACTGAGCAAATCTTCGACCTCTTACTGAAGGAGAAGCAGTTGAAGTTACCCGAAGGCCTCAAAATCCCCACGGTACAGGAGCTGAATGGAAAGCCATACTGCAAATGGCATAACTCGTTCTCCCATGCCACCAACGACTGCAGGGTGTGGCGTCAGTAGATCCAAATGGCGATAGAACAAGGACGTCTGATTTTCAACCAGTACGCCATGAAGGTCGACACCCACCCCTTCCCCGCCGTTAACATGGTGGAGTGCACTTACCCTGAAGGTTGCCAGCCAGGATTCTCGTTCAGCATCAACATGGTAGGACCTGGGCACCACTCTGGCAAGGATGGAGACGAGGGCAGCTGCTCTCGTAGCAAGGACACAGAGGAGGCCGCTCCACGTGATCGGCTCCGGCACGACGGCAAGCGCCACATCACAGAGGGAGAAGTGAGGAATGTAAGATATCAGCGACCTCTCTCTGATCACCTCCTCAACAAGTACGTGAGTCAATATAGCCAACGCCGACGATCCAGCGACGATGATGATAGAGACCGCCTGGCTAGGGACGCCAGGAGACATCGTCGGCATGATCGCGATGAGGAGGAGTACGAGCGCCGTGCCAAGGAAGAATCGAGGGAGCAAGACGACGAGGGTAGGCACTGGGACTGCCCCTTCTTCAGACACTGCTGGGATTCAGGAATGAGCTGATTGCCTACAATCGGCAACTGCCCAGAATGTAGACAGAAGAGGAAGGATGCAACTAACGTGTCCGTGTTCAAACGTCTAGGGCCTCTCCCGCCTCGGAACAAGCACGCTGAGTCCCCTCGGATGGAAGATCTCGAGGATTTGGAAGACGATGAAGAAGAAGAAGACAGGTACCACCGGCCAAGGTGGTGCCCTGATGGACTCAGCCGTTCCCAAAAGCGTAGGGTTCAGCGATTGCGCGGCTTGGAGGAAGCCGAAAGGTTATACCTGCACACGCTAAGGAAGGCGCGGCCTGATCTGGCCGCGAAAATTCAGCGAACCCTGGATGAAGAGGGTCGACCACAGAAAATGGAGTGACGCCCCAAGCAAAGGAAAGCCGATGATGAAACATCGGCTGGCACAAACATGGTGCTCATCCTTCCAGCGGAGTTTAGTGCCCCAGGATTAAACGATGCACTCAATTTGGACGACGGCGAGCGCATCGACGTGACGAAGGATGGGGTTAGGCTGGTCTTATCCACCGGCCTGACTGTGTAGCAAGAACAAACCGACGAGCAAACGTGGAGAGGCCGATCCTTGGATCGGCCCCAAAGATCTATGAAGGAACATTACAAAACCTTCATTGAGCGCTTCGATCAATATGGAGGCCGATTCCAGCAATCGGCCAAAATTATCCTCACCACATGTTCTGCTTGTGTTCAACATCGATCTACTGGGCAGTAGTTTACGTCGGCTGATGAGTTAGGAAAAATCAACATTGGTCCTACCGGAGCCGACGTGCAAATACAGTGCCTTGGCTAAACTACAGAGCCGATATCTGCAGTTACCTGACAGATTCGGCTCGGGGGGCATCTCTAATCAGATGAACATGTGCAGATGAACATGTGTGCAGTGAAATGTTGGGGGCCGATAGAAAAAATCGGCCAGTAATTTTTTTTTTTCTCATAATGGGTATACAGCCGATGCAAGGACATCGACTTTAGAATAGAAAGCCGATGCATGGCCATCGACTCAAGAGGTACAGCTGATATAAGCAGAAGCCCGATGGAGCAGTTGTTGAGTTACAAGGAGAGGCTCTACTAGATGAATTCCTTCTCAAGACCTCCAACTCCTTCTGCAAGTCTTCAAGTTCAGCAGTGCCAGTGTAAGCATGCAGATCAGGTTAAGGGTGAGTCCAACAAAGGGAGCATACCTATCCTAGGAGCATGAGCACAGCCGATGACAAATCAAGCGGCTATGGCGTTTTTGCCTAGCGTGGACCAAGGTGGCGGCTTGGTCGATGTCACTTTTAGAGGTTGTTACGTCCAGAGTCTTGGAGGGCATCAGAAATTCAAAACATCCTCACCGGAAGTTGCATCAGTCTGCCAAAGATGATGAGCCGATCTGATCAGCAAGGCGCAAAGGATTGAACTAGGAGGAGTCGGAAAGCCATTATATTTGAGGCTTCTTAGTTCAAGGAACGGATTTGCTGATCTTTCCGAACCCTTTTAGTGCGTCGGTTCTTTGGGCGTAAGCTTTCCTGCCACGTTTTGATGGGAGCTGAAGAGGCTCGGAGGGCAGCTCGCCCTGAAATATCTTTGCTCTGGAGAGCCGATTTTGTTGGAATCGGCTGGTTCTGCATTATAGCTTGGAAGCCGATGGTGACACATTTGGCTGATTCATTACTGTTCTCGCCTTGGATGAGGCTCGGGGGGCAACTCGCCCGAAAGGTTCTTTGCTCTGGGGAGCCGATTTTGTTGGAATCGGTTGGCTCTACATCGCAACTGTTCTGAAGAGTGGTGCTTTTGTTACAGAGTTATCAGTTTCAGCATCCAAGTTGATTCAGCAACAGTTCCAGGGCTCTCTTAAAGACGCCTGCTCAAGACCAAATCGCCGGCCTGCTGCGATCGGCTGTACCAAGTGCTATCGTCATCGGCGGAGCTGGCTAACTTGGAGGGATGACTGAATTGGCCTGTCTCGCAGATTATCGTGAGAGACCGATGCGTTGCCATCGGTCATTGAGCATTGATTAGGCTAACAATCGACAAAGTCAGATGAGGAAAAATCGGCTAAATCAGCATAAAGGACATCGGCAAAATCAAAGGAAGTTTTTCATTGATAATAAGATTTCTTACAAAGAGAAGCCGATTGTTCAACAAAAAAGGAACAGATTGCTACTGCTAATCCTATGCTAGTAGGTCCCTACTCTAAGGGCTGTTGCTGTCTTCGCCGTCGCTGGGGTAGCTGCCGTCATTGCTGCTGTCGACGAGTTCCTCGTTGCTGCTACTGTAACCTTCAGCGGAGGCTTCTTCCTCGTCATCATCATCATCCTCATCTGACCAAGCCCAGCCACGGATGCGCTTTGGCGGCGGTTCATCGGAGGAGGTGTCGTCCTCCTGTTCCTTCTTCGTGTCGGAGGAGATGTCTTCGTCTTCGTCATCCTCTTTTCCTTCTTTGGTGATGGAGGTGAATTTACCCCGGAAGGGAGGGTCGTCGTCGTCGCTCTCCGCCTCCAGTGCTCCGTCAATCAGGAACCGGAGGTCATCCTCCCCGTCAGTCAGGGGCATGGCCCCATCTGACCAGACGAGGTCCTCGGGTAGGCCCTCTGGCACGAAATCGAGGTCCCACTCCCGCTCGTCCCAATGCTTGGGAGCGCGCCTGTTGTACGCCTCCATCTGGTTGTGCCCTGGGATCGACTCGCTTGAGGAAGAGGATTGGAGAGAAACGGAAGAGGAGGAAGAGGACGACTTGGCTATGGAAGGAGAGGGTTTTTTGGCTGACGGCTAATTTGGAGCAGGGGGATGAAGAGGTGAACTGTTCGATGCTGAAAATAAAAGGGGATAGAATAGAGATTTATTGCTCGAGCAGTTTCCGAGGAGGTGGAGCCAAAACTGTCAAATCATGCAGAGAAGTTGAGAAGGCAAGTCATCATGATGAAGAATACTGCGACGGTTCTGATTTGCCACGACATGGCCCTTCGAAGAAAAAACAGAGTGGTTTTGAAATTATCATTACCAAAACCAGGGGGGCATGTGTTATCACCAGATTTTGGCCAAATCAGGAGATGGGCCGTAAGGGAGATGGGCTTGGAAGATTACACGTGGAAGATCTCTGAAGCGGCCTTGCACGAAGAGTTTGGGCTAGATTGCCCGTCTATCTGTAATATAGTAGATCACATCTTAGATTAAAAGATAGAGTTTAACCCGTGCACGGTTAGGTGCACGCCTAAATTAGAAAGTCCCCTGGACTATAAATATGTATCTAGGGTTTATGAAATAAACAACAACCAACATTCACCACAAATCAATCTAGGCGCATCGCCAACTCCTTCGTCTCGAGGGTTTCTTCCGGGTAAGCATCATGCTGCCTAGATCGCATCTTGCGATCTAGGCAGCACAAGTTTATTCGTCGTTCATGCGTTGCTCGTACTGAAGCCTTTTTGATGGCGAGCAACGTAGTTATCTTAGATGTGTTAGGGTTAGCATTGTTCTTCGTATCATATGCTGTCGTAGTGCAACCCTTATACATCTAGCCGCCCTTACACCTATCTTAGGTGTAGGGGCATCACCCCGCTTGATCATTATTTAGTAGATCCGATCCGTTACGGTTGCTCCTTGTTCTCCAAGGATTAGTTTAATATCTGCAATAGTTAGGCCTTACAAAGGGTTGGAGGATCCAGCGGCGCGTAGGGTGTAGTTTGCTAGCCCTAGACAGGATGTTCCGGGGATCAACCTCGTGTTGGTTTTTAGGCCCTGTCTAGGATCGGCTTACGATCACCGTGCGTGGCCACGAGGCCCAATCGTGAGTAGGATGTTCCGATTATGCGGTGAAAACACTAAATCGTAGTAGATTGCTTTAGCTTTATCTTGATCAAGCAGGACCACCATATATTCGTACACCTCGTGCGAATCATGGGTGGATTGGCTCTTTGAGCCGATTCACAGGATAACCTGAGAGCCGATCGAGGCTCGTATTTAATGTTTACGTGTATGCCATGCAGGAAACTAAGCGAGGCATCTCCATCACCTTCCTGACCAGGTATAGGTCAGGTGGCACGCCCTTGCACCAGCATCGGACGTGCGTGCCAGAGTCTTTGCGGGCCGTCGCTCGGAGGGACCAGGGCCAGCCTGTTATCACCAGAATTTGACCGAGTCAGAGGTGGGCCGCGATCAAGGTGGGCTTGAAGATTATATATGGAAGAAATACGTGAATCGGCCTTATATGTAAAGTTTGGGCTAGTTTGCCCTTGTATCTGTAACATAGTAGATTACGTGTCGGTTAGTTAGAGTTTGCCTCGTGCACGGTTGGGATTATTCCCACGTTAGAAAGTCCCCTGGACTATAAATATGTATCTAGGGTTTATGAAATAAACAACAACCAACGTTCACCCCAAATCAATCTCGGCGCATCGCCAACTCCTTCGTCTCGAGGGTTTCTACCGGTAAGCATCGTGCTGCCTAGATCACATCTTGCGATCTAGGCAGCATAAGCTTATTTCGTTGTTCATGCGTTGCTCGTACTGAAGCTTTTTTGATGGCGAGCAACGTAGTTATCTTAGGTGTGTTAGGGTTAGCATTGTTCTTCGTATCATATGCTATCGTCGTGCGACCCTTACACGTCTAGCCGCCCTTACACCTATCTTAGGTGTAGGGGCGGCACCCCGCTTGATCATTATTTAGTAGATCCGATCCGTTACGGTTGCTCCTTGTTCTTCAAGGATTAGTTTAATATCTGCAATAGTTAGGCCTTACAAAGGGTTGGAGGATCCAGCGGCGCGTAGGGTGTCGTTTGCTAGTCCTAGACAGGATGTTCCGGGGATCAACCTCGTGTTGGTTTTTAGGCCTTGTCTAGGATCGGCTTACGATCACCTTGCGTGGCCGCGAGGCCCTATCGTGAGTAGGATGATCCGATTATGCGGTGAAAACCCTAAATCGTCGTAGATCGTTTTAGCTTTATCTTGATCAAGCAGGACCACCATATATTCGTGCACCTCGTACGAATCATGGGTGGATCGGCTCCTTGAGCCGATTCACAGGACAACCTGAGAGCCGATCGAGGCTCGTATTTAATGTTTACGTGTATGCCATGCAGGAAACTAAGCGAGGCATCTCCATCACCTTCCTGACCAGGTATAGGTCAGGTGGCACGCCCTTGCACCAGCATCGGACGTGCGTGCCGGAGGCTTTGCGGGCCGTCGCTCGGAGGGACCAGGGCCAGCCGCAGCCCTAAGTTGTTCCCGGCTCTACTGTGTTGCCCGTCGCTGCCCGCCGGTGGGTTTCTGACCGCAACACATTCTGGCACGCCCGGTGGGACTATCTTCTACATCAACCACATCGCCATCTACATCTGAGATGGCGGACGGCACCCCAGTCACGTACGAGGATCTAACCGACGAGCTCAAGAAGATGTATGACGAGGTCAAAACGATCCTCGAAGCCAACCTCATCGGCTCTTTTCACCGAACCCGTTCGCATGGCATCAGGTGGAAAGGGTTCTCACCTGAAGGCACGCTCGATGGAGTGGACCTGTCCGTCCCGTCAGAAGAACGCACCAGGTCCTGCGTCAGGAGATTAGCTACATGGTGACTCACTCGCTGCATCGCCATTCTGAGAGCCTGGTGAATACTTTGGAGCGTGTCGCCTTTCGGATGATCCAGGAAATCATGAGGCATCAGTACTCTCCGTTAGGACCAACTCTCGGGACCTACCAAGGAGAGGTGCCACTCCAGTCCCGTCCACCGCTGCCATTCGCATCGGCAGCACCAGAGGCGCCGAATTCACCGGCATACGCCGTTGACATGGTGGAAGACATGTACCCTGGGAGGTGCCAGCCAAGATACTCGTTCAACATCAACATGGTAGAACTTGGGCACCGCCCTGGTAAGGGTAGAGGCGAGGGCAGCTGCTCTCATAGCGAAGATAAGGAGGAAGCTGTTCCACGCGATCGGCCCCGACACTGCCAAAAGATCCTGGTGATGATCTAGATGAAGGCCGATTCTAGCGATCGGCCCGTATTATCCGTACCACCTGCTCTCCCAGTATGTGGCGTCGACCTCACAGGTGACGGAAAGCTAGGGTATGGGTTTACATCGGCTGATGAGCTAGAGGAAGTCGACATCAGTCCTGGGGATAAGCCGCGACCAACTTTTATCAGCAAGAAGTTAGATCCACAGCTCAGGAGTCAGATGATAGCTCTGTTAAAAGAATACCCAGATTGCTTTGCATGGGATTACACAGAGATGCCTGGGTTGGACAGGAGCATCATTGAACATCGGCTCCCCCTTAAGAAAGGATTTCGGCCGTTCCAACAACGAGCACGTCAGATGAGGGCCGAAATTGTGGAAGAAGTCAAGAAAGAAATCGAGAAGATGTTGGCCGCCGGGTTCATCAGGCCATGCAGGTATGCTGAGTGGATCTCCGATGATCGTTCTGTAGAGAAGAAGGACGGCCGATGGCGTGTGGCCATCGATTTCCGAGACCTCAACGTAGCCACTCCAAAAGATGAGTATCCGATGCCTCGTGGCGTAAACATTGATCAATGCAGCTGCGGCCACAAGGTGTTGAGCTTCATGGATGGCAACGCCGGCTATAACCAAATCTTCATGGCTCGGAAGATATACACAAGACCGCATTCGTAGTACCAGGGGCGATGGGCTTGTTTGAATATGTAGTCATGACCTTTGGGTTGAAGAATGCTGGTGCAACGTACCAACGAGCCATGAATTATATATTTCACGATCTGATCGGTAAGTTGGTGGAAATCTACATCGACGACGTGGTAGTCAAATCTGTCTCCATGGAGGGACACTTGGATGATTTACGGCGTGTCCTAGACCGAACTCGGAAGTTCGGACTGAGAATGAATCCGAAGAAGTGTGCTTTTGGTGTGACGGCTGGTCAGTTCCTAGGTTTTCTGGTTCATGAACGGGGAATTGAGATCGGCCTGAAAAGTCAAGAGGCGGTGCGTACCATGCAACCGCCCACCACGAAGAAGGAGCTCCAACGTCTCATCGGCAAGATCAATTTTGTCCGACGATTCATCTCTAATCTGTCAGGACGAATCGAGCCATTCATGGCACTGGTGAAGACTAAATCTGATGACGAATTTCACTGGGGGGCAGAACAGCAGCAGGCGTTTGATGAGATTAAGCGGTATCTGACGACGCCGCCTGTGCTAGTTCCGCCCCAGCAAGACAGGCCGTTCTACATCTACTTGTCAGTAGCTGACACGTCCATCGCTTCGGTAGTGGTGCAACTCTACGAGGGCGTTGAAAAGGTCGTTGTTTACCTCAGCAGAAGGATGTTGGACGCGGAGACAAGGTATCCTGAGGTCGAGAAACTGTGCCTCTGCCTATTCTTTACCTGCACCAAGCTTCATCACATCCTTTTGACGGCAGAGATCATCGTCATATGCAAGTCAGACATCGTCAAGCACATGCTGTCGGCCCCTATTTTGAAAGGCCGACTGGGTAAGTGGATGTTTGCGTTGTCAGAGTTCGATCTCCGGTATCGACTGCAGCGATCAAGGGGCAAGCGTTGGCCGATCTTATAGCTGAACGGATCAGTACCAATATAGCAGCACTATCTATACGTGCATGGGCTATGTTCTTCGATGGATCGGCTTGCGACGATGGTTTTGGCATCGGCATTCTGCTCGTGTCGCCTCGGGGGGCAGAATACTCCTTCTCCATCAGATTATCTACCCCTTGCACCAACAACGTCGCAGAATATGAGGCAGTACGTAAGGGAATGGAGTTACTACTGGAAGCCGGGGGCAGAAGCAGTAGAGCTTTTTGGAGACTCCAAGTTGGTGATTAACCAGCTCACGGATGAATATAAGTGCGAGAGTGAATCGCTTTTCCCATATTGGATGGAATGCCGTGAGTTGATGACACAGTTTCGGTACATCAACTTCAATTGGGTCCCAAGATCCCAAAACACCGAGGCCAACCATCTCGCACAAATGGCGTCAGGCTATATAGATATATCTGACGGGTCAGAAGTTCAGGTACAGTTCCTGGAACAGGATGATTGGAGAGCCGAAATCTTCAATTACTTAAAAGATTCGGCTCGGGGGGCACCTAAACGAGTAAGATACAGAGCCATGAAGTATGTCCTCATAGGAGACGACATGTTCTACAGGACGTTGGAAGGGTTACTACTCAAGTGCCTGGGACCAACTGAGTCTAATCGGCTTTTACATGAGGTGCATGAAGGCACCTGTGGAACTCATCAGTCGGCTCACAAGATGAAATGGCTAATTAGTCGATCAGGGTTTTATTGGCCCACCATGCTTGAAGATTGCTTCAAATACTACAAGGGGTGCCAAGCGTGCCAGATGTTCGGGAAGATTCAGATGGTACCCGCATCAGCAATGAACCCTATCATCAAGCCTTGGCCGTTCCGAGGGTGGGGCATGGATATGATCGGCAAAATCCATCCGGCGTCGAGTAAAAAACATGAACGGATTTTGGTTATCACAGATTAGTTCACCAAGTGGGTGGAGGCCGTCCCTATGAAGAAGGTGAAATCAGAAGATGTGATCAAGTTTGTGAAAGAACGCGTCATTCATAGGTTCGGGATCCCCCAAACTATCACGACCGATGGAGGTTCGGTCTTTATTTCTAAAGAATTCAGAAAGTTCTGCGATGACTTGGGGATTAAACTGATCCGATCATCTCCATACTATGCTCAAGCCAATGGGCAAGCTGAAGCGTCCAATCAGAGCTTGATCAAGTTGATCAAGAGAAAAATTGATGAGAACCCTAGGGATTGGCACGAAAAGTTATCAGAAGCATTGTGGGCCTACCGCATGTCGTGCCATGGAGCTATAAAAACTTCGCCATACCAGCTCGTTTATGGACAGGAAGCCATATTACCTTGGGAAATTACGGCTGGATCAAGACGTGTCATGTTTCAGAATGATCTAACAGCTGAAGAGTATGCAGCTTTGATGAGTGACACTATTGAGGACGCAACAGAACTTAGGCTTTGGTCGTTGGAGAAGATTAAAGAGAACAAAGCCAGGGTAGCTCGTGTCTACAATAAGAAGGTTAGGCCAAAGGAGTTTCAAGTTGGTGATCTAGTGTGGGAAGCTGTGTTGCCGTTAGGAACTAGGGACAAGGCATATGGCAAATGGTCTCCTAATTGGCACGGTCCGTACAAAGTCGTCCAGGTCTTGAAGGGTAATGCATACATGCTGGAACAATTGGACGGTGTTAAGTTCCCAGTAGCTGTCAATGGTCAACACCTCAAGAAGTATTTCCCAAGCATGTGGGATGATGGGCAGTAAGGTATGGAGGCCGATTTAAAATCGGCCAGTAAAAAAAAATCACAGCCGATGCGCAGACATCGACTTGAGAAAACATACGGAGACAACAGTACGCGAGTCCAGCCGATGTACGGACATCGACTTCAGGATAATAAAGCCGATACTTCGCTATCGACTCTAGAGGAACAAGCTCAAATTAGCAGGTTAACGGGATCGGTTCAGACCAGAAATCATGATATTTGGGATGAACCTCCTGGTGGGTTGCTGAGGAGTTCGATCTGATGGTTTGGACGTGAGTTAGACCTGTTGGACCGCGTGTTTAGGCGGCGGCTTGGCCTCAGATCGCGTTTATACTGCGAGCCGATGTCCTGTTATTGGCTCTCTATACGGCAACTTCGTTCGACGATCGGCAAAGTTGACAAGGAAGCGAAATTAATTGAGGAATATTTTCTTCATTAATAGAGGGATTTCTTACAAAGAAAGAGCTGATTGCTCGGAGGAGAAGAGGACAAAAGCCGACTACTACTACTAGTCCCTAATCTAAGGGCCGTTGCTGCCCTCGTCGTCGCTGCCGCCGGCGCAGCTGCTGACAGGCTCCTCATCGGAACTCCCGTAGCCTTCTACAGGAGCCTCATCTTCCTCATCGTCGTCATCGCTGTCGTCGTCCCACCAGGTGCGGAGGCACTTCGCTGGTGGGTAACCTTCGAGGGAGTCGTCGTCGTCCTCCTCTGCCTCTTCCTCGGAGGAGGTGAAATCGTCCCAGGAGAAGCGGTCGTCCTCGCTCTCCGCCTCCTCTTCCCCTTCGACGAGGAATTGAAGGTCGCCCTCTCTGTCGGTCAAGGATTTGTCATCCTCGGACCAGACGAAGGAATTGTGTTCCTCCTTGTCCCACGTCGTTGGGGCGAGAATGTCGTGCGCCGCCAACGAACCCCACTCCGGCGTCGGCTCACGAGATGAGGAAGAGTCGGAGAAGACCGACGAAGTGGAGGAGGAAGAAGAGGAAGACATGGCTATGGGAGATTGGGGGTTTTTTGGGTGCCGATGGCCAGAGCAGAGCAAAGGGATGAAGTGGCAAACTGCTCAGAGCGGTTAAATAAAGGGGATATAGTAGAGATTCAATGCCACAGCAGTTTCCGAGGAGGCGGTGCCCAAAGACAACGGTCAAATCACGCGGAATAGTTGAGAAGGCAGGGCATCATGATGAAGGATGCTGCGACGGTTCTGCTCTGCCACGACATGACCCGACGAAGAAAAGGCAGAGTGATTTTGGAATTATCAATTCCAAAACCAGGGGGGCATGTGTTATCACCAGAATTTGACCGAGTCAGAGGTGGGCCGCGATCAAGGTGGGCTTGAAGATTATATACGGAAGAAATACGTGAATCAGCCTTATATGTAAAGTTTGGGCTAGTTTGCCCTTGTATCTGTAACATAGTAGATTACGTGTCGGTTAGTTAGAGTTTGCCTCGTGCACGGTTGGGATTATTCCCACGTTAGAAAGTCCCCTGGACTATAAATATGTATCTAGGGTTTATGAAATAAACAACAACCAACGTTCACCCCAAATCAATCTCGACGCATCGCCAACTCCTTCGTCTCGAGGGTTTCTACCGGTAAGCATCATGCTGCCTAGATCGCATCTTGCGATCTAGGCAGCATAAGCTTATTTCGTTGTTCATGCGTTGCTCGTACTGAAGCCTTTTTGATGGCGAGCAACGTAGTTATCTTAGGTGTGTTAGGGTTAGCATTGTTCTTCGTATCATATGCTATTGTCGTGCGACCCTTACACGTCTAGCCGCCCTTACACCTATCTTAGGTGTAGGGGCGGCACCCCGCTTGATCATTATTTAGTAGATCCGATCCGTTACGGTTGCTCCTTGTTCTTCAAGGATTAGTTTAATATCTGCAATAGTTAGGCCTTACAAAGGGTTGGAGGATCCAGCGGCGTGTAGGGTGTCGTTTGCTAGTCCTAGACAGGATGTTCAGGGGATCAACCTCGTGTTGGTTTTTAGGCCTTGTCTAGGATCGGCTTACGATCACCTTGCGTGGCCGCGAGGCCCTATCGTGAGTAGGATGATCCGATTATGCGGTGAAAACCCTAAATCTTCGTAGATCGTTTTAGCTTTATCTTGATCAAGCAGGACCACCATATATTCGTGCACCTCGTACGAATCATGGGTGGATCGGCTCCTTGAGCCGATTCACAGGACAACCTGAGAGCCGATCGAGGCTCGTATTTAATGTTTACGTGTATGCCATGCAGGAAACTAAGCGAGGCAACTCCATCACCTTCCTGACCAGGTATAGGTCAGGTGGCACGCCCTTGCACCAGCATCGGACGTGCGTGCCGGAGGCTTTGCGGGCCGTCGCTCGGAGGGACCAGGGCCAGCCGCAGCCCTAAGTTGTTCCCGGCTCTACTGTGTTGCCCGTCGCTGCCCGCCGGTGGGTTTCTGACCGCAATAAGCAAGTGGGGCCTACTTTCCTGTTATCGGGCTAGCCCAGTTAGCAAGTGGGGTCCATCTTAAAGCAAGTGGGCTGGCCCAATAAGTTAGTGGGCCGGCCCAAAAATAAAAGTGGGCTCACTATGCTGTTATCAGGCCGACCTAGTTAGTAAGTGGGGTTCACCTTAAAGCAAGTGGGTTGGCCCAATAAGCACGTGGGGCCCACTTTCCTGTTACCGGGCCAGCCTAGTTAGTAAGTGGGGTCCACCTTAAAGCAATTGGGCTGGCCCAATAACTAAGTGGGCCGGCCCGTTTAGTTGGTGGATCGGCCCATTAGCCCACTACATAATATATGTAGGCCTAGTAAGTCCCAGTAGTCTTGTTGGGCCTAGGTGCGTGAAGAACGTTGTTACCTGTTGGGTCGGCCCATCTGCGAATTGCCATGTTAACATGCTGGCCTGTTAGGCGCTTCAGGATTTTGCGGGCCGACGCATATGTGATTTCGCTTAATTGGACCATTACCGGAATGGCAATTTGTGATTTAGATTGCGCCAACAACGGCCGGTTACATACTAAGAATATTTACATAGCACATGATTTCAGTCGGATAGCCTCACTTACCACAAGCACCATAGAAAGAATGCGCGAAAGAACCATAGAAACTAACTAAATATTACATCAGCTGCAAGGCTTTGAAAAAATATTAGATCAACTGCAAGGCTTTGAAAAAATTGTTGGAGATATGCCCAAGAAGCAATAATAAATTAGTTATTGTTATATCTTTGTGTTCATGATAAATGTTTACATCCCATGCTATAAATGTATTAACCGAAACATTGATACATGTGTGTTATGTAAACAACAAGGAGTCCCTAGTAAGCCTCTTGTATAACTAGCTTGTTGATTAATAGATGATCATGGTTTCATGATCATGAACATTGGATGTTGTTAATAACAAGGTTATGTCATTGGGAGAATGATATAATGGACATACACCCAAATAAGCGTAGCATGAGATCAAGTCAGTAAGTTCAACTTGCTATAAGCTTTCGATACATAGTTACCTAGTCCTTCGACCATGAGATCATGTAAATCACTTACACCGGAAGGGTACTTTGATTACATCAAACGCCATTGCGTAAATGGGTGGTTATAAAGATGGGATTAAGTATTCGGAAAGTGTGAGTTGAGGCATATGGATCAATAGTGGGATTTGTCCATCCCGATGACAAATAGATATACTCTGGGCCCTCTCGGTGGAATGTCGTCTGATTAGCTTGCAAGCATGTGATTGGATCACAAGAGATAACATACCACGGTAACGAGTAAAGAGTACTTGTCGGTAACGAGGTTGAACAAGGTATGGAAATACCGATGATCGAACCTTGGACAAGTAAAGTATCGCGTGACAAAGGGAATTGGTATCATATATAAATGGTTCAATCGATCACTAAGTTATCGTTGAATGTGTGGGAGCCATTATGGATCTCCAGATCCCGCTATTGGTTATTGGTCAGAGAGGAGTCTCGACCATGTCTGCATAGTTTACGAACCGTAGGGTGACGCGCTTAAGGTTCGATGTCGCATAAGTAGATTCGGAATATGAGATGGAGACAAAAGTTTGTTCGGAGTCTCGGATGGGATCCAGGACATCACGAGGAGGTCCGGAATGGTCCGGAGAATAAGGTTCATATAAGGGAAGTTGATTTCTAGGTTTCAGTAATGTTCGGGATTTTTTCGGTGAAAGACCGGGAAGGTTCTAGAAGGTTCCGAGGGTCCCACCTGTGGGCCCACGACCCTAGGAGGCCTAGCATGGGCCGAGGGGATGCACCCTAGCCTAATGGGCCAGGGGCACATGCCCCTCAAGGCCCAAGTCGGCCAGCCCACTAGGGTTTCCCCAAAACCCTAGGGGGATCAACTTGGGGGGAAGAAATCCCCCTCCCCCTCTTGGCCGCCGGCCCTAGATGGGTTTGGGGCATGGGAGGCCACCCAAACCGACCCTCCCCCCTATATAAAGAGGGGAGGGGGCAGGGGCGTTCACCCCTTCCAGACCTAGCTCTGGCCTCCCCCTCTCTCCTCCATAGTGTTGCTCCGGCTTGGCGAAGACCTGCAGCTTTTTCTCCTCCACCACCACCACCACACCGTCGTGCTGCTGGGATTCCGAGGGGATCTACCACACCTCAGCTGCCCGCTGGAACGGGGAGAGGACGGGCTTCATCGACATCGTACGCACGACCGAGTACGGAAGTGCTGCCAGATTGCAGCACTGGATGATCGACTACATCAACAACGAGATCTAATCTCGTAGGCTTTGGAAATCTTCGAGGGTTAGTCTCACATACATCTCGTTGCTTCAATCTTCATAGATTAGATCTTGGCTTTTCCTAGATTGGATCTTGGTTTTGTTCTTGTTCACGGTAGAATTTTTTTATTTTCTATGCAACGAATCCATCAGTGGTATCAGAGCCGTGTCTATGCATAGATCTGTTGCACGAGTAGAACACAATGGTTTTGTGGGCGTTGATGCTCTTGTTATTTTTGGTTAGTGTACTTTGCATCTTGTGGGATGGTGGGATGAAGCGGCCCGGGCCAACTTTACATGATCGTGTCTCATGAGACTTGCTCCACGCTTGACATGCAACTTGTATTGCATAAGTGGCTTTGCGGGTGTCTGTCTCTCCCACCATAGTGAAGATCCAATTTACTCTTTCTATTGACAACACTAGTATCTCCGTTGTGGTTCATGTTCGTAGGTAAATTGGATCTTACTCGAAAACCCTAAACCACGTAAAATATGCAAACTAACACTACTAGAAAACAGGCTATTAGTGGCGCACCTGTTTTAGCTAGTAGTGGCGCACCTAGGTGCGCCACTACTATCACGCCACTGCTAACTGGTAGTAGTGGCGCACCTCGAGGTGCGCCATTAGTAAGATATATAGCAGTAGCGCACTAGCAAGTGCGTCACTATAAACCACCTGGTGCGCCACCAGTACACCTATAGGGTGCGCCACCACTTCAGGTACAGGGTGCGCCACTGCTTGTGAGTGAATAAATAAAAAATAAAAAAGGCCCATGGGACCTTATTCTGGCAAGCAGCGTTGAATGTGAGCTGACTAGGGTGTTTTGAAACATTACTTTACTTATTACAGAGCAATTAAACTAAATTACAACACATATTTACAGAAAAGACCCTAACAATAAAAATGAAAAGCGATTTAAGTCCCAAAAGGATGGTGTCGCTGCCCGTCGATGTGCTCCTCGCGGCGCTGCCCCGCCGCCGAGTGATGACCCACAAGTATAGGGGGTGTATCGTAGTATCTTCGATAAGTAAGAATGTCGATCCCAACGAGGAGCAGAAGGTGTTGACAAGCAGTTTCGATGAAGGATTCACTATAAATGCTCACAGACAAGTATTCAGGGGGTTTTGATGTAACAGATGAATAAAGTACGAGTAAGTAAAGTGCGAGAGTAACAATTGCAGCGAGTGGCCCAATCCTTTTTTAGCACAAAGGACAAGCCGGTTTGTTTACTTATAATGACCAAACGTTCTTGAGGACACACGGGATTTTAGTCTAGTGTTTTCGCTACATACAGCTGATTAATCTTTATTGTTTTGATAAGTGTTGTGTGGGTGAACCTATGCTAATGTACCGCCCTTCCTAGGACTAATACATACTTGTGATTATACCCCTTGCAAGCATCCGCAACTACAAGTAAGTAATTAAGATAAATCTAACCACAGCCTTAAACTCTGAGATCCTGCTATCCCTCTTGCATCGATATACCAACGGGGGCTGAGGTTTCTGTCACTCCGGCAACCCCGCAATTGGCAAACGAGTACAAGATGCATTCCCCTAGGCCCATAAATGGTGAAGTGTCGTGTAGTCGACGTTCACACGACACCACTAGAAGAATAACACCACAACTTAAATATCATAACATTGAATATTACTCAACCATACTTCACTACTAACATTTAGACTTCACCCATGTCCTCAAGAACTAAACGAACTACTCACGAGACATCATATGGAACATGATCAGAGGTGATATGATGATGAATAACAATCTGAACATAAACCTTGGTTCAATGGTTTCACTCAATAGCATCAATAACAAGTAGAAATCAACACCGGGAGAGTTCCCCTATCAAACAATCAAGATCAAACCCAAATTGTTACAGCGGTGACGGTGTGCAGCGGTGGAGACGGCGGTGATGATGATGAAGGTGATGATGATGGTGATGGAGATGATGTCCAACTCGATGACGGTGACGATGGCATCGATTTCCCCCTCCGGGAGGGAATTTCCCCAGCGGATTCCTGCCCGCCGGAGAGCTCTTTTCTCTATGGTGTTCTCCGCCCCGCAGAGGCGGCTGTGACTCTTCGCGACGTACCCCTGGAGCTTAGGTTTTCGGGACGAAGGCGTACGCGAAGAAAAGGAGGCGAGAGAGGGCTGTGGGCCCCCTCCTCACAGGGCGGCGCGGCCAGGCCTTGGGCCACACCGGCCTATGAGGTGGGCCCACCCCGGGTCCCCTCGGCTCCCTCTTCTGGCTCCCTTCGTCCTCTGGAAAAATAGGATTTTTCATATAATTTCCGTCAACTGTTGATCTTCCGAAATATTGCATTCTGACGGCGCTTTTTCCAGCAGAATCCTGGCTCCGGTGCGCGATCCCCAAATAATCATGAAACATGCAAAATAGATGAAATAACATAAGTATCATCTCTAAATATGAAATATATCAATGAATAACAGCAAATTATGATATAAAATAGTGATGCAAATTGGATGTATCAACTCCCCCCAAGCTTAGACTTCGCTTGTCCCCAAGCGAAACTGAGCTTAGTAAACAAGACCACATGTTTATGGAGTGAAGAGTCGATAAATAAAATACGGACAAGAAGCATCATATTAATTCACACAAGGCATTCTAGTGAACAACTTCCTCATATAATTCAACTTGAAATAAGTATAAGGTAATCACAAATAAAGGTGCATAAGGAATCATAATTGGTGATGGCAAACTTTGTTCTTGGTCAGAGAACAGTTAACAGATTATATTTATCTATTGAGCAGCGCTCTCATGTTAAAGTTTATATGGCTCATTTTGCATACTCAATCATAATGATCATTGATAACTTCCAAAGCTATATTCATTTAGATAAAACTTGTACTAAACAAGAAAGAATAAAAGACATGATGAAATAAATCACAATATAATAGTTTGATCGCAACAACTCAAATGCTTGCTTGAGATGGAGGGAAATAGGTTTACTGACTCAACATAAAGTAAAAGATAGGCCCTTCGCAGAGGGAAGCAGGGATTAAATCATGTGCTAGAGCTTTTTCAATTTTGAAATCACATAAAGAGAATAAAAGTAATATTTTGAGAGGTGTTTGTTGTTGTCAACGACTGGTAGCGGGTATTCTAACCCCCTTGCCAAACAGACCTCCAAAGAGCGGCTCCCATGAAGGACGTTATCTCTACCAGCAAGGTAGATCATCCCTCTTCTCTTTTGTTTACACATGTACTTTAGTTTATTTAAGGATGACACTCCCCCAACCTTTGCTTACACAAGCCATGGCTAACCGAATCCTCGGGTGCCTTCCAACAATCTCATACCATGGAGGAGTGTCTATTGCAAAATTAAGTTGCTTACTGATGAATCAGAGCAAAACATGTGAAGATAATTATTAATGAAAGTTGATTAATTGGGGATGGGAACCCCGTTGCCAGCTCTTTTTGCAAAATTATAGGATAAGTGGATGAAGCCACTAGTCCATTAGTGGAAGCTGCCTAACAAGACTGGAAGATAAAACACCACATACTTCCTCATGAGCTATAAAACATTGACACAAATAAGAAGTAATAAATTTTGAATTGTTTAAAGGTAGCACATGAAGTATTTACTTGGAATGGCAGGAAATACCATGCAGTAGGTAGATATGGTGGACACAAATGGCATAGGTTTGGGTTCAGGTTTGGACGCACGAGAAGCATTCCCTCTCAGTACAGGTCTTTGGCTAGCAAGGTTAATTAGCAAGCATAAGAGTTGAGGGAAACAAACGAATATACATGTGATAGAAGCAATCATGCATCTTTCTTGCAAGCACAAACAATTTTAACTTCAGAATAATAAGCTATGAGCTAACAAGAAAGGAAGACAATGAAACAACTATATGTATTTCTCTTTTCTACTTAAACCTCAAGGTGTTGTTGCTATTGACCAATGCTAAGTTTGCCAAAACCAAATAGATTTACTCAATGCTCCCAAAGTGGTACCAATACTAAAATCAAGATCAATCATATAATAGAAATTGCAAACTAAAATAAGGTGTGCAATATGTAAATGATAAGACTTCTCATTAATATTTCATAACGATAACTCACACCAAGGGATACATAGACAAACTAAAGGAGAGATACTTTCACACTGCAACCCATCTTATATGATAACTTCCCTACTCATGATATGACACTACTTGATAGTAAAAAGTAAAAGATAGTGATGATGTGATACCGCGGCACTCCCCCAAGCTTGGAACAAACCAAGGGGATGCCAATACCGATGGTGAATTACTCCTTCGATGGTGATGGTGAATTCTTGACAAGCTTCTCAACAAGCTCCTGAAGCTCATCAATCTTGTACATGAGGTTGCGGATCATCTCCGAGTTATGCTCGACGCGGTTAAGAAGTATGTCCGACGGCGAGTCCCTACTCTTGGAGTTATTTCCCCACTCTTCAGTTTCAGGCTTCATCCTTCCTGCAGTGTTAGAACGATCTATATCCCAATTGCTAGGCAATGCTGCCTTGGGAGTCCTTTCAATTTGATTATTGTAAATTAGATTGCGGAAGGGGTGATGAGTGCCTGGAGAAGATGTCTTTGGAGCTAGGTAGTGACATGGAAGTCTTCCTCCGGTGCGAATTCTTGCGCTCTTCTTTGCATTAAAAGGGTTCTCCACCACCTCGATGCTTGCAATGGTAGCACGCGGGTACGCGCGCGAGTCTTCCTCCACTTCTTCTTCATCTTCTTTCTTGACGCTCTCGTCCACCTCTTTCCACTCGGGATCTTGAATATTTTCCTCCATAGGCTCCTTGTCTTTGTTGTTGGAGACCATGGCGCTTCTAGATCAAAAATAGATCCTGGCAGAAACAGCTCAAAACAAAACACGTCGAGAAAACGATATACGGACCTCCAGGGGTCCGGGGGATTATATAGCAGGAATTTTTATGACAAACGAAAGTACCAGGTCGAACCAGAGTCGGAGGGGGACAACGAGGCGGTGTCCTCATAGGGCGGCGCGGCCAGGCTGGGGCCCGCGCCGGCCTATGGGGGCACGCCCTCGTGCGTCTCCTCCACTCCGTTTCGATCTCGTAATTTTTCATATTTTCCAAAAACAGCAAAAACATTGTTCAGAAAGTAAATCGCGGACTTTTTCTTACCAGAACTGTTACATATTCAAAGTCGGATTCTGCAGGACTGTCAACTTGACTTTTGATGAAAGCTTCCGGAGTTACCACTTGGATAATATCAACATCTTCATTATAAGAATCTCCAGAGATATAATGCTTGAGTCTTTGTCCATTCACTACTTGTGTGGCATTACCTTGAAGAGAGCTAATTTTAATTGCTCCTGATCGATAAACCTCATCAATAACATATGGTCCTTCCCATTTTGAGAGCAACTTCCCTGCAAAGAATCTGAGACGAGACCGATACAATAAGACTTTATCCCCAATATTAAACTCTCTTTTGATAATCCTTCTATCATGCCATTTCTTAACTTTCTCTTTAAAGAGTTTAGCATTTTCGTAAGCTTCACTTCTCCATTCATCTAGAGAACTTAATTGCAACAACCTCTTATCACCGGCTAGTTTAGGATCTTTGTTTAGTTCTCTAACAGCCCAATAAGCTTTGTGCTCTAATTCTAAAGGTAAATGACAAGCTTTTCCATAAACCATTTTATAAGGCGACATACCCATAGGATTTTTATAAGCAGTTCTATAAGCCCATAGTGCGTCCTTCAATTTAATAGCCCAGTTCTTTCTAGTTTTATTAACAGTCTTTTGCAAGATAGATTTAATTTCTCTATTTGATAGTTCTACTTGCCCACTAGTTTGAGGATGATAAGCGGAAGCAATTCTATGATTAATACCATATTTAGCAAGAGTTTTCCTAAAACCACCATGAATAAAATGAGAACCTCCATCTGTCATAATATATCTAGGAACTCCAAATCTAGGAAAAATAATGTCTAAAAGCATTCTTAAAGAAGTCTCACCATCAACACTTTTTGTAGGTATAGCTTCCACCCATTTAGTAACATAATCAACAGCAACAAGTATATGAGTGTTACCTTCTGAAGAGGGAAAAGGTCCCATGAAGTCAAATCCCCAACAATCAAACGGTTCAATAACAAGAGTATAATTCATAGGCATTTCATTGCGTCTGGAGATATTACCAACCCTTTGACATTCATCACAAGATAAAATAAACTTCCTTGCATCTTTGAAGAGAGTTGGCCAATAAAACCTGATTGTAGAACTTTTTGCGCGGTTCTATCTCCGGCGTGATGTCCTCCATAAGCACTCCCATGACATTTACTCAATATCTCTTGTTGCTCATATTCGGGAACACATCTTCGCAGAATACCATCCACTCCTTCTTTATATAAGTGTGGGTCATCCCAAAAATAATGCCTCAAGTCATAAAAGAATTTCCTCCTTTGCTGAGCTGAAAAGGTTGGAGGCAAGTACTTGGAAACAATAAAGTTAGCATAATCAGCATACCAAGGACTGTCTCGCGAACTCACCTTTATTACAGCCAATTGTTCATTTGGAAAACTATCATTAACAGGAACAGGATCATAAGCAATATTTTCCAATCTAGACAAATTATCAGCAACAGGATTATCAGCACCTTTCCTATCTACAATATGCAGATCAAATTCTTGCAAAAGAAGTACCCATCTAATAAGCCTTGGCTTAGCATCTTTCTTTGTCATAAGGTATCTAATTGCAGCATGATCAGTATGAATAGTAACTTTTGAATCAACGATATAAGATCTAAACTTATCACAAGCAAAGACTACAGCTAACAATTCCTTTTCAGTAGTAGCATAATTTCTTTGAGCAGCATCAAGAGTTTTACTAGCATAATGAATAACATTCAGTTTTTTATCTACTCGCTGTCCTAGAACAGCGCCTACAAGAAATCACTAGCATCACACATAATTTCAAATGGTAAGTTCCAATCAGGAGGTTCAACTATAGGGGCAGTTGTTAAGGCTTTCTTTAGAGTTTCAAAAGCTTCCTTACAATCATCATCAAAAACAAAAGGCACATCTTTTTGAAGAAGATTAGTAAGAGGCTTCGAAATCTTAGAGAAGTCTTTAATAAACCTCCTATAAAACCCAGCATGACCAAGAACACTACGAATACCTTTAACATCCCTTGGATAGGGCATCTTCTCAATGGCTTCAACTTTACCTCTATCAACTTCAATACCTCTCTCGGAAATTTTATGTCCCAATACAATCCCTTCATTAACCATAAAGTGGCATTTCTCCCAATTAAGAACAAGGTTAGTTTCTTCACATCTCTGCAAAACTTTATCAAGGTTCTGCAAGCAACTATCAAAAGAATTCCCATAGGCAGAAAAATCATCCATGAATACCTCTACAATACTCTCACAAAAGCCATGAAAAATAGCAGACATGCATCTTTGAAAAGTAGCAGGAGCATTACATAAACCAAAAGGCATACGCCTATAAGCATAAGTTCCATAGGGACAAGTGAAAGTGGTTTTCTCTTGATCTTTAGTTTTAACAGCAATTTGTGAAAACCCAGAATAACCATCAAGAAAGCAAAAATGAGTATTTTTAGATAACCTTTCTAACATTTGATCAATAAAAGGCAAAGGGTAATGATCTTTCTTAGTAACCTTATTAACTTTTCGAAAATCTATGCACATTCTATACCCTACAACTACTCTTTGAGGTATGAGCTCATCATTATCATTAGGCACAACAGTCATTCCTCCTTTCTTAGGAACACAATGCACAGGACTAACCCATCTACTATCAGCAATAGGATATATAATACCAGCTTCAAGGAGTCTTAATACCTCATTTCTTACCACATCCTTCATCTTAGGAATTAGACGACGCCGAGGTTCAACAACAGCTTCGCATCATCTTCCATATTAATGGCGTGTTGGCAAATAGAGGGAGAAATCCCTTCAAGTCATCAAGAGTGTAGCCAATAGCACCTCGGTGTTTCTTCAAGATTTCCAATAACCTTTCTTCTTCAAACTCTGAAAGCTTAGAACTAATAATAACAGGATATATTTTCTTATCATCAATATGAGCATATTTAAGATTATCAGGCAATGGTTTTAAATCAAAGACAGGATCTTCCTTTGGTGGTGGTGTTCTACCCAGATCTTCCACCGGTAAATCATGCTTAAGAATAGGTTGACGAAGGAAAATTTCATCAAGCTCATCTCTTTCTTCCCTAAAAGCTTCACTCTCACTATTCTCCAAATGTTGCTGCAAAGGATTACTAGGAGCAAGAGCAATAGATGCACACTATTCAACTTTAAAATCATTATTAGGCAAATCAGCTTTATAAGGAGTTTTGGTAAATTTAGAGAAGTTAAACTCATAAGATTCACCAGCAAATTTAGTCAAAATTTTCTCTTTCTTGCAATCTATAATAGCTCCACAAGTATTTAAAAAAGGTCTACCAAAAATGATAGGACAATATTTACTAGCAGCAGAACCAAGTACCAAAAAGTCAGCAGGATATTTAATCCTTACCACATAGAACTTCCACATCTCGAACAATACCAATTGGAGAGATAGTTTCTCTATTAGCCAGCCGAATAACCACATCAATATCTTCAAGTTCACAAGAACCAATTTTGTGCATAATCTCCGTGTAAAGCTCATAAGGAATAGCACTAATACTTGCACCAATATCACATAAACCATAATAACAATGATCACCAATTCTAACAGATAGCACAGGAACACTAGCTTTCCCAGACTTATTAGGATGCGAAACAATATTAGAGGCATCTTCACAGAAAATAATATGACCATCCTCCACATTTTCAGTCACAAGATCTTTAACTATTGCAACAGCAGGTTCAACTTTTATTTGTTCTTCAGGTTCTATAGGTTTCTTTTCACTTTTATGAACCACACTATTTATAACAGAGTACTCCTTCATTTTAGCAGGGAAAGGAGTTTTTTCAATATAAGCTTCAGGAATAACATGATCAACAGTTTCAACTACAACACATTTATTTATAGATGAATCAATTTTATCTTTATACGGTTCATGATACTTATCAAAGTTCTTCTTTGGCAATTCATAATGAGAGGCAAAGGCTTTATAAAGATTTGCAGCAACTTGAGAATCAAGACCATAAGTAGCACTCATATTACGAAATTTATCAGTATCCATAAAAGCTTCAATGCATTTATAATCATAATTTATACCTGATTCTCTATCCTTGTCGTTCTCCCATCCTTCAGTATTTTCTTGGATCCGATTAAGAAGGTCCCTTTTAAACTCTTCCTTGTTGCGTGTAAAGGATCCAGAACAAGAAGTATCCAGCAAGGTCTTGTCTTGAAAAGAAAGTCTTGCATAGAAATTATCAATAATAATATTACCAGGAAGCTCATGAATGGGGCATTTGAGCATTAAAGACTTCAATCTCCCCCACGCTTGGGCAATACTCTCTCCTTCATGAGGCCAAAAATTATATATGCGATTCCGATCTTTGTGAATCTCACTTGGAGGATAGAACTTAGAATAAAACCGGGGCACAATATCATTCCATTCAAGAGAATCCCCATTATCCAGTAATTTATACCAATGCGCCGCTTTACCAGACAGCAATACAGAGAATAGTTTCTTCCTCAATTCATCCATAGCAATACCTGCACACTTGAATAAACCGCATAATTCATGTAAGAACAGTAAATGATCTCCAGGGTGGACAGTTCCATCCCCTGTATAACGGTTACCCACTACACGTTCAATAATTTTCATAGGTATTTTGTATGGTATTTCTTCCTTACCTGGCGCCTCATCCACTACCTTTGCAGTAGTAGTAGATTTCCCAAATAAATACTCAAGAGACGATCTCTCCATAATGAGTTATAGCAGCAGGCAGAAATAAAATCAGCACAAACAGTAGAAATTTCCCTTACCAATTCCACTTACCAATAGCGCTTCACTCCCCGGCAACGGCGCCAGAAAATAGTCTTGATGACCCACAAGTATAGGGGGTGTATCGTAGTATCTTCGATAAGTAAGAATGTCGATCCCAACGAGGAGCAAAAGGTGTTGACAAGCAGTTTCGATGAAGGATTCACTGTAAATGCTCACAGACAAGTATTCAGGAGGTTTTGATGTAACAGATGAATAAAGTACGAGTAAGTAAAGTGCGAGAGTAACAATTGCAGCGAGTGGCCCAATCCTTTTTAGCACAAAGGACAAGCCGGTTTGTTTACTTATAATGACCAAACGTTCTTGAGGACACACGGGATTTTTTTTTTGACTGAATTACCGTAGGGGAAGCCCCTACGGTCTATATTTTTTTATATTTTATATTAATCAAAAGACATAGGTACAAAGTTACAGGGAAACATCAAGGGGGAAAGAAGTGAAAAGAAAAGTCTACATAAAAAGACATTTTATGAGAAAGAGTGAAGAACCCAAGCAATGAGAGGTTGCACCACGGCTTCCTTTACTCTATACTGATGAAGCATGAGATCACTCCGGAACCTGACCTTCCAACGAGCCATAGAAACATGCTGGTTCTTAAAAATAAGGTCATTTCGTTCTTTCCATAGATTCCAAGCTGCGCAAGTGAAGATTTCCATGAAGCATGGACCCATGAACATTGATCTAGCCAGTAGTAATCTGTTAGAGATGGAGAGAGAGTTGTCCCACTGAATCCCAACAGAACCCCAACATTCTTGTGCAAAAGAGCACTGGAAAAAAAGATGGTCTCGTGACTCCAAGATGCTATTTGTACACAAAACACATGTCGTGCCACCCTCAACATGCCAGTTTTTCCGTTGCATAATGTCCTTTGTATTGAGCCTATCTTGGATCAGTAACCAAGCAAAAACACGCAGCTTTGGAAGGCACTTGGATCTCCATACTGAATTCAACGCCGGGTCTTGTGGCAGCCGTGCAAAAAGAAACTTGTAATATTTAGCTGAAGTATACTGATTCGAACCCCAAACAAACACCCTGGAGTCATGGGTAGATGGATCGATGACTAAATTCTCCATAATCTGCTGCACTTGCTCTAGTTCTTCAAAGGCTTGGACCGAGAGAGGCAGTGAAAATAAGGAGGTAGCATCTGGGCTGTGAGAAAAGTCTGCAACTGTGAGATCCTCATTCAGAGCATAGGAGAACAACCGTGGGAACTTATCACACAAATTTATTTCGCACTGCCAAAAGTCTTTCCAAAATAGGGTCGAAGAACCATTACCAATCTGACTTTTACTGATGCTCCGATAATCTCCGACGAGACTAAAAACGTCCCTCCACCAGAAGGACCCTCTGCTAACTTGAGCATGCGGAGCTCCTGGCGCATAAAGGGACCAAATGAGTTTAACCCACAGAATATCAGCATTACTGTAAAACTTGTGCAGCTGTTTCAACAACAAGGCTTTATTTTGAATTTCCATATTTAATATTCCCAAACCACCTTGACGCTTTGGTCGACAGACCATGGACCATGCTGCCAACGCATTCACCGAAGTGGAGTCATCCTCCTTAGCCCAAAGGCAGTGCCGACGTGATCGGTCGAAGATTTTTAGAATGGTTTTCTGAACCTTAAGAGAGCACAAAAAATGCAGCGGGAGCGATGACAGAACTGAATTCACTAGTGTTAAACGGCCTCCATAGTCCAGAAAACGAGCACTAGCGTTGAGCCTCCTCTCAATCTGATCGACGATCGGTGTGAGGTCTTGAACTGTAGGCTTAGATGTACCAAGTGGAAGTCCAAGGTACGTAAAAGGAAGTGATCCCACTGCACAACCAAATGTGGTAGCTAGAAACTGAAGTAGTTCACTACTGACATTAACTGGGAGTAAACAAGACTTGGAGTAGTTGACCTTAAGCCCCGTGGCCGCAGCAAAAGATAGGAGTAATTCTTTCAAAGCAAGAAGCTGAACCGGACATGCTTGAAGTATTAGCAAGGTGTCGTCGGCGTATTGAACTATAGGAAAGTCTGAACCTGGAATAGACAAAGGAGGAATAAGCTGTCCCAGCTGAGCAAGGTGGTTAACCATAGACTGAAGAAGGTCGGCGCCCTCAACAAACAGAACCGGGGATAAGGGATCGCCTTGACGTACTCCACGTTTGCAAGGCAATTTTTTCCCGGGAACACCGTTGAGCAGAACTGAAGAAGAACCTGATGTAAGAAGGGCACGAATCATCCGAATCCATCTTTCGTCAAAGCCTTTGCACTGAAGAATTTTCAGTAAAGCTGCATGCTCAAGAGTATCAAAAGCCTTCGCAAAGTCGAGCTTTAAAATGACCACCTCCTGCCCTGATTGCTTGCACTGATGAATGTACTCGTATGCCCAAGCGACACAGTCTTGAATTGTGCGTGATTTCAGAAAGCCATATTGGTTAGCGTGCACCATGGAAAGAATTCTGTTTTGCAGCCTATTTGCCAAAAGTTTGGTAAGTAGCTTCAGACATGAATTAAGTAAAGAAATAGGGCGGTAATCATTTGGGCCTTCAGGAGCATGAACTTTCGGAATCAGTGTGATGAAGGCGTCGTTTATGCTTTGAAGGTTAACTGACCCTTCCCAAAATTCTTGACATAGTCTATAGAAATCAAATCTGATTATCGGCCAGCATGTTTTAATAAAGAGACCGGTGAACCCATCTGGTCCTGGGGCTTTGTCAGGAGGAAGCTCGGCCACAACTTGGTCAATCTCATCATGAGTGAAAGGGACTGATAAATCATCAAGGCCATCGATCACATGTAAATACTGAGAGAAGTCAAAAGAAGGATCAACCGGCAGTGAGGTACCCAACCGATCTCTGAAAGTCTGCCAAAGAATACCCGCTTTTTCATTATGCTCATATGCCACTGAACCATCACTTCTGACTAGAGACGAGATGACATTATTCCTAAACCTGATCGTCGCCATCGAATGAAAAAAGGATGTATTTTCGCTACCAAATTTAGCCCATTTGGCCATACAACGCTGCTTCCAGTATACTTGCTTGCAAGACAGTAAGTGCTGAAGTTTAGCTTTGACGATATTTCTGAAATTCCACTCTGTGATATGCAAAGATCTGAGTTCTTCGTAACCATCTAGCATTAGAATGATCTTGTTACAGTTTTCCACTAACTGATTGATGACAGAAAGACTAGAGCACCAATTCTTCAGACCCTTGCGTAGAAGCTTCAATTTACCTGACAGACATTTAGCGCTGTCCCCTGGACAGTGAATAGCCCAAATACGAGAAACCACCTCCATAAATCCAGGCATTTTTATCCAGTGGTTTTCAAAACGGAAGACTTTGGCTTTTGGGATCATGGTGCCTATGGAGACAACACACGGAACATGATCGGATGTAGGGCGAGCTAGCGGATTTACCATCGTGTTAGGGAATTTTAGCGTCCATGCCGGGGATGTAAAAAACCAGTCTAGCTGAACTAATAACGGATCAGACTGCATATTACTCCACGTGTAAGCTCTGCCCTTGATCGGCAGCTCCACTAAGCCAAGGTAACTAATGACTTCATTGAAAGTTGCGATGTCAGTTAAATTTGCTCCTGGACGGTTACGACTATCCGAGAAGCGGTAGAAATTGAAGTCCCCAACAAGAAGCCAAAGATCGTCATCAGAAATGTGCAGATGGAACATCCAGGCTACAAAGTTCTCTCGCTCCACCCCAGAACATGGACCATATATATTCACTAGCTTGAAGCAAACATCTGATAAGGTGGATTTGAAATTCATGACAATACCAAAACTCTCCTGTAACTCAACCTGACCAATGAACAAGTTACTAGCCCAAAGAACAAGCAAGCCTCCCGAAGCACCCTCAGAAGGGATGAATGCAAACTGATCAAAGCGCCGAGGTGCAAATTTTCTTATGAAGGCTGAATCAAAGTCCCCTCTCTTGATTTCTTGAAAACAGATGATAGAAGCCGAGCTCTCTTCTATTTTGTTTCGAATTAACGTCCATTTCAGATGATCATTCATACCACGGATATTCCAACTTAAGACATGCCAGACTCGATTACGATTTGCAGAATTCATGAAAGCAGAGTGAAAGGCTAAACCGCCTAAGCATCACGGCTAGCATTGAGACGCTCATCAGAGAGCTCTTCAAGATCGATGTGGCACTCCTCCACACCTAAGCGCTGCATTTCGGAGATCTGCAGCACCTCCGGCGCTGCTGACTTTGGTACCGAGGCCTTACGACGAGTGTCCGGGAGAGAGACGAACTTGTACCCTTCATTGTTGTTGCGAGTGCAACGGCGCACCAGAGACTCGACCTTCGGTGTGCTGACCTTGCGCGGGCGACCACGTGGGCGTGACGATGAAGCCTGGCTGCCCTCCAGCAGGGTCGGCGCAGAGCTAGAAGAGGCATCGAAAGCATTGGGCGTCACATCAGACACCACCTCAGAGCTTGGTACGACCAGGTTCAGATCAAACTCATCACTTGGGGTGTCGAAACTATCCGTAGCCATCAGCCTCACAGCACCTGGAGTGACCAAAGACTCTATCTTCTCAGACTGAGCATCATGCATAACCGAGAGATCAGACTCAGATTCCATAAAACCCAGGTGCTCCATCGCAGTCATGGCGGGTAACATAGGTACAACAGCGTCAGTTAAATTCTGGGTCGCCTGGGGCATAAACTCAACAAGCACCAGCCGGGAGAAAGGAGCTGGCTCATTCATACGTCCATACAAAAAGGAGTGCCACTCCATTTCACGAATGGCCCGGCTGGCCACCTCCAACAACTGGATACCAAGCAGCTGAGCCTCTGTTGGCAGAAATACCTCAGAACCGCTAGCTTCTAGTTCATGCCGCCCAACTATGATTTGATCCCTGTAATCACGAGATACGACTTTGCCAGCAGAAGAAACAACCTTAGGAACCCAACGAAGCCGAGGTTGGGACGGAGAGCATGACACAGATCGGTGGCCCAGACAATTACACACAGAGCAAAACAATTTACCAGGACAGTTTCTTGATGAATGCTTCGAATTCAGGCAGAAAGAACAAGGTGAGACACTTGGCAAAGTCTGAACCTCCATTGCCTTGACGGATCGAGCAAAACCAGGACAGTTACGAGTAGAATGGCCCAATATCGAACATACGTGACAGAACGGCCCAGAGCAGTCCCCAACCAAGTGACCCAAAATATGGCAACTTGTGCAGCGTCCCAAGCTTTCAAAAATTTCCTCAGAAGTGGGAAGCCAATGCAAATTGAGGGAGACCATAATATCTTTGTCCAAGTAATCAGCCTGTCTAAGATCTATAATATGTTCCAACAAATCCAGATCCTTGATCCTCGCAGAATAATCAGCTTTAAAATCTTTCCCAACGAAGCACGGCATGGAGGCTTTAGATGGAGGGGGAGCAATCGGGAAAGAAAACTTTCCAAAAGAAATGGAATTAGCCTTGATTTGATCAGATTCCTCATGAGTCGGTATTGCCAAAGAAAAGGAGCCAATTTTAATAGAAGGGGCCACCGACAAATTGACCGGATAAACCGGATCCGAATTCAAACTTGACGACGAACTTCTGTCCACTGACGAACAAGCCGGAACTGCCACTGAATTTCTCTTGAGAACGTCCAGATTTGGGCGAATAGCCATGGGTTTTCCAGGGGAACCCGAACCATTATATGAATCTAACCAAACTGCAGCAGCCCTGTCAACACTGGACGAGACACAGGCCGAAAGATCTCCTCTATAGAGGCTGAAATGACACACAAAGTCAGGCCAAACACGATCTTTCAGACTGTAGATGAAATGACCCACGTGATTAGATGCCAGCGAAAACCGAAAGCGCCGATCAGAGAGCTTGAACACACGGAAACCAGCATGATCACCACCAATGCAGCACTGAAGCGCAATACCCACAGACTCTTCCGAAAGAGGGAACGAAGCAAACGAGAAAGCAACCACCAGAAAAAATTCCTTTGCGGGGGAGGAAAGGGAGAAGTGAACCGATGAACCGAAGCGGCGACGCACCTGATCCGCGAGCGCAAGGCCCGGGGAGAAATCCCAATGCAAGAGACCTTCCATGATCCCTAGAGGAGGAGGGCATCATGGTCGCCGGAAGAGGTGAGGAGGGAGGTGGGAGGAGCCAGGACTTTGCCTGACGCAGTTTCCACAACAGAACTCATGATACATGGGATTTTAGTCTAGTGCTTTTGCTACATATAGCTGATTAATCTTCATTGTTTTGATAAGTGTTGTGTGGGTGAACCTATGCTAATGTACCGCCCTTCCTAGGACTAATACATACTTGTGATTATACCCCTTGCAAGCATCCGCAACTACAAGAAAGTAATTAAGATAAATCTAACCACAGCCTTAAACTCTGAGATCCTGCTATCCCTCCTGCATCGATATACCAACGGGGGCTCAGGTTTCTGTCACTCCGGCAACCCCGCAATTGGCAAACGAGTACAAGATGCATTCCCCTAGGCCCATAAATGGTGAAGTGTCGTGTAGTCGACGTTCACACGACACCACTAGAAGAATACCACCACAACTTAAATATCATAACATTGAATATTACTCAACCATACTTCACTACTAACATTTAGACTTCACCCATGTCCTCAAGAACTAAACGAACTACTCACGAGACATCATATGGAACATGATCAGAGGTGATATGATGATGAATAACAATCTGAACATAAACCTTGGTTCAATGGTTTCACTCAATAGCATCAATAACAAGTAGAAATCAACACCGGGAGAGTTTCCCCTATCAAACAATCAAGATCAAACCCAAATTGTTACAGCGGTGACGGTGTGCAGCGGTGGAGATGGCGGTGATGATGATGGTGTTGGAGATGATGTCCAACTCGATGACAGTGACGATGGCGTCGATTTCCCCCTCCGGGAGGGAATTTCCCCGGCGGATTCCTGCCCGCCGGAGAGCTCTTTTCTCTCTGGTGTTCTCTGCCCCGCAGAGGCGGCTGTGACTCTTCACGACGTACCCCTGGAGCTTAGGTTTTCGGGACGAAGGCGTACGCGAAGAAAAGGAGGCGAGAGAGGGCTATGGGCCCCCTCCTCACAGGGCGGCGCGGCCAGGCCTTGGGCCGCGCCGACCTATGAGGTGGGTCCACCTCGGGTCCCCTCGGCTCCCCCTTCTGGCTCCCTTCGTCCTCTGGAAAAATAGGATTTTTCATATAATTTCCGTCAACTGTTGATCTTCCGAAATATTGCATTCTGACGGCGCTTTTTCCAGCAGAATCCTGGCTCCGGTGCGCGATCCCCAAATAATCATGAAACATGCAAAATAGATGAAATAACATAAGTATCATCTCTAAATATGAAATATATCAATGAATAACAGCAAATTATGATATAAAATAGTGATGCAAATTGGACGTATCACCGAGCGCAGGCCACACGGGCCTCCTTCGGCTCCTCGCGCACGGTCCTCCTCTTGCTCCCGGTCCTGCTCCACGGCAGCGCCGCCATCGCCCGCGGCCCTCGCTTCCGGTCCTCCTCGTGCTGCAGCACCTCCGCGCCTCTTCGAGATTCCCCGCGCGGCAGCACCCATCGGCCAGGGCGCTGTACGTGATGGTGGTGGCCGCGGAGCCGCACGCCTCGACGACGCGCGCGGCGTTCGTGGGGTGGCCCCGGCGGTAGAGGTCGCGGACGAGCTTGTTGGCTTGGGGAGTGGTTGTGGTGGTGCTGGTGGCGCGACTCGGCATCGCGGCGGCGGCCGTGACCTCGACCAGGCCATCCGTGGCTGTGGCAGGGGAGACGCGGCGACGCTTGGGGAGCTGGTTGTGGGTCGGTTCTGTGGAGGAGAAGGGTTGGAGAGAGGGCGTCGGGTGAGAGAAATTAGATCGAGGAGAGAGAAACTAGATCGAGGAAATGGGTGGGTGCGTGGGTGCGTGCCGGTTGAGAGGGAGAGGGCGTGTGCGCGTGGCTGCGTGCGCGTGGGTGGGGGTCTAGCACAGTGGCGCACCACGCGCGGATGCGCCATGGGGTATGCGATTTTGGTCAGGGGGTGTGCGATTTTGGCCGCATAGTGGCGCACCACCTGTAGGTGCGCCATTGCTATGTAACGTAGCAATGGCGCACCTATATGTGGTGCGTCACTGCTAACCTAAGACCTATCTATAATTCAGCTAAAAAATTAGTAGTGGCCTATCGCTGTACTAGTGCGCCATTGCTAATAAGTTACTAGTGGAGCACCACTTTTTGGTGCGTCACTACTATATAGCAGTGGAGCACCAGTAAAGTGGTGCGCCACTGATACCATTCTTATGGCTAGGCCTTTTCCTAGTAGTGTAAAGTAGATGCGTCTAACTTGTTTTTGCAGGGTTTGGTGATGTGATATGGCCATGATGTGATGATGATTATATTTGATGTATGAGATGTTCATTATTGTATTATGGCAACCGGCAGGAGCCTAATGGTTGTCTTTAAATTTGTTAAGACCTGCGTGTCTATTCATCATGTGATGGACAACCATGAAGCGGCGCCATGGACCTTGGTGCAATGCTGGTGATGATGGAGATCATGCTCATGTGCTTTGGAGATGGAGATTAAAAGCACAAGAAGAAAGGCCATATCATATCACAAATTATGAATTGCATGTAATGTTAATCCTTTTATGCATCTTATATTGCTTAGATCGCGACGGTAGCATTATAAGATGATCCCTCACATTAATATCAAGATAATAAAGTGTTCTCCCCTCGTATGCACCGTTGCTACAGTTCGTCGTTTTGAAGCATCTCATGATGATCGGATGTGATAGATTCTACGTTCACATACAACGGGTGTAAGCCATGTTGCACACGCGGAAATACTTGGGTTTGCTTGGCGAGCCTAGCATGTACAGACATGGCCTCGGAACACAGGAAACCGAAAGGTTCAACACGAGTCATATGGATGATATGATCAACATGTTGATGTTCACCATTGAAGCTACATCATCTCACGTGATGATCGGTTTTGGTGTAGTGGATATGGATCGTGTACCACTAAAACAACTATGAGGGATGTTGTATTAAGTGGGAGTTCATTAGTAATTAGATTAAAACATGAACTAATTATCATGAACATAGTCTGAATAGTATTTTGAATTAAATTTGTAGAATTGGCATCCGTTATCTACCATGCGCTAGTCTTATAATTGAGATAGAAATACTATTAAATCTGACAAGTAACTTTATAGACTGGTACCGTATTGTTAAAGAATCAAGTAATGATTAAGTCCTATTTCAAACTTTTGGTAAAACTCACATTAGAGCAATGGTTTCAGTTAGTACCTAAAATCATCTTGTCTCCGTGAAACTTGAAGTTCAAATCTGTTTGAAAAGTGAGGAGCTGAAAATAAGCGAGGTATGAGATATATGTGATATCTAAGACCTTATTGCAAGATGATAGAATATAATCTACTGAGACTACATAAACTCATAAGTTTTATGGGAATGTACGAAGGTTGAAGATGCCATGCGTCCCAATCCTCCAACTAGTTGGGCACTAACGATATTCGCATATCCACGAAGTGATCGTCCTTAGTATGTGATACGTCTCCAACGTATCTATAATTTCTGATGTTCCATGCTAGTTTTATGACAATACCTACATGTTTTGCTTACACATTATAATGATTTTATGCATTTTCCGGGACTAACTTATTAAGAAGATGCCGAGGTGCCAGTTCCTATTTTCTGCTGTTTTTGGTTCCAGAAACAAAAGCCAAACATCTTATTTTACCGAGACGGACCCGGAACACCGAAGGAGAGACGGAGAGGAGGCCCAGGGCCTCCAGACCACAGGGCGGCGCGGCCTAGGAGGGGGGCGCGCCCAGGTGTGGTGTGGGCCCCCCAGGCACCCCCTTGCGCCGCCTCTTCGCCTATAAAATCCCTCGCGACGTAAAAACCCTACAACAATCGACGAAACTCCAGAAAGACTCTAGGGGCGCCGCCGCCATCGAGAAACTCCGTTTCGGGGGACAGAAGTCTCTGTTCCGGCACGCCGCCGGGACGGGGAATTGCCCCGGAGTCATCTCCATCGACACCACCGCCATCTTCATCGCCGTTGCTGTCTCCCATGATGAGGAGGGAGTAGTTCTCCCCCGAGGCTGAGGGCTCTACCGGTAGCTATGTGGTTCATCTCTCTCTCCCATGGTGTGATCTTTATGTGATCATGAGCTTTGTATCACTATTAATCTATGTGCTACTCTAGTGATGTTATTAAAGTAGTCTATTCCTCCTCCATGATGTAATGTTGACAATGTGTGCATCATGTAGTACTTGGCGTATGTTATGATTGTAATCTCTTGTAGATTATGAAGTTAACTATTACTATGATAGTATTGATGCGATCTATTCCCCCTTTCATAGCTATTGTTGACAGTGTGTATGCTATGTTAGTACTCGGTCTAAATTGCAACGGTCTATTATGCACTCTAGAGGTTACTTTAATATGAACTCCGGACGTTGTGGAGCTTGTTTACTCCGGCTAGAGGTGTGCTTTTATAGCCCTACACAATGAATGGTGTTTGTTATCCAACAAGAGAGTGTGAGAAAGTAGGACAAGTGAAGAGAAGTTATTTATTTATGTGATCATTGTTCAGAGTGTCCACTAGTGAAAGTATGATCCCTAGGCCTTGTTTCCAAATCTCGAATCACCGTTTATTTACTGTTCTACTGCATGTTTACTTGCTGCCATATTTATTTCAGATTGTTATTACCACTCATATCCATCCATATGACTTGCATCTTACTATCTCTTCGCCGAACTAGTGCACCTATACATCTGACAAGTGTATTAGGTGTGTTGGGGACACAAGAGACTTCTTGTATCGTAATTGCAGGGTTGCTTGAGAGGGATATCTTTGACCTCTACCTCCCTGAGTTCGATAAACCTTGGGTGATTCACTTAAGGGAAACTTGCTACTGTTCTACAAACCTCTGCTCTTGGAGGCCCAACACTGTCTACAGGAATAGAAGCGTGCGTAGACATCAAGCTATTTTCTGGCGCCGTTGCCGGGGAGGTAAGGTAAAAGGTATTCACATCCTCCGACTACTAAGCTATTTCCTAGCACTGTTGCTGTGTGTGAGTGCTCGAAGCTATTTCCTTTAGATCCTGCAATTGCATCATTTTGTTTCTTGTTTTTATTTCACTAATTAGGCTTAATGGAAAACAACAAAAAAAATTAGAGATCTTTAAGAAATTTATCTTGAGTTAGGACATGATGTGTTTGAAGAGAGAATTAAAAAACCCATGGAACTTTGTTTGCAAAATAGTTGTAGCAATGTTATTAAACTCTTTGAACACTATTATTGATAATGCTATGGAAGAATTTAAGATTGGGGAAGCTGGTTGTGATATTTTTAGTCCCCCAAGCATGTAGGAGAAAATTTACTTTGATGATACTTTGCCTCCCATTTATGATGATTATAATGATAGTGGTATTTTGGTGCCACCTACTATGGAGGATAATGTTTATTATGATTACAATATGCCTCCTACATTTGATGATTATGGTGATGAGAATAATAATGATAGCTACTTTGTTGAATTTTCTCCCACTACAATTAATAAAAATGACTATGCTTATGTTGGGAGTAGTAATTATTTTATGCATGAGACTCATGATAAGAATGCTTTATGTGATAGTTATATTGTTGAGTTTGTTCATGATGCTACTGAAAGTTATTATGAGAGAGGGAAACATGGTTATATGCATCTTAATAATATTAAGTTTCCCCTCTTTATGTTGAGAATCTTGAAGTTGCGCTTGTGTTGCCTTTCTATGCTTGTTGCGTTATGCTTACATGACTTGTTTATTTACAAGATTCCTTTTCATAAGAAGTGGGTTAGGCTTAAATTTGTTTCATACTTGCTTTTTGATGCTCTCTTTGCTTCAACTCTCATCCTTATGCGAGAACATCATTAAAATTGCTGAGCCCATCTTAATGGCTATAAAGAAAGCACTTCTTGGGAGATAACCCATGTTTTTATTTTGCCACTGTTTTGTTGTGTCTTGGAAGTTGTTACTACTGTAGCAACCTCTCCTTATCTTTATGTTATTGCATTGTTGTGCCAAGTAAAGTCTTTGATAATAAGATTGATACTAGATTTGGATTACTGCGCAGAAACAGATTTCTTGCTGTCACGAATTTGAGTAGGTCTCTCTGTAGGTAACTCAGAAAAATCAGCGAAAATTCAAGAGTGATCCTCAGATATGTACGCAACTTTCATTCAATTTAAGCTTCTTCATCTGAGCATGTTAAGTGCCTCTAAAAAATTCGTCTTTATGGACTGTTCTGTTTTGACAGATTCTGCCTTTTATTTCACATTGCCTCTTTTACTGTGTTGAATGGATTTATTTGTTCCATTAATTTTCAGTAGCTTTGGGTAATGTCCAGAAGTGTTAGGAATGATTGTGTTACCTCTGAACATGTGAATTTTTGATTATGCACTAACCCTCTAATAAGATTGTTTTGAGTTTGGTGTGGAGGAAGTTTTCAAGGATCAAGAGAGGAGGATGATACAATATGATCAAGAAGAGTGAAAAGTCTAAGCTTGGGGATGCCCCCGTGGTTCATCCCTACATATTTCAAGAAGACTCAAGCATCTAAGCTTGGGGATGCCCAAGGCATCCCCTTCTTCATCAACAACTTATCAGGTCACCTCTAGTGAAACTATATTTTTATTCCGTCACATCTTATGTGCTTTACTTGGAGCGTCTGTGTGTTTTATTTTCGTTTTGTTATTTTCATTCTCTGAATAAATTCGGATCCTAGCAATCCATGTGTGGGAGAGAGACACGCTCCGCTTGTTCATATGAACACTGGTGTTCTTAGCTTTACTTTTAATGTTCATGGCGAAGGTTGAAAACTGCTTCGTTCATTGTTATTTGGTTGGAAACAGAAAATGCTTCATGTGGTAATTGGTATATGGTCTCGAATAATTTGATACTTGGCAATTGTTTTGCTCAATAGATCATGTTTAAGCTCTTGCATCATGTACTTTGCACCTATTAATGAAGAACTACCATAGAGCTTGTTGAAATTTAGTTTGCATGATTGGTCTCTCTAAAAGTCTAGATATTTTCTGGTGAAGTGTTTGAACAACAAGGAAGACAGTGTAGAGTCTTATAATGCTTGCAATATGTTCTTATGTAAGTTTTGATGTACCGGTTCATACTTGTGTTTGCTTCAAACAACCTTGCTAGCCAAAGCCTTGTACTGAGAGGGAATTCTTCTCGTGCATCCAAAACCTTGAGCCAAAACCTATGCCATTTGTGTCCACCATACCTACCTACTATGTGGTATTTCTCTGCCATTCCAAACTAAATTGCTTGCGTGCTACCTTTAAAATTTCATTCCTTGTCTTTGCAATACATAGCTCATGGGAAAATAGCTTTAAAAACTATTGCGGTAAAGAATATGTAGCTTATGTATCTTATTTCTTATAAGTTGCTTGTTGAGCGGTAACCATGTTTCTGGGGACTCCATCAACTATTACACTTTTGTTGAATATCATGTGAGTTGCTATGCATGTTCGTCTTGTCTGTAGTAAGGGTGATTTATCATGATCAAATGGTTTGAGTATGCATATTGTTAGAGAAGAACATTGGGCCGCCAACCAAAGCCATGTATGATGGTGGAAGTTTCAGTTTGGACATTAATCCTCAATCTCTTATGAGAATATTATCTGTTGTTGAATGCTTATGCATTAAAGAGGATTCCATTATCTGTTTTCTATGTTGTCCCGGTATGGATGTCCTCAAGTTAAGATCTATCAAAAACGAGAAAAATGCGATCTATCTTCTTGGACCTTTGTACATGTGGCATAGAGGTACCCCTTTGTGACACTTGGTTGAAACATATGTAATGCAATGATAATCCATGGAAATCCAAGCTAATTAGGACAAGGTGCGAGCACTATTGGTATTCGATGCATGAGGCTTGCAACTTATAGGATGTCTTATGCATAACACATATGAATTATTACTACCGTTGATAAAATTGTTTCTATGTTTTCAAAATAAAAAGCTCTAGCACAAAAATAGTAATCCCTGCTTCCCACTGCGACGGGCCTTTCTTTTACTTTATGTTGAGTCAGTTTACCTACTTCTTTCTATCTTAGAATCAAACACTTGTGTCAATCGTGTGCATTGATTCCTACATACTTGCTTATTTGCATTCATCATATTACTTTGTGTTGACAGTTATCCATGAGATATAAATGTTGAAGTTGAAAGCAACTGCTGAAACTTATATCTTCCTTCATGTTGCTTCAAAACCTTCTACTAAGAATCTATTGCTTTATGAGTTAACTCCTATGCAAGTCTTATTGAAGTTTGTCTTGAAAGTACTATTCATGAAAAGTCTTTGCTATATGATTCAGTTGTTTAGTCATTATCTTTACCATTGCTTTGAATCACTTCATTCATCTCATTAGTTAACAGTAAAATTGAACCAGCTAGGAGCAACCACAGCGTTTTGGCTCTCCTAACCGTTGGATCATACCTAAAAACGGTCCAGATCGTCTCAAAATCGACCGAACCTCCGTGGAACTGGTTGCTTCGTTAGTTCGTGTTAAAGCGGCCGGCGCAACGTTAAAGGGCCGCTACTCCACAGGCCGGTCTGGACGTCCTCTCGTTAATCGGGCCTATAAAGTGTGAAATCCGTCAAACAGCCCCTTAGTTAATTGGGCTGCTAAGGGACTGCAGGATAACCCGATCCCGCTTTGTCAAACAGGCCCTTAGTTAATTGGGCCGCGATGGTGGTAAGTGGCAGTGTCGCCCGTTTGCTGCTGCGCTCGACGCGAGGATGCTCCGCTCCTGCCCCCGCGTCTCCGCCCCTTCCAAGTCCTGACCCCCCTCTCCTTCCATGATACAGGTGCGCCGCCGCCGCAGGATAACCCGATCCCGCTTTGTCAACCACCGCACGTCCGCACAGATTATGGACCTCGCCTGAATCCAGTCCCTGCCATCATCGCGGTTCTTTCAGACACTGGTGGTTAGGAGGAAGGCCGTGGAGGATACAAGGGTGAAAAGGAGAACATGTGAACCCATGCAGATCCGTCCCCTCGCGTGCACAACCTTCGCAACGCCCTCCGGCGGCGACGTCTTCGATCTTTCCGTGCCCGCGTATCCGGTCGAGCTGAGCCACATCTGGTTATGGCGCGCGCATCCTCGGGTATGGAAAGAGACTCTGGTTAAGAGCTTCTTTTATTACAGGAAAAGTAAGAGAATGTTCTTCAGCTCAAAGTGGCTCCCTAGCTTCAGAATTATAAATTGGATACTTAGACACAGTTAATTTAACCTAGCTTCAACCGCTAAAGCTCCGTAAATCCCAAGGGATGCACTGAAAAGCCTACATGCCCAAGTGATGTTGTATATATATATATACCGTGGTGGCTGCCCTTGACAAAGAATTCCAGAAGTGATTATGGAGTTGTAACCTCTGGAATATTGTAAGTCGTTCAGTTCCCTGGCTCTACAATTTTGTTTTATAGATTACTAGGAAAAAAGCCCGTGCGTTGCACCGGAAGAGAATCATAAAATGGAATGCCTACTCACACCTCTAGTCATGGGGTGAAAATTACAGAATGAGAGGCGAGCTATTTTATATGAGGCAAGTAGAAAGGTCAAACCTGAGAGGGCCGAGACAGGATTAGGGTTGGCGGTGGAGATCTCCGGGCGGCGGTGAAGAGTGATGTTGCACAGCTGAGTCGGCAACGGCGCTGTATCGTAGGAGAGAAGGACAGAAGGGCCACGACCTATCAGAGAAGATGATGACCGGCTTGCTCGACGGCCGCTGACGTGGATGGACCCACTCCCGCGGAAAGAGAACTCCTCTGATCTGATTTTGTTAAGGCATACGAAGCAATACCTAACAAAAGGGGAAAAATTATCCGACTGGTTGCGGTCGTCTCTCAATCTGCGTCAAGTGTAGCAAACTTTCCCTGATCACCGCATTCGGCGTGACTTGTATGTTACAAACAGAAGACACGTGATGAGTTAGACTTTTTTTTTACCTATTGTGTACCTAGTGCATCAATCGAAAACTGGAGTAGAAAGCGATCTATCAAAAGTTGGTGTGCTTAAATAATGAAATCATAACTGGAGGCTGGACAGTCTCCTACTAAGTTTTATCAATTTTGTAATTTACACGTCATGTAATAGTAATTTTGTTGATTATGTTCCTTTTATCAAGAAAGCCATTATAACAAATAGGAACTGTGTTCATCGGAGCACAGTATATGTACTAAAGGGAAGCATATTAAAATGAACCGGAACTAAAGTACTGATTGATGTTTACAGAATACAGTAAACAACTGGATACACTGCAGGATCTGAAGATGCTGCGGGCACGTAGCGTCATCTGCTAATTGGCATGAAGTCAAACAAATAGAGTACTGAAAATAGAGTACATCTGTATATGCTACAATTAACACTATACTCTAAAAGTCACGAGCCCACCTCCTTATCTTGGTGCAAATCAATACTGATCAGAGATGCACAAATTCGTGTTGACCCTGTCCTTGGGAGAAAATCAGTGGAGCTGCTCCAAGCCTGGAGCTCGTATGCGGCTGTGTCTCAACTCTCAAGCTAGACATGGCTCCTTTTCTGCCACTAACGCCACCCATGCCCACTGCTCCTCGCCGGACGCCAGTTACACTTAGACTTCCGACCTATGACCTTGGACCCAGCTGCGAGCTCCTCCTAGCCACATGCTCATGTGCCCTCCAGGGCCACTTGATCTGGCCAAGCAGAAGTAGAGCACGATGGCGCTTCACAGAACGGATGCTGTATACCCGCTGCCTCCATCACTTTTCGAGTTATCGATGAGACAACACGAGTTCAAGGCGACCAGATCCTGCGAGCTAGCGCTGGCAGGGTCCCATCCCAGGCCGTTTGCGCGGAGTTAGGGAGGGGGGCGTCATCCGGCGAGCACGTGCGAGTGAGGAGTATGGGGGATTGGGGGAGATCCGGCAGCTTTCACCTAAGGACGGGTTGCCGGAGTGGCAGGGGATGGCAGCGGCATAGCGATGGAGAGGCCATGTCTTCTTTTTCTAGATCGGAATAGTACGAACCGTTTTTTATATTTCATAAGCGGTGGCAGGTGCTGTAATTTGGACCAAAAGCGGTGGTAATAAAAGACGGACCAACAAGAAGTCTTATTTTCTTTATTATTACTATCAAAAATGCCCGTGCGTTGCATCGGGAGAAATTAATTCGCAAACTCTGTAGCAGACCATCAATGTTGGTCACATTTTCTCCTATTCATGACCAACTTAATCATACTTAATAATATTATTTTGCAAGCCCTTCACCGCACCAACTTGTAATACCGCATACTGTAAATGATGGTGCGCGTCATCCACAAATTTTATTACGATATTAATTCAAACAAATTTACAGCTAGTGCACACATAATATTTTGCTAATTGTTATAAAATTTAGTACTAAAAACAACTGTACGTCTCAAATTTTTCCTCACGATGGGAGCAATACTTCGCCCTTTTCCCATTTTCCCGGTCCAATAGAGTATGGATGACAGATATATATCTCTATATGTCCATTTATGTAGTTCTTTTTAATTCCAATTCTGTTTTTTGTTAATACGGTAAACTCTTTAAATATCGCTGTAATATATTTCATAATATATAGCACAACAACTTACACATTTGAAAAAAGCCATATAATGTATTGACATACTATGAGTCTCAATTTTTAATTATTTAATACACATACACTCATATACAGAGAAGGCATATGTTGATCCAACTATTGCTGCAACGAAGTGCCACCGAAGACCCTAGAGAAAATTAAATACAAATCCAATCACAAAATTCACACTAATTTTGATGAGCAAATCCACACTAATTTGGCACAAAATTCAAGTTTAACTGTGAATTAGAGTATTTTAGCAACCAACCATACATCTACCACATGGTATCATCAACTAAAACATGGGTCAGCCTAACCCCAAGTCATGAAGGCTGAATACTTGTAGCAACCATACATCTACAGCATGCTATCGTCAAACCTCTCACATTCTATTCTATACAAAATTGACACAACCAGAGCAATCAGCTCACAGTACTTGCAGCAACAAAACGTAGCCATCGTACATTGCATTGCGTCAATTTCAAGTGAGAATTTAATAATGACCTGAATCGTGCATGTCGTGGAGCTGCTGCTGTTTCGGCGGTGATGACGGCGCTTGCAAGGCCAGCACCAATTTCATCGAGACAGGCCTCTCTGGAAGTCCAAAGCAGCCAGGACATGAAAAAAAGTACACAATGGGCAAGGGCGCCATTGACCCGCCCTGCTCCATTAACTTCACAGCAGCACGACACAACCACCGTCGTGGTCCGGCGGCTGCACTCCATCAACTTAACAGCAGCGTGACACAATCACCGTCGTGGTCCGGCGGATGCAGCTTGCGGCGCATTAGGCTAGCCCGAGACTCGGCTTTGAAGACGGCCGGTCGGCATCGCGGCAGTCGTGGTTCGGCGGCTTCAGCTCGCGGTGCAGTGGGTGGGACCGAAGGGGAGGCCATCCCGGATGGGCGCTTGGCCGTTTTCCATCGTGATGCGACATGGAGGGTGTCGTCGTCCCTAGCTGAATCACCTATCCGCACTGCTTCTTCTTGCTTCCCTGCACGCATTTGTTCAGGTTCCCTACCTGAATCACTAATCGGCTCTCTTTTTCTTCTTTTCCTGACTGCGCTAGCCTTTTTTTCTCTGGAGAATCACAACATCCAGTTGGGGTAAGATAGATCCAATTTGAGCCATGCAAAATCTGAGGACCTCCGCTTTCGACTGGCCACCCTCTAGACTCAGAGTTCTTGTATTCCAGGAGCACACCGCTGGAAGACGGGCTGGAGTTTCCTCCCGATTCCCCATCTACTCCCCACACGCAACTCCACAGGGCCGCTCCTAGCAACCACCGCCGCCGGCCCTTCCTCTCTCCGGCCGCAGGCACGACCCTCCATTCTCCGGCCGCTGCCTTTTACCCTGGATTCTCCGCCCACAGGCCTAGCGGCATCCTCGACAGAAACCGCCGTCCGCCATCCCGCTATAGACGCCCGCACCTTCAACCAGCCCGATGGCATCGGCGCCGTCCCGCCAGAGACGCTCGCGCCTGCAACCAGCCTGATGGCATCTTCCAGGGACCGCTTGGCCAAATCGAAGGCCGCCGCGTCCTCCGGGGGCTCGTTTCCAGATGATGCGAGTTGTGTCAAGAGAAGTTTTGTGGTGTGGGAACGACAAGAAAAGAAGAACCTAACAGCCCTACAGCTCGAGGCCCGCTGATCTTGCCGAGCATGCAGTGGGCGCGCCGGTAGCAGGGCCGGCCGCGTGGATGGGATACGCGGCGGCGAATCAAGGCAGATTTGCAGACGAACGGCTAAGCCATCGGGATTCGGGGGGCCACTTTGACCGACGGCCTCGGCGATTTTCTGTCGAAACGTTCTTCGTTTTTACTTAGCGGTGGCAAGGATTGTAATTTTGATGTATTCCAGGGGTAATTTCGGTGACGGACGACGGAACCCCTTTTTGCTTTATTATTAGGTATAGATTATAGGTGGGTGGTGCACATGTTTTTTCTGGTTACATTCTTTTCTATCAATACTCCCGGTGAAAGATTCTTATTACTTTAAATCATATCGAAACTAATACAAAATGTATTCATATACGGTTTACGCACAATGTTTCTTGCCTTAATATACTTCAATTTCCATCTTCCTTTTTTTTTTATCTAACTCTTCATTTCTAGCATTTGCAGAATGCACTAATATGAAATAATCTTTACTAAGTGTGTTGTTATTTTCAAGGAAAGTGGGTACTTTGGTTCACAAAAAAAATGGGGCTTGCTGGCCGACTAAGATCCGTTCGTCATGTACATGTATTCTATAGTCTGGCCTTTGAAGCATCGCAATGTCCAGCTCCTGAAACCAAGCCCTTTGCCAACTACTTGTGATGCAATTGCTTAAGTGGATGCAGCCGCTCAGATATAACCAGGTGCTTTCCTATTTTTACCATTATATTATTACAATTAATATGGATATAAATGTTTTGCTTTCAGAAAAAGACAGTCTTATATGTGGCACATTTGGAGTGTGTTTTGATAGATGTAAGAAAGAAACAACCACTAACTGTTTTCGCACATTTTATATTGGTTAATACCTTGCTGATCAAATATTTTTCTTTCTCTTCGGATTGCATTATCGGCAACTAATTTGTTACCATTCAGTTCCAGTGCGTAGTTGCACGCTTATATTTTTTACCGAGAGGATGCTAAAAAAGGAAGCAAAATACGGTCGTCAAATTTTATTTACTTTGTGGATGATATATGACCTTTTCGTTAGGATTGTGATATCAACAATTCATATGTTACCATTCAGTTGCAGTTCGTGGCTGCATGATTAGTTTTGTACCGAGAGGATTCTAAACAAGGAAACAATATATAGTCACCAAATATTATTTACTTTGTCGAACGGATAGAAAAAACATCCTCAGATCCTCTATTTGTATTGCACTGAACTTTTGATTAGCATTAGTGATCATGCTCTAGGATCAATATTATGCATACACATACATTTCTATGATCTTATTAGATGACTGTAGTATTACCCCTCCAAGTTTTATCATATAAAAAATTTCATGTATCAAGAGAGTCTGATACGAGGCATGCCGTAATTGATTTTAGTACAATATCTTTTTCTATGTATTGCACTATATGTGTTGACATTTTCCCTATGTTCTATTCTTATTTAAAGGTAGGCCCAATTAATATTTTTTTACACCTTTGGAGGTGTTAGTTGATTTTGCATTTTCTTGATATACCTTTGAGGTATATCAAGTGATATTACTACTGTAATAAAATTCAGGATGGAGTCTTAGTTGTTTTTGTTGTACCTAAGAAATCTTCTTAGGGTCCGTAGTATAATTTGTGAATATTTGTTCAATATCTCATTTGTTATTGTACGAGTACATTCATATGTAGTTCTGTAGATTACAGATATGCACACTAATAGTCCTTATTTTCTTGACCACCCTTCGTAATGTGGATATAGGGTATAATTTTTATGTAAGTATTTGATAAATTATTTCTATTATTTGAGTTGTTTCACAATATAACTGATACTCTAAATTTATGTCATATAGCCTATTGCCATTTATTAAGACTAATATTAACTTGGATTTGATGTTGCGGTGGGGGCTCCTGTGTAAGCTGTTGCGCTGTATCATAGTGCACCACCGTGTTCTCTGGTTTGTACAATAGCACTCTACTTTGCAAACACCAAGAAGAAATGGCACGTGGATATACCTGGACGCTTGACTGATTGTATATCAATGCTGCTAGCTGGGCATTCCCTCTAGCTTGGTGTAGAACAATAGTTTGTTTCAAGCTACTATAAAGAAAGTTTGCTTGATTTAATTAACAAGATTATAACGAAGTTACGAATGTGTTAGGTTGTTGTGCCTGTTGATATTTATCATAAAATTACAGGTATTGATCCAATGGTACTAGACCCAACAGAAAAGACAACATTAATGTAATTTGCATTGAGCCCGAATAGATTAAATTCCCCTATTTAACAGTTGATCAATACCACAATCCTTAGCCGCCGAACGATTAGATTTTTTTTTGTATGATTGCTGACCAATGCTGTATCATCTTTGCAAATTTAAACTCCAAAGTTCACATATTTATTTATTGGATATCTAACATTCTATTATAAAAATAGACGGGCGCAGCAACGCGCGCTATCATGGTCTAGTATGCTTTACAATAGTATGATCAAGATTATGTTAGTAGCATGTCACTTCAGAAATTATTCTTTTTATCGTTTACCTACTCGAGGGCGAGTAGGAACTAAGCTTGGGGATGCTTGATACGTCTCCAACGTATCTATAATTTCTGATGTTCCATGCTAGTTTTATGACAATACCTACATGTTTTGCTCACACTTTATAATGATTTTATGCATTTTCTGGGACTAACCTATTAACAAGATGCCGAGGTGCCAGTTCCTGTTTTCTGCTGTTTTTGGTTCCAGAAAGGCTGTTCGGGCAATATTCTCGGAATTCGACGAAACAAAAGGCAAACATCTTATTTTACCGAAATGGACCCGGAACACCGAAGGAGAGACGGAGAGGAGGCCCAGGGCCTCCAGACCACAAGGCGGCGCGGCCTAGGAGGGGCGTGCCCAGGTGTGGTGTGGGCCCCCCAGGCACCCCCTTGCGCCGCCTCTTCGCCTATAAAATCCCTCGCGACGTAAAAACCCTACAACAATCGACGAAACTCCAGAAAGACTCCAGGGGCGCCGCCGCCATCACGAAACTCCGTTTTGGGGGACAGAAGACTCTGTTCCGGCACGCCGCCGGGACGGGGAATTGCCCCCGGAGTCATCTCCATCGACACCACCGCCATCTTCATCGCCGTTGTTGTCTCCCATGATGAGGAGGGAGTAGTTCTCCCCGAGGCTGAGGGCTCTACTGGTAGCTATGTGGTTCATCTCTCTCTCCCATGGTGTGATCTTTATGTGATCATGAGCTTTGTATCACTATTAATCTATGTGCTACTCTAGTGATGTTATTAAAGTAGTCTATTCCTCCTCCATGATGTAATGTTGACAGTGTGTGCATCATGTAGTACTTAGCATAGGTTATGATTGTAATCTCTTGTAGATTATGAAGTTAACTATTACTATGATAGTTTTGATGCGATCTATTCCCCCTTTCATAGCTATTGTTGACAGTGTGTATGCTATGTTAGTACTCGGTCTAAATTGCAACGGTCTATTATGCACTCTAGAGGTTACTTTAATATGAACTCCGGACGTTGTGGAGCTTGTTTACTCCGGCTAGATGTGTGCTTTTATAGCCCTACACAATGAATGGTGTTTGTTATCCAACAAGAGAGTGTGAGAAAGTAGCAGAAGTGAAGAGAAGTTATTTATTTATGTGATCATTGTTGAGAGTGTCCACTAGTGAAAGTATGATCCCTAGGCCTTGTTTCCAAATATCGAATCACCGTTTATTTACTGTTCTACTGCATGTTTACTTGCTGCCATATTTATTTCAGATTGTTATTACCACTCATATCCATCCATATCACTTGCATCTTACTATCTCTTCGCCGAACTAGTGCACCTATACATCTGACAAGTGTATTAGGTGTGTTGGGGACACAAGAGACTTCTTGTTATCGTAATTGCAGGGTTGCTTGAGAGGGATATCTTTGACCTCTACCTCCCTGAGTTCGATAAACCTTGGGTGATTCACTTAAGGGAAACTTGCTGCTGTTCTACAGTATGCACCGTTGCTAAGACTCGTCGTTTCGAAGCATCACGTGATGATCGGGTGTGATAGATTCTACGTGTGCATACAACGGGTGCAAGCCAGATTTGCACATGTGAATACTGAGGTTAAACTTTACGAGCCTAGCATGTACATACATGGTCTCGGAAAGTCTTCATGATTTGATGGATAAAAATTATGAGTGAAATTGTTCATCACATCAAAAGGTTACTAATAGTGAAATCTGGAACACTTGTCATGTGATGATCAACTTCAAAGGAAGAATCTCAAGGTTATTGGTGCATGACCAACAAACCTAGAAGTTATTGAAGGTGAGGTGTTTTCTGAGAATGAGGAAAGCTAAAAGAGAAACTACAAAGATTTTGGCAGAAAGAAAGAGAAGACTAGAAAGTCTAGCTCGTCCTTTCTCCCGAAGAAAAGGCGACTGCCGACAAGCTGTTCGACCAGGTCGTAGATCTGAAGAACACGGGAGGCTTGACGATGTGCGGCACTGAGGTAGTCTCAGTGTTCTTACAACGTCGGGTGCAACCGCTGATGTCCCGGCCCCACCAGTTGTTGCTGTATTCTGGCAAGAATGACAAGTCGAGAGTTAGCTCAACCGACCTATCAGCCGATGAACTTCGCGATGAGGTGTGTCACCTGACGTGCCTCAGCATGAAGGACAATATTGTCTTGTCTTCGACTCGTCCCCCATACGATCTTCACCATCTCCCGGCTGAGGTAACTTTTGCTGTTTCTCGCTTTTATTGTTATTGTTTATGCTATTCTTCACCGTGTTTTCTGTTTTCTCTCCTGTCGATAGGCCTCCGTCGTGGCTCAATGCTATCCTCCTACACCCGAAAGCGGTGTGGAACCAGAGGATGATGACGATGACTCCGAGGAGACCGAGGACGTCCAGCATGTTCTTGAGAACAGTGACGTCCAAGAGGATGAAGCTGCCGAAGATGACGCCCTCACCAGGAGCAGGCGACGTAAACAGATAAACGAGGACCTTATTACAACGGCTGAATCAAGTCCTAGCGGACAAGATAATGATGCCGATGATACCGCACCGCCTTCCCCTGTTGTGAAAGGTTCGACATGCTTTTTCGCTGCCGAAGACGACCTGGACCTGTGAGCATCTATTTTCCCTTTGTGACTTATCCTTTGTTGTTCTGTATGCTAACCATCTACTCTTCTCAAGCAGCTCTGATGATGATGACGATGTTCCTCTTGCAAAGAGGGCTAAGTTATCCTTTGAGAGAACTACATCAGCCAAAGAGCCGAATCCTTCTCCGGCCAAATCGACGCCGCCCTCACGAATGATCGTAGAGAAGATTCCGGTGTCAATGGTTATCCCTTCTAGCAACGCACCCACTCCATCGGTAGCTCGTGACCATGTGAGCGATGTATCTGATTTGTCTTCTGATGCATTCTCATGTTCGACTGAGGTTTCCTGAGCCTTTTGCTTTGCAGCCAATTTTCGCCACGGTTGACGCTGTGGTAGAGTTTGCTGAGCAATTCACCCGCCTGGAGTCTGAAAACACTCAACTTCGAAGGGCTATCAAAACTTCGGCTGACCAGGTGTTGGAAGCCAACAAGCTTGCCACTGACGCTCAGAAAGAAAATACCCTGCTAAAGGAGGAGCTGAAGAAGCTGAAGCAAAAAATGAAGGATGATCAAGATGCTAAGCGCAAAGCTGCGGCTATCGCCGATGAAAAGGAGGGCATCCTCCGTGAATCCATTGCAAACTTAATGGGTGAGTTTTTCCGCGCATATCTTGTTTCCCAATATTCTCCTTCAAGCTGCTTATCTGTCTCCCTTCAGGCGTTGCCGATCTGAGCATCAACCGAGCTCGCAAGCTTCGAGAGGATTCCATGATTGACGCTTTGTCACTTGCTGCTGAATCCAACATCCAAGTCCTTGGGGTTTTGCAACGGACCAAAGGGGCATTGTCGAGGTTATTCTCGATGATATTCCCAAAGATGAAGTAGGATAAGACCCTTGGCAAGATGGCGGATGCTTTCCTCATTGACCCTTCAGAACCTGTGGAGGTACTTAAACGTCGTTCCCGTCTGTTCGGGGCAGTACTTACTTTCCAGCTGCTGATGGGTCATGGGCTGGGCTCAGACTTAGAAAAGTTGTCTAAGGCATTGCCTGTAGATGACAATGATTGTCTAATCAATCTCGAGCCCTTCAAACAATCATCAGTAACGTGTGCTAATCGACTCCTCAAGTTGGTTGACGAGGCGAAGGCCAAGACTGCTCCCGAAGCTGCCCCTGGCTCATCATCGGCTGCTCCTTGAATGACAACTTGCTTTATCAGTCTGTAATTAATGCCCGGTACAATTTAGCCTAGTACTTTTTTTTATTTATGGCTCTGTTGCCAGTACCAGCAATCTTTTGAATGTAATATATACACTCCTGTGCTCCTGATGGGAGATTTATGTTAATGCTATTCTGAACTGAGAGTTGTGCTACAGATTCCTTCATCTTCTTCCCGTGCCGATCCTTTTTCAAATTCTTCGGCTAACGATGAATCTGTCCTTGTTCGTCGTTTGCATGATCAAGTATCCCGTTTGAATAAAGATATTACCACCCTTCACGCGATGGCGGCGTTGGTGAAAAGAAAAGGTGAGATTGCGACCGCGGTTGAACATCATGCCCTCGATCATCTCTGTGTTGCTACTGAAAGCTTGAGCTGTAAGTGTCTATCCATCCTTCAGTTTTCATCTGAGTTCGAATGTCTTGTCGTTGACGTTTGTTTCTTCACAGTCGCAGCTCCTGACGAAGATGAAGAGAACAAGAGGATCCATGAGAAGATTGAAGCAATGGCCGATGCTGCTCACCCGAAGCATGAGTTATGGTCCAATCGACCAAAAGCTATCGTTGTGGCCTAATTCGAACATCGGGCAGAGAAGGTGCACTACTACTTCAACAAGTTCCACGCCCATCTCACGATGGTTTGGAGGACATTGTTCCCTCTGGACGAAGCACCCGAAACTTTGTCTGCTCTATTCACTCGATTCAAGTCCCCTGAGAGGATTCGGCTGTTGGTGCAAAAAGAGCTCCTGGGTGGTGCTGAACGCGCCCTTGCTTCAGTGTTAGCATGTCACCCGACCTTAGATTTGGAGGCCATTGCGAATACCAACAGGAGTTTAGACCAGTACTATGACATTGCCAGAAATCCTGCGTATACTATCATCTCTCGGATGGAAGCAGGTATTGAAAGGGATCTGAAGGCCCGAGGGAGCCAAGGAGCCTTGTCATGAATGTAATGTCCTTGTACCTGCATGGGATTGTTTTATGTAAATTCGACGTGTGTTTTGCACATCATGTAGTTCTAGCAAATTTGTTAATTCGATTAATAATTTATTGTCGGGGGCGGCCGAGTGATCAATTCAGCCTGCTCTCCCGACGACTCCGTTGTAATTGCAAATTTATTGCGGAGTCGATATGTAAGTTTTGTAAGAGCGACACCCGTCAAATAATCGAGGGATTTAGACGCTTGGCTTCGTCACGCGGTGCACCGGTTTGAGCCTTATTTGGTGATAGTATATCCATCGACTGCAGCACTCGCGTATTTTCTCGAGGCTTGGATGGGTTGTTTTGTGTGTCATTAATCTTAGCTCCCGATGGGACTATTTAATTAATGACACCGTGCGAGCGCGTTTTTGGCCAGTGCTCCCGATGGGAGTAAGAGCCAGTGACAGGGGCCCCGAACGGTTTGTTCGGATGATGAGGCCTGGATCAATAAAAAGGTAGAAAACCTGATTAGAATTTTATTCATAATGTAAAAGCAAACTTAAGAGCTACCGAATAACAGAAAGCGATTGTATCCTATGCGTAGAACCGTCGCAAATGTGCGATGTTCCATGGATTTTCAACGTCTTTTCCTGAGGTTGGGTTTTTGAGCCAATAAGCTCCTCCTGGTATCACTTTGGTGATGATGAATGCCCTTCCCATGGAGATTCGAGCTTCGAGGGTCTGTCTTGCTTCAGCCGCAGCACCATATCTCCAACACTGAAACTTCGATTGCGTATTCGTCGGCTGTGATAATTTCTTAGCGCCTGCTGGTACACCGCTGTTCTTCCCAAAGCAATATCCCGAGCTTCGTCAAGGGGATCCACGGCATCCTACAGCGCGATGTTGGAGGTGGACTCTGTATACACTGTCACCTGAGGAGCTTCGAATCGAACGCCGGCTGGTAAGACTGCTTCGGCTCCATGTACCAGGAAGAGCGGGGTGTACTGAGTCGACCTATTGGGTGTAGTGCGCAAACTCAAGAGCATAGATGGTAACTCCTCGACCCAAGCTCCAGCCGCACCCATAAGGCGTTTCTTGAGGCTGTCCCCTATTAGACCGTTGATCCTTTCCACCTGGCCGTTGGTCTGTGGCTGAGCCGCCGATGCGAATTTTAGCTTAATTCCACTGTCGTCACAAAACTTGCGGAACTTTTTGGAGTCAAAGTTAGTTCCATTGTCTGTGACGATGCTGTGGGGCATACCAAATCGACAGGTTATCCCCTTGAAGAACTGAACGGCAGTTTCGGCTTTCTGATTTTGAACAGGTACCGCCTTGATCCACTTGGTGAACTTGTCAACTGCGACCAGTAGATATGTGTGTCCTCCAGGCGACGATCTTGGCAACGGTCCAACTTGGTCGAGTCCCCATTGAGCGAAGGGCCATGCCAGGGGTATTGTCATTAGATCTATCGGGGGAGCGTGTGGTTTTGGTGAAAAACGCTGGCAGGGGTCGCACTTCATAACCAGATCTCAAGCATCCGACGCCGCCGTTGGCCAGTAAAATCCTGCCCTGAAGGCTTTTGCCACAAGGGCCCTGCTTCCTGCATGGTGTCCACAAGTTCCCTCGTGTATCTCACGCAGCATCGCTTTTCCATCGTCAATGGCAATACACCTCTGAAAGATACCGGAGATGCTGCGCTTGTAGAGTTCTACATTTACCACAGTAAAGGCCTTTGACCGTCTGACGATTCGCCTTGCCTCTACGGGATCCTCTGGTAGCTCCTGCTTCGTCAGGTATGTTAGGAATGGCTTGGTCCATAGTGGTTCAAGGAGGAGGACCTGCTCCGTAGATGGAGGTGGAGATTCTTCGACAGCTTGTTGCGGGTTTGCCTCCGATTCGTCAGCCGACGGCTTTGGAGGCGCCGACGCTTTCTCTTTTATCGATCGTTGAGTGATAACTTCGTAGAACACTCCGTCTGGAATGGGGGAGCACATGGATCCGATATTCGCCAGAGTGTCGACCTCCTCGTTGCTGGCTCTGCCGATATGCTTAAGTTCGCACCCTTCAAATTTGGCTTCCATGTTTTGGTATAACTGTCAGTAGGCAATCATGTTGTCACTGACCGCGTCGCATAGATTCATCGACTGCTATACCACCAAGTTCGAGTCTCCATAAATTTCCAGGCGAGTTGCTCCACATGCCTTTGCCATCTTCATCCCATGCAGCAGTGCTTCGTATTCTGCTTCGTTATTTGTGGGCAGGGAGAAATTCATACGTAGTATGTATTTCATTTTGTCTCCTTGTGGTGATATTAGTACCACTCCTGCTCCTGCACCTGTGCTCCGTTTGGACCCATCAAAGTACATTGTCCACGAACCCGACATGTCGGGTGTTGTCGGTGTTTGCGACTGGATCCAGTCTGCCACGAAATCTGGAAGGATTTGGGACTTTATCGCCGTTCTGTTGACATAAGTTATGTCGTGCGGCGCTATCTCGATATCCCATTGGGACACTCGACCTGTGGCCTCTGGGTTAGTGAGTATATTCTTCAGCGGTGCCTCGCTTACGACGATGATCGGGTGCTCCGTGAAATAATGCCGTAGTTTGCGAGCTGTTCTCCACACTGCGTACGCCAGCTTCTGGTGATGAGGGTACCTTTGTTTCGCAGGTGTGAGTACTTCACTGAGGTAGTAGACGGGTCGTTGTACGCCGTGAGCTCTCCCTGCTTCTTCTCGTTCGACAACCAGGACGCTACTGAAGACTTGCACCGTTGCTGCTATGTACATAAGCAGTGTTTCTTTCTCGCGCGGAGTTACGAGCACTGGGGACGTCGACAAGATTTTCTTCAGGTTATCAAAAGACTCCTGCGCCTCATTTGTCCACTCAAACTTTTCTGATTTTTTCATTAGACTATAGAAGGGCAAAGCTTTTTCTCCTAACTTGGCGATGAATCTGCTAAGCGCTGCCAGCCGTCCTGCCAATTGCTGCACTTGGTGCAGATTCTTTGGCGGCTCCATGTCGAGAATAGCTTTGATCTTCAAAGGATTGGCTTCTATTCCTCTGGCTGAGATGAAGTATCCGAGTACTTGTCCCCCTGGCACCCCGAAGAAACATTTCTTCGGGTTCAACTTGATTTTATACTTGTCAAGGTTGTCAAAGGTTTCCCGTAAATCGTCGATGAGAGTAGCGGCGTGCCTTGTTTTTACCACAATATCATCAATGTAAACTTCGATATTTCGCCTGATCTGTTCTCCAAGACAGGCTTGCATGCATCGTTGATAAGTTGCTCCCGCGTTTTTCAACCCGAAGGTCATGACGTTGTAGAAGAAAACGCCGTGTGGGGTGATGAACGCGGTTAACTCCTGGTCTTCGTTCTTGAGCTTGATCTTGTTGTACCCGGAGTATGCATTGAGGAAGGAGAGACGACCGCATCCAGCTGTGGAGTCGACTATCTGATCAATACGAGGTAGTGGGAAGTGGTCCTTTGGGCAATGTTTGTTAAGGCTGGTATAGTCGATACACATGCGAAGGGCGGTTGTGTCTTTCTTTGGTACCATGACGGGGTTGGCCACCCACTCGGCTTCCTTGAGCTCCCGAATGAATCCTGCCTTGCGAAGTCGACTAACTTCTTCACCGATTGCTTTTCTCTTTGGCTCAGAAAATCGACGCATCGACTGTTGTACTGGTTTGGCTTTTGGGTCAACATTGAGGGCGTGCTCAGCGAGTTCCCTGGGGATACCTGGCATGTCGGATGGTTCCCATGCAAATATCTGCCAGCGCTCATGGAGGAACTCGATGAGCGCGCCCTCCTATGCGATAGTCAGGTCTGTCGATGTATTGACCGTTTTCTTCGGGTCAGAGGGGTGCACCTGCTGCTTCTTTGCCTCCTTTGCGACGTCAAACTCGTCGGATCTTACGTTTCGATTTTCGGCTGGTGGCCTCGTGTGGTCCATGATGGCGTCGACTGCGTTAAGTTCCTCCGCAGCTCCGAATTTTGAGGCAATCTTCTAGAAATCCCTGTCACAGTTATCTGAGCGGGAGAAGCTTCCATGGATGGTTATCGCTGTCCCGTTATTGCCTGGCATCTTCAGTTTCAGGTACGCGTAATGAGGTACAGCCATAAATTTGGTAAACGCAGGCCTGCCGAGGATGCCGTGATGCCGAGACTCCCAGTCAACTACTTCGAACTCAATTTTCTCCTTCCTGAAGTTGCTAGGCGTGCCGAAGACTACATCCAGGGATATTTTTCCGAGGGAATAGGCGGGTCGAGTCGGTATGATGGCGTGGAATCCTGTATCAGACTTCTCTCAGCATGTCGACTGTTAGGCCCATTGCCTTCATTGTACTGGTGACAAGGTATTAACTTGTCAATGCCTACAAGTAGTAGACTAGGGTTTCGTTGGATGTAGAGGGCAAGTAGATCTCGAAGGTTTCAGCCGAAAAGTACTCGATGATGTAAAAACTAAGGTTTATGAGACAATGATTTGATTCTTTCTTTGTCCCTCGACTCACCCTTATATAGGAGGTGGAGCCGAGGGATTCGTGATACACAAGTTTACAGAGTCCGGGAGGGTTTCTAACCCGTCCTGCAAGATTACAAACGACGACTCCTATTACAACTCTAACCTTCTTTAATAGTATCTTGGGCTTCCGAATCTTCTTATTCTTCGGGTCGTGGGCCTTCAGTAAACCCCGGGTACCATCTTCGGCAGGCCCATTGGGTATGCCTATGTCAGTAGCCCCCGAGATTTTGCTTGAATCACAGAGTCAAGGAAAATCTCCACCTTTATATTTTCTCAATAGCTCTAAACTTTACCATATATCTTTGCATACGAATTTCTATATTGTGCAGGGATAATGGTAATTGGGGCTAGTTCATCTGACGGATCAGGTACTAGTTAACTGCTCTAGTGGCAATCCGCAAAAACCTACTTCAAGATCACGTCCCTGGACACGATCTCGGGATACTGGTGTAAACTTCGACAGGTGCAGCTTAAGGTCTTACCATTCTGTCGAGTCCCAGTCATATTTTATCGGGTACCTAACGCGTCCGTTAGGATTTTTCCAGGTAACCTCCAAAGCAGGTACGTGTAATGTGGTACCGCCATAAATCTGGCATATGCTGGTCGTCCCAACAAAGCGTGATACTGCGACGGGAAATCTACAACTTCGAATTCCAACCTTTCTATCCTGTAATTTTCTCGGGTCCCAAACTGAACGTCGAGATTGATCCTCCCCAGTGGGTAACTTGGCTTCTCTGGTGTGATGCCGTGGAAACGTGTGTCGGTTGGTTTCAAATTTGCAAGGGAGATGTTCATCTTCCTTAGCGTATCTGCGTACATAAGGTTTAAACTGCTGCCGCCATCTATAAACACTCGGGATACATCGAATCCTGCAATTACTGCTGGTAAGATAAGTGCTGATTGCCCTGGTCGAGGAACTTGCTGTGGGTGATCCGCTATTGTGAAGCCGATGTCTTGCCCTGACCAATTTAAGTACTCAACCGTTGGTGGAGGCATCTTCTCTGCCATAAACACTTGCCGCGAGATTACCTTTTGAGCCCTGTTAGATGGCCTAGCTTTCTGAATCATCGAGACCGCGCCATTGTTGTTAGGATCAACATATGGAGGTGGTTGCGGTGCTGCCGCTATTCTGAGCTGATGTCGATTTTCGTCCGTGATCGCGGGAGGAGGTGGTAAGTGGATCTCACTCCTGGGCCCCTGTGGGTTTCTGTTTGCTACTTGAGCATTGGCCATTCCTGCAACTCGCAACATTGCTTGAAAATTGCGACAGTCCTTCTGCAGATGTCCTGACTGCCTTTTCCCGTTGCTATCGAGATAAAAATGCATCTGGCACGGCCCGTTCATCATATCTTCGGGAGTTACGAAAGGTCTCTGAAACCTTGACCCGCTATTTTGCCTGTTATCTCTATTGTCGCCTTGCTGTGCATTACTTCTTTGGTAATCATCTCTATTGTTTCCACCATTGTTTCCCCGAAAACCAGCCGATATTTGGCCAGGTGCATCGTAACTCGAGAATTGTCGAGGAAATCGGCGTCTATTTTGAAAATTTCGACTGCGGTCCTCCTCTGGGGACCTATGTCGTTTGTTATGTACCGCATCTTCACCATCTGCCCATCTGTTAGCTATTTCCATTAATGCTGATACTGTCCTTGGGTTTGTCCTTCCTAAGTCCTCCACGAAATCTCCTCGTCGAACTCCTACTACAAACGCATTTATCGCTCTCTCGTCAGATATATTTTCTGCCGAGTTTTTGATGATGTTCCACCTTTGGATGTACTTCCTCATTGACTCATCATGCTTTTGTCGACATGACCTCAACTCCTCTAGTGTCGCAGGTTTCTTGCAGGTTGATCGGAAATTTTTGATAAACACATCCTCAAAACTCTCCCAGCTGTCGATGGACCCTGGGGGAAGCTTCTTTATCCACGATCTGGCGGCTCCGCTCAGATGTATTTGAATGCTCTGCATGGTTGTTGCTCTGGTTCCGCCTATCAATTTTACTGTCTCGAGGTAATCGACTAGCCAATCCTCGGGATCTTGCAGGCCATCGAATTTCTTGAAACTATCGGGTAGCTTGAATCCTGATGGAACTCGAGTTTTTCGGACCCGTCGTGTGAAACACGGGAGTCCACACATATCTTCTTCAGCAAGTTCTGGTGAATGCCGACGTTCCCTTCTTTCTTGTCGCGCTCTATCCACTCTGGCCTGAGTCATTGTGTCTCTGGCTCCACTCGCTCTCGGTGGATCTTGCACTGCTGCTGTAGGTCTCGGACTATTTTGCCTTGCAGTTCCTTCGGGAGGTGTAGCTGCGAACGCTGCTCCCATGGCTCCACATCCTGCCATGGCCATGTTATACAACGCTTCTCTTGGATCTCCTGGAGGTGGACTGGACGCTAGGATGAAATCTTGTGTCGTCATGTACCCTGCTTCTGGTGTTTTTGGGATAATATTTCCCCTCGTGTCGATTGACATGAAGGACATGTCGAGGTTTTGGATTAGAGTTTCTCTTTAAGCCTCCGGTATATTTTGCAATCGAGATCTTGCTCTCCTCCGAGCTTCTCTATGACTATCTCCCGAAGTTCCTGATTGTCGACTTAACTCCGCTCTTCGCCTGCTTGACGCGGAAGCTGCCTCCTTTCTTCTATTCAGAGCAGCTGTCTCTTTTTCCAATTCTCTTCTAGCTCGAGCAAGCCTATATTGGTAGGCCTACAATTCTTCGACCGTAGCAGTTGTTTCCATTGGTTCAGAACCATCCATAGCTCTTGCTGCTTTATCCCATGCTGCTTGTGGAAGTTGAATTCTAACACGTGGTGTAGGCCCGACATATTTAGTGCCCAAGCCTCGCCTTAGGTCAGAGGGATCGACATATGGATTTCCCAATTCGTCAAAAGCCTCTGATGTCTCCTCCTGATTGCGACTTGTTTCTCCGATGGCGTAGATCTGATGATATTTTGAGTTCTGAACTTCACTTGGTTTGGTGACACCATCATAGAGATTGGTGAAGACCTTTCCAATAGAGATGGATTTGTCGATGAAGTCGAAGCTGTCGGTGTCGCTCGAATCATCGCTTATATAGGAGTCCGCGGATGACTCGAAGGACATGTCGCTGAAGATCTTGGCGAGTTTTTCGCTTGCCTTGGTGCCGATGAAGCGTGGCGACGAAATTTCCTCGTCGCCTAACTCAATGGATGATGCTGAGCTTGAGAAGTCAGGATCAACCGCCGAAAATCCCGACGAGATCGGAACTTCGAGACGATACGCTCCTTCTTTCTCGACGCGGAAGTGGAACTTTCCAAACGTTATCTCCATGGGCTCCTCCAGATACGCATATGCATCCAAACGGGAGGGCGGGTGAGGTACAAAATCAACTAGACCAGTTTCGATCTGTTTACCTCTATCCATGATGTTGCTTGCCACCGATGAAGTCGACGATCTTGAACGTGCCATCGAGATCAGCTCCTTGTCGCCTCTAGATCCCACAGACGGCGCCAATTGACAAGGTATTAACTTGTCAATGCCTACAAGTAGTAGACTAGGGTTTTCTTGGATGTAGAGGGCAAGTAGATCTCGAAGGTTTCAGCCGAAAAGTACTTGACGATGTAAAAACTAAGGTTTATGAGACAATGATTCGATTCTTTCTTTGTCCCTCGACTCCCCCTTATATAGGAGGTGGAGCCGAGGGATTTTTGTGATACACAAGTTTACAGAGTCCGGGAGGGTTTCTAACCCGTCCCGCAAGATTACAAACGACGACTCCTATTACAACTCTAACCTTCTTTAATAGTATCTTGGGCTTCCAAATCTTCTTATTCTTCGGGTCGTGGGCCTTCAGTAAACCCCGAGTACCATCTTCGGCAGGCCCATTGGGTATGCCTATGTCAACTGGCGAATAACAAATTCAGGCCACTTCCTCCATCCATGAATACTTTGCTCATATTGTAACCTCCGATCTGTGCTTCAAGGACAAGGGCCGCATGACCAGGCCTTGGAACGGCCTTCGGGTGATCCACTTTGCTGAAGGAGATGCTCTGCTCTGACCAGTCGATGTATTCAGGAGTGTCGACCATGGCAACCTCCGCATACTTCACTTCTCGCGAGAACTTTTTGATTTCTCTCTTTGAAAAGCTGGTTTTATGGATCATGCTGACCTGTCCGCGTGGTTCTGGAAATACCTCGGTTGGTACGTACTTTTCTCCTTCTGCTGGCATGTACGGCTCTGGCACGTATGGTTCTGGCGGGTAATTGTAGGACCCCGCTCTTCTCTCCATTGTATGAACTCTTGCCATGGCTTCAGCTCTGAGATCGTCGCAGAACTGCCGAATTTCTAGGAACTGTCGACAGTTCCTTAGCGAGTGGCTCGAGCTGCTCTGTGGCCGACAAATAGGGTGCACGAGAGCGGCCCTTGCTCGACTGCATGTTAAGGCATCCTCGTTCGTACTGATGAGGACGAGTCGCGATTCGCTCTTCCTCTTCACGGCGCGAGTCCCTTCGTCTCTTCCTCTGCTCCGCCATGATGTCGAAGCTGCCTCGGCTGCCTTCTTGCGTGCCCCTGGATGGTACTGCCGAAGTTGCAGCTCGAGTGGTTCCTTCTGGACCCGAAGTCCTTGGACTAGATGCTTTTGACCTAGGGAGGCGAAGAAACCCACCTGAGTCGATGATGAAGTGGACACCACCGAAAGTAGTACCCATGTCGCCGCACAATTCTGCGGCGATCCGGCACGACGCCTCGGTGTGAGGCATGAACTCGAAGGACCCGCAGCGGACTGAATCTTTTGGATCCGACGGTGTCGGTGACTCGAGCACAAACGCTGCAGATGTGACTGGTACTGTCGATGACCTGCCTTGTGCCGACAGACTTCCCACAGACGGCGCCAATTGACGAGGGTGCTCCTCTCGACAATGCCCTCCGATTGGGGCTTAGGGTTGATGGAATCCTGTAGGCTGATACGAGACATCGGTTCACAGACAAGCGGGGAGAGCAATTTACCCAGGTCGGGGCCCTCGATGAGGTAAAACCCTTACGTCCTGCCTGTCTGATCTTGATTATGAGGATATTGGGTTACAATGGGGTGCCGAAGGTTTCGGCTGTGATCTCGTCGAGAGGCTAAGTGCTGCGGTGACCTAGCTCTAGACTTCTGGTGGCTAAAGTTGCTAAGATTGATTGTGTCCCTCGACAGCCCCTCTCCTGGCCTTTATAAAGGAGGCCAGGTCTCAAGAGATCTGTCCGGGTACAACAAGGTTTACAAAAGACCTAGCTCTAAACTTCCCTTGTTTGGCTCCTCTTCGTCTTGTTCTTCAAGGAATCCTCTTCGGCACCAGACACCAGAAGCTGGGTACATGGCGACGCAAGCCTTCATCCTCGCATCCAAGCCACCTCGCGGAGATCCAAGAGAAGCATTGTACAATATGGCGATGGCAGGAGTTGGAGCCATGGGAACGGCGTCTATAAATTCGCCTCCCGAAGGATCAGCAAGGCAAAATAGTCCACGACCTAATGCAGCAGCACCAGGTCCCGAGAGAACAAGCGGGGCAAGAGACACAGCAACACAAGCACGGGTGGACAGAGCGCGACAAAATAAAAGGGAACATCGGCATTCCCCAGAAATAGATGAAGAGGATATGTGTGGGTTACCGTGCTTTACAAGGAGGGTCCAGAAAACTCGAGTTCCTTCAGGGTTTAAATTACCCGATAATTTCAAAAAATTTGATGGCCTGCAAGATCCCGAGGATTGGCTAGTTGATTATCTCGAGACGGTGAAGCTGATAGGCGAAACCAGAGCAACAGCCATGCAGAGCATTCAAGTACACCTGAGTGGAGCCGCATGATCTTGGATAAAGAAGCTTCCTCCAGGTTCCATCGACAGCTGGGACAGTTTTGAGGAGGTATTTGTTAAGAATTTCCGATCCACCTGCAAAAAACCCGCATCACTAGAAGAGTTGAGGTCGTGTAGACAGAAGCATGATGAATCAATGAGAAAGTACATCCAGAGGTGGAACATCATTAAAAACTCGGCAGAGAACATATCTGATGAGAGAGCAATAGATGCGTTCGTGGCAGGAATTCGACGAGGAGATTTTGTCGAAGACTTGGGGAGAACCAACCCAAGGACAGTATCAGCATTAATGAAGATAGCAAACAAGTGGGAAGATGGAGAAGATGCTGTTCACAATAAGCGACATAGGTCGCCGGAGGAGGACCGCAGTCGAAATTTTCAAAATAGACGACGATTTCCTCGGCAGTTCTCGAGTTATGATGCTCTTGGCCAAATATCGGCTGGTTTTCGAGGAAGCACTGGAGGAAACAATAGAGATGAATATCAAAGGAGTAGCGAGCAGCGAGGCGACAATAGAGATGACTCCCGGAATAACAGGCAAAATAGTGGACCAAGGTTCCAGAGACCATATGTATCTCCCGAGGATATGATGAACAGGCCATGTCAGATGCATTTCTATCTCGACAGTAATGGGAAGAGGCAGTCAGGACATCTGCAGAAGGACTGTCGAAACTTTCAAGCAATGTTGAGGTTTGCAGGGCAAGCCAATGCTCAAGCAACAAATAGAAATCCCCAGAGGCCTAGGAGTGAGATCCACCTTCCGCCCCCTCCCGCAATTACGGATGAAAATCGGCACCAGCTCAGAATGGCGGCAACACCACACCCACCTCCATATATCGACCCCAACGCCAATGGCGCGGTCTCGATGATTCAGAAAGCTAGGCCGTCTAACAGGGCTCAGAAAGTAATCTCGCGTCAAGTGTTCATGGCAGAGAAGACGCCTCCACCAACGATTGAGTACCTAAATTGGTTGGGACAGGACATTGGCTTCACAATAGCGGATCACCCGCAGAAAGTTCCTCGACCAGGGCAGTCAGCACTTATCTTACCAGCGGTGATCGCAGGATTCGACGTATCTCGAGTATTCATCGATGGAGGCAGCAGTTTAAACCTTATGTATGCAGATACACTAAGGAAGATGAACATATCCCTGGCAAACCTAAAACCAACTGATACACGTTTCCATGGTATCACGCCAGAGAAGCCAAGTTATCCGCTGGGAAAGATCAATCTCGACGTTTAGTTTGGAACCCGAGAAAATTACAGGATAGAAAGGCTGGAGTTCGAAGTTGTGGATTTCCCGTCGCAATATCACGCTTTGTTGGGACGTCCAGCATACGCCAGGTTTATGGCGGTACCACACTACACATACCTGTTGTGGAGGTTACCTGGACCTAAGGGACCGATTACAGTCAAAAGCAGTTTCGCATTAGCCGATAAATGTGACAAGGACTTTCATCGACTGTCAGAAACCTTCCGGATGCAAGCAGAATATATGGCGTCAAGGCTAACAACTGATTATGATGTGTTGCCAGATGTAGGAAGGCCTCTTAGGGAGCCAACCTTTAACACTACCAAAGATTCTAAGGAGGTGCAGATTCACCCGACAGATCCAAAGAAAACGATGTCCATTGCAACAGACATGGACCTCGCATAGGAAAGCGCGCTCGTCGAGTTCCTCCGTGAGCACTGGAAAATCTTCGCATGGTGTCCAGCTGACATGCCAGGAGTACCCAGGAAACTTGCCGAGCACCACCTAAACTTGGATCCAATAGCGAGACCAATTAAACAACCTTTGCGGCGTTTTTCGGAAACAAACCGCAAAGCCATGCTGTCAGAGATTGATCGACTCAGAGAGGCTGGTTTTATCAAAGAGCTACATACAGAGGTCACATGGGTAGCTAACCCAGTTTTGGTCCCAAAGAAAACACGAAAGTCCTTCGCATGTGTGTCGACTTTACGTGTCTCAGTAAACACTGTCCAAAGGATCACTTTCCCTCCCAAGGATCGATCAAATTATCGACTCCACGGCAGGATGTGAACGTCTTTCCTTTCTGGATGCATATTCTTGTTATAACCAGATCAGACTAAAAGAAGACGATGAGGTCAAGACAGCGTTCATAACACCTTATGGCGTGTTTTGCTACAAAACAATGCCTTTTGGTCTGAAAAACGCGGGTGCAACATATCAGCGGATGATGCAGAAGTGTTTGGCAACACATATTGGAAAAACGTACAAGTGTACATTGACGATGTCATCATAACAACAAAGAAGGGGTCAACATTGATCGAGGATTTAAAGGAAACTTTTGACAACCTTGACAAGTTCTGCCTCAAGCTGAACCCGATAAAGTGCTCTTTCGGCGTCCCTGCGGGAGAACTTCTCGGGTTCCTAGTCTCAGCAAGAAGAATTGAAGCCAATCCAGAAAAAATTCAAGCTATCGTAACAATGAGAAAGACAACAAAGTTGAAAGAAATACAACAGTTGGCTGGGCGAGTCGCAGCTTTAAGTAGATTCGTCGCCAGACTAGGAGAAAAGGTGTTGCCGTTCTACGCTCTGATCAAGCAAGGAGAGAAGTTTCAATGGAACGAAGAGGCAGACAGAGCTTTCGAAGATCTCAAGCGCCCAATTTCGACACCACCAATCTTGGTGGCGCCTAAGGAGAAGGAACCCCTCTTGCTATACATTGCAGCCACACCTCAGGTAGTCAGCACAGCACTCGTAGTCGAAAGAGAGGAGGAAGGAAAACTCCATGGAGTACAGAGGCTAATGTATTTCATCAGTGAAGTTCTATCTCCCTCAAAACAGCGGTATCCGCAGTACCAAAAGCTAGCATATGGAGTGTTTACAACTGCAAGAAAATTGCGGCACTATTTTTCGGCGCATCCGATAATAGTGGTTGATACGTCTCCGACGTATCGATAATTTCTTATGTTCCATGCCACATTATTGATGTTATCTACATGTTTTATGCACACTTTATGTCATATTCGTGCATTTTCTGGAACTAACCTATTAACAAGATGCCGAAGTGCCGATTCTTTGTTTTTCTGCTGTTTTTGGTTTCAGAAATCCTAGTAAGGAAATATTCTCTAATTGGACGAAATCAAAGCCCGGGGGCCTATTTTCTCACGAAGCTTCCGTAAGTCCGAAGGAGAGACGAAGAGGGGCCAAAGGTTAGCCAAACCTTTGGGCGGCGCGGACAACCCCTTGGACGCGCCGGCATGTTGTGTGGGGCCCCCGTGCCGCCTCTTGACCTGCCCTTCCGCCTATAAAAAGTCTCCGTGACGAAACCCCCAGTACCGAGAGCCACGATACGTAAAACCTTCCAGAGACGCCGCCGCCGCCGATCCCATCTCGGGGGATCCAGGAGATCGCCTCCGGCACCCTGCCGGAGAGGGGAATCATCTCCCGGAGGACTCTACGCCGCCATGGTCGCCTCCGGTGTGATGTGTGAGTAGTCTACCCCTGGACTATGGGTCCATAGCAGTAGCTAGATGGTTGTCTTCTCCCCATTGTGCTATCATTGTCGGATCTTGTGAGCTGCCTAACATGATCAAGATCATCTATCTGTAATTCTATATGTTGCGTTTGTTGGGATCCGATGAATAGAGAATACTTGTTATGTTGATTATCAAAGTTATATCTATGTGTTGTTTATGATCTTGCATGCTCTCCGTTACTAGTAGATGCTCTGGCCAAGTAGATGCTTGTAACTCCAAGAGGGAGTACTTATGCTCGATAGTGGGTTCATGCCTCGCATTGACACCGGGACAAAGGATGTAAAAGTTCTAAGGTTGTGTTGTGTCGTTGCCACTAGGGATAAAACATTAGTGCTAAGTTCAAGGATGTAGTCACTAGTTACATTACGCACCATACTTAATGCAATTGTCTCGTTGTTAGCAACTTAATACCGGAGGGGGTTCGGATGATAACCTCGAAGGTGGACTTTTTAGGCATAGATGCAGTTGGATGACGGTCTATGTACTTTGTCGTAATGCCCAATTAAATCTCACTATACTCATCATGATATGTATGTGCATGGTCATGCTCTCTTTATTTGTCAATTGCCCAACTGTAATTTGTTCACCCAACATGCTGTTCGTCTTATGGGAGAGACACCTCTAGTGAACTGTGGACCCCGGTCCAATTCTCTTTACTGAAATACAATCTACTGCAATACTTGTTCTACTGTTTTCTGCAAACAATCATCTTCCACACAATACGGTTAATCCTTTGTTACAGCAAGCCGGTGAGATTGACAACCTCACTGTTTCGTTGGGGCAAAGTACTTTGGTTGTGTTGTGCAGGTTCCACGTTGGCGCCGGAATCCCTGGTGTTGCGCCGCACTACATCCCGCCGCCATCAACCTTCAACGTGCTTCTTGGCTCCTCCTGGTTCGATAAACCTTGGTTTCTTTCTGAGGGAAAACTTGCTGCTGTGCGCATCATACCTTCCTCTTGGGGTTGCCCAACGAACGTGTGAAATACACGCCATCAAGCACATTTTCTGGCGCCGTTGCCGGGGAGATCAAGACACGCTGCAAGGGGAGTCTCCACTTCTCAATCTCTTTACTTTGTTTTTGTCTTGCTTAGTTTTATTTACTACTTTGTTTGCTGCACTAAATCAAAATACAAAAAAATTAGTTGCTAGTTTTACTTTACTCGCTATCTTGTTTGCTATATCAAAAACACAAAAAAATTAGTTTACTTGCATTTACTTTACTTTATTCATCATGTTTCCTTTTAATTTTACCACAAAAAACATACCAGTAGGACGTGGGTCTATAGTTGGGAGAAATAATATAGAAGAATTTTTCAATCATGTTAGTACTATTGAAAATTTTGAAGATAGACATTTGGTAGACCTTGCGCCTACTTATGAAATTGCTGCTGCGCATTTAGTTCGCCTGTTGGAAACTAAATTTGTTAATCTTAATCCTATAATCCAACACATGTTTTTCACACTTGGCGATATGGAAGAAGGGGAAAAGAAAGATTTTGTATTAGAAACCCTTCTTAGAGAATTTGGTGGTCTAGCAAGAGAAGCTAGAAAGGTGTTTGCTAAATTTAATATGCTTGGTTCTCCTACTAATTTTGTTAGTCTCCTTGAAAAGATGGATATGGATAGAATAAGATACACTAATAATATTGATGATGGAGGGGAGATCAAAGCACCAATACCATGCAAGCTCCTAGCTATGAATGATGCACTAGAAAATAACTATGCTTGGCTTGTTCCTGAAAATTTGTTTGATGAGAGTAGCACGCCTAAGACTAATGAAAAGGGAGATGTTAAAACTTATGTATCTAATATATTATGCCTGGTTGAGAAAAGCCCATACCCCGCTGTAGAAGTACCACCCTTCGATAATACTTGATACACACTTTCTGCGCCTAGCTGAAAGGCGTTAAAGAAAAGCGCTTATGGGAGACAACCCATGTTTTTACCTACAGTACTTTGTTTTTATTTTGTGTCTTGGAAGTTGTTTACTACTGTAGCAACCTCTCCTTATCTTAGTTTTGTGTTTTGTTGTGCCAAGTTAAGCCGTTGATAGAAAAGTAAGTACTAGATTTGGATTACTGCACAGTTCCAGATTTCTTTGCTGTCACGAATCTGGGTCCACCTCCCTGTAGGAAGCTCAGAAAATTATGCCAATTTACGTGTGTGATCCTCAGATATGTATGCAACTTTCATTCAATTTGAGCATTTTCATTTGAGCAAGTCTGGTGCCATTTTAAAATTCGTCAATACGAACTGTTCTGTTTTGATAGATTCTGCCTTTTATTTCGCATTGCCTCTTTCGCTATGATGGATGAATTTCTTTGATCCACTAATGTCCAGTAGCATTATGCAATGTCCAAAAGTGTTAAGAATGATTGTGTCACCTCTGAATATGTCAATTTATATTGTGCACTAACCCTCTAATGAGTTGTTTCGAGTTTGGTGTGGAGGAAGTTTTCAAGGGTCAAGAGAGGAGTATGATGCAACATGATCAAGGAGAGTGAAAGCTCTAAGCTTGGGGATGCACCCGGTGGTTCACCCCTGCATATATCAAGAAGACTCAAGCGTCTAAGCTTGGGGATGCCCAAGGCATCCCCTTCTTCATCGACAACATTATCAGGTTCCTCCCCTGAAACTATATTTTTATTCCATCACATCTTATGTGCTTTTTCTTGGAGCGTCGGTTTGTTTTTGTTTTTTGTTTTGTTTGAATAAAATGGATCCTAGCATTCACTTTATGGGAGAGAGACACGCTCTGCTGTAGCATATGGACAAGTATGTCCTTGGTTTCTACTCATAGTATTCATGGCGAAGTTTCTCCTTCGTTAAATTGTTATATGGTTAGAATTGGAAAATGATACATGTAGTAATTGCTATAAATGTCTTGGGTAATGTGATACTTGGCAATTGTTGTGCTCATGTTTAAGCTCTTGCATTATATGCTTTGCACCCATTAATGAAGAAATACATAGAGCATGCTAAAATTTGGTTTGCATATTTGGTTTCTCTAAGGTCTAGATAATTTCTAGTATTGAGTTTGAACAACAAGGAAGACGGTGTAGAGTCTTATAATGTTTTCAATATGTCTTTTATGTGAGTTTTGCTGCACCGGTTCATCCTTGTGTTTGTTTCAAATAAGCCTTGCTAGCCTAAACCTTGTATCGAGAGGGAATACTTCTCATGCATCCAAAATACTTGAGCCAACTACTATGCCATTTGTGTCCACCATACCTACCTATGCTACATGGTATTTTCCGCCATTCCAAAGTAAATTGCTTGAGTGCTACCTTTAAAATTCCATCATTCACCTTTGCAATATATAGCTCATGGGACAAATAGCTTAAAAACTATTGTGGTATTGAATATGTAATTATGCACTTTATCTCTTATTAAGTTGCTTGTTGTGCGATAACCATGTTTACTGGGGACGCCATCAACTATTCATTGTTGAATTTCATGTGAGTTGCTATGCATGTTCATCTTGTCTGAAGCAAGAGAGATCTACCACCATATGGTTAAGCATGCATATGTTAGAGAAGAACATTGGGCCGCTAACTAAAGCCATGCTCCATGGTGGAAGTTTCAGTTTTGGACATATATCCTCAAATCTCAAATGAGAAAATTATTAATTGTTGTTATATGCTTATGCATAAAAGAGGAGTCCATTATCTGTTGTCTATGTTGTCCCGGTATGGATGTCTAAGTTGAAGAATAATCAATAGCGAGAAATCCAATGCGAGCTTTCTCCTTAGACCTTTGTACAGGCGGCATAGAGGTACCCCTTTGTGACACTTGGTAAAAACAATGCATTGTGATGATCCGGTAGTCCAAGCTAATTAGGACAAGGTGCGGGCACTATTAGTACATTATGCATGAGGCTTGCAACTTATAAGATATAATTTACATGATGCATATGCTTTATTACTACCGTTGACAAAATTGTTTCATGTTTTCAAAATCAAAGCTCTAGCACAAATATAGCAATCGATGCTTTTCCTCTATGTAGGACCATTCTTTTACTTTCAATGTTGAGTCAGTTCACCTATTTCTCTCCACCTCAAGAAGCAAACACCTGTGTGAACTGTGCATTGATTCCTACATACTTGCTTATTGCACTTATTATATTACTCTATGTTGACATTATCCATGAGATATACATGTTACAAGTTGAAAGCAACCGCTGAAACTTAATCTTCCTATGTGTTGCTTCAATGCCTTTACTTTGAATTATTGCTTTATGAGTTAACTCTTATGCAAGACTAATTGATGCTTGTCTTGAAGTGCTATTCATGAAAAGTCTTTGCTATATGATTCACTTGTTTACTCATGTCATATACATTGTTTTGATCGCTGCATTCACTACATATGCTTTACAAATAGTATGATCAAGATTATGATGGCATGTCACTCCAGAAATTATATGTGTTATCGTTTTACCTGCTCGGGACGAGCAGAACTAAGCTTGGGGATGCTGATACGTCTCCGACGTATCGATAATTTCTTATGTTCCATGCCACATTATTGATGTTATCTACATGTTTTATGCACACTTTATGTCATATTCGTGCATTTTCTGGAACTAACCTATTAACAAGATGCCGAAGTGCCAGTTGCTGTTTTCTGCTGTTTTTGGTTTCAGAAATCCTAGTAAGGAAATATTCTCGGAATTGGACGAAATCAAAGCCCAGGGGCCTATTTTCTCACGAAGCTTCCAGAAGTCCGAAGGAGAGACGAAGAGGGGCCACAGGGGAGCCAGAGCATAGGGCGGCGCGGCCCCCCCCTGGGCCGCGCCGGCCTGTGGTGTGGGGCCCCCGTGCCGCCTCTTGACCTGCCCTTCCGCCTATCAAAAGTCTCCGTGACGAAACCCCCAGTACCGAGAGCCACGATACGGAAAACCTTCCAGAGACGCCGCCGCCGCCGATCCCATCTCGGGGGATCCAGAGATCGCCTCCGCACCCCGCCGGAGAGGGGAATCATCTCCGGGAGGTCTCTACGCCGCCATGGTCGCCTCCGGAGTGATGTGTGAGTAGTCTACCCGTGGACTATGGGTCCATAGCAGTAGCTAGATGGTTGTCTTCTCCCCATTGTGCTATCATTGTCGGATCTTGTGAGCTGCCTAACATGATCAAGATCATCTATCTGTAATTCTATATGTTGCGTTTGTTGGGATCCGATGAATAGAGAATACTTGTTATGTTGATTATCAAAGTTATATCTATGTGTTGTTTATGATCTTGCATGCTCTCCGTTACTAGTAGATGCTCTGGCCAAGTAGATGCTTGTAACTCCAAGAGGGAGTACTTATGCTCGATAGTGGGTTCATGCCTGCATTGACACCGGGACAAAGGATGTAAAGTTCTAAGGTTGTGTTGTCTGTTGCCACTAGGGATAAAACATTAGTGCTATGTTCAAGGATGTAGTCACTAGTTACATTACGCACCATACTTAATGCAATTGTCTGTTGTTAGCAACTTAATACTGGAGGGGGTTCGGATGATAACCTGAAGGTGGACTTTTTAGGCATAGATGCAGTTGGATGACGGTCTATGTACTTTGTCGTAATGCCCAATTAAATCTCACTATACTCATCATGATATGTATGTGCATGGTCATGCTCTCTTTATTTGTCAATTGCCCAACTGTAATTTGTTCACCCAACATGCTGTTCGTCTTATGGGAGAGACACCTCTAGTGAACTGTGGACCCCGGTCCAATTCTCTTTACTGAAATACAATCTACTGCAATACTTGTTCTATCGTTTTCGCAAACAATCATCTTCCACACAATACGGTTAATCCTTTGTTACAGCAAGCCGGTGAGATTGACAACCTCACTGTTTCGTTGGGGCAAAGTACTTTGGTTGTGTTGTGCAGGTTCCACGTTGGCGCCGGAATCCCTGGTGTTGCGCCGCACTACATCCCGCCGCCATCAACCTTCAACGTGCTTCTTGGCTCCTCCTGGTTCGATAAACCTTGGTTTCTTTCTGAGGGAAAACTTGCTGCTGTGCGCATCATACCTTCCTCTTGGGGTTTCCCAACGAACGTGTGAAATACACGCCATCAGTGGTCAATGAGGCGCCTTTATCCAATATATTAAACAATTCAGAGGCTACGGGTCGTGTCTCCCTGTGGGGAATAGAGCTTTCCCCTCGGTACATCACGTACGAAAAAAGAAAAGCAATAAAGTCGCAAATTTTACCAGACTTCATCGCAGAGTGGATGGAGCTACAAAATACGGGACCCCCGGATTTATCGAGAACCTGGACTATGAACTTCGACGGGTCCAAGATATTAGAGGGAGCTGGAGCAGGCGTGATACTAATATCACCTGAAGGCGACAAATTAAAGTATGTCTTACGGATGACGTTTCCAAACACATCTAACAATGAGGCAGAATACGAAGCTCTCATACACGGGATGAAGATGGCGAAGGCTTGTGGCGCAACTTGATTAAAAATCTTCGGCGACTCACAATTGGTGGCTCAGCAAGTCATGAATCAATGTGATGCAGTCAATGATAGTATGATAGCATACAAGGAAGTGTATAACGAGCTAGACAAGCTGTTTGATGGATGCGAGGTAAATCACATCAGTAGGCTGAGTAATGATGAAGCCGATGTTCTTGCAAACATTGGGTCACAGTGTCTCGCGATTCCACCAGGCGTGTTCTGGGAGGAGATAGCCGAGAGATCTACAAAGCCGAAGAAACCGCAGAAGAAGGAGAAGGATGAGAAACCCTCGGGGGCTAAAAAAGCAGCACTGGAAGAAGAAGAGGAATCGGACCTAATAATGATGGTAAAAATTCCATGGATGCAAGCATACATATCATACATCCTAAGAAAAGAAATACCCAACGATCCAGTTGAAGCAAGGCGAGTTATCAGACGTTGTAAAGCCTTTACTGTGGTCAAAGGGGAGTTATACAAACGAAGTATTTCGGGAGTACGTGTTACAAAGGTGCGTCACACCCGAAGAAGGAAGGCTAATTCTGAAGGATGTACACGAAGGAATATGTGGTCATCACGCAAGCAGTCGAGCTATAGCGGCCAAGGTTTTCAGAGCAGGATTTTATTGGTTGACAGCAATCGAGGATGCGAAAGAAATAGTTCGTACTTGCGATGCGTGCCAGAGATTTGCCCCAAAATCTTATTCTCCGGCAGCAGAGTTAATGCCAATACCGCTGTCTTGGCCTTTTGCTTAGTGGGGTCTCGATATGGTGGGAAAATTACACAAAGCCTCGCCAGGAGGATACGAGTATATGCTCGTCGCTGTCGACAAATTCACCAAGTGGATAGAAGCAAAGCCGATAAATTCACCAGATGGAGCGTCTGCAATCAAGTTCGTGAAAAGTATCGTCTTTCGGTTTGGAGTACCTCATAGCATCGTCACGGACAATGGCAGTAATTTCACATCCAAGGAATTCAAGGCATATTGTGCAGAGGTAGGCATCAAACTACACTTTGCATCAGTTGCGCACCCGCAGACCAATGGTCAAGTCGAGAAAGCCAATGGTATCATCTACAATGGTATCAAGAAGCACCTGCTAGCACCATTGGAAAAAGCTCGACATACTTGGCCAGAGGAGTTGCCTAGTTTGTTATGGAGTATTCGAACAACACCAAATACTGTGACACAGGAAACTCCGTTTTTCCTTGTCCATGGAGCTGAGGCAGTACTGCCGATAGAAATAGAGCATGATTCTCCAAGAGTCACTGAATATGACGAGGAAGCTTCAAGGAAAGCATTGGAGGATGATGTCGATGCACTCGATGAAGCTCGAGACAAAGTGTTATCACGGGTCACTAAGTACCAACAAGACCTGAAAAACTACCACAGTCGACGTTTGCGACCAAGATCCTTTCAGGTAGGCGACTTAGTTCTTCGGCTCAGACAAAAAAGCCATGAAAAACTCGAGCCGCCGTGGCTTGGCTCTTACATCATCACAGAGGTAATAGAAGGAGGAGCATACAGGATAAAGGACAAGAAGATAGGGGTTGCCGAGCCAAATCCCTGGAACGTGGCGCAGCTCAGGCGTTTTTACGCTTGAAGTCGAAATATAGTCCTCTTTGTAAAAACACAATGTACTGAAACGCCCGCGAGTTTTCAGACGAACTCTTTTCCTTTCAGGGCACCGAGTGGGGCTGAAAGGTTTTTAATGAGGCGGGCTCGCGGTGCTGCAATATAGTAAAAGATATTGGTGATATACATCTTTTTTCGTCGACTGGCTCGGGGGCTCATAACCCGCGGTAACAAAATATATATGAACTTCCGCAAAATATATATAAACTTCCACAAAATATATATGAACTTCCGCAAAATAGTAACTTCACCGTGGCGTAAAAATAGCTCGAGCACCGGCCAAAGGCTCGGGGGCTTTGCAATATAGATTATATTTTACAATACACACAACCTCATCATCAAGAAAAATTCGACAAGGAGAAATAAATTTTCAGTTGCTACCTAGTACATCATCTATGTTTATACCTTCGTTGTTTGCAGCACCAGTTCTATGTTCAGCATAGCTACCTTTCACAAAGAATTCTGCGTCCATCCGAAGAAGTTCGTCCATCATCTCTTCTTGATTGCAAAGACAATCTGGTCGGTGTAGGCTCGAGGAGGCCAATTGTATATATATGTTTGGACCCGGTTGGTTGAGTGATCATGCTCGCGACATCCAGCCTGAAAGGTAAAATTTGGGCAAGGCTAGCGTGACGCCACAGTACTTTTGAAATATTCAAAACCGCGTAATATTTGTGAAATTTTAATAATAGCTACTACTTATGTAAACTTTTTTCGCTCATACGCTTATTGGGGAGTAGGCTAACCCGAATGGCCTCCTCAAGATCCCTACCTCTACCAAGGTTTCCCGAGTTTATCCACCTCGACGGGTTCCTTGCAACTTTTGACCATGTTATGGGCCTCATTTCGTGTTCCCGTACCACGACCAGTCCTTTCCAGGAGTCCCGAACCCGATGCCATAATATTTGTTTGAAAAAAAATTCAAGACCGCACAATATTTGTTGAAATAAATGAATAAGCATTTTTAAATAGCTAAATAAAAGAAGTATGAATTTTGAAAAAATCTATTTTTTTCTAAAACATTAATTGGAGCATTGACATGTTGAACCCACTTGTCGATTTTGCTGTCAACAAGACTAACTAGCTGATTAGATAACCAAGTGGTCAAATTTGCAACATATTAGACCACCACATGGTGGAAACTGCAAAAAAATGTCCAAGTGGTGGTTTGTGCAACATATAGAGCAGTATAGTATATGGTAGTACAAGATGAATGTGCACTGCCGTGGACAAGTGGTAATATATCATTATGATGGCAAAGGATCTTTTCTCTGCTGAAACTGTCCAGAGCTGATTTGACGAGAGAAAATACAGCTCCACGGCGTGCAAGGACAGCTATACAGTACATTAGCTTCTTCTCGGGTCACACGCCTTCACGACAGGTGCAGTAAGTGCAACAGAGACCGGAGAGAGAAGGCACACCCGTAGTACTCGTATATTGATTTCAATTCACATTGTTTTTTTCCCGCCTCTCCGTCTTCTTCATCTCCATCTTCTCTGGCGACCCCGCCTACACCAGCAGCCCCTGCACCACCGCCGCCATGCCTTTTTCGGATCATCTCGAGCCACCTGTTTGATGGTACTAGTAGGAGTTGTGGACTTTTATCCATATCGCTCTACCAGCTGCTGCTCACACTGTCCTCCAATACCTCATACCCAAACGCCAGCGTCCCACTCCCACACCCCCACACCCACTTGACCGCATCCTTCCAATGGCGAGATCGATCAATGAGAGTGGCAGTTCTTGGGTGTTTGCTGATGGCTACTTTGAAGAAATCGCATCCCGATGCGATGTCATCACCGCCGCGAGCCTTGTCGGTTCATGCAAGTTTTATCATGATTCAACAACACAAAGTGTAGCTCTGCCTGCATCTCAGCCGTTTGGCTTGCCCTGTGTTCTTCATACTCACCAAACTCAGGTACCGTCCGCGCACAAACCCTTCTCCCGCGTCAAGTTCAAGCAGCAGGGTGCGCAGAAGGGCAAGCAGCAGGATTCGAAAGAGCGCAAGGGTACCTTGTGCCAACTGACGCCGCTGGACAGGATCTCTTCCGATGCCGTGATTCCAGATGGTGGTACGGGCATGTGGGCAGGCGCGAATGGAGATTGGATCGCCCTTCTTGGCTTCCCCTGGAATTGGGAGCTTGTCAATGTGTACGCTGGTCGCCGGATTACTCTACCACCAATACATGAGTTTAAATCCACCCCGGATAAACTTGTGTTCGAGTCTAATGATCACCATCTTCAACTGCTGAAGATAGCTATTTGCCTAGTTCCAACAGCTGCGTCAAATTATACTAGTTTCTCTGTTCTTGCCATCTTCAACGCGGCAATTGCAGTCCTTCACTGTGCTTCTAGCACATGGACAGTTCTTGACAACCAGTTCTTAGCGTTCGGCTACTCCGATGCAATCATCCACAAGGGTGTTGTATTTGCTGTAACTCAGACAGGCGAAGTTTATGCATCGAATCAACTTTCTTGGGGTAATTTTCTCATCTCATATGATGTGTTTTCGCTATTAGCTGCTAGTTTCAGATTTAGCTTTAGCCTTTTTCTTTTTGTTGTGCAGTTTTCGTGTCATGCATGTACCTTTCCCCCTCTATATTCAATCAAAATCAGCTGCGATATTCCTTTGAGTCAAAATAAATTACTCCCTCCGATCCAAATCAAATTGACTCAGCTTTGTCTAGCGAGAGCATCTAGCTATACAAACATGAGTCAATTAATTTGTGCATATCTAGCTAGACACATCCAGTTGAGTCAATTAATTTGGATCGGAGGCAGTATTTTAGCTACTATCATTATTCATGTATGTAATCAACTAATCAAGTTTTGCTGAACTGACTTCAAGCTGTGCTTTCCTTTGCAAGGTCCTTTGTTGATCAGCACGACACCTATTCCGCCGGAACTTGATGAAGGTTCGTACAATCTTGGCTCCTGGTGGTTAGCACGATCTCCTGATGGTTCTAGACTTTTTCTGGTCCATACCTGGGCGTTACTGACGGGTGGGATTATACTGGACTGGTTCGGATTTTACCTGCTGCTGCTACCTCTGAGGGTCGTCATGGTCGCACTATTCGCGGGTATGGTAAGGGTTTACTTGGCTGCGAGGTGTACAGCATGGACACCAGTCAGTTGATGCCACCGAGGCCATGTAGGAGGATTATTTCCCTTGGATCATATTCTCTCTTCCTTGGAGTGAACTATCCGATTATCATTCCTATAGAAGACGGGGCAAAACATGACCGTCCAAATATGGCGAGAAGCAACTCTGTTTACACATCGCACCATGCAGTAGGCCTTGCATACCCTCCTTGTCCTGAAATTTGCCGCTTCAGTTTGAATTCTGAAGACTGTACTGTTGGTTTCCAAACCAACATTAGATGGACATGGTGGCAGGTTCCGTTGTGGTTCATCCCAAGCTTCGCCAACGCCCGGCAATGGAACCTGCCTTCGCGTCACAGTTCCAGAAAGAAGGGCTGATGTACTTTATGTAATACTCGTGTTGTAATGCAAGATTTGTAACTGTTGAACTACTTCATTTGCATGTTATCTCTACCTAGGCTACTCCCTTTCCGTAGTTGTGTTGTACCATCTGTTGAACTATTTCCTTTGCCTGTTATCTCTACCTAGGCTACTCCTCCGTAGTTGTTAAATTGTTGTAATGCTCCTACAATGCAGGCTACACTGGGTGTGTGGCCTGTAATGTTATCAAACACCTTTTGTACTCGTTCTAGTAAGCATTTCACACGATAGCTCACATAATTAAAGTACTCCTACAACGTATTAGTGGAAAGATATCTCTCGTAATTAAGTACCCCTCTTTGACCTTATGTGAAACATAAATGACTATTTATAAATATATACGCTCGTCACAAGATTATATTAAAAATAATGGTAGTTCTATTAGAAAAAGAAAGTGTGAATAGTAGAATGATGGAGAAGTGTGTTTTTTATGTCTGTGCATAGCTAGTGTTCATGGATCAAAAGCACTTAGACTAGTCACAATGGGAAGTATCATAGACTAGTATCATACATATGATACTAGTTTATGATACAGCACCTACAATGCATAGTATCATGAATTAGTATCATGCAACGTTGCGAAAAACCAATTATTCATTTCTTTCCAAATAGACTAGCTTTGCGAGGAGGACAAAACATTTCTTTATTGCCCTCTCATATGAATCACCTCCATACATCACCTCACATACCGATTGAAAGCCATGCCAAATCGTTTGTTCAAGACCATGAATACCAAGCCAATTTTGTTAGCTAGTTGGACCACCCTCGGATTGAGAACCAACGGTTGAAAGAAAGGTGGGCGCCAACTCTTATTTTTTTCTCGAGAGTCCGACACTTGATGTTGATTGGAAAGTTCACAAAGGCCAAAATTTTGACATCCTCTTTGTGCAAGTCTTGCCACCATCCAAACTCGGTTTTGAAGGACCAACCAAGAAAAAAAAAGCTTGCACTTTGGAGGATCCCATGGACCATGAAAAATTTGAAAAACTTCCAGTAAGTCATGCATATTTCTCGATTTATATTTTGGTGAAGTTTCATTCGATTTGAATCATAGGTTTGTGAGCAAATATATATTTAGTTTAAACTAGTGCTCGAATACGTAAGAAGCTATTTAATCACAAGCTAGTCGTCCGAATGGGATGAAATATTCATAGTTTTTAAAACAAGGCATCTACATATTACTGGATATTTTCAAAATTTTCTGAATAGTTTTTCCTTTTTAGCTTCGAAATAAGAGATAGTTTGGAACGTTGGATCTCAAATGGATGGTAGATGGTGGCACATAGTCATAATGTATCTTGGAAGCATCAAGTCACTAAAGCTCTGTCCGGTTTTCAAACCAAGGTAGGAAAGGCATTGAAAATGAAGTTCTGCTCTAAAACATCTCTCATTTCATTTTGGTGCTCGCGTGGTTGCATGCTGCCCACGTGTTAAAGTACGTGTCTCTGGCATAGAAAACTACGATTATTGGCGAAAAATATATGGAAATGGAAACTGTATAAAAAACCATCTCTGGTCAACCTGATGTGACAAGACACCACTGCACCAAACGTCGTCGCAAATTTATAGATGGGTGGCGTGCTAGTCTACCAACAGTCAAATCGGCGCCCAGTCGCAGCAGCAGCCTAGAGTACTACCTAGTTTTTGGATAAAGATCAGGAGACATGTGCATGTCACCGTGTGACATGTGGTCTAAATTCAAATTTGAACATTGCGAAAAAATCAGAACAAAATCATGCATGTTCACAACACATATTAAGATAACCCCTAAAAATTTCAGATCAAAATTTGAAACATACATCGAGAAACAAAAAAGAGAAACTCAGATTTGAATTCGGGAACTATTCATGATAGATTTCTCTTTTTTGTTTCTCGATGTATGTTTCGAATTTTGATCTGAAATTTTTATGGGTTATCTTAATATGTGCTGTGAACATGCATGATTTTTCAGATTTTTTCGCAATGTTTAAATTTGAATTTAGACCGCATGTCACACGGTGACATGCGAAAGGTGCATGTCAACTGATCTGTAGCCCTAGTTTTCCCCCTTATGTCTATCATCTTCTTCTTCACCCTCCCAGTATCACGCGCACGCGCAGGATCTCGACTAAGTTTGAGTAAGTTTACGACTAATATCATATATATAAGATTTAGCGCCTGCAGGCCTAACAAAGTTAGCTGCCTGTAGTCCTCTGTATAGTTCTTTCTTTTTTGCTTTCTCAGTTTTTCGTAGCCTTGCTACAACCCTGTATGCTCCCGCCTTCTTAGCGGTTTTCTCTAATATATAATGATGCACGACTAGGCATGTGTCCGAGAAAAGAAAATCTAAATATCTTTTGTAATATATGAACCTATATTGATGTTTTAGATGTCGGTAGTATAAATTTCGATAAACTTGAACATGCTTAAATCTGTTTAACTTAGCACAACCATATAGAGTACCTTTTTTAGAACGCGAAAATGAGGTAAACAAATACCATGTGTACCGTTTATACTACTAATAGTAGAGAAGAGATTATTAACCTTCAACTCTAAAATGCAAATTCTTCTACTGAATGGATAGCTGCATCTGATACCTATTTTGCAAATGTTACCAGACTTGGGGTTAGGAGTAGCTACAAAGAGCATTTCTTTCTTGTCAAGCTTCATGCACTACCAACACAACCAAAAGTCCGAACTGATCGCAAGGGCGGCAATCCACTTATATAATTCAACATCCCCCTCACGTGTGATGGGAGACAAGCACTACAAGAAAAGTTCTGATAGACGTCGTCTCAAAATCGTCCGCTAAGGGGTATTTTTCGTCGCCTATGGGCCTAACCCGACGATATGGGTTCTGTTGTCGAAACTGCGTCAGGCAAAGTCCTACGACGATTTTTTCGGTCCGTCGCGCTTGGGCGCCCTTCCGCCACGGAAAATCGGACCGTTGCACAAGTGTTTCCGGGAGCCCGTTGACTGCTGACGTCATGCAACCGACACGTGGCGTACGTCGTTAATCGCGCGATTAACGGCGTTAACCGGCTGAAACCCCGTGGTAGATGATAGGCCCACACGAGGCCTGCCACGTCTTAAGCGGGCCGGCCCATTAAGTTTGCGGGTCGGGCCAGCTGACTTAGTTTGACCGGTCAACTATATAGCTGGGCTGGTCCATTAGTTACGTGGGCCGGGCCTAACCTCTAAGGTTGACTGGTCAAAACTTTAATGGGCCGGCCCACTAAGCATGTGGGCCGGGCCGAATGCACTCGTTTGACCGGTCAACAGGCAAAAGGGCCGGCCCACAAGACATGTGGGACCCACTTTCCTGTTATCGGGCCGGCCCATTTAACAAGTGGGGTCCACCTTAAAGCAAGTGGGCCGGCCCAAGAAGTTATTGGGCCGACCCAATTAGCATGTGGGTCCCACTTTCCTGCTATCGGGCCGGCCCATTTAGTACGGGGGTCCATATTAGATCAAATGGGCTGGCCCAACAAGCCAGTGGGCCGGGCCAAAAGCACAGGTGGGTCCCACTTTCCTGTTAAAGGGCCAGCCCATTTAGTATGTGGGGTCCACCATATAGCAAGTGGACCGGCCCAACAAGATAGTGGGCCGGGCCAAAAACACAGGTGGGTCCCACTTTCCAGTTAAAGGGCCGACCCATTTAGTATGTGGGGTCCACCATATAGCAAGTGGGCCGGCCCAACAAGATAGTGGGTCGGGCCAAAAGCACAGGTGGGTCCCACTTTCCTGTTAAAGGGCCGGCCCGTTTAGTATGTGGGGTCCACCATATAGCAAGTGCTATGAAAAGTGGGACCCACCTATGCTTTCTGGACTGTTAAATGTGTTATGGTGTCTAACTTATGGTGCCTAACGGGTGTTCATTTTCCTTGTAAGATGTTATCGCCACTGTCTTGTCCCACAGATTTGATTATCTAGCATAGTCTTTACAACATAATCACGAATTAAATTTGCGGAGTTGCTCATTCCATTTTCTATTTGTGTGCTCCTAAATATTTAAATATGTTTGTGAGTGGGTCTCAGTATGCAGTCTTGCTCTGGCCTGCTGCCATGTTAGCAAAAGGAACATGAGAACTGGAGAAGAATCACCCGCCATTGCATCGTCGCCTAAAATGCCTTCTGCAAGGAGAGAAGGTCGCCATATTCTAATCTCCTTTTCTCTCTTTCTTCTGTGTCTGTGTGTACAGATTTGCTCACTACGGGAAAAATGTTTTTTGCCGTGTTTGTCAACCTTTGCCGTGTGTTAAATACCGCGGAACACGGTAAAAATGACTTTGTCGTGTATGTCTACGAGAAGGTACACGGCAAAGAAAACAACACGGTAATAACAAGAAATACACACGGCAAAGGTTTGGCACACGGCAAAGAAACAAAAAAACACACGGCGAAGAATTACACACGGCAAAGAGACATAAAAACACACGGCAAAGAGTTGCACACGGCAAAGCAGTGAGGCATGTGGTCCCGCTGGTCGCATTTGACAGAGCCCGTCACAGCCCCGTTTTATTTGCTGTGTACCAGAAAAATACACACGGCAAAAAGATGGCTTTGCCGTGTGTATTACAAACACACACGGCAAAGATCTGCATTTTGATTGGTTGAAACCATAGTCCCACGGATCTACCTCTCCCACCGTTGGATCCTCCAAATCGAACAGTCCACATTTCACCTTTCTCTCTCTCCCGCTCCCTTTTTCCTCTCTCCACTGGTGGAAAAAAGGGCTTTGGTCGCGGTTGGCAACTGCCATTAGTCGCGGTGGCGCAACCGCGACCAAAGCAGCGCGACTAAAGGCCCCCCCCTTTAGTCGCGGTTCCTTACGAACCGCGACTAAAGGCCCATCCACGTGGGCCGCAGGCGAGCGCCAGGGCGGAGGACCTTTAGTCGCGGTTCTTCTGGCCAACCGCGACTAAAGGCCTCCGCAGGGTTTAGGGTTTTAGCCCCCCTCCCCCTAAATCTGGTTTCTTTTTAATTTGTATTATTTTATTTCTTTTGGGTTTTAATTTTGAAGGAGTTTCACATATTCTACGGTACTGTATACATACATGCATATGAATGTACAATTTCAAACAAATTTGAAATTAGAACCAAAAAGAATTCAAGAGGAATATACAATATATATTCAATATCGGATGACCATATACAATATATATTCAATATCGGATGACCATATACAATTTTGAACAAGTTAGTTACAAATTCTGGTGCATATAAAGTTCTACGTCATCGTAATAGTGTTCTCCTCTAGGATCGATGACTTCCCTCGCCAACCATCCAGCTAGTTCCTCTTGAATTGGTCGGAAGCGAGCTTCTGGACTAAGCGTCTTCCGGAGGTTATTCCTCAGGATGTTGTTCTCACACGTCTGGTCCCGCTCATTGCAGTATCTCCGGATCCTCTCACAAACATAGTATCCACATAGATTGGTCCCCGGTGGCTGAATATCCCCAGTCGTCCGCACTGCCATTTTAAAATGTAGCTCTTTTTTGAATTCACCGACCTTGGTATCTACGAACCGTCTCCAAACCCTACGAGGCAAAGAAAATTAAATAAACAAGAGAGTTATTAATTAGTTACTTGATATTAGGAAATGATGAACGAAATAGGCCGATCGATATAGAGCGCAAATGAATGAAAATAATTACTTTTGCATCATTTTTCTCATGTCGCCCCAAAGCGCCGGATCCATATTCAGAGAGTCGTGGACGAGAACTGAGGAGGTCTGAACTTTAATTACCATAAGAATCCAGTGGAACCTGCGGACACGATACATGCACAACATGCATAACTCATCGATTAGCCACATGCCATGCATGGAGTAAACAAAAGAGAATGTGCTCAAGACAGAAACACTCACCCAAAATGGTAAGGAAATAGAATATCACTTTTCTGTTGCTGTTTTCTAATAAACCGCCACAGGTCATCCTCCACGTCGGCGGGGTGGTGTTCTAACACATGTGAATTAACGATGTGTGGGTCAATGAACCCAACATCATGGATGTTCCTTATTCGCATTTCCCGCTTCTTCATTCTGCATAATAGCGTACACAACAAGATAGTTAGGACAAGTGCAGGCAATGAACGAGATGGGGTAGAAATTAATAAATCACTTACGTAACGTAGTAACCGATGATAGATTTGTCGAGGTCGCGCAGATTGAACAGCTGGAACAATTCACTCAGCAGGAATTTGTACCCAAGAATGTTTGAAGTGATGCTCATATTTAACTTCCGCATAGATATAGTCTTTGGCGTTTTTATGTTTTATGTAACCCTTGTACCAATTTAGCAGACCTAGCATTTGTCGAGGTAGATCCCCTTCTGCGCAGCTCGACGAGAGGGCCATTCTTCACATATGTAAATACTACGTCCTTCATTGGCGCCTCATCAAGGCCTAGCGATTGCACGAAGAGTGATACCTAACTCGACCGCTTATTCTCTCGGCACTCGTTACGGTCAATCCATGTCTTTGCCGCAGCTGCTATGATATCGGGGGCATCCGGATCGGCGGCTTGCACTATGAGCGGGGCGATCGATTGTTTACTTTGTTCCCCGAGCTGGGCAACTTCTTTCCCCCTTTCTAATTTTGACTCGGCCTCGTCCTTCAAGGCTTTCTTCTCCGCCAACTCTTTCCTGTTCTTGAACGCGAGTGCTTGCCTACGAAGTTCACGTAAATAGTCGTCGTGCAGATTCTTCGCGGCTTGGGACGGTGTGTTCAAAAATGACTTAGCCCACTGCTTTTCCTTGTCGAATATACCGGCTTGGGCTCGCCCTCTATTTTCTTCTTGACGCTCGCCTTCCATTTCTCTAAATCAGCAGCGCGCCGCCTCGACTTCCTCGGCACTACTTTCCCAAGGCCTCGTGGGGAGAGGCTTCGATGATACCTCCGGTACCTTTGTTTTCTTAGGTACGTAAGGGTCCGGGTTAATAACCCAGACTGCTTCGCTTTCTTCGCCGGAGGTGGATTGGGGCGGTACCGGTGTCCGATCACCCGCCGAACGAGGATCGGGGGCGGCGGCGTCGGGCTGACGTGAATGAGGTGTATTAGGTGAAGCACCACCGCCACCGTCACCCCCACCGCCACCGCCACCGCCACCGCCACCGCCACCGTCCCCGCCACCGCCACCACCACCACCGCACGGCGGTGGACGCGTTGGCGCCTCGCCTCGGAAACTTGATAAATTTCTTCTGCCATAGAATGAATCGGCGCTTGACATCTCCAAGTCTTTTCACCCCTTCAGGTGTAGCAATGTCAATGTCCAGGTCCTCAAACCCTTGGACTATCTCCTCCACCGTCACACGAGCATAGCCATCTTGAATGGGGTTGTTGTGGTGGAGTGCTCCAGGTGGCAAAGCACTGCCGATGGCTACCTTCATGGACATGTTCCCGATAGGATAATACAGATGACATGCTTTCATCTCCTTTATATCGTCCACGGGGTAGCGAGGAGGCTCCGGTGCAGTAATTTCGACCACCAGAGGCTCCGGTGCAGTAATTTCTATCGTCGGTGCACCAGCCGGTGAGGCCTCCGTGGAAGCCACGCTGCTTCTTCTCCGCTGCTGGCTTCCGAGATCCATTGGATGATCTTCAGCATGCTGCGCCCGAGCTGCATCTCTTTCGGCTACTAGTACACTCACGGTTTCCTTCAGCACATCCATTTCCGTTGCCAACTTCGCCACAACATCTGCATCCCGATCCATCTTTCTCTTACGGCTTCTGTAACCGTACGGGTCATCGTTCTGGGGGAACCCTACTTTCCACGGAATGGGCCCCATGCCTCGTATACGTCCTCCGTGTTCGTGGATTCCCGAGGGCTTTTGTCGGGCGTCGTTCTCTCTGTTGAACCTGATCCTCCCCTCTTGAGCCTCCTCATTGCCTCAATAAGCTTTTTGGTGGGTGTAATTATTTTGCCCTGGTAAACACACTCCCCTGTCTCCGGGTTCAGCGATCCCCCATGCCCGTACCACCAGCTTTTGGCCCTTGGGTCCCATCCCTCCGCACTGGACGGATTCCTCGCGCCCTCAGCTCGTTCTCCATCTTCTCCCACTTAGGCTGCCAAAAGCGATACCCTCCTGGCCCCATTTTATGATTGTACTCCTTCTTGGCCGCATTTTCCTTATTTTTTTTCGATAGTTCAAGGAACTGCTCCGATTTCTTTTGCTTCACAAAATCTGGCCAATCATGTTGCAGTTTCTCATATTGTCCTTTGAAATCCGGAGTCTTGCCCTGGTTGACAAAGTCATGGGCTAGATTTTGCTTGTATTTCCGGAATGCGTTGGCCATCCTAGAAAGAGCGAACTGTTTGACTAGCTTGCGCCTCTCCTTGTTTTCCGCAATCTTGTTACCCTCCTCATCGTATTTGCGGTATTCCGGAGGTAGAACGAAATGTTCCATAAGCTTGTTGAAGCAATCTTTTTTTTCTCTCTTATCGACAAAAGTGAAACCAACACGTGCCTTCTTTGGCTCATTCCACTCCTGGCGGGTGATCGAGACGTTGTCTCTAACAACGGCTCCGCATTGGCTGACAAACTTGGTGGCGTTCTTGCTGGGCTCCAGCGGCCTGCCGGTTGCTTCGTCTACAACATCGATGGTGCATGTTTCTCCTGGTTTCATCGTCTTGGTTGCGCCACGCTTTGACGACGTACTCGATTTTTTCGACGATCCGGCCGAGGGCTAAAATAAGAAAGAGAGTCGCGCGCGTTAGTACACACACGTTTATTCAAATCAGTTAGTTTGTATCACCAGACGCTAGCTCAATATGTATATATATATACCTCGGCGCCGGAGGGGGTTGCTACTTCCAATTGAAGATCGTCGTTTATCGTCGTTCCTTCGGCATCATCTGCTTGCTGACGGCGCCCTTCATCTTCACACTCAAGGTTCAGATAAGAAGAGATATCATCTTCTTCTTCTCCGGTCGGCACAAATGGAATATCGCCTTTTATGATGCCGAACATATGGTCTTCAGCGTCCGGATCATAGTTGTCCAGAATCGGGTCAGCTCTATCGTCCGCCATATGTCAGTCCTGAAAACATGTAGTCAAAACAAATTAATTGTGTATATGCATTATCACATCTCTTCTACATATAAACAAAGAGGGCGACGAGCGGGAGGCGAGAGGGGGGACGCGTGTTATATGCGGACGATCGACCTCGCAATGACCGCGTGGCGGTGGCGAACCGGTGGCGAAAGGGCGCGGCGGTGGCGGTGCCGACGACACATAACCCTCGCCGCCCTCTCGATCCCAAAAAAAACACCGCAGATACGGAGGGGGCGACGAGCGCTGCCGGCCCCCTCCGTATACGCGCGGTGGTAGCTGGTCACAAAGTTACAATATTTTTAAGTTGAATAAAAATTTGAAGTAACAAATTACTTAAAACTATTTTTCATTTAAGTTACAATTTGTAAGTTACAAATTTTGAAGTTTTAATTTTTAAGTACTATTTTTTGTTAAGTATTTTTTTGTTAAGTACTTAGTTATCGACCGGCTAACAAAATTTAAGTTAACAAAATTTTAGGTTAACAAATTGTGAGTTAAGTACTTAGTTATCGACCGGCTAACAAAATTTAAGTTAACAAAATTTAAGTTAACAAAATTTTAGGTTAACAAAATTTTAGGTTAACAAAATTTAGGTTAACAAAGTTTTATTTTGTGTCTAACCAACAAAACAAAACAATTCAGATATGATGATTCAATTTTAGTTTTTTTTAAGTCCAATTTTAGTTAATTTTAATTTCGAAATTAACAAGAACTAAAACTAAAAAAAGAAAAAAATTTGGCCGGGTGCGCGCGCGCGGCGCTCAGACTTGCCGGCGCGCGCCTCTCTCTCTGGCCGGCGGCGCCGCCCTTCCTTCTCGTGCGGCGCCGCCCTTCCTTCTCGTGCGGCGCCGCCCTTCCTCTCGATGTGCGCGGCGGCTGGCGCGGCGACACGGCGGCGCGGCACGGGCGGCGGCGCGCGCGCGTTTGTTTGGAGGGATCCTTACGGGCCGGGGCGTGGCGAGAAGAGAAGATGGAGGGCGGCGATGGCGGCGACGGCGCGGAGACGATGACGCCGGCGACGGCGTGGAGACGACGAGAGGACGGCGTGGAGACGACGAGGGCGGCGCGGCGTCTCGATCGATGCGCAGTTCGGGCGGAGGAAGAAGAATGGCGCGGCGGTTCGCCGTGCGCGAATATATAGGGACCCCCTTTAGTCGCGGTTGGGGTCGCCAACCGCGACTAAAGGGGTACTTTAGTCGCGCCGGGGACCCCAACCGCGACTAAAGGTATTTTCGCCCGGTTTTTATTTTCCTCAGCGCAAGGACCTTTAGTCGCGGTTGGCCAGGCCAACCGCGACTAAAGCTCTTTTTTGAAATTTTTTTCTTTTTGAAAATCATATAATACATATAATATATCAAAAAAATCAGAAAAATAAAACTAATTCAATTCAAAATTTTAAAAATACAAATAATATATCAAAAAAATCAGAAAAAAACTAATGCAATTCAAAATCTTAAAAATACAAATAATATATCAAAAAACTAAGAAAAATAAAACTAATTCAATTCAAAATGTTTAAAATACATATAATATATCAAAAAATTCATAAAAATAAAACTAATTCAATTCAAAATCTTAAAAATACAAATAATATATCAAAAAATTCATAAAAATAAAACTAATTCAATTCAAAATCTTAAAAATACAAATAATATATCAAAAAATTCAGAAAAATAAAACTAATTCAATTCAAAAATTTAAAAATACAAATTATCAAAAATTCATAAAAATAAAACTAATTCAATTCAAAAGTTCGTTGGCCCCCTCTTCCCGCCTCTTTCCGCCGACCCCCTCTTCCCTCCTCGTCTTCCCGCCATTTCTTCCCTGTCTTCCCGCCTCTTTCTTCCCGCCAATTGTTTCCCGCCAATTTCTTCCGGCCTCTTTCTTCCCGCCAATTTTTTCCCGCCAATTTCTTCCCGCCAATTTTTTTCCCGCCTCTTTCTTCCCGCCTCCTGTCTTCCCGCTCCCATTTTTCCCGCCATTTGTCACTACATATAGGTAGCCCGGCTTGGCCAGCATCACATCTCTACAATCTCTCATCACTCTCTCATGGCTTCCACCGCACCCACTCTAACCTACCACAGGTGGAGGAGCTTTGCGCCTCGAACTACCCTTGCCCTCCGGCTACCGCGTCTCCTGCCGGGCTGGAGCCTAAGCGCCGGCGGCGTGCCGGTCCCTCCCGTCCTTCAGGGTACTGCGCGCCGGGCGGCCATCACGAACCACTACTACCTCGACCTCACGCCGGAGCAGCGGATGAATCCCCGCTGGCATCCCGATAACCAGCATACTTGGGACGCCTTCTTCATCAATCGGCGTGAGAGGGCGCTCGCCAGGTATGAGGAGGACGGTCTGCCTCCTGGAAACTTCCACGAGGCCGGCCGTCGGCTATGGTGGTACGGCCGGACTCGCAGAGCGTCATGGACTACATCACGGCCGGCGATATCCCCCGCCCGCGCTACCCTCGATTCGAGCCACGAGCGCCGCCCGACGACAGCCGATAAAGAAATGGACGACGACGCCGGCAACTTAGAAGGCGACGACTACCAGTACAATGGCGGCGGCTATGAAGACTACGAGTATGCATATTATACGCCTAGGCAGGAGTATGACTAAATCACTCCAAATTTCATGTATGTAGGAGTATGACTTAGTCACTCCAAATTTCCTATATGCAGGAGTAAGACTTAGTCACTCCAAATTTCATGTATGCAGGAGTATGACTTAGTCACTCCAAATTTCATGTATCATCCTAGCTATCTCGCGGCAATTTAATCAGTCGAACATGGACGCCAAAAACAGCCCGGTTAATATAAATCACATGATAGATTCAACAAAGTTTGGTACAATAAATTATTACACATCATTTCTTCCCTTGTGTCCCTCGCTTGCTTACGATTGTGCCGTATCCATGGAGCATCCTCATCATTTAACTTAATGCTTGGGTCGGTGTTCACTTTGAAGGGCGGAATTTCAGCAAACATATTATAATCTTCTGACATGTCTGTCTTGTCCTCCACTCCCATGATGTTTCTTTTCCCTGAAAGAACAATGTGGCGCTTTGGATCATCGAACGATGTACTGATCGTTTTCTTATCTTTCCGTTTCCTCGGTTTGCTACTCATGTCCTTCACATAGAAAACCTGAGCGACATCTTTCGCTAGGACGAATGGTTCGTCAAGATAACCAAGATTGTTGAAATCCACCATTGTCATTCCGTATTGCTGGTCCACCTTTACCCCACCTCCTGTTAGCTTGAACCATTTGCACCGGAACAAAGGGACCCTAAAGGAGGGTCCATAGTCAAGTTCCCATATCTCCTCTATGTAACCATAATATGTGACCTTTTGCCCATTCTCGGTTGCTGCATCAAAGCGGACACCACTGTTTTGGTTGGTGCTCTTTTTATCTTGGGCGATCGTGTAAAATGTATTCCCATTTATCTCGTACCCTTGGAAAGTCGTTATAGTCGAAGATGGTGTCTTGGCCAACATGTACAGCTGATCTACAACCTTATTGTCACTCATTAAATGTTTTCTCAACCAACTGCCGAAAGTCTCCATGTGGGCCTTCCTAATCCAGGATTCAAAGCTTCCCAGGTTGTCCGAGCGTAAAATATTCTTGTGTTTCTCAAAGTACGGAGCCACCAAGCTGGAATTGGTCGTAATCGTGTGGTGTGCTTCTGGGCCAGAGAATGGCCGTCCATACATATCATTGATTTCCTTCCGATCGTGCCTTTTCCACTTAGTCTCCTCGTGCCGCGATTGAGGAAGACCAATCGGCTTAAGGTCAGAACAAAGTCAACACAAAACTCAATTACCTCCTCATTTCCATAGCCCTTGGCGATGCTTCCTTCTCGGCCTAGCACGGTTACGAACATATTTCTTTAATACTCCCATGAACCTCTCGAAGGGGAACATATTGTGTAGAAATACAGGACCGAGAATGGAAATCTCATCGACTAGGTGAACCAGGAGGTGCGTCATAATATTGAAGAAGGATGGCGGGAACACCAACTCGAAATCGACAAGACATTGGATCACATCGTTCAGAACCGTGGTAGAACTTCTGGATTGATTACCTTCGAGAGATTGCATTGAGGAATGCACATAGCTTCACAATGGCTACTCGAACATTTTCCGGCAGAGCCCCTCAAAGCAATCGGAAGCAATTGCGTCATAATCACGTGGCAGTCGTGAGACTTCAGGTTTTGGAACTTTTTCTCCGCCATGTTTATTATTCCCTTTATATTGGACGAGAATCCTGACGGGACCTTCATACCGCTCAGGCATTCAAAAAAGATGACCTTCTCTTCTTTGGTCGTAGCGTAGCCGGCACGACCTTGAAACCGTTCCTGATGCTGGTCATCGTGGTCTTTCAAACTTTGCTGGTCCCGCCGTGCTTCCTTTGTATCATTTGACTTCCCATACACGCCCAAGAAGCTTAGGATGTTCACGCAAATATTCTTCGTAACGTGCATCACGTCGATTGCAGAGCGGACTTCTAGGACTTTCCAATATTCTAGCTCCCGAATATAGATTTCTTCTTCCACATGGCTACGTGCCCGTCAGCTCCTTCGGAACCGATTGTCCGCCATGACCCTTTCCAAAGATGACTTTCAAACCCTTGACCATATCAAATACCTCAGCACCAGTGTGTTCCGCAGGCTTCGGCCGGTGATCTGCCTTGCCGTTGTAATGCTTGCCTTTCTTTCTTACTGGATGACCTTTCGGAAGAAATCGACGATGCCCAAGGTACACGTTCTTCTTACAATTTGGCAAATGTACACTTTCAGTCTCATGTAAGCAGTGCGTGCATGCATTGTATCCCTTATTTGACAGTCCCGAAAGGTTACTAAGAGCAGGCCAATCGTTGATGGTTACGAAAAGCAACGCTCGTAGGTCAAATTCCTCTTCTTTGTGCTCATCCCACACACGGACACCAGGTCTGCCCCACAGCTGTAAAAGTTCATCAACTAATGGCCTTAGGTACACATCGATGTCGTTGCCGGGTTGCTTCGGACCTTGGATGAGCACTGGCATCATAATGAACTTCCGCTTCATGCACAACCAAGGAGGAAGGTTGTAGATGCATAGAGTCACGGGCCAGGTACTATGGCTGGAGCTCTGCTCGCCAAAAGGATTCATGCCATCCGTACTTAGACCAAATCTTATGTTCCTTGCGTCAGCTGCAAAATCTTTGAACTCTCTGTCGATCTTTCTCCATTGCGTTCCATCTGCGGGGTGTCTCAACTCCCCGTCCGACTTACGGTCCTCTTTGTGCTATCGCAACAACTTGGCATGCTCTTTCTTCCTGAACAGACGTTTCAACCGTGGTATTATAGGAGCATACCACATCACCTTGGCGGGAACCCTCTTCCTGGGTTTCTGGCCCTCAACATCGTCACCAGGGTCATCGCCTCTGATCTTATAACGCAATGCAGTGCATACCGGGCATTCATTCAAATTCTCGTATTCACCGCGGTAGAGGATGCAGCCGTTGATGCATGCATGTATCTTCAGAACCTCTAAACCTAGAGGGCAGACAACCTTCTTTGCTTCGTACGTAGTGGCGGGCAACTCGTTATTCTTTGGAAACATATTCTTCAACATTTTCAGCAAGTTTTCAAATGCCGAGTCAGCTACACCTGCCTGTGCCTTCCATCTCAGCAAATCCAGTGTGCAGCCCAGCTTCTTCAGACCATCATCGCATCCGGGGTACAGCGCCTTCCTGTGATCCTCTAACATGCGATCCAAATTCTCCCTCTCTTTTTCAGTTTCGCAGCGTCTCCGTGCATCAGCAATGGTCCGACCAAGATCATCAACGGGATCATCATCACCTTCAGCTTCAGCATCCCCTTCCCCTTCACCTTCCCCTTCACCTTCAGCATCCTCCATGAAAGTATCACCGAAATGAGCAAGATAGCTTTCATCGATGAAATCATCCCCTTCTTCATCTTCTTCCATTATAACCCCTCTTTCTCCATGCTTGGTCCAACAATTATAGCTTGGCATGAAACCGTGCCGAAGCAGGTGCATGTGAACATCTCTTGAGGAAGAGTAACCCTTCTGATTCTTACATTTAACACATGGACAGATAACAAAACCCTCCTGCTTGTTCGCATTAGCCACTACGAGGAAATCTTTCAAACCCGCACTGAACTCGCCGGAGAGTCGGTTACCGTACATCCATTGTCGATTCATCTGCATTATTATAATATAAAATATATAATTAACCATCATGCATTTGTTAAACTAACTAGCTACAAACAATATAAATTAAACAATGAACTACACACACATGCACATTTTATCAACGACACATCAAAGGTTCAAGTTGCTAACCGCGATCGAGGAGGAAAAAATAAATGAGAAAGCTCAAGTGTGGCTCCAACACTTCATATCATGTTTGTTTCATGCTCTTGGGGCATTTCATTAAACACCTTATGTGCATAAGAGGAACCAAAAGCAAACCTAACACCCACTTGTGAAGCTTGTGAAGAGAATGGCATCAAATGGCTAAGTGTTGGCTGCTGGATGGGTATATATAGGGGAGGGGCTTTAGTCCCGGTTGGCCTGGCCAACCGCGACTAAACGCCTTCGGGCACCTTTAGTCGCGGTTGGCCTGGCCAACCGCGACTAAAGCCCCCCACGTGCACCAGCTGGCCACCGTGCGCCCTGGGCCCAGGCCTTTGGTCGCGGTTCGCCATACGAACCGCGACTAAAGACCCCATTAGTCGCGGTTCCTTTACCTTCGCGACTTATGGGGCTTCCCGGAAGCCTGTTTTTCCACCAGTGCTCTCCTTAATTCCTTATCCTCCGTCACGCTCAGGCCATGTGGGCAAAAATATCTTCTTTCTCTCTCTTTTCTTCCCGGACGTGAAGTTCCTGCTGCTCCTGCTCCGTGGCCAGAAAACCAATCTCGTGCTCAACCAGCGCAGCCACACGACAGCGGAGGACGCGCGGGCGCGGAGGCCTAGCACGGCGGGCGGACACTCGCGGCGGCGGACGTGCGACGGACGCGTGCGGCTGCGCACGCGCTAGCGCGCCGGCCTGTCGCGCCGGTGGACGAGCGCGCAGCGGCGGACATGCGGGGACGCGCGCGGCGACCTGACGCGGCGGCGGACACGCCGGGGACAAGCGCGGCGATCTGGCGCAGCAGCGGACGCGCGGCGGCGCACACGCGGAGGCGACGGACACACGGTAGACTGGTGGGCCTCAGGCGGGAGCCCCGGCGTCCTCAACGACGTGCGACAGCTCGGCGACGCGGCGTCGTCTCCGGCGAACTTACTTTTTTAAAAAAATTCCAAATTAGGCTTTGCCGTGTGTATTGTAAAACATTCAGCAAATTGTTTCTCCGTTAGTCAGCTGTGCAACCGTTAACTTAGTTTTTGCCGTGTTCTAGGCAGACAGGCACACGGCAAACCCTTCGCCGTGTTCCAGGCAGCAATGCACACGGCAAAGGTCCTTTGCCGTGCCGATTTTTGCCGTGTGGCACCCTTTGCCGTGCGCCGAGACACAGCGAATGCTTTGCCGTGTTCCGAAGTGCCTTTGCCGTGTATTTTTGGGACACGGCAAAGCTTAGTTTTCCCGTAGTGGCTTACGTTGACTAAATTCCAGTTAATTTATTTTCTACTTTGAGTGAATTTGTTTTCTATTTTTGGTATTTAGTTGGGTTGATATATGTGTAGTTTCTTCTTTATTGAAAAAAAAATATATACATTCTCCGTGAATTTGAACATGAAATTTTATGCATATCTGTCCTTTCAATTACTTTGATTTATCAGCTGTCCGATTTTTTCACCAATGTTTCTCTTAACTTGTAGTGAATTGAACATTAAATAATACACATATTTAAAGTAAATTGGAAAATACATCTAGAATGTTTAACTTGAACACATTGGTTCGGAACTCGCTCAACCATTTGTGGTAGTAGGTTTCAATCCACGTGCGCATATAGCATCATCATTCCAAGATCGTATGATTTTTTTCCAACATTTTGGACTGGTACTTCCTTTTACCCATGAAGGTGGTATGTCCAATAACCAGGCATTTACCCCCATTTTTTTACGTCTTGCTAGAACTCACAAAGTCAACCCCGAATCTGTATTTTTGTATTGGGATCCCTTTTGTACAGTATTATGTTTGACAGGTCGACACTTGGCAGAAAAGCTTCTTACAATCATGAGCAATACATTTCTCCACTTCAAATAAGAAGGCATGTCTGAGTCAGTTCAATCTGCAAATGGAGAGCCAGTGAAGCCAGCAAATGGAGAGCCTGATCCTTACACATAAAGGCGCTGCTGCCTAGAGTTCATTAGAAATATATGTGTCTTGTACAGCATGATATTATGGCATATCTCTGTTGAGCCATACTCAACCTATAGCTACTTTTTTCAGGTGTATTCTACTTCATACATTGACCTTTCGTCTGTAGCTACACCAGCACCTGTTCCAGATAATTGTGGTTAAGCTCTAATTCATTACGTGTAGAATACCCAGTCAATGTCCGCGTAACTTACTACCGTTTCAGCTATGTATGTTTCTATGACTAATGCCATAAGGGGCCTGATTGACGTGCACCTGACCGGCCAGGAGGCGCCCCATGGAGCGCCCCAACCACTAGTACGTGCATTCATATGCGAGTTAAAGACAAACAAGTCAGTGTATTTTGCACCGACGACTTACAGGACTACTCAGCATTATACTACACCCGTCAGGATGCATGGATAATTCGGAAGGATACTTCGGTTACAACTACGCTGCACAACTCCATCGTGCGACCTCGTTCGCCAGGATAACCATCACGAATTCTTCGTCCGACACAAGAACCATCAAGTGCTATTTTTTCAGTTAATTACTATTTGCAAAATTTATTTAGTCAAATATTTTTTAACTCGTGTTGTTATTTGTGCGCAGATTTTTTACGCCTTAATAAGTCAACCATGGATCAGACTAAACTCCGATTACTCTACTACGTCGACCCCCACTAGTGGAGAAGAGGCCGTTGATCCCAAGCCCCTGGGAGCAAATGTCCCCGTTCTGAACCAAACCGGGACTAAAGGTGAGCATTGGTCCCGGTTCGTTTCGCGGTGGGCGACCCCACTCGGTGACGCCTGTCCGTTAGCGGCCTTTAGTCCCGGTTTGTACTAAAAAATGGGACTAAAGGGTCGGCGGCAGGGCGCGGCAGGCCGTGTCAGGCGTCGGAACCCGTTAGTCCCGGTTTGTAATACAAACCGGGTCCAATGGTCCACCCTTTGGACCCGGTTTGTATTACAAACCGGGACAAAGTCCCCAATCTGGCTATACAACCTTGCCCTGCCCAAGTGTGAGCCACACTTAGCCATTTTTTCAATTTCTTCACAAGAGGGGTGTATTGCTTTGCTCTCTTCTTCACATGCACAAGAGGTGTTCGATGAAATTCTTAAGAGGATTTGCCACTTGAGTTTACACAAATCAAGCCACACTTAATTTACTTTTTTCTTCTCCATCGAGGTTAACAACTTTATCCTTTTCATCTGTAATTGATAAAATGCACGTGTATATATACATCGTGATGTTCTATAATGGTTTTGATCAACTTAATTATATCATGCAGATGAATCGGCAATGGATGTACATTGACCGACGCTTTGACGAGTTCACTTCGGGCCTGAGTAATTTTATGGCCATGGCTGAGGCAAACAAACATGGTGGCTTCATGTATTGTCCATGTGTTGACTGCAAGAATACCGTAAATTACGCTCACTCGAGTACCATTCACAGCCACCTTCTACGATCCGGTTTCATACCCAGTTACTATTGTTCGACCAAGCACGGAGAAAGAGGGGTTATGATGGAAGACAATGAAGAAGAGGAAGAGGATAATGACGGTTATCCCAATTTCCCTGAATACGATGATACTGCACAAGGCAATGAAGACAATGAAGTAGAAGATCAAGAGGCACCAGATGAGCCTGCTGATGATGATCTTGGTCGGGTCATTGCTGATGCAAGGAGAGAATGTGAAACTGAAAAGGAAAGGTTGGCCTTCGACAAGATGATAGAAGATCACAACAAATTGTTATACCCAACTTGCGAAGATGGCCATAAAAAGCTAGGCAGCACACTGGAATTGTTGCAATGGAAGGCAGAGAACGGTGTCACTGACTCAGGATTTGGAAAGTTGCTAACAATAATTAAGAGGAAGCTTCCAAGGGGTAACGAATTGCCCGCCAGTACGTACGAAGCGAAGAAGATTGTCTGCCCTCTAGGATTAGATGTGCAAAAGATACATGCATGCATTAATGACTGCATCCTCTACCGCGGTGAGTACGAGAATTTGGATGCATGTCCGGTGTGCACTTCATTGCGGTATAAGATCAGACGAGATGACCCTGGTGATGTTGAGGGTGAGCGCCCCAGGAAGAGGGTTCCTGCCAAGGTTATGTGGTATGCTCCTATAATACCACGGCTGAAACGCTTGTTCAGAAATAAAGAGCACGCTAGGTTGTTGCGATGGCACAAAGAAGGCCGTAAGAAAGACGTGATGTTGAGGCACCCTGTTGATGGATCCCAATGGAGAAAAATCGATAGAGATTTTCCAAACTTTGCACAGGATGCAAGGAACTTAAGGTTTGGTCTAAGTACAGATGGCATGAATCCTTTTGGAGAGCAGAGCTGCAGCCATAGCACCTGGCATGTGACTCTTTGTATATATAACCTTCCTCCTTGGTTGTGCATGAAGCGGAAGTTCATTATGATGCCAGTGCTCATACAAGGCCCGAAGCAACCCGGGAATGACATTGATGTGTACCTGAAGCCATTAATCGAAGAACTTCTACAGCTGTGGTCCATAGTAGGCGTACATGTGTGGGACGAGCACAAGCAGGATGAATTTGACCTACGAGCGCTGCTTTTCGTAACCATCAATGACTGGCCTGCTCTTGGTAACATTTTAGGACAGTCAAAGAAGGGATACAATGCATGCATGCACTATTTACATAAGCTCGAAGGTGATTATTTGGAAAAATGTAAGAAGGTCGTGTACCTGGGGCATCGTCAATTTCTTAGGCATACCCATCCCGTAAGAAAGAAAGGCAAGCATTACAATGGTGAGGCTGATCACCGGAGGAAGCCTCCCCATCGTGATGGTGTTGATATATTTGGTATGGTCAAGGATCTAGATGTAATATTTGGAAAGGGTCCTGGCGAACGGTCTATTCCGAATGACGCTGCCGGACACGCGCCCATGTGGAAGAAGAAATCTATATTTTGGGATCTACCCTATTGGGAAGTCTTAGAGGTCCGCTCTACAATCGATGTGATGCACGTGACGAAGAATCTTTGCATGAACCTGCTAGGCTTTCTGGGCGTGTACGAGAAGACAAAAGATACACCAGAAGCACGGGAGGACCAGCAATGTAGGAAAGACCCCAAAAAATGCATGAGACAGATAAAGGACGTCATTACTCCAGCTACGCTCTTACAAAAGCAGAGAAGGAAATATTTTTTGAATGTCTGAGCAGTATCAAGGTCCCGTCTGGTTTCTCCTCCAATATAAAGGGAATAATAAATATGAAGAAGAAAACATTCCAGAACCTGAAGTCTCATGACTGTCACGTGATAATGACACAGTTGCTTCCGATTGCATTGAGGGGGCTTCTACCGGAAAATGTTCGACTGCCCATTGTGAAGCTATGTGCATTCCTCTTCTACTTTGTTGATCTGCTTGGCAAGGCGTATCGATGCTCCTTTCCTTCATCCATGGGAATGAAACTCTGCTTGGCTTGTTGATCTGCTTGGCAAGGCGTATCGATGCTCCTTTTATAGGCACGGAACCTCTTCTACTTTGTCTTTTTCCTTCGACAGGGCGTCGTGCGCTACATGCTTTATCTCATCGAGCAGTGCGTCCAGCCATGCGTTCTTATCCTGCCGACATCTTTAGTCCCGGTTGCACCCACCAGCCGGGACTAAAGGTTACCCACACGTCCTTATCCCACCGACAGTTTTGTTAGATGACAAAAAAAGGATCTTTAGTCCCGGTTGTACCCACCAGTCGGGGATAATGTTTGCCTGACTAATCCTCCCCAGATAATGCAGAAACCAGATAAGCCTCCCCCAGATAAGTTTTCGGCGCCACTGCGTTCCCGCCTATTTTTCTTCCCGCGCTTTCCACTGCTTCCCGCCTCCGTCCTCCCGCCATTTTTTCACTATATATATGTAGGCTTGGCCTCCATTTACATATCACATCTAGACTCATATCTGCAAACCTCATCACTCTGTCCCATGGCTTCCATCGTATCTCTAACCCTCCGGGAGGCGGAGGCGCTTTGCGCGTTGAACTACCCCTGCCCGCCGGGCTACCGCGTCCCGACCGGCTGGTTGCTGAGCGTTGGAGGCGTCCCGGTCCCTCCTGTCCCTCTAGGTGTGGCGCGCGAGATGGCCATCACGAACCACTACTACTTCGAGCTCACGCCAGAGCAGCGGAGGAATCCCCAGTGGCATCCCGACTATAGCCCGACTTGGGAAAGCTTCTTCATCAATCGATGTGAGAGGGCGCTTGCCAGGCACGAGGAGGGCGGCCTGCCTCCTTCGAACTTCAACGAGGCCGTCCGTCGGCTGTGGTGGCGCGGCCGGACTCTCCAGGGCGTCATGGCCTACCGTGGCCCCCGCCTGCGCTACCCTCAGTCCCAGCCCACGCGTGCTCTGCCGCCGAGGTTCGACTACCGCGACCCCGATGCCAGCGACGATGATGATGGCGACTACGATGACTACAGTGGCGAGTACTATAGGGCTAGGCACGAGTATGACTGAATGACTCGAACAGTCGAATCTGGCCATGTATCTTAATTTTCAGTTGAGCTCTGCAATTTAATTCCAGTTCAATCGTAATAATTTTTTTATTCCGCCCATTGTTTCCCGCCCTTTTGCTCCCGTGCGCCGTCGTGGCGGGAAAATTTTCTCATCATCAACGTCTGCCACAATGACTTTATTGAAAATACAATTAAAATAGATAAACAACTAGTCTAGTCAATCTACTCGTCGTCGGAGGTTGTCTCGGTCCAAATGTCGTCCCACCGAGGGTCGTTGTCGGCCCAAGTTGTATTTGGGTTGTCGAGCTCGAACTCGGCGATAACCCGACGGTGGCGCCTGTTGGACCTGCGATGTGCCCGGAGGTCAGCGAAGAACGCGTCGGTGTTGTCAACATCGTTGGGGAACTACCCTCCACTGGCGCATCAACTCCTCGTCGTGCTCGGCGATGGCGATCCGGCGCTGCACCTGGCGGTGGCGGCGACGGTCCTCGTCGTCGACGAGGCACGGCGTCGGCGCGAGGAACTCGGCCTCCTCTAGCGATTCGACGTCTGGGAAGTTCATGTCGCGCCGTGGCCGCCGAAATCGCCATGCGGCCGCGTCGTAAGCGCGCGGCGCCAGCTCCGAGGTGTTGTACGTGCCGAGGGTGAGCCAGAGGCCACCAGCGCGCATCTCGGCGTAGAACCTACCATTTGGACGCGCTCGGACGCCACGGAAGCCGGACGAGCCGCGATGGCGCGGCGGCATCCCGGCGACGAATGAGCGGAGGCGACGGTGATGTGTGGTTGCGCGCGCACGCGGCGCTTTATAGCACACGAAGCGACGCGGCAAGTTTGGCGACAGGTGGCGCGGGGAAGCGGCGGGGCGTGGCACGTGGAAGAGGCATCTACACGTCGCACGCCGGCGGTGGCGGGGCGAGGCACGTGGAAGCGGCGGCGACAGGTGGCGCGGGGAAGCGGCGGGGCGTGGCACGTGCAAGCGGCATCTACACGTCGCACGCCGGCGGCGGGGCGAGGCACGTGGAAGCGGCGGCGGCACGTGGCACGGGGAAGGGAGACGTGTGGCACGGTGGCGGCGGTGGCCAGTACATGGCGGTGGCGGTGGTGGCCAGTACACGGCGGTGGCGGTGGCGGCGGTGGCCAGTACATGGCGGTGGCGATGGCCAGTACACGGCGGTGGCGGCGGTGGCCAGTACATGGCGCTGGCGGTGGCGGTGGCGGCGGTGGCCAATACACGGCGGTGGCGGTGGCGGTGGCGGCAGTGGCGGCGGTGGACATGTGTGCACGGCGGTGGCCAGCACGTGGTTTTTTTTTGAAATAAGGCGGGAACGAATTTTTTTAAAACATTTGGCCTTTGGTCCAGGTTTGTATTACAAACCGGGACCAAAGGGGGGCCTTTGGTCCCGGTTTGTAATACGAACCGGGACCAAAGGGTCCAGAGTATAAAGACAACACTTCGTCTCCGAGGAGATCAATCCCGCGGAGACGAAGTAGTTTGCACGCCACCAGGCTGCCCAAATCGCCGCCGGCCGCTTTGTCTCCTGCGCGCCATCGCCGCCGCCGCCCTCCCGCGCGCCATCGCTGTTGCCGCGCCGCCATCGCCGCCGCCACCCGCGCCATCCGCCCTCCTCTCTCTCCCGCGCGCGCACGCGTCGGCCGCGCGCGCCCGCCGCGCGCGCTGCCTCTCCTCGACCGCCGCCACCACCGCGCGCCTCCGCCTCTCCTCACCGTCCGCCGGCCGCGCACGCCCGACCCCGCCGCCACCGCGCCTCTCCCTCCACCGGTAAGCGCGCCTGTCTCCTCCTCCGGCCAAATTTTATTATTTTTTATTTTTTTTATTTGTTAGATTATAGTGTAGTTCATTAGATTAATTAGTTGTACAAAATAGTTAGTTAGTTTTAGTGAAAAAATAGTTAGAATTTAGGGAAAAATAGTTAGAAATTAGTGGTGCAAAATAGTTATTTAGTGTTAGTGAAAAATAGTTAGAAATTTAGTGAACAATTAGCTAGTTAGTGTTAGTGAAAAATTAGTTAGTTAGTGTTAGTGTTACAAAAATAGTTAGTGTTTTTGTGAAATTTAAAAAGTTGTGAAAATTATATGTTAGAAATATTTACATGTTAGAATATAAAGTAATATTTGTTAGATAAATTTTATTAGTTAGAAATATTTCTTAGTAAAAAAGCACTGACATTATGTTAGAAATAGTTGTTAGTACAAAAATAGTGAAGTTATTTTATTTAGCACAAAAAAAGTTAGAAACAATAGTTAGAAAAATTAGTTAGTAAAATTAGTTATATATGAGGACGTGGAAGTTATGAGGGCCTCCGCGCCGGTAACCACTACGCTCGCGATGGCGCCCCCAAATACGGTAGTGCCGATGCCCGTGCCGGCGTCCCCAAAATAGAGTATGTAGTGCCGACGCCCCCCAAACGGTAGTGTCGGCGCTGACTAACATAAAAACAGTGAAGTTATTTTTTTTATTTATGTTAACGTTGGTACATATATATATGATTTGTTTTCGTAGCTACGATGCCGCGACAGCCGCCGCGCCGTGGTCTAACTATTCTAGAGGAGATGCAGCAGCTGGGGGAGGTCCGGGACTGGGCTCCGCCGGGGTGGCACTGGGAGGTCTTAGCTTCCGGGGGGCGCACCTTGGTGCAGAATCCGGGTCCCGTCGTCGACCCGGATATTCTCTGGTGGAGGTCTTAAGGGCCACGGTCGTTTCAGAGGGAGCCGGCCCCGCCGGAGGAGGTAGCTCAACGCATTGCAGCGGAGGACGAGCACGTTCGCCGTTACATGTATGCGTTAGACACCATGTATAGGACCGGATGGTCAGTTATGCAGGGATCTCATGTTAGCTATGCTCCCGTGACTGTTCCGTGGCTTTGGGGGTTCACCCGGCGCGGCTCAGGACCCTGTCGGCTCTTTATAGGACCCGGTCGGCACGGTTGAGAGGTTTTAGTAGTGATTGATGTATTAGGGTTAAATAAACATGAACCCGATATATGTATGCATGTAACTGCACTATCTGCTTTCAACACTATATTATCGATCCTTAGTTAAGAACTACATATGTAACTCCATTTTCAGTTTTCTGCATTATCCTTAATTTGATCATATGATGGTTCCTATATATAACTTGCAAGTCATTTTAGAAAGCATGGTGGGACACAGAGATGAAGCTTCAGAAAAATTCATGGCTGACCTCATAGCCAACGGTACTCTGGATGATCGCGACGACGATGTTATTCCAGATGATGGCGGTGACGATGTCACCGCAACTTTTTTGAATGACTCCGGTGAGGGAGCGGAGAATATTTAGCGAAGAGAAGATGGCTACGATGAGGAAGAAGATCCTAATGGCTCCGGTGAGGAAGAAGATCATCATAATGGCTCCGGAATCGTAGTTATCACCCAGGTATATAAATTAAGCCGCTGCTGATCGACTAGATGCATTAACTAATTAAATTGTACTGACTATGAATTATTTATTTTTTAGCCCTCCGGACCGAGCACTTCTTCTGTTAAGTCGAAGAAGCGAGGCCCGGCCAAAAAGTTGGACGATGGTGTTAGGCACGACATCACCCATATCGCTAAGGATGGTAAACCGATTGCTCCCGAGAAAAATGCAAAGTCATTTATAGCTCAATGCGGAGTGTTTGTTAGGGACCACATCCCGATCACCGTTCGAGAATGGAACAAGCCGAAGGGACTAGTGCTGTCTGCAGAGGAAGAAGCTTAAGGTCTTTATATCGATGATGTAGCCAAAGACAGCATTCTGACCAAGCTCATGGCACATTTCAACATAGTACCTCCAGAGGGGGATGCCGATGAAAAGGCAAAGATGGAGCAGGCCCTCCGCGACTTTGCCAAGAAGAAGATGGCCGAACTATTCAAAAACCACAAGAAAAGATTGCGCGGCTTTATCAAGAAAGACAAGACTCCAGACAGTGAGAAGGTAAAAAATCACTGGGACGAATTCGTGAAGTACAACACGGAGTCAGAAGAATTTAAGAAAAGGTCGGAAACAAATAAGGCAAATGCTGCGTTGAAGAAATATCACCAAATTCTACGTCCAGGTGGATACAGGGCTAACCGTCCTAAGTGGCAGTCAGCTGAGGCGGAACTGACCAGGAAAGGGATCAGATTGGGGACACACGGTTGGACCGAACGGTCCAAGGAGTGGTTCTACGGGATTGGGGGAAAGTTGGATCCAGAAACAGGGAAGTGCATCTATAAGATCTGAAGTATCCCATTGAAGCCCTGGAACAAGAACATAAGGACGTGGAGGAGGGGAGGTTCCAGCCTGAAAGAGAGAACGATGAGCTGACACGCGCCCTTGGGAACAAAGAACACGGCGAATGAACACGAGACACAGAAGGCTCCGTTCCGTGGAAGTATGAATATCCTGCGAAAAGGAAGAGATTTCCCGATAAAAGCCATGAGAGGAGAACGGCAAGGGAAATAGACCGCATAGCGTCCTTAGAGGATTCTATGAGCACCATGAAAGCCCAATTAACCATAGTAACCCAAGTACTTACATCCCAGATGGCTCAAGGGCAGGCTGTAGATCCTGCATTGCTCAATGCTATCGTCCCGCTGCAATCTCAACAACGGAAAAGCAGCGTGGCTTCCACTCAGCAGGTGGATAATGATGATGATGACCAGGTGGTCGAGCCTCCTCGCTACCCCCCCCCCCCCCCCGTGGATGATCTCACTGAGAGCCGTCCTTGTGAGCTGCATGTTAAAGTTTTCAACCTATCCTTCAAGGCGGCGGTCGGCATCCTCTTACCTACAAGGACTTACCATTGCCGTCCGGTCCAAGACGACTTTGCTATTGTGATGGTGGATGAAGTGTTGAGAGATTATGGGAGGTTGGTGCTTGAGCACCCTGCAGGTGAAGATGGGGAAATCAAAGAACTGGGAGAAGCCCGTAGAACCACCGTGCAATGGTGGAAGGAGAATATTGTGTTTCCATGTGAGAAGCCACCAAGCAGGCCACCTCGTCCGCCTCCTCCGCCACCTGCGCAGTCTCCTCCGCGTGATGATTCTCCTATGCGCGATGATGATTCCCCTGTGCATGAGCAGTCTCCTCCTCAGGAATCACAGGCGGCTCCCACGCGTGACAATACTCCGCCGCCTCCTCCTCCTCGTCAGGAGACTCCGCCGCCTCCACCTAAGCAAAAGAGGAAGCTAACCGCGGCACCTCCTACAGCTCCGAAGAGATCATCAACTCCGATGAGGGCACAGAATCCAGAGTTGTTACCACATGAGCAGACTGATGAGCAAAAGGCGTTTCTTGCGCCGAAGAAGACGTTTATTGCACCGCATACAATGAAGCACTTTGCCGAGACGGGAATAAAGAGAGCTGAGCCGAGAAGTGATCATGACCGGTCTCTTGGACAGTCCTATAGAGTGCGCAAAGCAAAAAAATGTCACCCAGCTTGGACAGCAGGACAATCAGTCCATACCCCACTTCGTCGTGCAGTCCTATGATGATCCAGAGACGGCATCGATGATCGAACGGGAAGCTAGAGCTCAGGGAGCATCAGTTCAGTATGAAGATTACTATCCAACGGCTCAAGTCGTAAACAAGTATAGATATGGATCTGATCTCGTCAAACCTGGCGAGCTCGTGCGTCTAGGGACTCAGATGCGAAGGTTGCATGAATGGTACCTGAAAGCCTGTCGAAGAGGTGATCACTACCTCACGGTGTATCTTAGAGATGAGCATTACTTCCGGGGGGACGAGGAGATAAACCTTGAGTTAGAAGAACTGTTTCAGTTATTCAATCAAGTTGCTACTGCCTGTAAGTGATTTATTTATGTAATTAAGTCTGTAGCTCAGCTCATTCATTTGCACTAACAATTATCCTCACTATATTCTTTGTGTACGCTATATATTAATTATGCAGAACGAAGAAGCTCGAATGAAAAAGAGGCAAGCTCCACGAGCTGGGGTTCATTGACCCAGACACAGTTCATGAAGTTACGGTTCTACAGTACCCCAAGGACACAGAGGACAACATGCTAATGTTTTTAGTGAAGCAAGCAAACAAAGAGGATATATTCTTTCCCTACAACTTCAAGTGAGTGTTATATATAACATACATTATGCTTGTGCAACTTCCACTTTATTCTCGTAATCATTGAGCTATGCTTGTGCAGATTCCACTTTATTCTCCTAATCATTGATCTTCACAAAGGAGTCATAAATGTCATGGACTCAAAACGTAAAGAACATGCGGAATGGGCGGACATGGCTGCCATCCTCCAGGGGTAATTTCAATCAATTTTGTATTGGCATCTTCATCTGTTCTAATTCGATGATATCATCAACTAATCAATAACTCATTTATTCATTATTTTTTGCCGGGCAGGGCTTGGAAACGGTTCATCAATACTGTTCCGGGTAAACGGAAACCGGAGCTTACATTTAAAGATTACCCTGTAAGTAGTACTATATATATAGCTATGTCCGTGAAACTCTATGATATTTACTTTCAATACGATGCTTAATTATTAGTTTGATCGAACTATTTGTTCGTAAAGTGTATGAGGCAGGAACCCAGGAATAACTTATGTGGATACTACGTCTGCAACTTCATTCGTGACATGGCCTGTCCCAGGGGTGCGTATGTCTATATATATATATATATATATATATATATATATATATCTATTCTGCAACCGGTTGCAGAATAATATTCTGAGCACCGACTTGAACTTCTCTGGACATAAGGTTGAACTTCCTGGATAAGAGGGTTGACCTTTCTGTTGGAACTTACCTGAACTTCTCATTTTCTTCAGAGCTACTGGTTATACTACGATTTCTCAAACATTTGATGGAAATGTGCAAATGATATACCGTTGGATAGATAATGAAAAACCGCAACTTTTTCATGTTCACAACTTTCGCAGATTATGCACGGTTTAAATTTAATTTTGAAAATACGAAAACGCTTCTATATGGCCAGAAAATGAACTTTTAGTTTGATTTTCGATTCGCTTATCCAAAATGTTCAAATTATATACCGTTGGATAGATAATGATATTGCGCAACTTTTTCATGTTTTACGTTTTTTCAAAATCCTCACAGTTTTTGAACAATTTTAAAAATACCGAAATTCGGACGTACTTAAAAACGAGAGGATAGTAATTTGGATGATTTGTTTCAACCTTTTGTCGGTATGATGCAAATGATATGGCGTTGGAAAGCTATGGACTAGGCGCAACTTTGTTATTCCAATTATTTTCTCTAATTCCTTACAGTTTAAGATATTAACTTGAATTACTGTCCGCCCATTTTATGTGACGGGTACCGAATGATTTTCCCCGCGATTTACATGGGGTATATTTAAACAATGCAAATGATATACGGTTGGAAAGGTATCAAAATGGCGCATCTTTTTCGTATCTACCATTTTTGCCAAATCCAAACGGTATAAAAGTAATTTTAGAAGTTTTGAAATCATGTTTCCGGTATATTTTGTGGGATAACGATTTGTATTTGATGGATTAGATCCATTTGTTTGTTGTAAAATGTTGTAGGTAATGAAATTATACATATACTCTAGCATATAAAGCTTTTGGTGACAATGATTGAAGTGGTTGGTGATCGAATCAATGAGATTTGGACAATAGATTTCCGCCCCGTAAAAACAGAGCACTGCACTTCCCTCGACAAGAACTTGTACTTTTTGCGCAATGCGGTTGTACTTCTCAGTGTGGTTTCATGAAAGTGTTCAGCAAAACGGCTATATTTTTCTTGTACGGTGTCCGTTTGAGGTCCACGACCACAAAAAATGCTCAGCACAACCACGTGCATCTGAACTTCCTGTGACACATCCTCGTACTTCTTTGACTTCGTGGTTGTACTTCTCAGAAATATTTTGACACTAGTGTGTGTTACTAATACTGAACATGTTTGTTTCCAAATGATAATTTTAGATTCCCTACACTCTATTTATGAGATTCTGCGCTTCCTGGATCTTAATATTTGAACTTCACAACGTTGCTATGTGAACTTATGTGGGAGTATATTCTTTGAATACTTTTAGTTCCTGTAACTACTGCTTGTACTTCATGTAGTCTCTGCTTGTTCTTCTCGAAATCACAGCTTGTACTTCCTCGCGAATGACGTTTTTTTTTTCTACATTTGGATTTTGCCGGTTTTCTTGTACTCCCTATATTAAGTCGGTGTACTGCTCGTGTTGAATGGTTGTACTTCTCATCGTCAAGTATTTGAACTTCCTCGTGGATGACGTTATTATTTCGTTTTTTCTACATTTTGATTTTGATGTCTTCTTGTACTTCCTATAACAAGTGCATGTACTGCTCGTGTCGAGTGGTTGTACTTCTCAGCGTCAAGTATTTGAAGTTCCTCTCGGATTACGGGATTATTTTATTTTTTCTACATTTGGATTTTGTCGATTTTCTTGTACTTCCTGTATTAAGTGGGTGTACTGCTCGAGTCAAATGGTTGTACTTATCATCGTCAAGTATTTGAACTTCCTCAATGGTGACGTGATTATTTTGTTTTTTCTACATTTTGATTTTGTCGGGTTTCTTGTACTTCCCATAATAAGTTCATGTAATGCTCGGGTCGAATGGTTGTGCTTCTCAACATCAAGTATTTGAACTTCCTCGCGGATGACGGGATTATTTTGTTTTTTCTACATTTGGATTTTGTCGGTTTTCTTGTACTTCCTATATTAAGTGTGTGTACTGCTCGTGTTGAATGGTCGTACTTCTCAGCGTCAAGTATTTTGAACTTCCTCGCGGATGATAGGATTATTTTGTTTTTCCTGTACATTTCGGAGAGGTGTTTGTACTTCGAGGGGCCAAAATATGTACTTCTCAAATTGATATCTTGTACTTCTCTGCATAATTCTCGGTTTTGGTTTTTGTACTTCTCATAAATGAAGTCTATACTTATCGGTATATGTTTTTGCACTTCTCAATAGACATTTATTTTTCTGACTTACGAAAGTGGAAAAATTGTGTACTTATGCCATAAATATCTAGTTGCTCATTTGTACTTGCCCGAGATTTTATTTTAAAATTCGAAAACTGGTTAGTTGTACTTCCCGTAGTCAACGATTTACTTCTGGAAATAATTTCTTGTACTTCTCGCGATATAAAAAATGGATGTTTTCTTGGATGATTTTCTTGGATGATTTTCTGATTTTTATCTATTATTTAGGGATGTATGTGTACTTACTAAACCCGTTGTCTTGTACTTCCCTATGTTTAAATATTTTTACTAATTGTACTTCTTGATGTAACAAATTTTAAACACGAAGTACATGCCTTACTACAAAAGGAATAATGCACGATGTGCAACTTCATAGTTTATCTACCAGTTAAGATTGGGATAAATACACATCTCGGTTGGTGCTTTTTTCCAGAGGCAGATTACATTTTTACACTAAAATGGGTGAATCACCTCCACGTATACATGCTACCCTTATCTATCTTTTATCACACGGACTCTCTCTGCTCTATTATTTGCTTATTATTCATGGAAGCTAGCTACCGACTTCCGCACCACATCAGCTGATTCCAAACAACGCGAGGCAGCCCAGGATGCGGAAGCACCGACCTTCGAGGACGGGCAGTGCAGCTCATGGGCGCGCTGCCCGGGAGGCGGGAGACGACCACAAGGAAAGTTTGTAGTGGGGGAGAGGCTTTATGTACTTCTCGACGCATGCTTATTTTTGTAATTTTTTTTCTGAAATGCAATGAGGTACACAACTCAAATAGAAGAAATATTCAAAAAACGAATGATATGTGATGACAGAAATGGCACAATACGGTGAAAATTTATTCACGGGTCACCAATTTGTTTTTGCACTTTTAAATTTTTTCCTACACTTCTTAAGTCCAACAACAAGGTGTCTACTTTTGCGGTCGCATATATGTATACCTCCTCAAGGTCGCCGTTCTATTTTTGCATTTTAAGAAAAAAATTAGAAACTCGATGAAAAATTATTTAAATTATAGGGTGAAGAATTGAACGCGAATTGACCTGCATTTGCCGATTCTAAATGATTGAACTGCTGAGACTATAACAATTATACTACCGGAACTAAAATGATTGTATTGTTGCACAGTTTTAGCCTATTTTGTTTTAGTGCGATAGCTAAAGAAGGTCCGTTGCTACTTGTTTATATTGCCGATACTATCCCCATGTACCTACATGTTACAAAAAATTAACATCTCATTTGCTTGGGCTTTTCAATACTGAAAACGTTTACCACTTCCTGACCTCATAAACTCGTACATACTCAAATCTAAGTTTGTACTTCCCGTGGAGCCTACTGCTCTGGGAATACTATCATTTTACTCGAATCTACGGAGTAATTTTGTTCTTGGCGTGTACTTTTGTTCTAAACTTGCCTACTTCCTAGCTCAATAAAAGAGGAAAATTGCAGAGATTACATCAAGCGGAGAAACGCGGACTAGTCACGCAGAAAAAATGTTGAAAATCAACAGCCTGTAGAGGGAATCCGGGCATGTCCGGCGCCAGTGGAATCCGGGCGGCGTCGTAGGGGAAGCCTGGGGCGGCGGTGTTGGCCTGCGGAGATCGAGTGGGCGAACCCTGGGTGGCGGCGGTCTGTCGACTCCGAGGCAACCGCGGGTCCGCGGCGGGGCGTGCACTAGACGGCAGCGGCGCGTGCGCTGGGCCGCGGTGGCGCGTGGGGCGTGGAGGCAGGACTGGCAGGCGCGCGCGGCGGAGTAGGTTGGCCGGCGGGAGGTTCGGCAGGTCGGGGGAATCAAGTGCAACCGCGGCGGGGCGAGCTCTGGATGGCAGTGGCGCGTGCGCTATGGCGGCGGCGGCGCGCGGGACCCGGGGCTACGGCGGGGGAGGCAGGGCTGCAAGGCGCGCGCGGCGGAGGAGGTGGTTGGCCGGTGGGAGGTGAGGTGCGGCAGGTTCAGGGGAAGTGGAAACGAGGTGAGGTCGTGGGGAAGAAAATCGGGAGGTCAGGGATGATGCGGTCGGGTGGGGTGGGTGTTATTTTTTTGTTTTTCCAGATGGCGTCCTATATACGGCGGTGGTGCTCAGAATAATATTCTGAGCACTGGTTTCGGAATAGTGTGTATATATATATTGATCTCCTTTTTGAAATATAGATGATTCGCCTGCGGGACACTCTCATAAGGAGGATCGCATATGAGCAATTCAAGAGGAAATCGCGGGATTCTTTCTTACCGAGGTCATTGCCCCAACTGGAGAGCACTATCGGGAGTTCGTAGATCTTGACCGTGTACTTCGTAAAGGCAAATAGATTTAGTAAAGAGATCTGACTTTATATTGTAAATATGCATGCATTACGTGTACTGTTGATGATGTCTATATATATTCACGACGATATTTTGTGATTTGTTGAATGATATATGCATTGCTGAAACTCTGGCCCGGTAGAGAAACGCCCAATTTCTCTGCCACGGCAGAGAAACGGTGCTCCACCCTAAACCTGTGCCGCGGCAGAGACACTCCAGTCCCGGTTCGTACCACGAACCGGGACCAAAGGTCCTCCACCTCGAGCGCCCTCGCCGCACCACGTGGCGGGGCCTTTGGGGCCGGTGCAACTTTGAACCGGGACTAAAGGGGGAACCCTTTAGTCCCGCCTTATTGGTCCCGGTTTGAAAACCGGGACTGAAGGCCCAAACAAACCGGGCCTATTGCCCCGTTTTCCACTAGTGCCCATTCGGCATCACAAACTCGCCATGCGCCACAAACTCGTCCAGCACGGACTCACCACTGATAGAACAAAATATATGATAAATTACGCCAGTTTCGAGAGGGATTATTCGAGAGATCTAAACAAATATATTATCTTTTGTATTACTTTATGTATTTTCAAGAAAGATAACATACATGAAGGATCTGTTTGTTTTTCCTTTTGTGCTGAATGAATTTTCCATTTTTGGGTTCCTCCAACCAGACAAGGATAATCATTATCAAAAAATACAAATCCGCACCACTAGGTTGACATGACACACCATGACACAATAACATATCCATGTTTGAATTAGGACAACACTCATACATAAATTATCCAAATACGAGAGAAACATGTATTGCGTGATGAATAATTTATCACCAGATAATAACATTGGCTCAGCCTCTTTCGGTCCTTTTGAGGACTTAGGATTAGACAATTCAGAATAATTTGCAATTGCCATGATCCTCGTGGATATATTCACAATCGAAGATCAAAACACAATGATGGACACTAACCATATTTACTTCTAGGATCTAACAATTTACCACCGGGGCAACAATTTAGATAATAATATAAATTTAATTTCATACACCTAATAGCAAGCACTCTAGAAATCTCTATAGCATTTCACCTCTACTATCCATGATATTTGAAGATGCTACAAATAAACAATAGCTAATGCATATATTTTAATTTATCTAAATGGCACAGATTAATACTCTAGCCGAGAGGTTTAATAAGTCAATTGAGAGGCAGTGTAATATTTTTGCAAATTAATTTTCTAAAATGAACATTACAATTATATAAAATGTATTATATGTTAAAATTTAATTGCATTTCTGTGTGATTAATAGTGCAAAAAAATAAATAATTGTATGACTTAAATTCATTTGTCAATAGAGTATTTTAGCAAGAAGTAAAATAAATTAGTATAAATTTGTCATCCAACTCAGTTCGATCCCACCCATTCGGGAACATCAACTCATACCAAGAGGGAAACATCACATCAGTGTACTATTCATCTAATCAACATCTCAGATTCTACTTCTTGCATCAAACCTAGTCCGACACCAGGCGACCCCATTCTCCTGCTTCATGCTCTTCCTTCAGCACACGGAGCTCCTCCTCCAGGCCCCGGAGCTCCTCCCTCGCTTCACGCAACTTCTGGTACTTCTTCGACCAGTGGGCACCCATGCAACCTAGCGAGAAGAAGCCAGCTATCTCCAGCACGCTGTTCACCCTCCTCGAAAACCGGAGATGGCGCCTGCAGGTTAGTGGGTCAGGCTAGACTACATCATCAGCTACAAGCAAGAATGAAAAGGAAGAAGCATAAGAAGAAGAAATAGACAAGTTGCGCGTGTCATCGTACCACTCCCAGTCCCACGGCCTTGGGTTGACTTGCACGGAGAGGTGCTGGAGTAGGCGCATGTTCTGGAAGCTGCGAGTCCCAAAACTCTGCTCTGCCTTGGCGATCACGTCGTAGAGCTCCTCCTTCTTCTGTTGGATCTCGCGCCCAACCGCCTCACGAGCAAGCTGGAGATACAACAGTGACCATTATATTAATTGATAGTGTGTACATGTTTGAAACAATAACCAAGGATGGCCGGCCAACATATTACACATCATGCATAGGTTATAAGAAAGTAGACAGACCTACAGTTTATACACAGCAAGCAATCAGCGAAAGTAGACAGATCTACAGTTTTAGCCATTACGCCACGTGATCTACCATCCTTTCCATTGATACTTTCAAGGACCGGACTAGGCGGCGGCACCGAACAATAGTCGATTCTGTGCGGCGGGTACCGAATCAGTAATTACAACCGAAAGTGCGCAGGCTGGGCTGTTCCAGGAAAAGCTGGGCCTAAAGAGAAATATTAGCAGCAGGCCGGCAGTGAATACTACCGAGTGCATGCACGGAATCGAACCAAAAATCAATACATAAGCTGGCACCACATGCAAGAAATCCAACAAAAAATCCAGCGCAACCTATATCAGTGCATGCGTCTCATAAAATACACGAGGTGCCATTTTCAACAAGTACATGTTGGCTTTTAAGCTATGTATTAGGCTGCAGATGATTTACATCTTGTTTGATTCTGAAAACAACTTCCCGGTTTATTTGTAAATGGATATACTTAAAACAACCACAAGTTTTCGAAATAGATATCATGTTAAATCCTTGTCAATTTTTATGATACGGTTGTTTGTTCAAAAGAACTAGCACATTCTTTCATGAAGTCATTAGATTATTTTGACACTGCTATCAGGTTTGTTGAAAGCAACTATCAAATTCTCGAATAAAACTATCGGTTTGGATTCTTAAAAGTAGCTACCACATTCTATCAAGCAGCTAACAGGTTATTTTGATACAACTGCCAGATTTTCCGAAAGCAATTATCAGGTTCTCTGATATAAGTGTCGGCTATGTTTCTTGAAAGTAGCTACTACATTCTTTATTGTAATTATCAGATTGTTTTGATACAATTAACAGATTTATCGTAAGCAACTACCGGGTTCTGTTAGAAGAGTCAATTTGGTTCAGAAAAATTAGCTACCATATTTTTTCATACAACTACCAAATAATTTATAACATTGTTTTAACACAATTGCCATGTTCTCCAAAATTTTCATTATATATATATCCACGCGATAATATTAGATGAGACTAATGAAAAGTCTTGTCTAGATCGTACGAATGACCAACGGATAAGAGGATGCGAGTGTTGCCCAAAAAGCTTGCCAACCATGGCAGCCTTGCAGGTCCTACAAACAAAAGATGTTTGTCGCGGGAATCTCATCGCGCCGCACGGAAGCAGACGTTGTGCAGCGCCTACCGGTAGATTTTCCCTACTTTGAAACCACTAGGTGTTGCAACGCATGAAACGGCCACACATGAAACCAGCACACAGAAGGTGACCATGAGTAAAAACCAGGCTTCTCAAACACTTTGCTTTTATTGTGGAACGCAAGGAGTATAAGGCAAATATTTCGCAAGGTATGGCATTGACTCTTGTTGATAGTGATTGTTGCGGTCCCTAGCAGAAGAAAGGAAGCTAATGGAGTTGATCCACTGACTTGATTTGAAGCTAACAAACATCTTATAAGACATATATGTAACTACTATAGGCAGAAGTAAGAAAATGCAGAGAAGATAAAACAATAGAAGTAGTAACTGCGGGAAATTTTCTCACAATTTTCCATTGATACTTTCAAACCACTGGGTGTTGCAACGCATGAAACCGCCACATATGAAACCACCACACAGAAGGTGACCATGAGTAAAAACTGGGGCTTCTCAAACACTCCGCTTTTGTTGCGGAAACGCAAGAAGTATATGGCAAATATTTCGCAAGGTATGGCATTGACTCTTGTTGACAGTGATTGTGGCGGTTCCTAGCAGAACAAAGGAAGCTAATGGAGTTGATCCACTGAATTCATTTGAAGCTAACAAACATCTCATAAGACATACATGTAACTACTATAGGCAGAAGTGAGAAAGTCTTATGTACAGAAAATACATGAAACTGGTGCCACCGACATGTTTAAGATAAACAAATTGATGATTTTTTTTGTTGTCGTGTGTGTAGGCTACTGATATGTTGTTTGCTTGGATATGCGTAGTGAATGAATGTACTGAAAACATTCTACGCTTTGGCCGAACTATTCAAGAGCCACAAGAAAAGATTGCGCCGCCTTATCAAGTTAAAGAAGACTCCGGACAGTGAGAAGGTAAAAAATCACTGGGACGAATTCGTGAAGTACAGCACGGAGTCAGAAGAATTTAAGAGAAGGTCGGAAATAAATAAGGCAAATGCTGCGTTGAAGCTATATCACAAAATTCTGGGTCCAGGTGGATACAGGGCTAACCGTCCTAAGTGGCAGGCAGCTGAGGCGGAACTGACCAGTAAATGGATCAGATTAGGGACACACGGTTGGATCGAACGGTGCAAGGAGTGGTTCTACGGGATTGGGGGAACGTTGGATCCAGAAACAGGGAAGTGCATCTATAAGAAAGCTCATCTGAAGGTTCCCATTGATGCCCTGGAAAAAGCACATAGGGACGTGGAGGCGGGGTTGTTCCAGCCCGAAAGAGAGAACGATGAGCTGACACGCGCCCTTGGGAACAAAGAACACGGCGGACGAACACGAGGCACAGCAGGCTCCGTTCCGTGGAAGTATGGCTTTCCCGCGGAAAGGAAGAGATTTCCTGATAAAAGCCATGAGAGGAGGAAGGCAAGGGAAACAGACACTTTGGCTAACTTAGAGGAGGGTATGAGCACCATGCAAGCCCAATTAACCATGGTAACCCAAGTACTTACATCTCAGATGGCTCGGGGGCAGGCTGTAGATCCTGCACTGCTCAATGCCCTCGCCCCGCTGCAATCTCAACCACACCGGAAAAGCAGCGTGGCTTCCTCTCAGCAGGTGGATAATGATGATGATGACCAGGTGGTCGAGCCTCCTCGCTACCCCCCCGTGGATGATCTCACTGAGAGCCGTCCTTGTGAGCTGCATGTTAAAGTTTTCAACCTATCCTTCAAGGCAGCGGTCGGCATCCTCTTACCTACAAGGTCTTACCATTGCCGTCCGGTCCAAGACGACTTTACTGTTGTGATGGTGGATGAAGTGTTGAGAGAGTATGAGGGGTTGGTGCTTGAGCACCCTGCAGGTGAAGATGGGGAAATCAAAGAACTGGGAGAAGCCCGTAGAACCACCGTGCAATGGCGGAAGGAGAACATTGTGTTTCCAGTGTGAGAAGCCAACAAGCAAAGCCACCTCCGCCTCCTCCGCCACCTATGCGATCCTCCGTGTGATGATTCTCCTCTCGCGCGATGATGATTCCCCTATCCATGACCAGTCTCCTCCTCCGCGTGAAAATACTCCGCCGCCTCCTCCTCCTCGTCAGAGACTCCGCCGCTTCCACCTAAGCAAAAGAGGAAGCGGTCCGCGGCACCTCCTACAGCTCCGAAGAGATCATCAACTCCAATGAGGGCACAGACTCGCAGTTGTTACCACATGAGCAGACTGAAGAGCAAAAGGCGTTTCTTGCGCCGAAGAAGATGTTTATTCCACCGCAGACAGTGAAGCACTTTGCCGAGACGAGAATGAAGAGACCTGAGCTGAGAGCTGATTATGACCGCTCTCTTGGACAGTCCTCTAGAGCGAGCAAAGAAGCAAAAAGTCGCCCAGCTTGGACAGCGAGACATTCAGGCCGCACCCCACTTCATCGTGGAGCCATATCATGATCCAGAGACGGCATCGATGATCGAACGGGCGGCTAGAGCTCGGGAGCATCGCTTGAGTACGAAGATTACTATCCAACGGCTCAAGTGGTAAACAAGTATAGATACGGATCTGATCTCGTCAAACCTGGCGAGCTCGCGCGTCTAGGGACTCAGATGCGAAGGTTGCATGACTGGTACCTGAAAGCCTGTCGAAGATGTGAAAGCTACATCACGGTGTATCTTAGAGATGAGCATTACTTCCGGGGGGAAGACGAGATAAACCTTGAGTTAGAAGAACTGCTTTCAGTTATTCAATCAAGACGCCCTCGACAAAGCTGTCATCAGTTGCTACCGTCGTAAGTGATTTATTTGTGTAATTAAGTTTGTAGCTCATTCATTTGCACTAACAATTATCCTCATTATATTCTTTGTGTACGCTATACATTTAATTATGCAAAATGAAGAAGCTGGAATACAAAAGAGGCAAGCTCCTACCGCTGGGGTTCATAGACCCAAACACAGTTCATGAAGTTACGGTTCGAGACTTCGCCAAGGACACAGAGGACAACATCGTAATGTTTTTAGAGAAGCAAGTAGACAAAGAGGATATATTCTTTCCCTACAACTTCAAGTGAGTGTTATATATAACATACATTATGCTTGTGCACCTTCCACTTTATTCTCGTAATCATTGAGCTATGCTTGTGCAGTTTCCACTTTATTCTCCTAATCATTGATCTTCACCTTGGAGTCGTAAACGTCATGGACTCGAAACGTAAAGAATATGCGGAATGGGCGGACATGGCTGCCATCCTCCAGAGGTAGTTTCAATCAATTTCGTATTGGCATCTTCATCTGCTCTAATTCGAAGATATCATCAACTAATCAATTACTCATTTACTCATTATTTTTTGCCGGGCAGGGCTTGGAAACGGTTCATCAATACTGTTCCGGGTGAATGGAAACCGGAGCTTACATTTAGAGATTACCCTATAAGTAGTACTATATATATAGCTATGTCCGTGAAACTTTATATATGATATTTACTTTCAATACGATGCTTGATTATTAGTTTGATCGAACTATTTTTTCGTAAAGTGTATGAGGCAGGAACAAGGGAATAACTTATGTGGATACTACGTCTGCACCTTCATGCGTGACATGTCCTGTCCCAAGGGTGGGGATGCCCAAATACACCACACTCGTGTACGATAACAAATTTTCACAATTAATCTTAATTAGTACCATCTATTGTACTGAGTTCCATTCATATATTGATCTCCTTTTTTAAATATAGATGACACGCCTGCGGGACACTCTCATAACAGCGGATCAAATAAAAGCAATTCAAGAGGAAATCGCGGGATTCTTTATTACCGAGGTCCTTACCCCAGGTGGAGAGCACTATCGGAAGATCGTGACGGCGGAGGATATTCGTTCAGGAAATGTTGTATTGTAAATATGCATGCATTACGTGTACTGTGTTGACTATGTCGTGTACTGTTGACGATGTCTATATATATTCATGACGATTTTTTGTGGTTTCTTGAATGATATATATGCATTGCTGAAACTCTGCCGCGGCAGAGAAACGCCCTGTTTCTCTGCCGCGGCAGAGAAACGCTGGTACAGCCTAAATCTGTGCCGCGGCAGAGAAATAGCAATTCTCTACCGCGGCAGAGAAACCTAGGCCCGGTTCGTACCACGAACCGGGACCAAAGCCCTTCCACCGCGAGCTCCCTGGCCGCACCACGTGTCGAGGCCTTTAGGCCCGGTTGATCTTTGAACCGGGACTAAAGGGTACCCCCTTTAGTCCTGCCTAGTTGGTCCCGGTTCGGGAACCGGGTCTAAAGGCCCAAATGGACCGGGCCTATTGCCCCGTTTTCCACTAGTGAAACGACAGAAGACTTAATGAATAATCTATGTTTCTTTATTCAGTCTAAAGCGTCCTGCCTGTGCATCAAGTGGATAACTTGTACCAGAATCTTAGCCAATCTAGTATTGTACTAGGTAATTAACATCTCACGTTTGGCCGGCCACCGCTACGTAAAATCAACACGAAAAGGCGGCTGATGGTGTCGCGAGAAGTGATCCAGCGGAGGAGAAAGGGGGAGGAAGGGGGTTTTACCTTCTCCTCCTCGCCGACGCTGGAGGCCCGGCTGCCGGAGGAGCGGGGCCTCGTCTGGCCGAACCTCGCCGCCGCCGACCGCGCTGTGGCGCTGGACGTCGCCTTCCTCACCGCCGCCATCGCCATCGCCGCCGGAACCCTAGCTCCCGCTCCCGCTCCCGTCCTCTGTTCTCTCCCGTCCCTAAACTTTCGCCTTTCTATTCTGTGCGATACGTGAGTGAGGCTCGGTACTGATTTGGGCTGTGGGCTGTGGGCCGGTACCCAGAGGAGACATGGCCCAGGTCATTACGGCGCCTGAAGGACACCCACTAATGGGCCGGTCCATTAACCTGTCCATAGTTTGCTTCTCTTCGGCTTCGTTGTTTCGTGTGCTATCAGGTACTCTCATTGTATCGATGTGAATGTTTCGTCTGAAGGTGTAGCGCCCTGGAGGATTTCTTTCGTTTATGGGGAGCCATGCAGAGACAAACGTCATGAGTTTTGGAGTTTGTTGCGGCGACTGAGGACTCAAAGGGATGGCCCATGGCTTGTGTGTGGCGATTTCAACGAAGCACTCACTCAGGATGAGCACTCAGGGCCAGTTCCTCGTTCAGATGCACAGATGGAGTTATTCAGACAGTGCCTCGATGATTGTGGTCTTGTGGACATGGGTTTCTCGGGTCCTTTGTTCACTTGGTCAAATAGGCAAAATGCTGACGCCAGGGTGCGAGTGAGACTTGATGGAGCGGTGGCAAATGGTGAATTCAACACTCTATTTGATGATGCTAATGTAGAGAACATCATTACCACCACGACAGATCATTTTGCGATTCTGGTCAGGCTGCAAAGCTTTGGTCGACCTGATTCACGAAAACCTGTGCAATCTGGGTTTCACTTTGAAGCAGCCTGGTTACGTGCACCAGATTATAGAGATATGATGGAAAAAGCCTGGGGAGAGGTGAGTGATGGCTCACTCTCGCTGCAAGCAACCTGGGACAACCTTGGGTCAGTGGCAGTTAGACTGCAACGGTGGAGTCAGGAGTGCTTTGGTTCTGTTCGGAAAGAAATAAAGAATTTGGAAAGTAAACTGAGGTCTCTGATCGAGGCTGCATCCGTGGTCTGCTGCTAATGATTTGGCGGCAAGTACTGCTGAGCGTCGACTATGTGAATTGTTTGAACGGGAAGAAATAATTGCTAGACAACGATCAAGGGTCGAGTGGCTCAAGGAAGGGGATCGCAATACAACATTTTTTCATGCACGTGCGACGACGCGTAGGCACACAAATAAAATCAGGGCCATTGTTGATGAAAATGGGGCTCGCTTTGAGGATCTCCCTACTATTAAAGGTATGGCTGAGAAATTCTATGGTGACCTTTCCTCCTCTGAAGCTTTTGATGATGCTGCTGTGATTGATGCAATTCATCCTAAAGTGACGAATGAAATGAATGATGATCTCACTAAACCATATCTGGATGACGAAATCAAAACAGCGCTGTATCAAATGGGCCCTACCAAATGATTGTCTTTGCATATTGGGCTTCTCCTTGGAATGGATTAATACTGTTATAAGATGTGTGACAAATGTTCGTTATGCAGTCCGTATCAATGGAGAGCTCACTTCGCCTCTTGTACCTACAAGAGGAATTCGACAAGGGGATCCCATCAGTCCCTACCTCTTTTTACTTTGTACCGAGGGTTTGTCTAGTCTGCTGTTTCATAGGGTGAATGTGGGGGTTCTACAAGGAGTCCGTAACGGCCGTTCAGGTCCACCTATTTCCCATCTCCTATTCGCAGATGATAGCATCTTCTTTGCACGAAGTGATTCAAGAAGTGTAGAGGCGTTGAAGGAGACTCCTTCTTTGTATTGCCAAGGTTCGGGTCAGAAAGTTAATATGGACAAATCGTCCATCTTTTTTGGTCTTCACTATGATAATCAAGTGAAGCTGGATGTGATGAACCAATTAGGGGTGATCAACGAGGCTCTTCAAGAGACCTATGTGGGTATGCCCACGGGAGTTGGTAGATCACCTACCACGTCTTTTCGTTCGATTGTGGAACGAACTTGGAAACATTTGAATGGATGGTCGGATAGACCTGCTTCTCGATCTGGGAAAGAAACTTTACTAAAGGCTATTATCCAAGCTATTCCGACAGATTCCTATCTCTATTTGTGATACTCTACGCAGAGCGATAGCTGATTATTGGTGGGGTATTGAAAAGGGAAGGAAAAAATGCATTGGCGCAGTTGGGAGTGGCTGTCAACTCCTAAGTTTCTTGTTGGCATGGGTTTTAGAGATCTGGTCCTCTTTAACCAGGCTATGTTGGGGCGCCAAAGCTGGAGATTACTCACGGATCCTACTTCGTTGTGTGCAAGGGTTCTAAAGGGTAGGTACTTTCCTGATGGCGATTTTTGGAATGTACCTCAACCCCGATCAGCCTCGTACACATGGCACAGCATTTGTTTTGGTTTGGAGTTGGTCAAGCGAGGGATCCGATGGAGTGTTGGAGATGGTAGAAAGATCAGTGTGTTGACTGATAGCTGGATACCGGGCGTCAAGCCTGGGTCGTTTACTCCCCTGACACCCATCCCTGATGGCGCAACGGTTGAATTTCTGATGTCCGAGGATCGCCGTTCTTGGGATGCAGATGTTGTGCATATCGTTTTTGAAGAGGAGATAGCGACCAAGGTTCTTCAGATTCCTATCAGTCGAAGAGGCGGGGACGATTTCGTTTCCTGGCCTGCCACTCGTTTTGGCGACTACACTGTGACCTCGGCTTATAATCTTGCAAGAACTGAAAAATTCTTTCTAGACCGCAGCAGAAAGGGTGGTGGTGCCAGCTCAGAAACTGAAGCAGAGATGGTTCTGTGGAAGAAGCACTAGTAGGAAAAGCCTCATCAGTGGCGCACCAAAAATGGATTCTGTGGCGCATGGGAGGTGCGCCACAGAAACGTCGCCACAAAAATAAGGTTTCTGTGGCGCACCTGCCCATGCGCCACAGAACTAAGGTTTCTGTGGCGCACTTGTTCTTAGGTGCGCCACAGAAAAGGGTGCGCCACAGAATTGGTTCTAAGTGCGCCACAGAATTTGCTTGTATTATACACGATTTTGTGCTGCCTGCTATACATATGCAGTTTATACACAGCAATACAGATACACAGGTTATATACAGCAACATTCAGATATAATATAAATATCATGTACATTGCACAGATATAACATAGACATCATCATCACATTACTTAGAGCCCGATCGAGATACATATATAGTGGCAAGTGTCAAATGTTTTGCATACAACTCTTAATTCATACAAAATTCACAATTTCGAGATACAAAGTAGTCTTCATCCGGTTCCTCCTTTGCTCCGTCATCTCTACCCACCAGGCTCGCTTGCATCGGGGTCCTTCATCCAGTTCCTACTATGATGAAAATGGAAGAAAGTGAGACCAACAAGTCCGATGCACAAGAGAAATGGAATAAATGCCTCATACATTGTTGGTCAACACAAATATTAACATTCAGGGACGGTGTAAGTGAGACCAAGTCCGATGCACAAGAGATTGATATTTGTGCTATCTTACCAGACTCACTTACGCCGCCCCCGAGTGTACGGTGACCAAACATTTTAATCATCGGCATTTTGAAAATCTCAAAGCAAATGGAATGACAAAATGGAATAAGTGCCTCATACATTGTTGGTCAACACAAATATTAACATTTAGGGATGGCGTCAGTGAGGCCAAGTCCGATGCACAAGAGATTGATATTTGTGCTATCTTACCAGGCTCACTTACGCCACCCCCAAGTGTACGGTGACCAAACATTTTAATCATCGGCATTTTGAAAATCTCAAAGCAAATGGAATGACAAAATGGAATAAGTGCCTCATACATTGTTGGTCAACACAAATATTAACATTTAGGGATGGTGTAAGCGAGGCCAGGTAGGATGCACAAGAGATTGATATTTGTGCTATCTTACCAGGCTCACTTACGCCACCCCCAAGTGTACGGTGACCAAACATTTTAATCATCGGCATTTTGAAAATCTCAAAGCAAATGGAATGACAAAATAGAATATGTGCCTCATACATTGTTGGTCAACACAAATACTATGGTCAGAAACCATAGTTGCAGTATACACCGCCGTATACTTTGCAGAAGGGCCCCTTTTCCCGGTCGGCGTTCCGTCAACGGGTGCTTGACGACACAACAACGCCGATCTGCATCTCCGGCGCAGAACCACGCCAGTCCCTCGCTGTCCAGTGAACGAGTCCTTGATGCAAAGACCGTGCCGGCCTGCCCAGCATTATGCCGGGCCGTGTTGCCGCGCTTCAAGCCGTGTGTCCCGCGCCCTGCAGGAGAGTGCAGGGCGCGTGATCGACACGGCCTGAAGCGCGACAACAGGGGTCGGCATGATGCTAGGGAGGCTGGCACCGTCTTGGCATTAAGGACTCGTTCACGTACTGGACGGCGAGAGAAGAAAAGTGGTGCTGCGCCGGAGAGGCATGTCGGCGTTGTTGTCTCGTCAAGGACTCGTTCACGGAACGGTGGCCAGGGAAAGGGGGGCTCGTCTACAAAGTATATTGCGGCGTATAGGTGACCAAACATTCTAATCATCGGCACTAAAATGGAAGAAAGAGCCAAGTGGTATCTCAACTAGATATCATATGCCTCATACTTTGTTGGTCGAAAGAAATATTAACATTCCGGGATGGGGTCAGTGAGGCCAGGTAGGATGCACAAGAGATTGATATTTGTGCCATCGCACCAGGCTCACTGGCCCCACCCCAGAGTGTACAAGTGACCAAACAATTTAATCATCGGCACTAAAATGGAAGAAAGGCCAATGCAATTAAGAAGTAGCTAGTATATATGAACTAAATGGAATGCCTCATACTTTGTTGGTCGAAACAAATATTAACATCCAGGGATGGAGTAAGTGAGGCCAGGTAGGATGCACAAGATATTGATATTTGTGCCATCACACCAAGCCTCACTTGCTCCACCCCCGAGTGTACGAGTGATCGACCAACCATCTAATCATCGACAAGTAAATCACTTGGGGTAATGTTAAAATGTTTGTCTCCATATTTGGGAGACATTTTTAATATTGGAGTCTAGCTAATGGAAATCAAGAACTAGTCTTGATCTCCAAATGGTGATTAGAGGGAATTTATTCATCTTAAGCAACATTAGGGACAAATGGGATCATGCAAGGGACTTGGGTCATTTGGATCATAAGGCATCAATTAAGGAGGCAACCAGGGACAAAGGAAACATTTGATGATCCATTATCATAGGCAACAAAGCAGCAACTTTTTCCCCTCTAATCTAGCTAGAGTCCTTAAAAGAAATCCATCATAAGCATGGTCAAATACACATATATAGCATTTGGAGAGCAAACAAGCAGTAGCCATATCACTCAATCCAATAATATAGTAATTTGGATCATAAGGCATCAATTAAGGAGGCAACCAGGGACAAATTAAGGGAAACATTTGATGATCCAGTAAGTGCATGACACTTTGAGCTACCCAAGAATAAAGGCCAACAGTGGATAAACATCTGCTCAACCATTTCTTGCACTAGAGGAAAAGTAACCAACATTGAAACTTGAATAGTCAAGTGACACTACAAGCAGCTCACACACACATGCAAACACATGTGTTGACAGTAACTAAACAGCAGAAGAACACCACCAGATATTCATGGGTACTTAGGATCAGTAGGGAATTGATAAAGTACAGTGAGGAGCAAGCATACCATCAGAAACTGTCAATTTGAGAGAAATAACATTGGGGTAATGTTAAAATGTTTGTCTCCATATTTGGGAGACATTTTTAATATTGGAGTCTAGCTAATGGATATCAAGAACTAGTCTTGATCTCCAAATGGTGATTAGAGGGAATTTATTCATCTTAATTAAGCAACATTAGGGACAAATGGGATCATGCAAGGGACTTGGATCATTTGGATCATAAGGCATCAATTAAGGAGGCAACCAGGGACAAAGGGAAACATTTGATGATCCATTATCATAGGGACATAAGTCAAGATGCTCAAACACACATAGCATGCATGGAGCAGATGCTCCAAAGGGATTATTCATCACTTGGTATATAGACCAAGTGATGCTGGCAAAAGAGAGGCCAATCAAGAACCAGTAAATCCAGTAAGTGATAGATATGCCTAAACAAGCAACAACACATAGCATATCCCAGCTAACCAGATGAGACAAGTCTTGGTAGCCAACTGAATCACCTAGCACCACCTAGCCTTTTAAAACCATCAGAAACAGTCCTTTTTCTTCAAAGGATACCACAGTGGCATTCATTTACATGATCCCCTACTGTGGATATCTCTATTTTCATCAAAGCCAACACAAGAAATAGAAATTTATCATTACTCAGTTGAGTTCAAAACAAAGCTGGGGTACCATAAGGGATTATTCATCACTTGGTAGTAACCATCATAAGCATTCCATTTAAATCACACATTTTAGTATATGTTCTTATCCAAGTTTTTGCCTCAGCCTTTGCATCATTGGCTGAGCTAAGACATCAAGCTTCTGGCCAGGGAGCATTCTTTATTTTTAGGGAACTATATGAACTATATGCACATGATCCAGTAAGCATCCCCACTAATCAGAGCATTATAAGCATACCATAAGCTCACAAGAATCCATCAAGTAAATCATCAGGGGTCCAAAAAACTTGGGGTCCAGAAAACTAATCCCAACAGAGAATTACTTGGGGTCCAGAAAACTAATCCCAGGCCAACCAAGAGCAACTATAAATATGTATGTATACAAGCCCACCAGTAGCATTTCATGCATTTAAATTCCTATGAACCAGTTAACCTCACTGAGCACAACAAGCATTTAAATGAACAGTAGCATCAAATTCCTATGAACCCATCAAGAAAATTGTTAACAGTTAACCTCATGAGCACAACAAATGAACCAAAAGAGGTAATAAGCCATCAAGATTAACAGTTAACCTCACTGAGCACAACAAATGAACCAGTAGCATCAAATGAACCAGTAGCATTTCATTTTTTGCTATGAACCCTAAACCAGGGCATCAAATTCCTATGAACCCTAAACCAGCAGCATAGAAGTGTCACTCATATAGAACACTCCAATAAGCATCACTAGCAGCAATGCATCCAGAGCCAACCGAGCGAGCATTTCGTCGAGCACGTTGTGCTCGCGCGGGGGAGGAAGAGGGAGGGGAGGGGAGGGAGCTCACCGACGATTTGGAGAGTTGTGGAGGAGCTCACCGACGACGACGGCAGGGGTGGAGGTCGCGGCGGCTCCTCCACCTTGACGCGGCGGCGGCTCCTCCACCTTGACGCCGCGCCGGCCCCTCCTCCTCCACGCCGCAGCGGCTTGTGCTGCTGGTGGCGGGGATGGGTGGAGCGTGGCGGCATCCGGCCCTCGCGGAGGAAGGCGGCGGCGGCGGCGACAGCGACGGCAGCGCTCGCCATGGAAGGCGGCGGCGCGGGGAGAGAGGGAAGAGAGGGGAGAGGAACTTCTGTGGCGAGGGAGGGGTACGACCTTGATATAGGACACGTTATTTCTGTGGCGCACCGAGACAAGTGCGCCACAGAAAACATAATTTCTGTGGCGCACCGAGGCCAGTGCGCCACAGAATACGTTATTTCTGTGGCGCACCAGGTGCAGTGCGCCGTAGAAAAGGTAAAACCAATGGTTGGGCGTGACAGGATGTGGGCCCCACCAAGTTTTTGTGGCGCAGCGTTTCATAGTGCGCCACAAAATTAAGCTATTTCTGTGGCGCACCCAGAATGGTGCGCCACAAAATAATATTCTGTGGCGTATTTTTCGTGGTGCGCCACAGAACTAAGCTTTGCCTATAAGGGTTTTCCTACTAGTGAAGCTCCGGGCCATTAAAGCTCCCGGCAAGATGAAGATTAATTTGTGGCGTTTTGCACATGATTGTCTGCCATCGGGAGTTCAACTTTGTAGAAGACACATTCCAGCCGTAAGGTCATGTGTCTACTGCAACCGTGAAGAGAGTATCGAGCATGTATTCCTCTTTTGCCAGTTCGCCACGGAAGTCTGGCAAGAAATCAAACCTATCTATGGCATCAAATTAAGGAGGAAGACGTTCACTAGTCCAGAAACCTGGCTGCATGCTTTTTTGCTCAGGACTACGGACAGAGAGAAAATGGTACTCGCTGTGGTTGTGTGGCATCTCTGGACTTCTAGGAACGGAGCCAGAAATGGCGAACTAATGAAAATCCCACACTCTGTTTTCTAACAAATCAGAGCTTATGCTGGACTAATTGAGCTGCATCTTTTCAAATCTGACCCTTCTACTAGGCGTGACTCCATATCTTCTGTTGCACGATGGAATCCGCCGCCTGAAGACAAGGTTCATATCAATGTTGATGCAGCCCCTTTTCCCTTCATCTGGTAAGATGGGAGTTGGCGTCGTAATCCGGAACCACCTCGGTACGTGCTTAGCTGGCTGCAGCGAGCTTCTTGATGGGGTTACGGCGCGTAAGTTAGCAGAAGCGTTGGCGATGCGCCGCGCTGTCTCCTTAGCTACCGATGAAGGTTTCAGCAAGATTCAGGTAGTTTTAGACTGCCTTTCGTTGGTCCAACACATTAATTCTCAGGTGCAGGATAGGAGCTATGTGGGCGTGGTCGTGCAAGACATCAAGACCATCGCTACTAGTTTTCATGAGTTCTCTGTTTCTCATGTTCGTCATCAGTGTAATGAGTCGGCACACATTTTAGCACGCTCTGCGGAGCTTTTTATTTCTTCTGTTTTCAGAAACTTTGCTCCGGATTGTATCCGGAAGACAATGTGTAATGATTTGCTATGATCCATAAAGTGCTAACTTTTTCTCAAAAGGTTGTACAGTTCAGAAAAAAAGTTACAATTCAAATAAAAAAATGGATCAGATGGATTCAATTAATCCTTAGTACTGGAACTTCTGCTGTTCTACTGAATGGATCACCTAGAAAGAAATTCTATTGCAAAAGAGGGGTTAGGCAAGGGGATCCTTTATCACCCCTCCTTTTTGTGCTGGCAGCTGACCTTCTACAATCAATCTTGAATGAAGCAATGGCACAAGGTTTAATAGATAAACCAATTCCTTCAGCTGCATGCCCTGACTTCCCTATTATTCAATATGCTGATGACACTCTGGTCATAATGAAAGCTGATGCTAGAAACTTGTTCTGCCTCAAAGCTCTGCTCCAAACTTTTGCTGAGTCTACTGGATTGAAAGTGAATTACAACAAATCAAATATGATTCCCATAAATTTGAGTGAGGAGAAGCTCAATCATTTCTCTGCAACAATGCATTGTTAGAAAGACTATTTACCATTTACATATCTTGGATTACCTCTTTGTATTATTAAACCTTCCATGGAGTATTTCTTGCCAATTGTACAAAGAACACAATCAAGGTTAGGTGGGATTGCTGACTTCTTAAACTATAGGGGCAAGTTACAGCTGGTTAAATCTGTTCTGGCTTCCATGCCAATTTTCTTCATGTGTTGTTTTGATGTTCCAGTTGCCATTAAGGAGCAAGTAGTGAAATACATGAGACATTGTTTATGGAGGAAGAAAAATGCTGATGTCCAGGCTAATGGATCTGCCCTTGTTGCATGGAAAAAGATATGCAGACCTAAAGAGCAAGGAGGTTTGGGTGTCCTCAATTTGGAAATACAAAATAAGGCACTCATGTTAAAGAATCTACATAAATACTTCAACAATCTTGACATCCCTTGGGTGCATCTGGTCAAGGAGTCCTATTACTCAAATGGCAATCTTCCCACTGTTAATTTGGATGGGTCCTTCTGGTGGAGATCTCATCTAAAATTATTAGACATTTACAAAGCTATGGCAAGATGTAACATTGGTGATGGGAGCTCTGTGTTTTTTTGGACTGATCTTTGGGAGAATAATTGCCTTCATCAGAAATTCCCACATCTCATATCTTTTGCTAAATAGATAGACTGGATTGTGGAAAAGGTAATCCATACTGAGTACCTGGAGGATATGTTTCATCTTCCTCTTTCTCAGCAAGCTTATGAAGAGTTTCAGTCACTGGAATTACTATGTCAAAGAATTCTCACAACAGTGCAAGAAGGCAATAAAGACATTTGGACATATATTTGGGGCAATGCAGAATTCTCCTCTCAAAACGCATACAAGGCAATGATTGGATACTCACCAACACCAAAGATTTTCTCCTTAATTTGGAAGTCTTCTTGTCAAGCAAAACATAAGTTCTTCTTTTGGCTTTTGCTTCATGACAGATTAAACACAAGGAATCTTCTGAAAAGAAAAAATATGCAGTTGCAATCTTATCAGTGTGTGGTCAGTAATTGTGATGAAGAAGAAACTCTTGTCCACCTTTTCTGGACATGCCCTTTCGCAGATCAGTGCTGGAACTTTGTATGCCCCCGGAGAAATAAAAGATTATCGGTTTTAGAGGCTTTTGAAGATATGATAACAAGAATCAACTTACCTTTTGCACTGGAGATTATTATTCTGGCAGCTTGGGGCATTTGGATTATCAGAAATAACAAAGTTTTCAAGGATCAGAATGTTGTCTTCAATAGTTGGAAAGCAGTCTATATACAAGAACTTAAACTCTTAGAACACAGAATTAAGAGAAAACATGTAATGGTTCTCAAAGATTGGATTCAAACGCAGCTTTAGTTTTTTTTCTGGAGAGTTACTCACTCTCTTTGTAAAGTTTTGTAATATTTGTACTTTTATAATCTTTTAATAAAAATAGCTGGTGGAGATCATGAGAGAGTTGAGCCGTCTCCTTTGTCGCCTATGAGACGCGGAAGAGGCAAAAAAAAAAACCTCGACTTCTCTTTCCTCTATCACCCATTATCCATGGTGTGCGTGCAAGGGAAAATCCATATACTACCCTGGTAGCGGGAAACACGTGAACTAGGCCAAATCCATATACTACCTCCGTTAGGGATTATAATGCCTCCGCATATCTCTAGATTGCAAATTTAACTAACATAATACTACCTCTGTTTCAAGGAATAAGGCGCCCTAGTTTTACGAGCTTTTTGTTTGAACAAAAATTACTTCAAATAGATAAAGATTGTTTGTATGAAATTAGTATCATTAAAAAGTACTTTTCAATACGGATCCAACGATACAATATACATATAATATAATCAAGATTTTCTTGCTCAATTTTGTGGTAAAAGTTCGTTTTGAAATACGCGTGCGCCTTATTCCTCGAAACGGAGGTAGTATGAATTATACTATACAAAAGTTATGTCATTATAAAAGTAGAACATTTAAGTTTTCTAATAATATATGTTTTGTAATATGTGTCGTTTATTAGATTAGTTCAATTTACGACCTAGAGATGCATGGATGATTTATAATGGACAGTGCTAGAAATCCTCCGGAGGCTCAGAGTTTTCCAGCCCCTTCTTGCATGCGTGCACGTGTCCATTTTCACCTAAACTAGATTTAGATGTGCGCCTTGGCGCACGACCCCGTGAAATTCGCTATGGTTTCGATTTTATATAACAATAAAAAATAAGATGAAAATGATAATATACTTTTTAGGTTTTATAAAATTAGGATGAAGCACACAAAATCAGAGTGGCTTGCTCGTGAGCAACAAAATCAAGCAAGGGATGCTTTGTCAAAAGTATATAATAAGCTCATAAAATTAAGAGAACACATAATTACTGGAACCATACGAAATTTCAACGATATCAATCTAATTAACCTATCATAAATGGTGATAACGGTCAAAAGCAACAAAATGAAGAGGCTATAAACAAACCTACACTACATGAGTGCATAACAATTGTAAGTTTAAGAATAGGAGGCCATCATCTTCTGTAAACAATCACATGCAAGACTGAAGTTGATCAATTCAGCAAGAGATTTCTCAGATAGTCGCCTACTTGGTGACACAGAGCAATATTGGTAGCCACCAAATATTTTTCGTTGGATTAATTGGTCAACTGCAGTGAAAGAAGATTAAAAAAAGATCTGCCAGTATCATTCAATATTACATTACAGACAAGTCAGGATAAAATGTTGTACCAAGCAGGGAGGACAATTATTTCAGGGATGTCTACGTTGATGTACCATCTACCATCTACAAGCTGTCGTGACGGCTTAGACCCCTTTTCACTGCACAGATATGTTGACAAGAAAGATAGAAATGATAGCATGTCGGCATCTGTGACAAAATAAAGAGCGGATACCGGAATAATCTCGGAAAGTAGTGCAACCAAGAATAACAAGCGTTTTTTCCCAAGGAACCTGAACGTGTTTCCATTAAATCACTATCACCCGAAAGATCAAATTTTAGCACCTCGCCGTTAGGGTCATTGCAATAGCCAGACTATAAATAGAATGAACATATAGACATAGAAAGGAATTACAGGAGATTGCTAAAATCTTTTCAAGCACATCTGTACATCAGATGAAGACAGTTGTTTGTCTTAGGACCAATAGAATGACCAAAAAATTAGGGGCACTCCTTGACGCCCTTTCTCCGTTTTATGTATTGGTAAACGGATTTGTGAAACACTATACTGAACATTTATACAAATTGAAAGCATGCAGCATACAGATGATTAAACTAAAAGATGCGATGCGAATTCTATGTAGAAACAGAGTCTCAATTGCATGATGAACCAAATAACTGTGAGATTAATCTAGTTCGCAAATGGAAAACAAACATTACCAATAAGCTTTGGGTGGGGGGGGGGGGGGATATACATATCTCTATTTTCTTTACCTACAGAAACAGACAACCTACATATGGAGTCTATACAGAGCTGAATACTACGAAGATACTAACTCAAAATAGAAAATATTGTTAAACTTGAAGCACAACATGGATGAATGAGCCCTCTTTCTATCCATAATTACTGAAATCTATAGATAAAAAATAAATCATGTGGGATCCTAGTGTAGTCAGTCGCATCCCTAGATGTTCCCTTTTGGTTAGGTTAATTAGTAACCGTCAGTTTAACATACCGTGGCCAAATCAACAGACCAATATTAGCAGTGAAGAACCATTGTCTCGGCCAGCAGCAGCTTTCGTCCAGCGCTAACAGCGGCAAGGTCAACCTAATATAATCTACGCCGCAGAAGCAAAAGCATATCACATTAGTATCCATTATATACGGAGAAGAATTTGATGACGAATTAGTAAAATGTACTATGGTACCAGCAAAGGCAACCATGTAGCTATATGTTCCTAATAACAGAACAGGGTAAAAAGTACAAAAGGCAAGTGCATATATTTTCTTAGTAAAAAGGAGCATTCTTATTAGCTCTACTCTCGTTATTAATCAATAATCACCACCAGGTATCCATTTATGTACTTAAGTGTGCTAAATACAAGTACATGTGATCAAAATAACGATCAATGATGTAATGTGTGGTTCTATGCCAAAACTTACCACCGAACAGTCAGCCATCATATTGCATTTTGACAAAAGGACATGAAGCATAATAAGGATGTACAAATCTCCTTTTCAAAACATGAGAATTCACACAAAGCATCACAAATAACGAGAACTCAAAAATGAGAAATTATTGTATCATCTCACTATCAAATGGTCGAAATAAGGCAAATTTAAAACAGATACTCGCTCTCAAAATAAGTAATGTAGAAACAAATACACTTCACTATATCGAATTAGAAATTAACTTACCAACCTCTATCAAAATGAGATCTTGATTCACTTGTCATGCACTAAACATGACACATAAGTAAACTGGTAGGACCTATCGAAGCATCAGAAGTTCAGTTATGAGTGTATACGTGTAACAAGAGGATTTACTATGCTAGAACCTATCGAAACATCAAAAGTTCAAAACAAGGGAAAACAAGCCAGCATGACCTGAATTCTGCAAGTACTATATGAAGCACATCGAATCAAGATCCAGACATGATTATGGAATTCAGTTAACATGTGCTCAAGTAGAGGTGAAGCAAAAGAACCTGAGCAATCACTTAACATGTATTCTGAGCTCTTGTCTTTGCATACAGTTTATCACTTTATGCCACAACATCCGAGATCAGAGGTGAGAGGAATCGGTGGAATATACCTCTGACATCATAAATTGATGAGAAACACGCATAAGTTTTGAATAACATATCAGAATGCTAGGAATGCAAATCTGAAAGGGAACACACAATGGCATAGACGAGCCAAGTCCTTTTTTCATAGACCTAGATAAGTTCATAGGAAGCACACAATGGCATCAAATCAGGAACTTACAAAGTCTTCCTTCTGACAGAGCCACAAAGTCTAGTGCGGAGCACATACTAATAATAAGAACATAGCAGCGGTAGACCAGGAATATACACAAGTCTCTTTCCTGGCCCAAGTACACCAAGTACACCACCCGATGAAGCAAACTGCATAACTAAATAGCTGACAACAGAGAACCAAAAGCACTCGCATATAGCGAACTTCATCGAAGGGTAGAACCACCATCCAACGCACAGAGGAGGACTGCTGCAACAGGTAACTTGTTCATATGTACATGACCACTGCAAAAGGTAGGGGCGTCAAGCAAACAGCTACCAAAGGCCTCCGACGCCTAGAGGAAGCACTTCTGAAAATGGAACAACACGGTAATAAGCGGTAAATCCTAGGTTGTGAACAACACAGTAATAAGCGGTAAATCCTATGTTGTAATAAACAAGCAGCACAGATTAGTATAGATGCTACTATTAATTCATCTATCACTGGCCTGGTGGGAAATGTCATGTACAGGGTAACGTGTTGCATACAATCAAGTGAGATAATTTTCAAGAACGAGCAATGTTTCAGATAGACCCAAACGCCTGCCCAACAGCCTGCTCGTGCTCTAATTTCACATACAAGTGTTCAGTTCTTACAAGCCTGTGGTTTGTCAAGAACCAAAAACATGTGCGCGCAAATACATAAGGAAAAGTTATGTTATCTTTGGGTACAAGTAGCTTTTAATTCTACAGATAATCTGTGGTGTCATAAGCCGTATATTAATATCATCTGTACACAGCTGCTTTATATGCTCCCACATATTGCAGTTTTAATCACCTACTTGGATATCATTTGGATAATTAGCGAGGGATGTAAGAATGAAGATAGTGAAGAAATTAGCAAATGTGGCCAAAGTAATCCAAAGAATGTACCTCTTTCTAAGTCAAGACTTCTTGTTTTCGCCGAGGCCATCCGCCTGATCACGCGACTGCATACGCCTACAGGCGATTAACAGTAGAAGCTAATCAGCACATACCAGGAAAGTGTATTGCACAAGCTTACTATAACAAAAACCGCCTCAACACTACAAACCTTGAAAACGCATAGCTCTATAAAACCAAGGACTTGCGTAGTCAGCAGGTTAAAACGGACGTAGATCAATCAGTTGCTTAAGCGTTGGAAAGACAAAGCAGTAAATCTAATGCAGGAAATAAAAGTGTGAACAGGAATATGGAAAAAGTAAGACCATGGTCACAGGAGAACACAACACGATTTTAGGGCACGCCTTGTCTAAAATTGGAGGCCGGTGAAAAGAAAGCAACATGTGACAGCAAGAAGGCATAGGTACAACACAGAAAAATGTACAATGAAGCAGAAGCCAAACTCATCTAATTTTTTATGTCTATCTTCAACTAACAAAAATGAGTAAATGGGCACCAAGGGGAATGAAGAACCAACGTGTTTGAGTTTTTGTCCGTCGAAGGAGCAACAGATGGGCTAGGTGAAGATTCAGGAGCCTCGACCACAGGTAAACCAACCTGGCATAGAGAACAAACAACCTGTAACAAAAAAGATGGGTAATGGGAAAACATGCACACACACATTGGTAAAATAGACATAAACCCACCTCCTCAGGCTCAACTCGAGGAGCCAACTCCTGCACAGCCCCGATGCCATGTTCAGGCAATGAGCCAGTGAACAGAGCCCTCTTGACCTGTGAATCGATATCACACTTGCCATCGCTGCACAACATGCGAGAGGATGCTAAACAATAACCCAAAGCAACCATGTATGTAACTGAGCCAACAAACAAAGCTCATGCATGTACCTAGGTCCAGGAGGCTTCGTAACCGATGGCGGGAGCAGCATTACGGAGCCAACCTATTTACATAAGGCAGCATTAGAAGTTGGATACAGATCTAAACAGAGATAGTCAGACAAGGAAACTAAGGGAGAATCATAGTAGAGGAATAAGCACTCCCAGAACACAGCAGGAAATAGTATTCTACTGTGCTCACAAACTCAATATTAAGGCTATGTTGTAGCGTGAGAAATAACTATTAGAAGGACCAGTCTGGAACAGATACTCACCGCAGAGGTAGGCATGTCAGTGGAAGCTGGAGCATCCAAATGACCCCAGTCAATGACCGTATGATTGTCCTGACCATCACTACCTACAGGAACACCTTTGCCTCTAATTCTCTCCAAATATAGCTTCGAGAAATCTGAACCTTTTGTAACATACTTGAACAAGTATTTCATGACGATAGCTTTGTTTCCCCACTCAACATCCATGATACCTCTTCTGAAACTTGACAGTGTGAAGAACTGCAAAGAAAGGCAAGGATCAGGTACCCAACTACTACCCGATTAACGAAGACGGCAGGAATAGGAAGCGCACTCGCTGTAAAGCAGAACACAAACTTCATTGGTAAGTGTTGGTCAGTTCATGGTAGCAACTTCATTGTTTTTTCCCTGACCTAAGCCTGCGATTTTAATTGCTAGCTGAATCGAAGCAAGCACAAAAAATGAAGCGGTACTTCTGAAACAAACTTTTTTTTATCACATGTGTGCAGTTTATAGTTTAATTGAACATGGCTAAGATCACGTAAACCACTTTAATCATAAAAACATGATAAGAAGTTTTACCATAGTTGTACAGTTTACAACCTAACTGCCTCACTTTTGCCAACTTGTGCAGGCAACTTTTCTTTTCAGAAGTTCAGCAAACTTGGCTAACATCATGCAAACCACTTTAATCTTGATCATAAAAACACGTTCAGAATGTTGCACACGCATGAACACCTGTACTACCTGGAAATTATATGGCTATTTTTTGTTTGATTGTACCACTACAACTTGTTTATAACTTAATAATTGCCTCACTGCTGCTGTTCAACTTGGCTTTTCAGAATATGGGACAAATCTATCACCCGAGTAAAACATCTGCTAGACAACAGCAGAGCTGCAAGCCAGCAACCGAAGCAGACACAAGAATTTCATGCTGGAAATAAATTATCTTTTCCTCCCCTCTCTTTCTTCCTGGCTCTCTATCCTCCACGCACCTTGATAGAAACTAAGATAAGATATATGGGCTGATCTCTGGCCAGCGAAAGAAACATGTACATTACCACCGTGTGTCTACGAATACTACAGAGCGTTTCTTTTGACCTGGTTAAACGCACGCACTCATGTTCTATGCAGATGAGGATGGAACAGAGGGCACTCACCGGGAATACAAGGTAACAGCAGCAAGTAACCTGGAGCACACATAAACATAATATCATTCAGTAAAAAAATGCATCTAAACAGAACAAATAAACAAGCGCTGATACCAAACGGGTAGAGATCGGTACCTGAGAAAGGAGTCGCAGCAACAACTCACAATACCAAATAACCTGAAGCACACAATAAAGGTGAAGAATAACACGGTCAGAATCTTGCACATAGCTGCACATCTGTGCTACTTCAGAATTGTATGGCTATATACAAGGTTCCTTTGGATTCCATCTGAAATAAGCTAAATGATAGTTTTAGATGGTACACTAACTAACTGATGTTGGTTAAATATTTGAGGGCATTCAGGTCTGGCTCTTTCAGGACATTTGACTGACAAGCTTCTCGAATTTGCACTTAACAGTATAACAGAGGTGAGACACACACGTGCTTCAGCAGCCAGATTGAACATACCTAAAGAGCAAGGCAACCGCAGAGGAAAAGGAACAAGAAAAGCAAGATACCGGTAATGTAGAAGTGGAAATGATAAAGTACCACAGACAGCCAAAAGTAAAGCAAGACCAGAGGAGACTGAACTCGCTTATCTAGAAAAGCACAATCTCATGTATACGAACATGACCGAACGAAACGGTAAATAACTGTTAGGTTAGAAAATGCAAAAAACAGTATCCCCCTCTGCTTGGCTAACCTGCACTATCTGAAGTCTAACATGCATATATAGCACCACACTATCTCCCCCTAGGAAGCCATGCTTAGTTCATGGTAGCAACCTCAGTGGTTTTTCTGTGTCTTAAGCCCGTGATTTAATTTCTAGGTCAACCAAAGGTAGCAGGAAAAACAAAATGCTAGTTCTGAATAACTGTCCTGAGACCTACTACAGAAAGGCAAACAGTTGAACATATACATAAAATTAAATAAACAAAACTGCTTCGTAATACACAATAACTATCTAAATCGTCTCTGCTAAAAGATTACAAACTGTAACATGGCATATGTATATTTTTCTCCCAAAAAAACTCAACCAAGACATGGTCATAGTGAACCAAGTTTCACAGGGCTTCCAACCTGACTTTTCAGAAGGTCAAACAAACATGGGTAAGACCACGCAAAGCACTTTAAGCTTCACAGGGCAGATGCCACATCAAAGTTTAGTTTCTGACAGCTATCACATATACATTTATCATAGCTGCACAATGTATGTACAACCTAATAATTGGTTATGTTAATAGATGATTATGAAGCAGAACCAAAGCATCATCAGTTATCAGCTAAGGGGCGTTGGTTTGTATGTTTCTTGGTTTAGAGTGTATCGCTTTGACTCAAATAAAATCTACTGTTAACTGGCTGTAGGAGTGTACGCCACGTGTCTTGGTATCTCATTTCCGCCTCCGGCGAGGTAAATCTCGCCAAAGCCCGTGGTCAGTTAGTAGTAGTAGTAGGAAGCAATGTGCAGAAACAGTTTTGGAACTTGTAAAAAGCAAACAGCAGATCGGATCAGAGTAGGCCAAATCGTAGTTGTTGTAATAATTAAGCAGGAGCAGGAACCTTGGCGGGGTTGCGTGCTTTACCAATGGCACTAATAAACTACACCTCCACCAACCAAATCAGTACGTACTACTGCTACTTACATGGATAGCATAATCAGGTGTGATTTGTTAATCTGAAGACAGGATCAAGAACACACGTTTTTTGCAGGGCTGGAAGATACAGGGAAGAGCACAGCAAGATTTGCATTTACTTTTAGGTTCTCCATCTGAAACTAATATAAAGTAGAACTGTTGTTACTCCCTCTCGTTCTACAGGTGCCGGGTTGGGGAATATTTGTTTCCTGAATGGATTAATTAGGTGTGATTTCTTAATCTGAAGACAGGTTGAAGAACACAAATTTTTTGCAGGGCTGGAAGATACAGGGAAGAGCAGGACGAGGCTCACCACAGGACGAGTCGAACAGCAGGCCAAATGAAGCAGCCGCGGGCAGCAGACGCGGCAATCCCAGCAGACGGACGACCTGTGAAGAGAGGGGAAAAGGAGGACAGTAAGGGGCGCACAGATCGAGCAAGAAACAGAAGAATGAAGGAGGAACGGGGCAGCAGCACGGCCACCGTCGAGTCGCCAGCCGGCGTCAGCCAAGGCCGAAGACCAAGCACGGCCGCGGCATGGAGAAACTCGAATCGGCAACTGACCCGCATCGGTCAAGCAGGGGCTCACCTTAACCGAATCCATGGCAGATCGGCGCCATGAGGCAAGGCCGACCACCGGCGACGGCACGGGACGCGGCGGATGGCACTGGATCTGCGGCGGAGCGGCGATGCGGAGGAGGCGGGGCTGCGAGGACGGAGCGCTCGAAGCGGAAGAGGCGGGAGGTGGGGGGGGGGAAGTGAGGAGGATGGTCCTCCGAAGCGACGGCGCTCGTGGGTATAGTGCCCCGCACAGTGAGAGCTTCTCCCGTGGGCTAATGGCGCGCCGCCACGGAACCGCCCGCACCGGCCATCGATGGAGAAGACGAAGATACCCCGCTATCTACCCGCCCAGGTGAGATATTTCCGGCCACCGTCACGCCCCCATACGAGGCCGCTAGCGAGCCGCAGCGGCAGACACGCGGGCCCATGCGACCGTGGGGCCCGGACGCACCCAGATGCGGGTAGGGAATGGCTGCTCCATGTCTTCTTTCCACCGCGCTGGACGAACGGTAATTACACCGTGGAGGCTCGCCAGCCAACCAGAAGGCACGCGCGTGGGATAAGGGACGGCCAAGATCAAGTTACTGTGCAAATCCAACGGCTAGCATGCTCAAATCGCTGTGAATCCCCCATGGGGGGGCAGCTATTATACCTTCCAAATCCAGATTTTGCTTCGTCGCAGCAAAAAACCTCCCGCTTTTTCTTCATTGAAGCAAAAAACGATTCAACCAAAAATAGGAGAGTTGCCAGAAAATTGTTTAGACTATGCTTCATCGCAACCAAAAAAAAACTCCCGCTTTTGCTTCATTGAAGCCAAAAAAAAGGTTTCACCTAGAAGTGAAGAAGAAAACTTGCCGGAGATAGACCCTCGAAAGTAGCAAAACCACCCTAGAGTGGTACAATAGAAATATTGCAGGTCATAACACTCTAGATTATATTACAACATGGTTCTTAACAAGTTGGTATTCTCACAGGTCCGATGAGAACACCCTACGATATTACTTAAGTATCATTACAACTCAATCTTAAAAGTCATGAAGAGCTCAGCAACTTATTTAGGTAAGTCACTACGCTGCTTGGCTCTGAGATGTCTAGGGTAAGACTCTACTCCTCCGTCTCCGTGTTGTCAACTCCGTAGACTATCCCATAGTCTGTAGGGATTCGTAGCATAGAAAACAAAAAAAATCCTACCGCAAGAATGAATAACAAGCCAAGATCTAATCGAGTAGATGGTAGCAACGAGGTGAAGATCAACATACCCTGGAAGATCGCTAAGTGTTAACGAGATAAATCTCGTGGTGGATGTAGTCGATCACTTGCCGCTTTCAAAAGCGCGTAGAAGATCTTGACGGTGCCACAATCGGGCAGCACCTCCGCACTCGATCACACGTATGGTGTTGGTGACGACGTCCTTCTCCCCGTTCCAGCGGGCAGCGGATGTAGTAGATCCTCCTCGGAATCCCGCCAGCACGACGTCCTGGTGACGGTGGTGGTGGAGATCTCTGGCAGGGCTTCGCCGTAAGCGTTGCGGGAGAAGGAGGAGGGAGTAGCTAGGGTTTGGGAGAGAGGGGGGCTTGGGGCGCCAGCTTGGGTGCCCCTTGGTGGTGAGGCCAAGGTGTAGCCATCCCTCTCCCTCTCCCTCTCTTTATATAGGTGGAACTCCCAAGGGTTTGCCCAAAATCTGAATAAGAGTCCAGCTCAAAACCTTCCAACCTTCCATATGGGTGAAACCTAGGGGAAGTGGGACTCCTCCCTTTCCTTCCCCTATGGCCGGCCATGGAGGTGGAGTCCACCATGGACTCCACCTTCCCCTTTGGCTGGCCGGCTAGGGTTGGTGGAGTCCATCCGGGACTCCACCTTCCATGGTGATTTTTTCTGGTAGGTTCTAGAACATTTTAGCGCCTTCCATAAATGCACTGGATCATTTCCAAACTTGGAAAGTGACTTCCTATATATGAATATTATTCTCCGGACCATTCCGGAACTCCTCGTGATGTCCTGGATCCCATCCGAGACTCCGAACAACATTCGAACTCCATTCCATATTCCATATCTACTTATAACGACATCAAACCTTAAGTGTGTCACCCTACGGTTCGAGAACTATGCGGACATGATCGAGATTCCTCTCCGATCAATAACTAATAGCGGGACCTGGAGATCCATAATAGCTCCCACATATTCAACAATGACTTGGTGATCGAAAGAACCATTCACATAAAATAACAATTCCCTTTGTCTCGCGATATTTTACTTATCCGAAGTTGGATCGTCGGTATCTCCATACCTAGTTCAACCTCGTTACCGATAAGTACTCTTTACTCGTACCGTGATATGATATCCCTTGTGAACCAGTCACATGCTTGCAAGCTAATTGGATGTCATTCCACCGAGAGGGCCTAGAGTATATATATCCGTCATTAGGATGGAGAAATCTCACTATTGATACAAGTGCCTCAACTCTATACTTTCCGAACACTTAATGCCACCTTTATAACAACCCATTTACGCAGTAGTGTTTGGTGTCATCAAAGCATCCATCCGGTGTAGGTGATTAACATGATCTCATGGTCGAAGGATTAAGTTACTATGCATATTAAAGCTTGAAGCATAAAGAACTAAATGACTTGATCATATGCTATGCTTACTATGGGTGTATGTCCATCACATCATTCACCTAATGATATGACCTTGTTATTAATAACATCCAATGTTCATGATCAGGAAACCATGATCATCTATTAATCAACAAGCTAGTTTAACAAGAGGCTTACTAGGGACTCCTTTATGTTTACAAAACACACAAGTATTAATGTTTCCGGTTAATACAATTATAGCATGGGATGTAAACATTTATCATGAACACTAAGATATAACAATAAAAACTTTTATTATTGCCTCTTGGGCATATCTCCAACAGTCTCCCACTTGCACTAGAGTCAATAATCTAGTTTACATTTGTAAAGATATAACACCTTGGCCTTCTGGTGCTTATCATGTTTGCTTATGGGAGAGGTTTCAGTCCACGAATCTGCATACTCAGAAACGTATGTATTTTGCAATTCATTTGCGTCTCTATGCATTACTCGGTTTTTCAAATGAGTTGGCATTAATCGTATATGTTTGGTCTTCTGGTGGAACCTTAATTCCGCGGTCTGAAATATGTTACCAATATTGTCACATACAATATAGTTTCATAGTTCTGGCACTACCGGAACTACACCAAGTTCTCAAAGAACTCTTCGACTCAAAACACCCTTGATCATTGTCAAAAGAATGAGATACTCTGCCTTCGTTTGTAGAATCTGTCACAATATTTAGAACTCATCTAAATCTAGCATAGACTCTTTCTAGCCCATTGTGCTACCTTTTAATGAACACATTTAGCCTAATTGAGATTGAAATTTATTTTATATGTGACCAAACTAATATCAGTGTAACACTTTACAGCGATTCGTTTGTCACTACCCCATATAAAACTATATATATATATATATCTTCGGCTCTGACAAAGCACTCAGGGATATTCTTACTGTTGTCCAATGATCATCTTATGAATCATTCTGATATATGCTCATAACACTTTTTAGAGCATAGGACATCTGATTGTGCACATATTATTCGTGATCTAAAATCACTCATGTGTTTTTACTCATTGAGTGTCAAATACACTCAAGTGTTGTCTAAACATCCAGATGGAAAAGAACACCTTCTTAATGTTTTCAAATTGAACTACTTCAATATTCATTCTATGTACTTTGACTTAAACTTATTATGTGTTTCAATCTATCTTCATAGATTTTGACGCTAAATATGTTTTTAGTCCATATCCTTTCATTGAAGTTAATTTTCAATAAAACTTTCTAATCACATCAAGTACATGATTACATTATTTATAATCAAGGATATGTCATCTATATAAAGTATTATAAATATGTCTCAGCGCTCCCACTTAATTTTTTGCAAATACAAGCTTCTTCATCGTTTCTGATGAAATCATAACTCTTTGATCATTTCATCCGGTGAAGATTCCAACTCCATGATACTCACTTCATCCAGTGAAATTTGTATACCTTTTTAGTATTCTACGGACTAGCAAAACTCTCAGTTGTATCTTGTATACACCTTTAATACACACTTCTGTTAAGTAATGTATTTTGCCATCCTACTAGCATATCTCATAAAAGAAATATGTAGCGATTACTAGAACAATCTGCATAGACTATAAGCATCGCTGCTGAAGATCTAATCTTATCGCAGTCAACTCTTTGAACTTTGTCATAAACAATCTTTTGACAAGTCGAGCTTCTTCAAGGATATTATATCCAAGTCTATTAATTTTATAGGTCCATTTACTTTCAAAAAGTATTTATTCCTTCAAAAGGTTTCCCAAGCTCCAAGCTTGATTTTAGATACTATCTTGGATTTCATGGCTATTAGCCATTTTAACGGAGTCAGGGCCCATCATAGCTTCTTTGTATGTAGTTGGTTTACCATTGTTCAAAATCAATCATTTGTTCAAAAATCATTTATTAGATCATAAATTAAACCATACCTACAAGATTCAATAGGTACTACGATCCTCATGACTATAACACTTTGTAGACATGGGAGCCATGATCGTCGTGGCTGCTTTCGGAACCACTTCCGATGTTGTGCTACTCTGATCATCATGCTTAGGTTCATCAACCTTATCAAGTTCCATTGTCCTCCCACTCAAATACTTCGCTAGAAACAATTTCTTGGAAATGAGCAAGTAACATCAACAAACACTTTTGTCTCTGACTTCATAGTGGAAAGAATTACCAAATTGTTCTCTGGGTTTACCAGCAAAGACATTCAACCAGTTTTGGTTGTAAACTCATTTACTTATGCTATGCATACCAAAATTTAAGAAAGGATTATTAGGGTTTATACCCATGCCATAACTCATATGGTGTCATTTCAACGGATTTATGATGACGCTCTATTTAGTGTAAAAGCGGTAGTCTCTAAAGCATTATCTACAAAAATATAATGGCATCATTTATTTTATATCATCATTAATCCAACAAGGTTTGGATACGTCTTTCGAATACTCCATCATAACTATGGTGTTCCGAGAAACGTGAGTTGTGGAACAATTTCATAACACTCTTAGATGTTCGCTAAAAATCGCAATTCAAATATTTCCACCATGATCCAATCATAGATATTTGAGTTTTATATTACGATGATTTCCACTTCATGCTGAAATTTATTTGAATCTCTTCAAATGTTTCAAACTTCTTCCTCAAGAATAAATATATCCATATGTATACACTCAATTCATTGTTGGAAGTTTTCATGAAGTAGAAGAATCTTCCGCTCACAACTATGCCCAATGAACCACATATATCATCATGTATGTTTCCACTAAGTTAGTTGCCCGTTCAACTCTTGGCCTATGAACGGTATTTCAGTCATTTTCTTTAGAAAAGATTTGCAAGTGCCAAACGATTCAAAAATCAAATGACTCCAAAAATCCATTTGCATGGAGTTTCTTCATGTGTTCCTTTCTAACATGACCTAAATGGCGGTTCCACAAATAAGTGGAATTCAAATCATTTGCCTTATGGCATTTTAGCGTCAGTGTTATGCATGTGTGTTTCACCATTAAGATTTATAATAACTTATCCATCGTACATGGAGTACGGTCATAACTTTGAACAACTCATTGTTTTTATTTGACCAGAGCTAAATAACAATTATTAAGTTCTTTATTATATATCTGAAGGGCTAGGTAGAATGCCAACGACAAACATAATAACACTTTATTTTGTCTAGACGTGCATTATTACCACATTCCTTATCAGTACTTAGGCCATTGTATTCTTGTATTGCGTTGTGTTGTATTACATCTCATACCAACCAATATGGTACTTATACCCAAAAATTCCATTGTGTGACCAATCAAAGAATACATTCATAACATGTATATCATCTATATACACCTGAGCTAGACTTTCTAGTCTTTTCTTTCTTTCTGCCAAAATCCTTTTGTAGTTTCTCTTACGACTTTCCTCATATTTCTGAAAACACTTCAACATCAATAACTTATAGGCTTGTTGGTCAAATACCAATAACCTTGAGGTTTGCACTTTGAAGTTGATCATCACATGACAAGTGTTCCGGATTTCAATATTAGTAATTTTTTAATGTGATGAACAATTTCACTCATTATTTTACCCATCAAATCATGACAACTTCATGATGAAGCTACTATGGCTTACATGGATATGCGAATAATGTTAGTGCCCAACTAGTTGGAGTATCGAGACGCCTAGCGTCTTCAACCTTCGTACATTCCCATAAAAATTATGAGTTTATGTAGTCTCACTAATTTATATTCTATTATCTTGTAATAAGGTCTTAGATATCACATATATCTCATACCTTTATTATTTCTGAAAACAAACTTTTCAGCTCCTTACTTTTCAAATGGATTTGAACATCAAGTTTTACGGAGACAAGATAATTTTAGATACTAATTGAAACCATTGCTTTTCGAATCAGCAATTTGAGGAGTACCAAAGGTTTGCTATAGGACTTAATCATTTCTTGATTTTTTAACAATACGGTACCAGTCTGTAAAGTTACTTGTTAGATTTAACAGTATATCTATCACAATCACAAGCCTAGCGTAAAGTAGAAAACGGATGCCAATTCTACAAAATTTAATTCAAATACAATTTAGACTTTGTTTAGGATAAATTTGAGTTTACTATTAATTCTTATATTAACTATATGAACTCCCACTTAAAAAATATCCCTCACATTGTCTTAGTGATTACACGAACCAAATCCACTACACCAAGTCCGATCATCACTTGAGATGGTGTAGTTTCAATGGCGAACATCAACATTGAATGGATCGTAGCGAACAAGAGGGGGAGGGGTGAATGGACGCTACGTCAAGTTTTAGTCTTTTTCAATTTTAGCGGTGCGGAAGGTAAAGGTGATTGCTTTAGCGGTGTCGGTGTTCCAACAATGATCCTAGACAAGTGTAATAAGCAAAGGAACAAGTAAGATAGTAAGAATAAGGTGCGGGACAACCGGATGGCGCGGAGACGAGGCGAGGTTTGTTTCCCGCAGTTCCTCTCACAAAAGAGAGTACATCTGCGTTGAGTAGGTGCTAGCCTCACACAAGATGCTAGGCGGCCACACCACGAAGGAAGGCCTCACCTTCTTCCTCGAGAGAGCTCCACAAAGGGGCTCCCCCTTCTCCACTATGGCACCGGTCGAGGCGATGATTCCTTCACAAGATTGGGGCGAGCTCCACACCACAAGGAGGCTCCCAACTACCTATGGAGCTAGCACAACACCAAGCTAGCCTCCATAGGTGCACTTTCTCCAAGATCCCACCATAGGAACCCTAACACCAAGATCGACTAAGGACTAGCAAGTATTGGTGAAATCTCTCTTGGTAGAACTATAGATCGGGGTCTCCTCCACCACTCCTCAAAATTTGGGCAAGATTGGTTGGATGGTTGGGGAGATCCTCAAGGTTTAAGCTCATCAACAATGGATGAGAGAGAGAGAGGAGAGATAAAATCGTGTTGGGGAAGAAGGGCCCTTTAAATAGGCCCCCCGAAATCCAACTGTTATCTGCAGTTTTTGCCTAAGCGGTACTACCACTATGGGAAGCGGTACTACCGCCCTAGATTCGAAATCCCATAGAACTTATCCACGTGGACACATAGCGGTACTACCGCTCGCGGTACCGCAATGGGGTCCAAACCTTACTGGATCCAAAGCGGTACCGAAGCGGTACCAGAGCGGTACGGCCGTAACTCCGTTACGGTACTTAAGCGGTACCTCGGGCGGTACTACCGCTCCCAAGCGGTACTACCGCTCAAGGTACCGTAAAGGTACCGTAACCTGTTCTGAGGGACGAAACCAGCGCAGAACTCCAGAGCGGTACCATGGGGCGGTACTAGTAGGGGTAGCGGCACTACCGCTACTAGTACCGGTAGTACCGGCCTGACAAAAACTGCTTTCTCCTCTTTTCCTCTCCAACCATGTTACCTCGCGATACACACACAAAACCAGAAAACCTATAAGCTACGCTTCAGTCCTCCGATCTTGACGTGTCCAGCGAGGTCACCGTGTACTTGAAAATCTAACAAGAATACTCAAAGCACACGGTGAGATTGTTCAAGTGTTGTCATCAAACACACAAAACCCGGGGATTAGACTTTGCTCTTTCAATCTCCCCCTTTTTGGTGTTTGATGACAACACAAGAGTTTGCAATGGCATATGATATTACGATGAGAGATTTAGATTTGCAAAAGCTCGACGGAGCTCCCCCTAGACATGTGCATATTTTGAATATGTATTTGAATACAAATGCACACGTCCTAGAGGCATAACTCCCCCTAGATTTTACAAACCAAGCTCATATGCAACAAGGATACTTGACATGTTCAAATAGCATATGCCCAATATGGAGGCAACACAAGAACATGCAAGGAGTTTTGGGTGAAGTTATCATACCTTTGCCTTGAGAATACCCAAACTTACCGTAAGATGCCTCCATAGAGTTGTAGCCACGAGAAAAGATAAACAACGAGGATCAAAAGGCTACAATCAACGAAAGTCCCCATGCAAAAACCCATCCGAATAGGAACTTCTCCCCCTTTTGCATCGGAACACCAAAAAGGAGGGTAAGGAAACTATAAGGATGGTAAGAGAGAACACACAACCAAGCTTGCAAAAACCAAAAGGGAAACAAAGCTTGAATGAGACTCTCCAAAAACATGGAGAAAAAGATAACAAAGAAGAAGGACAAAAAGAAAGTCCCAAAGAAACACGAGGAACCGAAAAACTCCTCAAAGAGGATGTTGGTGGCCGAAGCCACCGTGTAAGAGTATAGTAGTGTGAGGTCGCGTAGATGTATCTAGGACTCACGACTACAACTCAACATGAAGCTTATTAGTCACTTGTTTGACAAATAGCATATGTTTTGGATTTCTTTATGCATTATGGGGGAGGGATAGCTCAATAAGTTTAAACCGCACTCCTTGGTACGAATGAAGGATAGAACAATATCTCCGCGAGCAATGTGATCCCGGATGAAGTGGTTCCTTATCTCAATGTGCTTCGTCTTGCCATGAAGAACCGGATTGTAGGTGATCTTGATTGCGCTCTCATTGTCACACAAAAGAGGCACCTTGCTATACTCGAGTCCATAGTGCCGCAAGGTTTGCCTCATCCACAAGATTTGAGAACAACTACTTGCCGCGACAACATACTCGGCTTCCGCGGTGGAGACGAAGACACAATTTTGCTTCTTCGAGGACCAACACACCAAGGATCTTCCAAGAAAGTGACAAGCTCCGGATGTAGACTTCCTATCAACCTTGTCGCCCGCCCAATCGGAGTCGGTGAAGCCAACCAAAGCAAAGTTCGTGTCCCTTGGGTACCATAGTCCGAAGTGTGGGGTATCAACTAAATATCGAAAGATCCTTTTGACCGCCACAATGTGGCTTTCCTTCGGGCTTGCTTGAAACCGTGCACACATACCAACGCTTAACATTATATCCGGACGAGAGGCACTGATGTCTACGGGTGCTTCTATTCTTGTAGACAGTGTTGGGCCTCCAAGAGCAGAGGTTTGTAGAACAGCAGCAAGTTTCCCTTAAGTGGATCACCCAAGGTTTATCGAACTCAGGGAGGAAGAGGTCAAAGATATCCCTCTCAAGCAACCCTGCAACCACAAAGCAAGAAGTCTCTTGTGTCCCCAACACACCTAATAGGTGCACTAGTTCGGCGAAGAGATAGTGAAATACAAGTGGTATGAATGAATATGAGCAGTAGTAACGGCGCCAGAAAAGTGCTTGCTGGCGTGCAGTTGATGGTAGTAATATTGCAGGCAGTATAAATGCAGTAAAACAGTAAACAAGCAGCGATAGCAGTATTTAGGAACAAGGCCTAGGGATCATACTTTCACTAGTGGACACTCTCAACATTGATCACATAACAGAATAAATAGATAGATGCTAGACTCTACACCCTCTTGTTGGATGATGAACACCACTAACTGTGTAGGATTACACGAACCCTCAATGCCGGAGTTAACAAGCTCCACAATATTCAATGTTCATATTTAAATAACCTTAGAGTGCATAACAGATCAACATAACCAAACCAAGTACTAACATAGCATGCACACTGTCACCTTCACACTACGAAAGGAGGAATAGATCACATCAATACTATCATAGCAATAGTTAACTTCATAATCTACAAGAGATCACAATCATAGCCTACGCCAAGTACTACACGATGCACACACTGTCACCATTACACCGTGCAGGAGGAATAAACTACTTTAATAACATCACTAGAGTAGCACACAGATATATTGTGATACAAAACACATTGCAATCATAAAGAGATATAAATAAGCACTTCACTATGCCATTCATAACAGTGAATAAGTATTCTGTGAAATATAGCCTAAGAGACCCACACGGTGCACACACTGTCACCTTTACACACGTGGGACAAGGAGTCTCCGGAGATCACATAAGTAAAATCCACTTGACTAGCATAATGACATCTAGATTACAAGCATCATCATATGAATCTCAATCATGTAAGGCAGCTCATGAGATTATTGTATTGAAGCACATAGGAGAGAGATGAACCACATAGCTACCGGTACAGCCCCGAGCCTCGATGGAGAACTACTCCCTCCTCATGGGAGACAGCAGCGTTGATGAAGATGGCGGTGGTGTCGATGGAGGAGCCTTCCGGGGGCACTTCCCCGTCCCGGTGGCGTGCCGGAACAGAGACTCCTGTCCCCCAGATCTTGGCTTCGCGATGGCGGCGGCTCTGGAAGGTTTTCTCTGGTTTCGTCAAACGTGGTAGGGTTTTCGCGACGGAGACTTTAAGTAGGCGGAAGGGCAAGGTCGGTGGAGTCCTGGTGGGGCCACACACTAGGCCGGCGCGGCCAGGGCTTGGGCCATGCCGCCTTACTGTGTCCCCACCTCGTGGCCCCACTTCGTTTCCCCTTCGGACTTCTAGAAGCTTCGTGGAAAAGTAGGACCCTGGGCGTTGATTTCGTCCGATTCCGAGAATATTTCCTTAGTAGGATTTCTGAAACCAAAAACAGCAGAAAACAGCAACTGGCCCTTCGGCATCTCGTCAATAGGTTAGTTCCGGAAAACACATAATAATGACATAAAGTATGCATAAAACATGTAGATATCATCAATAATGTGGCATGGAACATAAGAAATTATCGATACATCGGAGACGTATCAGCATCCCCAAGCTTAGTTCCTGCTCGTCCGGAGCAGGTAAACGATAACAAAGATAATTTCTGGAGTGACATGCCATCATAACCTTGATCATACTATTGTAAGCATATGTAATGAATGCAGCGATCAAAACAATAGTAATGACATGAGTAAACAAATGAATCATAAAGCAAAGACTTTTCATGAATAGTACTTTCAAGACAAGCATCAATAAGTCTTGCATAAGAGTTAACTCATAAAGCAATAATTCAAAGTAAAAGGTATTGAAGCAACATAAAGGAAGATTAAGTTTCAGCGGTTGCTTTCAACTTATAACATGTATATCTCATGGATAATTGTCAACATAGAGTAATATAACAAATGCAATATGCAAGTATGTAGGAATCAATGCACAGTTCACGCAAGTGTTTGCTTTTTGAGATGGAGAGAAATCGGTGAACTGACTCAACATAAAAGTAAAAGAAAGGCCCTTCGCAGAGGGAAGCATTGATTGCTATATTTGTGCTAGAGCTTTGGTTTTGAAAACATAAAGAGAGCATAAAAGTAAAATTTTGAGAGGTGTTTGTTGTTGTCAACGAATGGTAGTGGGCACTCTAACCCCCTTGCTAGACAAACCTTCAAAGAGCGGCTCCCATGAAGGACGTTATCTCTACCAGCAAGGTAGATCATCCCTCTTCTCTTTTGTTTACACATGTATTTTAGTTTTATTTATGGATGACACTCCTCCCAACCTTTTGCTTACACAAGCCATGGCTAACCGAATCCTCGGGTGCCTTCCAACATTCACATACCATGAAGGAGTGTCTATTTGCAAAATTAAGTTGCTTACTGATGAATCAGAGCAAAACATGTGAAGAGAATTATTAATGAACGTTGATTAATTGGGGGCTGGGAACCCCGCATGACTCTTTTTGCAAAATTATTGGATAAGCGGATGAAGCCACTAGTCCATTGGTGAAAGTTGCCCAACAAGAATGAAAGATAAACACCACATACTTCCTCATGAGCTATAAAACATTGACACAAATCAGAGGTGATAAATTTTGAATTATTTAAAGGTAGCACTCAAGCAATTTACTTTGGAATGGCGGAGAAATACCATGTAGTAGGTAGGTATGGTGGACACAAATGGCATAGTGGTTGGCTCAAGGATTTTGGATGCATGAGAAGTATTCCCTCTCGATACAAGGCTTAGGCTAGCAAGGTTTGTTTGAAACAAACACAAGGATGAACCGGTGCAGCAAAACTCACATAAAAGACATATTGTAAACACTATAAGACTCTACACCGTCTTCCTTGTTGTTCAAACTCTTTACTAGAAATTATCTAGACCTTAGAGAGACCAATTATGCAAACCAAATTTTAGCAAGCTCTATGTATTTCTTCATTAATAGGTGCAAAGTATATGATGCAAGAACTTAAACATGAGCACAACAATTGCCAAGTATCACATTATCCAAGACATTTTACCAATTACTACATGTAGCATTTCCCGTTTCCAACCATATAACAATTAACGAAGCAGTTTCAACCTTCGCCATGAACATTAAAAGCTAAGAACACATGTGTTCATATGAACCAGCGGAGCGTGTCTCTCTCCCACACAAGCATTTATTCAAACAAAAAACAAAAAACAAAAACAAACAGACGCTCCAAGTAAAGTACATAAGATGTGACCGAATAAAAATATAGTTTCAAGGGAGGAACCTGATAAATTTGTCGATGAAGAAGGGGATGCCTTGGGCATCCCCAAGCTTAGATGCTTGAGTCTTCTTGAAATATGCAGGGATGAACCACCGGGGCATCCCCAAGCTTAGAGCTTTCACTCTTCTTGATCACGTTGTATCATCCTCCTCTCTTGACCCTTGAAAACTTCCTCCACACCAAACTCGAAACAAACTCATTAGAGGGTTAGTGCATAATTAAAAATTCACATGTTCAGAGGTGACACAATCATTCTTAACACTTCTGGACATTGCCCAAAGCTACTGGAAGTCAATGGAACAAAGAAATCCATCCAACACAGCAAAAGAGGCAATGCGAAATAAAAGGCAGAATCTGTCAAAACAGAACAGTCCGTAAAGACGAATTTTAAAGTGGCACCAGACTTGCTCAGATGAAAATGCCCAAATTGAATGAAAGTTGCGTACATATCTGAGGATCACGCACGTAAATTGGCAGATTTTTCTGAGTTACCTACAGAGAATTAGGCCCAGATTCGTGACAGACAGAAATCTGTTTCTCCGCAGTTCTCCAAATCTAGTATCAACCCTACTATCAAAGACTTTACTTGGCACAACAATGCAATAAAATAAGATAAGGAGAGGTTGCTACAGTAGTAACAACTTCCAAGACTCAAATACAAAATAAAACTACTGTTACAAAATAAACACATGGGTTATCTCCCAAAAAGTTCTTTCTTTATAGCCATTAAGATAGGCTCAGCAATTTTAATGATGCTCTCCCAAGAAATAGTAGTTGAAGCAAAAGAGAGCATCAAGAAGCAAATTCAAAACAAATTTAAATCTAACCCACTTCCTATGCATAGGAATCTTGTAAATAAACAAGTTCATGAAGAGCAAAGTAACAAGCATAGGAAGATAAAACCAGTGTAGCTTCAAAAATTTCAGCATATAGAGAGGTGTTTTAGTAACATGAAAATTTTTAAAACCATATTTTCCTCTCTCATAATAATTTTCAGAGACATCATGAACAAACTCAACAATATAAGTATCACATAAAGCATTCTTATTCACATGCATAAAAGTATCATTACTCTCCACATAAGCATAATCAATTTTATTAGTTGTAGTGGGAGCAAATTCAACAAAGTAGCTATCATTATTATTCTCATCATCAAATATAGGAGGCATATTGTAATCATAATCAAATTTATCCTCCATAACAGGCGGTACTAAAAGACCAATATCATTATAATCATCATAAATAGGAGGCAAAGTATCATCAAAGTAAATTTTCTCCTCAATGCTTGGGGGACTAAAAATATCATGCTCATCAAAGCCAGCTTCCCCAAGCTTAGAATTTTCCATATCATTAGCAACAATGGTGTTCAAAGCGTTCATACTAATATGTTCCATAGGTTTTTTAATTTTCGCATCAAACCATCCATATCTTAAATCAGGAAATAGAATAAGAAGCTCATTGTTGTCCATTATGCCTAACTAGTGTAAACAAGAAACAAAAAGATGCAATTGCAGGATCTAAAGGAAATAGCTTCGAGCACACACACAACGGCAACAGAAAAGTACTTAGTTACCTGGGACCGGAGTATGAGTGCCTTTTACCTTTCCTCCCCGGTAACGGCGCCAGAAAAGTGCTTGATGTCTACGGGTGCTTCTATTCTTGTAGACAGTGTTGGGCCTCCAAGAGCAGAGGTTTGTAGAACAGCAGCAAGTTTCCCTTAAGTGGATCACCCAAGGTTTATCGAACTCAGGGAGGAAGAGGTCAAAGATATCCCTCTCAAGCAACCCTGCAACCACAAAGCAAGAAGTCTCTTGTGTCCCCAACACACCTAATAGGTGCACTAGTTCGGCGAAGAGATAGTGAAATACAAGTGGTATGAATGAATATGAGCAGTAGTAACGGCGCTAGAAAAGTGCTTGCTGGCGTGCAGTTGATGGTAGTAATATTGCAGGCAGTATAAATGCAGTAAAACAGTAAACAAGCAGCGATAGCAGTATTTAGGAACAAGGCCTAGGGATCATACTTTCACTAGTGGACACTCTAAACATTGATCACATAACAGAATAAATAGATAGATGCTAGACTCTACACCCTCTTGTTGGATGATGAACACCAATAACTGTGTAGGATTACACGAACCCTCAATGCCGGAGTTAACAAGCTCCACAATATTCAATGTTCATATTTAAATAACCTTAGAGTGCATAACAGATCAACATAACCAAACCAAGTACTAACATAGCATGCACACTGTCACCTTCACACTACGAAAGGAGGAATAGATCACATCAATACTATCATAGCAATAGTTAACTTCATAATCTACAAGAGATCACAATCATAGCCTACGCCAAGTACTACACGATGCACACACTGTCACCATTACACCGTGCAGGAGGAATAAACTACTTTAATAACATCACTAGAGTAGCACACAGATATATTGTGATACAAAACACATTGCAATCATAAAGAGATATAAATAAGCACTTCACTATGCCATTCATAACAGTGAATAAGTATTCTGTGAAATATAGCCTAAGAGACCCACACGGTGTACACACTGTCACCTTTACACACGTGGGACAAGGAGTCTCCGGAGATCACATAAGTAAAATCCACTTGACTAGCATAATGACATCTAGATTACAAGCATCATCATATGAATCTCAATCATGTAAGGCAGCTCATGAGATTATTGTATTGAAGCACATAGGAGAGAGATGAACCACATAGCTACCGGTACAGCCCCGAGCCTCGATGGAGAACTACTCCCTCCTCATGGGAGACAGCAGCGTTGATGAAGATGGCGGTGGTGTCGATGGAGGAGCCTTCCGGGGGCACTTCCCCGTCCCGGCGGCGTGCCGGAACAGAGACTCATGTCCCCCAGATCTTGGCTTCGCGATGGCGGCGGCTCTGGAAGGTTTTCTCTGGTTTCGTCAAACGTGGTAGGGTTTTCGTGACGGAGACTTTAAGTAGGCGGAAGGGCAAGGTCGGTGGAGTCCTGGTGGGGCCACACACTAGGCCGGCGCGGCCAGGGCTTGGGCCGCGCCGCCCTACTGTGTCCCCACCTCGTGGCCCCACTTCGTTTCCCCTTCGGACTTCTGGAAGCTTCGTGGAAAAATAGGACCCTGGGCGTTGATTTCGTCCGATTCCGAGAATATTTCCTTACTAGGATTTCTGAAACCAAAAACAGCAGAAAACATCAACTGGCCCTTCGGCATCTCGACAATAGGTTAGTTCCGGAAAACGTATAATAATGACATAAAGTATGCATAAAACATGTAGATATCATCAATAATGTGGCATGGAACATAAGAAATTATCGATACGTCGGAGACGTATTAGGCACAAAGGTAAAGAAGCGAACCTATCATCGAACGGTAGAGCTTGGATCCACCTCCTTGCCGGTCTCGTCAAGGGAGAGTTGACACTTGAGATGCATCGGAGTTCCAATGCCTTTGGCATCCTTCATGTCAAAGCGCTTGAGCATGTCTTGGAGGTACTTCGCTTGATTGATGAAGGTGCCTTGTCGCATTTGCTTGATCTCGAACCCAAGGAAGTACTTGAGTTCACCCATCATTGACATCTCAAACGGATGGACTCAAGCCTTGCAACAGGTGCAAAGGTTTCACCAAAGTCCACGCCTTCAACTTGAGAATAGCCTTGTGCCACCAATCTTGCTTTGTTGCGGATGACGATGCCATGTTCATCTTGCTTGTTCTTGAAGACCCATTTGGTGCTGATAACATTGCGGCAATGATCGGGTCGCTTCATGAGAGTCCACACATCATTCCTCTTGAAGTTGTTGAGTTCCTCTTGCATTGCAATCAACCAATCGGGATCTTCAAGCGCATCATTAACCTTGAGTGGTTCCACCATAGAGACAAAGGCGTGGTGCTCACAAAAGTTTGCTAGTTGCCTCCGGGTGGTTACTTTGCTCTTTAGATCACCAATGACATTACGAAAAGAATGGGACTTTAGGCGCAAGTGTCTTGTAGTAGGATCTTCACGGCGAGTATCTGCTAAAGGAGTAGATTCTTGTAGGTCCTCTTGGCTTTCATCACGGTTTAGGTCCTCGCCTTGACCTTCATTGTTTTTGAAAGGTGCATCATCATCATCATCATGAGAGCCGGATGACTCGGGGGTACTAGGAATGGGATTGTCCATAAAGATCATCCCCGAGCAATTCGGAGAAGAACTTGAAGCTTGGCCTTGGTCACTTGATGTTGGTTGTTGAGGTAGATGAGCTTGTGGTAGATGTTGTTCTTGAGCTTGTTGTGGTGAGCTTCCACTTGATTGTTGTTGTAGTTGTTGAGGTTGTATTTGAGGTTGTTGTAGAGGTTGGCTTGCACTTGTATGATCAACGGAAGAAGCTTGGCCTTGTGGTGTAGATGGCTCCACTTGGGTGGAACTTGGTCCTTCCCCAGTACTCATAGAAGGTAGCTCTTGAGGTCGGCGAATGCCAACACCCATCCTTCCTATGGCATCCGGGGGAATTGCATCTCCTTTCTCACAAGAAGCACTTCGCTCCTCCAAAGATCTATCATCTTCATCGAATGTCACATCACAAGATTCTACAACTCGCCCATTTGACTTGTTGAAGACTCTATAGGCGTGAGAATCCGTAGCATAGCCAACAAAAATTCCTTCTTGAGCTCTTGAATCAAACTTGGATAGACGTGTGTCTTTGACAAGCACATAGCATTTACATCCGAAGACCTTGAAATATGACACATTGGGCTTGTTGCCTGTGAGAATCTCATATGGTGTCTTCTCTAGACCTTTGAGAAAGTAGAGACGATTAGTAGCATGGCATGCGGTAGAGATAGCTTCCGCCCAAAATTGTAGTTAGACTTATACTCCATCATCATGGTCCGAGCGGCTTCGATCAAGGTTCGATTCTTCCTTTCGGCGACCCCATTTTGTTGGGGAGTATATGGCGTGGAGTATTGATGTTGGATTCCTTCTTCGCCGAGGAAGTCATCCAAGGTGTAGTTCTTGAACTCCGTTCCATTGTCGCTCCTTATTGCGAGGATCTTGGTGTCGTACTTGCATTGAACTTGATTGGCAAACTCCATCATGGTCCGTTGAGTCTCACTCTTGTACTTGAAGAAGAATACCCAACAATAGCATGAATAATCATCAACAATGACAAGGCAATACTTCTTTCCTCCAAGACTTTCATGAGACGGTGGACCGAAGAGATCAACATGTAGGAGCTCCAAGCATTTTGTGGTAGAGATGATTGTCTTGGCCTTGTGAGGAGCTCCATGCATTTTTCCTTGTACGCAAGCCCTACAAACACGATCATTGCAAAATGAGACATCTTCTTTTAGTCCAAGAATGTGGCCACCCTTGTGGAGACTTTGCAAAGTCCTCATGTTGACATGGTCTAGTCGGCGATGCCATAACCAACCCTTGTCACCTTTGGCGAATTGGCAAAGAGCGGAAGATGTTGTCTTTCTGGAGAAATCAACAACATACAATCCGTTCTCTACATATCCAACAAAGGCTACACGGAATGTCTTGCTCCACAAGAGGACCACCATATGTTCATCAAAGAAAGTACATAGTCCCATACGAGCAATTTGATGAACGGAGAGTAAATTGTAACCAAGGGTCTCTACAATGAGGACATTCACAAGTGAGATGTCGGGTGTTACCACCACCTTGCCAAGACCCAATACCTTAGAGCACGTGTTGTCGCCATATGAAATGGTAGAGTGAGAAGGCTCGAGGTCGACAACAATATTCTTTCTTACGGTCATATGACTGGTGGCTCCACTATCAACCACCCACTTAGCGCCACCGAAAGCATAGTCCTACAAGGAATCAAGTCTTGGATTTAGGTACCCATTTTTTAATGGGTCCTATCATGTTAGTAACAAGGGGTTTGGGAACCCAAATAGTCCAATCAACATTGTCCTCTTGAGGACCAATAAAGTGAGCACGAATATGTCCATAGTAATCAACAAAAAGAACATGAGAGGGGTTGTTAGAGCCGGCGAAACCCTTCGAGGCGGAGTTGAATACTCCATCCCTTCTTGAGCTTGCATCACTTTCCTCATGGTTGATCTCCATGTTCTCCTTGTTCTTCTTCTTCTTGGTCCTCCTATTCCTCTTTCTCTTTGGCTTGGTAGCGACTCCTCCTTCATTACAAGAGCCCTCTTTGGCTCCATCTTTGGCTTCAATGACTACTTCCAAGTACTTGGCTTGAACTTGGAGTCTATCAATTTTTTCCTTCAAACGATTGACTTCATCTTCATGCTCCGGGTGAGGGTGAGTGATATCAAACACTTGGACTTCCTTTGCCTTGTTCACCCAGAAATGTTCCATCAAAGCTTCTTCTTGGAGAGAGTTCATCTTCATGAGTAGACGCTTGTCACTCTCCATCTTGGCAATGTCACTTTCATGGGTGCAACATGCACGGTCCTTGCTCAAGGGAAAGTACTCCTTCAATGCTTCCTCTTGCATGGAATTGACCTCCATGAGTTTGGCTTCGCTTCTCTTCAAGGTGGCTATCTCTGCCTCATGATCACAACAAGTGACCTTCTCTTTACTCATGCGGAGGCATTCCATCAAAGACTCTTCTTGCATGCTAATCAAACTCAATAGCTTGGCCTTGGTGGTCTCAAGAGTGGAAATTTCTTCTTCATGATTGCAACATGAGGTCTTCTCCTTGCACAAGCGGTAATACTCATCCAAGGCTTCTTCTTGAAGAGCATTGACCTCCAAGAGAAGAGCATTGTGCTTTCTCAAGGAAGCAACTTGATCAACAAGCTCGTCATGGCAAGAGATGGGGTCTTCCTCATCTTTCTCCTTGTTGGTTTCCTCGAGAGAAAGCATCTTCTTCTTGAGCTCACCCATCGAACCAAGAGCATGATCTCGGTTCTTGGTGAGTTGGGAGATAATAGCATTGTTGGAGTCTTCAAGGGTGATGACACTAGCTTCAAGATACATGCGCAAGTTTTGTTCCTCTTCAAGTGCTTGACTGAGAGAGGCAATCTCATTTGCCGCCTCCCTTTCAAGCCTCTCCTTCTCCTCTAAAAGGTCTTGAGCCGCACCAACTTGGGCCAAGAGAGCCCCAACATGAGTCTTGGTATCCCCTTGCATGTTAGTGAGAAAAGAATCCAAACCCACAATCTCACGCTTAATGGTGAAACTAGTGGCATCATCAATAGATAAGGCATTAGTTGAAGATGAGAGTTTGGAAGGGGGTTCTACCTCCGTGGATACCTTTACCATAAGGCAATGGGCGTTGTTGGTGATGAGGTTCTCATTAGGAGAGTCGAAGAGGGAGATAGAGGTAGTGGTAATGGCGATGGCGGCCACTCCCTCTCCTTCCTTGTTGGAGCTCTTGTCCTCATGTTCTTCATCCTCATCGGAGGAGTACTCTTCTCGAATGATAAAGGCTCTAGGCTTCTTGGTGAAGGAGACCTTGTCGTCATCGGGCTTGGAGCGGAACTTGGAGAATCCTTTGGAGAGTGACTTGAACTTTTCCTTGCGGACAAGCCTTCCACCATTATCTTCCCTTCTCTCAAAGATACAATCCGCGACAAAATGATTCTTGTCGCCGCAATTGTAGCATGTTCTCCCCCTTTGCCCCTCCCTTGGGCTCTTGGAGAAGCTTCTTGGGGAATCACGTGATCTTCTTGGTCTTGTTCTTCGGGACTTGTTTCCCTCCCAAAATTTCTTGGCGGCGAGAGCCATGTGCTCATGATAGTTGGTCTTGAGATAATCCGGACCCCACTCAATGGGATCCTCATCGCTTTCACTAGCCTCATGAACCTTCATCTTCAATGCAAGGTTGGGCTTGCGGGTGTTGTGGGCGCGAGCAACAAGATCCTCCGCATTCTTCTTGGAGATCTCCAAAGCGATGACTTCGCTAAGAACTTCATCGGATGTCATAGCACGGAAGGAGGCGTTTTGGCGGATGGCCGTCAACTTCACTTCCTCATAAGGGAGGAGAGTGTTGTAGAACTTGCGCTTGATCCAATGTTCATCCACAAACTTTGCTCCAAGATCTTGCATTTGTACGGCGAGAGCGATGAGGCGCCGATACATTTCTTCGGGGGTTTCTCCTTCATTCATGATGAAGTTGTCGGCCATGTTGTTCACTACATCAAAACGAGAGCTTTGGATGCTCTCATTTCCGAGGAAGAGCTTGTCGAGTTTATCCCATGCTTCCTTGGCGGTCTTGAGCGAGCAGATATGAGCGCGGTCCTTGGGCGTGACGGCCATGTGAATCATGTTGATAGCGTTGGCGTTGAGTTGGTAATCCACCACATCTCTTCTTGTCAAGATCTTTGGGTCTTGTGGTGAGTAGCCCTCCTCGATGATGCGCCAAAGCTCGGTAGATGCGCTGCGCACGTGAGAACGCATTAAGAATTGCCAATTTTCAAAGCTATTTGATTCAAGTAACGGTGGTGAACCATGCGACAAGATATGTGGCATAGGTATTGGAATGTTTATGGTGTAATAACTTGGTGGTGGAACCTCATGATTACCCCCTAGACGTTCCGCAACCGGTGTCTCATCCTTCCCCTTTGTTGAAGTGCCGGTCTCCCCAAGCCCTTCCTTTTGTGGATCTTCTGTCGATTGCGCGACAAAATCAACAAGAGGAAATTGGTTAACTTTTGGCGGGGGATCCTCGGCACTTGCCTTAGGATCTACGATAGGGGTTGGTTTTTGAGCAACCAACTCCATCATCATTGCCTTCATTTGGTTGACGATGGATGACTCCAATTTCTTGAGGTCATCCAACATAGCCATTGTGCTATCGACGGGAGATGATGGAGCGGGTGGCACAAGGGAAGGTGACCCATTCACAACCATCTCTTGTTCGGCCATTTCTTAGGCGGTAAAGCCCGAGCAAGAAAACCTTGCTCTGATACCACTTGAATGGATCGTAGCGAACAAGAGGGGGACGGGTGAATGGACGCTACGTCAAGTTTTAGTCTTTTTCAATTTTAACGGTGCAGAAGGTAAAGGTGATTGCTTTAGCGGTGTTGGTGTTCCTACAATGATCCTAGACAAGTGCAACAAGCAAAGGAACAAGCAAGATAGTAAGAGTAAGGAGCGGGACAACCGGATGGCGCAGAGACGAGGCGAGGTTTGTTTCCCGCAGTTCCTCTCACAAAAGAGAGTACATCTGCATTGAGGAGGTGCTAGCCTCACACAAGAGGCTAGGCGGCCACACCACGAAGGAAGGCCTCACCTTCTTCCTCGAGAGAGCTCCACAAAGGGGCTCCCCCTTCTCCACTATGGCACCGGTCGAGGCGGTGATTCCTTCACAAGGTTGGGGCGAGCTCCACACCACAAGGAGGCTCCCAACTACCTATGGAGCTAGCACAACACCAAGCTAGCCTCCATAGGTGCACTTTCTCCAAGATCCCACCATAGGAACCCTAACACCAAGATCGACTAAGGACTAGGAAGTATTGGTGAAATCTCTCTTGGTAGAACTATAGATCGGGGTCTCCTCCACCACTCCTCAAAATTTGGGCAAGATTGGTTGGATGGTTGGGGAGATCCTCAAGGTTTAAGCTCAGCAACAATGGAGGAGAGAGAGAGGAGAGATAAAATCGTGTTGGGGAAGAAGGGCCCTTTAAATAGGCCCCCCGAAATCCAACTGTTATCTGCAGTTTTTGCCTAAGCGGTACTACCGCTTTGGGAAGCGGTACTACCGCCCTAGATTCGAAATCCCACAGAACTTATCCACGTGGACACATAGCGGTACTACCGCTCGTGGTACCGCAATGGGGTCCAAACCTTACTGGATCCAAAGAGGTACCGAAGCGGTACCAGAGCGATACGGTCGTAACTTCGTTACGGTACTTAAGCGATACCTCGGGCGGTACTACCGCTCTCAAGCGGTACTACCGCTCAAGGTACCGTAAAGGTACCATAACCTGTTCTGAGGGACGAAACCAGCGCAGAACTCCAGAGCGGTACCATGGGGCGGTACTAGTAGGGGTAGCGGTACTACCGCTACTAGTACTGGTAGTACCGGCCTGACAAAAACTGCTCTCTCCTCTTTTCCTCTCCAACCATGTTACCTCGCGATACACACACAAAACCAGAAAACCTATAAGCTACGCTTCAGTCCTCCGATCTTGACGTGTCCAGCGAGATCACCGTGCACTTGCAAATCTAACAAGAATACTCAAAGAACACGGTGAGATTGTTCAAGTGTTGTCATCAAACACACAAAACCCGGGGATTAGACTTTGGTCTTTCAAACATGTTCATCATATCATCTATATGATTCATGCTTAACCTTTCGGTCTTCCATGTTCCGGGGCCATGTTTGTACATGCTAGGCTCGTCAAGTCAAACCCTAGTTTCCGCATGTGCAAATCTGGCTTGCACCCTTTGTATGCACACGTTGAGTCTATCACACCCGATCATCACGTGATGCTTCGAAACAACGAGTCTTAGCAATTGTGCTAACTAAGGACGAACACTTTATTATCTTGATCTTTAGTGAGAGGGATCATCTTATAATGCTACCGTCGCGATCTAAGCAATATAAGATGCATAAAAGGATTAACATCACATGCAATTCATAATGTGATATGATATGGCCCTTTAGTCTTTGCGCCTTTGATCTTCATCTCCAAGCACGAATATGATCTCCATCATCAACGGGCATGATCTCCATCATCGTCGGCGTAGCATCAAGGTCCATGGCACCGTCATCATGGTTGTTCACCACATGTAGCAACTATTACAACTACTTTGAAATAATACTACAACATGAAATATAAAGAGAACCATAGGGCTCCTGTCGGTTGCCACAATACAATAATGATCATCTCATACATATTCATCATCACATCATGGCCATATCACATCACCAAACCCTGCAAAAACAAGTTAGACGCCTCTAATCTGGTTTGCATATTTTACGTGGTTTAGGGTTTTCGAGTAAGATCCAATCTACCTACGAACATGAACCACAACGCTAATACTAGTGTTGTCAATTCAAATAGTAAATTGAATCAAAACTATGAGACAGACACGCGCAAAGCCACTTATGGAATACAAGTTGCATGTCGAGCGTGGAGCAAGTCTCATGAACGCGATCATGTAAAGTTAGCCCGGGCCGCTTCATCCCACCATACCGCAAGATGCAAAGTACATATAACAAGAGACAACAAAAGCATCAATGCCCACAAAACCATTGTGTTCTACTCGTGCAACCAATCTATGCATAGACACGGCTCTGATACCACTGTAGGGATTCATAGCATCGAAAACAAAAAATTCCTACCACGAGAATGAATAACAAGCCAAGATCTAATCTAGTAGATGGTAGCAACGAGGTGAAGATCAACATACCCTCGAAGATCGCTAAGCGTTAACGAGATAAATCTCGTGGTGGATGTAGTCGATCACTTGCCGCTTTCAAAAGCGCGTAGAAGATCTTGACGGTGCCATAGTCGGGCAGCACTGATACGTCCCAAACGTATCTATAATTTCTTATGTTCCATGCTACTTTTATGATGATACTCACATATTTTATACACATTATATGTCATTATTATGCATTTTCCGGCACTAACCTATTGACGAGATGCCGAAGAGCCAGTTGCTGTTTTCTGCTATTTTTGGTTTCAGAAATCCTACAAAGGAAATATTCTCGGAATTGGACGAAATCAATGCCTGATGGCGTGTAACTCACACGTTCGTTGGGAACCCCAAGAGGAAGGTATGATGCGCACAGTAGCAAGTTTTCCCTCAGAAAGAAACCAAGGTTTATCGAACCAGGAGGAGCCAAGAAGCACGTTGAAGGTTGATGGCGGCGGGATGTAGTGCGGCGCAACACCAGGGATTCCGGCGCCAACGTGGAACCTGCACAACACAACCAAAGTACTTTGCCCCAACGAAACAGTGAGGTTGTCAATCTCACCGGCTTGCTGTAACAAAGGATTAACCGTATTGTGTGGAAGATGATTGTTTGCGAAAACAAGAAACAAGTATTGCAGTAGATTGTATGCGATGTAAAGAATAGGACCGGGGTCCACAGTTCACTAGAGGTGTCTCTCCCATAAGATAAAAGCATGTTGGGTGAACAAATTACAGTCGGGCAATTGACAAATAGAGAGAGCATAACAATGCACATACATGTCATGATAAATATAGTGAGATTTAATTGGGCATTACGATAAAGTACATAGACCGCTATCCAGCATGCATCTATGCCTAAAAAGTCCACCTTCAGGTTATCATCCGAACCCCCTCCAGTATTAAGTTGCTAACAACAGACAATTGCATTAAGTATTGCGCGTAATGTAATCAGTGACTACATCCTCGAACATAGCACCGGCAACAGCACATCCATAACCTTAGAGGTTCTTGTCACCCCTCCAGATTCACGGAGACACGAACCCACTATCGAGCATAAATACTCCCTCTTGGAGTTACTAGCATCAACTTGGCCAGAGCCTCTACTAATAACGGAGAGCATGCAAGATCATAAACAACACATAGGTAATAACTTGATAATTAACATAACATAGTATTCTCTATCCATCGGATCCCGACAAACACAACATATAGAATTACAGATAGATGATCTTGATCATGTTAGGCAGCTCACAAGATCCGACAATGAAGCACAATGAGGAGAAGACAACCATCTAGCTACTGCTATGGACCCATAGTCCAGGGGTGAACTACTCACTCATCACTCCGGAGGCGACCATGGCGGTGAAGAGTCCTCCGGGAGATGAATCCCCTCTCCGGTAGGGTGCCGGAGGAGATCTCCAGAATCCCCCGAGATGGGATTGGCGGCGGCGGCGTCTCAGTAAGGTTTTCCGTATCGTGGCTCTCGGTACTGGGGGTTTCGCGACGGAGCCTATTTGTAGGCGGAAGGGCAGGTAAAGAGGCGGCACGAGGGGCCCACACCATAGGTCGGCGCGGCCAGGGCCAGGGCCGCACCGCCCTAGGGTGTGGCCACCTCGTGGCCCCACTTCGTCTCCTCTTCGGTCTTCTGGAAGCTTCGTGGCAAAATAGGACCCTGGGCGTTGATTTCGTCCAATTCCGAGAATATTTCTTTACTAGGATTTCTGAAACCAAAAACAGCAGAACAAAGAATCGGCTCTTCAGCATCTTGTTAATAGGTTAGTTCCAGAAAATGCACGAATATGACATAAAGTGTGCATAAAACATGTAGATATCATCAATAATGTGGCATGGAACACAAGAAATTATCGATACGTTGGAGACGTATCAGCATCCCCAAGCTTAGTTCTTCTCGTCCCGAGCAGGTAAAACGATAACAAAGATAATTTCTGGAGTGACATGCCATCATAACCTTGATCATACTATTTGTAAACATATGTAATGAATGCAGCGATCAAAACAATGGTAATGACATGAGTAAACAAGTGAATATAAAGCAAAGACTTTTCATGAATAGTACTTCAAGACAAGCATCAATAAGTCTTGCATAAGAGTTAACTCATAAAGCAATAATTCATAGTAGAAGCATTGAAGCAACACAAAGGAAGATTAAGTTTCAGCGGTTGCTTTCAACTTATAACATGTATATCTCATGGATAATTGTCAACATAGAGTAATATAATAAGTGCAATATGCAAGTATGTAGGAATCAATGCACAGTTCACACAAGTGTTTGCTTCTTGAGGTGGAGAGAAATAGGTGAACTGACTCAACATAAAAGTAAATGGAATGGTCCTTCAAAAAGGAAAGCATCGATTGCTATATTTGTGCTAGAGCTTTTATTTTGAAAACATGAAACAATTTTGTCAACGGTAGTAATAAAGCATATGAGTTATGTAAATTATATCTTACAAGTTGCAAGCCTCATGCATAGTATACTAATAGTGCCCGCACCTTGTCCTAATTAGCTTGGACTACCGGATCATCGCAATACACATGTTTTAACCAAGTGTCACAATGGGGTACCTCCATGCCGCCTGTACAAAGGTCTAAGGAGAAAGCTCGCATTTTGGATTTCTCGCTTTTGATTATTCTCAACTTAGACATCCATACCGGGACAACATGGACAACAGATAATGGACTCCTCTTTAATGCATAAGCATGTGGCAACAATTATTATTCTCATATGAGATTGAGGATATATGTCCAAAACTGAAACTTCCACCATGAATCATGGCTTTAGTTAGCGGCCCAATGTTCTTCTCTAACAATATGCATGCTTAACCATAAGGTGGTAGATCTCTCTTACTTCAGACAAGACGGACATGCATAGCAACTCACATGATATTCAACAAAGAATAGTTGATGGCGTCCCCAGAAACATGGTTATCGCACAACAAGCAACTTAATAAGAGATAAAGTGCATAAGTACATATTCAATACCACAATAGTTTTTAAGCTATTTGTCCCATGAGCTATATATTGCAAAGGCGAATGATGGAATTTAAAGGTAGCACTCAAGCAATTTACTTTGGAATGGCGGAGAAATACCATGTAGTAGGTAGGTATGGTGGACACAAATGGCATAGTGGTTGGCTCAAGGATTTTGGATGCATGAGAAGTATTCCCTCTCGATACAAGGTTTAGGCTAGCAAGGTTATTTGAAACAAACACAAGGATGAACGGTGCAGCAAAACTCACATAAAAGACATATTGTAAACATTATAAGAATCTACACCGTCTTCCTTGTTGTTCAAAACTCAATACTAGATATTATCTAGACTTTAGAGAGACCAAATATGCAAACCAAATTTTAGCATGCTCTATGTATTTCTTCATTAATGGGTGCAAAGCATATGATGCAAGAGCTTAAACATGAGCACAACAATTGCCAAGTATCACATTATCCAAGACATTATAGCAATTACTACATGTATCATTTTCCAATTCCAACCATATAACAATTTAACGAAGAAGAAACTTCGCCATGAATACTATGAGTAGAAACTAAGGACATACTTGTCCATATGCAACAGCGGAGCGTGTCTCTCTCCCATACAGTGAATGCTAGGATCCATTTATTCAAACAAAAACAAAAACAAAAACAAACCGACGCTCCAAGCAAAGCACATAAGATGTGACGGAATAAAAATATAGTTTCAGGGGAGGAACCTGATAATGTTGTCGATGAAGAAGGGGATGCCTTGGGCATCCCCAAGCTTAGACGCTTGAGTCTTCTTAGAATATGCAGCGGTGAACCACCGGGGCATCCCCAAGCTTAGAGCTTTCACTCTCCTTGATCATATTGCATCATACTCCTCTCTTGATCCTTGAAAACTTCCTCCACACCAAACTCGAAACAACTCATTAGAGGGTTAGTGCACAATAAAAATTAACATGTTCAGAGGTGACACAATCATTCTTAACACTTCTGGACATTGCATAAAGCTACTGTACATTAATGGATCAAAGAAATTAATCCAACATAGCAAAAGAGGCAATGCGAAATAAAAGGCAGAATCTGTCAAAACAGAACAGTTCGTAAAGATGAATTTTAAAATGGCACCAGACTTGCTCAAATGAAAATGCCCAAATTGAATGAAAGTTGCGTACATATCTGAGGATCACGCACGTAAATTGGCATATTTTTCTGAGCTACCTACAGGGAGGCAGGTCGGAATTCGTGACAGCAAAGAAATCTGAAACTGCGCAGTAATCCAAATCTAGTATGAACTTTTCTATCAACGACTTTACTTGGCACAATAAAACACAAAACTAAGATAAGGAGAGGTTGCTACAGTAGTAAACAACTTCCAAGACTCAAAATAAAAACCAAGTATTGTAGTAAAAACATGGGTTGTCTCCCATAAGCGCTTTTCTTTAACGCCTTTCAGCTAGGCGCAGAAAGTGTGTATCAAGTATTATCAAGAGATGAAGCATCGATATCATAAGCTCCCCCATCTGTAGTGGTACTAAGGGCTTTGTCAATTTTAGGCCTATAATAATATTTCTTTGGTTTAGGCACTTTAGAGACATACATAAACTTTTGCTCCTTACCCACATAAGCTTTTTCTCTAAACTTTATAGATGAAAAGGTTGAACCCAAGGTTCCCATAGCTTTTTCAAGCTCACCAATCCTATTGATTTGATCATCATGGACAACACAAGTTCCTAGGACACTAATTCTTTCATCAATTCCTCCTAAGGATTTATCAAGTTCATCAGTTTTATCAAGTAACATCTCCAATTTAGTTTCAACACACGGAAAATTTTTCTCTATGGTTTCCAATTTTTTCATAACATCCTCAAGAGAGATTTCAATTTTAGTTTCATTAACAGGTGGTGTTCCAAATAAACTCTAAATAATGCAACTAGCTTCTAAAGCGGGAGCGCCTAGGAAGTTACCTCCCGCGAGACAATCAAGAACATATCTATTCCAGCTAGAGATACCAACATAAAAATTCCTGAGTAGGATAGTGGTGGAGTGTTTCTTAGTGCAACTATTATGAGCATCACTAATTCTATACCAAGCATCTTTTAAACATTCTCCCCCTTGTTGCTTAAATGAACGAACTTCAACTTCAGGATTACTCATTTTAGCAGTAGTAAATAAAGCAAACTAGATAAAATAAATGAAAGTAAACTAATTTTTTTGTGTTTTTGATATAATGCAGCAAACAAAATAAAATAAAGCAAGACAAAAACAAAGTAAAGAGATTGGGAAGTGGAGACTCCCCTTGCAGCGTGTCTTGATCTCCCCGGCAACGGCGCCAGAAAAAGAGCTTGATGGCGTGTAACTCACACGTTCGTTGGGAACCCCAAGAGGAAGGTATGATGCGCACAGCAGTAAGTTTTCCCTCAGAAAGAAACCAATGTTTATCAAACCAGGAGGAGCCAAGAAGCACGTTGAAGGTTGATGGCGGCGGGATGTAGTGCGGCGCAACACCAGGGATTCTGGCGCCAACGTGGAACCTGCACAACACAACCAAAGTACTTTGCCCCAACAAAACAGTGAGGTTGTCAATCTCACCGGCTTGCTGTAACAAAGGATTAACCGTATTGTGTAGAAGATGATTGTTTGCAGAAAACAGTAAAACAAGTATTGCAGTAGATTGTATGCGATGTAAAGAATAGGACCGGGGTCCACAGTTCACTAGAGGTGTCTCTCCCATAAGATAAAAGCATGTTGGGTGAACAAATTACAGTCGGGCAATTGACAAATAGAGAGAGCATAACAATGCACATACATGTCATGATAAATATAGTGAGATTTAATTGGGCATTACGACAAAGTACATAGACCACTATCCAGCATGCATCTATGCCTAAAAAGTCCACCTTCAGGTTATCATCCGAACCCCCTCCAGTATTAAGTTGCTAACAACAGACAATTGCATTAAGTATTGTGCGTAATGTAATCAGTGACTACATCCTCGAACATAGCACCAATGTTTTATTCCTAGTGGCAACAGCACATCCATAACCTTAGAGGTTCTTGTCACCCCTCCAGATTCACGGAGACATGAACCCACTATCGAGCATAAATACTCCCTCTTGGAGTTACTAGCATCAACTTGGCCAGAGCCTCTACTAATAACGGAGAGCATGCAAGATCATAAACAACACATAGGTAATAACTTGATAATTAACATAACATAGTATTCTCTATCCATCGGATACCGACAAACACAACATATAGAATTACAGATAGATGATCTTGATCATGTTAGGCAGCTCACAAGATCCGACAATGAAGCACAATGAGGAGAAGACAACCATCTAGCTACTTCTATGGACCCATAGTCCAGGGGTGAACTACTCACTCATCACTACGGAGGCGACCATGGCGGTGAAGAGTCCTCCGGGAGATGAATCCCCTCTCCGGCAGGGTGCCGGAGGAGATCTCCAGAATCCCCCGAGATGGGATTGGCGGCGGTGGCGTCTCAGTAAGGTTTTCCGTATCGTGGCTCTCGGTACTGGGGGTTTCGCGATGGAGGCTATTTGTAGGCGGAAGGGCAGGTAAAGAGGCGGCACGAGGGGCCCACACCATAGGTCGGCGCGGCCAGGGCCTGGGCCGCGCCGCCCTAGGGTGTGGCCACCTCGTGGCTCCACTTCGTCTCCTCTTCGGTCTTCTGGAAGCTTCGTGGCAAAATAGGACCCTGGGCGTTGATTTCGTCCAATTCCGAGAATATTTCTTTACTAGGATTTCTGAAACCAAAAATAGCAGAAAACAGCAACTGGCTCTTCGGCATCTTGTTAATAGGTTAGTTCCAGAAAATGCACGAATATGACATAAAGTGTGCATAAAACATGTAGATATCATCAATAATGTGGCATGGAACACAAGAAATTATCGATACGTCGGAGACGTATCAATGCCCAGGGTCTTATTTTTGCACGAAGATTCCAGAAGACCGAAAGGATAACGAAGTGGGGCGACGAGGCACCGACACAACAGGGCGGCGCGGCCCAGGCCTTGGCCGCGTGGCCCTGGCGTGTGGGGTCCTCGCGTCGCCCCTAAACCTACCCTTCCGCCTACTTAAAGCCTTCGCCGCGAAACCCCCAGTACCGAGAGCCACGATACGGAAAACCTTACTGAGACGCTGCCACCGCCAATCCCATCTCGGGGGATTCTGGAGATCGCCTCCGGCACCCTGCCGGAGAGGGGAATCATCTCCCGGAGGGCTCTTCATCGCCATGATCGCCTCCGGATCGATGTGTGAGTAGTTCACCCCTGTACTTTGGGTCCATAGCAGTACCTAGATGGTTGTCTTCTCCTCATTGTGCTATCATGTTAGATCTTGTGAGCTGCCTATCATGATCAAGATCATCTATTTGTAATGCTACATGTTGTGTTTGTTGGGATCCGATGAATATTGAATACTATGTCAAGTTTATTATCAATCTATCATATATGTTGTTTATGTTCTTGCATGGCTCTGGCCAAGTTGATACTTGTGACTCCAAGAGGGAGTATTTATGCTCGATAGTGGGTTCATGCCTCCATTGAATCTGGGACAGTGACACAAAGTTCTAAGGTTGTGGATGTGCTGTTGCCACTAGGGATAAAACATCGATGCTTTGTCTAAGGATATTTGTGTTGATTACATTACGCACCATACTTAATGCAATTGTCTGTTGTTTGCAACTTAATACTGGAAGGGGTTCGGATGATAACCTGAATGTGGACTTTTTAGGCATAGATGCATGCTGGATAGCGGTCTATGTACTTTGTCGTAATGCCCTGATTAAATCTCATAGTACTCATCCTGATATATGTATGTGCATTGTTATGTGATACATCCCAAACGTATCTATAATTTCTTATGTTCCATGCTACTTTTATGATGATACTCACATGTTTTATACACATTATATGTCATTATTATGCATTTTCCGGCACTAACCTATTGACGAGATGCCGAAGAGCCAGTTGCTGTTTTCTGCTGTTTTTGGTTTCAGAAATCCTAGTAAGGAAATATTCTCGGAATTGGACAAAATCAACGCCCAGGGTCTTATTTTTCCACGAAGCCTCCAGAAGACCGAGGGAGATACGAAGTGGGGCCACGAGGCGACGCCACACTAGGGCGGCACGGCCCAGGCCCTGGCCGCGCGGCCCTAGCGTGTGGGCCCCTCGTGACGCCCCCGACTCTGCCCTTCTGCCTACTTAAAGCCTTCGTCGCGAATACCCCAGTACCGAGAGCCACGATACGGAAAACCTTCCAGAGACGCCGCCGCCACCAATCCCATCTCGGGGGATTCAGGATATCGCCTTCGGCACCCTGCTGGAGAGGGGAATCATCTCCCGGAGGTCTCTTCATTACCATGATCGCCTCCGGATCGATGTGTGAGTAGTTCACCCCTGGACTATGGGTCCATAGCAGTAGCTAGATGGTTGTATTCTCCTCGTTGTGCTATCATGTTAGATCTTGTGAGCTGCCTATCATGATCAAGATCATCTATTTGTAATCCTACATGTTGTGTTTGTTGGGATCCGATGAATATTGAATACTATGTCAAGTTGATTATCAATCTATCATATATGTTGTTTATGTTCTTGCATGCTCTCCGTTGCTAGTAGAGGCTCTGGCAAAGTTGATACTTGTGACTCCAAGAGGGAGTATTTATGAAGTGGGTTCATGCCTCCATTGAATCTGGGACAGTGATAGAAAGTTCTAAGGTTGTGGATGTGCTGTTGCCACTAGGGATAAAACATCGATGCTTTGTCTAAGGATATTTGTGTTGATTACATTACGCACCATACTTAATGCAATTGTCTGTTGTTTGCAACTTAATACTGGAAGGGGTTCGGATGATAACCTGAAGGTGGAATTTTTAGGCATAGATGCATGCTGGATAGCGGTCTATGTACTTTGTCGTAATGCCCTGATTAAATCTCATAGTACTCATCATGATATATGTATGTAAATTGTTATGCCTTCTTTATTTGTCAATTGCCCAACTGTAATTTGTTCACCCAACATCTGTTTATCTTATGGGAGAGACACCACTAGTGAACTGTGGACCCCGGTCCATTCTTTACATCTGAAATACAATCTACTGCAATTGTTCGTTACTGTTCTTCGCAAACAAACATCATCATCCACACTATACATCTAATCCTTAGTTTTCAGCAAGCCGGTGAGATTGACAACCTCACTGTTACGTTGGGGCAAAGTACTTTGATTGTGTTGTGCAGGTTCCACGTTGGCGCCGGAATCCCTGGTGTTGCGCCGCACTACACTCCGCCACCAACAACCTTCACGTGTTCCTTGACTCCTACTGGTTCGATAATCTTGGTTTCTTACTGAGGGAAACTTACTGCTGTGCGCATCACACCTTCCTCTTGGGGTTCCGAACGGACGTGTCGACTGCACGCCATCAAGTAAAAATTTTTGGCGCCGTTGCCGGGGAGATCAAGACACGCTGCAAGGGGAGTCTCCCACATCCAATCTCTTTACTTTGTTTTTGTCTTGCTTTACTTTACTTTATTTACTGCTTTGTTTGCTCTTTATATCAAAAACACAAAAAAATTAGTTGCTAGTTTTACTTTATTTACTGTCTTGTTCTCCATATGAAAAACACAAAAAAAATTAGTTACTTGCATTTACTTTATTTAGTTTGCTTTATTTACTACTGCTAAAATGGGTACTGTTGAGAATACTAAGTTGTGTGACTTCACTAGCACAAATAATAATGATTTCTTATGCACACCTATTGCTCCACCTGCTACTACAGCAGAATTCTTTGAAATTAAACCTGCTTTACTAAATCTTGTTATGAGAGAGCAATTTTCTGGTGTTAGTTCTGATGATGCTGCTGCCCATCTTAATAATTTTGTTGAACTTTGTGAAATGCAAAAGTATAAGGATGTAGATGGTGACATTATAAAATTAAAATTGTTTCCTTTCTCCTTAAGAGGAAGAGCTAAAGATTGGTTGCTATCTCTGCCTAGAAATAGTATTGATTCATGGACTAAATGTAAGGATGCTTTTATTGGTAGATATTATCCTCCTGCTAAAATTATATCTTTGAGAAGTAGCATAATGAATTTTAAGCAATTAGATAATGAACATGTTGCTCAAGCATGGGAGAGAATGAAATCTTTGGTGAAGAATTGCCCTACCCATGGACTAACTACTTGGATGATCATCCAAACCTTTTATGCAGGATTGATTTTTTCTTCGCGGAACCTATTGGATTCAACTGCTGGAGGTACCTTTATGTCCATCACTTTGGGGGCGGCAACAAAGCTTCTTGATTATATGATGACAAATTACTCTGAATGGCACACGGAAAGAGCTCCACAAGGTAAGAAGGTAAATTCTGTTGAAGAAACCTCCTCCTTGAGTGATAAGATTGATGCTATTATGTCTATGCTTGTGAATGGTAGATCTAATGTTGATCCTAATAATGTTCCTTTAGCTTCATTGGTTGCCCAAGAAGAACATGTTGATGTGAACTTCATTAGAAGTAATAATTTCAACAACAATGCTTATAGGAATAATTCTGGTAACAACTATAGGCCATATCCTTCTGCTAATGGTAATAGTTATGGTAATTCTTATGGGAATTCTTACAACAATAATAGGAGTGTACCCCTGGTCTTGAAGCTATGCTTAAAGAATTTATTAGTACACAAACTGCTTTTAACAAATCTGTTGAGGAAAAGCTTGATAAAATTGATATTCTTGCTTCTAAGGTTGATAGTCTTGCCTCTAATGTTGATCTTTTAAAATTGAAAGTTATGCCTAATAAGGATAATGACAATAAAATTGTTACTACAGCAAATGCCATCCAAGTTCGAATTAATGAAAATATTAGATTGATGGCTGAATTGCATGCTAGGTGGGAAAGAGAAGAAAACGAAAAACTTGCTAAAGAGAATAATGTAGCTAAAGTTTGGACTATCACCACCACTAGTAATGATAATGCTTCACATGTTGCTACACCCCCTACTATCAATGGTAAAATATTTGGTGTTGGCAATGTTTCTACTCCTAGTGCAAAGCGTGCAAAATTGCCTGAAACTGCTAAAACTGCTGAAATTGATAAAACTGCTGAAAATTTTCAAAATATTGGGGACAATGATTCCATTGCTGTAGATCATAATGGTTTAGATTTTGATGATTGTCACATCTCTGAAGTTATAAAGTTCTTACAAAAACTTGCTAAAAGTCCCAATGCTAGTGCTATAAATTTGGCCTTTACAAAACATATTACAAATGCTCTCAGAAAAGCTAGAGAGGAGAAACTAAAACTTGAAACTTCTATTCCTAGGAAGTTAGAAGATGGTTGGGAGCCCATCATTAAGATGAGGTTCAATGATTTTGATTGTAATGCTTTATGTGATCTTGGTGCAAGTATTTCTGTTATGCCTAAGAAAATTTATGATATGCTTGACTTGACCATTGAGAAACTGTTATTTGGATGTTAATCTTGCTGATAATGCTATAAAGAAACCTTTGGGGAGGATTGATAATGTTCGCATTATGGTTAACAATAACCTTGTCCCCGTTGATTTTGTTGTCTTGGATATTGAATGCAATGCATCTTGTCCCATTATATTGGGAAGACCTTTTCTTCGAACTGTTGGTGCTACCATTGATATGAAGGAAGGTAATATTAAATATCAATTTCCTCTCAAGAAAGGTATGGAACACTTCCCTAGAAAGAGAATGAAGTTACCTTATGATTATATTATTAGAACAAATTATGATGTTGATGCTTCGTCTCTTGATGTTACTTGATTCACACTTTCTGCGCCTAGCTGAAAGGCGTTAAAGAAAAGCGCTTATGGGAGACAACCCATTATTTTACTTCTGCACTTTTGTTTTATATTTGAGTCTTGGAAGTTGTTACTACTGTAGCAACCTCTCCTTATCTTTATTTTATTGCATTGTTGTGCCAAGTAAAGTCTTTGATAGTAAAGTCAATACTAGATTTGGATTACTGCGCAGGAACAGATTTCTTGCTATCACGAAATTGAGCCGCCCCTCCTGTATAAAATTTATACAAATCTGCCAATTTACGTGCGTGATCCTCAGATATGTACGCAACTTTCATTCAATTTGGGCATTTTCATCTGAGTAAGTCCAGTGCCTCTAAAAAATTCGTCTTTACGGACTGTTCTGTTTTGACAGATTCTACCTTTTATTTCGCATTGCCTGTTTTGCTATGTTTGATAGATTTCTTTGTTCCATTAACTTTCAGTAGCTTTGTGCAATGTCCAGAAGTGTTAAGAATGATTATGTCACCTCTGAATATATGAATTTTCAATTATGCACTAACCCTCTAATGAATTTGTTTTGAGGTTGGTGTGGAGGAAGTTTTCAAGGGTCAAGAGAGGAGGATGATACAATATGATCAAGAAGAGTGAAAAGTCTAAGCTTGGGGATGCCCCCGTGGTTCATCCCTGCATATTTTAAGAAGACTCAAGCATCTAAGCTTGGGGATGCCCAAGGCATCCCTTCTTCATCGACAACTTATCATGTCACCTCTAATGAAACTATATTTTTATTCCGTCACATCTTATGTGCTTTACTTGGAGCATCTGTTTGTTTTTGTTTTTGTTTTTCTTTGAATAAAATCGGATCCTAGCATTCTTTGTTCGGGAGAGATACACGCTCCGCTGTTTCGTATGAACACATATGTTCTTAGCTTTATCCTTAATGTTCATTGCGAAAGTTGAACTACTTCATTCATTGTTATATGGTTGGAAACGGAAAATGCCGCATGTGGTAATTGGTATAATGTCTTGAATAATTTGATACTTGGCAATTGTGGTGCTCATATAGATCATGTTTAAGCTCTTGCATCATGTACTTTGCACCTATTAATGAAGAACTACATAGAGCTTGTTAAAATTTGGTTTGCATGATTGGTCTCTAGAGTCTAGATATTTTCTGGTTAAGGTGTTTGAACAACAAGGAGACGATGTAAAGTCTTATAATTCTTGCAATATGTTCATATGTAAGCTTTGCTGCACCATTTTATACTTGAGTTTGCTTCAAACAACCTTGCTAGCCTGGCCTTGTATTGAGAGGAATTCTTCTCGTGCATCCAAATCCTTGAGCCAATAACCATGCCATTTGTGTCCACCTGTTATCACCAGAATTTGACCGAGTCAGAGGTGGGCCGCGATCAAGATGGACTTAAAGAAATATACATGGAAGAAATATGTGAATCGGCCTTTATATGCGAAGTTGGGCTAAATTGCCCATGTATCTGTAATATAGTAGATCGTATCTTAGATAGAGTTTTACCCGTGCACGGTTAGGTGCACGCTTAAAGTTAGAAAGTCCCCTGGACTATAAATATGTATCTAGGGTTTATGGAATAAACAACAACTCACGTTCAACCCAAACAAACCAATCTCGGCGCATCGCCAACTCCTTCGTCTCGAGGGTTTCTATCCGGTAAGCGACATGCTGCCTAGATCGCATCTTGCGATCTAGGCAGCACAAGCTCCACGTTGTTCATGCGTTGCTCGTACTGAAGCGTTTTTGATGGCGAGCAACGTAGTTATCATAGATGTGTTAGGGTTAGCATAGTTCTTCGTTTAAACATGCTAGCGTAGTGCAACCCTTGCATATCTAGCCGCCCTCACACCTATCTCAGGTGTGGGGGCGGCACCCCGCTTGATCATGGTTTAGTAGATCTGATCCGTTACGATTGCTCCTTGTTCCACAAGGATTAGTTTAATATCTGCAATAGTTAGGCCTTACAAAGGGGGGGAGGATCCAGCGGCACGTAGGGTGTCGTTCGCAAGTCCTAAACAGGATGTTCCGAGGATCAACTTTATGTTGGTTTTTAGGCCTTGTTTAGGATCGGCTTACGATCACCGTGCGTGGCCGCGAGGCCCAACCTGGAGTAGGATGATCCGATTATGCGGTGAAAACCCTAAATCGTCGTAGATCTAATTAGCTTTATCTTGATCAAGCAGGACCACCATATATTCGTGCACCCCGTACGAATCATGGGTGGATCGGCTCCTTGAGCCGATTCACAGGATAACCTGAGAGCCGATCGAGGCTTGTATTTAATGTTTACGTGTATGCCATGCAGGAAACTAAGCGAGGCATCTCCATCACCTTCCTGACCAGGTATAGGTCAGGTGGCACGCCCTTGCACTTCGCATCGGACGTGTGACCAGAAGAGCTTTGCGGGCCGTCGCTCGGAGGGGTCTCAGCCAGCCGCAGCTCTAGGCTCTTCCCGGCTCTACCGTGTTGACAGTCGCTGCCCGCCGGTGGGTTTTGGCAGTCAACACATTCTGGCACGCTCGGTGGGACCATCGTCTACATCAGCCACATCGCCATCTACATCTGAGATGGCGGACGGCACGCCAGTCACGTACGAGGGTCTGACGGAGGAGCTCAAGAAGAAGTATGACGAGATCAAAGTCACCCTCGAAGCCGACCTCATCGGCTCATATCACAGAACCCGTTCGCATGGCGTCAGGCGGAAGGGGTTCTCACCGGAAGGCGCACTCGATGAAGTGGACCTATCTGTCCCGTCGGAGGAACGCACCAGGGCCGTGCGCCAGGAGATTAGTGGCATGGTGACTCACTCATTGCGTCTCCATTCTGAGAGCCTGGTGAATACTCTGGAGCATGTCGCCGTTCGGATGATCAAGGAGGTCATGAAGAATCAGCACTCTCTATTAGAACCAGCTCTCGGGACCTACCGAGGAAAAGTGCCACTTCAGCCCCGTCTACCGTCGTCATTCACATCGGCGGCATCAGAAGTGCCTAATTCACCGTCGCGCGCCGTTGACAGAGTTAACGATACTTACCCTGGGAGGTGCCAACCAGGATGCTCGTTCAACGTCAACATGATAGAGCTGGGGCACCCCCCTGATGAAGATAGAGGCGAGGGCAACTGCTCTCATGGCGAAGATAAGGAAGGGGCTGCCCCATGCGATCGGCCCCGACACCGCCAAAACATCTTGGTGATGATCAAGGTAGAAGCCGATGCTAGCAATCGGCCCGTAGGATCCGTATCGCCTGCTCTCCCAGTATGTGGTGTCGACCTCACAGGTGACGGAAAGCTAGGGTATGGGTTTACATCAGCTGATGAGCTAGAGGAAGTCGACATCGGTCCTGGGGATAAACCGCGACCGACTTTTATCAGCAAGAAGTTAGATCCACAGCTCAGGGGGCAGATGATAGCCCTGTTAAAGGAATACCCAGATTGCTTTGCATGGGATTACACGGAGATGCCTGGGTTGGATAGGAGCATCATTGAGCATCGGCTCCCCCTTAAGAAAGGATTTCGGCCGTTCCAACAACGAGCACGTCAGATGAGGGCCGAAATTCTGGAAGAAGTCAAGAAAGAGATCGAGAAAATGTTGGCCGCCGGATTCATCAGGCCATGCAGATATGCTGAGTGGATCTCCAGTATCGTTCCGGTGGAGAAGAAGGACGGCCGATGGCGCGTGGCCATCGATTTCCGAGATCTTAACAGAGCCACTCCGAAGGACAAATATCCAATGCCCGTGGCGGAAACGTTGATAAATGCCGCTGCTGGCCACAAGGTGTTGAGCTTCATGGATGGCAACGCCGGTTATAACCAGATTTTCATGGCTCCGGAAGATATACACAAGACCGCATTCAGAGTACCAGGGGCAGTAGGCTTGTTTGAGTACGTGGTCATGACCTTTGGGTTGAAGAATGCTGGTGCAACGTACCAACGAGCCATGAATTATATATTTCATGATCTGATCGGCAAGTTGGTGGAGATCTATATCGACGACGTGGTAGTCAAATCTGTCTCCATGGAGGGACACTTGGATGATTTACGGCGCGTCCTAGACCGAACTCGGAAGTTCGGACTAAGAATGAATCCGAAGAAGTGTGCTTTTGGCGTGATGGCCGGTCAATTCCTGGGTTTTCTGGTTCACGAGCGGGGAATTGAGATCGGCCTACAAAGTCAGGAGGCGGTGCGTACCATGCAGCCGCCAACCACGAAGAAGGAGCTCCAACGTCTCATCGGCAAAATCAATTTCGTCCGACGATTCATCTCTAATCTGTCGGGGCGGATCGAGCCGTTCATGGCGCTGGTAAAAACTAAATCTGACGACGAGTTTCACTGGGGGGCGCTGGTAAAAACTAAATCTGACCAGAAGAGCTTTGCGGGCCGTCGCTCGGAGGGGTCTCAGCCAGCCGCAGCTCTAGGCTCTTCCCGGCTCTACCTTGTTGACAGTCGCTGCCCGCCGGTGGGTTTTGGCAGTCAACACCACCATACCTACCTACTACATGGTATTTCTCTGCCATTCCAAAGTACATTACTTGAGTGCTACCTTTAAAAATTCTATCCTTTGTCTTTGCAATATATAGCTTATGGGAAAATAGCCTTAAAACTATTGTGGTGAAGAATATGTACTTATGTGTCTTATTTCTTAATAAGTTGCTTGTTGAGCGGTAACTTTGTTTCTGGGGATGCCATCAACTTTTACCTTTGTTGAATATCATGTGAGTTGCTATGCATGTTCGTCTTGTCTGAAGTAAGGGCGATTTTCATGATCATATGGTTTGAGTATGCATATTGTTAGAGAAGAACATTGGGCCGCTAACTAAAGCCATGATTCATGGTGGAAGTTTCAGTTTGGACAATTAATCCTCAATCTCTTATGAGAATTTTAACTATTGTTGAATGCTTATGCATTAAAGAGGTGTCCATTATCTGTTGTCTATGTTGTCCCGTTATGGATGTCTAAGTTGAGAATAATCAAAAGCGAGAAATCCAATGCGAGCTTTCTCCTTAGACCTTTGTACAGGCGGCATGGAGGTACCCCTTTGTGACACTTGGTTGAAACATATGCTATGCAATGATAATCCATGTTAATACAAGCTAATTAGGACAAGGTGCGAGCACTATTGGTATACTATGCATGAGACTTGCAACTTATAGGATGTCTTATACATAACACATATGATTTATTACTACCGTTGACAAAATTGTTTCTTGTTTTCAAAATGAAAAGCTCTAGCACAAATATAGTAATCCATGCTTCCCTCTGCGAAGGGCCATTCTTCTACTTTATTGTTGAGTCAGTTTACCTATTCCTTCTATCCTAGAAGCAAACACTTGTATCAACTGTGTGCATTGATTCTTACATGTTTACCTATTGCACTTGTTATATTACTTTGTGTTGACAATTATCCATGAGATATATATGTTGAAGTTGAAAGCAACTGCTGAAACTTATATCTTCCTTTGTGTTGCTTGAAAGCTTTCTACTAAGAATTTATTGCTTTATGAGTAACTCTTATGCAAGTCTCATTGATGCTTGTCTTGAAAGTACTATTCATGAAAAGTCTTTGCTATATGATTCATTTGTTTACTCATTATCTTCACCATTGCTTCGAATCGCTGCATTCATCTCATATGCTTTACAATAGTATTGATCAAGATTATGATAGCATGTCACTTCAGAAATTATCTTTGTTATCGTTTACCTACTCGAGGGCGAGTAGGAACTAAGCTTGGGGATGCTTGATACGTCCCAAACGTATCTATAATTTCTTATGTTCCATGCTACTTTTATGATGATACTCACATGTTTTATACACATTATATGTCATTATTATGCATTTTCTGATACTAATCTATTGACGAGATGCCGAAGGGCCAGTTGCTGTTTTCTGCTGTTTTTGGTTACAGAAATCCTAGTAAGGAAATATTCTCAGAATCGGACGAAATCAATGCCCAGCATCCTATTTTTCCACGAAGCTTCCAGAACACCCGAGAGCCACTAGAGGGGAGCCCTGGTGGGCCCAGATGATAGGGCGGCGCGGCCAGGGCCTGGGCCGCGCCCCCCTATTGTGTCACCGCCTCGTCAGCCCTCCGACTCCGCCTCTTCGCCTATTTAAAGGTCCCTGACCGAAATCTTCGATACGGAAAAGCCACGGTACGAGAAACCTTCCACAGCCGCCGCCATCGCGAAGCCAAGATCTGGGGGACAGGAGTCTCTGTTCCGGCACGCCGCCGGGACGGGGAAGTGCCCCCGGAAGGCATCTCCATCAACACCACCGCCATCTTCATCACCGATGCTGTCTCCCATGAGGAGGGAGTAGTTCTCCATCGAGGCTAAGGGTTGTACCGGTAGCTATGTGGTTAATCTCTCTCCTATGTACTTCAATACAATGATCTCATGAGCTGCCTTACATGATTGAGATTCATATGAGTTTTGTATCACGATTCATCTATGTGCTACTCTTGTGATGTTATTAAAGTAGTCTATTCCTCCTTCATGGTGTAACAGTGACAGTGTGTGCATCATGTAAGTACTTGGCGTAGGCTATGATCATAATCTCTTGTAGGTTATGGAGTTAATTATTACTATGATAGTATTGATGTGATTTATTCCCCCTTCGTAGTGTGATGGTGACAGTGTGCATGCTATGTTAGTACTCGGTTTAAATTGCAAAGATCTATTATGCTCTAAAGGTTACTGAAATATGAATGTCGAATGTTGTGGAGCTTGTTAACTCCGGCATTGAGGTGCTCTTGTAGCCCTACACAACGAATGGTGTTCATTATCAAACAAGAGTATGTGTAGCACAAAGGAAGAGAACTTATTTATTTATGTGATCAATGTTGAGAGTGTCCACTAGTGAAAGTATGATCCCTAGGCCTTGTTTCCAAATACCGCAATCATCGCTTGTTTACTGTTTTACTGCATCTTTACTTCCTGCAATATTACTACCATCAACTGCACGCCAGCAAGCACTTTTCTGGCGCCGTTACTACTGCTCATATTCATTCATACCACTTGTATTTCACTATCTCTTCTCCGAACTAGTGCACCTATACATCTGACAAGTGTATTAGGTGTGTTGGGGACACAAGAGACTTCTTGTATCGTGATTGCAGGGTTGCTTGAGAGGGATATCTTTGACCTCTTCCTCCCTGAGTTTGATAAACCTTGGGTGATCCACTTAAGGGAAACTTGCTGCTGTTCTACAAACCTCTCCTCTTGGAGGCCCAACACTGTCTACAAGAATAGAAGCACCCGTAGACATCAAGCACTTTTCTGGCTCCGTTGCCGGGGAGGAAAGGTAAAAGGCACTCATACTCCGGTCCCAGGTAACTAAGTACTTTTCTGTTGCCGGTGTGTGAGTGTTCGAAGCTATTTCCTTTAGATCCTGCAATTGCATCTTTTTGTTTCTTGTTTACACTAGTAAGGCATAATGGAAAACAACAAAAATATGAGAGATCTTTATGAACTTTATCTTGAATTAGGACATGATGTGTTTGAAGAGAGAATTAAAAAACCCATGGAACTTTATATGCATGCTAATGGGAATGTTATTAATATGAATGTTTTGAACACCATTGTTGCTAATGCTATGGAAAATTCTAAGCTTGGGGAGGTCGGTTTTGATGAAAATGATCTCTTTAGCCCTCCGGGTATTGAGGAGAAAGTTTATGTTGATTATGATATGCCTCCCATATATGATGATTATAATGATAGTGGTCTTTTGGTGCCGCCTACTATGGAGGATAAAGCTTGTTATGATTATACTATGCCTCCTATATTTGATGATGAGAATAATAATGATAGCTACTTTGTTGAATTTGCTCCCACTACAACTAATAAAATTGATTATGCTTATGTGGAGAGTAATGATACTTTTATGCATGTGAATAAGAAAACTTTATGTGATAGTTACATTGTTGAATTTGTTCATGATGCCACTGGAAATTATTATGAGAGAGGAAAATATGGTTGTAGAAGTTTTCATGTTACTAAAACACCTCTCTATATGCTGAAATTTTTGAAGTTACACTTGTTTTATCCTTCTATGCTTGTTGCATCATGCTTCATGAATTTGTTTATTTACAAGATTCCTTTCCATAGGAAGCATGTTTGGCTTAAATTTGTTTTGAATGTGCTTCTTGATGCTCTCTTTTGCTTCAACTCTTATTTCTTGCGAGTGCATCATTAAAACTGCTGAGCCCATCTTAATGGCTATAAAGAAAGCACTTCTTGGGAGATAACCCATGTCTTTATTTTGTTACTGTTTTGTTGTGTCTTGGAAGTTGTTACTACTGTAGCAACCTCTCCTTATCTTTATTTTATTGCAATGTTGTGCCAAGTGAAGTCTCTAATAGAAGTTTGATGCTAGATTTGGATTTCTGCGCAGAAACAGATTTCTTGCTGTCACGAATTTGGGTATGATTCTCTGTAGGTAACTCAGAAAAATCTGCCAATTTACGTGAATGATCCTCAGATATGTACGCAACTTTCATTAGTTTTGAGTTTTCTGATTTGAGCAACGGAAGTACCTCTTAAAAATTCGTGTTTACTGGCTGTTCTGTTTTGAACGATTCTGTCTCTGTTTTTTGCATTCTCTCTTGTGGACTTTAAGTGAGGCTTTCTAGACGTGGAGAGCTGTAGCTAATGTGTTATTGAGTTCTTGCAATGTGTCACTATAGGGCCAAGGTGGATTAAAGTTTTTTGAGTACTAACCCCTCTAATGAAGTTTATGAGAAGTTTGGTGTGAAGGAAGTTTTCAAGGGTCAAGAGAGGAGGATGATATATGATCAAGAAGAGTGAAAAGTCTAAGCTTGGGGATACCCCCGTGGTTCATCCCTGCATATTTCAAGAAGACTCAAGCGTCTAAGCTTGGGGATGCCCAAGGCATCCCCTTCTTCATCAACTTATCAGGTTTCTTCTATTGAAACTATATTTTTATTCTGTCACATCTTATGTTCTTTACTCTGAGCGTCTGTGTGCTTTTATTTTTGTTTATGTTTGAATAAATTCGGATCCTAGCAATCCTTGTGTGGGAGAGATACACGCTCCACTTTTTCATATGAACACTCATGTTCTTCGTTTTACTTTTAATGTTCAATGACAAAAGTTGGAAGCTATTGCACTTATTGTTATTTGGTTGGAAACAGAAAATGCTTCATATTGTCTTGGATAATTTGATACTTGGCAATTGTTTTGAGCTCTCAAGTGGATCATGATTCATCTCTTGCATCATGTAGTTTAAACCTATTAGTGGAGAACTACCGTAGAGCTTGTTGAAATTGGTTTGCATGATCGGTCTCTCTAAGGTCTAGATATTTTCTGGTAGAAGTGTTTGAGCAACAAGGAAGACAATGTAGAGTTTTATAATGCTTGCAATATGTACTTATGTAAGTTTTGTTGTACCGGTTCATACTTGTGTTTGTTTCAAACAACCTTGCTAGCCAAAGCCTTGTACTGAGAGGAAATGCTTCTCGTGCATCCAAAATCTTGAGCCAAAACCTATGCCATTTGTGTCCACCATAACTACCTACTATGTGGTATTTTCTGCCATTCCAAGTAAATACTTCATGTGCTACCTTTAAACAATTCAAAACTTTATTATCTCCTATTTGTGTAAATGTTTTATAGCTCATGAGGAAGTATGTGGTGTTTTATCTTTCAATCTTGTTGGGCAGCTTTCACCAATGGACTAGTGGCTTCATCCGCTTATCCAATAATTTTGCAAAAAGAGCTGGCAGCGGGGTTCCCAGCCCCAAATAATTAACTTTCATTAATAATTCTCTTCACATGTTTTCCTCTGATTCATCAGTAAGCAACTTAATTTTGCAAATAGACACTCCGTCATGGTATGTGAATGTTGGAAGGCACCCGAGGATTCGGTTAGCCATGGCTTGTGTAAGCAAAAGGTTGGGAGGAGTGTCAACCATAAATAAAACTAAAATACATGTGTAAACAAAAGAGAAGAGGGATGATCTACCTTGCTGGTAGAGATAACGTCCTTCATGGGAGCCGCTCTTTGAAAGACTGTTTGGCAAGGGGGTTAGAGTACCCACTACCATTCGTTGACAACAACAAACACCTCTCAAAACTTTACTTTTATGTTCTCTATATGATTTCAAAACTTAAAAAGCTCTAGCACATGATTTAATCCCTGCTTCCCTCTGCGAAGGGCCTTTCTTTTACTTTATGTTGAGTGAGTTTACCTACTTCCTTCCATCTTAGAAGCAAACACTTGTGTCAACTGTGCATTGATACTTACATACTTGCTTATTTGCATTCATCATATTACTCTGTATTTACAATTATCCATGAGATATGCATGTTGAAAGTTGAAAGCAACCGCTGAAACTTAATCTTCCTTTGTGTTGCTTCAATGCCTTTACTTTGAATTTATTTCTTTATGAGTTAACTCTTATGCGAGACTTTTGATGCTTGTCTTGAAAGTACTATTCATGAAAAGTTTTGCTATATGTTATCTATTTGTTAGCAACTATAGATCATTGCCTTGAGTCACTGCATTCATCTCATATGCTTTATAATAGTATGATCAAGGTTATGTAAGTAGCATGTCACTACAGAAATTATTCTTTTTATCGTTTACCTACTCGAGGGCGAGCAGGAACTAAGCTTGGGGATGCTGATACGTCTCCAACGTACCTATAATTTCTGATGTTCCATGCTTGTTTTATGACAATATTTACATGTTTTGCTTACACTTTATAATGTTTTTATGCGTTTTCCGGAACTAACCTATTAACAAGATGCCAAAGTGCCAGTTCCTGTTTTCTGTTGTTTTTGGTTCCAGAAAGGCTGTTCGGGCAATATTCTCGGAATCGGACGAAATCAACGCCCAGAACCTTATTTTTCCCGGAAGCTTCCAGAAAGCCAGAGTGGGACCAGAGGGGTGCCCTGGGGGCCCCACACGTGGTGGCGGCGCGGCCCAAGGGGGGGCGCGCCCCCCTAGTGTGAGGAGGCCCCGTGGCCCCTCCGACTTCGTATCTTTGCCTATTTAAGCCGTCTCGACCTAAAACATCGATACCAATTGACGAAACTCCAGAAAGACTCCAGGGGCGCCGCCGCCATCGCGAAACTCCGTTTCGGGGGACAGAAGTCTCTGTTCCGGCACCCTGCCGGGACGGGGAAGTGCCCCCGGAAGCCATCTCCATCAACGCCATCGCCTCCATCATGCTCCGTGAGTAGTTCCCCCATGGACTACGGGTTCTAGCTGTAGCTAGTTGGTATCATCTCTCCTATGTACTTCAATACAATGATCTCATGAGCTGCCTTACATGATTGAGATTCATATGATCTAATCGGTGTTGTGTTTGTTGGGATCCGATGGATTGTTACATTATGATTAGTCTATCTATAAAGTTTGTGAAGTTATTATTGCTGCAATCTTGTTGTGTTTAATGCTTGTCACTAGGGCCCGAGTGGCATGATCTTAGATTTAAGCTCTATACTTATTGCTTAGATTGTATCTACAAGTTGTTTGCACATGTCTATGTCCGGAACCCGAGGCCCCAGTGACAAAGAATCGGGATAACTGGAGGGGAAGGCTTAGATATGAGGATCACATGTTTTCACGGAGTGTTAATGCTTTGCTCCGGTGCTCTATTAAAAGGAGTACCTTAATTTCTAGTAGATTCCCTAGAGGCCCGGCTGCCACCGGCTGGTAGGACAAAAGATGTTGTACAAGTTTCTCATTGCGAGCACGTATGACTATATATGGAAAACATGCCTACATGATTAATAATCTTGATGTTCTGTCTTAATGCTAATTCAATCCTATCAATTGTCCAACTGTAATTTGTTCACCCAACACTTGTTATTGGAGAGTTACCACTAGTGTAGATAGCTGGGAACCCCAGTCCATCTTTCATCATCATATACTCGTTCTACATGTCATTGGAAGTAGTATCAACTATTTTCTGGTGCCATTGCTCTCATATTACTGCTCATCGCTGCCGTGTTATCACATTATTGCTCTCATATCACTGCTACTTTCATATCACCCCTGTTACTAGTGCTTTTCCAGGTGCAGCTGAATTGACAACTCAGTTGTTAAGCCTTATAAGTATTCTTTACCTCCCCTTGTGTCGAATCAATAAATTTGGGTTTTACTTCCCTCGAAGACTGTTGCGATCCCCTATACTTGTGGGTTATCACGTATCTTTAGATCGTAAATTTAACTAACATAATATATATGAATTACACTATACAAAAATTATGTCATTATAAAAGTAGAACATTGAAGTTTTGTAATAATATATGTTTTGTAATATGTGCTGTTTATTAGATTAGTTAAATTTACGACCTAGAGATGCGTGGAGGTTTATAGTGGACAGTGCTAGAAATTCTCCGGAGGCTCGGAGTTTTCCAGTCCCTGCTTGCATGCATGACACGTGTCCATTTTCACCTAAAATCCAGATTTTGCTTCGTCGCAACAAAAAACCTCCCGCTTTTGCTTCATTGAAACAAAAAACATTTCGACTAAAAATAGAAGGAGAGTTGCCAGAAAACTGTTCAGACTATGCTTCGTCGCAGCCAAAAAAACTCCCGCTTTTGCTTCATTGAAGCAAAAAAGGGTCCGCCTAGAAGTGAAAATGAAAACTCGCTGGAGATAGAACCTCGAAAGTAGCAGAGCCACTTAACATTTGTATCACAAAAGATATACAACTGTAGCATCGTGAAACTCCTCGCCCGCACACCACCGACAGCATTCCAACTACGACTGGTAGCACCGTCACTTTTTTGTAGCTCTGCCACTGACTGGTTGCGGTGACCCAACATACCACTGCATTTTGTAGTATACAAGTCGTTGATATAGCATTCATGAAGGGACTTCTTCACAAATATCACATCCCTCGGAGTGGTACAACAGAAATATTGCAAGTCATAACACTCTAGATTATATTACAAACATGGTTCTTAACAAGTTGTCATTCTCACAGGTCTGATGAGAACACCCTACGATATTACTTAAGTATCATTACAACTCAATCTTAAAAGTCATGACGAGCTCAGCTAACAATCAATCTTCTTTTCATAAATACATCATCAAAATTATGATCTCCAGCGTGGTAACATAGAAAATGAGAAAGATTAAGAGAACCTCGAAGAATAAGATGGATGTTTGTGGTAATTAGGAGCTAATGTGGAATGGAGGGCAACTAACATGACGCAAAGTGCTCAAACATGCAACCACCAGCATTCCAAAGCCATCAGCATTTTTCTCGGCACAATTATCCAGATGACCAGTTGCACCACAAGATGCAAATGGCTCTAACATGCAACCAACATCATTCCAAAGGCAAGACATAACTAAGCATCAGCACAACAATACCTAGATTATACTTAATTACGGAACTTAGTTCCACACAGATTCACAAAATAAGACCATCAATATAATAGATGATCACACTAGGTAAATAACTTAGTTCAACACCATAACTAACTTAGTTCAACACTCATTACTGACATTGTTCAACACCATAAAGCAAAAGCAACACCATCACATCAGTCCACAACATCTAGGCATCATCCTCGAGAGCGAGCACCATCAGCAGTGCAGCATGCTCTGCCCTAATCTACTTAGAGGTGCCAGAGGTGGATAGCTCCTCGGCATGCTGCCTCAGATTAACAAGCATGCCACCCTGATACGTCTCAAACGTATCTATGATTTCTTATGTTCCATGCTAGTTTTATGACAATACTCACATGTTTTATATACACTTTATATCGTTTTTATGCATTTTCCGGAACTAACCTATTAACAAGATGCCGAACTGCCAGTTCCTGTTTTCTGCTGTTTTTGGTTTCAGAAATTCTACACATGAAATATTCTCGGAATTGGACCCCACGAAGACGGAAGTCAATATTTTGCCGAGACGGACCCGGAGAGCCAGAGAAGGGCCGGAGGGGGGCCAAGGGGGCCCCACACCATACCTGGGCGCGGGCCCCTCCCTGTCCGCGCCACCAGGTGGGGAGGCCACCCCCTGGCTCCTCCGACTCCGCCCTTTCGCCTATATATTCTGTCCGTCGCGAAAACCCTAACACGATCGACGATATTCCACGAAGAGTTCCGTAGCCGCCGCCATCGCGAAGACAAGTTTCAGGGGACAGAAGTCTCTGTTCCGACACGCCGTCAGGACGGGGAATCGCCCCCGGAGCCATCTCCATCGACTCCATCGCCATCTTCATCGCCGTTGCTGTCTCCCATGATGAGGAGGGAGTAGTTCTCCCCCGAGGCTGAGGGCTCTACCGGTAGCTATGTGGTTCATCTCTCTCTCCCATGGTGTGATCTTTATGTGATCATGAGCTTTGTATCACTATTAATCTATGTGCTACTCTAGTGATGTTATTAAAGTAGTCTATTCCTCCTCCATGATGTAAAGTTGACAGTGTGTGCATCATGTAGTACTTGGCGTAGGTTATGATTGTAATCTCTTGTAGATTATGAAGTTAACTATTACTATGATAGTATTGATGTGATCTATTCCCCCTTTCGTAGCTATTGGTGACAGTGTGTATGCTATGTTAGTACTCAGTCTAAATTGCAACGGTCTATTATGCACTCTAGAGGTTACTTTAATATGAACTCCGGACGTTGTGGAGCTTGTTTACTCCGGCTTGAGGTGTGCTTTTGTAGCCCTACACAATGAATGGTGTTTGTTATCCAACAAGAGAGTGTTTGAGAGTAGTATTTATTTATTCAGTTATGTAATCATTGTTGAGAGTGTCCACTAGTGAAAGTATGATCCCCAGGCCTTGTTTCTAAGCATTGAAACACCGTTTCCAACAAGTCCTGCTACATGTTTACTTGTTGTCATCTTTATTTCAGATTGCAATTACTACTTATACTCATCCACATTACTTGTATTTCACAATCTCTTCGCCGAACTAGTGCACCTATACATCTGACAAGTGTATTAGGTGTGTTGGGGACACAAGAGACTTCTTGTATCTTAATTGCAGGGTTGCTTGAGAGGGATATCTTTGACCTCTACCTCCCTGAGTTCGATAAACCTTGGGTGATTCACTTAAGGGAAACTTGCTGCTATTCTACAAACCTCTGCTCCTGGAGGCCCAACACTTTCTACAGGAATAGAACCGTGCGTAGACATCAAGCTATTTTCTGGCGTTGTTGCCGGGGAGGTAAGGTAAAAGGTATTCACATCCTCCGACTACTAAGCTATTTCCTAGCACTGTTGCCGGTGTGTGAGTGCTCGAAGCTATTTCCTTTAGATTCTGCAATTATATCTTTTTGTTTTCTTGTTTTTATTTTCACTAGTTAGGCTTAATGGAAAATAACAAAAATATTAGAGATCTTTATAGTATTTATCTTGAGTTAGGACATGAGGTGTTTGAAGAGAAAATTAAAAAACCTATGGAACTTTATATGCATGCTAATGGCAATGTTATTATTATGAATGCTTTGAACACCATTGTTGCTAATGCTATGGAAAATTCTAAGCTTGGGGAAGCTGGTTTTGATGAGCATGATATTTTTAGTCCCCCAAGCATGGAGGAGAAAATTTACTTTGATGATACTTTGCCTCCCATTTATGATGATCATAATGATAGTGGTATTTTGGTGCCACCTACTATGGAGGATAAAGTTTATTATGATTATACCATGCCTGCAATTTATGATGATTACAATGATGGTTGTGATAGTTTTACTCCCACTATTACTAATAAAATTGATTATGCTTATGTGGAGAGTAATGATACTTTTATGCATGTGGATCATGATAAGAATGCTTTATGTCATAGCTATATTGTTGAGTTTATTCATGGTACTACTGAAAGTTATTATGAGAGAGGAAAACATGGTTATATGCATCTTAATAATATTAAGTTTCCCCTCTTTATGTTGAGAATCTTGAAGTTACTCATGTTTTATCTTTCTATGCTTGTCACTTTGTTCTTCATGAATTTATTTGTGTACAAGATTCCTTTTCATAGGAAGTGGGTTAGGCTTAAAAGTGTTTCTTATTTGCTTTTGATGCTCTCTTTTGCTTCAACTCTTATTTCTTAGGAGAGCATCATTAAAATTACTGAGCCCATCTTAATGGCTATAAAGAAAGCACTTCTTGGGAGAAAACCCATGTTTTTATTTTGCTACTGTTTTGTTGTGTCTTGGAAGTTGTTACTACTGTAGCAACCTCTCCTTATCATGTTTATTTCGTTTTTGTGCCAAGTACTATCTTTGATAGAAAGTTGATGCTTGATTTGGATTTCTGCACAGAAACAGATTTCTATCTGTCACGGTTTCGCTTCGTAAAATCTTGAAAAAAATTCATGAGTAATCCTCAGATATGTACGCAACTTTCATTCAATTTGAGCTTTTTCATCTGAGCATGTTAAGTGCCTCAAAAAAATTCTCTTTACGGACTGTTCTGTTTTGATAGATTCTGCCTTTTATTTCGCATTGCCTCTTTTACTGTGTTTGAGTGGATTTCTTTGCTCCATTAAATTTTAGTAACCTTGGGTAATGTCCAGAAGTGTTGAGAATGATTGTGTCCTTGCTGAACATGTGAATTTTTGATTATGCACTAACCCTCTAATGAGATTGTTTTGAGTTTGGTGTAAAGGAAGTTTTCAAGGGTCAAGAGAGGAGGATGATATAATGTGATCAAGAAGAGTGAAAAGTCTAAGATTGGGGATGCCCCCGTGGTTCATCCCTGCATATTTCAAGAAGACTCAAGCATCTAAGCTTGGGGATGCCCAAGGCATCCCCTTCTTCATCAACAACTTATCAGGTCACCTCTAGTGAAACTATATTTTTATTCCGTCACATCTTATGTGCTTTACTTGGAGCGTCTGTGTTCTTTTATTTTCGTTTTGTTATTTTCATTCTTTGAAAAAATTGGATCCTAGCAATCCTTGTGTGGGAGAGAGACACGCTCCGCTTTTTCATATGAACACTTGTGTTCTTAGTTTTACTTTTAATGTTCATGGCGAAAGTTGAAAGCCGTTTCATTGCTATTTGGTTGGAAACAGAAAATGCTTCATGTGGTAATTGGTATATTATCTTGAATAATTTGATACTCGGCAATTGTTTTGAGCTCTCAAATAGATCATGTTTAAGCTCTAGCATCATGTAGTTTGAACCTATTAGTGGAGAATTACTGTAGAGCTTGTTGAAATTTGGTTTGCATGATTGGTCTCTCTAAAGTCTAGATATTTTCTGGTAAAAGTGTTTGAACAACAAGAAAGATAGTGTAGAGTCTTATAATGCTTGCAATATGTTCTTATGTAAGTTTTGCTGTACCGGTTCATACTTGTGTTTGCTTCAAACAATCTTGCTAGCCAAAGCCTTGTACTAAGAGGGAATGCTTCTCGTGCATCCAAAACCTTGAACCAAAACTTATGCCATTTGTGTCCACCATAACTACCTACTATGTGGTATTTCTCTGCCATTCCAAAGTAAATTGCTTGCGTGTTACCTTTAAAAAAATTCATTCCTTGTCTTTGAAATATATAGCTCATGGGAAAGTAGCTTAAAAACTATTGTGGTAAAGAATATGTCGCTTATGTATCTTATTTCTTATAAGTTGCTTGTTGAGCGGTAACCATGTTTCTGGGGACGCCATCAACTGTTGCACTTTTGTTGAATATCATGTGTTGCTATGCATGTTCGTGTTTTCTGAAGTAAGGGTGATTTTCCATGAGTTGAATGGTTTGAGTATGCATATTGTTAGAGAAGAACATTGGGCCACCAACCAAAGCCATGTATCATGGTGGAAGTTTCAGCTTGGACATTAATCCTCAATCTCTTATGAGAATATTATCTGTTGTTGAATGCTTAAGCATTAAAGAGGAGTCCATTATCTGTTTTCTATGTTATCCCGGTATGGATATCCTCAAGTTGAGATTTATCAAAAACGAGAAATCAAATGCGATCTATCTCCTTGGACCTTTGTACAGGTGGCATAGAGGTACCCCTTTGTGACACTTGGTTGAAACATATGTAATGCAATGATAATCCATGGAAATCCGAGCTAATTAGGACAAGGTGCGCGCACTATTGATATTCGATGCATGAGGCTTGCAACTTATAGGATGTTTTATGCATAACACATATGAATTATTACTATTGTTGACAAAATTGTTTCCATGTTTTCAAAATAAAAAGCTCTAGCACATGAGTAATCCCCGCTTCACTCTGCGAAGGGCCTTTCTTTTACTTTATGTTGAGTCAGTTTACCTACTTCTTTCTATCTTAGAAGCAAACACTTGTGTCACCTGTGTGCATTGATTCTTACATACTTGCTTATTGCACTCATCATATTACTTTGTGTTGACAATTATCCATAAGATATGCATGTTGAAAGTTGAAGGCAATTGCTGAAACTTACACTACAAGAAAAGTTCTGATAGACAACGTCTCAAAATCGTCCGCTAAGGGGTATTTTTCGTCGCCTATGGGCCTAACCCGACGCTATGGGTTCTGTTGTCGAAACTGCGTCAGGCAAAGTCCTACGACGATTTTTTCGGTCCGTCGCGCTTGGGCGCCCTTCCGCCACGGAAAATCGGACCGTTGCAGAAGTGTTTCCGTGAGCCCGTTGACTGCTGACGTCATGCAAACTGACACATGGCAGACGCCGTGTCAACACCCGGATTTTTAAGTCCGGATGCCTATTATGTCATTCATCGCAATCCCAGGATAATGTTGTTGCGAGGCATAATAGTCGAATATCACAGTCATTATTTATTACAAGCCGTAATGTCTTACAATCTTGAATCACATGATTCATCTTACATAAATAGTTGATCTTTCAATCAACATCCATACACAAGTTCATACATAGTGGAAGCGTAATAGTAAATGGACTCTCTAGTCCACAGGCCAACATCTGACGTCAGAAACCCCTAGTTGTCGTAGGCGTCCTGCTGGTCATCCTCGTGATAGTTCTATTCATCATCGTACTCTGGCCATTTGAATAGCCAGGGACAAAGCCGTAAGTACTTTAAGTACTTGCAAACTAATACTAGTGTAAAATGCTCACTGAAGGTATTTAAGCTCTAGTTTAACTTGCATAAGCCAAATTTTAGTTCACAAGCTTGGATCATGTGCTAACTAACTCAAATGGGAACATTAGTGTCATTCCCACAATGTTGGTATCATTCCAACAAGTCACCCAAGTCACCATTCACATTCACTATGGTTTTCCAAAAATCTGACACCGGAAACTGTATGGCCCTTCCAACCGTCCGTAACCGTGGACACGGCTATTCGAATAGATTTACACTCTGCAGAGGTTGCACACTTGTGCCACAACATTTGATTTCATCCGTCGGAATAACTCCGAGTCACCGTAACACAGTACGCGGATCATCAACCCTAACCTTTCACTTACACATCCTAGTATGAGCACCTCTCCCCATGATCTTGGCCTCCCAGTGAAAACCAACTGTTAACCTGGGAACTGCACAGGGCTTGGCCGTACAATTTCACCTCAATTCACATCATATCTTAACAACGGAGGCAGCCTCGACATAACCCCTATGACGTGTGTTCAGAGGGAACTCATACTAAAATCTATAAACTTCTAGTTAAGCCCTACCCATAATCAGGTATTGTGGGGGTACTCAAAAATTGGAAAGGTATCGCATTCAAACCAATATCAAGGTTTTATCAAAAATCACTATCTTCTCTGGTTCACCATCAACTTCAATTCATTCAATGGAATGCTTCATCATTCCAAGGTTTCAAATTCAACCATTTACATGTTCCCATCTAGAGTAGTCAAGTTTTAGTATTTTAGCACTAGCACTAATCATGAGGGGTGCTACATTGCTTTGCTATCTATAAGACTAACTTTGCTACTCTAGTAGTTTTACTCACCTATACCATTTGAAATCAATCTTTGAAAACACAACAAGTAAGACTTGTATGGTATAAATGTAGGATAGGATTGTATGAAGAAAGATAAGAATCATGGTGCCTTGCCCAATGAGGGCTTTGCACTTTGCAAGAGTATTAGCTTGCCTTGGTAGTTCTCTAGGTTTTCTCCTTCCTCTTCTGGGTAGAATTCTCCTTCCTCTTGGAAATCTCCGGTGCTAGCGTCTAAATTTGAATACGATGTATAATCACTAAGCAAGCTCAAAGGCTATGCTAAGTATATCATTACTTCACACAAACTATACTAAGCACACACATAAAATAATTATTTGCATTGGTTTTCTTTATTAAAGATAAATGATTTCCTTTCCTGGCATATGTAGTTAATAGATTTCCATTTAGTTCTTGAGAAAAATAATTTCCTCTCATTGAAATCTTCTTAATATTTAACTTTTCAAATAATCATACATGAATTCATATTGACCTAAGTCAAACATTCATTATCATTATTTGAGAAAATGATTTAAATGAGGTAGATCACCTCATACTATTTTATAATTCCCAAATGATTTAAATCTCCAAATATTCATATAGGAGTGTTTGGACCAGGGGTGCAAACATCTCATGAATTCATTTGGGACAAGATTTAAATGAAGTAAAATACTCCATATGATTTACATAATAATTTTGGACAATATCACTTAACTAAACTAGCCATATAGTCCATTAATTAATCTAGGGCATGATCATGCAAAGTGACCACACCATTTTCTTGCAGAAACAATTAGTGTAAGTCAAATGTGAGCTATAGGAGTTGGAATTAATTCAATATCTATTTTGGTTGATTTTTAATAATTATTTGAATATGAAAAAGTCCCTGCCTTCTTCTTTTTATCATTTTATTTCTACAACAAATCTCGAGGTGAGACCAGTGGCATAGTGTAGATCTTTTTGCTAGCTTTCCAAATATATAAAGTTTGTTAAATTTGGCCAAGCCAAACAGATTCTATGAATTTTCAAAGTTGGGTTCTGTATTGAATTCAAACTAAATTTATTAAACGAAATTGAATTAAACGGGCTGGCGGGAAAACTACTGGGCTCAAATGTTTAAAAACGGCCCAAGGCCAGCCCACCACGCATCTGTGCACGCGCGGTGCGCCTGACAGTGGGCTCCACCCGTCAGCGACGCTTAACGCCGAAGCGGTATGAATCAACAGGGGGCGTTGGATTAGAACGCGATCTAACGGCTCATGCGTGTCGTCGTCGACGGCGAGAGAGAAGTTCGTCGGCGGCGCATGTAGGGGGTTGGAGGGCTTACGGTGGCTCCAGCTAGGGTTGGCAGTATGCTCGACGAGGTTGTATATGACGGCGAGGCTCCTGGTAGCAGTGGCGTCGCTTGGGGAGGCCTGGATCGACGGCGATTGCTGCAGAGCTTCCGCGGCAGTGATGCGTCGATTGGCCTTGCTCCGGCGACGATTGAGGTGGCTACTGGTGCTGGGCGAGGCGGTGGTGAGTGGTGATCATGGTGGTGTGCTTGGATCGTCGAGGGGAGGCCTCTATTTATAGTCGCGCGTGGGTGCTGAGGTGCTGCGGTAATGGCGACAAGGGCGCGGCGATTCTGGTGGGCTAGCGAGCTAGGCATTGGCGCCGTGGTGTTCACGACGTCACCGCGGTCCTCGGAGCGTCAACGGTGCAGTAAATGGTGGTGTACGGTGGTCGGGCGGGCGCATGTACTGTCGCGGCCGTGGCGGGCGCGTTCGTCCTTTCCGGCGGCCGTGGTCGCCAAGGCATGATGTCGGCGTGTCCGGCGAGCTCCGCGTGGCGAGGTAAGTACCGCGGCGCGCAGATATGGTCGGGGTATGGCAAGATTTGGCGAGCGCCGCGTGGGCGGGTCGCGCGCGTCCGTGCACCAGTGACGTCGCCCATGCCGCTCGCGGCGTACCTGGGCGTACCTGGGCGCGCGTCGTCCGGGGCTTGTCGGCGTCCTCGCGATCGACGGCGAGTATGGGCGATCTCAGCAGGTCGTGGGCTACGCGTTGTACATGGTAGCCGTGGCGATGGTGGAGAGAAAAGGGGGGAGGCGTGTCAAGGGGCGACGTGGCCGGCATGGCCATGGCTGGCCATGATCTGGTCGTGTCCATGGCGTGCTCTTGCATGGGCTAGGTAGAGTGATGTCCAGGGGACTTGGTTTAGCCAAGAAATGGTCAAGGGGCAGCAAGGTTTGATCACATTTTGAAAATGGAGATTGTTGAATCTGTTTCAATGTCTCATCTTTGCTTGCTCATAACTTGTGATCAAAAGTGAATTTGGTATCATGATCTTTACAAAAGTTGTTCACCTTGTTGTGTACTTGGATGACATGCCAAGAGTTGGATTTGTTTAGTTTAGAAATTTTGAAATAGAGAGGCTCAAAGTGGTGACCAGACTATAAAAGTCAGAAATGACCATTATCATATGTGATCATACTTTCAAATTTGAATTTGGTTTTAATGGTATATCTTTGATTCTCAAAGTTGTAATTACTCCTTAATATCATTTTACAATTATTGGTGAAGATCAAATGGGTCTAGGGTCAAATTTACAAAAATGACATAGACCATATGTTAGGGTTTTTTAGGGTTTTAATATTATTTGATTTCTTTCTCTTTTTGATTGATTTGGTTTATGATCATCACTTGATCACTCTAGGGTTTTGTAGTTCATCACATACACAAAGTAACAATCATCATGGTATATCACTCAAAATGCACAAGTCCTATGCAGGGTACTATATGCAAGTAAAAGTTTTTGTTGATTCTGAAATTTGGATATTTGGAATTGTTCTTCTTCCTTTATTTAAATTTTGGGATGTTACACGCCGTTAACTGGCAGTTAACGGCGTTAACCGCTGAAACCCCGTGGTAGATGGTAGGCCCACACGAGGCCTGCCACGTCTTAAGCGGGTCGGCCCATTAAGTTTGCGGGCCGGGCCAGCTGACTTAGTTTGACCGGTCAACTATATAGCTGGGCTGGTCCATTAGTTACGTGGGCCGGGCCTAACCTCTAAGGTTGACTGGTCAAAAGATTAATGGGCCAGCCCACTAAGCATGTGGGCCGGGCCGAATGCACTCGTTTGACCGGTCAACAGGCAAAAGGGCCAGCCCACAAAACATGTGGGACCCACTTTCCTGTTATCGGGCAGGCCCATTTACCAAGTGGGGTCCACCTTAAAGCAAGTGGGCCGGCCCAAGAAGTTATTGGGCCGGCCCAATTAACATGTGGGTCCCACTTTCCTGCTATCGGGCCGGCCCATTTAGTACGTGGGGTCCACATTAGATCAAATGGGCCGGCCCACCAAGCTAGTGGGCCGGGCCAAAAACACAGGTGGGTCCCACTTTCCTGTTAATGGGCCAGCCCATTTAGTATGTGGGGTCCACCATATAGCAAGTGGGCCGGCCCAACAAGATAGTAGGCCGGGCCAAAAACACAGGTGGGTCCCACTTTCTAGTTAAAGGGCCGACCCATTTAGTATGTGGGGTCCACCATATAGCAAGTGGGCCGGCCCAACACGCTAGTGGGCCGGGCCAAAAACACAGGTGGGTCCCTCTTTCCTCTTAAAGGGCCGGCCCATTTAGTATGTGGGGTCCACCATGTAGCAAGTGGGCCGGCCCAACAAGATAGTGGGCCGGGCCAAAAGCACAGGTGGGTCCCACTTTCCTGTTAAAGGGCTGGCCCATTTAGTATGTGGGGTCCACCTTATAGCAAGTGGGCCGGCCCAACAAGATAGTGGGCCGGGCCAAAAACACAGGTGGGTCCCACTTTCCTCTTAAAGGGCCGGCCCATTTAGTATGTGGGATCCACCACAAAAGCAATTGGCTGGCCCAACTAGTTAGTGGGCCAGCCCAGTAGTGGCTGGGGACCACCTTGAAGCAAGTGGGCCGGCCCAATTAGAGTGTGGGGTCCACCGTAAATCAAGTGCGCTGGCCCAATAAGTAAGTGGGCCAGCCCGTTTAGTTGCTGTTTATATGCCGGCATAATAGGCGCTTTAGGATTTTGCGGGCCGGCACATATGTGATTTCGGTTAATTGGGCCGTTTAAGGGATGGGAATTCGTGTTTTAGATACTGAGAATATTTATGCAGCAATGATTTCTGTCGGATAGCCTCACTTACCACAAGCAACAAAGAAAAAATGCGCGAAAGAACTATAAAAACTAACTAAATATTACGTCAGCTGCACGGCTTTGAAAAAATATTACAGAACCCAGAGAAATTGAATGGTAATTAAACCTAGCAATACAATGAAGCGACCCGGCAATATTTTAAGTTGTCCATGCAGCACCTATATTTGAAACAAAGACATTACAAGTTAAGACAGCAACAATGGAAAGGCAAAGACACTACAATATTGTTTGCCAAAGAATTTGGAACTCATCATTTCGTCATTATAACAAGATCATTGTAATGCGCACAATAAGCAAACAAAGAGTGCATGCCGCATACCAACAGCCAATATAACAGAGCACGTTAGAATGAAACAGCATACTTACTACTGTCGAGTCCCATGCAAACCAACATGTTCAGGTAGTACAAAATTGGCATGAACAACATAGTAGCAGGCTATAAATTTTGTAACAACGACTGAGCAAGATGAAGTTATGATGGCTACATCTACAGAGCAGGGAATGTAAACCAAAAATAGAAGTTACGATGGCAAAAGCTAAAGAGGAGGGAATGTGAACCAACATGTGCCAAGTGCAATTACTTCATTTTGGCCGTGAACTAAATAATACTCCTGAACTTATAGTGAAGGGGATGCAAATCAAGATGTTTCGGGATATAAACTTGTAATGAGCAACACATAGAGGATAGTTAATGCTGGAGCTTAGGATGGACCAGATACAGAATATAGTGGGATCACCTGTGAACTTGTATAAGAGGGAATGTAAACCAATATGTTCAGCATTCCATATGTGAGAGTCATGCCAAGTCGGAGAAACAAGTCAATAATGCAGCTTTTGAAGAACAAGATGGCACGCAAAATTACTATCTAGTAGTATGACAAGTTTATTTGTACTACATGCTAGATAGCAGAGTGATAGCATGCCAAACTAAGTCCTTACTTTGTTAGCTTACAATGAACTAGATACAAAACAATGGCATCACCTGTAGTACAGGGAATGCAAGCCAACATGTTCATGGAGTAAAAAATTGGCACAAACAACATAGTAGCAGGCCATATTTTTTGTAACAACGACTGAGCAAGATAAAGTTATGATGGCTAGATCTACAGAGCAGGCAATGTAAACCAAATATAGAAGTTACGATGCCAAAAGCTATAGAGCAGGGAATGCGAACCAACATGTGCAATTATTTAAAATTGGCCATGAACTAAATAATAGCAGGATGTTACTATAATACCTATAATTTTTGTAACAACGACTGAGCAAGATAGAAGTTATGATGGCTACATCTACAGAGCAGGGAATGCAAACCAAAATGTTCAATCGCTTAAAGTTAGCAATGAATTAGAAAATAGCAAGGTGTTACGGTCATAGCTAGGAATGAACTAAAAGAGCTTCAGACAAACAAGCATCTGAACCCAGAACATGGCGCTAAAACAAGGGACTTACATTAGGAGAAGCACTCTGTGGGAGTCACAGCAGATCTTCCTGGGGTTGATAGATCCGGTGATGAAGTACGCTACATGTGCTACTTGGGCTTGGAGAGACGGCCATTACACTTCATGGTTACTCCTCTCATCTGCAAAAACATAACGGCGCGTCGTTAGCACAAACAGGTTCCCGCAAGATTAAACAAGAACTTGCAGGCAAGCAATAGAAAAGCGACAGTAGAAGAGTTTAGATCTTGCACGGCGCCGGTGAAGCAGATCCGGTCCATGCACAGCGGTGTCGGTGAGCAAGATCCGATGCGGTGGACGACGGATCCGGAGAAGCGGCTCCGGTGGGGTGGACGATACCGCAGCTGAAGTGACTGCGGTAGACTGCTGGATGAGCATATGGTTTCGAGGTTCGGCGGGGATGATCCGGTCCAGTTGATGACGGCGTCGATGAAGCAGCTCCGGCAGGCAGCCGAATGACGAGGATCGCGAGGCCTCGGGTAGGCCAGGGAAGTCCGGCGGGGATGTTCCGGTGCGGTGGTCGTGGAGGTGGGAGAGAGAGGGACTTGGGAAGTTCCGGTGGGTGTGGTCTCAGAGGAGAGACTGAGGGAAATGAATTTTTTCGGTTAATTTCCGGGGCTAGGGAGGTGGTGATCGAAAAAAATGACGGGTAGACCCCCCACCAACCGACTTATACATGGACATTGTTGTCATCTTTACGAGGGTAGAATGGGAAGTTAGAAGCGTGTGAAATATTTGTATTTTTCGGGCGGGAAGTTTTGCCGCTGGAATGAGATTTCAAATTTGGCTACAGTCCAAGTAATACAAAAATATGAGACCGTACTAGTACGGCCAAATGTCACATCAAGTCATCATCACGTTGAAAATCGGTTACCACGATCATAATCATGATGTATCTTGAAAATCCATTTTGAAAAGCCCTTCCGAAATATTTCAGGATTGGTTGGAGATTTTGCATCTTGACTGAAAATTGATTTTGAATACGGCTATGGTGCAAGTAATACACTCGTGATTGTAATATATAAGGCCAGGGGTAGACCATGCTACTTTGTAGCCCTGTTCAGCAAAAAAAGGCCAGGGGTCACATCAAGCCATCATCATAAAATCATTTACACCCAAGTTCTTTCAAAGTTCAATCCAAAAACGCATCTGAAATATTCCGGATTCATTTTGCGGGGGGGGGGGGGTTTGCCTCTCGACTGAGATTTTGAACTTTGAACTTTGCTACAGTAGAAGCAATATTAGTACTAGAAAAATGGTAGACCGGCGTAGTGCCTCTGTTCAAGAATCCAAGGCCTACGGTCACATCAAGTCATAATCACAACCGAAATCAGTTCCCATGTACTATCTCCTAAAAAAACTTAAATTTGAAAACACTTAGCGAATATTTTGGAATTTATTGGTGGGAGGTTGTAGCGCTTGACAGAGATTTTCAATTTTGGATTTTCGAGGAGTTTCCTTGGCAAGGGATGCGGTGATCGAAAAAATGACGGGCAGACCCCCCACCAACCGACTTATACATGGACATTGATGTCATTTTACGAGGGTAGAATGGGAATTTGGAAGCGTCTGAAACATTTGTATTTAGTGGGCAGGAAGTTTTAAAGCAGTATTGAGATATTGAATTTGGCTAAGGACCAAATATAATAACAATAAATTGTAAGACCGTACTAGTACTATGTTGAAGGCCGAGTTACACATCAAATCATCATCACCTTGAATATCGGTTACAATGATCACTATCTATCTTCAAAATCCCATTGAAAACGCGTCTGAAATATTTCAGGATTGGCGGGACATTTTGCCGACGAACTGAAATTTGATTTTGATTATGACTATGGTCCAAGTAATATAATACTAATATTATTTTTGGAGGTGGACGGAGGGGAAAACCCCACCGTTTGTTATTTATTCCCGAAAATAGCCAAGTACACGAGAGAAATATACTACTCTAGGAGTAGTAATACTAAGGCTAGCCATAGTGCTAGTATCATGCGCATTGGTCTCACAAAAATGCTCATGTGGCAGCTAATTAAGTAGGAGAGAGGAGATTAGAGTAACATAGGTAGATACTGTATCATAGCACAAACAACGAGAAAAGTTAATGCTAAACAAATCTTGTACACAAATTGGCATTGAGATTCTAAAAAATAATAAATATAGCATGACTATGATACTACTCCATGATACTACCCACTATAGGAATAGTATCATGTAGTAGTATCATATCGTGATTTTTGTTTGACAAAGAATTACTTTAAATATATAAAGATTGTTTGTATGAAATTAGCATCATTAGAAAGTGCTTTTCAATACGGATCCAACGATATTAATTACATATAATATAATCAAGAGTGTGTTGCTCAATTTTTATTGTCAAAGTTCGTCTTGGAATACGCGTGGGCCTTATTCCTTGGGACGGAGGTAGTACTTACCACTATGACTAGTCTAATATAAAAATGGTAGACCATGCGAAGTAGCTCTGCTCAGGCATTTATTCCCAGCGGTCATATCAAGCCATTATCACAAACAAAATCAGTTACTCCCATGTCCTCCGAACAGCAATTAAAAAATGCCTCTGAAATATTTCGGACTTAATTGGCTAGTGGTTTTGGAGCTCAACTGATTTTGAGTTTGAGTGTGGCTACAGTCGAAGCTATATCTGTATCTGTCCATCTATATCTATATCTGTCCACCTATCCACTATATATAGAAAAAATCTCAGTTTTTGAAATCAGATAAGCCATCACCATGATGCACAAGCAATTATTGGCCGTTGGCACATCAGTTCTCCAACGCTTGATCCAACGGTCAAAGTTCCCTATTTTAATAGAACGGTCAAAATTCATTTGATTCGCTCGGGAACTGCGCGCGCCAAAACGAGTCTAGGGTCACATCAAGTCATAATCAGAACCAAAGTCGGTTCCCATGTTCTCCAATTCAAAACGCGTACAAAATATTTCAGTGTGTGAAATAATTGTATTCGACAGGCAGGAGGTACTAAATGCTACAGTTTCGAGATTGTGAATTAGACGGTTGTTAAGCTATTGATTATATGGAGTCGAAATTTGGTACTGTAGCATACATAAGTATCTCTGTTCACAACTCGCCTCTACAGAAGCAGGAACAGCTGTTGAGTTGCAGCACAACACAAAGGAGAAGCCACTGTTCCGTTCATTGCACTCAATACAGCGATGAATGAACTAGACCAGTTGACAAGCTTCTAGACCTGGGCTATATGTAGAAAGCTGGAAATCAATGGATCACAGAAAATCATCAGTGTCAAGCTTTAATGCACTAGCCAACGCGACCAAAAGTACGAACTGATGGAAAGGGCTAGGCAATCCACTTTATACATCTCAACATAGCCAACGCAACAAAAAGTCCAAACTGACAGAAAGGGCTAGACCGGGAGAAGAGAAGAGAAGGTTTGCGAAAGCGATGACTCGAACTTGAGACTATGGGCTCTGATACCATGTCAAAGCTTCATCCACAAGCCAACGGAACCACAAGTCAGAACTGATAGAAAGGGCTAGGTAATCCACTTATAATATTAACAATCAGCAGGGTTCCGGTTCAAAAAAAATCCACATCACAACAAGGAAACGACCACCAAGATCATAGCAATTGCAGATAAATGCACCTACGAAATATGCTCAGACTAAGGAACCATTTTACAACACAAAGATACTGACCTGCCACGCTGTCCCCGTTCATCTCCAATTATCTAGCAGATACTCTTCTTACTACTTACTAGCATTCCTAACCTGCTCCAGTAGGGCCTCCTTCTGTGCTGCTATCGTTCTAAAATTGTCGACTTCTAGTCTTAGCGCAGCTGATGCAACTCGTTCTACTTGGAGTTGCTCCTCTAGAACTTGAGCATGCAAATACTTTGACTTGGACATGGACTTGCACTTCACCAGTCCACCATTCCGTAAGAAAGTGTTTTGGCAATGACTTTCTTTTTTATTGCCATGGAAAATGCCTTCACACATTCTTCATCGGTTTTTTCCAGACCGTTTTTACCGGGTTTTGCCATCTCTAATTTCATATCTTCCTGCAAAAAATTCAGTTCGTACACATGTGTAAACATGATAGTTACTACAGAGAAACTTGCTGATAGTAGATTTATCATGTGTATGACCTACTTTTATTCCTACAGTTTGGCATGTCTGATTCACATCACATGAATTTTAATAAACATCTATAATATCATATTGACATGTACTTTACTACTCCTACGAGTTGGGATGTGAGTCGTCACAAAATTTCAATCTTAGAGAAGACTTACAAGAACACTCTGTGCGACTTCTCCAATCACTTCAAGTTTGTTCTTCTGGCATGCTTCAAAAATCTCTGGCAGAGTCATCTCTTTGTTTGGTTCCCTTTTACTTGCATTATGTAACATCTGCATTTTAGTACTACCATTTATAAATCGAATAACATGGTTGAAATGGAGGATCATAATATAAGTTGCACACTGGTGTATATACTCTGCATGATCTTTTACTAAAATATTTCTAAATAGCAGTATAAAATAACATGTCCTTACTTTTTGCCGAATGTGCACTATAAGGTTACGAGATCCCGTACGGCTAGGTAAAAGTAGTTTACCGCGGTTTTTCTGATTTTGTTTAGCCAAATTCTGCAAAAAGGATACTAGTGAGACACTGCTATAAATAAGAATCCAAGATGTGATATGGTCTCAGTCTTACAAATCATACCATATTCTTTGGATCAGACCAGTGCTTCACAAGATCTCCCCACTGTTTGTCAGTCATTTGCTTACGAGGAGATCTAGTTGGAACACTCCCAGTAAACTTTCCAGTGAAGTATATCTTCTTTAGCCTGCTACGATACTGGCGTAGACAGTCTGAGAATAGACTGTTGAGAACATGCTTTACTTCCTCTTGGTCCTCATCGAACTCGAACTTTAACTGTTCACAACAATATAAACCGTTGGTGCGATATACATAGAGCCAACAACAAGCTAGAAGGAACGGGACGTGCCAATGTGGTATACTAGTATGAGTAACATTACCAAGAGAAAGATGACTTACGTGTAACCTGTGCACTAATTTTTCAAAATGCGCAGAGGTGTCTACGTGCTCTTTCCATGTTGGGAAGATAGGAATTTCATTCCTGACGAAAATTCCTACATCCGATGCTAATTTACAAGATTCTTCTGGGTCCAGTGGCCTTCTGCCACCTACGATAGATGAAAGGCGAAATCTTGATTCCTTCCCAGCAAGCTTAGCTACGAACATTTTCCCTACTGTTGGGCCCCTCGTTTTTCTTGATCGTGGCGCAACTACAAAGTTAAGCATTACATCAAGCTATCATAAAGTATAACTTTATAACGGAGAATGAAACTATAAGCATTGGAAAATGTACCTTCTTCGGTGTGGGGCTCATCCTCAGGGGAGTTGTCTATGGCAGGACTAATATGGGTCAGTGGGAGATCATCAACAGTTTGTTGATGTGCTAGCAGTGTTTGGCCAGTTGTGGTTGTGTCAGCTGGGACTGGTACAGTGTGTCCTTGGGCAGTATTTCCTACCACAGCTACTGCTGATCCCAATTGTGGCTGAGAAGTTGCCGTGGAAACTGGTTCTGCTGCCAATTGTGGTTGAGAAGTTGCTGTGGAAACTGGTTCTGCTGCCAATTGTGGCTGAGAAGTTGCTGTGGAAACTGGTTCTGCTGCCAATTGTGGCTGAGAAGTTGCTGTGGAAACTGGTTCTGCTGCCGATTGTCGCTGGTTGACTGGATTGGTAACAGGTGGCTGATTCAACCGCTTGGTGTGTTCACCACGTTTTTTTATTTCAGTACTCTTAGCATTTGCGTTATTTTCTTCAGCTAGTGCCATGAATCGCTGAGACTGTCTAGTAGCAGATTTCTTTTTTGGTTGCAGCTGTTCTATCACCGATTCAGGTACCTGTTGCAAGGTCTTCCTCTCATTGGTGGTTCCTGCGAAATTCTTACTTGAAGCTGCAGATTCCTAGCACACATAAACGATATTTCAGTCTACAGAAGTCCCATATATGATGATATGCAAATGGAATAGAATGAAGAACAGTAAAGGATGACGTGCATGCTGAAACATATATATGATGCGTTAAGGAGACCTAGAGGTGGCATGTGAACATGTTTGGTGGGATTCAGGATACAAGTATACAACACATGGAAGTTGCAACAGATATCTCCAAGTAAAAAACAGAAATCACCTGGTGGGGTTGAGGAGAATGGTCAGGCAAGGCATCTTCCTGAGTCAGCTCTCCAAGAGGCTCAGCAGGATCAAATTGTGAATCATAACATTGTTCTTTATCTTTGGGGAGGGGAAAGGGTTCTTCTCCGATTTTGTTCAGGTTTGCACTAGAGGCAATAGCGTTACAGATGTTTGTGCCCACACGGCTTGCAAATCTGCTACATATCTTCCGTCTCCGTTTCTCTTTTAATTCATTTTGTAGTGCAATAATATCTAGCATGCATTACAAAAAAAATGCTAATGAGATGGCGGTGCAAGTAAGCAAAAAAATACTTTTCGAAATCACCTGCATAAGGAAAGCGGCCATATCAACCTTCTTGGGAGTGTGCGCGTGTACGCTTTGGTTTCCTGCCGTGGACAATGGAGGTGCTTTGTGTACCCATCTCTCCAGTCCGGTGGACGGAAGGAGTCGGGGATTAAGATACGAGAACCCGGCGATGGTGAATGTCGCTGACAAGGCGGCGGTGGAAGTCGGCTACGGAGGAGCTCGTATGGTACAGTGGTCGTCGGTGGGGGTGGGGGGAGGTGGAAGCTACTCCGGCTTGCTAAAAAGCAAGGGAGACAGTGGAACATCGTCGGTCACTACGGTGGCCGATGAGAAGGCAATAGTGCTGGTGTGGGAATGGGACAGTGGGCCGGCGCCGGCGCCGGCGTGTGAGATGATCCGGTGGGTCATGCAAGGTGGAAGCGTGAGAGAGAGATGCGGGGTTCGGCGCCGCCGGTGATAGGTCTGAATTGAGCGGTCCGGGGGGATAAGATCGGCACTTTACTTATTTCACATCGCTTTGAATTTTGGAAGCGGGGGGGATTTCGGCGGGAATTTTGGGGCAGAGTTGAAATTATTACTAGTTGGTGGAAAACTGTGGAACCCTAGCCTACGAAATCCCAGGTCTGAAGCTGAGGGCCCTTTTGTTGTGGCTTTTTTTGGCTTTTTGGCTTTGGCAAAAGCCAAAAAAAAAGCACCTATTTAGAAGCCAAAAGAATAGGATCTTTGTTTTTGGCTTCCAAAATCCAAAAGCCAAAAATCCAAAAAAAGCCACAACAAAAGGGCCCTGAGTAGGTTCGGGGTCAAGGGGATATGCTTGTTGGTTCTTGGGTGCATATGATCTCTTTATTTCGAAATTCATCTTCTATACATTTTGAAATGTCAAGAAAGAATAAAACGAAAAATGCATGTGTACTCCTTCGCTTGCTATATACACATAGAATATTTCAATGGAAAATCGAATAGTAATTTGGGCTATGTAAAAAAGAGTTACTCCATAAAAAAATTGTGCTAACCATAAGGCTTTTTATGAGACATGTTTTCTCTCTTTTTTTACATCGACCATGAAAAAAACTTGTTTTTTTACATCAACCATGAAAAATACTTTTTTTACATCGACCATGAAAAATACTAGGAATTTGCTAAAGTTATATTTTCCATCTTGTACAAAATTAAAAATATCTTTAAAACAAACAAATCTCTAATGTCGAGGTGTAACATCTCTACTAGTAGTAGTATATACTAGTAAATTGCATGTGCCTTGCACGTGAGAGCTCTTTTTTTTAGTGAAACAACTTCGATGCAATAAGAATTCGATCTTTTTTTAACAAAGGAGGGGGGCCCAAGGGCTTGGATACCATTAAGTGCAACAGAGGGGTACATATTACAGATTGCAGTCAACAGTCACTTGGGTTGAAAGCCAATGCAAGCCCGCCTACATGATAGCAGGATTTTGTGAAGCTTTTTAACTTAATTGGTCAAACATGCGAAGCATGTGCCATTTACTTGTACAAATTTATCGGAAAATAATTACTTGTACAAGCTAGTTCCCCTAAGTACTACCAGCACATAAGTAAACAAAGGAACCAGGGACATCATCAACTGAAACAACAATCTATTCATATAGCGGCTCTTGCATCACCCTTTGAAAATCATCTACCTGCAAAGATGAGTGCAGAGTTTCTGCTCGTGCTTTCACCTGTTCCAAGATCATCCAGTTGATCTCATGGACATCTGCATCAGCCAAAGCGGTAACCAAGTTGCCAGCCACTAGCTTCTGCAGATCAGCAACAGCATGTAGGCCATCTTGAATTGTAGAATTCCATCCTCGGTTTATTTCTTTGTTCCGCCAAGTGGCCACATCCAAGTCCTTTTGAAGACGCCTAATCTTAGCTTCCCCAGTGCCACATCCTTTTGTTTTATTCCTACAAACGTTTGCATCACTGGAACTCTGGACATCTGTGCTACAATGCTGCTTGGCAGGGACATGAGCAATCACTTGCTTCTGCGATTTGCCATGCATTAAATCAATCAGCAAATTAAAAGGAAATATGTTGGTTGATTCATGTCATCACTTTGAGCAACCCATGAGTTTCTAAACCTTAAATGGAGTCTAAAACATTGCAATAAAAGGGTGGGTGCATCATTAGGATGCAGAGGAAGGGGCGACCCTATTTTGAAGAAAAAATTAGGAAATATGAAATCTATATCTATATCTCTACCATCTATACCACTCCACTCCTGTTGACAGTTTGATCTCTTTCAGTACATTAGATTATGTCATGTTTAAAACACTATTATAAAATTACCTCCTTAATGTTGAGCTCAGGAGGATCCAGATGTGCTGATCCTAGGTGGCCCCTCAAATGATTGCTTGCTAGAACAATAGGACCAAATCCCGCCTCCTTTGTACCAATGTCTGCATCACTGGCGCGCTCACTGTCTTTGTTAGGAACATGAGCAGTGGCTAGCTGCTGCAAATCAAAGTTCATCAAATCAATCAGCAAACAACACATATGAAATTTGAGCAGTGCGGCTAAATACCTTCTTCAGCAGCAGCCCCACGGGATCGTCCTTTTGGCGGCACATCACACGGGTGAAAAATCTCGGCAACGACTTGGGGTGCGGTGATTTTGTCCCATTCCACAGTATGCCGATCGAGGCTGCAATTATCTTATTCTGCAAGATATTTTGCCTCCGAGATTCTTCGTAGACATTCTCGAGTGGAATATCTAGCAGGCATTACCAAAAAAAACAGATGCTAATAACAAGCAGTGGAAGCAAGCAATAAACTAGTCTCGGAAATCAAATACATAACAAAAGCTGCCGGACAAAGTGTTCAACCTTGGTCGACTGGTGAGGTGGCGCGTTGGCCGTTCGGTTTGGTTCGGTGGATCATGGTGGCGCTTTGTGTACCGATCTCGCCGGCCGGTACGATGAACCAGTGAGTCGGGGAAGCAGATCCGACGAAGCAGACGGAGTGTGGTTGACGGTGTCGCTGAGCTGGCTCCGGCGCGGTGGATGTCGGCTACGGATGGAGGACTGAGAGGGAGCGAGACGGACTAGGAGCGAGGTAGGGAGAGAGGCCCTTGCTTGTCCGTGGGTGTGGCTGGATATAGGGGAAATGAAAGCCCTAGAAGATAGCATCCTGCTAATATCCTAGTACAAAACAATTGAACTAGAAAATCCCGCCAATATATGGTGCTGAATTGCGGGCGGCTCATAGCTTGTGCACAAATAAAATGGGAAAATCCAAAAAATGTAGTTCAACAAAAAAAACTCTAGTAGGCAAAGTCGCTAGCTCGCCATGAGACTATGCACTCCGCCAAAAAAATGTGACAAGCTAGTTTGCTATGGATCTTGCATTAACCCTGCTCGATAAAATGGTGGGCACAAAAGACAAGCTAAATCAAAAATAATGGTGGTAGAAAGATGTAAACTCTTCCATGTAAACTCTACTAAACAGGGCCAACTCCAAAACATGCCTCATATTATTTGTACTTCCTCCGGTCCATATTAACTGCCACTAAAATGGATGTATCTACAAATACATCCATTTGAGTGGCATGTATATGGATAGGAGTAGTAGATCAAGGAGTTGCGAGACAGTGGAGGAAATGAGGTGGGGAGGAGGAGGGTGACGACCAGACCCCCACCTCCACGGCACCGCATAAATAGAAGCTAAAATATGTGAAACAGTGGAGGAAATGAGGTGGGGAGGAGGAGGGTGACGACCAGACCCGATAACAGTACTCCCCCCGGTCGAACTGCTCCTCATGTCGCGCAAGGTGAAAAAAGGGGTATTTTTTCATTGACTTGATGGAGAGAAAAAAATCTTCTTTTTAGCCCCAGCGTCACCGCAGATCAGGTGACATGCACCTATTGCATGTCACCGTGTGACATGCGGTTCAAATTCAAATTTAAACATTGCGAACTAATCTGGAAAAAATCATGCATGTTCACAACACATATTAAAATAACCCCTAAAAATTTTAGATCAAAATTCGAAACATACATCGAGAAAAAAAGAGAAATCTGTCATGAATAGTTCCCGAATTCAAATCTGAGTTTCTATGTAGACTATTCACATCTGAGTTTCTCTTTTTTGTTTCTCGATGTATATTTCGAATTTTGATCTGAAATTTTTAGGGGTTATCTTAATATGTGCTGTGAACGTGCATGATTTATTTCAGACTTTTTCGCAATGTTTCAATTTGGATTTAGGCCGCATGTCACACGGGGTGCATGTCACCTTGCTACCGCTCGAGAAATGGAGGCCCTCTACGCTGGGCTCCAATAAAAGCTTCACTGCTCGTGTCAGACTGTTGAAGATAGTGGCAAGTGCATGTCAGGGGGACAGAGAATAAATTGTGTCCACGCGTCGGCGCGTGCTGTCTACCCCAAACCCTAAACTCTGTCTTATGAAGTCAAGCATGCATGAAGAGAAGTGGTTTTTGGTTTCAAACATGGAAATTTCAAAAACCCTCCCAAGAGCTACATTTTGGAGTGACTAATTATTCATATTTATGATTTAAACTTGTTTAAATGGGCATAAAAATGGGCATAAAATTCAAAATAAATCGAAATAAATGAAAAACCAAGGCACATAGTCTTCTTATGGCATATAGTAAGCATTCAATTAAGTTGATAAACAAGTTCTGGACATATTCAAACCAGAAAAATCATGTATCTCCCGGTAACCCTGAACTCTGTCATATGAAGTCAAGCATGAAGAGATGTGGTTTTTGGTTTCAAAAATGGAAATTTCGAAAACCCTCCCAAGAGCTTCATTTTGGAGTGACTAAGAAGCATACATGCTTACTTTTTCATATTCATGTTTTAAACTTGTTCAAATCTTGGTCAACCCTAGGATTTGACCAAGATTCAAATGGGCATAAAAATTCAAAAAAAAACAATGAAAAGCCAAGGTCTTCTTATGTCATATAGTAAGCATTTAATTAAGTTGATAAACAAGGTCTAGACATATTAAACCTGAAAATTCATGTATCTACCCCCTAACCCTAAACTCTATCTTATGAAGTCAAGCATGAATGGTGAAGAGAAGTGGTTTTTGGTTTCAAACATGGAAATTTCAAAAACCCTCCCAAGAGCTTCATTTTGGAGTGACTAAGAAGGATACATGCTTACTTTGTCATATTCATGTTTTAAACTTGTTTAAGTCATGCTCAAACCTAGGATTTGACCAAGATTCAAATGGGCATAAAAATTCAAAAAAAATCAAAAACCAAAGCACATAGTCTGTGTATGTCATATAGTAAGCATTCAAGTTGATAAACAAGGTCTAGACATACTCAAACCAGAAAAATCATGGAAATTTCAAAAACCTCCTGCGAGCTTCATTTTGGAGTGACTAAGAAGGATTGATGCATGTTACTTTTCATATTCATGTTTTAAACTTGTTTAAATCTTGGTCAAACCTAGGATTTGACCAAGATTCAACAAATGGGGATAAAATTCAAAAAAAGAAATAAAATGAAAAACCAATGCACATAGTCTTCTTATGTCATATAATAAGCATACAATTAAGTTGATAAACAAGGTCTAGACATATTCAAACCAGAAAAATCATGTATGTGGCTACCCCTAACCCTAAACTTTGTCTTATGAAGTCAAGCATGAAGAGATGTGGTTTTTGGTTTCAAACATGGAAATTTTAAAAACCCTCCCAAGAGCTTCATTTTGGAGTGACTAAGAAGCATACATGCTTACCTTTTCATATTCATGTTTAAAACTTGTTCAAATCTTGGTCAAACCTAGGATTTGACCAAGATTCAAATGGGCATAAAAATTCAAAAAAAAAATGAAAAACCTAGGTCATCTTATATATGTCATATAATAAGCATTCAATTAAGTTGGTAAACAAGGTCTAGACATATTAAACCTGAAAAATCATGTATCTACCCCTAACCCTAAACTCCGTCTTATGAAGTCAAGCATGCATGGTGAAGATAAGTGGTTTTTGGTTTCAAACATGGAAATTTCAAAAACCCTACTAATAAAGAGCTTCATTTTGGAGTGACTAAGAAGGATACATGCTTACTTTTTCATATTCATGTTTTAAACTTGTTTAAGTCATGGTCAAACCTAGGATTTGACCAAGATTTAAATGGGCATAAAAATTCAACAACAGAATCATAAACCAAAGCACATAGTCTTTGTATGTCATATAGTAAGCATTCAAGTTGATAAACAAGGTCTAGACATATTCAAACAAGAAAAATAATGGAAATTTCAAAAACCTCCCACGAGCTTCATTTTGGAGTGACTAAGAAGGATCGATACAGGCATACTTTTTCATATTCATGTTTGAAACTTGTTTAAATCTTGGTCAAACCTAGGATTTGACCAAGATTCAACAAATGGGGATAAAAATTCAAAAAGTAATCGATAAAATAAAAAACCAGTGCACATATTATTCTTATGTCATATAGTAAGCATTCAATGAAGTTGATAAACAAGGTCTATACATTATCAAACCAAAAAAATCATGAATCTAGCTACCCCTAACCCTAAACTCTGTCTTATGAAGTCAAGCATGCATGAAGAGAAGTGGTTTTTGGTTTCAAACATGGAAATTTCAAAAACCCTCCCAAGAGTTACATTTTGGAGTGACTAATTAAGAAGGATAGATGCTTAATTTTTATATTGATGATTTAAATTTGTTAAAACCATGGTCAAACCTAGGATTTGACCAAGATTCAAATGGGCATAAGAATTTAAAAAAAATCAAAAAATGAAAAAGCAATGCACGCATAGTCTTCTTATGTCATATAGTAAGCATTCTCAATTAAGTTGATTTTAGAGTGACTAAGAAGGATGCAGGCTTCCCTTTTCATTTTCATGTTTTCAACTTGTTTAAATCTTGGTCAAACCTAGGATTTCACCAAAAGATTCAAATGGGCATAAAATTTCAGGAAAAAATCAAAAAAATGAAAAAACAAAGGACATAGCATTCTTATGTCATATATATAGTAAGCATTCAAGTTGATAAACAATGTCTAGACATATTCAGACTAGAAAATCATGTATATATCTACCCCTAACCCTACACTCTGTCTTATGAAGTCAAGCATGCATGAAGAGAAGTGGTTTTTGGTTTCAAACATGGAAATTTCTAAAACCCTCCCAAGAGCTTCATTTTGGAGTGACTAAGAAGGATACATGCTTACTTTGTCATATTCATGTTTTAAACTTGTTTAAGTCATGGTCAAACCTAGGATTTGGCCAAGATTCAAATGGGCATAAGAATTAAAAAAAACAAAAAATGAAAAACCAAGGCACATATAGTACGTCTTCTTATGTCATATAGTAAGCATTATCAGTTAAGTTGATTTTAGAGTGACTAAGAAGGATGCAGGCTTCCCTTTTCATTTTCATGTTTTAAACTTGTTTAAATCTTGGTCAAACCTAGGATTTGACCAAAAGATTCAAATGGGCATAAAATTTCAGGAAAAAATCAAAAGAATGAAAAAACAAAGGACATAGCATTCTTATGTCATATATATAGTAAGAATTCAAGTTGATAAACAAGGTCTAGACATATTCAGACTAGAAAATCATGTATATATCTACCCCTAACCCTAAACTCTGTCTTATGAAGTCAAGCATGCATGACGAGAAGTGGTTTTTGGGTTCAAACATGCAAATTTCAAGAACCCTCCCAAGATTTACATTTTGGAGTGACTAAGAAGGATAGATGCTTAATTTTTATATTCGTGATTTAAATTTGTTTAAACCATGGTCAAACCTAGGATTTGGCCAAGATTCAAATGGGCATAAGAATTAAAAAAACAAAAAATGAAAAACCAAGGCACATATAGTACGTCTTCTTATGTCATATAGTAAGCATTCTCAATTAAGTTGATTTTAGAGTGACTAAGAAGGATGCAGGCTTCCCTTTTCATTTTCATGTTTTAAACTTGTTTAAATCTTGGTCAAACCTAGGATTTGACCAAAAGATTCAAATGGGCATATAATTTCAGGAAAAAATCAAAAGAATGAAAAAACAAAGGACATATAGCATTCTTATGTCATATATATAGTAAGCATTCAAGTTGATAAACAAGGTCTAGACATATTCAAACCAGAAAATCATGTATATATCTACCCCTAACCCTAAACTCTGTCTTATGAAGTCAAGCATGCATGAAGAGAAGTGGTTTTTGGTTTCAAACATGCAAATTTCAAGAACCCTCCCAGGATTTACATTTTGGAGTGACTAATAAGAAGGATGGATGCTTAATTTTTATATTCGTGATTTAAATTTGTTTAAACCATGGTCAAACCTAGGATTTGGCCAAGATTCAAATGGGCATAAGAATTTAAAAAAAAATCAAAAAATGAAAAACCAAGGCACACATAGTCTTCTTATGTCATATAGTAAGCATTCTCAATTAAGTTAATTTTAGAGTGACTAAGAAGGATGCATGCTTCCCTTTTCATTTTCATGTTTTAAACTTGTTTAAATCTTGGTCAAACCTAGGATTTGACCAAAAGATTCAAATGGGCATAAAATTTCAGGAAAAAATCAAAAGAATGAAAAAACAAAGTACATAGCATTCTTATGTCATATATATAGTAAGCATTCAAGTTGATAAACAAGGTCTAGACATATTCAGACTAGAAAATCATGTATATATCTACCCCTAACCCTAAACTCTGTCTTATGAAGTCAAGCATGCATGAAGAGAAGTGGTTTTTGGTTTCAAACATGGAAATTTCAAAAACCCTCCCAAGAGTTACATTTTGGAGTGACTTAAGAAGGATAGATGCTTAATTTTCATATTCATGTTTTAAACTTGTTTAACTCATTGTCAAACCTAGGATTTGACCAAGATTCAAATGGGCATAAAAGTTCATAAAAAATCAAAAGAATGAAAAACCAAAGCACATAGCATTCTTATGTCCATCATATAGTAAAGCATTAAAGTTGATAAACAAAATGTCTAGACATATTCAAACCAGAAAAAATCATGTATGTACGTATCTACCCCTAACCATAAACTCTGTCTTATGAAGTCAATCATGAAGAGAAGTGGTTTTGGGTTTCAAATTAAACATGGAAATGTCAAATACCTCTTAAAAAATTCATTTTAGAGTGACTAAGAAGGATGCAGGCTTCCCTTTTCATTTTCATGTCTTAAACTTGTTTAAATCTTGGTTAAACCTAGGATTTGACCAAGATTCAAATGGGCATAAAAATTCAAAAAAAATAAATAAAAAACCAAGGTCTTCTTATGTCATATAGTAAGCATTCAATTAACATGATAAACAAGGTCTAGACATATTCAAACAAGAAAAATCATGTATCTTCCCCCTAACCCTAAACTCTGTTTCACGAAGTCAAGCATGAAGATATGTGGTTTTTGGTTTCGAACATGGAAATTTCAAAAACCCTCCCAAGAGCTTCGCTTTGGAGTGACTAAGAAGCATACATGCTTACATTTTAATATTCATGTTTTAAACTTATTCAAATCTTGGTGAAACCTAGAATTTGACCAAGATTCAAATGGGTATACAAATTTTAGAAAAAATTAAAAAAATGAAAAAACAAGGCACATAGTCTTCTTATGTCATATAGTAAGCATTCAATTAAGTTGATAAACAAGGTCCAGACATATTCAAACCCGGAAAATCATGTATCTACCCCATACCCCTAGCTAAACTCTGTCTTATGAAGTCAAGCATGCATGAAGAGAAGTCGTTTTGGTTTCAAACATGGAAATTTCAAAAACCTCCCAAAAGCTTCATTTTGGAGTGACTAAGAAGGATATATGCTTAATTTTTCATATTCATGTTTTAAACTTGTTTAAATCATGGTCAAACCTAGGATTTGACCAAGATACAAATAGGCATTAAAAATAAAATAAATCAAAAACCTAGGCACATAGTCTTCTTATGTCATATAGTAAGCATTCTCAATTAAGTTGATTTTAGAGTGACTAAGAAGGATGCAGGCTTCCCTTTTCATTTTCATGTTTTAAACTTATTTAAAACTTGGTCAAACCTAGGATTTGACCAAAAGATTCAAATGGGCATAAAATTTCAGAAAAAAAATCAAAAGAATGAAAAAACAAAGGACATAACATTCTTATGTCATATATATAGTAAGCATTCAAGTTGATAAACAAGGTCTAGACTTATTCAAACCAGAAAAAATCATGTATATATCTACCCCTAACCCTAAACTCTATCTTATGATGAAGTCAAGCATGCACATGAAGAGAAGTGGTTTTTGGTTTCAAACATGGAAATTTTAAAACCCCACCAAGCGCTACATTTTGGAGTGACTAAGAAGGGTAGATGCTTAATTTTTCATATTCATGATTTAAATTGGTCAAACCTAGGATTTTACCAAGATTCAAATAGGCATAAAAATTCAAAATAAATCAAAATGAATGAAAAACAAGGCACATAGTCTTTTTATGTCATATAGTAAGCATTCAATTAAGTTGATTTTAGAGTGACTAAGAAGGATGGAGGTTTCCCTTTTCATTTTCATGTTTTAAACTTGTTTAAATCTTGGTCAAACCTAGGATTTGACCAAAAGATTCAAATGGGCATAAAATTTCAGAAAAAAATCAAAAGAATGAAAAAACAAAGGACATAGCATTCTTATGTCATATATACAGTAAGAGCATTCAAGTTGATAAACAAGGTCTAGACATATTCAAACCAGAAAATCATGTATATATCTACCCCTAACCCTAAACTTTGTCTTATGAAGTCAAGCATGCATGAAGAGAAGTGGTTTTTGGTTTCAAACATGGAAATTTCAAAAACCCTCCCAAGAGCTTCATTTTGGAGTGAATAAGAAGGATATATGCTTAATTTTTCATATTCACGTTTTAAACTTGTTTAAATCATGGTCAAACCTAGGATTTGACCAAGATTCAAATGGGCATAAAATTAAAAAAACAATAAAATGAAAAACCAATGCACATAGTCTTCTTATGTCATATAGTAAGCATTCAATTAAGTTGATAAACAAGGTCTAGACATATTCAAACTAGAAAAATCATGTATCTACCCCCTAACCATAAATATTGTCTTATGAAGTCAAGCATGAAAAGAAGTGAGCGTAGCTCACTTGGTTAGGGAAGTGTATGTACAACCCATGCAGCCACCCAGGTTCAAATCTTCAGGGATGCGAAAATTTGGGTTCTTATTATTTTTAAAAAAAATCACTGTAGGGGTTTCCCCTACCGTATTCCTTTCAAAAAAAAGTCAAGCATGAAGAGAAGTGGTTTTTGGTTTCAAGCATGGAAATTTCAAAAACCCTCCCAAGAGCTACATTTGGGAGTGACTAAGAAGTATATATGCTTAATTTTTCATATTCATGTTTTAAACTTGTTTAAATACATGAAAAACCAAGGCACATAGTCTTCGTAATTATGTCATATAGTAAGCATTCAATTAAGTTGATAAACAAGGTCTAGACATATCCAAACAAGAAAAATCATGTATCTACCCCCTAACCCTAAACTCTGTTCCACAAAGTCAAGCATGAAGATATGTGGTTTTTGGTTTCGAACATGGAAATTTCAAAAACCCTCCCAATAGCTTCATTTTGAAGTGACTAAGAAGCATACATGCTTACATTTTCATATTCATGTTTTAAACTTATTCAAATCTTGGTGAAACCTAGAATTTGACCAAGATTCAAATGGGTATACAAATTTTAGAAAAAAATTAAAAAAAATGAAAAAACAAGGCACATAGTCTTCTTATGTCATATAGTAAGCATTCAATTAAGTTGATAAACAAGGTCTAGACATATTCAAACCAGGAAAATCATGTATCTACCCCATACCCCTAGCTAAACTTTGTCTTATGAAGTCAAGCATGCATGAAGAGAAGTCGTTTTTGGTTTCAAACATGGAAATTTCAAAAACCTCCCAAAAGCTTCATTTTGGAGTGACTAAGAAGGATCCATAGGAAACTATGTACTAATACAATATAATAATCACCCGAGTTATTAGAGCAACAAGTCTGTCACTTACGTGTGGTTCCCATGCATGAGGTCCCACACTTCAGTGAGCACAAGTCACGTACGCTAGGTAGGCAAACTCCCAGCCATCTTCTTTGTCAAGAGAGAGGCATCAAGACTCTCTCTCTCCATCTCTCCAATTATCCACCTCCGTTGGCTGCCGGTTTTGGCAGGGCGTTTCTAGCTCAGCTCGGAGGCCATGGTGTGCAGGCTCTGTAGCCATGCCGATTAGGTCGCGCCAAGTTGTTCGTGCCCGGCTCCGACGAGGATCAATCCGAACGGTGGCTGTTAAGGACCCGATCGCATTTCTTGCCTTCAGCCTGGGGTCTACCATGTAAATCTTAGGGATTTAGACGTAATTTCTTGTTTATTTTGTGTCCTGTTGTAAACTGTGCTCTGATGCGTATTGGAAAATCTGGGTCCTTCAGGATCGTTCGGTTGTCCCTCTAAAAAAATCTCTCTCTCATTCTCGGCCTCGCTCGCTCGCACCCCCTGCGCACTGACAACCCTGCACAACAGTCAGCATCACCCGAAAAAATTTAGACACCATAAATAAGTGGGGCCCCGTGACTGCTCTCCCTTCGTGTCCTCCCGTGTGATCCCTCTTCCTCCGACTCCCGACCTTGCGGAAAAGAAAAATGAAATGAAAGAGTTTCACTGGACGGGCAAACACATGTGCTGCCTAGTAATAATAATAAAAACGAAAAAAAATCGACCTACGAATCTATTATTAAATAAGCTAAACTAGGGTTTTGCCCAGTACTACGGATCAATTTCTGAAAATCCAACTACGGGGTTCGATTTGGCCTGCTAATATAAAATTATATAATCCGAACTAGTATTCCTCTAAAAAATCATTTTGGTATGCATCGTTTGGTACTTCTGATAGCAAGAGTGCTTACTCCCTCCGTTATCAAAAGTCTTCATTTTCATGTTTATGAAGTCAAGCATGAAGAGAAGTGGTTTTGGGTTTCAAACATGGAAATTTCAAAAACCTCCCAAAACTTCATTTTAGAGTGACTAAGAAGGATACAAGCTTCCCTTTTCATTTTCATGTTTTAAACTTGTTTAAATTATCTTGGTCAAATCTAGGATTCGACAAGATTCAAATGGGCAAACATATGATAAGTGATGCAAATATCATTTCTAAGTGCGGGCAAACCAGCCTTTAGCTTAACATATTACAAGATTTCAGAAAATTGAGTGGGGGCAGCTGCCCCCCTAGGCTATAGTCTGGATCCGCCCATGCTATAGTTTGAGGCCATTTGGATGACGTCGAAAAAAATCTTTGATTAGAAATGGGGTTGTTCGAACCCCGTAGTTGGATTTTTTTGAACCTTGATCTGTAGTACTGGGCAAAACCCTAGTTTACCCTATTTAATTATAGATTCATAGGTCGATTTTTCTACCCTTTTATTATTACTATGCAGCACATATGTGTTTGCCCGTCGAGTGAAACTCGGAGGAAGAGGGATCACTCGGAAGGAGAGAAGAAGGGAGAGCATTATGGTGTCTCCCCTTTTTCTGGTGATGATGTTGACTGTTGTGCAGGGTTTGTCAGTGAGCAGGAGGTGCGAGCGAGCGAGCGAGCGAGTCGAGCGAGGCCGAGAATGAGAGAGATTTGTTCTTTTTGTGAGAGGGACAACCGAAGGATCCTGAAGGACCCAGAGACTTCCAATACGCATCTTGATGCATCTTCTCTTGACAAAGAAAATGGCTGGGAGTTTGCGGACCTATTGCACGTGACTTGTGGTCACTGAAGTGCGGGACCTCACGCATGGGCACCACACGTAAGTGTGATACGTCTCCGACGTATCGATAATTTCTTATGTTCCATGCCACATTATTGATGTTATCTACATGTTTTATGCACACTTTATGTCATATTCGTGCATTTTCTGGAACTAACCTATTAACAAGATGCCGAAGTGCCAGTTGCTGTTTTCTGCTGTTTTTGGTTTCAGAAATCCTAGTAACGAAATATTCTCGGAATCGGACGAAATCAACGCCCAGGTTCCTATTTTGCCCGGAAGCATCCAGAACACACGAGAACCGCCAGAGAGGGGGCACAGGGCCACCAGACCCTAGGCCGGCGTGGCCAAGGGTGGGCCGCGCCCCCCTATAGTGTGGGCCCCCCAGAAGTCCACCGACATTGCCCTTCTGCCTATTTAAAGCCTCCGTCGCGAAAACCCTGATACGTTCGACGAAACCAACGGAAACCTTCCAGAGCCGCCGCCATCGCGAAGCCAAGATCTGGGGGACAGGAGTCTCTATTCCGGCACGCCGCCGGGACGGGGAAGTGCCCCCGGAAGGCTCCTCCATCGACACCGCTGCCATCTTCACCACCATCTTCATCACCGCTGCTGCTTCCATGAGGAGGGAGTAGTTCTCCATCGAGGCTCGGGGCTGTACCGGTAGCTATGTGGTTCATCTCTCTCCTATGTACTTCAATACAATAATCTCATGAGCTGCCTTACATGATTGAGATTCATATGATGATGCTTGTAATCTAGATGTCATTATGCTAGTCAAGTGAATTTTACTTATGTGATCTCTGGAGACTCCTTGTCCCACGTGTGTAAAGGTGACAGTGTGTGCACCGTGTGGGTCTCTTAGGCTATATTTCACAGAATACTTATTCACTGTTATGAATGGCATAGTGAAGTGCTTATTTATATCTCTTTATGATTGCAATGTGTTTTGTATCACAATTTATCTATGTGCTACTCTAGTGATGTTATTAAAGTAGTTTTATTCCTCCTGCACGGTGTAATGGTGACAGTGTGTGCATCCGTGTTAGTACTTGGCGTAGGCTATGATTATGATCTCTTGTAGATTATGAAGTTAACTATTGCTATGATGGTATTGATGTGATCTATTCCTCCTACATAGCGTGAAGGTGACAGTGTGCATGCTATGTTAGTACTTGGTTTAGTCTGTTGATCTTTCATGCACTCTAAGGTTATTTAAATATGAACATTGAATTGTGGAGCTTGTTAACTCCGGCATTGAGGGTTCGTGTAATCCTACGCAATGTGTTCATCATCCAACAAAAGAGTGTAGAGTATGCATTTATCTATTCTGTTATGTGATCAAAGTTGAGAGTGTCCACTAGTGAAAGTGTAATCCCTAGGCCTTGTTCCTAAATACTGCTATCGCTGCTTGTTTACTATTTTACTGTGTTACTACTGCTGTGTTACTACTGCTATTCATACCACCTGTATTTCACTATCTCTTCGCCAAACTAGTACACCTATTAGGTGTGTTGGGGACACAAGAGACTTCTTGCTTTGTGGTTGCAGGGTTGCATGAGAGGGATATCTTTGACCTCTTCCTCCCTGAGTTCGATAAACCTTGGGTGATCCACTTAAGGGAAAACTTGCTGCTGTTCTACAAACCTCTGCTCTTGGAGGCCCAACACTGTCTACAGGAAAAGGAGGGGGCATAGACATCAAGCTATTTTCTGGCGCCGTTGCCGGGGAGGAAAGGTAAAAGGTACTCACACTCCGGATCTCGGCTACTAAGCTATTTTCGCCGTTGTAAGTACTCGAAGCTATTTCCTTTAGATCCTGCAATTGCATCTTTTTTGTTTCTTGTTTACACTAGTTTGGCATAATGGACAAGAATGAGCTTCTTATTCTATTTCCTGATTTAAAACATGGATTGTTTGATGCGAAAATTAAAAAACCCATGGAACTTTATATGCACGCTAATGGGAATGTTATTAATATGAATGCTTTGAACACTATTGTTGCTAATGCTATGGAAAATTCTAAGCTTGGGGAAGCTGGTTTTGATGAGCATGATCTTTTTAGTCCCCCAAGCATTGAGGAGAAAATTTACTTTGATGATACTTTGCCTCCTATATTTGATGATGAGAATAATAATGATAGCTACTTTGTTGAATTTGCTCCCACTACAACTAATAAAATTGATTATGCTTATGAGGAGAGTAATAATTTTATGCATGAGACTCATGATAAGAATGCTTTATGTGATAGTTATATTGTTGAGTTTGCTCATGACACTACTGAAAGTTATTATGAGAGAGGAAAATATGGTTGCAAAAATTTTCATGTTACTAAAACACCTCTCTATGTGCTGAAATTTTTGAAGCTACACTTGTTTTATCTTCCTATGCTTGTTACTTTGCTCTTAATGAACTTGTTTATTTACAAGATTCCTATGCATAGGAAGCATGTTAGACTTAAATGTGTTTCTAATTTGCCTCTTGATGCTCTCTTTTGCTTCAAATACAATTTCTTGCGAGTGCATCATTAAAACTGCTGAGCCCATCTTAATGGCTATAAAGAAAGAACTTCTTGGGAGATAACCCATGTGTTATTTTGCTACAGTACTTTGTTTTATATTTATGTCTTGGAAGTTGTTTACTACTGTAGCAACCTCTCCTTATCTTAGTTTTGTGTTTTGTTGTGCCAAGAAAAGTCTTTGATAGTAAAGTCAATACTAGATTTGGATTACTGCGTAGAAACTGTTTTCTTGCTGTCACGAATCTGGGCCTAATTCTCTGTAGGTAACTCATAAAATTATGCCAATTTACGTGCGTGATCCTCAGATATGTACGCAACTTTCATTCAATTTGAGCATTTTCATTTGAGCAAGTCTGTTGCCATTTTAAAATTCGTCTTTACGAACTGTTCTGTTTTGACAGATTCTGCCTTTTATTTCGCATTGCCTCTTTTGCTATGTTGGATGAATTTCTTTGATCCATTAATGTCCAGTAGCTTTATGCAATGTCCAGAAGTGTTAAGAATGATTATGTCAACTCTGAACATGTTAACTTTTATTGTGCACTAACCCTCTAATGAGTTGTTTCGAGTTTGGTGTGGAGGAAGTTTTCAAGGATCAAGAGAGGAGTATGATGCAACATGATCAAGGAGAGTGAAAGCTCTAAGCTTGGGGATGCCCCGGTGGTTCACCCCTGCATATTCTAAGAAGACTCAAGCGTCTAAGCTTGGGGATGCCCAAGGCATCCCCTTCTTCATCAACAACATTATCAGGTTCCTCCCCTGAAACTATATTTTTATTCCATCACATCTTATGTGCTTTGCTTGGAGCGTCGGTTTGTTTTTGTTTTTGTTTTGTTTGAATAAAATGGATCCTAGCATTCACTTTGTGGGAGAGAGACATGCTCCTCTGTAGCATATGGACAAGTATGTCCTTAGTTTCTACTCATAGTATTCATGGCGAAGTTTCTTCTTCGTTAAAATTGTTATATGGTTGGAATTGGAAAATGATACATGTAGTAATTGCTAAAATGTCTTGGATAATGTGATACTTGGCAATTGTTGTGCTCATGTTTAAGCTCTTGCATCATATACTTTGCACCCATTAATGAAGAAATACATATAGCATGCTAAAATTTGGTTTGCATATTTGGTCTCTCTAAAGTCTAGATAATTTCTAGTATTGAGTTTTGAACAACAAGGAAGACGGTGTAGATTCTTATAATGTTTACAATATGTCTTTTATGTGAGTTTTGCTGCACCGGTTCATCCTTGTGTTTGTTTCAAATAGCCTTGCTAGCCTAAACCTTGTATCGAGAGGGAATACTTCTCATGCATCCAAAATCCTTGAGCCAACCACTATGCCATTTGTGTCCACCATACCTACCTACTACATGGTATTTCTCCGCCATTCCAAAGTAAATTGCTTGAGTGCTACCTTTAAATTCCATCATTCACCTTACAATATATAGCTCATGGGACAAATAGCTTAAAAACTATTGTGGTATTGAATATGTACTTATGCACTTTATCTCTTATTAAGTTGCTTGTTGTGCGATAACCATGTTTCCGGGGACGCCATCAACTATTCTTTGTTGAATATCATGTGAGTTGCTATGCATGTTCGTCTTGTCTAAAGTAAGAGAGATCTACCACCTTATGGTTAAGCATGCATATTGTTAGAGAAGAACATTGGGCCGCTAACTAAAGCCATGATCCATGGTGAAAGTTTCAGTTTTGGACATATATCCTCAATCTCATATGAGAAAATTATTAATTGTTGTTACATGCTTATGCATAAAAGAGGAGTCCATTATCTGTTGTCTATGTTATCCCGGTATGGATGTCTAAGTTGAGAATAATCAATAGCGAGAAATCCAATGCGAGCTTTCTCCTTAGACCTTTGTACAGGCGGCATAGAGGTACCCCATTGTGACACTTGGTTAAAACATGTGTATTGCGATGATCCGGTAGTCCAAGCTAATTAGGACAAGGTGCGGGCACTATTAGTATACTATGCATGAGGCTTGCAACTTGTAAGATATAATTTACATGATACATATGCTTTATTACTACCGTTGATAAAATTGTTTCATGTTTTCAAAATCAAAGCTCTAGCACAAATATAGCAATCGATGCTTTTCCTCTATGGAGGACCTTTCTTTTACTTTGATTGTTGAGTCAGTTCACCTATTTCTCTCCATCTCAAGAAGCAAACACTTGTGTGAAGTGTGCATTGATTCCTACATATTTGCATATTGCACTTATTATATTACTCTATGTTGACAATTATCCATGAGATATACATATTATAAGTTGAAAGCAACCGCTGAAACTTAATCTTCCTTTGTGTTGCTTCAATACCTTTACTTTGATTTATTGCTTTATGAGTTAACTCTTATGCAAGACTTATTGATGCTTGTCTTGAAGTACTATTCATGAAAAGTCTTTGCTATATGATTCACTTGTTTACTCATGTCATATACATTGTTTTGATCGCTGCATTCACTACATATGCTTTACAAATAGTATGATCAAGGTTATGATGGCATGTCACTCCAGAAATTATCTTTGTTATCGTTTTACCTGCTCGGGACGAGCAGAACTAAGCTTGGGGATGCTGATACGTCTCCGACGTATCGATAATTTCTTATGTTCCATGCCACATTATTGATGTTATCTACATGTTTTATGCACACTTTATGTCATATTCGTGCATTTTCTGGAACTAACCTATTAACAAGATGCCGAAGTGCCAGTTGCTGTTTTCTGCTGTTTTTGGTTTCAGAAATCCTAGTAACGAAATATTCTCGGAATCGGACGAAATCAACGCCCAGGTTCCTATTTTGCCCGGAAGCATCCAGAACACACGAGAACCGCCATAGAGGGGGCACAGGGCCACCAGACCCTAGGCCGGCGCGGCCAAGGGGGGCCGCGCCACCCTATAGTGTGGGCCCCCAGAAGTCCACTGACATTGCCCTTCCGCCTATTTAAAGCCTCCGTCGCGAAAACCCTGATACGTTCGACGAAACCCACAGAAACCTTCCAGAGCCGCCGCCATCGCGAAGCCAAGATCTGGGGGACAGGAGTCTCTGTTCCGGCACGCCGCCGGGATGGGGAAGTGCCCCCGGAAGGCTCCTCCATCGACACCGCTGCCATCTTCACCGCCATCTTCATCACCGCTGCTGCTTCCATGAGGAGGGAGTAGTTCTCCATCGAGGCTCGGGGCTGTACCGGTAGCTATGTGGTTCATCTCTCTCCTATGTACTTCAATACAATAATCTCATGAGCTGCCTTACATGATTGAGATTCATATGATGATGCTTGTAATCTAGATGTCATTATGCTAGTCAAGTGAATTTTACTTATGTGATCTCCGGAGACTCCTTGTCCCACGTGTGTAAAGGTGACAGTGTGTGCACCGTGTGGGTCTCTTATGCTATATTTCACAGAATACTTATTCACTGTTATGAATGGCATAGTGAAGTGCTTATTTATATCTCTTTATGATTGCAATATGTTTTGTATCACAATTTATCTATGTGCTACTCTAGTGATGTTATTAAAGTAGTTTTATTCCTCCTGCACGGTGTAATGGTGACAGTGTGTGCATCCGTGTTAGTACTTGGCGTAGGCTATGATTATGATCTCTTGTAGATTATGAAGTTAACTATTGCTATGATGGTATTGATGTGATCTATTCCTCCTACATAGCATGAAGGTGACAGTGTGCATGCTATGTTAGTACTTGGTTTAGTCTGTTGATCTTTCATGCACTCTAAGGTTATTTAAATATGAACATTGAATTGTGGAGCTTGTTAACTCCGGCATTGAGGGTTCGTGTAATCCTACGCAATGTGTTCATCATCCAACAAAAGAGTGTAGAGTATGCATTTATCTATTCTGTTATGTGATCAAAGTTGAGAGTGTCCACTAGTGAAAGTGTAATCCCTAGGCCTTGTTCCTAAATACTGCTATCGCTTCTTGTTTACTGTTTTACTATGTTACTACTGCTGCGTTACTACTGCTTATTCATACCACCTGTATTTCACTATCTCTTCGCCGAACTAGTACACCTATTAGGTGTGTTGGGGACACAAGAGACTTCTTGCTTTGTGGTTGCAGGGTTGCATGAGAGGGATATCTTTGACCTCTTCCTCCCTGAGTTCGATAAACCTTGGGTGATCCACTTAATGGAAAACTTGCTGCTGTTCTACAAACCTCTGCTCTTGGAGGCCCAACACTGTCTACAGGAAAAGGAGGGGGCGTAGACATCAAAGTGACAGACCTGTTGGTGTAAAAACTCGGTTGATTATTATAGTGCATTAGAACAAAGTTTCCTATGGATTCAAGGGTAGGAAATCCAAGTTAACTCATTTACATGACATTAATTTTTCCATGAAGCAAAGTTAACACATCTATCAATTGGTACATTTTGGAGTGACTAAGAAGGATCCATGCTTACTTATTCATTTTCACGTGTTAAACTTGTCTAAATCTTGGTCAAACCTAGGATTTGACAGAGATTCGAATGGGCGGAAAATTAAAAAAAATCAGAAAAATGAAAAACCAAAGCACATATTCAAACCAGAAAATCATGTATATATCTACCCCTAACCCTAAACTCTGTCTTATGAAGTCAAGCATGCATGAAGAGAAGTGGTTTTTGGTTTCAAACATGCAAATTTCAAGAACCCTCCCAAGATTTACATTTTGGAGTGACTAAGAAGGATAGATGCTTAATTTTTATATTCGTGATTTAAATTTGTTTAAACCACGGTCAAACCTAGGATTTGGCCAAGATTCAAATGGGCATAAGAATTAAAAAAAAACCAAATAATGAAAAACCAAGGCACATATAGTACGTCTTCTTATGTCATATAGTAAGCATTCTCAATTAAGTTGATTTTAGAGTGACTAAGAAGGATGCAGGCTTCCCTTTTCATTTTCATGTTTTAAACTTGTTTAAATCTTGGTCAAACCTAGGATTTGACCAAAAGATTCAAATGGGCATAAAATTTCAGGAAAAAATCAAAAGAATGAAAAAACAAAGGACATAGCATTCTTATGTCATATATATAGTAAGCATTCAGGTTGATAAACAAGGTCTAAACATATTCAAACCAGAAAATCATGTATATATCGACCCCTAACCCTAAACTCTGTCTTATGAAGTCAAGCATGCATGAAGAGAAGTGGTTTTTGGTTTCAAACATGCAAATTTCAAGAACCCTCCCAAGATTTACATTTTGGAGTGACTAATAAGAAGGATAGATGCTTAATTTTTATATTCATGATTTAAGTTTGTTTAAACCATGGTCAAACCTAGGATTTGGCCAAGATACAAATGGGCATAAGAATTTAAAAAAAATCAAAAAATGAAAAACCAAGGCACACATAGTGTTCTTATGTCATATAGTAAGCATTCTCAATTAAGTTAATTTTAGAGTTACTAAGAAGGATGCATGCTTCCCTTTTCATTTTCATGTTTTAAACTTGTTTAAATCTTGGTCAAACCTAGGATTTGACAGAAAGATTCAAATGGGCATAAAATTTCAGGAAAAAATCAAAAGAATGAAAAAACAAAGGACATAGCATTCTTATGTCATATATATAGTAAGCATTCAAGTTGATAAACAAGGTCTAGACATATTCAGACTAGAAAATCATGTATATATCTACCCCTAACCCTAAACTCTATCTTATGAAGTCAAGCATGCATGAAGAGAAGTGGTTTTTGGTTTCAAACATGGAAATTTCAAAAACCCTCCCAAGAGTTACATTTTGGAGTGAGTTCAGAAGGATAGATGCTTAATTTTCATATTCATGTTTTAAACTTGTTTAACTCATTGTCAAACCTAGGATTTGACCAAGATTCAAATGGGCATAAAAGTTCATAAAAAATCAAAAGAATGAAAAACCAAAGAACATAGCATTCTTATGTCGATCATATAGTAAAGCATTAAAGTTGATAAACAAAATGTCTAGACATATTCAAACCAGAAAAAATCATGTATGTACGTATCTACCCCTAACCCTAAACTCTGTCTTATGAAGTCAATCGTGAAGAGAAGTGGTTTTGGGTTTCAAATTAAACATGGAAATTTCAAAAACCTCTTAAAAAATTCATTTTAGAGTGACTAAGAAGGATGCGGGCTTCCCTTTTCATTTTCATGTCTTAAACTTGTTTAAATCTTGGTTAAACCTAGGATTTGACCAAGATTCAAATGGGCATAAAAATTCAAAAAAAATAAATGAAAAACCAAGGTCTTCTTATGTCATATAGTAAGCATTCAATTAAGATGATAAACAAGGTCTAGACATATTCAAACAAGAAAAATCATGTATCTTCCCCCTAACCCTAAACTCTGTTTCACGAAGTCAAGCATGAAGATATGTGGTTTTTGGTTTCGAACATGGAAATTTCAAAAACCCTCCCAAGAGCTTCATTTTGGAGTGACTAAGAAGCATACATGCTTACATTTTAATATTCATGTTTTGAACTTATTCAAATCTTGGTGAAACCTAGAATTTGACCAAGATTCAAATGGGTATACAAATTTTAGAAAAAAACTAAAAAAATGAAAAAACAAGGCACATAGTCTTCTTATGTCATATAGTAAGCATTCAATTAAGTTGATTTTAGAGTGACTAAGAAGGATGGAGGTTTCCCTTTTCATTTTCATGTTTTAAACTTGTTTAAAACTTGGTTAAACCTAGGATTTGACCAAAAGATTCAAATGGGCATAAAATTTCAGAAAAAAATCAAAAGAATGAAAAAACAAAGGACATAACATTCTTATGTCATATATATAGTAAGCATTCAAGTTGATAAACAAGGTCTAGACTTATTCAAACCAGAAAAAATCATGTATATATCTACCCCTAACCCTAAACTCTGTCTTATGATGAAGTCAAGCATGCACATGAAAAGAAGTGGTTTTTGGTTTCAAACATGGAAATTTTAAAACCCCACCAAGAGCTACATTTTGGAGTGACAAAGAAGGGTAGATGCTTAATTTTTCATATTCATGATTTAAACTGGTCAAACCTAGGATTTTTCCAAGATTCAAATAGGCATAAAAATTCAAAATAAATCAAAATGAATGAAAAACAAGGCACATAGTCTTTTTATGTCATATAGTAAGCATTCAATTAAGTTGATTTTAGAGTGACTAAGAAGGATGGAGGTTTCCCTTTTCATTTTCATGTTTTAAACTTGTTTAAATCTTGGTCAAACCTAGGATTTGACCAAAAGATTCAAATGGGCATAAAATTTCAGAAAAAAATCAAAAGAATGAAAAAACAAAGGACATAGCATTCTTATGTCATATATACAGTAAGAGCATTCAAGTTGATAAACAAGGTCTAGACATATTCAAACTAGAAAATCATGTATATATCTACCCCTAACCCTAAACTTTGTCTTAGGAAGTCAAGCATGCATGAAGAGAAGTGGTTTTTGGTTTCAAACATGGAAATTTCAAAAACCCTCCCAAGAGCTTCATTTTGGAGTGAATAAGAAGGATATATGCTTAATTTTTCATATTCACATTTTAAACTTGTTTAAATCATGGTAAAACCTAGGATTTGACCAAGATTCAAATGGGCATAAAATTAAAAAAAAAAATGAAGAACCAATGCACATAGTCTTCTTATGTCATATAGTAAGCATTCAATTAAGTTGATAAACAAGGTCTAGACATATTCAAACTAGAAAAATCATGTATCTACCCCCTAACCATAAATATTGTCTTATGAAGTCAAGCATGAAAAGAAGTGAGCCTAGCTCACTTGGTTAGGGAAGTGGATGTACAACCCATGCAGCCACCCAGGTTCAAATCTTCAGGGATGCGAAAATTTTGGTTCTTATTATTTAAAAAAAAATCACTGTAGGGGTTTCCCCTACCATATTCCTTTCAAAAAAAGTCAAGCATGAAGAGAAGTGGTTTTTGATTTCAAGCATGGAAATTTCAAAAACCCTCCCAAGAGCTACATTTGGGAGTGACTAAGAAGTATATATGCTTAATTTTTCATATTCATGTTTTAAACTTGTTTAAATACATGAAAAACCAAGGCACATAGTCTTCGTAATTATGTCATATAGTAAGCATTCAATTAAGTTGATAAACAAGGTCTAGACATATCCAAACAACAAAAATCATGTATCTACCCCCTAACCCTAAACTCTGTTTCACGAAGTCAAGCATGAAGATATCTGGTTTTTGGTTTCGAACATGGAAATTTCAAAAACCCTCCCAATAGCTTCATTTTGAAGTGACTAAGAAGCATACATGCTTACATTTTCATATTCATGTTTTAAACTTATTCAAATCTTGGTGAAACCTAGAATTTGACCAAGATTCAAATGGGTATACAAATTTGAGAAAAAAATTAAAAAAATGAAAAAACAAGGCACATAGTCTTCTTATGTCATATAGTAAGCATTCAATTAAGTTGATAAACAAGGTCTAGACATATTCAAACCAGGAAAATCATGTATCTACCCCATACCCCTAGCTAAACTTTGTCTTATGAAGTCAAGCATGCATGAAGAGAAGTCATTTTTGGTTTCAAACATGGAAATTTCAAAAACCTCCCAAAAGCTTCATTTTGGAGTGACTAAGAAGGATCCATAGGAAACTATGTACTAATACAATATAATAATCACCTGAGTTATTAGAGCAACAAGTCTGTCACTTACGTGTGGTTCCCATACGTGAGGTCCCACACTTCAGTGAGCATAAGTCACGTACGCTAGGTAGGCAAACTCCCAGCCATCTTCTTTGTCAAGAGAGAGGCATCAAGACTCTCTCTCTCCATCTCTCCAATTATCCACCTCCGTTGGCTGCCGGTTTTGGCAGGGCGTTTCTAGCTCAGCTCGGAGGCCATGGTGTGCAGGCTCTGTAGCCATGCTAATTTGGTCGCGCCAAGTTGTTCGTGCCCGGCTCCGACGAGGATCAATCCGGACGGTGGCTGTTAAGGACCCGATCGCATTTCTTGCCTTCAGCCTAGGGTCTACCATGTAAATCTTAGGGATTTAGACGTAATTTCCTGTTTATTTTGTGTCCTGCTGTAAATTGTGCTCTGATGCGTATTGGAAAATCTGGGTCCTTCAGGATCGTTCGGTTGTCCCTCTAAAAAAAATCTCTCTCTCATTCTCGGCCTCGCTCGCTCGCACCCCCTGCGCACTGACAACCCTGCACAACAGTCAGCATCACCCGAAAAAATCTAGACACTATAAATAAGTGGGGCCCCGTGACTGCTCTCCCTTCGTCTCCTCCCGTGTGATCCCACTTCCTCCGACTCCCGACCTTGCGGAAAAGAAAAATGAAATGAAAGAGTTTCACTGGACGGGCAAACACATGTGCTGCCTAGTAATAATAATAAAAACGAAAAAAAATCGAACTACGAATCTATTATTAAATAAGCTAAACTAGGGTTTTGCCCAGTACTACGGATCAATTTGTGAAAATCCAACTACGGGGTTCGATTTGGCCTGCTAATATAAAATTATATAATCCGAACTAGTATTCCTCTAAAAAATCATTTTGGTATGCATCGTTTCGTACTTTTGATAGCAAGAGTGCTTACTCCCTCCGTTAGCAAAAGTCTTCATTTTCATGTTTATGAAGTAAAGCATGAAGAGAAGTGGTTTTGGGTTTCAAACATGGAAATTTCAAAAACCTCCCAAAACTTCATTTTAGAGTGACTAAGAAGGATACAAGCTTCCCTTTTCATTTTCATGTTTTAAACTTGTTTAAATTATCTTGGTCAAATCTAGGATTCGACAAGATTCAAATGGGCAAACATATGATAAGTGATGCAAATATCATTTCTAAGTGCGGGCAAACCAGCCTTTAGCTTAACATATTACAAGATTTCAGAAAATTGAGTAGGGGCAGCTGCCCCCTTGGCTATAGTCTGGATCCGCCCATGCTATAGTTTGAGGCCATTTGGATGACGTCGAAAAAAATCTGTGATTAGAAATGGGGTTGTTCGAACCCCGTAGTTGGATTTTTTTGAACCTTGATCTGTAGTACTGGGCAAAACCCTAGTTTAACCTATTTAATTATAGATTCGTAGGTCGATTTTTCTACCTTTTTATTATTACTATGCAGCACATATGTGTTTGCCCGTCGAGTGAAACTCGGAGGAAGAGGGATCACTCGGAAGGAGAGAAGAAGGGAGAGCATTATGGTGTCTCCCCTTTTTCGGGTGATGATGTTGACTGTTGTGCAGGGTTTGTCAGTGAGCAGGAGGTGCGAGCGAGTCGAGCGAGGCCGAGAACGAAACCCTCGGCTCCGCCTCCTATATAAAGGGGGAGTCGAGGGACGAAGAGGCAATCGAATCATTGTTACAAACCCTAGTTTTCATAATCGTCGAGTACTTTTAAGCTGAAACCTTCGAGATCTACTTGCTCTCTACTTCTAACTAAACCCTAGCCTACAATCCATAGGCATTGACAAGTTGATACCTTGTCACTAGGATTTGACCAAAATATTCAAATGGGCATAAAATTTCAGGAAAAAATCAAAAGAATGAAAAAACAAAGGACATAGCATTCTTATGTCATATATATAGTAAGCATTCAAGTTGATAAACAAGGTCTAGACATATTCAAACCAGAAAATCATGTATATATCTACCCCTAACCCTAAACTCTGTCTGATGAAGTCAAGCATGCATGAAGAGAAGTGGTTTTTGGTTTCAAACATGCAAATTTCAAGAACCCTCCCAAGATTTACATTTTGGAGTGACTAAGAAGGATAGATGCTTAATTTTTATATTCGTGATTTAAATTTGTTTAAACCATGGTCAAACCTAGGATTTGGCCAAGATTCAAATGGGCATAAGAATTAAAAAAAAACCAAAAAATGAAAAACCAAGGCACATATAGTACGTCTTCTTATGTCATATAGTAAGCATCCTCAATTAAGTTGATTTTAGAGTGACTAAGAAGGATGCAGGCTTCCCTTTTCATTTTCATGTTTTAAAATTGTTTAAATCTTGGTCAAACCTAGGTGACATAGGCATCCCAAATGGGCCTGCCGAAGATAGTACCCGGGGTTTACTGAAGGCCCAATATCCGAAGAATAAGAAGATTCGGGAGCCCAAGATGTATTAAGGAAAGTTAGAATTTTAATAGGAAGTGTTATTTGTAAATCTGGCGAGATGAGTTAGAAACCGTCCCGGACTCTGTAACTTGTACAAAACGAAACCCTCGGCTCCGCCTCCTATATAAAGGGGGAGTCGAGGGACGAAGAGGCAATCGAATCATTGTTACAAACCCTAGTTTTCATAATCGTCGAGTACTTTTCGGCTGAAACCTTCGAGATCTACTTGCCCTCTACTTCTAACTAAACCCTAGCCTACAATCCATAGGCATTGACAAGTTGATACCTTGTCAATTGGCGCCGTCTGTGGGAACTAGAGGCGTAAGGATCTGATCTCGATGGCACGTTCAAGATCTTCGACATCGTCAACCGCAAGCAACACAATGGATCGAGGTAAACAGATCGCTGCTGGTCTTGTCGATTTTGTTCCTCACCCACCCTCCCGTTTGGATGCATATGCGTATCTGGCGGAGCCCATGGAGATGACGTTCGGAAGGTTTCACTTTCGCGTCGAGAAGGAAGGATCGTATCGTGTCGAGATTCCGATTTCGTCGAGATCGTCGGCAGTCGATTCCGATTTTTCAAGCTATGCATTGTCAACCGAGTCAGGAGAAGAAGAAACTTTGTCGACATGTTACGTCAGCACCAGAGCAAGAGAGAAACTCGCCAAGATCTTCAACGACATGTCATTTGAGTCATCTGCGGACTCATATATAAGCGATGGCTCAAGCAATGTCGACAGTTACGACTTCATCGACAAATCTATCACAGTGGGCAAGGTCTTCATCAATCTCAACGATGATGTCACCAAACCCAACATAGATCTGAGTACAAAATATCATCAGATTTATGCCACTGAGGATCAAGAGGAAACATCTGAGGCTTTCGACGATCTGGGAAATCCATACGTCGATCCCTCCAATCTGCGACAAGGCCTGGGCAACAAATACGTCGGGCCAGAGCCGCGAGATAGAGTTCAACTTTCACAAGCAGCGTGGGACAGAGCCGCGAGAGCTATGAATGGTACAGAACCAATGGCTACCACGGCCACACCAGAGGAATTACAAGCATATCAATATAGGCTCGCACGAGCTGCCAGAGAATTGGAAAAACAGACAATGAGTTAAACAGGAGAAAGGAGGCAGCTTCTGCATCCAGCAGGAGAAGGGCAGATCTAAGTCGACAATCTAGAACTTCGGGTGATAGCCACAGGGAGGCTCGGAACAGAGCAAGATCAAGGTTGCAACATATACCCGAGGCAGAAAGAGAGCACTTGGTCCAAAACCTCGACATGTCCTTCATGTCGATAGATACAAGAGGAAATATCATCCCTAAGACACCAGAGGCTGGGTATATGGCGACACATGCTTTTATCCTTGCATCTAAACCACCTCCAGGTGATCCAAGGGAAACACTATACAATATGGCGGTAGCAGGAGTTGGAGCTATGGGGACAGCATTTGTATCAACGCCTCCCGAAGGAGCGGCAAGGCAAAATAGTCCACGACCTGCAGCAGCAACAGCGGCAGCACCTGAAGGACCAAGTGGAGCAAGAGACACAGCAGCACAAGCAAGGGTCGACAGAGCGCGGCAAAGCAGAAGGGATCATCGGCAATCTCCGGAGCTTAATGATGAAGATATGTGCGGCCTGCCATGCTTCACGAGGAGAGTCCGAAAAACTCGAGTCCCCTCAGGATTCAAGTTACCCGACAACTTCAAGAAGTTCGACGGCCTTCAGGATCCAGAGGATTGGCTAGTTGATTATCTCGAGACAGTGAAGCTCACAGGAGGAACCAGGGCAACAGCTATGCAAAGCATCCAGGTGCATTTGAGTGGAGCTGCACGATCTTGGATAAAGAAACTCACTCCAGGATCTATCGACAGCTGGGAAAGTTTCGAGGATGTGTTCGTCAAGAACTTCAGATCCACGTGTAAAAAACCTGCGTCGTTAGAGGAGTTGAGAGCGTGTCGACAAAAGCCAGATGAACCAATGAGAAAGTACATTCAAAGGTGGAATATCATCAAAAACTCGGCAGAAAATATATCTGACGAGAGAGCAATAGATGCGTTTGTAGCAGGAATCAGGCGTGGAGATTTTGTCGAGGATTTAGGAAGGACAAATCCAAAGACAGTATCTGCGTTAATGGAGATAGCAAACAGATGGGCAGATGGAGAAGATGCTGTCCACAACAAACGGCACAGGTCGCCAGAGGAGGACCGTGGTCGAAATTATCAACCGAGGCGACGATTTCCTCGGCAGTACCCGAATTATGACGCTCCAGGGCAAATTTCGGCAGGTTTTTGGGCAAACACAGGAGGAAGCAATAGAGATGACTATCAGAGAAGCAGTGAACAGCGAGGCGATAACAGGGATGATTCTCGCAACAACAGACAAAATAGCGGGCCTAGGTTCCCAAGGCCTTTCGTGTCCCCTGAAGAGATGATGAATGGGCCGTGTCAAATGCACTTTTTCCTCGATAGCAACGGTAAAAGACAGTCAGGGCACCTGCAAAAAGACTGTCGAAATTTTCAGGCAATGCTAAGGTATGCAGAGAACACTAACGCGTGGGCAACACAGAGAAATCCTCGAGAACCCAGAAGCGAGATTCACTTGCCGCCTCCTCCCGCGATTACAGACGACAATCGGCATCAGCTTAGAATAGCGGCAGCACCTCCACCACCACCTTATGTTGATCCTAACTCCAACGGAGCGGTGTCAATGATTCAGAAGGGAAGGCCGTCCAATAGAGCTCAGAAAGTAATCTCACGACAGGTGTTTATGGCAGAAAAAATGCCTCCACCAACAGTTGAGTATCTTAATTGGTCAGGACAAGATATCGGCTTCACCATAGCAGATCATCCGCAGCAAGTTCCTCGACCAGGGCAGTCAGCACTTATTCTGCCAGCAGTTATCGCAGGGTTTGATGTCTCTCGAGTGTTCATAGACGGCGGCAGCAGCCTCAACCTTATGTATGCAGATACATTGAGGAAGATGAACATATCCTTAGCAAACTTGAAGCCAACAGACACAAGGTTCTACGGCATCACACCGGAGAAACCAAGTTATCCATTGGGGAAGATCAATCTCGACGTTCAGTTTGGGACCCGAGAAAATTATAGAATCGAGAGGCTGGAATTCGAAGTCGTAGATTTTCCGTCGCAATACCACGCTCTGTTGGGACGACCAGCATATGCTAGATTTATGGCGGTGCCACACTATACATACCTGTTGTGGAGGTTGCCTGGACCAAAGGGACCAATCACAGTCAAAGGAAGCTTTGCCTTAGCCGATAAGTGTGATAAGGATTTTCATCGGCTATCAGAAACTTTCGGGATGCAAGCTGAGTATTTGGCGTCAAAAAGCATGACCGATTACGACGTACTGCCAGACGTTGGACGGCCAAATAAAGAATCAACTTTCAATACCAGGAAAAATTCTAAGGAGGTGCAGATTCACCCGACAGACCCGAAAAAGATGACATCTATCGCAAACGACATGGATATCGCATAGGAAAGCGCGCTCGTCAAGTTCCTCCGTGAGCACTGGAAAATCTTCGCATGGTGTCCAGCTGACATGCCAGGAGTACCCAGGGAACTTGCCGAGCACCGCTTAAACTTGGATCCATTAGCGAGACCAATAAAACAACCTTTGCGGCGTTTTTCGGAACCAAACCGCAAAGCTATGCTATCAGAAGTAAATCGACTGGAGGAAGCTGGTTTTATCAAAGAGATATCTACAGAAGCCACATGGGTAGCTAACCCAGTGATGGTGCCGAAGAAACACACGACAGTCCTTCGCATGTGCGTCGACTTTATGTGTCTCAATAAACATTGTCCAAAGGATCACTTTCCCCTCCCGAGGATCGATCAAATTATCGACTCCACGGCTGGATGTGAACGTCTTTCCTTCCCGGACGCATACTCTGGTTATAACCAGATCAGATTGAAAGAAGAAGACGAGGCCAAAACAGCGTTCATAACACCTTACGGCGTGTTCTGTTACAGAACAATGCCTTTCGGTTTAAAAAACGCGGGAGCAACATATCAGAGGATGATGCAGAAATGTTTGGTGACACAGATCGGAAAAAAACGTGCAAGTGTACATTGACGATGTCGTCATAACATCAAAAGAGGGGACAACACTGATTGAGGATCTCAAGGAAACCTTCGACAACCTCAACAAATTCTGCCTCAAGCTGAACCCGACGAAGTGTTCCTTTGGCGTTCCAGCAGGAGAACTTCTGGGATTTCTAGTCTCAGCAAGAGGGATTGAAGCAAATCCCGACAAAATACAAGCTATCATAACAATGAGGAAGCCAACAAAGTTGAAAGAAATACAGCAGCTAACAGGGCGAGTCGCAGCTTTGAGCAGATTCGTCGCCAGGTTGGGAGAAAAAGCGTTACCATTTTACGCTCTAATAAAGCAAGGAGATAAATTCCAGTGGAACGAAGAGGCCAATAGAGCCTTCGAGGATTTGAAGCGCACAATCTCGACACCACCAATTCTGGTGGCGCCGAAGGAAAAGGAACCTCTCCTGTTGTATATTGCAGCCACGCCCCAAGTGGTGAGCACGGTGCTAGTTGTCGAAAGAGAATAAGAAGGAAAACTTCACGGCGTGCAGAGGCCAGTATACTTCGTCAGCGAAGTTTTATCGCCCTCAAAACAAAGGTACCCTCAGTACCAAAAGCTAGCATATGGAGTGTTCACAACAGCACGCAAATTGCGCCATTATTTTTCGGCACACCCGATCATAGTGGTCAATGAAGCTCCCTTGTCAAATATACTAAACAACCCAGAAGCTACGGGTCGTGTCTCCCTTTGGGGAATAGAACTTTCCCCTCGGGACATCACGTATGAAAAAAGAAAAGCAATCAAGTCGCAAGTTCTGCCGGACTTCATTGCAGAGTGGATGGAGTTGCAAAACACAGGACCTCCAGACTTGTCGAGAACCTGGACCATGAACTTTGATGGGTCCAAAAGACTAGAAGGGGCTGGCGCAGGAGTAGTACTTATATCACCTGAAGGCGACAAGTTGAAGTACATCCTTCGGATGACGTTCCCTAACGCATCTAACAATGAAGCAGAATATGAGGCTCTCATACACGGAATGAAGATGGCGAAAGCTTGCGGTGCAACTCGACTAAAAATCTTTGGCGACTCACAATTGGTGGCTCAGCAAGTTATGAACCAATGTGACGCAGTCAATGATAGCATGATGGCATACAAGGAGGTGTACAACAAGCTCGAGAAGTTGTTCGATGGATGCGAAGTAAATCATATTAGTAGATTGAGCAACGACGAAGCCGACGTTCTTGCAAACATCGGGTCGCAATGCCTTGCAGTCCCGCCAGGTGTATTCTGGGAAGAGATAACAGAGAGATCCACCAAATCGACAAAATCAAAAAAGAAGGGGAAGAAACCCTCGGGGGCTACCAAGGAAAAGCAAGAGGAAGAAGAAGAAGATCAGGACCTGGTCATGGTGATACAGATACCATGGATGCAGACGTACATATCGTACATCCTCAGGAAAGAAATACCCGATGATCCAGTTGAGGCAAGGCGAGTAATTCGACGCTCCAAAGCTTTCACGGTGGTCAAAGGAGAATTGTATAAGCGAAGTATTTCAGGCGTCCTGCAAAGATGTGTCACACCCGAAGAAGGAAGAATAATTTTGAAGGATGTACACGAAGGAATATGTGGCCACCACGCAAGTAGTCGAGCTATTGCAGCCAAGGTCTTTCGGGCAGGATTCTACTGGTTGACAGCAATCGAGGACGCTAAGGAAATAGTAAGAACTTGCGACGCGTGTCAAAGGTTTGCCGCAAAACCCCACTCTCCAGCAGCAGAACTAACACCAATACCATTGTCATGGCCCTTTGCACAATGGGGACTTGATATGGTGGGTAAGTTACACAAATCCTGGCCAGGAGGAAAGGAGTACATGTTAGTAGCTGTCGACAAATTTACAAAGTGGATAGAAGCGAAGCCGATAAATTCACCGGATGGAGCATCCGCAGTAAAATTCATAAAAGGACTCGTCTTCAGATTTGGAGTGCCCCACAGCATCGTCACAGACAATGGCAGTAACTTCACATCCCACGAATTCAAAGATTATTGTGAAGAAGTGGGTATCAAGTTGCACTTCGCGTCAGTTGCACATCCTCAAACCAATGGGCAAGTCGAGAAAGCCAATGGCATCATTTGCAATGGCATCAAGAAACGCCTGTTAGGACCACTGGAAAAAGCTCGACATACCTGGCCAGAAGAACTACCAAGTGTGTTGTGGAGCATCCGAACAACACCAAATACAGCGACACAGGAGACACCGTTTTTTCTGGTCCATGGAGCAGAGGCAGTACTACCAATAGAAATAGAGCACGACTCCCCCAGAGTCACAGAGTATAATGAAGAAACTTCCAAGATAGCATTGGAAGACGATGTCGACGCACTCGACGAAGCTCGAGACGAGGTACTATCAAGGGTAACAAAATACCAACAGGACTTGAAGAATTACCACAGTCGACGTTTGCGGCCAAGATCTTTTCAGGTGGGCGACCTAGTTCTTCGGCTCACGCAAAAAAGTCATGAAAAACTCGAGTCACCATGGCTTGGCCCCTACATTGTCACGGAAGTAATCGGAGGAGGAGCATACAGGATAAAGGACAAGAAGACAGGGGTGGAGGAGCAAAACCCCTGGAACGTGGCGCAACTCAGGCGGTTCTATGCCTAGAGCTGAAATATAGTCCTTGTAAAACTTCAATGTACTGAAACGCCCGCGAGTTTTCAGACGCACTCTTTTCCTTTTTCGGGGCACCGAGTGGGGCCGGGAAAGGTTTTTAATGAGGCGGGCTCGCGGTGCTGCAATATAATAAAGATAGTGTCAATATAACTTTTCTTTATCGACATGTTCAAAGTCTCTGACCCGACGAATTTCAATATAGTTCATCGAAAAAGAAAGGCCTTGCCTTGGTATTAAAATACCTCGTGAGTCAATCAAAATACAAAATAGTACTCAATAAAGAAGCTCGGGGGGGCTGATATTCGCAATAGATACATATTACATAAATGCCTTGGTTCAAAACCTCGCAATATACAAATACAGTAAATAGCCACCGAAACACTCGGGGGCTAGATAAATATAGAAATATAATGATTGCTTCACAATATAATCACTGTCATGGGTTACAAAGAAGAGTTATCTACAAAAAGAAAATAATTAGTCCTGATTCAGTATGTCGTCAAGGGTAATTCTGTTTTCTTCAGGAGCAGCGCCAAGAAAGTCAGCATAATGACCATCGGCAAAAAAGTCGGCATCCATCCGAAGAAGGTCTTCAATCATTTCTTCGGCTACAGGCGAAACCTTCGTGTTAATTCGATCGACACCAACTCTTCGGCGCTTTACCTTCTGATGGACTTTAGCAACAACTTGGGTCAGGTCAAGATTTGAGTGGCAGATCTGAAGCATGATAAGAGCAAATCTGGCGCCAGCTACCAGTTGAGCTTTGACAAAATCATGGATCCTGTGGGCATCCTTGAATTTCTCCATTAACTCGGGAAGAGCCTTTGGTTGAACGTTCCGAGGAAACATGGAATTATAAACCATGGACAGGGTCTTGGTACAGAAGTCAAGGAAGTCGCGAGTTTGAGAAGCGCGATCCTGAAATCTGACAATCTGGCGGGTCCTCTCTGGGGTAGCCCAAAACAAAGAACCATGATCAAGGGAAAGATTAACGAGGAGGTTCGTCCAAGTATTTACCCTCTTTTCTTCGGCAACAGCATCAGTAAAGGAACCTATCAAAACAACGGAGCAGAAAAATTTTAAGAGACGTAGCATGAAGACGGAAGATATTGAGGTTGAAACAAGCATACCTGACATATCCGCACTGGCTTCATTCATCAACTCGAGCATGAAATTTTCTCGAGTAGTCGCCTTTTCAGCCTCGGAAGCAGCGATTTCCTTGGCAGCCACGACCTCACGAGCTTGCTGAAGTGCAATTTTTTCCGCTTCAGATGACTTGCGAGATTTTTCCATCATCACAAGTGCTTGCTTCTTCGCATACTGAAGTTGCTGCCGAAGTTCATCCAATTCTCGCGGCAAGGAATCTTCGACAGGTGCAGCATCAGCAAGAGGTCTCCTTGGGTGAGAAGAAGAAGGCGAAACATTGGAAGGAGCGGAAGATGGAGTATAGTTATCAAATACCAACTGAAATTTAACAAAGCAAGACAACATCAATCAACACGCAAAAGATAGAGTTTTCATTAATCTTTCGGAATAATTACAAAGGCCTTACAGTGGAGCTAATGAAGTACGTGTCGCCAAATAACTACTTTGGCGACAAGAGCAAAAGAGACAAAGAAAGAAAAAAAAAAGAGGCATGCAACTAGACCTCCGGCCTTGATGAGCTAGGAGTCGAAGCTGGTTTGATCCCGAGATAAGCCAAGATTTTCTTCGTGTTGGGCTTGGCTGCCTTAATCAGGGACCTCCATCTTGATTGCTCTATCTGCTCGGTGTCGCCAACTTTCGTCCAATCAACAGTCTGTTGGCTGTCAGCAACCAGAGCAACAGTGCTTTCGACAGCAATTTTCATATTCTCTTGGCGCATCTTCAGTCCAAGGTCTTCTGGTGAATTGAACATCTTGGCAAGGGCAAGGAAAGTCGGGGGCTCCTCTTTCTTCGGGAAGAAGTAGGGGAACAGCGCCGACAATCCTGCATTAGCATTGGCCACGCCTTCACGAATTTCGGACCCATGCAGCTCCAGATAGGACAGTGCGTCAATGAGAGGGTCATCGACAGGATTCTCCAGATCAAAATCTTGGTTTGTTTGATCTGCCAAGGAAACAAAACGTTGGTCAAACAACAAGAAACAGCAGCTCTCATAAAAATAGAAGGGATCAATAATATTACTGAAAGTGCGTCGACTTTGTGATTTCAGGCGCTTGAGGATCCCCTGTTCACGAGAAGCTTGTGCAGCTTTGTGCTCGTTTAAGGCAGATGCAGTATCCTCAAGTTTTTTCTGCAGTTCCTCGACACTAGCAGCTTTTGCTTTGGCTTCATCAGCCTCGGCTTTGGCCTTGCTAGCAACAAGTTCGGTTTTCTTGCGAGCCGCTTCACTTTGCTCAAGTTTTTGAGCAAGTGCGTCGGCACGTTTGTTGGCCTCTGCAAGTTTCTCTGTCGAGATATATAAAAAAAAAAGAGAGAAGAAAGATCAAAAATCACGACAAGCAACAGGAGCAAAAAGTCAAGGAAAAACGACAAGTATAAAAGTTGTTACCTTCGGTTCTGCTAGCATATTCACGGTACCCAATAAATTAGGATCCGATGCGGAGAAGCTCTTTGATCATGGGCTGTTAAAGAAGAACACAGCAAGAAAAACATCGGCATGAAAAAGAGAGTGCAGGCATGAAAAATCAAAATAGAGGAAATATAGATATCGACAAACTTACATCATCTAAGAGCAGAGTCGACGAGCTGCCCAATTGAGGGGCAGGATCAACAATCGTTTCAATCCTTGTCCTTTTTGGTGAAGGAGCAAGGGGGCTTTGATGTCTACGTTCCCCCTCCTTTCCTGTAGACAGTGTTGGGCCTCCAAGAGCAGAGGTTTGTAGAACAGCAGCAAGTTTTCCCTTAAGTGGATCACCCAAGGTTTATCGAACTCAGGGAGGAAGAGGTCAAAGATATCCCTCTCATGCAACCCTGCAACCACAAAGCAAGAAGTCTCTTGTGTCCCCAACACACCTAATAGGTGCACTAGTTCGGCGAAGAGATAGTGAAATACAGGTGGTATGAATATATATGAGCAGTAGCAACAGCGCGTAAAATAGCTTGCCGGCGTGTAGTTGATGGTGGTAGTATTGCAGCAGTAGTAACGCAGTAAAACAGTAAACAAGCAGCGATAGCAGTATTTAGGAACAAGGCCTAGGGATTACACTTTCACTAGTGGACACTCTCAACATTGATCACATAACAAAATAGATAAATGCATACTCTACACTCTTGTTGGATGATGAACACATTGCGTAGGATTACACGAACCCTCAATGCCGGAGTTAACAAGCTCCACAATTAATGTTCATATTTTAGTAACCTTATAGTGTAAGATAGATCAATAGACTAAACCAAGTACTAACATAGCATGCACACTGTCACCTTCATGCATATGTAGGAGGAATAGATCACATCAATATTATCATAGCAATAGTTAACTTCGCAATCTACAAGAGATCATGATCATAGCATAAACCAAGTACTAACACGGTGCACACACTGTCACCTTTACACACGTGCAGGAGGAATAGAACTACTTTAATAACTTTGCTAGAGTAGCACATAGATAGTAGTGATACAAAACTCATATGAATCTCAATCATGTAAAGCAGCTCATGAGATTATTGTATTGAGGTACATGGGAGAGAGATGAACCACATAGCTACCGGTACAGCCCCGAGCCTCGATGGAGAACTACTCCCTCCTCATGGGAGCAGCAGCGGTGATGAAGATGGCGGTGGAGATGGCAGCGGTGTCGATGGAGAAGCCTTCCGGGGGCACTTCCCCGCTCCGGCAACGTGCCGGAACAGAGACTCCTGTCCCCCAGATCTTGGCGTCGCGATGGCGGCGGCTCTGGAAGGTTTCTGTGGTTTTCGCCAATCGTATCAGGGTTTTCGATCCAGGGGCTTTATATAGGCGAAGAGGCGGCGCAGGAGGGTCGAAGGGGCGACGACACCATAGGGCGGTGCGGCCAGGGCCTGGGCCGCGCCGGCCTATGGTCTGGGGGCCCAGTGCCCCCCCTCTGGTCCTTCCCGGGTGTTCTGGATGCTTCCGGTGAAAATAGGAACTTGGGCGTTGATTTCGTCTGATTCCGAGAATATTTCGTTACTAGGATTTCTGAAACCAAAAACAGCAGAAAATAGAACCGGCACTTCGGCCTCTGGTGAATAGGTTAGTTCCCGAAAATGCACGAATATGACATATAGTGTGCATAAAACATGTAGATAACATGATTAATGTGGCCTGGAACGTAAGAAAGTATCGATACGTCGGAGACGTATCAACATCCCCAAGCTTAGTTCTGCTCGTCCCGAGCAGGTAAAACGATAACACAGATAATTTCTGGAGTGACATGTCATCATAACCTTGATCATACTATTTGTAAAGCATATGTAGTGAATGCAGCGATCAAAACAATGTATATGACATGAGTAAACAAGTGAATCATAAAGCAAAGACTTTTCATGAATAGCACTTCAAGACAAGCATCAATAAGTCTTGCATAAGAGTTACTCATAAAGCAATAAATTCTTAGTAAAGGCATTGAAGCAACACAAAAGAAGATTAAGTTTCAGCGGTTGCTTTCAACTTGTAACATGTATATCTCATGGATATTGTCAACATAGAGTAATATAATAAGTGCAATAAGCAAGTATGTAGGAATCAATGCACAGTTCACACAAGTGTTTGCTTCTTGAGGTGGAGAGAAATAGGTGAACTGACTCAACATTGAAAGTAAAAGAATGGTCCTCATAGAGGAAAAGCATCGATTGCTATATTTGTGCTAGAGCTTTGATTTTGAAAACATGAAACAATTTTGATAAAGCATATGCATCATGTAAATTATATCTTATAAGTTGCAAGCCTCATGCATAGTGTACTAATAGTGCCCGCACCTTGTCCTAATTAGCTTGGACTACCGGATCATCACAATGCATTTTTTTTACCAAGTGTCACAAAGGGGTACCTCTATGCCGCCTGTACAAAGGTCTAAGGAGAAAGCTCGCATTGGATTTCTCGCTATTGATTATTCTTCAACTTAGACATCCATACCGGGACAACATAGACAACAGATAATGGACTCCTCTTTTATGCATAAGCATATAACAACAATTAATAATTTTCTCATTTGAGTTTTGAGGATTGTTGTCCAAAACTGAAACTTCCACCATGGATCATGGCTTTAGTTAGCGGCCCAATGTTCTTCTCTAACATATGCATGCTTAACCATAAGGTGGTAGATCTCTCTTACTTCAGACAAGACGGACATGCATAGCAACTCACATGAAATTCAACAATGAATAGTTGATGGCGTCCCCAGTGAACATGGTTATCGCACAACAAGCAACTTAATAAGAGATAAAGTGCATAATTACATATTCAATACCACAATAGTTTTTAAGCTATTTGTCCCATGAGCTATATATTGCAAAGGTGAATGATGGAATTTTAAAGGTAGCACTCAAGCAATTTACTTTGGAATGGCGGAAAATACCATGTAGTAGGTAGGTATGGTGGACACAAATGGCATAGTGGTTGGCTCAAGTATTTTGGATGCATGAGAAGTATTCCCTCTCGATACAAGGTTTAGGCTAGCAAGGCTTATTTGAAACAAACACAAGGATGAACCGGTGTAGCAAAACTCACATAAAAGTCATATTGAAAACATTATAAGACTCTACACCGTCTTCCTTGTTGTTCAAACTCAATACTAGAAATTATCTAGACCTTAGAGAAACCAAATATGCAAACCAAATTTTAGCATGCTCTATGTATTTCTTCATTAATGGGTGCAAAGCATATGATGCAAGAACTTAATCATGAGCACAACAATTGCCAAGTATCACATTATTCAAGACATCATACCAATTACTACATGTAGCATTTTCCAATTCCAACCATGTAGTAATTAACGAAGCAGTTTCAACCTTCGCCATGAAAATTAAAAGCTAAGAACACATGTGTTCATACGAACCAGCGGAGCGTGTCTCTCTCCCACACAAGCATTTATTCAAACAAAAACAAAAACAAGAAACATACAGACGCTCCAAGTAAAGTGCATAAGATGTGACGGAATAAAAATATAGTTTCAGGGGAGGAACCTGATAATGTTGTCGATGAAGAAGGGGATGCCTTGGGCATCCCCAAGCTTAGACGCTTGAGTCTTCTTAGAATATGCAGGGGTGAACCACCGGGGCATCCCCAAGCTTAGAGCTTTCACTCTTCTTGATCATAGTATATCATCCTCCTCTCTTGACCCTTGAAAACTTCCTCCACACCAAACTCGAAACAACTCATTAGAGGGTTAGTGCACAATAAAAATTAACATATTCAGAGGTGACACAATCATTCTTAACACTTCTGGACATTGCCCAAAGCTACTGGAAGGTAATGGAACAAAGAAATCCACCCAACACAGCGAAAGAAGCAATGCGAAATAAAAGGCAGAATCTGTCAAAACAGAACAGTTCGTATTGACGAATTTTAAAATGGCACCAGACTTGCTCAAATGAAAATGCTCAAATTGAATGAAAGTTGCGTACATATCTGAGGATCATGCACGTAAATTGGCTTAATTTTCTGAGCTACCTACAGGGAGGTGGACCCAGATTCGTGACAGCAAAGAAATCTGGAACTGCGCAGTAATCCAAATCTAGTACTTACTTTTCTATCAACGGCTTTACTTGGCACAACAAAACACAAAACTAAGATAAGGAGAGGTTGCTACAGTAGTAAACAACTTCCAAGACACAAAATAAAAACAAGGTACTGTAGCAAAATAACACATGGGTTATCTCCCAAGAAGTTCTTTCTTTATAGCCATTAAGATGGGCTCAGCAGTTTTAATGATGCACTCGCAAGAAATAGTATTTGAAGCAAAAGAGAGCATCAAGAGGTAAATACAAAACACATTTAAGTCTAACATGCTTCCTATGCATAGGAATCTTGTAAATAAACAAGTTCATGAAGAGCAAAGTAATAAGCATAGGAAGATAAAACAAGCATAGTTTCAAAAATTTCAGCACATAGAGAGGTGTTTTAGTAACATGAAAATTTCTACAACCATATTTTCCTCTCTCATAATAACTTTCAGTAGCATCATGAGCAAACTCTACAATATAACTATCACATAAATCATGAGTCTCATGCATAAAATTATTACTCTCCACATAGGCATAATCAATTTTATTAGTTGTAGTGGGAGCAAATTCAACAAAGTAGCTATCATTATTATTCTCATCAAGTGTAGGAGGCATAGTATAATCACAACAAAATTCACTCTCCATAGTAGGTGGCACCAAAAGACCAATATCATTATAATCATCATAAATAGGAGGCAAAGTATCATCAAAGTAAATTTTCTCCTCCATGCCCGGGGGACTAAAAAGATCATGCTCATCAAAACCAGCTTCCCCAAGCTTAGAATTTTCCATATCATTAGCAACAATGGTATTCAAAGTGTTCATACTAACATGTTTCATGGGTTTTTTAATTTTTGCATTAAACCATTCATGTCTTGACTCAGGAAATAGAATAAAAAGCTCACAGATGTTTTCCATTATGCCTTACTAGTGTAAACAAGAAACAAAAAGATGCAATTGCAGGATCTAAAGGAAATAGCTTCGAGTACTTACAATGGCGGAAAATAGCTTGGTAGCCGAGGTCCGGAGTGTGAGTACCTTTTACCTTTCCTCCCCGGCAACTGCGCCAGAAAAGTGCTTGATGTCTACGTTCCCCCTCCTTTCCTGTAGACAGTGTTGGGCCTCCAAGAGCAGAGGTTTGTAGAACAGCAGCAAGTTTTCCCTTAAGTGGATCACCCAAGGTTTATCGAACTCAGGGAGGAAGAGGTCAAAGATATCCCTCTCATGCAACCCTGCAACCACAAAGCAAGAAGTCTCTTGTGTCCCCAACACACCTAATAGGTGCACTAGTTCGGCGAAGAGATAGTGAAATACAGGTGGTATGAATATATATGAGCAGTAGCAACGGTGCCAGAAAATAGCTTGCCGGCGTGTAGTTGATGGTGGTAGTATTGCAGCAGTAGTAACGCTTAAGAAAACAAGTAAACAAGCAGCGATAGCAGTATTTAGGAACAAGGCCTAGGGATTACACTTTCACTAGTGGACACTCTCAACATTGATCACATAACAGAATAGATAAATGCATACTCTACACTCTTGTTGGATGATGAACACATTGCGTAGGATTACACGAACCCTCAATGCCGGAGTTAACAAGCTCCACAATTAATGTTCATATTTTAGTAACCTTATAGTGTAAGATAGATCAATAGACTAAACCAAGTACTAACATAGCATGCACACTGTCACCTTCATGCATATGTAGGAGGAATAGATCACATCAATATTGTCATAGCAATAGTTAACTTCGCAATCTACAAGAGATCATGATCATAGCATAAACCAAGTACTAACACGGTGCACACACTGTCACCTTTACACACGTGCAGGAGGAATAGAACTACTTTAATAACTTTGCTAGAGTAGCACATAGATAGTAGTGATACAAAACTCATATGAATCTCAATCATGTAAAGCAGCTCATGAGATTATTGTATTGAGGTACATGGGAGAGAGATGAACCACATAGCTACCGGTACAGCCCCGAGCCTCGATGGAGACTACTCCCTTCTCATGGGAGCAGCAGCGGTGATGAAGATGGCGGTGGAGATGGCAGCGGTGTCGATGGAGAAGCCTTCCGGGGGCACTTCCCCGCTCCGGCAACGTGCCGGAACAGAGACTCCTGTCCCCCAGATCTTGGCGTCGCGATGGCGGCGGCTCTGGAAGGTTTCTGTGGTTTTCGCCAATCGTATCAGGGTTTTCGATCCAGGGGCTTTATATAGGCGAAGAGGCGGCGCAGGAGGGTCGAAGGGGCGACGACACCATAGGGCGGCATGGCCAGGGCCTGGGCCACGCCGGCCTATGGTCTGGGGGCCCAGTGCCCCCCCTCTGGTCCTTCCCGGGTGTTCTGGATGCTTCCGGTGAAAATAGGAACTTGGGCGTTGATTTCGTCCGATTCCGAGAATATTTCGTTACTAGGATTTCTGAAACCAAAAGCAATGAGAAAACAGAAGCGGCACTTCGGCATCTTGTTAATAGGTTAGTTCCAGAAAATGCACGAATATGACATAAAGTGTGCATAAAACATGTAGATAACATCAATAATGTGGCATGGAACATAAGAAATTATCGATACGTCGGAGACGTATCAGGCTTGCTGGCGGAGTTGTGGTGACGACGTTTTGTTGAGGAGGCAAAGATTCTTCTCCTTCAACTAGCGTGTCTGAGGCAAGTACAGTATGTGACGTGCTTGTCCGAGGAGCCACGTCAACAGTTGGTACTTCTTCCTCGTCATCACTGTTGATCAAAAATCGGCAGCATAAAAAGCAAGACATGATAAACATCTCGAGTACAGAAATAGGGAGAAATAAAGATGACTTACGAACTGACGAGGGATTCAATATAAGGATCATAAGCTGCCTTCGGATGAGAAGGAACAACTTTTTCAGCCTTAGACGTGCCAGAATCCTCGGCATCATTCCTTTTCCTTTTGTTCCTTGGGGAAACAGCAGGAGGAAGGGATTGCGTCGACTCGCTGGCTTCAGATTCAACTTCTTTTTCATGGGAAGCCGTAGATTTGTGAGAACCTGCGACTTCACTTTCAGGAATAGAAGAACCTTGGGTGTCTTCGGCAACGATAGCCTGTTCTTCGACTTCTCCATCCTCAGGAAGAGGAGGAAGGGAAGCCATAGTAGGATGGTTCTGCAAGAAAATAGCGACAAAAGTAAAATTAGAGAGATACCAATACAATGAGATGCAGGGAAAGTTTGGAACAAGACAGAAACTCGAGAAGACAAAATACCTCGGGGAGAGGATTGGCAGAACTGTATGGTTCCACGCGACAAGAGGAGGGAATAGGATCCTTCTTGGCCAGGCGGGAAACTCTTCGAATCAATTTCTCCAAGTCCTTTGCAGAAAGATCACTGGAGATTCTATTGGCGTCGTTTTCACCAGAATACGTCCAAAGGGGATTTTTGCGAGCCTGAAGAGGCTGCACTCTAATCCTAAGGAAGTAGGCAGTGATTTGAACACCGGATAGTTCTTTGCCTCGAGTATTTTGAAGCTGATGAATACGAGACATAAGCGCTTCTGTCGCCTTTTTCTCTTCTTCGGAAGCTTCAGCGTCCCAGGAACGGCGGCGCTGAATTTTGGCACTTCCGTCGAAAGGGATTATGTTGTGTTCCACAGAGTTGGCACTTTCTTCGTGAATGTAGAGCCATCTTTTGCGCCATCCTTGGACAGAATCAGGAAACTTGACATCGAAATAATCAACGTCAGTTCGGACACAGATAACAACGCCGCCTATGTTATAGGTGGCGTTGTGGGAACCATTGCGGCGGAGGCAGAAAATGCGTTTCCACAGAGCCCAATTAGGAGGGATTCCAAGGAAACATTCGCACAGTGTGATAAAAATGGAAATGTGGAGGATGGAATTGGGGGTCAACTGGTGCAGTTGAATCCCGTAAACAAACAGAAGGCCGCGAAGGAAATCGTGAATTGGGGCCGAAAGGCCGCGGATGAGGTGATCAACGAAACTAACCCGGAACTCCATTGGAGGGTTGGGGTAGCTTTCTTCGCTGGGAAAGCGGATGGCGTCTTCTTTCTTCATCAGGCCAAGCCTCTTCAGCATGTTGACGTCCTGGTTGGAGATTTTAGATCTCTCCCACTCAAGGTCTTCAGCGGCCATCTTGGACTCTGGAGTGCTGTGGCGAGTGAGTCGCGTGCGCGGTGGCATCAACGGCAATGGAAAAAGCAATGTTCGTGAGTGCGGAAGATCAGAGAGAGTTGGGCGCAGGGGAAGTTTTTGCAAAGAGGAACAGATGTGCGGCGCAAGCGAAGGAGTGAACGGAGGTTGAAGAAAGGTTTATATAAGAATTGGGCGAAGCAATGCACCGTTGGATGAAGAAATCGTGTGGTGAAAAAAGATCTTCTAGATAAAAGGGTAAAAAGGTATTTTTACTGAGATAGGCGTTACCGTGCGTGTGCCAGGAAAAGCGGAGGACGTGTGTCCCCCACTTACACGACGTGTCAACGTGGTGGAAGCAATGGGCCCACAAGGCAGAAAACCACGACTATTAACAGAGATGAAGTAAATTTGATTAAGGGAAGCATGCCGACAAGGAAAATAAAAGAAGATTGGCGACAGGAGAAGTTATTAAATACTTCGGGAGCTTTTGATCAAATACAAGTTTTTGCCCAAATGCTCGGGGGCTACTTCGATAAAAAGTAAAATTTCGAGTATGGCAATATAGAAATTGCGGGAGCCTACAACCAAGCACAAGTCCTTGGCTGTAGCCTCGGGGGCTACTCCCATCGGGAGCGCTGTTCGCGCACCCGAAAGATAAAAAAAAGAGGAAGAGACATCATATTGGGAAATAATGACAATATGGCAACAAGGTGGACTAAAATGTTGAGCTTACAACCAAGCACAAGTCCTTGGCTGTAGTCTCGGGGGCTACTCCCATCGGGAGCGCTGTTCGCGTGCCCGATGAAATTAAAAAAGAAAAGATAGAAAAGCAAGAGAGTATATTTCGAGTTATAATTAACTCTACATATACTCCCATCGGGAGAGCAATATAAGTCATATTTGACTCGATAAAATGTGCCATTCCAACAGCCGGAAAGGCACTCGACAATATATTCTCAGAACGCCAAAGTTGCGATCAATTTCTGAATGCCGCAAATTTGCGAAGGTAAGACCCCAGATCCGTTCTGCTGGGCGTGGCATCGCCGAAGACTGCGCTCTGCTACTTTTATCCGTATCAACAGATACGAAGAAAAATCCTAACGGACGCGTTAGGTACTCGATAAATTTGATTGGGACTCGACAGAATGGTAAGACCTTAAGCGGCACCTGTCGAAGTTTACACCAGTATCCCGAGATCATGTCCAGGGACGTGGTCTTGAAGTAGGTTTTTGCGGATTGCCACTAGAGCAGTTAACTAGTACCTGATCCGTCAGATGAACTAGCCCCAACTACCATTATCCCTGTACAATATAGAATTTTATGTGAAGAAATATAAAAAAGTTAAAGCTCTCAAATAAAAATAAAACAGTGGAGATTTTCCCTGACTCTACGATTCAAGCAAAATCTCGGGGGCTACTGACATAGGCATCCCAAATGGGCCTGCCGAAGATAGTACCCGGGGTTTACTGAAGGCCCAATATCCGAAGAATAAGAAGATTCGGGAGCCCAAGATGTATTAAGGAAAGTTAGAATTGTAATAGGAAGTGTTATTTGTAAATCTGGCGAGATGAGTTAGAAACCGTCCCGGACTCTGTAACTTGTACAAAACGAAACCCTCGGCTCCGCCTCCTATATAAAGGGGGAGTCGAGGGACGAAGAGGCAATCGAATCATTGTTACAAACCCTAGTTTTCATAATCGTCGAGTACTTTTCGGCTGAAACCTTCGAGATCTACTTGCCCTCTACTTCTAACTAAACCCTAGCCTACAATCCATAGGCATTGACAAGTTGATACCTTGTCACTAGGATTTGACCAAAATATTCAAATGGGCATAAAATTTCAGGAAAAAATCAAAAGAATGAAAAAACAAAGGACATAGCATTCTTATGTCATATATATAGTAAGCATTCAAGTTGATAAACAAGGTCTAGACATATTCAAACCAGAAAATCATGTATATATCTACCCCTAACCCTAAACTCTGTCTTATGAAGTCAAGCATGCATGAAGAGAAGTGGTTTTTGGTTTCAAACATGCAAATTTCAAGAACCCTCCCAAGATTTACATTTTGGAGTGACTAAGAAGGATAGATGCTTAATTTTTATATTCGTGATTTAAATTTGTTTAAACCATGGTCAAACCTAGGATTTGGCCAAAATTCAAATGGGCATAAGAATTAAAAAAAACCAAAAAATGAAAAACCAAGCCACATATAGTCTTCTTATGTCATATAGTAAGCATTCTCAATTAAGTTGATTTTAGAGTGACTAAGAAGGATGCAGGCTTCCCTTTTCATTTTCATGTTTTAAAATTGTTTAAATCTTGGTCAAACCTAGGATTTGACCAAAAGATTCAAATGGGCATAAAATTTCAGGAAAAAATCAAAAGAATGAAAAAACAAAGGACATAGCATTCTTATGTCATATATATAGTAAGCATTCAAGTTGATAAACAAGGTCTAGACATATTCAAACCAGAAAATCATGTATATATCTACCCCTAACCCTAAACTCTGTCTTATGAAGTCAAGCATGCATGAAGAGAAGTGGTTTTTGGTTTCAAACATGCAAATTTCAAGAACCCTCCCAAGATTTACATTTTGGAGTGACTAAGAAGGATAGATGCTTAATTTTTATATTCGTGATTTAAATTTGTTTAAACCATGGTCAAACCTAGGATTTGGCCAAGATTCAAATGGGCATAAGAATTTTAAAAAAATCAAAAAATGAAAAACCAAGGCACATATAGTCTTCTTATGTCATATAGTAAGCATTCTCAATTAAGTTGATTTTAGAGTGACTAAGAAGGATGCAGGCTTCCCTTTTCATTTTCATGTTTTAAACTTGTTTAAATCTTGGTCAAACCTAGGATTTGACCAAAAGATTCAAATGGGCATAAAATTTCAGGAAAAAAATCAAAAGAATGAAAAAACAAAGGACATAGCATTCTTATGTCATATATATAGTAAGCATTCAAGTTGATAAACAAGGTCTAGACCTATTCAAACTAGAAAATCATGTATATATCTACCCCTAACCCTAAACTCTGTCTTATGATGAAGTCAAGCATGCACATGAAGAGAAGTGGTTTTTGGTTTCAAACATGGAAATTTTAAAACCCCACCAAGAGCTACATTTTGGAGTGACTAAGAAGGGTAGATGCTTAATTTTTCATATTCATGATTTAAACTGGTCAAACCTAGGATTTTACCAAGATTTAAATAGTCATAAAAATTCAAAATGAATGAAAAACAAGGCACATAGTCTTTTTATGTCATATAGTAAGCATTCAATTAAGTTGATTTTAGAGTGACTAAGAAGGATGGAGGTTTCCCTTTTCATTTTCATGTTTTAAACTTGTTTAAATCTTGGTCGAACCTAGGATTTGACCAAAAGATTCAAATGGGCATAAAATTTCAGAAAAAAATCAAAAGAATGAAAAAACAAAGGACATAGCATTCTCATGTCATATATACAGTAAGAGCATTCAAGTTGATAAACAAGGTCTAGACATATTCAAACCATAAAATCATGTATATATCTACCCCTAACCCTAAACTTTGTCTTATGAAGTCAAGCATGCATGAAGAGAAGTGGTTTTTGGTTTCAAACATGGAAATTTCAAAAACCCTCCCAAGAGCTTCATTTTGGAGTGATTAAGAAGGATATATGCTTAATTTTTCATATTCACGTTTTAAACTTGTTTAAATCATGGTCAAACCTAGGATTTGACCAAGATTCAAATGGGCATAAAATTAAAAAATACAATAAAATGAAAAACCAATGCACATAGTCTTCTTATGTCATATAGTAAGCATTCAATTAAGTTGATAAACAAGGTCTAGACATATTCAAACTAGAAAAATCATGTATCTACCCCCCTAACCATAAATATTGTCTTATGAAGTCAAGCATGAAAAGAAGTGAGCCTAGCTCACTTGGTTAGGGAAGTGGATGTACAACCCATGCAGCCACCTAGGTTCAAATCTTCAGGGATGCGAAAATTTGGGTTCTTATTATTTTTTAAAAAAATCACTGTAGGGGTTTCCCCTACCGTATTCCTTTCAAAAAAAAGTCAAGCATGAAGAGAAGTGGTTTTTTGTTTCAAGCATGGAAATTTCAAAAACCCTCCCAAGAGCTACATTTGGGAGTGACTAAGAAGTATATATGCTTAATTTTTCATATTCATGTTTTAAACTTGTTTAAATACATGAAAAACCAAGGCACATAGTCTTCGTAATTATGTCATATAGTAAGCATTCAATTAAGTTGATAAACAAGGTCTAGACATATCCAAACAAGAAAAATCATGTATCTACCCCCTAACCCTAAACTCTGTTGCACAAAGTCAAGCATGAAGATATGTGGTTTTTGGTTTCGAACATGGAAATTTCAAAAACCCTCCCAATAGCTTCATTTTGAAGTGACTAAGAAGCATACATGCTTACATTTTCATATTCATGTTTTAAACTTATTCAAATCTTGGTGAAACCTAGAATTTGACCAAGATTCAAATAGGTATACAAATTTAGAAAAAAATTAAAAAAATGAAAAAACAAGGCACATAGTCTTCTTATGTCATATAGTAAGCATTCAATTAAGTTGATAAACAAGGTCTAGACATATTCAAACCAGGAAAATCATGTATCTACCCCATACCCCTAGCTAAACTTTGTCTTATGAAGTCAAGCATGCATGAAGAGAAGTCGTTTTTGGTTTCAAACATGGAAATTTCAAAAACCTCCCAAAAGCTTCATTTTGGAGTGACTAAGAAGGATCCATAGGAAACTATGTACTAATACAATATAATAATCACCCGAGTTATTAGAGCAACAAGTCTGTCACTTACGTGTGGTTCCCATGCGTGAGGTCCCACACTTCAGTGAGCACAAGTCACGTACGCTAGGTAGGCAAACTCCCAGCCATCTTCTTTGTCAAGAGAGAGGCATCAAGACTCTCTCTCTCTCCATCTCTCCAATTATCCACCTCCGTTGGCTGCCGGTTTTGGCAGGGCGTTTCTAGCTCAGCTCAGAGGCCATGGTGTGCAGGCTCTGTAGCCATGCTGATTTGGTCGCGCCAAGTTGTTCGTGCCCGGCTCCGACGAGGATCAATCCAGACGGTGGCTGTTAAGGACCCGATCGCATTTCTTGCCTTCAGCCTGGGGTCTACCATGTAAATCTTAGGGATTTAGACGTAATTTCCTGTTTATTTTGTGTCCTGCTGTAAACTGTGCTCTGATGCGTATTGGAAAATCTGGGTCCTTCAGGATCGTTCGGTTGTCCCTCTAAAAAAAATCTCTCTCTCATTCTCGGCCTCGCTCGCTCGCACCCCCTGCGCACTGACAACCCTGCACAACAGTCAGCATCACCCGAAAAAATCTAGACACCATAAATAAGTGGGGCCTGATACGTCTCCAACGTATCTATAATTTCTGATGTTCCATGCTTGTTTTATGACAATACCGACATGTTTTATGCACACTTTATGTCATATTTATGCGTTTTCTGGAACTAACCTATTGACGAGATGCCGCAGTGCCAGTTCCTGTTTTCTGCTGTTTTTGGTTTCAGAAATCCTAGTAAGGAAATATTCTCGGAATTGGACGAAATCAACGCCCAGGTCCCTATTTTTCCCGGAACCTTCCAGAACACCCGAGAGCCGCCAGAGGGAAGCCCTGGGGCCCCCACACTACACCCTGGCGCGGCCAGAGGGGGGGCGCGCCGCCCTATGGTGTGGTGGCCCCAGGCCCCCTCCGAGGCTGCCCTTCCGCCTATTTAAAGCCTCCGTCGCGAAAACCCTATCAAGTTCGACGAAACCCACAGAAACCTTCCAGAGCCGCCGCCATCGCGAAGCCAAGATCTGGGGGACAGGAGTCTCTGTTCCGGCACGCCGCCGGGACGGGGAAGTGCCCCCGGAAGGCTCCTCCATCGACACCACCGCCATCTCCATCACCGCTGCTGCTCCCATGAGGAGGGAGTAGTTCTCCATCGAGGCTCGGGGCTGTACCGGTAGCTATGTGGTTCATCTCTCTCCTATGTACTTCAATACAATAATCTCATGAGCTGCCTTACATGATTGAGATTCATATGATGATGCTTGTAATCTAGATGTCATTATGCTAGTCAAGTGAATTTTACTTATGTGATCTCCGGAGACTCCTTGTCCCACGTGTGTAAAGGTGACAGTGTGTGCACCGTGTGGGTCTCTTAGGCTATATTTCACAGAATACTTATTCACTGTTATGAATGGCATAGTGAAGTGCTTATTTATATCTCTTTATGATTGCAATGTGTTTTGTATCACAATTTATCTATGTGCTACTCTAGCAATGTTATTAAAGTAGTTTTATTCCTCCTGCACGGTGTAATGGTGACAGTGTGTGCATCCGTGTTAGTACTTGGCATAGGCTATGATTATGATCTCTTGTAGATTATGAAGTTAACTATTGCTATGATGGTATTGATGTGATCTATTCCTCCTACATAGTGTGAAGGTGACAGTGTGCATACTATGTTAGTACTTGGTTTAGTCGAATTGATCTTTCATGCACTCTAAGGTTATTTAAATATGAACATTGAATTGTGGAGCTTGTTAACTCCGGCATTGAGGGTTCGTGTAATCCTACGCAATGTGTTCATCATCCAACAAGAGTGTAGAGTATGCATTTATCTATTCTGTTATGTGATCAATGTTGAGAGTGTCCACTAGTGAAAGTCTGATCCCTAGGCCTTGTTCCTAAATACTGCTATCGCTGCTTGTTTACTGTTTTACTGCGTTACTACTGCTGCGTTACTACTGCTTGTTTACTGTCCTGGGCAAAGCACTTTTCTGGTGCCGTTGCCACTACTCATATATATTCATACCACCTGTATTTCACTATCTCTTCGCCAAACTAGTACACCTATTAGGTGTGTTGGGGACACAAGAGACTTCTTGCTTTGTGGTTGTAGGGTTGCATGAGAGGGATATCTTTGACCTCTTCCTCCCTCAGTTCGATAAACCTTGGGTGATCCACTTAAGGGAAAACTTGCTGCTGTTCTACAAACCTCTGCTCTTGGAGGCCCAACACTGTCTACAGGAAAAGGAGGGGGCGTAGACATCAAGCTATTTTCCTAAAGGCGCCGTTGCCGGGAGGAAAGGTAAAAGGTACTCACACTCCGGATCTCGGCTACTAAGCTATTTTCGCCGTTGTAAGTACTCGAAGCTATTTCCTTTAGATCCTGCAATTGCATCTTTTTGTTTCTTGTTTACACTAGTTTGGCATAATGGACAAGAATGAGCTTCTTATTCTATTTCCTGATTTAAAACATGGATTGTTTGATGCGAAAATTAAAAAACCTATGGAATATTATTTGCATGCTGGTAGTAATATTAGTATGAACGCTTTGAACACCATTGTTGATAATAATATAGAAAGTTCTAAGCTTGGGGAAGCTGGTTTTCATGATCTTTTTAGTCCCCCAAGCATTGAGGAGAAAATTTTTTTTGATGATACTTTGCCTCCTATTTATGATGATTATAATGATAGTGGTCTTTTGGTGCCACCTACTATGGAGAGTAAATTTTGTTGTGATTATACTATGCCTCCTACACTTGATGAGAATAATAATGATAGCTACTTTGTTGAATTTGCTCCCACTACAACTAATAAAATTGATTATGCTTATGTGGAGAGTAATAATTTTATGCATGAGACTCATGATAAGAATGCTTTATGTGATAGTTATATTGTTGAGTTTGCTCATGACACTACTGAAAGTTATTATGAGAGAGGAAAATATGGTTGCAAAAATTTTCATGTTACTAAAACACCTCTCTATGTGCTGAAATTTTTGAAGCTACACTTGTTTTATCTTCCTATGCTTGTTACTTTGCTCTTAATGAACTTGTTTATTTACAAGATTCCTATACATAGGAAGCATGTTAGGCTTAAATGTGTTTTTAATTTGCCTCTTGATGCTCTCTTTTCCTTCAAATACTATTTCTTGCAAGTGCATCATTAAAACTGCTGAGCCCATCTTAATGGCTATAAAGAAAGAACTTCTTGGGAGATAACCCATGTATTATTTTGCTACAGTACTTTGTTTTATATTTGTGTCTTGGAAGTTGTTTACTACTGTAGCAACCTCTCCTTATCTTAGTTTTGTGTTTTGTTGTGCCAAGTAAAGTCGTTGATACAAAAGTTCATACTAGATTTGGATTACTGCACAGAAACAGATTTCTTGCTGTCACGAATCTGGGCCTAATTCTCTGTAGGTAACTCAGAAAAATATGCCAATTTACTTGAGTGATCCTCAGATATGTACGCAACTTTCATTCAATTTGGGCATTTTCATCTGAGCAAGTCTGGTGCCATTTTAAAATTCGTCTTTACGGACTGTTCTGTTTTGACAGATTCTGCCTTTTATTTCGCATTGCCTCTTTTGCTATGTTGGATGGATTTCTTTGTTTCATTGATGTCCAGTAGCTTTGGGCAATGTCCAGAAGTGTTAAGAATGATTGTGTCACCTCTGAACGTGTGAGTTTTTGATTATGCACTAACCCTCTAATGAGTTTGTTTCGAGTTTGGTGTGGAGGAAGTTTTCAAGGGTCAAGAGAGGAGGATGATATACTATGATCAAGAAGAGTGAAGAGTCTAAGCTTGGGGATGCCCCGGTGGTTCATCCCTACATATTTCAAGAAGACTCAAGCATCTAAGCTTGGGGATGCCCAAGGCATCCCCTTCTTCATCAACAACTTATCAGGTTCCTCCCTTGAAACTATATTTTTATTCAGTCACATCTTATGTACTTTACTTGGAGCGTCTGTTTGTTTTTGTTTTTGTTTGTGTTTGAATAAATTGGATTACATCATGCTTGTGTGGGAGAGAGACACGCTCCGCTGGTTCGTATGAACACATGTGTTCTTAGCTCATAATATTCATGGCGAAATTTCCTCTTCGTTAAATTGTTATATGGTTGGAATTGGAAAATGCTACATGTAGTAATTGCTATAATGTCTTGGGTAATGTGATACTTGGCAATTGTTGTGCTCATGTTTAAGCTCTTGCATCATATACTTTGCACCTATTAGTGAAGAAATACATAGAGCATGCTAAAATTTGGTTTGCATAATTGGTCTCCCTAAGGTCTAGATAATTTCTAGTAAGGTGTTTGAACAACAAGGAAGACGATGTATAGTCTTATAATGCTTGTAATATGTCTTTTATGTGAGTTTTGATGTACTAGTTCATACTTGTGCTTGCTTCAAACAACCTTGCTAGCCTAAACCTTGTATCGAGAGGGAATACTTCTCATGCATCCAAATCCTTGAGCCAAACAACACTATGCCATTTGTGTCCACCATACCTACCTACTACATGGTATTTCCTGCCATTCCAAAGTAAATTGCTTGAGTGCTACCTTTAAACAATTCAAAATTTATCACCTCTGATTTGTGTCAATGTTTTATAGCTCATGAGGAAGTATGTGGTGTTTATCTTTCAATCTTGTTGGGCAACTTTCACCAATGGACTAGTGGCTTCATCCGCTTATCCAATAATTTTGCAAAAAGAGCTGACAATGGGATTCCCAGTCCCAAATTAATTAACAAAAATAGACACTCCTCCATGGTATGTGATTGTTGGACGGCACCCGAAGGATTCGGTTAGCCATGGCTTGTGTAAGCAAAGGTTGGGAGGAGTGTCATCATAATAAAACTAAAATAAAAAGGCACTCCTTCATGGTATGAGATTGTTGGCAGGCACCCGAGGATTCGGTTAGCCATGGTTTGTGAAAGAAAGGTTGGAAGGAGTGCCACCCAAAAATAAAATAAAATGGGAGCCGCTCTTTGAAGGTTTGTCTGGCAAGGGGGTTAGAGTACCCGCTACCATTCGTTGACAACAACATACACCTCTCAAAACTTTATTTTTATGCTCTCTTTATGTTTTCAAAATAAAAGCTCTAGCACAAATATAGCAATCGATGCTTTCCTCTTTGAAGGACCATTCTTTTTACTTTTATGTTGAGTCAGTTCACCTATTTCCCTCCACCTCAAGAAGCAAACACTTGTGTGAACTGTGCATTGATTCCTACATACTTGCATATTGCACTTGTTATATTACTCTATGTTGACAATTATCCATGAGATATACATGTTATAAGTTGAAAGCAACCGCTGAAACTTAATCTTCCTTTGTGTTGCTTCAATACCTTTACTTTAAATTATTGCTTTATGAGTTAACTCTTATGCAAGACTTATTGATGCTTGTCTTGAAAGTACTATTCATGAAAAGTCTTTGCTATATGATTCAATTGTTTACTCATTGCATTTACGTTGTTTCTAATCGCTGCATTCATCTCATATGCTTTACAATAGTATGATTAAGATTATGTTGGTAGCATGTCACCTCAGAAATTATCTTTGTTATCGTTTTACCTGCTCGGGACGAGCAGAACTAAGCTTGGGGATGCTGATACGTCTCCAACGTATCTATAATTTCTGATGTTCCATGCTTGTTTTATGACAATACCGACATGTTTTATGCACACTTTATGTCATATTTATGCGTTTTCCAGAACTAACCTATTGACGAGATGCCGCAGTGCCAGTTCCTGTTTTCTGCTGTTTTTGGTTTCAGAAATCCTAGTAAGGAAATATTCTCGGAATTGGACGAAATCAACGCCCAGGTCCCTATTTTTCCCGGAACCTTCCAAAACACCCGAGAGCCGCCAGAGGGAAGCCCTGGGGGCCCCACACTACACCCTGGCGCGGCCAGAGGGGGGGGCCGCGCCGCCCTATGGTGTGGTGGCCCCAGGCCCCCTCCGAGGCTGCCCTTCCGCCTATTTAAAGCCTCCATCGCGAAAACCCTATCAAGTTCGACGAAACCCACAGAAACCTTCCAGAGCCGCCGCCATCGCGAAGCCAAGATCTGGGGGACAGGAGTCTCTGTTCCGGCACGCCGCCGGGACAGGGAAGTGCCCCCGGAAGGCTCCTCCATCGACACCACCGCCATCTCCATCACCACTGCTGCTCCCATGAGGAGGGAGTAGTTCTCCATCGAGGCTCGGGGCTGTACCGGTAGCTATTGTGGTTCATCTCTCTCCTATGTACTTCAATACAATAATCTCATGAGCTGCCTTACATGATTGAGATTCATATGATGATGCTTGTAATCTAGATGTCATTATGCTAGTCAAGTGAATTTTACTTATGTGATCTCCAGAGACTCCTTGTCCCACGTGTGTAAAGGTGACAGTGTGTGCACCGTATGGGTCTCTTAGGCTATATTTCGCAGAATACTTATTCACTGTTATGAATGGCATAGTGAAGTGCTTATTTATATCTCTTTATGATTGCAATGTGTTTTGTATCACAATTTATCTATGTGCTACTCTAGCAATGTTATTAAAGTAGTTTTATTCCTCCTGCACGGTGTAATGGTGACAGTGTGTGCATCCGTGTTAGTACTTGGCATAGGCTATGATTATGATCTCTTGTAGATTATGAAGTTAACTATTGCTATGATGGTATTGATGTGATCTATTCCTCCTACATAGTGTGAAGGTGACAGTGTGCATACTATGTTAGTACTTGGTTTAGTCGAATTGATCTTTCATGCACTAAGGTTATTTAAATATGAACATTGAATTGTGGAGCTTGTTAACTCCGGCATTGAGGGTTCGTGTAATCCTACGCAATGTGTTCATCATCCAACAAGAGTGTAGAGTATGCATTTATCTATTCTGTTATGTGATCAATGTTGAGAGTGTCCACTAGTGAAAGTCTGATCCCTAGGCCTTGTTCCTAAATACTGCTATCGCTGCTTGTTTACTATTTTACTGCGTTACTACTGCTGTGTTACTACTGCTTGTTTACTGTCCTGGGCAAAGCACTTTTCTGGTGCCGTTGCCACTGCTCATATATATTCATACCACCTGTATTTCACTATCTCTTCGCCGAACTAGTACACCTATTAGGTGTGTTGGGGACACAAGAGACTTCTTGCTTTGTGGTTGTAGGGTTGCATGAGAGGGATATCTTTGACCTCTTCCTCCCTGAGTTCGATAAACCTTGGGTGATCCACTTAAGGGAAAACTTGCTGCTGTTCTACAAACCTCTGCTCTTGGAGGCCCAACACTGTCTATAGGAAAAGGAGGGAACGTAGACATCAGGGCCCCGTGACTGCTCTCCCTTCGTCTCCTCCCGTGTGATCCCTCTTCCTCCGACTCCCGACCTTGCGGAAAAGAAAAATGAAATGAAAGAGTTTCACTGGACGGGCAAACACATGTGCTGCCTAGTAATAATAATAAAAACGAAAAAAAATCGACCTACGAATACTCGCGCATTTCAGAAGTTGAGTGCCCAGCTTAGAATCAGTATTGCTTTGGTACTATTTAGAAATATCAACATATCTAGTTAGAATAGACATTTGCAATTTTGTTTCTTTTATTTCAAAATTGTAGTGTAGATAGTCGATATACTTGTATCTCTCCATGAACAAGTACATGATTTCCCTTGTAAGAATAGTGTATGCAATCATATCTCCCTTTCTCTCACTCTTTCTAAAAGAGTTCTCTTGTTGATGTCAATCTAAAGAATCATTTTTCAGGTAGGAGGAATTTTAACGCTTGAAAATGGTTCATGCCGGCGTCTTAGCTCCTAAAAAAAATATACACCAATTGATTTGATGAATTGATGATTTACTCTAGTCTGCTTCTAGACCATGCAGCTAGCGAGCATTCATATGTACTGGATGGAGCCCCCAACTTTTGACTTCCCATGTCGGAAAAGGCCTGTTTAATAATGTGGAGCAGTGAGGTACCCCGAAGTATCTAGAGGGTTCCAGTGTTTCAGGCTTTCTTTCAGCATCGCCAGTCCAAGGGGAAGCATGGGTGACGAATCCGTGCATTCACAGCCGTTAGATCTGAAGAGTCCTTGTATGATGAGCGGTAGATAGCACCTTTAAGCTACAAATCAACGGCTTCAATTACTTCAAATGAGCATTGGCCGGGAAGGCTGACAGAGTGAAAAAATTCAAATTCAAAAACTCATGTATAGAATATGAAAAAATTAAAAAACATGTAGATAGATAGAGGTATAGATAGATATTATAGATAAATAGATTAGCCCAAAAAAGAAGAGGAGGCGCCAGTGGTGACTTCGTCAACCTCAAGATATGCCGGCTCGGTCCCTCGGAGGTGCTCATAGGGGTAGGGTGTGCGTGCGTGCGTGCGTTCATAGGGGTGTTTGTACGTGCGTGTTTGTGAGCGTCTGTGTTGTACTGCGTTCTCAAAAGAAAAGAAAAAAGAAGTAGAGGACGGGGAAATTTTCACCAGCAGACACCTCCCTCGCGCACCTAAACTTTCGAACGCGCGCCCAATATTTCGAACGCTCGCCTTTAACCCAGCACCCAGCCCACCTTGTTCTTCTCTAGACACCTCCTTCGGCGCCCTGTTCTTCTCTAGACACACCCTCGGTGAACCAGGCCGCGCACCAAAACTTCCTCACGCTGTCTATCAGCCGCGTCAGCCGGCGACTGCTGGTGGCGCCGTTCTTTTCCAGCCGCACTGGCAGGCGCGGTCAGCTGGTAGATCCTCACGGTATGCATGCTATCTTCAGGCCTGGGCAAGTACGATTCATTATAGCTCAATCAAAGTCAGTCCCCGTCGCCCAGCCCTTATAAGTTCGTTAGTTCGTTCGAATCGATCGGTTGATATTGTTTTCCTCTCGATGTGTTTGTTTGACATTGTTTTCTGCTTTACCTATTTGCTCGAATTCATTCGTACTGTACACTGTACTGCTCACCATTGCCCAATGTCTGTCGTCGCTTGGTGCCAGTCCTCTATGGACATGTTTGTAATCTTATTACTTCTGGGTTCTTTGCACTGCTAATACATCGGTGGATTTACGGCCAAAAAGAAGAAAAAATTTGTTGGTATTATATTGCTTTCGATTGATCTGTTCGCCCCCAAGCATTTACAGAAGACGCAAGAGATTCAAGGATGAAATGGCTCTCCTTGTTTGTAAGGCAAAGAGGAAATCATATCATGGCTTATCATCATAGGTAGAAATTTTTTAGCTAGATTTTGCTGTTTGGGATCTATGATCCTTTTAGTTGCTGCTCTCCAGTAACCTTTTCCCTCTTTTTTATTACAGTGAAAAATACACAGCGAGGAAACCACTGTCCAGCCTAAAAAAATAGACCTCAGTTGGTTTGCTGAAATCGGCTCAAATAACGTGGCATTTTTTTTCGATAAAGAATAACGTGGCATTTAGTTATATAGTTTTATATTTGACCTGTTTGCTCAGATATGTTGGTTTACATTCATACGCAACCTGTTGGGCAAGTATGGACACAGCTTCAGTGACTTTCAGGTCAAAATTCCAGCGGTTGAGTGATTTTTGGTTGGATCCATTCCTGTGTGTTCGATCGGCTTTTGATGGCTGTTATTGAGACAAAGTCATGGCTGGACTTTTGACGCAGCTCCAGTGACGTTCAGGTCAGAAGTCCAGCGTTGACTTTGGTTCAATTATAACCATCCAAAGCCAATCGAACGCACATGAATGTATCCAACCAAAAATCACTCTACAATAAGTCGTGTCCAGACTAAAACAATGTTTATTCCCAAACTATTTTTTTGAATCCAACCAATCTTTCCCAGAATGTAGAAGAAATATAGTATAAGATTTACTGGAATGTTGTTCTTTTTTCTGGACAGTTCGAATTTTAAGTTTAAAGTTGGTTGTAAAACATAAAATGAGGTTTATTGATAAACAATATGGCTGAATCTGATGAAACTCCCCCAGAATGCATAATTCAACATATAAGATTTACTGGATTTTTTGTTTCAAATACTTATAGGCAGTACGAATTTTAAGTTTAAAATTTTCCTGTGAAACTAAAAATGGGTAAATTTTGGATCCATCCTCGTGCGTTCGATCGGCTTTTGATGGCTGTTATTGAAACAACGGTTAATTGGTTCTATGCCACTCCTCAATTCACAAGTTGTGTTTATGCCATTACAAAAACTGAAGTTGTGTTTATGCCACTCTCAATTCGCAATATCTCCTTCTATGCCATTTTCAATACTCCACTATAATAAACTAGGCAGCTTCATGTGCTTTGCACGTTAAAAATCAGTCGTTACAATTTCAACTCAAAATAGCTTGCATAGCGTAAAATGTGGGAAAACTATGTATTACTAACATTGAATTGTATTTCTCTTGCAGAATTGCAATTTTCTGCCATGTATGTGCTCTTGAATATACTATTGAATTTCGCACGTCTTAGGTTTTGTACTTATTTCTTTTTAGCTGCCAAAATTCAGATCTTCAATAATTTATCCTCCCATCCATGCCCAGTGCCACCTATAGGGAACGTACCAGCACTTATGCAACTGCATGTCCGTGCAGTGCTACCGACCTACTCACCACACTTTCGGTTCTGACTGAAGTTTGAGCGTGACTACCATTCGCATGCATCGCATTCAACTCTGACTGATCTATCGAGAGCATAGGCGTCCGTGAGTTTTGTTGTCGGGCCGTGACCAGCAGCGTCGCGTATGGAGGGAGCGTGAATTGGCTAGAACAAATATATAGATGTTTCTAGAATGACGTAGAGAATGATGGGTGCTACTGTAGCTGCGAATCCCAATGTTTTAGACCGTCCGATGGTGCACAATCAACAGTAGAGATTGCATTATGATGCTTGGATTCAAACTATCAAAATTGCTACACTATATAGGAGTATAGATATAGCATACCTATGATAGTACTCCATGATACCACCCACTATGCACCCATGTTCCAAAACACCACTCCGGCTGACTGTAACTTATTGTATCGAGCGATAAGCTTGATGAGCAACCCAAGCAAACAAACAAAAGATTGTACCTTATTGTACTTGCTCTTACCCGTATCTTCTCTTTCTCTTTCATCGCGAGTGCAGCTAATTCAGTTAGTCTTCCAATGAATATTAATATTTTGTCTCAGTGATTTTTATGAAGTACTAATTGAAGATTCATTTTTGAAAGATGTCATGTTTCGACTAACAATTAGCACTTTTGAATTCTTAGATTGCTTTTTCACACGATGCACTTCTTTTAATTTATTTTACCACATTTCAATGTGAACCTTGACCAAATAAATAGGACAACAATATCACGATCATATAATACATAAGCAGCATTGTTAGAACCGTGATGGAAAATACTTTCTAATGATACCAGTTTTATATCAAATTTTTTTATATACTTCATCCTGAAAAATATGTTTCAACTTCATCAAAACTTGCATGTATCTGCAAACTAAACTCATCTAAATACATGTATATCTACATAAAATTGAAACATCATTTTTAAATAGAGAGATATAGATTAATATTTTTTCAAAGATAAAAAACGAAAAACAAGGGTGCATTGTTTATTGAAATGGAGTGAGTAGTATATATAAAATCATTTTAGTTGCCAATGATCATGTTGAGGTCCTCTATTTCTTGTTTTGCTCAGGCCCTCCGTATTCTCAGGTACGGCCTTGGTGGTCTATGGACCTGTTTGTAATCTTATTACTTTTGACTTCTTTGCACTGCTAATAGATCGGCGGAATTATGGCAAAAAAGAAGAAAGAATGTGTTGGTATTGTATTGCTTTCGATATATCTGCCCCCCCCCCCCAAGCATTTACAGATGGCACAAGAGATTCAAGGATGAAATTGCTCTCCTTGTTCATAAGGCAAAGAGGAAATCATATCATGGGTAGAACATTTTATATATATTTTGCTGTTTGGGATCTATGATCCTTTTAGTTGCTGCTCTCCAGCAATTTTTGTACATATTTCCCTCTTTTTATTAATAAAAAGAAAAAAATACAAAGTGGGGAAACCCACTGGTCAGCCTAAAATAAAATCTGTTCGCTAGGTACCCGTAGTTTTGCACTCAGTTCGTTTGCTGAAATCGGCTCAAGTAATGTAGCATTTATAGTTTTATATTCGACCTGTTTGCTCAGGTATGTTTGCTTACATTCGTAGGTGACCTGTTTGTTGAAATAGCTTATCGCTTCTTTGACCGTCTATTCCCTCAACAGATGGACAGAACTTGGATATTGTTTCACTCATTAAACACACCAACATATTTGAGTGGTATTGAAGACTTCATGAAGCAAGTTAGTGATTTTACTCACGGCAACACAACAAAGGAAGTGTTTTGTCCATGCCGCGTATGTTTGAATATTGGGTCCAAGCCTCAACATGTAGTCTCAGATCATTTATTCGTTTATGGGATGGACCAGACATATATCAGGTGGATTAACCATGGTGAACACTATGATCAGCCTGAGATTATTGATCCTCTTTATTCTGATGGTTATCAGCCTGAAGATCTCGTCCAGGATGAGGCTACTGCTAATTTGTTACGGGATCTGTATCCATATGCAAGCCAACAGCCCCATGGTTATCACAAAAAGCCTCTTTTCCATGACCTGATAGAAGATGCTAAGCGCTTAGTGGCCCCTGGTTCTGTTGTATCAAGATTCGAATTAATTGTGAAATTACTTCATGACAAGTCATACCAGGGGATAACCAATAAAGCCTTCAATGCAGTTGCGAAGACATACAGCGATGCACTCCCTGGGGCTGGACTGCCCAAATCCTTTTATGAGGTGAAGCAGTACATCAAGGTACTGGGACTTGGATATGAGAAGATTGATTTTTGCAAAAATAAATGTGCACTGTTTTGGATGGAGTATAATGACCTCGATGAATGTCCAGTATGTAAGGAATCAAGATGGAAACATGATGGAGCTGGTGGTAAGAAAAAGATTCCTTGGAAGGTTCTGAGATACTTTCCACTTGTACAAAGATTGCAGAGGTTGTTTGCTTCAGAACAAACATCTCGGGAAACAAGATGGCACAAAGAGATTCTCACGCCCGACCCTGATTTACTGAGGCATCCTGCTGATGGCGATGAATGGAAGCAATTCGACCTGGATCATCCAGATTTTGCTGCAGATCCAAGGAACCTGAGACTTGGCCTTGCTACAGATGGATTCAACCCATTTGGCAACATGAGCAACTCGTATAGCATGTTGCCAGTACTAGTTACACCATACAACCAGGCTCCCTGGACATGCACCGATCAGTCGAACTGTATGATGGCCTTACTCATCCCAGGTCCCAAATCTCCTGGGAAGGATTTTGATGTGTTCATGCAGCCTCTTATTAGAGACTTGGAAACATTATGGAAGGGTGTCCCTACACGGGATGTGTGTCAACCTAAAGAACAAAATTTTCTATTACGTCTTTCTTTGTCTTGTATTGCACCCATGATTATCCAGCTTTGGGCACTATGTCGGGCGTAGTAACATCAGGTTATAATGCATGTGTTCACTGTGATACAGATCAGCTGGCAGTGAGGATAATAAACAATATATGCTATATGGGCCATCGCCGTTTCCTTCCAATAGGTCACAGTTTCCGAAAAAATAATAAAAAATTGCAATTTATTGGTGATCAGGCCTGTTCAAAGACTGAACCGCAGCACTTTACGAGTCACAAGTTGGAGGCGCACCTAGAAGCGGTCAGAAATGTTAAACCAGGAAAACCACCAGCCGCCACAGCAGGTACAACAGAGAAGAATACAGAAGATGCAGCAGCAGTAGTAGCAGGTAGAAAAAGGAAGAAGAGAGGAGATGAACTGAGTCTAGCAGCTACCAAAAGGAAGATGGGAGGTGAAATAGCAGCATGTACCAAGAGGAAGGAAATGGAAAATGATAGACCAAGAATATTTTATAAGCGCAGGGCCACTCTTTGGGACTTGCCGTATTGGGCTGGTAAGAAGCTTCGGCATAATATTGATATCATGCACATGGAGAAAAATATATGTGACAGCATTGTCGGCACATTACTCAACATTCCATCCAAAACAAAAGATAGCTCAAATGCTAGGATTGATTGTGCAACATTGAATGTTAACAGGCACTTGCAACTGGATCGTAATGACAAAGTGAACAAAGGCAAGGAAAAACATTATAAGTTTCGAGGCGCGGAATTCACATTGCCGATGCCTAAAAGGAGATTATTTTGTGAGTACCTCCGAGGTGTGATGTTCCCGTTCGGATTTGCTTCCAACATTGCAAATTGTCTCAATGCTGAAGGAAACAAGCTCCAAGGGTTGAAAACTCACGATTGTCACATCCTGCTGCAAAGGCTTTTAGCTATTGGCATTAAAGATTTAGTGAAGCCAAATATGTACAACGTGATTGCAGAGTTGGGAAGGTTCTTTAGGGAAATATGTAGTAAAACTCTAAGCAGAGCTATTGTAAAACGTCTTAAGGTGGACATAGCAGTAATCCTGTGCAAGCTGGAGCTGATATATCCTCCAGCGTTCTTTGATGTGATGGTGCATTTGGCTGTTCATCTACCTGATGAGGCACTTTTAAGAGGTCCGGTACAGTATGGATGGATGTACCCTATAGAACGTCGACTGTGCACTTTCAAGAATACAGTTAGGAACAAAGCTAGACCGGAGGCTTGCATTGCAGTGGCGTATATTGCTGCTGAAGCATATACATTTGCATCAAGATATATTCCTGATATTGAGACCAGATTCAACCGGGGTCGCAGAATTTTGGAAGTTGGAGGATCTGTTTTTAATCATGGTGTTGAGCTAATAGGAAAGAGGACCGAAAAAACATTAGAGCAGTCTGAATTTGAACAGCTGTCTTGGTATGTGCTGAATAATGCTGCAGAGGCTGATGAATATGTTAAGTGAGTACTATGCACACGAAATCCTCAGTTCCTCGCATATACTATGAACTTGTATCAAAATGAAATATATTCAGCTGACTTGGCTATGTTTTGCAGGTTGTACATGGAAACGAATGGAAAGCTATCGGCACGTGGGAGTGGGTTTCAGGACTGGTTTGAGAAACATGTAAGATGTTCAATTGCACTCTGACTTGTCTATGTGTTTTCACATGAGATGACCTCTTGTCTATTTTGTAATCGTAGATCTCGAAACTCCATGCGGAGAATCAAGTATCAGTTAGTGCTAATCTCCTTGTCCTATCACGTGGTCCAGATAAGAGGGTGTTGGCAGCTGCAGCTTGCAATGCCAATGGTGTCCATTACAGCTCCTATGAGCGTGAACAACATTTGAAGACACGAAATAGTGGCATCACAACCAGTGGAGATCACTTGACAACCAGAAAGAAGAGATCAGAGTCATTTGACCATTATGGTCACATAGAAGAGGTTATTCAGTTGTTCTATAGTGATAAGGTTACTGTCCGATCGGTGGTTCTATTTAAGTGTTACTGGTACAACCAAGATCCAAACAAGGGCAAAGGTGCCAGAAATGATGGGTATTTCATATCAGCAATACTACTGCTCAGTGGTACAAGGATGATCCTTATATTTTGGTACCTCAAGCGGCCAAGGTACTTTTCTTGGAAGACAGATCTAGAAAAGGATGGCAGTATGTGCAAAAGTTTGTGGCAAGGAACATATATGATTTGGATGAGAATGCGGATCCAATAATTGGTGCCCAGCAAGATGATTTCGCTGGTTCTAGGCAAACTAAAGTTGCTGACATTGATGAAACCTCGTTGGATACAGGTATCCCTGCACATGATGGAGAAGTAGATTTCACTGTTGAGGTTAGTATAGTCGACAAAGAGATGGATAAACTGAAGCTACCTGGTGAATCTCAGGAGGAGAATGGACACGACGAGCAGGATGAGACCATGCACGAATATCAGAATGAAGACGGAGGTGATGATGATGATGATGATGATGATGATGATGATGATGATGATGATGATGATGATTAGACTCTTGTCTCTGTATCATGCTGTGAGATGAAGAACCATGATTTGTTTTGATTTTTCTATTTGGAAAATGTATGAGTCCTGAAGACAATTATCTGTTGGATTGTAATCCCATGATGACTAATTATTTATGTTTGTTGTCCTACTAAAAGTTGGTCAAACTTAATTGTGTGGAAGTAATCCCAGGCTGTTTGATTCATAGGGTCATATCCCATAGGAAAATAGAATGATAATAGATCAAACTAATGCAAAATATCTTATAACCACAATCAAATAGAAGTTCTCTTGACATAGGATTCAAGTTGGCATGGCATCCCTATCATACAGGGTTTTTATTCATACTATGCTACAAATCGAAAATAAGATGGGTCAGCACTTTATCGCGGCAGATAGGGCAGCTGGCGTTCGTTACAAACCAGGAGAAGATGCACTTCCTATGGAACGGGTGTTTGCATCCCCGGAGACGCACCGTTGTGCGCCGCGACAGCCCCTGCATGCATATGCTGCAGTGGCCGTCCTCCGGCGCAACTAGGACCCAACTATCTTGCAGCGCCGGCAAGTTGACGATGAGCAGGTGGTCCACCCTAAGGGTGAGGTCGAAGTGGAGGCCACCGACCCGACGACACGCCTGCGGCCACATCAGGTGCATAACATCGTAAGGCATGATGATGTCCCACTCCTCCTCCGTGAGGTTCAGGTTCTTGAGCAGCCATACACGGGCAAGAATCTCGCGCATAGTTCGCACGACATAGCCCCCACTACGCAGCTCCCTCGGAGGCAAGCCAAGATCCAGCACCACCTCTTCGCAGGGTGTAGTGGCGATATCGTCCTCATCCAGTGGGGCAGGGAGGGGGCCGGCCATCCTCCTGAGCTCGTACGTCCTTGAGAAGAAGATGTGCACTGACATAGTGTACGGGGACGCCTCGCCCTCGCCCACGGCCGGCGGCTCGCCGACGGAGAAGTCGGTCGTGCTTGCCGACACACGGCAGGCACGGAAGACATGTGGGCCAGACTCGATGATGCGCTCGCGTGAGGAGCGCTCTAGTAGGGGCGTCGCCGCCATTGGGGATTCTTCGGAGGGGTGTAGACTGGCGGCTAGTCGACGGTGAGGTGGTTGGTGTGAGATCTCTGGGATGAGGCCAGGGGAAGTGGGCGAAGTGCTCGGGACTAGGGACTCCCCTCAACTTTCCGCAGTAGTATAATATAATAATAATAATTGGTGGACGAGGGAGACTAGTCCAGAGACTACCCAAAGTTGAGTACAGTAGTAGTAGTACATCATGTTCGAGGGAAAATGCCCAAGATTTATTATCAAAATTCAAGCTAATTTCGCCTATTTTGTTCTGCCGTTTTTTTCTTGAACACAGTTCTGCCGTTCATTAGACATCATCCAACGGCCTTGGTCTCTGGGATTCGCTGCTACAGTGTCATCTACTATTTTCTACCCAATTCCAGAAACATCCATAAAGCTATAGATAGCTTTCCTGCTTGTTGGCCTCACCCCATTTTTTAAATCTTTTCTTCCTTATCCCCATAGCAGCTACTTGCAGCCATTGCTACACTAGCGAGGTGATCTCTATGATAGGCACGGTTTTAGTAAGACAACAAGTTGTAGATAGCTAACCATGAGACACATGCCTCTCTGGTTGAGACGACTGATCGAGCTCGCTCTTGTGATTGGGCTCCAATGGTCGAGGTGAGTCACAGCTGCAATGACAGAGGTTTGTGCTGGATGTAGGCACTGGGATAGAATTAATTAGCACAGAGGCGTAACTAGCACTAGATGGAGAAGGCATAGTACACATATCGGACACGAAGTCGCGTCTGGCGAGCAGCTCGCATTCACTTGCATCAGTGCGGTACAACAAAGATGATGAAGAAGGATTGGAGCTTTGAAGGTAGTCAGAAAAGTTAGTACAAAAAATAATACGTGCAAAACTTAACCTGTATAAACGCACATGCATGGATAATTTTAATTTCTGCATGAGAAAGACATGTCAATTTTCAGTAAGACATGGTTTGATTTGTCAAATTTGATGCTCCTTAATGCATTTTAAGTGAAGATTACAGGTTTATTCATTATAATTGCCGATTTTTAACGTTACGTGCAGCTGACTAGCAAACTATAAGTGTGTGATTGCTTGCTTCCAAAATAAGGATATGTAATCATTTTGTATAAGGTAGTCCCAATTAGTCGTTATATTGCAGAACTTAAAGAGTTTTGAGAGATTCAACTCGTTGATACTCCATAAAAATGGTCATGTTGACAAATTTGATCCAGTGTTGAACAGAGCCAGAAACATTTCTAAAACTTGAGCATGGAAGAGGCTAGGGGTAAATGCCCCAAGGCCAGCCGAGCCTATCGTAGGTGCCGTCGCGAGGCCGATGTGCTCGTCGCCGGTACGTATCTCCGCTTAAAAGGTACCTTAATTTGGGGCGCGCGCGGACACTGCGCTACCCCGAGCTCGAGACGCCGCCGTACCGCTAGCTCGACCATGGCGGCGGCGGCGGAAGGTAAAGCTCCTGCTGACAAACATATTGGGCACAAATGGGCAACCTTAAGTAACCCATGTTCCATTTTTTTTTGTCAGGATAACCCCATGTACCACCTTCCCAATAGAAAAAGTACTGTTCAACCTTCCCCTGTTGGGCCCAATATTTCACTTTTGGGTTGCCAACGAACATCTACATGGTAATTGTTATCGGTCTAATTGCTCCGGCTGTCGAAGCCCAATAACCACAAATGGGCCTTTCTGCTCATGCAATTTCGGCCCTTTTCTAATGAAACACAGATCCTATGATTGGCAAAAAAAAAACACGGAGATTCTACATAAAAGTTGTTTTTTATTTATTTTGAATTATTGGGTTCCAATTTTTGAAACTACTCATGCACAATATGAAAATCCTTGATCGCTCCATAACCACATGGATAACGGTATTTTTAAAAATTCATAAAGTGGATTTGAAATTTAAAACATATCCTGATAATTCCATGATTTAATCTATCAACTTGCAAGATCTTGGAGCGAAAGAGCTTGTATTAGTCTGCAAAAATAATACTGATAAACCTATCGTTAATAAGAAATGAAGGTTTATCGTTCAGAGAAGATGCCATGTGGGACCCATGAGACAGTAGCGTCCTCAACGTTTCAAAGAAAAAGGCAAGTAGCCCGAAAATAGGGGTAAAAATAAATCCTAGAAAGGAAACATTTATAGTTCATAGAGGCTGACATGTGGGACCGATCTGCCAGCAGCATCCTCATCATTTCGAAGTCGGCAGGGATCAGAAGAAAAAGGCTAATAGCCAGAAATTAGGGGTCAAAAATAAATCCAAAAAAGGAAACTTTTATTCTTCATAGAGGATGACATGTGGGACCGACCTGCCAGCAGCGTTTCAAAGGGGGCAGGGGATCAAAAGAAAAAGGCAAATAGCAAGAAATTAGGGGTAAAAAATAAATCCAACAAAGGAATGGTTTATTGTTCATAGATGCTGACATGTGGGACCCTTGAGCCACCTGCGACCTCAATTTCAAAGGCGGCATATGATCGAAAGAAAAAGGCAAGTGACCAAAAATCAGGGGGTAAAAAAAATCTAAGAAAAGAAACTTTATTGTACATAGAGGATGACATGCGGGTCCATGAGCCAGCACCTTACTCAACTTTTCAGAGGCGGCATGAGATCGAAAGAAAAAGGAAAGTGACCAAATATCAGGAGCAAAAAATAATCCAAGAAAAGAAACTTTTATTTTACATAGAGGATGGCATATGGGTCCCACTTATACAAGCTCTTTCGCTCCAAGATCTTGCAAGTTGATTGTACATAGAAGATGACATGCTGGCCCCTTGTGTCAGCAGCTTACTCAACGTTTCCAAGGCGGCATGGGATCAAAAGAAAAAGGAAGTAGCCAGAAATTAGCGGTCAAAAATAACTCCAAGGAAGGAAACTTTTATTGTTCATAGAGGATGACATGCGGGACCCATGCGCTAGCAGCTTCCTCAGCGTTTCAAAGGCGGCATGAGATCGAAAGAAAAAGACAAGAGACCAAATATCAGGAGCCAAAAATAATCCAAGAAAAGAAACTTTATTGTACATAAAAGATGACATGCGGGTCCCATTTTGCAGCAGCGGTGTCTACGTTTCAAATGCGGCTTGAGATCAAAAGAAAAAGAGTAGCCAGAAATTAGGGAGTAAAAAAAAACTCCAGAAATTAGGATGGCATGCGGGTCCATGAGTCCGCAACTTACTCAACGTTTCAAACGTGGCATGAGATCGAAAGAAAAAGGCAAGTGACCAAATATCAGGATCCAAAAATAATTCAAGAAAAGAAACTTGATTGTACATAGAGGATGACATGCGGGTCCCATTTAGCAGCAGCGGTATCACCGTTTGAGAGGTGGCAGGGGATCGAAAGAAAAAGGCAAGTGACCAAATATCAGGAGCCAAAAATAATCCAAGAAAAGAAATTTTTATAGTACATAGAGGATGACATGCGGGTCCCATGAGCCTGCAGGTTCCTCAACGTTTCAAACGTGGCATGAGATCGCAAGAAAAAGGCAAGTGACCAAATATCAGGAGCCAAAAATATTCAAGAAAAGAAACTTGATTGTACATAGAGGATGACATGCGGGTCCCATTTTGCAGCAGCGGTATCACCGTTTGAGAGCCTGCACGGGATCGAAAGAAAAAGGCAAGTGACCAAATATCAGGAGCCAAAAATAATCCAAGAAAAGAAATTTTATTGTACATAGAGGATGACATGCGGGTCCCATTTTGCAGCAGCGGTCTCAACGTTTCCAAGGCGTCACAGGACCAAAAGAAAAATGAAGTAGCCAGAAATCAGGGGGTGAAAAAAAACGAAGAAGAAAGATCTCAATTGGGCTGCATCTGGACATCTGGGCCTTCGAACTATCCTGCTTGGCCTTTTGACTCGTACAATTCCAGCCCACTCCAAAATAGGAAAGTTCGGAATTTTCTAAAAAAACAGGAAAGACCTATGCTTCGCAAAAACAAAAAAACAAGGAGATTCAACATATAAGTTTGTTTATGTAAAAATAAATATTTAATTTATCCGTTTGAAATAGCTCAGAGCGCAATACACTGTTTATTGTCTGCAAAATAATCAAGATATCACATGTTTCTTGTACGGGGAGACTAACATCGGGGACCCATGAGCCAGCAGCGTCGTCAACGTTTTAAAGGCGGCAGGGGATGGAAAGAAAAAATAAACCAAAAATATGTTGGTAAAAAATCCAAGAAAAGAAACATTTCGTTCTAAGAGGATGACATGCGGGACCCATAAGGCAGCAGCATACTCAGCGTTTATTGTTCATAGAGGCTGACATGTGGGACCCGTATGCCAGCAGCGTCCTCAACGTTTTAAAGGCGGCAGGAGATCGAAATAAAATATAAGCCAAAAATCATTTGGTAAACAAAATCCAATAAAAGAAACATTTACCGTTCTGAGAGGATGACATGCGGGACCCATGAGGCAGCAGCATCCTCAACGATTCCAAGGCGGCAGGGGATCAAAGGAAAAAAAAGGAAATATCCAGAAATTAATTAGGGGTTCAAAATAAATCCATCAAAGGAAACTTTTATTGTTCACAGAGGATGACATGTGGGACCGACCTGCCAACAGCGTCCTCATCGTTTCAAAGGGGGCAGGAGATCAAAAGAAAAAGGCAAATAGCCAGAAATTAGGGGTCAAAAATAACTCCAAGAAAGGAAACTTTTATTGTTCGTAGAGGATGACATGCGGGACCCATGAGCCAGTAGCTTACTCAACATTTCAAAGGCGGCATGAGATCGAAAGAAAAAGGAAAGTGGCAAAATACCAGGAGCCAAAGATAATCCAAGAAAAGAAACTTTATTGTACATAGAGGATGACATGCGGGTCCTAATTAGCAGCAGCGGTCTCAACGTTTCAAATGCGGCTTGAGATCAAAAGAAAAAGAAAGTTGATTGTACATAGAGGATGACATGCGGGTCCCATGAGTCAGCAGCTTACTCAACGTTTCCAAGGCGGCAGGGGATCAAAAGGAAAAGGAAATAGCCAAAAATCAGAGGGTGAAAAAAAACCCAAGAAAATAAACTTTTATAGCACATAGAGGATGACATGCGGGTCCCATGAGCCAGCAGGTTTCTCAACGTTTCAAATGTGGCATGAGATCGAAAGAAAAAGGCAAGTGACCAAATATCAGGAGCCAAAAATAATTCAAGAAAAGAAACTTGAGTGTACATAGAGGATGACATGCGGGTCCCATTTAGCAGCAGCGGTATCACCGTTTGAGAGGCTGCACGGGATCGAAAGAAAAAGGCAAGTGACCAAATATCAGGAGCCAAAAATAATCCAAGAAAAGAAATTTTATTATACATAGAGGATGACATGCGGGTCCCATTTTGCAGTAGCGGTCTCAACGTTTCCAAGGCGGCACAGGACCAAAAGAAAAATGAAGTAGCCAGAAATCAGGGGTGAAAAAAATCGAAGAAGAAAGATTTCAATTGGGCTGCATCTGGACATCTGGGCCTTCGAACTATCCTGCTTGCCCTTTTGACTCGAACAATTTCAGCCCACTCCAAAACAGGAAAGTTCGGAATTTTCTAAAAAAAACAGGAAAGTCCTATGCTTCGCAAAAACAAAAAAACAAGGAGATTCAACATATAAGTTTGTTTATGTAAAAATAAAGATTTAATTTATCCGTTTGAAATAGCTCAGAGCGCAATACACTGTTTATTGTCTGCAAAATAATCAAGATATCACATGTTTCTTGTACGGGAGGCGACATCGGGGACCCATGAGCCGACGGCGTCGTCAACGTTTTAAAGGCGGCGGGGATGGAAAGAAAAATAAACCAAAAATATGTTGGTAAAAAATCCAAGAAAAAGAAACATTTCGTTCAAAGAGGATGACATGCGGGACCCATGAGGCAGCGGCATCCTCGGCGTTTATTGTTCATAGAGGCTGACATGTGGGACCCGTGAGCCGACGGCGTCCTCAACGTTTTAAAGGCGGCAGGAGATCGAAATAAAATATAAGCCAAAAATCATTTGGTAAACAAAATCCAATAAAAGAAACATTTACCGTTACGAGAGGATGACATGCGGGACCCATGAGGCGGCGGCATCCTCAACGATTCCAAGGCGGCGGGGATCAAAGGAAAAAAAGGAAATATCCAGAAATTAATTAGGGGTTCAAAATAAATCCATCAAAGGAAACTTTTATTGTTCACGAGGATGACATGTGGGACCGACACCGCCAACAAGCGTCCTCATCGTTTCAAAGGGGGCAGGAGATCAAAAGAAAAAGGCAAATAGCCAGAAATTAGGGGTCAAAAATAACTCCAAGAAAGGAAACTTTTATTGTTCGTAGAGGATGACATGCGGGACCCATGAGCCAGCAGCTTACTCAACATTTCAAAGGCGGGATGAGATCGAAAGAAAAAGGCAAGTGGCAAAATATCAGGAGCCAAAGATAATCCAAGAAAAGAAACTTTATTGTACATAGAGGATGACATGCGGGTCCCAATTAGCAGCAGCGGTCTCAACGTTTCAAATGCGGCTTGAGATCAAAAGAAAAAGAAAGTTGATTGTACATAGAGGATGACATGCGGGTCCCATGAGTCAGCAGCTTAATCAACGTCTCCAAGGCGGCAGGGGATCAAAAGGAAAAGGAAATAGCCAAAAATCATAGGGTGAAAAAAAACCCAAGAAAATAAACTTTTATAGCACATAGAGGATGACATGCGGGTCCCATGAGCCAGCAGGTTCCTCAACGTTTCAAACGTGGCATGAGATCGAAAGAAAAAGGCAAGTGACCAAATATCAGGAGCCAAAAATAACTCAAGAAAAGAAACTTGAGTGTACATAGAGGATGATATGCAGGTCCCATTTAGCAGCAGCGGTATCACCGTTTGAGAGGCTGCACGGGATCAAAAGAAAAAGGCAAGTGACCAAATATCAGGAGCCAAAAATAATCCAAGAAAAGAAATTTTATTGTACATAGAGGATGACATGCGGGTCCCATTTTGCAGCAGCGGTCTCAACGTTTCCAAGGCGGCACAGGACCAAAAGAAAAATGAAGTAGCCAGAAATCAGGGGGTGAAAAAAATCGAAGAAGAAAGATTTCAATTGGGCTGCATCTGGACATCTGGGCCTTCGAACTATCCTGCTTGGCCTTTTGACTCGAACAATTTCAGCCCACTCCAAAATAGGAAAGTTCGGAATTTTCTAAAAAAACAGGAAAGTCCTATGCTTCGCAAAAACAAAAAAACAAGGAGATTCAACATATAAGTTTGTTTATGTAAAAATAAAGATTTAATTTATCCGTTTGAAATAGCTCAGAGCGCAATACACTGTTTATTGTCTGCAAAATAATCAAGATATCACATGTTTCTTGTACGGGGAGACTGACATCGGGGACCCATGAGCCAGCAGCGTCGTCAACGTTTTAAAGGCGGCAGGGGATGGAAAGAAAAAATAAACCAAAAATATGTTGGTAAAAAATCCAAGAAACATTTCGTTCAAAGAGGATGACATGCGGGACCCATGAGGCAGCAGCATCCTCAGCGTTTATTGTTCATAGAGGCTGACATGTGGGACCCGTGAGCCAGCAGCGTCCTCAACGTTTTAAAGGCGACAGGAGATCGAAATAAAATATAAGCCAAAAATCATTTGGTAAACGAAATCCAATAAAAGAAACATTTACCGTTCTGAGAGGATGACATGCGGGACCCATGAGGCAGCAGCATCCTCAACGATTCCAAGGCGGCAGGGGATCAAAGGAAAAAAAAGGAAATATCCAGAAATTAATTAGGGGTTCAAAATAAATCCATCAAAGGAAACTTTTATTGTTCACAGAGGATGACATGTGGGACCGACCTGCCAACAGCGTCCTCATCGTTTCAAAGGGGGCAGGAGATCAAAAGAAAAAGGCAAATAGCCAGAAATTAGGGGTCAAAAATAACTCCAAGAAAGGAAACTTTTATTGTTCGTAGAGGATGACATGCGGGACCCATGAGCCAGCAGCTTACTCAACATTTCAAAGGCGGCATGAGATCGAAAGAAAAAGGCAAGTGGCAAAATATCAGGAGCCAAAGATAATCCAAGAAAATAAACTTTATTGTACATAGAGGATGACATGCGGGTCCCAATTAGCAGCAGCGGTCTCAACGTTTCAAATGCGGCTTGAGATCAAAAGAAAAAGAAAGTTGATTGTACATAGAGGATGACATGCGGGTCCCATGAGTCAGCAGCTTAATCAACGTTTCCAAGGCGGCAGGGGATCAAAAGGAAAAGGAAATAGCCAAAAATCAGAGGGTGAAAAAAAATCCAAGAAAATAAACTTTTATAGCACATAGAGGATGACATGCGGGTCCCATGAGTCAGCAGGTTCCTCAACGTTTCAAACGTGGCATGAGATCGAAAGAAAAAGGCAAGTGACCAAATATCAGGAGCCAAAAATAATTCAAGAAAAGAAACTTGAGTGTACACAGAGGATGACATGCGGGTCCCATTTAGTAGCAGCGGTATCACCGTTTGAGAGGCTGCACGGGATCAAAAGAAAAAGGCAAGTGACCAAATATCAGGAGCCAAAAATAATCCAAGAAAAGAAATTTTATTGTACATAGAGGATGACATGCGGGTCCCATTTTGCAGCAGCGGTCTCAACGTTTCCAAGGCGGCACAGGACCAAAAGAAAAATGAAGTAGCCAGAAATCAGGGGGTGAAAAAAATCGAAGAAGAAAGATTTCAATTGGGCTGCATCTGGACATCTGGGCCTTCGAACTATCCTGCTTGGCCTTTTGACTCGAACAATTTCAGCCCACTCCAAAACAGGAAAGTTCGGAATTTTCTAAAAAAACAGGAAAGTCCTATGCTTCGCAAAAACAAAAAAACAAGGAGATTCAACATATAAGTTTGTTTATGTAAAAATAAAGATTTAATTTATCCGTTTGAAATAGCTCAGAGCGCAATACACTGTTTATTGTCTGCAAAATAATCAAGATATCACATGTTTCTTGTACGGGGAGACTGACATCGGGGACCCATGAGCCAGCAGCGTCGTCAACGTTTTAAAGGCGGCAGGCCGGGGATGGAAAGAAAAAATAAACCAAAAATATGTTGGTAAAAAATCCAAGAAAAGAAACATTTCGTTCAAAGAGGATGACATGCGGGACCCATGAGGCAGCAGCATCCTCAGCGTTTATTGTTCATAGAGGCTGACATGTGGGACCCGTGAGCCAGCAGCGTCCTCAACGTTTTAAAGGCGGCAGGAGATCGAAATAAAATATAAGCCAAAAATCATTTGGTAAACAAAATCCAATAAAAGAAACATTTACCGTTCTGAGAGGATGACATGCGGGACCCATGAGGCAGCAGCATTCTCAACGATTCCAAGGCGGCAGGGGATCAAAGGAAAAAAAAGGAAATATCCAGAAATTAATTAGGGGTTCAAAATAAATCCATCAAAGGAAACTTTTATTGTTCACAGAGGATGACATGTGGGACCGACCTGCCAACAGCGTCCTCATCGTTTCAAAGGGGGCAGGAGATCAAAAGAAAAAGGCAAATAGCCAGAAATTAGGGGTCAAAAATAACTCCAAGAAAGGAAACTTTTATTGTTCGTAGAGGATGACATGCGGGACCCATGAGCCATCAGCTTACTCAACATTTCAAAGGCGGCATGAGATCGAAAGAAAAAGGCAAGTGGCAAAATATCAGGAGCCAAAGATAATCCAAGAAAATAAACTTTATTGTACATAGAGGATGACATGCGGGTCCCAATTAGCAGCAGCGGTCTCAACGTTTCAAATGCAGCTTGAGATCAAAAGAAAAAGAAAGTTGATTGTACATAGAGGATGACATGCGGGTCCCATGAGTCAGCAGCTTACTCAACGTTTCCAAGGCGGCAGGGGATCAAAAGGAAAAGGAAATAGCCAAAAATCAGAGGGTGAAAAAAAACCCAAGAAAATAAACTTTTATAGCACATAGAGGATGACATGCGGGTCCCATGAGCCAGCAGGTTCCTCAACGTTTCAAACGCGGCATGAGATCGAAAGAAAAAGGCAAGTGACCAAATATCAGAAGCCAAAAATAATTCAAGAAAAGAAACTTGAGTGTACATAGAGGATGACATGCGGGTCCCATTTAGTAGCAGCGGTATCACCGTTTGAGAGGCTGCACGGGATCAAAAGAAAAAGGCAAGTGACCAAATATCAGGAGCCAAAAATAATCCAAGAAAAGAAATTTTATTGTACATAGAGGATGACATGCGGGTCCCATTTTGCAGCAGCGGTCTCAACGTTTCCAAGGCGGCACAGGACCAAAAGAAAAATGAAGTAGCTAGAAATCAGGGGGTGAAAAAAATCGAAGAAGAAAGATTTCAATTGGGCTGCATCTGGACATCTGGGCCTTCGAACTATCCTGCTTGGCCTTTTGACTCGAACAATTTCAGCCCACTCCAAAACAGGAAAGTTCAGAATTTTCTAAAAAAACAGGAAAGTCCTATGCTTCGCAAAAACAAAAAAACAAGGAGATTCAACATATAAGTTTGTTTATGTAAAAATAAAGATTTAATTTATCCGTTTGAAATAGCTCAGAGCGCAATACACTGTTTATTGTCTGCAAAATAATCAAGATATCACATGTTTCTTGTACGGGGAGACTGACATCGGGGACCCATGAGCCAGCAGCGTCGTCAACGTTTTAAAGGCGGCAGGGGATGGAAAGAAAAAATAAACCAAAAATATGTTGTTAAAAAATCCAAGAAGAAACATTTCGTTCAAAGAGGATGACATGCGGGACCCATGAGGCAGCAGCATCCTCAGCGTTTATTGTTCATAGAGGCTGACATGTGGGACCCGTGAGCCAGCAGCGTCCTCAACGTTTTAAAGGCGGCAGGAGATCGAAATAAAATATAAGCCAAAAATCATTTGGTAAACAAAATCCAATAAAAGAAACATTTACCGTTCTGAGAGGATGACATGCGGGACCCATGAGGCAGCAGCATCCTCAACGATTCCAAGGCTGCAGGGGATCAAAGGAAAAAAAAAGGAAATATCCAGAAATTAATTAGGGGTTCAAAATAAATCCATCAAAGGAAACTTTTATTGTTCACAGAGGATGACATGTGGGACCGACCACATATGACGTCCTCATCGTTTCAAAGGGGGCAGGAGATCAAAAGAAAAAGGCAAAAAGCCAGAAATTAGGGGTCAAAAATAACTCCAAGAAAGGAAACTTTTATTGTTCGTAGAGGATGACATGCGGGACCCATGAGCCAGCAGCTTACTCAACATTTCAAAGGCGGCATGAGATCGAAAGAAAAAGGCAAGTGGCAAAATATCAGGAGCCAAAGATAATCCAAGAAAAGAAACTTTATTGTACATAGAGGATGACATGCGGGTCCCAATTAGCAGCAGCGGTCTCAACGTTTCAAATGCGGCTTGAGATCAAAAGAAAAAGAAAGTTGATTGTACATAGAGGATGACATGCGGGTCCCATGAGTCACGGACTTACTCAACGTTTCCAAGGCGGCAGGGGATCAAAAGGAAAAGGAAATAGCCAAAAATCAGAGGGTGAAAAAAAACCCAAGAAAATAAACTTTTATAGCACATAGAGGATGACATGCGGGTCCCATGAGCCAGCAGGTTCCTCAACGTTTCAAACGTGGCATGAGATCGAAAGAAAAAGGAAAGTGACCAAATATCAGGAGCCAAAAATAATTCAAGAAAAGAAACTTGAGTGTACATAGAGGATGACATGCGGGTCCCATTTAGCAGCAGCGGTATCACCGTTTGAGAGGCTGCACGGGATCGAAAGAAAAAGGCAAGTGACCAAATATCAGGAGCCAAAAATAATCCAAGAAAAGAAATTTTATTGTACATAGAGGATGACATGCGGGTCCCATTTTGCAGCAGCGGTCTCAACGTTTCCAAGGCGGCACAGGACGAAAAGAAAAATGAAGTAGCCAGAAATCAGGGGGTGAAAAAAATCGAAGAAGAAAGATTTCAAATTGGCTGCATCTGGACATCTGGGCCTTCGAACTATCCTGCTTGGCCTTTTGACTCGAACAATTTCAGCCCACTCCAAAACAGGAAAGTTCGGAATTTTCTAAGAAAACAGGAAAGTCCTATGCTTCGCAAAAACAAAAAAAACAAGGAGATTCAACATATAAGTTTGTTTATGTAAAAATAAAGATTTAATTTATCCATTTGAAATAGCTCAGAGCGCAATACACTGTTTATTGTCTGCAAAATAATCAAGATATCACATGTTTCTTGTACGGGGAGACTGACATCGGGGACCCATGAGCCAGCAGCGTCGTCAACGTTTTAAAGGCGGCAGGGGATGGAAAGAAAAAATAAACCAAAAATATGTTGGTAAAAAATCCAAGAAAAGAAACATTTCGTTCAAAGAGGATGACATGCGGGACCCATGAGGCAGCAGCATCCTCAGCGTTTATTGTTCATAGAGGCTGACATGTGGGACCCGTGAGCCAGCAGCGTCCTCAACATTTTAAAGGCGGCAGGAGATCAAAATAAAATATAAGCCAAAAATCATTTGGTAAACAAAATCCAATAAAAGAAACATTTACCGTTCTGAGAGGATGACATGCGGGACCCATGAGGCAGCAGCATCCTCAACGATTCCAAGGCGGCAGGGGATCAAAGGAAAAAAAAGGAAATATCCAGAAATTAATTAGGGGTTCAAAATAAATCCATCAAAGGAAACTTTTATTGTTCACAGAGGATGACATGTGGGACCAACCTGCCAACAGCGTCCTCATCGTTTCAAAGGGGGCAGGAGATCAAAAGAAAAAGGCAAATAGCCAGAAATTAGGGGTCAAAAATAACTCCAAGAAAGGAAACTTTTATTGTTCGTAGAGGATGGCATGCGGGACCCATGAGCCAGCAGCTTACTCAACATTTCAAAGGCGGCATGAGATCGAAAGAAAAAGGCAAGTGGCAAAATATCAGGAGCCAAAGATAATCCAAGAAAAGAAACTTTATTGTACATAGAGGATGACATGCGGGTCCCAATTAGCAGCAGCGGTCTCAACGTTTCAAATGCGGCTTGAGATCAAAAGAAAAAGAAAGTTGATTGTACATAGAGGATGACATGCGGGTCCCATGAGTCAGGAGCTTACTCAACGTTTCCAAGGCGGTAGGGGATCAAAAGGAAAAGGAAATAGCCAAAAATCAGAGGGTGAAAAAAAAACCAAGAAAGTAAACTTTTATAGCACATAGAGGATGACATGCGGGTCCCATGAGCCAGCAGGTTCCTCAACGTTTCAAACGTGGCATGAGATCGAAAGAAAAAGGCAAGTGACCAAATATCAGGAGCCAAAAATAATTCAAGAAAAGAAACTTGAGTGTACATAGAGGATGACATGCGGGACCCATTTAGCAGCAGCGGTATCACCGTTTGAGAAGCAGCAGGGGATCGAAAGAAAAAGGCAAGTGACCAAATATGACGTGCCAAAAAGAATCCAAGAAAAGAAAGTTTTATAGTACATAGAGGATGACATGCGGGTCCCATGAGCCTGCAGGGTCCTCAACGTGGCATGAGATCGAAAGAAAAATGCAAGTGACGAAATATCAGGAGCCAAAAATAATTCAAGAAAAGAAACTTGATTGTACATAGAGGATGACATGCGGGTCCCAATTAGCAGCAGCGGTATCACCGTTTGAGAAGCGGCAGGGGATCGAAAGAAAAAGGCAAGTGACCAAATATGAGGTGCCAAAAAGAATCCAAGAAAATAAAGTTTTATAGTACATAGAGGATGACATGCGGGTCCCATGAGCCTGCAGGGTCCTCAACGTGGCATCAGATCGAAAGAAAAATGCAAGTGACCAAATATCAGGAGCCAAAAATAATTCAAGAAAAGAAACTTGATTGTACATAGAGGATGACATGCGGGTCCCATTTAGCAGCAGCGGTATCACCGTTTGAGAGGCTGCACGGGATCGAAATAAAAAGGCAAGTGACCAAATATGAGGTTCCAAAAAAATCCTAGAAAAGAAAGTTTTATAGTACATAGAGGATGACATGCGGGTCCCATTTAGCAGCAGCGGTCTCACCGTTTGAGAGGCGGCAGGGGATCGAAAGAAAAAGGTAAGTGACCAAATATGAGGTGCCAAAAAAATCCAAGAAAAGAAAGTTTTATAGTACATAGAGGATGACATGCGGGTCCTATTTAGCAGCAGCGGTACCACCGTTTGAGAGACGGCAGGGGATCGAAAGAAAAAGGCAAGTGACCAAATTTGAGGTGCCAAAAAATACTCCAAGAAAAGAAAGTTGATTGCTCATAGAGGATGACATGCGGGTCCCAATTAGCAGCAGCGGTCTCAACGTTTCCAAGGCGGCAAGGGATCAAAAGAAAAAGGAAGTAGCCAGAAATCAGGGGGTCAAAAAAATCCAAGAATAGAAAGAATTTTGGTTCATAGAGGATGACATGCGGGACCCATGATCCTGCATCGTAAACGGCTCGATCGGAGAGCGTTGAACGAGATGGCGCGATCGAGAAAAAAAACAATGCCAGAGAGGCTGCCATCTGGGCCCTACATCCCTCGGCGGTGCGGATTTGCGTTGACTCGGCCGGCGAACCCGAGAATTCGAGATGCACCACGTCCCGGGCCACCATACGCAACGTTTTGGCCGTTTTCGTAGGGCTAGGTGGCCTCAAAAACGAGAAAAAAACGTTTTGACATGCACAACGGACTGACCCAAAATCGTCGGCCATGGTACACCAGCAACCACGGCGCGACTTCAACTTCGTCGGCCGTGGCAACTTTTCTTGTAGTGTTAAATCTTCCTTTGTGTTGCTTCAAAACATTTTATTAAGAATCTATTGCTTTATGAGTTAACTCTTATGCAAGACTTATTGATGCTTGTCTTGAAAGTACTATTCATGAAAAGTTTTTGCTATATGATTCAGTTGTTTAGTCATTATCTTTACCATTGCTTTGAATCACTTCATTCATCTCATATGCTTTACAATAGTATTGATCAAGATTATGATAGTAGCATGTCACTTCAGAAATTATCCTTGTTATCGTTTACCTACTCGAGGGCGAGTAGGAACTAAGCTTGGGATGCCTGATACGTCTCAAACGTATCTATAATTTTTTACGTTCCATGCTAGTTTTATGACAATACTCACATGTTTTATATACACTTTATATCGTTTTTATGCATTTTCCGGAACTAACCTATTAACAAGATGCCGAAGTGCCAGTTCCTGTTTTCTGCTGTTTTTGGTTTCAGAAATTCTACTCAGGAAATATTCTCGGAATTGGACCCCACGAAGACGGAAGTCAATATTTTGCCGAGATGGACCCGGAGAGCCAGAGAAGGGCCGGAGGGGGGCCAAGGGGGCCCCACACCATACCTGGGCGCGGGCCCCTCCCTGGCCGCGCCACCAGGTGGGGAGGCCACCCCTGGCTCCTCCGACTCCGCCCTTTCGCCTATATCACTACTAGGAAAAGGCCCATTGCCGGCGCACCTAAAACGCCCATTGCCGGCGCACCAGGAGCCCGCCGGTGCGAACGCGCCGGTGATAAATGGACACTGCCGGCGCACCAGGTAGTGCGCCGGCGATATGTCAGCTACTGCCGGCGCACCACCCAAGCTTTGCCGGCAAAGATATATTCCTCCGGCGCACAATCAGGTGCGCCGGCAGTAGTGCTTCCAGCACTGGCGCATGCCACGTGCGCCGGCAGTATGTCATTTAGGTGCGCCGGCAATTAATTCGAAAATTCTTTTTTCCAGCTTTTTTCCAGCATATTACAATACATATTTGACAGCAGTATATATTTACAACGCAGTTCATATTTATACAGTATTACATGCAATATGAGAAGCACATAGAGAGCCAAGTTTCATTTCGGTATCAGTACACAAATACGCAAGTCTCGTTTCAGAATGTGTTGATTCATACAACACATGTGCATATGCAACACCGAACGACGAAGTTTCACAAAGTTAGAAGTCTTGGTACATAGTCGTCACAAGTATCGTCATACACCTCACAATGTAGGTCCTAACCTAAACTAGAATCACATAGAACATGACCAACATGGTCATGACCATCATCACGAAGGCCATGGTCTTCATCCGGTTCCTCCTCATGTCCCTCATCTCTCCCGCTAGATAACGGGCGTATCTTCCTTCCGCCTCCACCCTAGTGGGGTATCCCTTGTAGCTGTTGCCGCTGAAATGGTGCACCTGTCTCCGACAGTCCTCCCAGTCGTCGTAGACTCCAGGAACCCTCCCCTTGTACACGACATATGTCGTCAGCATCTCCATTCACAAGACAAGTAAAACGTTAGTACCAATGCAATGAACAAGTGCCAACTCAAATAAGAGACAAGTAGTATGAACTAAATAGCATGTGCCTCATACTTTGTTGGTCGAAATAAATAATAACATATAGGGATGGGGTCAGTGAGGCTAGGTAGGATGCACAATAGATTGATATTTGTGGCCATCACACCAAGCCTCACTGGCCCCACCCCGGAGTGTACAAGTGACCGAACATTTTAATCATCGGCCAATGCAATTAAGAAGTGCGAACTCAAATAGAAGACAAGTAGTACGAATTAAATAGCGTGCCTCATACTTTGTCGGTCGAAACAAATATTAACATCCAGGGATGGAGTCGGTGAGGCTAGGTAGGATGCACAATAGATTGATACTTGTGGCCGTCGCACCAAGGCTCACCGGCTCCACCCCGAGTGTACGATTGACCGAACATTCTAATCATCGGCGAACTCCAAATACGAGGCAAGTAGTGGTCGAGTAAATGCAAATAATTATTAAGCTATGTACGCCATAATCTTGAAATATATAGCAAAGTAAATGAAACTACTGACACATGTTCACATGCACATTCATACAACTAAATAAAAGCAACTAGTCGATTCTATGGGAATATATAGCAATTATTACAGTACGGTAGTTCAAGGACATATCGTTCAAGCTTTAGCATGTGTTCCCGTCGTAGGATCCGGGTGTACGCCGAGGAGGGCATGGACGGCCGCGCTCAAGGGAGTGGAACGGCCTCGCCTCACGCGACATCTCCCAGCGGAGGTCTATCTCGTCATTAGGTGGTAGACCATAGCCGTAGAAGAACTCGCCGGACCTATTGTTGACATCCTGCGGGATTATCGTGCAAATGAACTGCCGGATGCGACCCCAGTTCTTTCTAATCTCTCTATCGTGGACATTCGCCATGTTTGCAAACCTGTTTACGAGATTCTCTGGCAGCAACATGTCATCTGCGTACTTTATGTACTCCTGCATCCGAAGGATGGCGTACTCACGCGTCCATCCCATTGTCGGGCGTCGACTGCCTGAGGCAGGGGAAGTTGGTTGTGTGGGTTAAGACCAAGCCTCCTCGGGATTTCCTCTCTACTTTGAGGGGGCCTGCCTTGTTGGCGAAGCCGGTGAGAGCATCATTGAGAAGGGCCCTGATGTGGGAGTAGTCTTTCTTGCGGTCCCTACCCGAGTCGAGATAGGCGCATGCGAGTGTTGCGGGTGCACGACGATGAGGGTGCAGAACTTGTCTCTGCGGAAAACACACGGATTAACCTTTGGAAATGCAAATGGAGATATAGGATAGAATGGTGATGGGGGACTAGCGAGTGATTACTTACTCGGGGAAGTAAGGGATGAGAATGGCGCCCTTCTTAATGTTCGCCAGCATGAAATCCTCGACCTGCTGGGTGGCAATCGCGCGATCCCCAGGGTTGCAGATGATGCTCTCCCGCATATAGAAGGGGTCCATTATCGCGATGGTCGGCGTCCCCTCCTTAACAATCTGGGAAGACAAGCTAAGAGCAACTAGGCGAACCACACTAAAGTGGAGCGCTTGCATGCGATAGATGCTGAAGATGTCGTTGAACCGGATGAAGCACAAGTCCGCGGGGTACTTCTCGACGAAGTTCATGCCAGTTGGCACCTTCGCCACGAAGAGAGGGTAACCAGGATCTTTTGATTTGAGAAGAAGGTTCTCCACATGCAAGACAGTCTCATGCAAGCTCCTCATATCCGGGGTGAGTTTCTTCACGACATGCTCCGGCAGCATCGGTTGACCCAAGTGATGCAGAGGTCGCCAATTGTTTGGCAACTTGTCAAGGAGTGGGACCTTGTCCTTGGATTTGGCCGCCGCCGCCTTGTCTTGGGCGTCCTTCTTATTTTGCCTCTTCCTCTTCTTGGGTTGTACTGATGGACCCTCCATCGCCGTAGTGGCCGTAGCACGGAGTGTGTTTGGGCTCAACATATTTTTGACGGCGGCGGTGGCGACCTCCTCAGGATTTTCCTCCTCAGCCGTTTCTTGAGAATCGAACAGCTTCTTGGAGCACACATATTTCAAGCCCGGTGCATCCTCATGGACAACTTGTGAAGACGTAGGAATATCCCATTGGAAGTTGTCACGTTCGTATTCCTCGGCCTCTGGCGCAGCTGGCTGTTGTGGTGGGGCGCTGACCCTAACACTTGGCTAACCCTAACCCTAGCATTCTTGGCTAACCCTAACCCTAACATTTAAATGTATGCCTAACCCTAACACTTGCTACTGCTAGCATTCTTGGCAGTAGGCATTTAAATGAAGAACCACTACTGCATATATAGCAGCAGTAGCAACTGCTGCTATAAGTGGAATTAAAGTGGAATTAAAGTGACATTCCTTCACCTTGTACATGCACTGGCCAATTAACTAAACAAAATCAATTTCATTTTATTTTTTTGGCAGTAGGTAATGATGCATTTTCATTTTGAACCAAATTAATTTACAACCAGTGAGCATGCATGAGCATTTTGAACTAAACAATTGAGCATTTTTTACCAGTAGCAATTTATGGCAGCATTTTTGCATTTCATTCTTGTTAGGAGCATGAGCATGAGCAAGCAATTTTGCATTTCATTCATATTATTAGCATGAGCATGCAACACCTACAGTGGCAGCAATTCATTTTGTATATCAGCATTTCATTCTTGTTATTAGCATGAACCAGAGAATGCATTTCATTAGGCATTTAAATGAACCAGAGAATGCATTCTTGCTATATATGAACCCTAAAAATTTAATAAACATGAATCAAGAATGGCTAAACCAGTAGTAGCATTTGCTACTGCCAACTAGTGTTCATTTCATTTAAATGAACCATGTACTGCTAGCAAATTTTATTAACTAAACCAACATATATAAAGTTCATTTTCAACATATATAAAGTTCATTTTCTTTTTTCCTACTGCAACTTGCAACTAAATCAAGTGGCATATATATGGTTCATTTTAAAATTGGTTTAGTTTCAAACAAGAGAGCATACAACATACAGAGCTTGTACCCACTTATAATAGCATGGACTGCAACAACAAGATTATCCAGAAATTCTTCTATGCACCAACAATATCATGCATTATTCCAATATCAGCCATTCTTCTATGAACATAAAGAACCAAAACCAGAGAACAATACTGCTAGCATTTGAACCAGGGTATGAAAAAAGCATTAAATTTTACTGATGCCATTCTTGCATTTTAGCCCTAGCAATTAACCGGAGACGAGGAAGAACCCTAACCGGCTTGGGTCACCGGAGATGAGGAAGAACCCTAAACAGAGAGGGAAGGGGGAGGGAAGGGGAGAGGGAAGGGGAGAGGGAAGGGGAGAGGGAAGCTCACCAATGGCGCGCGGCTCCTTCTTCTCCAACGGCGGCGCCGACGTCCCCTCGCGCGGGCAACCTTCTTCTCCAATGGCGCGCGGCACCTCCTTCTCCACGGGTCTTCCGCGGCGGCGTACGGGGCAGGTGGTGGGGTTGGTCGCGGGGTGGGTGGAGGGCGGTGGCGGGGCGCAGAACGGCGGCGCTCGAGAGGGGGACTTGAGGTGGCGACAGAACGGCGGCGCTTGATCGACGGTGGGGGTTGGAGATGTGGCTGTGTGGGCAGAAGGAAGAAGGGGAAAAAACGTTAAGTCCTAATTACAGCTGATCCAGGGTTATTGCCAGCGCACCACATACCTGGTTCGCCGGGGACAAGTATACCCCCGGCGAATTAATAAGCCTGGTGCGCCGGCAATAAGGCTAGCACAGCTGTAACCTGGACATGTGTTTAGCATGGTATTGTGGGACATGTTTATTTATTTCTTTTCTCTTTATTGTATGTTTCTTTTCTTTTACCCCAAATACTGTAGTATTTTATATTTCTTATCTTTTCAAGATAATAATGAAGCAATATGCATGAGTTATGTAAAAACATGAAGATATATATATGAGTTATATATACATACACAAAATATTGACCAACACAATATTAATTAGTCATACATAAAATATTGGCCATGACCATATGAGTAGTTATGAATTACACAAAATATGAGTTATAGATTGCAAATAAATTTTTACATCATCGATTGAGAAGAGTGTTTCGCTTTCTTCTTGCTTTTCTTGCTCGTCGTTGAATAATTTAGCCCCGTGTCGTGACTTCTTCTTTTGAAGGGTCGACCTGACCTCGGTAGCGTGGTCCTGCTTCTTCTTGTGGTGTATGTTGTGTCTTCGTCCTCGGATTCTTCCATCATTGGGTCTCCGACTTGTCCTTCGAAGTCTTCCTCGTTGGCGACTCCATCCATTCCGACGATGGTCCTCTTGCCTCTCCTCACGATAACACGGCTAGGCCTGGATGGGTCGGTTATGAAGAAGCATTGGTGCACGTGTTCTCGCCGCACCCATGGCTCATTCTGCGCGGTGGCGTTCGTGGACTTTGATTTGTTGGCTTCGGGTAGAAACATGGTGGTGAAATACCGGTCTTCTTTTCTGACGCTCTTAGCCCATCTGATACGGAACATCGGCACTTTCTCCCCAGCGTAGCTAAGCTCCCAGATTTCCTCGATTTTTCCGTAGTATCTAGTCTTTACGTCACCCGTCCAGGAATCCATCGTTACCCCTGAGTTCTGGTAAGCACTGTTCTTGTCTTTTTCTTCCGTGTAGAATGTGTACCCGTTGATATCGTATGCTTGGTAAGTCATGATGTTGGGCGCGGGGCCATGTGACAAGGCCAATACTAGTTTATCCTTGTCAGAATCCATTGGTGGGGGATTAGCATCAATGTGGTCTTTGAACCAGCGCGCGAAAGAGGAGTTGTGCTCTCTGTATATTTCTGCTTCCGTCATCATCGGCTTGCCACTGTTCTCTATCATGGTTTTGTGCTCTTTCAACCAAGGATCGATCAAGTCAATGTGTTGTAGCGCTACTAAGTTGGCCCTGTCAAAGTCGGAACTCCGACCAGACATGTGCACGTGCAGTTCCTTCCTTCCATTTTTGTGGCCTACTCCCTCGAACCTGCAGAGGTGCTTGTTTTGAGGCAAACCAACAGGGTCCTCGATGTCTAGATAATTCGTGCAGAAAGAGATGCACTCTTCGGTGAGCCAGCCCTGTACGATGTGCACGTGCAGTTCCTTCCTGTCTTGCTTTCGGCCCATCTTTGGTCCGGTCCGGCATGTTGAGAAGAGTGCCAAGCAAGCTCTCGCACACGTTCTTTGTAATATGCATGACATCAAGGCAGTGAGGTGTATCGAGAATTTTCCAGTACGGCAAGTCCCAAAACACGGACCTCCTTTTCCATACACAAATGAGCGGCGTCGTTTCCTTTTTCTTCTTCTTCTCTCCAGGCTTTTGACGAATCTTTCCCGGCGCAGGGCACTCCTTCCAACCTTTCAGTAATGTATCGATCTCTTCGCCGCTCTTCTTACGTGGAGGTCCTCGGGGTTCATTTGTACCATCGAACAGATCTCCACGCTTACTCCACGGGTCAGTTTTCTGTAGCCACCTTCGATGCCCCATGTAAACTGTTTTCGAAGAGCCGGGATCCTTACCAAGCTGCAAAAACATCGTCTCTTCCATGCACCTGACACATGCCTTGTGTCCATGGCACACCTGGCACGAAATGTAACCGTATCCGAGGTAGTCCTGCACCGTCGTGATCAACGCGGCTCTCAAAGGGAAATATTCTTCGGCGACGGCGTCCCATGTATCTACCCCTTCCTCCGCCCACAACGTTTCAAGCTCCTCCTTTAATAGTTCGAGATACATGTTGATATCGTTTCCTGGCTGTGTCGGCCCTTGAATTAGCATACTCATCTGTATGTACTTCCTCTTCATGCACAGCCAGGGCGGGAGGTTGTAGATCCATACAAACACGGGCCATGTGCTATGTGTCTTTCTGGTTTCCGAACGGATTGAATCCGTCCGTGCTCGCACCCAACCTGATGCTTCGGGATCTGCCCCAAAACTTCCGAATTCATTGTCTAATGCTTTCCACCGGCTTGCATCCGAAGGGTGCGTCGACCTTCAGGTGCTCAATCCGCTCTTTATCATTCAACACCGCCTCCTTTCTTTCTCGCGTGCCGGCCGCATGAGCTTTGCTTCCTTGCGGTCCGCGTAGAACCGTTGAAGCCGGGGGCGAGCGGGTAGTACCACACAACATGCCGAGGAGCTTTCTTATTGCCTTTCATGGACCGTTCAGCTTCACACACAGGACATTTGGTCTTGTCCATGTGCTCCGTGCGATACATGATACAACGTTGATGCGGGCGTGATACTTTTCGTGGGGTAAGTCGAGAGGGCACGTGATTCTCTTGGCCTCGGCTAGACTACCAGGACACGTGTTCCCGGCAGGAAGGAGATCTTTCACGTATTCCAGGATGTCGTCGACGCTTGTGTCCGTCCATCCGTGTTTCGCCTTCATCTGCAGCACATCGAGAGCTACTCTCAAGCGAGACTCCCCCAACCCGCGACCTGAGTCGTACAACGGAGTATTCGAGTCTATCTCGAGTTGCTCAAGCTTTGATTTCCGCTTGGCGCCTTTCGTCTTTTCGAGAAGCAGATCTTGAAGATGAGGGTCCCGCACGACTGAAGCTAGCGGCACCTCTTCGTCGTCGTCAAGGTTATTGTCGTCGTCAAGGTTATCGTCCTGTGCGACAAACTCTTCATCGTCATCAATATCATGATGCCCTCCTTCTTGCCGGCCATTTTTACCACCTGCCGCCGTCGCCCCATTGACCTCCGCGCCATCATCACTCATCCATTGAGTGTGTCCATGCATGAAACCATTAGTGAGCAGGTGCCCCTGCAATTTGCCTGAATACGGGTCAAACCATTTCCCTCGTTTGCATCTCCGGCACGGACACAATACCTCCGTGCGGTTATTTTCATACATGTCGATGATCGCGTGTTTCAGATATCTCATCACGATGCTTTCACTCATCTCGATAACCATTATCGTCTGCATGGTAAGATTACATAATTCATTAGAACCATGCATCCGTCGGCAGTTTTCACGGAAAATTTCGGCATGACCTTCCTACACGGTAGGACATAGGAGCGCCAGAAATGTGCCGAAACGGAAACTTGAAGAATCAACATTTCGGCGCAACGTTGGCAACTCATTTTCAACGCCAACACACACACAAGCACAAGCACAACATATATATATGCCACACACGAGAGCTTTTCTTCAAATGTCCAACATACATCGATTTCATTCCTTAATTTGTTCATTAATCACCTATTTGTTTGATATATTCGTCGATAAGATCGAGACGACGCGCTGTGACAATGGCGTATGGAAGCCGACTTTCTAGATCTAGATCTAGATTGAGCGGTCAATGCGGGATAGTAGATCTAGATCTACATAGGGGGATGTGGGAGATGCATGTAGGAAGGGAAGATTTGCTCAAAAAATATGATTTTGTTTGGTCAAATTGGTGAAATTGGGGATAGAAATGGGCAAAAATGAGCTGGGTTGGGAGAAGGCTCGGGTTTGTGTGGAGGAGTGGAGTGGTAGTAGTGGGGGGAGTGGTTGTTGAGCGTAAATAATCGCCCAGGTTACTGCGGCGCACCCCAGGCTAGTGCGCCGGCAGAACATACCCTTTCGGCTATATCACCCCCGGGCCAGGCCCAAGAATCATTGCCGGCGCACCGGCCCAGGGGTGCGCCGGCAATAGCAAATTTTCCACCGGCGCACCACTGGGCCGGTGCGCCGGCAATGATTCTTGGGCCTGGCCCAAATCGGCCGGGGCCATGCCAGGAAATAGCGCCGACGAGTCTTTCCCCGAGGTGCGCCGGCAGTAGTCCTTCATCGCCGGCGCGGCTGAAAAGTGGTGCGCCGGCAATCCTTTCCACCGGCGCATGTCCAAGGTGGTGCGCCGGCACCACTTGCCTCCACCTATAGGCTTTTCCCTAGTAGTGTATATTCTGTCCATCGCGAAAACCCTAGCACGATCGACGATATTCCACGAAGAGTTCCGTAGCCGCCGCCATCGCGAAGACAAGTTTCAGGGGACAGCTGTTCCGGCACACCGTCAGGACGGGGAATTGCCCCCGGAGCCATCTCCATCGACTCCATCGCCACCTTCATCGCCGTTGCTGTCTCCCATGATGAGGAGGGAGTAGTTCTCCCCCGAGGCTGAGGGCTCTACCGGTAGCTATGTGGTTCATCTCTCTCTCCCATGGTGTGATCTTTATGTGATCATGAGCTTTGTATCACTATTAATCTATGTGCTACTCTAGTGATGTTATTAAAGTAGTCTATTCCTCCTCCGTGATGTAAAGTTGACAGTGTGTGCATCATGTAGTACTTGGCGTAGGTTATGATTGTAATTTCTTGTAGATTATGAAGTTAACTATTACTATGATAGTATTGATGTGATCTATTCCCCCTTTCATAGCTATTGGTGACAGTGTGTATGCTATGTTAGTACTCGGTCGAAATTGCAACGGTCTATTATGCACTCTAGAGGTTACTTTAATATGAACTCCGGACGTTGTGGAGCTTGTTTACTCCGGCTTGAGGTGTGCTTTTGTAGCCCTACACAATGAATGGTGTTTGTTATCCAACAAGAGAGTGTTTGAGAGTAGTATTTATTTATTCAGTTATGTGATCATTGTTGAGAGTGTCCACTAGTGAAAGTATGATCCCTAGGCCTTGTTTCTAAGCATTGAAACACCGTTTCCAACAAGTCCTGCTACATGTTTGCTTGCTGCCATCTTTATTTCAGATTGTAATTACTACTTATACTCATCTACATTACTTGTATTTCACTATCTCTTCGCCGAACTAGTGCACCTATACATCTGACAAGTGTATTAGGTGTGTTGGGGACACAAGAGACTTCTTGTATCTTAATTGCAGGGTTGCTTGAGAGGGATATCTTTGACCTCTACCTCCCTGAGTTCGATAAACCTTGGGTGATTCACTTAAGGGAAACTTGTTGCTGTTCTACAAACCTCTGCTCTTGGAGGCCCAACACTGTCTACATGAATAGAAGCGTGCATAGACATCACACCCCTCGGCTTCACCTTGTGCCATGGACAGAAGTACTTCCCACGCTTCTTGAAAAGCAGGTCCCCATTCTCCAGCTTCTCCAGGAGCTTCCTTTTGAATGACTCAATGTTCCTTCTGTCAACCGACTCCGCAGAACCCTGGGAGTCATACTGGACAAGAACAATGTGTACAAATTATAATTACAAATGCAAACCAAACAAAATGAAATAGATGGAAGGGTAGACAACTAAATATATTGCTCACCTCGAGGGAGCCATCAAATTCCTCCACCTCCTGGTATGGACCATCCACGGGCACCACCTCCTCCTGGTTTGGAGCATCAACAGGTTCTACCTCCTCCTGGTTTAGAGGAGGCACAGGTTCCACCTCCTCCAGCTTCCTCTTCCTAGACCCTTCCCCAGCCTGCAATGTACATATTAAAAATAAGTACAATCTGAATAATCCCTACAGTACATAGTTATCAAGTTCATCATTCATGTATGCAAGTTCACTGATGTTTATTTCATTTCAACTATTGATAGTGATGGTGGTTAACTATTTTGGAATCATATTATTATCAGTATCAGTAATGACTTATCAGTATCAGTAATTAAAGGGTAAGCATAACACTGCATCTATTTATGACATCTATACTTCCATACTTTTATTAATTGCCCTAAGAGGCATATATTACAACCCGAATAAATCAACAATCGAACCACATTGTTGTAATCTTTCCAGTGAATCAATCAAACATAACATATCCTAATGCAAAACAAATAAAATCGTACAGTGCACTAATCCAAATCAAATACAAACAATAACTACAAAGCCAGGTCAGATCAAACCTAATCTATTCGAGTGAATCAATCAACATCACATGTACTAATGCAAAACAAATAAAACCCTACTTTTCATGTCAGCTTGTATTTAACTAAATCTATAAATTCCACAGTCCATCTCTATAATATCATACAGTTAATTATTAGTACCTACAAGAACTGCTCCTCAAAAACCCTTGCAGGAGAACTACCCCGGTAGAAAGTCATAATTAACATCACTGACATTATTTCTTTCTTCAGAAATAGATTTAGTACCAAAATAGCCATCTCTCAAACCCACACCCTGCAAACTTGATACATTCATATTTGTATTTTCTAAATACAACTCAGGACTGCTCTGATGTATCCATACACATTTCAATGTATGGATACATTCATATCTAGACAAATTAAGTTAAGTCACTTATATTCGAAGGAGCTTGTAGCATTCTCTAATTTCTGGATAGCATCACTAGTACTACTAACTTCTAAGCTTATCTCTTCCCAAACTTACTCTTAGTAGTTCTACTTTACTTGCAATTAATACTATGAAACAGAACAATAGCTGCATTTGAACTATTCCTTCAATCTATAGTAAGTGTCGCTGAGTTATACTATCTTTGTGCTATAATTCTTGTCGTAGATTTAGACGTATTTATGCATAAAATATCTCTTGATATATCTAAATCAACAACGGAAATTGTGAAACATAGGAGTACTAAATCACCAACAGTTAATATGGATGGCATGGAGTGCATCCAAATCCTTCTCTGTTCGTCTACATGGTATATCAGACGCTCATCTGCTCATTTACTATACTAATCCAAAGAAGAAGAAAATGGGACAGAGCCGTTACCTCCTTCAGCATGTCCGGCTTCACCTCCGAGACGTCGCCGAACGCCTGCTTCACGACCATATCCGCCACGGCCTTCTCCGCCAAGGCCGAGGAAGCCTCCACCAGATCCGCCGCCACGATGACGGCTGCGCCAACATCACCGCCTGCGATGGTGGATGCTCCCGCATCGCCTTCGCCTCCCCTGTAGCAGATTCATCCGCGTCCAGATCCGCCTGTGCCGCGACCACCGGGCCGACGACGACCGACCCGATGCCGGAAGCATCGACGACGGTGGAACTCGCAGCGACCGCCGTCATGCTGGACTCTCCACCACCGCCTTCGCCTCCAACCGCCTCCACCGATGCAGCAACATCGACGACCGCCACCTTCTTCACATCGTCCGCGCCAACTGCTCCTCCCCCAGCTTCCATAGCCACAGAATCTACTGGATCGGCGAGGCGAAAACCTAAACTACCGGCGGAGTGAGGGAGAGGGAGACAGGTTTTCTAGCGGAGAGATTCTCGGAGAGGTGGGGAACAGGGGGAAATGGCTGCAGCCGTGCGAGACGAAGCTTTTATATGCGCCGACGCCTCCGCTCCGTCGCCACGTAGCTTTACATGTCACCGACGCCTCCGCTCCCTTGCCACGTTGCTCGACGCGTCATCCCTGTATACATACAAAATACCGTATAAGCGACTCCCGCGCAGCCCGCTATACCCAACGCGCGTTCCAGCAAAAGCTTCTGATGCTTCTTCAGGTGAGCTGCTCAATGGCTCCAGGGACTTGATCAGTGTTAACGACGTTCTAGCATCTGCTTTTATTTTGTTTAGACTGAATCTTCACGGACTCTGCGACGAGCACGAGTTGTGGGCTTGTGGCCAGAAGGAGAGGCAGAGAGCGACGCCCACGGACTCCGCGATAGCGATGCCGATGCCGGCAGGTTGGACGCGACCAGAGCGTGCACCGCCGAACGACACGGACGCGGTGATGTCCGAGTCCGTGCATCTTCTAATATCCTAAACTAGACTAGAAGTATAACAGTGACAGTTAACGGACGGTCCACATTGAAACGGCAAGATTGGTTCTGGCGACGATCAATATCCACCGTCCGTTAACTGAATCTCTCGATCGATCAACACCTGGCTTCTCGATCGCAGCCATCCATGTCGCGCGCGCGCTCGCCCGCCCCGCCCTCAGTGTCCTCTGCCCGTACGTGGAGGACGGCTCTGCTCTCCGACTGAACCAGCCGCCGATCACCGTCGACGACACGCTGGAGCGGCGGTGACTGCCTCGTTGTGTGTCGCTCTCGCCGCGAAGTTTGGCTCGGCCTGGGCGTTCGTGATCAGCACATCCAGAACCCCTTTGTCTGTCTCCTTTTCAAGTCCGTGAAGACGACCCGCCGTGGTGCAGCTAGGTTCGTCACTGGTATGCCCGGGACGGCATCACCCGTGCGTGCGTGTCTGCCTGCCGACGACACACCCATCTAGCTAGCACACATTCAAACCTGAAAGCTGCGCGTCCTGGTGGTGACGCTCCACAAGCGTGCGCGCGCGCGCCCGGTTGGAATGGATGGAAGAGCCGCGCGCGCGGTGTCACGCCTGAGGCTCTCCGATCGACGCCGTGCAGCCGTTGCCAGCTGCCCGAGTTGCAATCCCCTTCCGGGCTTCCGGCGACGCCATAGGTGGTCTGGTCTGGAAGGGCAAGGCATCATGCGTGCTCTGGGGAGGAAAGGGGTCTGGCCGTGCCGCCCGTGCGTCGTGCGTGGCCGTGCCGCCCCTGCCGCGCTTCTCAGCCTGACTACGCTCGATCTCCGACGCCGTGCGTGCTGCCCTCGTTCGCCGCCCATGCCATGAGTGGCATTCACCTTCCGGCGACTATATATGATTGACCGGCGGCCGCGCGCGCCGGGGTATGCAGTATGCTCTGGAAGGGGAAGGCGCGCGTACGTCGTGCCGCCCGTGCGTGGCCTACTGCACGCCACAACACCTGACTGCAGGCCCGAGCGGCCAGATGTGCCGACTGTGCATCTTGCACAGGGCCCCAGAATTTGGGGGGCCCAAATTTTTATATAAGCCTGTATATTTAATTACTTGTATAGAAAAAAAATAGAGAAAGTATGGAAGGAAAACGTGCACGTACTGGGCCTTGAAATGCTACGCGGGTGCGCAGGGAGCCAGAGAATCTTCGTATGACTCAGCGATTGTGGGCAGTCAAAGCGAGGCTCGCTCGAGGCGACATCACAAGTCACGAGATAGCCAACGAACCATCCTCGCCTCGCGTACTCGCCTTATCGCCTCCTTCCCTGATCCGATCTGCACTGCAGCGCTACTCGCTAAGGAAAAGGCAGCGACGAGCGATGTTTGTTTCATTCCCACGGCGCCGCCGATGCCGGGGCGGAAAAACTCGAGCCGTCATGCATCCGTCCGGCGACTAGACTAGGTAATTTAAATTCCCCTTATCTTCTGCATTCTTCCCGCCTGATTGTTGATCAGCAATGTTGCGGCTAGCGGCTTACCTTCTTGTGAGAATCTTGAGGCTGCCCTTAAAAAGATAAAAAGAATATAAAATCGATGACAATGATCTATATGTTGAGCTGAAATTTCTTCAAGAATTCATTCCAAAAGAATATATAGGGCCTATTGAAGTTTTGTATTATTTAAAATGTCATAATTGTTTTTTCCAATGTAAATATTTCATATAGAATTTTATTGATCATTTATGTGACCGTTGCATCAGCAAAATGGAACTTTTCTAAATTAAACTATTGAAATCATTTATGCGTATTAGGATGACACAACAAAGAGTCAATGATTTAACAAGAATGTCACTTGAGAGTGAAGTGTTGGACAAGATTGATTATTAGGATAATATTGATGATTTTATTTCGAAAAACCCTAAAAAATGTTTGTTACTCAAATAAATAATACGGAATAAAGAGTTGAATAGGAATGATTTTTAATATATCCAACTGATGTTTAAGATAGTAAGACATATACATAATATTTTTTGAATAGTTTAAAATTATAAAATAGGGGCCCATTATAGTACTTCGCACATGGCCCCGATTTTTGTCGGCCCGGCCCTGCCTGACTGCTGCATGCCCAAGTTCGTCCGTGCGTCACTGCGCCTGGCGATCAAGGCCTCATCAAGGTGCGCGTCTTGTGGTTTCATAACTGGCTGGCAAACTGCTAGTCCTCTGTATGCGCTGCTCTCCCACTGCACCACCGTCGACGATGCCCTCCATGGCACCCAACCAAGGCTCACGTCCACCGTACAACCACAACTCACGCCGCACTTCCCCTTCTCCTTGCAAGACGAGACTACAGTGGCGCCCCACTTCCCCTTGCTAGACGAGACGTACGGCCTCCTGCTGGCCTGCTAGCTGCTGCTCTACGCGCGCCATGCATGACCATGGCGGCGGTCTAGGCCCCAGGGCGTGCTCAAGATGACGACACCATCTGGAGAAGAAGATATATCCCAGGGTATGTATGCTCTGCAAGGGGAAAGCGTCAACATCTAACTGCTGCCCAAGTTGGTCCGTAAGCCTGAGCCTGGCACACACAGCATTCTATGCTTGTTGTCACACACAGCATTCTACATGCCAAGCACTGCCCAATAGCATGTCAACTTGTCAAGCAGGTCCCATCTTGTCTTTCTTTATTTCCAACCAAGATTATGCAAGGTACAGGATCACAAATGCCGGCCGGCCATCACCCACAAAGACCAGACCAGGGTTCATCCAACTCAGTTCCATCCCACCCATTCGGGAACATCAACTCATACCAAGAGGGAAACATCACATCAGTGTACTATTCATCTAATCAACATCTCAGATTCTACTTCTTGCATCAAACCTAGTCCGACACCAGGCGACCCCATTCTCCTGCTTCATGCTCTTCCTTCAGCACACGGAGCTCCTCCTCCAGGCCCCGAAGCTCCTCCCTCGCTTCATGCAACTTCTGGTACTTCTTCGACCAGTGGGCACCCATGCAACCTAGCGAGAAGAAGCCAGCTATCTCCAGCACGCTGTTCACCCTCCTCGAAAACCAGAGATGGTGCCTGCAGGTTAGTGGGTCAGGCCAGACTACATCATCAGCTACAAGCAAGAATGAAAAGGAAGAATCATAAGAAGAAGAAATAGACAAGTTGCGCGTGTCATCGTACCACTCCCAGTCCCACGGCCTTGGGTTGACTTGCACGGAGAGGTGCTGGAGTAGGCGCATGTTCTGGAAGCTGCGAGTCCCAAAACTCTGCTCTGCCTTGGCGATCACGTCGTAGAGCTCCTCCTTCTTCTGTTGGATCTCGCGCCCAACCGCCTCACGAGCAAGCTGGAGATACAACAGTGACCATTATATTAATTGATAGTGCGTACATGTTTGAAACAATAACCAAGGACGGCCGGCCAACATATTACACATCATGCATAGGTTATAAGAAAGTAGACAGACCTACAGTTTATACACAGCAAGCAATTAGCGAAAGTAGACAGATCTACAGTTTTAGCCATTACGCCACGTAATCTACCATCCTTTCCGTTGATACTTTCAAGGACCGGACTAGGCGGCGACGCCGAACAATAGTCGATTCCGTGCGGCGGGTACCGAATCAGTAATTACAACCGAAAGTGCGCAGGCTGGGCTGTTCCAGGAAAAGCTGGGCCTAAAGAGAAAGATTAGCAGCAGGCCGGCAGTGAATACTACCGAGTGCATGCACGGAATCGAACCAAAAATCAATACATAAGCTGGCACCGCATGCAAGAAATCCACAAAAAATCCAGCGCAACCTATATCAGTGCATGCGTCTCATAAAATACACGAGGTGCCGTTTTCAACAAGTACATGTTGGCTTTTAAGCTATGTATTAGGCTGCAGATGATTTACATCTTGTTTGATTCTGAAAACAACTTCCCGGTTTATTTGTAAATGGATATACTTAAAACAACCACAAGTTTTCGAAATAGATATCATGTTAAATCCTTGTCAATTTTTATGATACGGCTGTTTGTTCAAAAGAACTAGCACATTCTTTCATGAAGTCATTAGATTATTTTGACACTGCTATCAGGTTTGTTGAAAGCAACTATCAGATTCTCGAATAAAACTATCGGTTTGGATTCTTAAAAGTAGCTACCACATTCTATCAAGCAGCTAACAGGTTATTTTGATACAACTGCCAGATTTTCCGAAAGCAATTATCAGGTTCTCTGATATAAGTGTCGGCTATGTTTCTTGAAAGTAGCTACTACATTCTATATTGTAATTATCAGATTGTTTTGATACAATTAACAGATTTATCGTAAGCAACTACCGGGTTCTGTTAGAAGAGTCAATTTGGTTCAGAAAAATTAGCTACCATATTTTTTCATACAACTACCAAATAATTTATAACATTGTTTTAACACAATTGCCAGGTTCTCCAAAATTTTCATTATATATATATCCACGCGATAATATTAGATGAGACTAATGAAAAGTCTTGTCTAGATCGTACAAATGACCAACGGATAAGAGGATGCGAGTGTTGCCCAAAAAGCTTGCCAACCATGGCAGCCTTGCAGGTGCTACAAACAAAAGATGTTTGTCGCGGAAATCTCATCGCGCCGCACGGAAGCAGACGTTGTGCAGCGCCTACTGGTAGATTTTCCCTACTTTGAAACCACTAGGTGTTGCAACGCATGAAACCGCCACACATGAAACCAGCACACAGAAGGTGACCATGAGTAAAAACCAGGCTTCTCAAACACTTTGCTTTTATTGTGGAACGCAAGGAGTATAAGGCAAATATTTCGCAAGGTATGGCATTGACTCTTGTTGACAGTGATTTTTGCGGTCCCTAGCAGAAGAAAGGAAGCTAATGGAGTTGATCCACTAACTTGATTTGAAGCTAACAAACATCTTATAAGACATATATGTAACTACTATAGGCAGAAGTAAGAAAATGCAGAGAAGATAAAACAATAGAAGTAGTAACTGCGGGAAATTTTCTCACAATTTTCCATTGATACTTTCAAACCACTGAGTGTTGCAACGCATGAAACCGCCACATATGAAACCACCACACAGAAGGTGACCATGAGTAAAAACTGGGGCTTCTCAAACACTCCGCTTTTATTGCGGAACGCAAGAAGTATATGGCAAATATTTCGCAAGGTTTATCATTGACTCTTGTTGACAGTGATTGTGGCGGTTCCTAGCAGAACAAAGGAAGCTAATGGAGTTGATCCACTGACTTCATTTGAAGCTAACAAACATCTCATAAGACATACATGTAACGACAACTTGTACCAGAATCTTAGCCAATCTAGTACTGTAATAGGTAATTAACATCTCACGTTTGGTTGAGGCTACGTAAAATCAACACGAAAAGGCGGCTGATGGTGTCGCGAGAAGTGATCCAGCGGGCGGGGGAGGAGAAAGGGGGAGGAAGGGGGTTTTACCTTCTCCTCCTCGCCGACGCTGGAGGCCCTGGTGCCGGAGGAGTGGGGCCTCGTCTGGCCGAACCTCGCCGACGCCGACCGCGCCGCGGTGCTGGACGTCGCCTTCCTCGCCGCCGCCATCGCCATCGCCGCCGGAACCCTACCTCGCTGTCGCCGGAACCTCTGTTTTCTCTCTCGTCGTCTCTGGAAGAAATGGGGAAGCTTTCACCTTTCTATTCTGTGCGATACGTGAGTGAGGCTCGGTACTGATTTGGGCCGTGGGCTGTGGGCCGGTACCGAGAGGAGACATGGCCCAGGTCGTTGCGGCGCCTGAAGGACACCCACTAATGGGCCGGTCCATTAACCTGTCCATAGTTTGCTTCTCTTCGGCTTCGTTGTTTCGCGTGCTGTCAGGTACTCAGGTTGCACAGTTCAGAAAAAAGTTACAGTTCAAATCAAATAAAAGGTACTCAGGTTGTCTGCTACGTGGTCTTTTCTTTTCTTAATTTCTATTTTTTCCTTCTCATTTTTACATTTCATCTTATGTTTTAGATGTACTTAATTAACGTCCACATCTCCTCTCGCCGGAGTAACAGGCGGGGACAGAGGGATCTAGCTGCTGGAGATCATGAGAGAGTTGAGCCGCCTCCTTTGTCGCCTATGAGACGCGGAAGAGGCAAAAAAAAAAAAAAAACCTTGGCTTCTCTTTCCTCTATCACCCATTATCCATGGTGTGTGCGTACATGGGCACCCTCCCGTGAGGCCCCACCTCTCATACTTTTATAAATAAACGATTTTCCCGAAATCTTCTTATATTTTTGTATCCATAAAACTTTTAGAAACAATGCCATTCCTTCTTTTCTTTGGAAACCTTTTGCTACGAAACATGCCAACCCGTCATTTTACTCATCTTTTCTTTTTTTCGTTTTTGCCCAAGGAACTAAGACAAAATTATTTCTTCACAACACGACATGGCAACTTTTTATTTTTTTGCAAGAAGTAAGACAAAGTCGTTTCTTAACATCCACATCTCTAAAAGCACTAAGCTCCCAGTATTGGGAGAGCCTGTGGTGAGTTAGCCCGTCACTTTCGCGGGACCTACTCTTGTGGTCAATCAGAAGTCGGCCAACGATTTCATTCCGTATCGGCACGTGTCTAGGTCGGTTCTCCCCTCTGCACCCACCGCCTCTCCTCCTCGCGGTGTTCCATCGCTGAACCCAGCAGACTGGCGGCGGCACCCAGTGTGAGCGGAAAGGCTGGAAGGGGGCGTGGAGGAGATGGTTCGCCGGCCAGAAGTGGCGCCAGCGCATCCCGCAGGCGGCGTGGCTCTGGTCGGCCTCCAGGTCATCGGCCCTCCTCCATTATTGGCTCTCTCACGGTCAGATCGATTGGTCCAATTTCTTGGGTGAGCTCCTCCCTTTTAACTTGCATCAGGGGTCCTTCAGGCGAAAACAATAGTACTCCAGTTCCGTTTTTGTTTTTCTTCGCGTCCATCCTCCCTTCCAAATCCGTTACCCGCAGGTGGATCCTTTTGATGAAAATCTGGATCGTGAGGCCGGAGACCAAGCAGAGAACTCGCGGCGTAGGTACTCCTTTTCGTCACCCTCCCTCTCATCTCTTTCACCTACGTGGAGGTACCGCGCCTCGGCCCTTCAGCTCCGCGGTCGACCTCCACCGATCAGAGGACGGGGGCGACCACCGCCCGAGCCTCCGGTGTCCTATGCAGGTAGGGTGCCGCCCTTCCTTTCCCCTGTCCTCCCGCCCCGCTGCCCTCGCCTCTCCATGTCCCCCTCTCTCTCTGCTGTCTGTCTCCTTCCTCTCGGTCTCACCTCTCACAATCTTGGTGTTCTTGTGTGTGTGTTTGGATTGGAAGGGTGGGTCGCCTTCCCTTAAGCTGCCGCGGCTAACTCTAGGTCGTGTGGCCAGCTCGACGGTGGTGTTGGCCTGGTCCTCGTGCCGGTTATGACGCCGGGCGAGGTCCTCGAGTATGCTGGAGACGACGGCCGTGGTTGGTGCTTACAACAATGGAGGCGGTGCCAGATTCCCCTGAGTTGCTATTTGCTAAAGCTGACGGCAAGGAAGTGTTCAGATCCATGCATTTACAAGGTCCATGGGTAAGCCTTCGTGTAAGAATATTTGTTAAGGATTTCCTTCATATTATCTTGAGTTATGTACCTGGATTTTTACCTTAAAACTAAAATGTGGGCTAAACGGTGAAAGGAAGTAATATTTGTGCATCATGAAGTAGCGGTCATATTAACAAGCCTGTTAGTTTTCATTCAGCCAACGGACTGTTTTTGTGCAGTACACAAGCATTAAGAGATATGCTGATTAGTTTATTTACATGGTGGTTCCAAACTTCCGTAATGGAGCCGCAAACTGATGAATCTTTGCTTGATTATCTGATACTTTATAGCATGTTATCTGATACACCAAGAAGTATCCATGGAGCCATGCATTGTTCTCTTCACTTGGTATCTAAGCTGAATTTCATTGGTAATATTTTTACCCAAAAAAACTTACTACACATATGTGGGTTTCAGCTGATACCTATCAGAATACAAGAGGATATCACTTCTCTTAGTTCTGAACTTCACTGGGTTGCTGCTCTGAAATCCATTGGGTCACTAACTGTTGATTGTTTCTTTCAAATGATTCATACCTGAACCAACTTCTCATTTCAATGGCAGGTTATGATTGGCACGAAATCAGCTCAATGGGATCTGCCATATAGTTGCAGAACTGATGTATAGAGGAAGCATCTACAGATCTGTTTTTTCTCTTTAAATAGTTATTGTTGTGATAATATATTTTTGGCATGCCTCTTTTTTTTTCCAATTTTTATTGCATTAGCGTTGAATGCTACTGGGTATGTAACCTCTAGCCACAATAACTTACCGTTGGTTCCTGAAATATCTAGATTGTCTGGTTATAGTCTAGAAATATCAGGAAACAATCTCACTTCATTATTTTGAAAAATTGATACAAGCGTGTTTCACCTCACGGTGTTCTTATTGTGTATGGAAATTATAGTGATTTCAGGTATATTTGTTGTGTAGAGTTATTATGTTATTTGAAGTCATTACCTTAAATACTACAAAGTAGCTCATATTCACTATGAAACAATTTTACTTAGAAGCTTATTATCATATCATGGTTCTTCTCTTAATGCCACTGCAATGTTTGTTTCAGGTTACAGACCCTTACCTCCATTATAGTTTTATTATCCGATCTTAGGGAGCTGATGTTGATAATTTATTTGCTTTTACCTTTGATTAACACATCATCTCATCTTTGCATTGTGCTAATAATTGTTGGACTAGAATGTAATTACCACGACACCTCGACATCTATGAGCCCACTTCGCTTGGGGCTACCTAGCGCGCTTTATACGTTGAAACTATACTCCTATTAAAATACATGTTGATCGTCAGTGAGGTGTGTCTCTTTTGGTTGCTCCCAATGCCAGGCACATTTGCGTCTTGGTTCGCCAGGTCACGGTGTATTTAATTATGTTGATATCTTTCTGAGGTGATTAGTTATTGTACGCTGCTGGCATTTGATCATATATATGCATGCTTGAAAGCTATCAGAGCTAATGCTTATTCACCTCTCTGTATCTATGTTTTGTTTTCATTGTTGATTTTTTGGTTGGCAGTAAGTTGAAAACAAGACTGTGCTTGCTGCAGTAACTTAAGCTTAAAGTACATGGTTTAAATCTTCTCTAACACTCTTTTTTCTTATATACAATAGGAGATGGATTTAACCCGAGATTGGAAGTATTGCATCATATATAATTTCATGAGGTGAATTCAGTTCTTGCCCGCATTGCACCAAGTTGAAATTCAGATGAACTTACAAAGAAAGGTGCACCCTGACATAACCATGTTAGTGTAAATTAGATCATATTGGGAAATTCTTCTATGCGAGTAAACTGGTTCATTTTATGTTTGAAAGAGTAGAAGTCCTGAATTAAATGGTGTTGGTGTGTCTTGCATAAATTGCTCAATTTTTTTTTCTTCGATGAGCTTAGTTGTATGTTAGCTCCCTGTTGATTGCAAAGGTCGATTTGAATTGATTTTGATCCAGCTACTATAAAATTGTACATATCTGTGGATGCTCTTCTTAATATATAGCATTAATCACTATGGTTTTGTAGCACCTCAATCCAATTTGCCTCAATCGCAATTCTGCCATTTCTTCTTTATGCATTTGAAACTCACTAGCTCTACACCATCATATTTCTTTTTTTTTGTGTTTGTCCAGTGATGTTAAGACCCCAACTGCTACACTCTCGAGATAAAGAACAACTTTTGAGGTGTCTATGAACATAACACATTTTTTATGGAATCTTATGTACCTACTTGTTTGCCCTACAGTCCGTCCTTTTTCAAGTGCTTCTGTTATCTTATCAGTTTTGTTTGCTACATATAATTTATTTGAACAAATCATTACATTGCTATTTCCTGTAGGATATGTCATCAAGCTGGGTAGAACATAGAAGTGTTGTCACGGCAAGCCAAGTATATTAGGGTTTGCGGTGACAGACCTGAAAGAGGCATCACATCACCTTCTACGCTATAGGGTTATAAGGGAGCTCAGGCTCAGGTTAGTAGCTTAATTAAGAAACAACCGCAGCAAGAATCTCATGGCTTGACACTGGGATATGAGATTTTTTTTGTTCTCACAGCATATAAAGCGACGGATCGTTTCTATATGGATTTGTGTTATATTTGGAAGTGATGCTGTGACATAGCAATTGCAGGCTGAAGCTGTAACAATTTTCAGTCTGCAAAATACTATTGATTTTGGTATTAAGCTGTTGCTATAGCATGAGCATGCCTACTCGAACAACATGTTTATTACATATCTGTGTATGCATAAGAATTCTTTGGGCTGAGCTCATTAGATTAGCTTTCATGGTGCTTTAGTTTTTTTCTGTAAAAATCAATTGCTTAACTTTTTTACTTGCAACATCATTGACAGTTTCTTCAGTTGTTATTCTGAATTACGATGTTGCAGAAACCCAAATTCTGATTCTAATTTAAGTTCCAATACTAACTGGCCTTTTGAACTTCTCAAATCCTATATTAAACAAATCCACTTTGGTCGCCCCGAAAAAAAATCCACTTTGGTCAATAATGTTCATCCAATCTTGACAAAATCAAGAGAACTAAGTACCACTACAAATTCAGTTAGAGTAATCTATGTGATTCCTGAAAAAGATGGCAGTGAATTAGCTTAAATTGAGAATTAAGTTCCGGTACAAGATAATTCAGTCTAGAGTATCCATATGCATGCCTTGAAAGATCGGAAGAGAGTAATCTTTATGCACTTCTTACAAAGATTGGATCAAACATGGCAATGAATCAACTTATACATCCTTAATCTATCTGCCATACGCATCCTTCTAACATTTGGGCGTCATGTTATAGAACAAAATATGTCTGGTAGCTCTGGGCTTGTGTGCTTAACGAAACAATGTAAGATCTTTTTTTTTCAAAGGAATGTGGTAGGGGAAGCCCCTACATTGATAATTTTTTGAAAAAATAAGAACCTAAATCCGCGCTCCTGGGAACTTGAACCTAGGTGATTGGGTTGTACATCCACTTCCTTTACCAAGTGAGCTAGACTCATTTTTTAGGATTGTTTTTGTTTGTTCTAGAATCTTATGATCCATTAGAGAAAAATCCAGATTAGTTTTATCTTTTGAATTGTTTAATTGCTTGTGCTATTCCACCACCTAAGTCCGTCGTAAATATTACTCTGTCCACACAAACTTTCTGTGTGGTTATTAGAATGAGTTCACATTATCAGGAAACTGCTATGTGCTGATAAGATAAATTCAAATGTCAAGGAATTTCTCCTGAAGAGTTTAGTGTGAATCAAATCAATTAGTGTACTTGCTAAAGCCTATTTAATCATCTCTCTGATTTTGAATATGGAACTTATTGCTTTTAGTATTTTATTCCTTTTCTTCTGTAACTATGGGTGGCTTTAATAAACTATAGTCACTTGCACATGAGGGTTCTGTGAAGCTGTACATTTTTCTGACATTTGGCAAACAAAAAAATTATGCTTCCAAATAATAATTTCATTTAGGTACTAATTTCTATCTTGCTGGGTAATGGTTGCTCAACATGCATGTTTATTCTCATTGAAAATCTGAAGTTATTCACTGTACTTCAAGTAACTGACGGTAACACACATTCTGCTCTATGTAAAAGAGGAGCTTGAAGTTTTGAGCATCAATATACGGGTGATCTTCTCTTCTAGGCATATCATTAGCCTGTAGGTGTGACTACCCGACATTTTAGACTTATCCATTTATATTTCTCAATCTATTCTTCTGTAATATTTTTGCGTGTAACGAACATCTGCAGGCAGAGACGATAGACGTTTAATGTGCCTTCTATCTTTCTTGCACTAGACCATGTATGTCTTAAAACTTATGTCATTACACTGACGGTATACACAATGACCTATTGTTCAGATTATTCCAGATTGTTGAAAAAATCATTCAGGTTAAAGCAATTTGATTCTTATTGTCAATATATCTCTTCTTGCAAGTAAGTACCCCTGAATTAGATGTCGTATATTTGTCTAGATTCACATGTGTCTATATGCTAAAACACGTCTAGATACATGCGTATCTAGATAAATCCACGACCGTAATTTGCGGCAGAGGGAGTAAATTTATGAGTGTTGCCATATTCAACAAAAATTTAATATTTGACATATAAAAAAGTATATCTTGAAAAGCTATAACTCTGTAATTGAGTTTAGGATGGTCGGAGGTGGGTTCAGTTATCGGTGGGACGTGCTATTACAACCCACTACAAAAAAATGTCACAGCAAAACACAAAGGGAAAAGCATAATTGAAAAACAAAAACGGGCGCGGCAAGACGCGCAGGGTCCTTCTAGTACCTTCCTACCAGCACAAGGCGGCACGGTCCAATGTTGTCACCAGTGGCTCTCGATCCAGCCCCTTCAGCCTTAACATTGAAAACCCGCCAAACATGTTCTCCCCTTTATAGTTGGACGAGCCCGCCTCAGCCCAAGACAAACAAGCTACCACACATGTGTATGACGGGAAGCAAGAATCCAATCCAAGGTGATACATCATGGAAAAACACGCTATATCATTGGAAGAAATGCTCCATGGGTGAACTGAAAAGTGCGGTTTTCTTAAGGGACAAGCAAATATCACGATTATAGAACAATACAAAACCTTCGCTAATCATTGAAAACAAAATTCCCACTATACTTATTCTTAGGAACTAGATGAAATACTATTCAGTATTCGCTGTTATAAAACAACGCATTTTGTGTGGCCATAAAATAAAATAATATATTTACGAAAAAATGATAGGTATGTAGTACCAGTATATATGTACTTGAAAAGGACAATGTACCGAAACCATAGTTGACATTCTATCTACTATTCTAGTTAGTAGAATCTATGATATTACGATTCTAGTTGTTATGATCGTACGATTTGAAGAAACTAAAAAAGTTTTTTTTAGTCCATAAATGAACATATTAATGTTTTTAGGGGTACTAGATCACATGTAGATGTATATGTGTGTTTTTTTAATCTTTATTAAACCTCAACCATATGATTCTCGCTTTAGTTTTTGAGAAAAAATGGGAGCTAGGTTCCAGGGAGATAAAACGTCACTCTCGCCGACTTCACTCTATTTTATAATCTTAATTGCAAACAAATTTTTGAACCGTATGAATATTTCTAAGACTCGTGAACATTTTTGAAACGTTGTAATTTATTGAATTGTACGAAGATATTTGAATATCACGAACAGTTTTGAAACCTTGCAGACAAGTATTTGAACCGTATGAACATGAACTTCAAACAGAAGAAAAGAGCCGTGCTGCTCCTCTCGAGCAGCCCGGGCGGAACCCTAGGCGAACAGCGCCGCCGCCACCCAACAGCCCTCCTCCCCGTGCCGTCGCCGGAGGGCGCCGCCGCGCAAAAGCCTGCACGGCATCGGCGCCGGCGGGGCGGCCTCTCCCTGCAACCTCTCCGCGCGGGGCGTTCTCGCGGGGCTCTCCCTCGGCTAGTGAGCCGCTGCTCCGGCGCGGCTTTGGCGCGGCGTGCCCCCGCTCCGGCGTGGTGCTCTTCCGCGTGCCGGTGTGGAGTTCGCCCCGTGCCGGCGTGGAGCTGCTCGGCCTCCCCCGTCTCGGTCTCCTCCTTCCACCTCCGTGCTCTGCTTCCGTGCATCGTCGGGCTCCTCCCCGCGGCGGTTGCTCGCGCCTGCGCCGGCCTGTGCGACGCCCCGCGTCCCTGGCGGTGTGGTTGGCGGTTGTTGATCCACGCGGGGGCAGGTCTTGCCTGGCAGATCTGGCCCTGGAGCGTCCCGCGGGGGCTGGACCGGCCTGCTGCCCGTCCAGGTTGGACCGATCAGCTCTTCGGCCGCTCCCTGCCCCAGTGGCCCGTGTCCACCCCTCCGGCCGTGGTTTCCGCTGAGTGGAGGAGTTCAGCTTGTCTCGACGCTCTGTGTCAAAGCTCAGAGTGAAATCTCCGATCCTGGCCTCGTCGGATCTGGCGGTGGCGGTGTGATACGTCTCCGACGTATCGATAATTTCTTATGTTCCATGCCACATTATTGATGATATCTACATGTTTTATGCACACTTTATGTCATATTTATGCGTTTTCCGGAACTAACCTATTGACGAGATGCCGCAGTGCCAGTTCCTGTTTTCTGCTGTTTTTGGTTTCAGAAATCCTAGTAACGAAATATTCTCGGAATCGGACGAAATCAACGCCAAGGTTCCTATTTTGCCCAGAAGCATCCAGAACACACGAGAACCGCCAGAGAGGGGGCATAGGGCCACCAGACCCTAGGCCGGTGCGGCCAGAGGGGGGCCGCGCCCCCCTATAGTGTGGGCCCCCCAGAAGTCCACCGACCTTGCCCTTCCGCCTATTTAAAGCCTCCGTCGCGAAAACCCTATTACGTTCGACGAAACCTACAGAAACCTTCCAGAGCCGCCGCCATCGCGAAGCCAAGATCTGGGGGACAGGAGTCTCTGTTCCGGCACGCCGCCGGGACGGGGAAGTGCCCCCGGAAGGCTCCTCCATCGACACCGCTGCCATCTCCACCGCCATCTTCATCACCGTTGCTGCTCCCATGAGGAGGGAGTAGTTCTCCATCGAGGCTCAGGGCTGTACCGGTAGCTATGTGGTTCATCTCTCTCATATGTGCTTCAATACAATAATCTCATTAGCTGCCTTACATGATTGAGATTCATATGATGATGCTTGTAATCTAGATGTCATTATGCTAGTCGAGTGAATTTTACTCATGTGATCTCCGGAGACTCCTTGTCCCACGTGTGTAAAGGTGACAGTGTGTGCACCGTGTGGGTCTCTTAGGCTATATTTCACAGAATACTTATTCACTGTTATGAATGGCATAGTGAAGTGCTTATTTACATCTCTTTATGATTGCAATGTATTTTGTATCACAATTTATCTATGTGCTACTCTAGCAATGTTATTAAAGTAGTTTTATTCCTCCTGCACGGTGTAATGGTGACAGTGTGTGCATCCGTGTTAGTACTTGGCGTATGCTATGATTATGATCTCTTGTAGATTATGAAGTTAACTATTGCTATGATGGTATTGATGTGATCTATTCCTCCTACATAGTGTGAAGGTGACAGTGTGCATACTATGTTAGTACTTGGTTTAGCCGAATTGATCTTTCATGCACTCTAAGGTTATTTAAATATGAACATTGAATTGTGGAGCTTGTTAACTCCGGCATTGAGGGTTCGTGTAATCCTACGCAATGTGTTCATCATCCAACAAGAGTGTAGAGTATGCATTTATCTATTCTGTTATGTGATCAATGTTGAGAGTGTCCACTAGTGAAAGTCTAATCCCTATGCCTTGTTCCTAAATACTGCTATCGCTGCTTGTTTACTGTTTTACTGCGTTACTACTGCTGCAATACTACCACCATCAACTACACGCCAGCAAGCTATTTTCTGGCACCGTTGCTACTGCTTATTTATGAAGGACAACGTTGCATAGAAAACAAAAAAATTCCTACCGCGAACACGCAATCCAAGCCAAGATGCAATCTAGAAGACGGTAGCAACGAGGGGTATCGAGTCTCACCCTTGAAGAGATTCCAAAGCCTACAAGAGGAGGCTCTTGTTGCTGCGGTAGACGATCACTTGCCGCTTGCAAAAGCGCGTAGAAGATCTTGATCACGATCGGTTCCGGTGCCACGAACGGGCAGCACCTCCGTACTCGGTCACACGTTCGGTTGTTGATGAAGATGACATCCACCTCCCGTTCCAGTGGGCAGCGGAAGTAGTGGCTCCTCTTGAATCCGACAGCACGACGGCGTGGTGTCGGTGGTGGTGGAGAAGTCCGGCGAAGCTTCGCTAAGCTACGCGGGAGATATGGAGGAGGGGGGGGCGGCTAGGGTTTGGGAGGGGGTGGCCGGCCACTTCAATGGGGCGGCCAGCTTGTGGTCTTGGGGTAGCCGGCCCCCTCCCTTGGCCCCTCATTATATAGGTGGATCCCCAAGTGTTGGTGTCCAAGTCTTCGAATAAGACCCGAACCAAAAACCTTCCATAAGAGAGGGAAACCTAGCCAAGCTAGGACTCCCACCAAAGGTGGGAGTTCCACCTCCCATATGGGGGGGTGGCCGGCCCCCTAAGGGGGAGTCCACTTGGGACTCCTCCCCCACTAGGGTTGGCCGGCCATGGAGGTGGAGTCCCATGTGGACTCCACCTTCCTTGGTGGTTTCTTCCGGACTTTTCTAGAACCTTCTAGAACCTTCCATAGAACCTTCCGCGACATTTTAATTCACATAAAATGACATCCTATATATGAATCTTATTCTCCGGACCATTCCGGAACTCCTCGTGATGTCCGGGATCTTATCCGGGACTCCGAACAAATATTCGAACTCCATTCCATATTCAAGTACTACCATTTCAACATCCAACTTTAAGTGTGTCACCCTACGGTTCGTGAACTATGCGGACATGGTTGAGAACTCACTCCGACCAATAACCAATAGCGGGATCTGGAGATCCATAATGGCTCCCACGTATTCAACGATGACTTTAGTGATCGAATGAACCATTCACATACAATACCAATTCCCTTTGTCTCGCGATATTTTACTTGTCCGAGGTTTGATCTTCGGTATCACTCTATACCTTGTTCAACCTCGTCTCCTGACAAGTACTCTTTACTCGTACCGTGGTATGTGGTCTCTTATGAACTCATTCATATGCTTGCAAGACATTAGACGACATTCCACCGAGAGGGCCCAGAGTATATCTATCCGTCATCGGGATGGACAAATCCCACTGTTGATCCATATGCCTCAACTCATACTTTCCGGATACTTAATCCCACCTTTATAGCCACCCATTTACGCAGTGGTGTTTGGTGTAATCAAAGTACCTTTCCGGTATAAGTGATTTACATGATCTCATGGTCATAAGGACTAGGTAACTATGTATCGAAAGCTTATAGCAAATAACTTAATGACGAGATCTTATGCTACGCTTAATTGGGTGTGTCCATTATATCATTCATACAATGACATAACCTTGTTATTAATAACATCCAATGTTCATGATTATGAAACTAATCATCCATTAATCAACAAGCTAGTTTAAGAGGCATACTAGGGACTTCTTGTTTGTCTACATATCACACATGTACTAATGTTTCGGTTAATACAATTATAGCATGATATATAAACATTTATCATAAACATAAAGATATAAATAATAACCACTTTATTATTGCCTCTAGGGCATATCTCCTTCAGTCTCCCACTTGCACTAGAGTCAATAATCCAGATTACATTATAATATACCTAACACCCATGGCATTCTGGTGTTGGTCATGCTTTGCCCTAGGGAGAGCTTTAGTCAACGGATCTGCTACATTCAGATCAGTGTATTTTGCAAATCTTTACTTCTCCATCTTCGATGTACTCGCGAATCGAGTGGTAACGGAGCTTGATATGCTTCAGCCTCTTGTGTGACCTTGGCTCTTGTGCATTGGCGATGGCACCCATGTTATCACAGTAAATGATTAAAGGGTCTAATGCACTAGGCACTACACCACAACACTTGATTCCATGTTGGTCGGTAAAAGTAGGCATGGCCGACAGAACGTTGGTCGGCATAGTTTATGTCAAACTGTTGGTCGGCAATGTCTTCAGATAACGACTGACTTTCGGTCGGGAATGTGTCAACCTTTGGTGTCTGACCGTTGGTCGGCATTTCTGCCATACACGTCGGATCGTCGGTCGGTAAAGAATCCCGACCAACTGTCAGTCGTTAAGTGGGCCGGCCCGCGCGGGGCGAAAATATTAGCGCCAACATTTGGCCCAACGGCGCGAAAACTTTCATTGCCCCCACCACACCAAAATCACCTCCGCGGCCGCCGCTTATAGTGAACCCTAAATCCCCAAATCCATCCACGAGTGCGGCTCTGAGCTCCGGCCAGCCTCTCCGCCGCAACATCTTCCTGCCGCCCCACACGCTCAAGCTCTCCTGGCCGCTCGAAGTGTTGTCTCCGCTGCGGTGGAGCACCCATCCGGCGAGCACGACCTGCCCCACGCGCTCCCATCTGGTGGTCAACCGTGAGATCTCCGTTCCCAAGCCATCGCCATTACTGCCCACATCCAGCTGCAACCCGTGGGGATTTTCGTATTCGCACTACCTAGTGAGGTGACCTCCCTCCCATCTCTATCTCTCTGTGCGTGCTGTATTGATGCCGACGGCCTCTCTCCCGCCCTCACGTGGCAGTATTGAGCCGCTTTTAGCAAACAGAGAGGACCTTGCCTAGCTAGCTTGTGGCCGCAACACAACAAATTCTTTTCGCCTGATCTGTTTCTAGTCCATTTGAGAGGAATACGTATATGCACAGGGTCAGAGAGGTAGGTGAAGTTCAGAGGATTAGTTAATTTCTGTGATTGACCACTTTCAGTCGGAATGCTCATACAACATTGCAGCTGCTCAAATCAGATAACTTCTAAGTAGTACTAGAGACGATTAGCTACTTCTGTGTACATGGGTTTGATGAATCCATCGATTTCTACTTTGTAGCTGTTTATTTTGCTAGTTCATTAGCTTACGAGTTATACATGGAAGGGATGAAAGCTACAGGTTGTACTAAGTTTTCTTGTATTACTGCTAGATCCAAGATTGAGACACAACATTTTTGATGTTTGAGTACTCGGTTGTACATGTGCTAGTACTAGTAAGTTGTGCTTAATTTATCCATCAGCTCTAGTTTGACTGCAATACAACTTTTTTTCTATTTAAAATTCTTGCCGGGAACACTTCTTGAACAGAAAACTGGGAACACTTCTTGAACAGAAAAGTGTGAGAATGAAAGTATGGTTAGGTAGTTTCTCATCTCTCTAATTTATAAGCAGCCAGTAGTCTATTGTTGGTCGTTGCTTACTAGAATATTTTTGTTTGGCACTAATTTATTAATATTACTTGAGCCTAATTTATATTGTGTAATTGTTTATTATTAGGATTCTTGATCCCAGCGACTCACGACTTTGTGGCGGCGGCGCAACAATCCTTCTCCCTGGCCGTCAGTGTCCCACCACAGAAGTTGGTGAGTCAACTTACTAATTCTTTGTCCGTTCTCTTCAATCTTTTTTGTTTATGGTTGTGTATCAGTTTTATTATGTGTACAATTGGGTGCATGCGGTCTCTTTTATGTCTCCTGGTCTGATATGATATTATTCTATCAGGAGTTTCTATTTATCCGGTAGTAATTAAGTGGGTTGACCTATAATTGACATTATTTTCTTTGTGTCTGATATTATTCTGTCAGCATTTTCTGCTGATCCGATAATAATCAAGTGTGCAACTAACATGGATAAAAGTTGGATGAATGCACCTAGGTACGACACACATTTTTAAATTTCTTAGGCTTTAGTACTTGCTGAAATCCGATGTAACTCGCTGCATATGTACGCTTGCATGTAGGCATACAGAGGAGTACATACAAGGGCTAGCTAGATTCTTGGGCTACGCATTTGCTAAATCATCGGTCGAGAACAAAATCTTATGTCCTTGCAAAAACTGTATGAACTCGTACTGGAGAGAAGAAAGAATAGTTCGTGAGCACCTGGTATGTGAGGGTTTTGCCGAAGGTTATAGCCAATGGATCTTTCATGGAGAGCGTGGCTCTTCATCTGAGAATCCAAGAAATTTTTATGATGTGCAAGAGAGGGATGAGGGTGACGATATTTCTGATTTGCTAAGAGACCTAGCTGGTGGTTTAGATGATGATCGGAGAGAATTTGAAGATGATGGTGCTACAGATGAGGATAATTCTTTCTTATTATCTCTGCACAAGTTGGAAGCTGAGTCTAGACAAGAGCTATATCCTGGCTGTAAAAACTTTTCAAAGCTTCGTTTCCTAGTGAGACTTCTTCACACCAAAATGCTTGGAGGGTGGTCTGATAAAAGTTTTAATCTGCTATTAGATCTGCTCAAAGAGGCCTACCCCGAGTCAGCAATACCTAAAAACTACAATGAAGCCAAAAAACTAGTGAAATGCATGGGTCTTGGGTATGTTAGTATTCATGCATGTGAGAATGACTGCATTCTGTTTTGGAAAGAAAATGCAAATGCCAATTCATGCCCAAAATGTAAAGCCTCAAGATGGAAATCTGAAAGAAAGCATGCGGATGGGAAACGTGTCCACAAGGCTCCTAAAAAGGTTCTGCGCTACTTCCCAATAAAGAAAAGGCTTCAGAGGTTGTTTGCCTGCTCTAGGACTGCAGCTCTCGCAAGATGGCATGCAGAAGAGCGCACGGAAGATGGTTTGCTTAGGCATCCCGCAGATTCTCTTCTTTGGAAAGACTTTGAGGATAAAAATCCAAAATTTGCTAAAGATAGCCGAAGCATCAGGCTTGCACTAGCCACCGACGGTTTTAATCCCTTTCGTTCCATGAATCTCAGCTATAGCATTTGGCCTGTCCTTATGATTCCATATAACTTTCCTCCCAATATGGTTATGAAGCAACCAAATTTTATGTTATCTTTGTTGATTCCTGGCCGAAGAGCTCCTGGTAGTGATATTGATGTCTATTTCGAGCCTCTAGTTGATGATATGCTAGATATGTTTCTTCATGGTGTTAGGACCTATGATGCTTCGACTGGGGAGTTCTTTCAGTTGTATGCTGCCATAATATGCACAATTACAGATTTTCCGGGTCTTGGGAATGTGTATGCATGTGCTACATCTGGAGAAGGAGCTTGCCCTGAATGCCACTATGAAACATGTTTTCTAAGGCTGAATAATGGTAGTAAGAATTGCTACATGGGCCATCGTAGGTTCTTGCATGAAAAGCACCCTTTAAGGTATGACACACGCACATTTGGTGAAATAGAAAGTGGGACAAAACCCGTTCCACTTTCTGGTAGTGAAATCTTTGAGCTGACTAAAAATATTCCAAGCAACTTTGGGAAGTATCCTAATGGGAAGAAGCCTAGAAAGAAGAAACGCAAAGAAGGGGAACCATTGATCATTTGGAAAAGGCATTCTGTATTTTTTAAACTGCCATATTGGAAGGATTTGAAGATGCACCATAACTTTGATATCATGCACATCGAGAAAAACGTGTGTGATAACATAATTAACACATTGTTGGGTGTTGAGGGAAAAACCAAGGACAACATTAATTCTCGGTATGACCTTGAAGAACACAATATTAGAAGTGATCTTCATCCTATTGATCTTAATAATGAAGAAGTCTATGTCCCTCCCGCACCTTATGCAATGGAACTAGATCAGCAAAGGACAGTGTGCAAAGTAATTAAAAGTGCCACATTTCCTCCCCATTATGCATCTGACATACGTCGTAATGTGCATGTCAAGGATAGAAAGATAACCGGATTAAAAAGCCATGATAACCATGTTATTTTGCAAGACTTGTTGCCCCTTGCTGTGAGAAGAATATTGCCAGAAAGAGTGAGTGCTGTATTGATACGTGTTAGCAGATTTTTTAAGAAAATGTACTCACCGGTTATTCGTAAAAGTGACATGGAAAAGTTAGGGGCAGAAATTGCTGAAACCTTGAGTCTTCTTGAGGCTATATTCCTTCCATCTTTTTTTGATATTATGGTGCACTTGATGGTTCATCTTCCGGCACAAGCAATGATTGCTGGTCCAGTATATTTTCGCAGCATGTGGTCTACAGAGAGGTATATTGTAGCACAAGCATTTTTTTAGGAAAGTAACAACTATTTTATAATTAATCTTATGTGTAGTTGTGTGTGTGTGTAAATGTTAGGTGTATGGGAAATCTTAAGGGACATGTCCATACTAGAGGTCATGTGGAAGGATCAATTGCAGAGGGCTATTTGTTTCAGGAGAGCTTAACATTTTGCTCTCGCTATTTAGATGGCGAGACTCTGTTTAACCGAGGAGGTAGAAATGATGGAGATTTGGATATGGAAATTGCTTCTGCAACTCCATTCTTCCGCAACTCTGGTCGAGGGTTGGCTGGCAAGTGTCAAGTGATGTTAGATTACAAAACTTGGCTTCAAGCCCACAAATATGTCTTATTCAACTATGACCATATAGAACCATACTTAAAGTGAGATGTCCCTATCATCTACGGCTTTTAGATTATTTCTTATTCTCTCTTCCTTGTCCGATTTACAAATGTGACCTTTTGCAACAAGCATATTAATTACCTTTCCACTATTGGTCTTCAAAGTAAACGAGAAATCAACCGTCTGCATTACGAGACCTTCCATGAGTGGTTTAAGTTGCACGTAAGTAGACATGAGAATTTTAAAACCTGTAAGACATGTAATTCTAGTCTAGTGTAACTAAGGCATTCCATAATCACAGGTGGCAGAGATGGGTGATGAAGCACCACAAGAGATAAAAATATTAGCTAAAGAGCCAAACATGGTTGTGTTGAAATATAGTAGCTACAAATTAAATGGGATAGACTTCCATACACAATCATATGATGAGGGTCGTCCTGTTCAAGGTAGTGGAGTAGCTCTTATTGCACAAACCACATCCTTTCAAAAAGGAAATGGTGACAATACTAGTGTAAGAAACAAGGCATATTACGGCATTATAAAGGAGATTCTTGAGCTAAACTATCAACATGAGGGGAAAGTAGTGTTGCTAAAATGTTACTGGGTCGACAATCGTGTAGAAGATAAATGGGTAAAGACTGATCAGTTTGGAATCACTTCTGTGAATTTCAAGCATATATTCAATACCGGTGAGAAGATGTCAGACGAGCCTTTCATTTTAGCATCACAGGCAACTCAAGTTTACTATGTTGAAGATCCCATTGATGCTGAGTGGTCTACTGTTGTTATACCATCATATTATGACATAAATGAAGCAGAAAATATTGATCCTGATAATGCTTTGCGTGCAACATTGCTTGATCCATGCACTTCTATACGTGTCAGTGTTGCCGATGGAGGCATTGGTTCTAGTAGGACAGATATTGATGGACTAGTTGTTAAGAAAAAGTAAGCCATGTGTACAAATTTTCTCTTATGCTTTGTAGTTTCAGCAATGTATTCATATATTGTGCCTTTTGCAGGAAAAATGGCAAGCGGAAGAGGAAAGAGTAAAGATGTGATGGTCACCGATGAACAGCTAGCACAAGTTGAGTATGAACTAGCTAGAAATAGGATGGTGGAAGAAAATGAGGAAAGGATGGCACGCCTAGGTATACCTCGGGCAAGTGTTGCATTTAAAGATGCCTGCGAAGCAAGCCGACCCCCAAAACAGAAAAAAAGAAAGGTATAATTGTAACATATCTATTGATGTCTACTTCCCCCTCCTTTTCCTGTAGACAGTGTTGGGCCTCCAAGAGCAGAGGTTTGTAGAACAGCAGCAAGTTTTCCCTTAAGTGGATCACCCAAGGTTTATCGAACTCAGGGAGGAAGAGGTCAAAGATATCCCTCTCATGCAACCCTGCAACCACAAAGCAAGAAGTCTCTTGTGTCCCCAACACACCTAATAGGTGCACTAGTTCGGCGAAGAGATAGTGAAATACAGGTGGTATGAATATATATGAGCAGTAGCAATGGTGCCAGAAAATAGCTTGCTGGCGTGTAGTTGATGGTGGTAGTATTGCAGCAGTAGTAACACAAAGAAACAAGAAACAAGCAGTGATAGCAGTATTTAGGAACAAGGCCTAGGGATTACACTTTCACTAGTGGACACTCTCAACATTGATCACATAACAGAATAGATAAATGCATACTCTACACTTTTGTTGGATGATGAACACATTGCGTAGGATTACACGAACCCTCAATGCCGGAGTTAACAAGCTCCACAACTAATGTTCATATTTTAGTAACCTTATAGTGTAAGATAGATCAACATAACCAAATAGATCACATCAATACCATCATAGCAATAGTTAACTTCGCAATCTACAAGAGATCATGATCATAGCATAAACCAAGTACTAACACGGTGCACACACTGTCGCCTTTACACACGTGCAGGAGGAATAGAACTACTTTAATAACATCACTAGAGTAGCACATAGATGAATGGTGATACAAAACTCATATGAATCTCAATCATGTAAAGCAGCTCATGAGATTATTGTATTGAGGTACATGGGAGAGAGATGAACCACATAGCTACGGCGAAGCCCTCAGCCTCGGGGATGGATTACTCCCTCCTCATCATGGAGGCAGCGATGGCGGTGAAGATGGCGGTGAAGACGGCGGTGGATATGGCTCCGGGGGCAATTCCCCGTCCCGGCAGGGTGCCGGAACAGAGACTTCTGTCCTTCGAACTGGAGTTTCGCGATGTGGCGGCGTCCCTGGAGTCTTTCTGGAGTTTCGTCAAGCGGTGTCGAAGTTTTAGGTCACGACGGCTTAAATAGGCGAAGAGTCGGAGTCGGAGGGGCCACGGGCTGCCCAAACCATAGGGGGGCGCGCCCCCCTTGGGCCGCGCCGCCCTAGGGTATGGGGCCCCCCTGGCACCCCTCTGGCCTTTCTCCGGTGCTCTGGAAGCTTCGCGAAATTATAAGATCCCCGGAATTGATTTCGTCCGATTCCGAAAATATTTCCTTACTAGGATTTCTGAAACCAAAAACAGCAGAAACAAGAATCGCCTTTCGGCATCTCGTCAATAGGTTAGTTCCGGAAAACGCATAAAAATGATATAAAGTGTGAACAAAACATGTTGGTATTGTCATAAAACAAGCATGGAACATCGGAAATTATAGATACGTTGGAGACGTATCAGCATCCCCAAGCTTAGTTCCTACTCGTCCTCGAGTAGGTAAACGATAAAAGATAATTTCTGAGGTGACATGCTACCAACATAATCTTAATCATACCATTGTAAAGCTTATGAGATGAATGCAGCGATTCGAAACAATGTAAATGCAATGAGTAAACAATTGAATCATATAGCAAAGACTTTTCATGAATAGTACTTTCAAGACAAGCATCAATAAGTCTTGCATAAGAGTTACTCATAAAGCAATAAATTCTTAGTAAAGGTATTGAAGCAACACAATGGAAGATTAAGTTTCAGCGGTTGCTTTCAACTTGTAACATGTATATCTCATGGATAGTTGTCAATGCAAAGCAATATAACAAGTGCAATAAGCAAGTATATAAGAATCAATGCACAGTTCACACAAATGTTTGCTTCTTGAGGTGGAGAGAAATAGGTGAACTGACTCAACAATGAAAGTAAAAGAATGGTCCTCCATAGAGGAAAAGCATCGATTGCTATATTTGTGCTAGAGCTTTTATTTTGAAAACATGAAACAATTTTGTCAACGGTAGTAATAAAGCATATGTATCATGTAAATTATATCTTACAAGTTGCAAGCCTCATGCATAGTATACTAATAGTGCCCGCACCTTGTCCTAATTAGCTTGGACTACCGGATCATCACAATGCACATGTTTTAACCAAGTGTCACAAAGGGGTACCTCTATGCCGCCTGTACAAAGGTCTAAGGAGAAAGCTCGCATTGGATTTCTCGCTATTGATTATTCTCAACTTAGACATCCATACCGGGACAACATAGACAACAGATAATGGACTCCTCTTTTATGCATAAGCATGTAACAACAATTAATAAATTTCTCATTTGAGATTGAGGATATATGTCCAAAACTGAAACTTCCACCATGGATCATGGCTTTAGTTAGCGGCCCAATGTTCTTCTCTAACAATATGCATGCTTAACCATAAGGTGGTAGATCGCTCTTACTTCAGACAAGACGAACATGCATAGCAACTCACATGAAATTCAACAAAGAGTAGTTGATGGCGTCCCCAGTGAACATGGTTATCGCACAACAAGCAACTTAATAAGAGATAAAGTGCATAATTACATATTCAATACCACAATAGTTTTTTAAGCTATTTGTCCCGTGAGCTATATATTGCAAAGGTAAATGATGGAATTTTAAAGGTAGCACTCAAGCAATTTACTTTGGAATGGCGGAAAATACCATGTAGTAGGTAGGTATGGTGGACACAAATGGCATAGTGTTGTTTGGCTCAAGGATTTGGATGCATGAGAAGTATTCCCTCTCGATACAAGGTTTAGGCTAGCAAGGTTGTTTGAAGCAAACACAAGCACGAACTAGTACAGCAAAACTCACATAAAAGACATATTACAAGCATTATAAAACTATACATCGTCTTCCTTGTTGTTCAAACATCTTACTAGAAAATATCTAGACTCTAGAGAAACCACTGATGCAAACCAAATTTTAACAAGCTCTATGTATTTCTTCACTAATGGGTGCAAGGTATATGATGCAAGAGCTTAAACAAGAGCACAACAATTGCCAAGTATCAAGTTATTCAAGGCATCATACCAATTACTACATGTAGCATTTTCCAATTCCAACCATATAATAATTAACGAAGCAGTTTCAACCTTCGCCATGAATATTATGAGCTAAGAACACATGTGTTCATACGAACCAGCGGAGCGTGTCTCTCTCCCACACAAGCATTTATTCAAACAAAAACAAAAACAAGAAACATACAGACGCTCCAAGTAAAGTGCATAAGATGTGACGGAATAAAAATATAGTTTCAGGGGAGGAACCTGATAATGTTGTCGATGAAGAAGGGGATGCCTTGGGCATCCCCAAGCTTAGACGCTTGAGTCTTCTTGATATATGCAGGGGTGAACCACCGGGGCATCCCCAATCTTAGAGCTTTCACTCTTCTTGATCATGTTGCATCATACTCCTCTCTTGATCCTTGAAAACTTCCTCCACACCAAACTCGAAACAACTCATTAGAGGGTTAGTGCACAATAAAAATTAACATATTCAGAGGTGACACAATCATTCTTAACACTTCTGGACATTGCATAATGCTACTGGACATTAGTGGATCAAAGAAATTCATCCAACATAGCAAAAGAGGCAATGCGAAATAAAAGGCAGAATCTGTCAAAACAGAACAGTTCGTATTGACGAATTTTAAAATGGCACCAGACTTGCTCAAATGAAAATGCTCAAATTGAATGAAAGTTGCGTACATATCTGAGGATCATGCACGTAAATTGGCTTAATTTTCTGAGCTACCTACAGGGAGGTGGACCCAGATTCGTGACAGCAAAGAAATCTGGAACTGCGCAGTAATCCAAATCTAGTACTTACTTTTCTATCAACGGCTTAACTTGGCACAACAAAACACTAAACTAAGATAAGGAGAGGTTGTTACAGTAGTAAACAACTTCCAAGACACAAATATAAAACAAATTACTGTAGCAAAATAACACATGGGTTATCTCCCAAGAAGTTCTTCCTTTATAGCCATTAAGATGGGCTCAGCAGTTTTGGTGATGCACTCGCAAGAAATAGTATTTGAAGCAAAAGAGAGCTTCAAGAGGCAAATTCAAAACACATTTAAGCCTAACATGCTTCCTATGCAGAGGAATCTTGTACACAAATGAATTCATGAAGAACAAAGTGACAAGCATAAGAGGATAAAACACGAGTAACTTCAAGATTCTCAACATAAAGAGGGGAAACTTAATATTATTAAGATGCATATAACCATATTTCCCTCTCTCATAATAACTTTCAGTAGCATCATTGATGAAATCCACAATATACCCATCACTTAAAACATTCTTATCATGGTTCATATGTATAGAAGTATCGTTAATTTTGGCATAAGGAGAGTTCTTTTCATTAATAGTAATTGGAGCAGGATTATTATCAAGAATTTGAACATGGTAAACAAGTTGCATATTAAGGGAATTGTTTTTAGTAACCCAATCATGACTATGACAAGTTTCATAAGGATAGTTATAACCTATATCATAGCATTCTTTATAATAATCATCAAAGATCGGAGGCACAGTGTCATCATAAGAAATAGAATAGTTATCTTTCACAGTCGGTTTATCTATGACCATACCATCATTATTATTAGAAGGAGATGTATCAAGAACATAATGACCAGTAGCAAAAGGATTTTCAAACACCTCTTCCCCAAGCTTAGAGCTTTCTATATCATTATGGGAGGAAGCATGGATAGCACTGACACTATGGCAATTATTATCATCATCATTTTCAGATTTAGTTTCCCAGAGATTTGCAATATCAAAAGTAGTGTGCTCATTCAAATCATGATTGCTAATGTATGTAAAGGGCATAGGAAGATCATCGTATTCAGATTCATTATCACAATAATCATTAGGAGCAACATACTTACGGTTACCTAGCGTTATCTCATTCACGCGGGGATACGCCGTTACCTCTTTCTTTTTATTCTCCTTCTTCTTCTTCTTCTTCTTCTTCTTCTTCTTCTTCTTCTTCTTCTTCGTTCCCTTTTTCTTCTTCTTCTCTTCCTTCTCCACGTTCCCTTCTTTAGGAGGAAGAGGCTTGAAGGGTGGCTTGTCCGCATAACCTGATTTACTTTCAGAAACAATAGAAGAAACTTGGGAGGATCCCTCCTTTTCATTAATTAATTGAAAACACACAGCGGTCCTATCATATTTTGGCAAGGTGTCATCTTCTAAAATATTTTGTATGTAAGTATTTGTATGGCTATTATCAATGCAATAAGAAAAACACCCATGCAGGACATCATCAACATCAAGATCACTCATATGTAACAAAGAAATTTTTCTCGACAGTTCTTCACTCCCCAAAAATAAAGTAAGTTCATCATGCTGATTAGGAGTAATTTCATCATCACAATACAAATTTGCAGCACTCATTGGGTTCAAATTATCATTGGAGGAGCATTGAAAATTAAAATGACCCACTCCATGGCAAACTTCACAAATAAAAGGATAGAGGGCACAAACTTTTTTACCGAGATCATCTAGAGCCCTAGCCCACTTTCTAGTTTTTTCATTAGTATGATGGATGCAATATTCATCTTTGGCTTGATTAATTCCACAAGGTCTATGCATTCCACAAAAATTAACATGCTTATAGGAAATAGCATTCTTAGGAGTTTGAGCATGCTTATTGCAATAATTAACAGCAATTTCATTCTTCATGCAAGCCTCTTTAAAAGGCTCATGATACTTATCAAAATTCTTTTTAGGCAATTTAAAATGAGAAGCAAAGGATTTATAAAGATTTGCAACAACTTGAGAGTCAAGACCATAAGTAGCACTCATATTTCGAAATTTATTGGTATCCATAAAAGCTTCAATGCATTCATAATCATAATTTATACCTGACTCTTTACCTTTGTCGTTCTCCCATCCTTCAGCGTTGTCCTCAATCCGATCAAGAAGATCCCACCTAGCTTCAACCTCCTTGCTTGTGAAAGATCCCTCCGAACACGCGTCCAGATGGTCCTTGTGTTGTCCTGAAAGCCTCGCATAAAAATTATTAACAATAACATTACGGGGGAGCTCATGAATGGGACATTTGAGCATTAGTGATTTCAATCTCCCCCACGCTTGAGAAATACTCTCTCCATCACGAGGATAAAAGTTATAAATATAATTCCTATCAATATGCACTTCATGCGGAGGATAAAATTTAGAATAAAAGAGAGATGCAATTTCCTCCCAACCAAGAGAATGACTATTCTCCAACAATTTATACCAATGCGCCGCTTTACCAGACAGCGAAACAGAGAATAGCTTCTTCCTCACTTCATCCATAGAGATACCTGCACACTTGAATAACCCGCATAATTCATGCAAAAACAGTAAATGATCTTTATGATGGACAGTTCCATCCCCTTTATAGTGGTTATCCATAACACGTTCAATAATTTTCATAGGTATTTTATACGGAATACTTTCAGCAGGTGGATTTAAAGTATCAGAAGCATCATTAGAGTTATCGCATATGGGAGATAAAGCATTATCAGAGCAAAATATTTCTCCCAAAGCTGAGGAGCAAAAAAGATTATTTTTATATAAACTAGCTTCCCCAAGCTTAGACTTATCCATAGTATTAGCAGTAATTGCATTCATACTAATAACATCACTACTAGCATGCAAATAAGGTTCCATAGGTTTTTTAATTTTTGCATCAAACAATTCTAAATCAGGAAAAAGACTAAAAAGCTCACCAATTTTTTTGTTGTTTTCAATTATGCCTAACTAGTGTAAACAAGAAACAAAAAGTTGCAATTGCAGGATCTAAAGGAAATAGCTTCGAGTACTTACAATGGCGGAAAATAGCTTGGTAGCCAAGGTCCGGAGTGTGAGTACCTTTTACCTTTCCTCCCCGGCAACGGCGCCAGAAAATAGCTTGATGTCTACTTCCCCCTCCTTTTCCTGTAGACAGTGTTGGGCCTCCAAGAGCAGAGGTTTGTAGAACAGCAGCAAGTTTTCCCTTAAGTGGATCACCCAAGGTTTATCGAACTCAGGGAGGAAGAGGTCAAAGATATCCCTCTCATGCAACCCTGCAACCACAAAGCAAGAAGTCTCTTGTGTCCCCAACACACCTAATAGGTGCACTAGTTCGGCGAAGAGATAGTGAAATACAGGTGGTATGAATATATATGAGCAGTAGCAACGGTGCCAGAAAATAGCTTGCTGGCGTGTAGTTGATGGTGGTAGTATTGCAGCAGTAGTAACACAGTAAAACAGTAAACAAGCAGTGATAGCAGTATTTAGGAACAAGACCTAGGGATTACACTTTCACTAGTGGACACTCTCAACATTGATCACATAACAGAATAGATAAATGCATACTCTACACTTTTGTTGGATGATGAACACATTGCGTAGAATTACACGAACCCTCAATGCCGGAGTTAACAAGCTCCACAATTAATGTTCATATTTTAGTAACCTTATAGTGTAAGATAGATCAACATAACCAAATAGATCACATCAATACCATCATAGCAATAGTTAACTTCGCAATCTACAAGAGATCATGATCATAGCATAAACCAAGTACTAACACGGTGCACACACTGTCGCCTTTACACACGTGCAGGAGGAATAGAACTACTTTAATAACATCACTAGAGTAGCACATAGATGAATTGTGATACAAAACTCATATGAATCTCAATCATGTAAAGCAGCTCATGAGATTATTGTATTGAGGTACATGGGAGAGAGATGAACCACATAGCTACGGCGAAGCCCTCAGCCTCGGGGATGGATTACTCCCTCCTCATCATGGAGGCAGCGATGGCGGTGAAGATGGCGGTGAAGACGGCGGTGGAGATGGCTCCGGGGGCAATTCCCCGTCCCGGCAGGGTGCCGGAACAGAGACTTCTGTCCCCCGAACTGGAGTTTCGCGATGTGGCGGCGTCCCTGGAGTCTTTCTAGAGTTTCGTCAAGCGGTGTCGAAGTTTTAGGTCACGACGGCTTAAATAGGCGAAGAGTCGGAGTCGGAGGGGCCACGGGCTGCCCAAACCATAGGGGGGCGCGCCCCCCCTTGGGCCGCGCCGCCCTAGGGTGTGGGGCCCCCCTGGCACCCCTCTGGCCTTTCTCCGGTGCTCTGGAAGCTTCGCGAAATTATAAGATCCCCGGAATTGATTTCGTCCGATCCGAAAATATTTCCTTACTAGGATTTCTGAAACCAAAAACAGCAGAAAACAGCAACTGGCCTTTCGGCATCTCGTCAATAGGTTAGTTCCGGAAAACGCATAAAAATGATATAAAGTGTGAACAAAACATGTTGGTATTGTCATAAAACAAGCATGGAACATCGGAAATTATAGATACGTTGGAGACGTATCATCTATCTCAGTTCATTTTCTTGCAAATGTAGCTTATAATTGTGACATATCTATCTCAGTTCATTTTCTTGCAAATGTAGCTTATAATTGTGACATATCTATGCAGGCACCCTCCTCAACACTTGAAAATACAACTGAAAGACGTGTTTTGAGGTCCAGGGTAGCAAATGAAAGTGCTAATGCAAATCCTACAGACCAACCGTCCAAAGGTATAGTAGGTTATAATTGTTTCAGACTATAGCCTATTATAACTAGCTAGAATATCTCAGTTATCTCAGTTAATTTTCTTAATGTGCAGAGATCACTACCAAGCTTGTTGATGGTGAGAAAGGTGGGCGAACGATAACTAAAAAGGCTAACATATATGCAAGGATGAATAAGCCGAAAATCAAAATTCCATTCAATGAGTATGGCCAACCAATTGGGCCGGATGCAACTGAATTTGCCAACTTCATTGGCACTCTGGTCAGGAAGCATATACCACCCAAAGCTATAGATTGGAGAGATGTTGATGAAGAAAAGAAGTTGCTAGTGTGGGATCACTTACAGGTATTACATAATTTACAACTTATGTGTTCTATACTTAAACCCATCTAGCTGAGCGTCTTCTGAAACATGTCATTAACACTTCACTTGAACATGCATTTTATGAGCTGGACTCAATCGCTCTCAAATATGTCATTAACACTTCACAGAGAAAATGGAAGGAATGGAAGGCAGATTTAAAGAAGACAAAGTTTGATCCCGAATTGACTGACGAAGAGCTTATGCCTAGATGTGATGACAGAATTAGTGAAGCTGATTGGAAGGACCTTCTTAAATATTGGAGATCTCCTGAATTCGAAGTAAGTTAGCCTTCCCATTTTCTTGCAGGATCAAATATAAATGCAAATATGTGTACATTTGAATGCAAATGCAAATCCTTGTAGGCTCGGAGTTCTACAGCCAAAGAAAATCGCGCCAAGTCAACCGTGCCTCATACAGCTGGCAGCAAGAGTCATGCCCGTGTTACCCAAGAAATAGTAAGAATATTGACCCAGTTAGAAAAGAATGTGACGCTGTGTTTCAAGATCTAATAAATAAATGCAAATCCTTGTAGGCTGACGAACTTGGGTATGCCCCTCGGAGGGACGAAGTGTTCATCAGAACACATACGCTCAAGAAAGGACCAAACAAAGGACAACACGTGCCAGAGGCAGCTCCAATTATTGTATGTCTCTTTTGCCTTCTATATTTTCTATCATTTAGAAAATATGTTATAGTAAATGCAATTCACTATGCAGAGTGAACTCCTACGGGCAGCTAATGTCCACCCTGACTGGAAGGAAAAGAGTTTGAAAGAAGGTGATCTATTTGCACGAGTTGTTGGAATGAAAGAGCCAAGGGGTCGTGTTCGTGTGTTAGGTCTAGGGCCAACACCTCAAGATGTGGGCACACCGGATACACGGGGTAAAGTGAGCACAAGGGTTCTAGTTGAAATGGTAGCACGTCGAGAAGCTGAACACCGCATGAGCACTTTGGAGGAGAAGATGCAACAAATGCAGCAACAAATGAACAAAATGCAAGAAATTATGGCAGCTTCACAAGGAGGGCATAATTTGGAGGCTCCTAGCTCGCAACATGGTTCTAATTCTCGACGAGTAATAAACAATTTTGCACATACCTAATTTCTTCATTGCATTAAATATTCATCATGCATGCAGTAAGTTACATATTATTTTTGGCAGAACTCAATAGATGAAATTGAGGAAGAAATTGATGGCGAAGATGGCGATGAAGAGGACGGTGAAGATGACAATGTTCAGAGAAGGAAATTTGTTGCAAATCCAAGAAACGCTTCAACCCAGCAAGATGAAAGCCTTGTAAGCTTCACATGCATCCTTACTGCATATTTAAATCTCTTTGCTTCCATGTTTTTGTAATTTTCTCATGCATCCTTGTTGCATATATATACCATTCTTTTCAGATTGGGATGGATGTGCTTCTTTATGCATGGACTGGTCCTGAAACTCCTGTTGCTAAGGCAACAGTTCTCTCAGTCGATCCAGACACAACTGTGGGTGGGGAGCCCCTTGGACCTGGTACTTATGAGGTTATTGTGAATGTTGCCATTAAAAGGGATACTATTCTACCATATCAGTACGAGGATTTACTATACATTAGAGATGCTGTCACAAGGTCCATTGCATGGCCATCTAGCAAGGTAATCACCATGCATGCCTGTGTGTTTTATGCACATCCTTAGTTTTTTCTATTATGCTCACTTGTGATAGTTTTGGTAGATGAAGCCCTACAAACCAGGCGTATGCGGCTCATCTACTGAGATTTTTCAGTTCAAAATCAGTTTCGAACACATCAACTGAAGATGATGTGAGTAAAATTTCTATACTTGTGTTCTTTATTCGCATCCTGCCTGTAGATTGAGTTTAACAACATAGCATTTTTTTAAATGAAGATACACTGCTGAAAACTAAAGTTGCAGCCTAAGCTGCCATCACATCTAATCTATACTGGTATTACCTTATTTTTCCATTCAACCTCTACCGTCACATCTAATCTATACTGGTATTACTTTATTTTTCCGTTCAACCGCTGCCATCACTGATGCATGAAGAAAATTAAGTCACTGTACCAAGTCAAAGTACTACTTGGTAAACCCAATACCTGAATCTTAAACAGATATGTACTTTGAACAAAACTAATGCACATGTGGGTGCAATAGTATTTTCATGGCTGAGCATTTCGTTTTTTATTTTCAATTCAAAGGAAGAAGAGATGAAGATTAAAGGAAACATACTACTATCCTTTTCTTTAATGTAAGAAAACATACGTACAACATTTCACCTCTTTGCTTTCTATGTGCAATTTACCATGTATCAAGTAGCGATGGGACCATTGTGAGTAGATCAGCCTCCTTATTCTTTAGAGAAAGTTGAGTCTCCGTTACTCGCTAGCGATTATACCTTGCAATGGATACTGTTTGGTGGGTATTGCCGTATAGCTGATGAGAATGAGTCCCTGTTTTGCATATACCTGATGGGAATGTTCCCTGTTTTCCCCGTAAACAATTTTCCTGCCTCCGCTGTTGGCCGCTGGCCATGTAGCTGTTCTGTGATGCCTAGTGCCTGCTAATTTTGGGTCAAACATATGGCTAATAGTAGGGTGCCTGCTTGTATTTGTTTTTTCACCCTATCTATTTGTACTACTTTGTCCAAACTGAGAATGTATGTAACAACGCAATCTTATATGTTTGTACTTGTTTGTGCAGGTGTCCCCATCAAATATGAATTATCATGCTAAACATTTCCCGCGAACCACCAAGTACCTGGATGTTTCCCATCAACAGAATGAATTGTGTAATGGAGCAAACTTGGTCATATAGTAGTCATTGGCTTCCATTTTGTAAAACATGCTTGTATGCGGTGACAACTTATCTATGTTATGTTGACTATGTTGTAATCAGATGAGAACATATGAACAATTGGTATTGTAAGAGTTTAATCCATATCAGAGTCATGTGTGCTATTATTTATGTGTTATGCATTTATGATTGTGTCGAATATGAGAATATAGTGAATTTTTCCATTCATATAGCTAAATTACTGAAGTGTTGGTCGGCAAAAGAAATACCGACCGACTGTTAGAAAGAAGCATTCTCTAGTACGTGCTAACGGAAAGTTGGTCGGTAAAACTTACCTCGTCCGAAGTTCGGTCGGCAAAGAAATGTTGGTCGGGAAACAATTGCCGGTCGGCAAAGAAAACGTCGGTCGGGAAAGCTGTAGGAATGGTGTCGAACCGTCGGTCGGTAAAACTATGTCGGTCGGGAAAGGGCTTTACCGACCGGACTTACAGTGACCGACAACGTCGGTCGGCAAAACTAATCCCCGACCGACTTTCTGTTGGCGTAAGCGGCTTTCCCGACCAACTTAACGGTTGGGGTTCTAGTGTTGTGGTGTAGTGAGGAACCACACCGAGCTCTACAATGAACCTCTTCATCCATACCGCTTCTGATGAAGCCTCTGAAGCCGCTATGTACTCTGATTCTGTTGAAGACTTCGCCACCGTGCACTGCTTCGAGCTTGCCCAGCTTACTGCAGCACCATTCAATATAAATACGTACCCAGACTGTGACTTAGAGTCATCAGGATCAGTGTTCCAACTTGCATTGGTGTAACCGTTTACAACGAGCTCTTGGTCACCTCCATAACAAAGAAACATATCCTTAGTTCTTTTCAAGTACTTCAGGATATTCTTGACCGCTGTCCAGTGTTCCATTCCTGGATCACTTTGATATCTGCTAGTCAAACTAACAGCATGTGCTATATCCGGTCTAGTACATAGCATGGCATACATGATAGATCCTACTGCCGAGGCATAGGGGATATTACTCATCCTTTCTCTTTCTTCTGCCGTAGCCGGTCCTTGAGTCTTACTCAATACCTTGCCTGGTAACATAGGTAAGAACCCTTTCTTACTTTCGTCCATTCTAAACTTCTTTAGAATCTTGTCCAGATATGTACTCTGTGATAGCCCTATTAGGCGTCTTGATCTATCTCTATAAATCTTGATGCCTAATATATACGATGCTTCACCAAGGTCTTTCATTGAAAAACTATTATTCAAATAACCTTTAACACTGCTTAATAGTTCTATATCATTCCCGATCAATAATATGTCATCTACATATAATATCAGGAATGCTACAGAGCTCCCACTCACTTTCTTGTAAATACAGGCCTCTCCATGACACTGTATAAACCCGAAGTCTTTGATCACCTTATCAAAGCGTCGGTTCCAACTTCTCGATGCTTGCTTCAGTCCATAGATTGAACGCTGAAGTTTGCATACTTTGTCAGCATTTTTAGGATCGACAAAACCTTTGGGTTGTACCATATACAACTCTTCCTCAATGTCTCCATTAAGGAACGCCGTTTTGACATCCATCTGCCAAATCTCATAATCGAAAAATGCAGCTATTGCTAACAAAATCCTCACAGATTTTAGCTTCGCTACAGGTGAGAAAGTCTCATCGTAGTCAACTCCTTGAATTTGTCGGAAACCCTTTGCGACAAGTCAAGCTTTATAGACAGTAATATTACCATCAGCATCTGTTTTTCTCTTGAAGATCCATTTATTCTCGATAGCCTTTCGGCTATCAGGTAAGTCTACCAAAGTCCATATTTTGTTATCATACATGGATCCCATTTCGGATTTCATGGCTTCTTGCCATTTGTTGGAATCTGGGCTCATCATTGCTTCTTCATACGTCGCAGGGTCCTCATCATTGTTATCCACAATCATGACATTTAGACAAGGATCATATGTCAACACCCGGATTTTTAAGTCCAGATGCCTATTATGCCATTCATCGCAATCCCAGGAATATTGTTTTTGCGAGACATAATAGATTAATATCACAACACATCATTTATTACAACGCATAATCGTCTTACAACACGGGATCACATGATCCAGTCTCATTACAATACTAGTTGATCTATTGATCAATTACAAAACACATAGCGGAAGCGAAGTCGCGTAGTAGTAGTCCATCTATTCCACAGGCAACTGTTGACGTCAGGAGTGATCCTAGTTGTCGTAGACTTCCTGCTGTCCTTCTTCCGGGTTCTGGTACTCCTCTTCATAGTCTGGCCATTTGAATAGCCAGGGACAAAGCCATGAGTACTTTAAAGTACTCGCAAACTAATACTAAGGTAAACACTATCAACTATAGTAAGGGGTTCTAAGCTCTAGTTTCCTTTGCATAAAGCCAGTTTTATTTCATAAACACTTTAATAATCAAAAACCTTCATTTGCTCGACTAACTCAAGTGGGAACATTAGTGTCATTCCCACAACTCAGTTGTGATTCAAAGTCAAAGTCACCTTTAAATTCAAATCACAAGTCACCATTCACCTTTTCAAGTTCAAATCACCCTTCACATGCCATATTTTGAAAATGGTCTGATGACGGAACCGTATGGCCTTTCCAACCGTCCATAACCGTGGACGCGGCTATTCGAATAGATCTACACTCTGCAGAGGTCGTACACTTGTGCCACAACATTTGCAATAATCCGTCAGGGTTAACTGGCCCTGATTTACCACACTCCGTGTGCGGACTACCAACCATAACCTTTCACTTACATATCCTAGTATAGGCATCTCTCCCCATGAGCTTGGCCTCCCGGTGAAAACCAACTGTTAACCCGGGAACTGCACAGGGCTTGGGCCGGACATTCACCTCATATTCACGTCATTTCATATCACTTCACTTTTGTAGAGGCAGCCTCCAGCATAACCCCGATGACGCTTGTTTAGAGGGAACCCATACTAAGATACATAAACTTCTAGTTAAGCCCTACCCATATCAGGTATTGTGGGGGTACTTGCAAAATTGGAAAGGTATCGCATCCAAACCCAACCATCAGTTTTTGTAAAATTCACCAAGTCATTCACCAGTCACATTCACCTTCAAAATCTTTCAATAGAATGACTCATCATTCCAAGGTTTTCAAAGTCATTTCAATTCACAAGTTCCCATCTAGAGTAGCCACTTTTGATATCGAGCACTAGCAACTAGCCCTGAGGGGTGCTAAATATCTTGGAGCTTGCTAGGCTAAGTTTGATACTCTTGTAGTATTCTATCTCTAGACCAAAGTTAACTATAAAAGCAAGTTATAAATAATCAAAAACAAAAGCTTGTAAAGTAAAACTGGGAAATAGGATTATAAGCATAAAGTAAAAAGTAATGGTGCCTTGCTCTTGTGGAGCTTTGCACTTGGGTAGTCTTGCAAGAATATTTGCTGGCCATAATATGGTTTGCAAGGATGTTAGCTTGCCTTGGTTGGTGTATTGATCAAAGTGGTCTTCTTCTCCTTCTTCTTGGTAGAATACCTCCTCTTCTTGATAGTCCCCGGTACTAGCGTCTATAAACGAATACGAGGATACAATCACCAAACAATTCATTGGCTATTCCAAACATCACATAAATTCACACAAACTATTCTATTCACACTATTAATACAATTTGGTGCATTGGTGGTCTTGCTTTGAGGAAGAATAATTTCTTCTTATTTTATATGTAAAAGATAGTTTCCATATAGTTCTTGAGGAATAATTTCCTCTCATTGAATCTTATTTAAGATTTAATTTCTCAAATCATCACAAATGAATTTAGGTTGACCTAAGTCAACAATTCATCATCATCATTTGAGGAAATGATTTAAATGAGGTAGGGATACCTCATACCATTTAATAGTGCCTATTATGATTTAAATCTCCAAGTATTTCATGTGAGGGTATTTGACCAGGGGTTCAAACTTCATATGAAAATACTTGGGACAAGATTTAAATGAAGTGACACACTTCATATAATTTACACAAGTAAACTAACATCACTTATTACTATAAGTGGGTAAATGTGTTGTTTTCTTATTTAGGAAGAAGAATTTCCCCTCATACTAATTAAGGGGTTACTTTTAATTACTTAGAGAAATAACTTCTTCTCATTGTCTTATTAAGATTTAACTTCTCTTATGCATAATATGTGACCTAGGTTGACCAAAGTCAACCTCTTCACACTTATCATTCAAGAAAAAGATTTAAATGAGGTTCCATACCTCATGCTATTTAATTCCTATTAATAACCTCAAGTGAGCATATATGAGACCCAACAAAAGGATCATCACATTACTTTAGGCCACTTGGTAAGTTGATTTAAATGAGGTGTTACCCTCATAGGTTTGAACCCTAATTTTGAACATAATTTAAATGAGGTGGTGCACCTCATGCAATTTTAATAACACAAGTAAACAAATTAATATCCTCAACTAATTTAGTATGAGATTTTACTAACCAGGGTATCTACCTCAAATTGAATTAGTTGAGACAAGATTTAAATGAGAGGGAAACTCTCATACAATTTAAATACCATTTTGGAAAAAGTTTAAATGAGCTAGAAATGGCCACATAGCCATTATTTGAATCTAGCCCAAGATCATATGAAACAACTATAGTATTTTATTACATAATAAATTAGACCACATCAAATGTGATTTTTGAGAGGTGGAACCACCTCAAAATAGTTTATGGTTGAATTTTAAGATTTATTTGAAGTTTGAAAAGTTACTGATTTGTTATTTTTACTATTCAAAAACTATAACAGATATTGGTTTGAATCCAGTGGGGTTGGATGGGGCCTTTCATGAGCTTTCTAAAAATATAAAATTTGTTGAATTTGGCTCAGTAGATTTGGATCTATTCAATTTTGAACACAGCACCAGTTTGCAAATTTGAGTTAAATTAATTCTACTGAATTCAAACTAACAGACGCGCGGGAACTTAAACGGGCCGGCCCAGCTAAGCTGGCGATGCTCGTGGGCCGCCTGACAGTGGGGTCCACTGTCAGGGAGTTTAAAACGCCGAAGCGGTACGCAGGGTTTGAGGCCGTCGGATTAAAAGGAGGATCGACGACGCAGAGTCGTCGTCGACGTCGACGAGCGGCGGCACAGGCACGGCGAGGGTTTGGTGCTGGCGGCTTACCGGAGCTCCGGCGAGGCACAGCGAGGGTTCGCGGCGACGTTGTCGTGGACGGGGAGGCAGAGGGTGGTCGCGGCAGAGCTTGGGGTGGAGGAAATCAGCGGCGGCGTTGAGCTTCCGTGGCGGCGGACTCCGTCCAAATTCCGGCGACCTCGAGCTTAATTGGAGAGGGGAAGGGGTCAGGGAGATTCAGGGGAGGTAGTGGAGCAAGGTGGTGTGCGAATTTGGGGCCAGGGCGCCCTCCTTTTATAGCGGGCGGTCGAGGCCGAGGGGTGCGGGGCAGGTCGTCGACGAGCTCGTCGGTCCAGGGTGACGAAGGGGCAAGGAATGGGGGCGTCCTGTAGGAGACGTTGTGGCGGTGCTGAAGCGCGTCATGGCGAGGACAGGGAAGGAGTGGTCGCGTCGTCCTCTTCCTCGCGTCATGGCAGTACGGTGGCGGAAGGTCGTGGACGATGGCGTCGGCTACAGCGGTTCTGCGGCGAAATGGCGTTGTCTGGGAGGTTGCAGGGTCCACGGCGAGCAAGTGGGTGAAAGGAGGGATCGAGGGGAAGTGTGAGGCGACGGGACGAGCGGCGTCCAGTCGCGTCCAGGGTTGCCAGCGTGCGCGTCCTGGCGCGCGTGGACGTTTTCTGGGCGCGTCTGGGCGTCGTGCTCCTGGCCACTGTGGTGCATGAATCGACCGGGGCTGGTGTCCATTCGACGCAGGGGAGTGTGGGGAACACCAGGGACATGCTGGTGCATGTTGGAGAGGGCCAGAGATCAAGGGGGCATGGTGAGCTCATGCCCTGGTCGGCATGGATGCAATGGGTCAAGCTGGGTCATCTCCAGTTGTTGGCAGGTGATGGAGAGGGTGAGGTGATGTGAGATGGAGCTTCAGAGATGCAGAGGGGATCAAGGTTGGACCGAGTCCAAGTTGAAAATCAGTATGGGCACAAAGTTTATCCCTGCCTATAAGGTGTTTGATGAAAAGCCCGAAAGAAATAAAGTTTCAAATTTTGGAAATTCCCTTGGTGGATCTCATTTATATATTCATAGAAGTGGAATGGTGGTGGTGGTGGTCATTTTGGTGAAGGTTTGCAAGAATTCAAAAAGTGGCTCATCTTCTCTTTAATTCAAAGTCTCCACTTGGCAACACTATACTGGTCAACCTGGTCAACATGAGGTGTGGTGGTCAACATGAAAGTTGTTGACCTTGACATGGTCTTGGATGACATGGTCAGAGTTGACCAAGTTTGGTTGAAGAAAAGTCAAAGGCAGGGGTGTAAAGTGGGTAAGATATTATAAATGGGTCACATGACCATTATCACATGTAAAGTTGAATTTGAGATTTCCTTTGATTTGATTCTTGTTTCTTTGATGCAATTGTGTTTGTTTATCACATATAAGTATTCTACAAGCAAGAGATCAAGCAATGGTGGCCTTGCTTGAAGATTTGCAAATTTGGCTCTATGTGTATTTGAGTGAAAATGGGATTTTCTCACCAATTGATTTCTCTCCATTTGTTTTGATTTTTGTTGACTCTAATGTGGTTCTTATGAGTTTAGAAACATTTCCAAACCATTGAATCCATTCAAAAAGGTCTTGATCAACGATTTGCAAAATTGGCCATAACACATAAGAGGTGATGTGTTAAGTTTTATTATTTTTGAAAAGGGTTCACCTTGCTTCACTTGGGCATGGGTTAGGGTCAATTTAGGGTTATATTAGGTTTGGAGAAGGTTTCACACCCTTTGGTCAAGGTAGAAAAGCATAGGTCAAGATTTGGTGAAAAGGGCTATGGTTCTCATATGCCTCTATGCATATGTTGTATTGATTTTTGATTTGAGTGTTCTTGGCCCAATTGATGTTGTTGAGTATTGAAATGGTATTTGGAAGTGATCCAACCATTCACAACAAGTCCTAGGGTCAAACTTCTCAAATTCACAAATTTGCATTTTTCTCACATATGCCTCTATGGCATTTTTAGTTTCTTTTTATTTTCTTTGGAAACCACTTGGAAATGGTTTGATAGGTACTAGGTAAGGTGTATGAAGGTTTTCTAAACCTCTAAGCAAAGTAGAAAGGCTTAGGGTAAAGTTTTATAAAAAATAGCCATAGGCACATATACCTTTTCCTTATTTGATTTCTTTCTCCTTTATTTTATTGGGTTGGTGACCTTCACTTGATCACTTTAGGGTTTTAGGGTTTAGCACATAAGCATAAAAACACTCATCATGGCAAAACACAAGATTTAAACAAGATTTATATGTATCAATCTTATTTTAAAAAAAAGTTTTTGTTGGTTCCAAAATTTGGAACTAGGGAAATTCATTTTGTTTGTTTTGAAATTTTTTGGGTTGTTACAAACCCTTCCCCCTTAAACAAATCTCGTCCCGAGATTTTAAGAAAAGTTAGGTTCCTAAGAGAGATTGAGCATTTTATTAACAGGAGGACATACTTGGCATGGTCTGGGGTGCTTCCTGAGCTTCAGTGGCAGTCATGTGGTAGAGACGGCCGTTGTGGTTGTTCTGGTTCCTTCTTCCTGCAAAGCGGCGTTGTTGCTGAGCAGGTGCTGCTATATTGGCGGCAATCCTGGCAAGCTTTTTGGGGCACTCGTTGGAGAAGTGACCCACAACTCCACATTCATAGCAGTTGACGGTGGACTTGTCTTTGGGGTTGATGGGGGTAGCATTGCTTCCAGTCCTTGGGGCAGTATTGGGGTTGTTGTTGTTTTCATTGTGGTTGCTGTTGTTGGGGTGGTTGTTGTTGTTGCGATTGTTGTTGTTATTGCCTCCGGGCTTCGGGGGTCCTCCGTTGTTGTTGGTGTAGTTGGGGCGATAATTCTGAGTGGTTGGCTTGTGGTATCTTGGGGTGAATCCTCCAGAGGAGTTATTGCGGTACTTCTGGGTATGGTGGGGTCCATTTTGGTTCATCATCCTGCGCTTGCGGTTCTCATTGGCCTGATGCAGCTTTCCTTCCATCTGTATGGCTGAGTCCACGAGGGCTTCTAAGTCAGCGAACGGAATGTTCACTAACACAGTTTGCATCTCGTCGTGCAGTCCGTTCAGAAATCTTTCCTTTCTCTTCTCATTGGTGTCGGTCTCATCCGGGGCGTACCTTGACAGAGTAAGAAACCTGTCGCGGTATTCCACCACGGACATCCTTCCTTGCTTGAGTTCACGGAACTCGTCTCTCATCTTCTTGATCAGTCCTTGGGGCACATGGTACTTGCTAAATTTCAGCTTGAAGTCTTCCCAGGTCATCATCTGTCCTGCATTCATGGCACGGGTGCTGGTCCACCAAGCTCTGGCTGGTCCTGCCAAGTAGTGCGTGGCGAACAGCACTTTTTCAGCGGCTTCAACTTGCGCAACTTCGAGGTTGTTCTCCATTGTCTGGAGCCAGTCATCAGCGTCTAGGGGTTCTTCAGTTTTGTTGAACATCGGAGGGTTGGTGTGCTGAAAGTTCCTTAGCTTTGACCCCGGCTGATCGTGGTTTCCATGGCCTTGGTTGTTCTGAGCTATCTGTTGCAGTGCGGTAATGTTGGCTTGGCGTTCAGCTCTCTCGACTTCTCGGTCTGCCATCATTGTCTGCAGCAGTTGCATCATGGCATCCTGGGTGGTGTTGCGGGTTGGTGGGGCCATCTGAACATTGAGGTAGATGATAGGATAAGAGGGAAATTCCTATGGTTTGTTTTGTTAAATTTTTAAAAGTTCACAAATTGAAATTTTGAGTAGTGTTGCGGGGGTAAAAACCAACAACACTTTTTCATTCATACCAAGCATCACATATTACAAAGCTAACACACCGTTGGTTTGAAGAACCATTCATCGTTCTACGATACAAGGGGGGTCCTGATACAACTCACACCTACTTAAGTGCTTAGAGATACTACTCTTTAGGGTGGAGTCTTCGTCTTCACGGGTGAGGTGCTTGGCGAGAGGCGAGGGCATTGTCCAAATCTCTGCGGGTTTTGTACTGCCTGAAGTCCTGCGGTGCTTCATAGGGGTTCATCTTGGGTTGTGGTGGGGGCATGGCCATCGGTCTTCCCATGGAGTCATGTCTTGGGTAGTAGATGAAGCGAGTGTTCTTGATCTTGTCCTCATTTTGTCCACACAGACGGGAAATTGCTTCTTGCATAGCTTTGTCTAGTCCTTCCTTCCAATTGTTTCCCGTTACAGAAAACCAGATGGTTTCCCATACCGGGGCATCAAGCTTCCTTCGTAGATCAGTAGAAACGTCCCACCGAGGTGGTTCTCCTAACTGAGCTTTGAGGGGTATTCCGAAGAACTCGGGATACGGGTGTCCTAGATAGTCCACCAGTTGCTTCAACTCCTTTTCGAAACTTTTGTCGTCTCCGGATCCAAGCTTATAGGATTCCCATCGGTACTTCATCTGTGAGCACGTAGGATAAGTAAGTTAAAGAAGTAGTCAAGTGTGCAACATTTTAGGTAGTGCTACAAAGAAAAAGTAGAGCATGAATTTCTCATTTTGAAAAAGATTTCAAGGTTAAGAGTGAGAATAGGTTTTTCACAAATATTCACTTCTTTGGTTTTGAAACTAAGTTTTACAGACGTCCATTCTAACTAGGGTCTCCTAAGGTCAACAATGGCTCTGATACCAACTTGTCAACACCCGGATTTTTAAGTCCAGATGCCTATTATGCCATTCATCGCAATCCCAGGAATATTGTTTTTGCGAGACATAATAGATTAATATCACAACACATCATTTATTACAACGCATAATCGTCTTACAACACGGGATCACATGATCCAGTCTCATTACAATACTAGTTGATCTATTGATCAATTACAAAACACATAGCGGAAGCGAAGTCGCGTAGTAGTAGTCCATCTATTCCACAGGCAACTGTTGACGTCAGGAGTGATCCTAGTTGTCGTAGACTTCCTGCTGTCCTTCTTCCGGGTTCTGGTACTCCTCTTCATAGTCTGGCCATTTGAATAGCCAGGGACAAAGCCATGAGTACTTTAAAGTACTCGCAAACTAATACTAAGGTAAACACTATCAACTATAGTAAGGGGTTCTAAGCTCTAGTTTCCTTTGCATAAAGCCAGTTTTATTTCATAAACACTTTAATAATCAAAAACCTTCATTTGCTCGACTAACTCAAGTGGGAACATTAGTGTCATTCCCACAACTCAGTTGTGATTCAAAGTCAAAGTCACCTTTAAATTCAAATCACAAGTCACCATTCACCTTTTCAAGTTCAAATCACCCTTCACATGCCATATTTTGAAAATGGTCTGATGACGGAACCGTATGGCCTTTCCAACCGTCCATAACCGTGGACGCGGCTATTCGAATAGATCTACACTCTGCAGAGGTCGTACACTTGTGCCACAACATTTGCAATAATCCGTCAGGGTTAAGCGGCCTGATTTACCACACTCCGTGTGCGGACTACCAACCATAACCTTTCACTTACATATCCTAGTATAGGCATCTCTCCCCATGAGCTTGGCCTCCCGGTGAAAACCAACTGTTAACCCGGAACCGCACAGGCTTGGGCCGGACATTCACCTCATATTCACGTCATTTCATATCACTTCACTTTTGTAGAGGCAGCCTCCGCTGATAACCCCGATGACGCTTGTTTAGAGGGAACCCATACTAAGATACATAAACTTCTAGTTAAGCCCTACCCATATCAGGTATTGTGGGGGTACTTGCAAAATTGGAAAGGTATCGCATCCAAACCCAACCATCAGTTTTTGTAAAATTCACCAAGTCATTCACCAGTCACATTCACCTTCAAAATCTTTCAATAGAATGACTCATCATTCCAAGGTTTTCAAAGTCATTTCAATTCACAAGTTCCCATCTAGAGTAGCCACTTTTGATATCGAGCACTAGCAACTAGCCCTGAGGGGTGCTAAATATCTTGGAGCTTGCTAGGCTAAGTTTGATACTCTTGTAGTATTCTATCTCTAGACCAAAGTTAACTATAAAAGCAAGTTATAAATAATCAAAAACAAAAGCTTGTAAAGTAAAACTGGGAAATAGGATTATAAGCATAAAGTAAAAAGTAATGGTGCCTTGCTCTTGTGGAGCTTTGCACTTGGGTAGTCTTGCAAGAATATTTGCTGGCCATAATATGGTTTGCAAGGATGTTAGCTTGCCTTGGTTGGTGTATTGATCAAAGTGGTCTTCTTCTCCTTCTTCTTGGTAGAATACCTCCTCTTCTTGATAGTCCCCGGTACTAGCGTCTATAAACGAATACGAGGATACAATCACCAAACAATTCATTGGCTATTCCAAACATCACATAAATTCACACAAACTATTCTATTCACACTATTAATACAATTTGGTGCATTGGTGGTCTTGCTTTGAGGAAGAATAATTTCTTCTTATTTTATATGTAAAAGATAGTTTCCATATAGTTCTTGAGGAATAATTTCCTCTCATTGAATCTTATTTAAGATTTAATTTCTCAAATCATCACAAATGAATTTAGGTTGACCTAAGTCAACAATTCATCATCATCATTTGAGGAAATGATTTAAATGAGGTAGGGATACCTCATACCATTTAATAGTGCCTATTATGATTTAAATCTCCAAGTATTTCATGTGAGGGTATTTGACCAGGGGTTCAAACTTCATATGAAAATACTTGGGACAAGATTTAAATGAAGTGACACACTTCATATAATTTACACAAGTAAACTAACATCACTTATTACTATAAGTGGGTAAATGTGTTGTTTTCTTATTTAGGAAGAAGAATTTCCCCTCATACTAATTAAGGGGTTACTTTTAATTACTTAGAGAAATAACTTCTTCTCATTGTCTTATTAAGATTTAACTTCTCTTATGCATAATATGTGACCTAGGTTGACCAAAGTCAACCTCTTCACACTTATCATTCAAGAAAAAGATTTAAATGAGGTTCCATACCTCATGCTATTTAATTCCTATTAATAACCTCAAGTGAGCATATATGAGACCCAACAAAAGGATCATCACATTACTTTAGGCCACTTGGTAAGTTGATTTAAATGAGGTGTTACCCTCATAGGTTTGAACCCTAATTTTGAACATAATTTAAATGAGGTGGTGCACCTCATGCAATTTTAATAACACAAGTAAACAAATTAATATCCTCAACTAATTTAGTATGAGATTTTACTAACCAGGGTATCTACCTCAAATTGAATTAGTTGAGACAAGATTTAAATGAGAGGGAAACTCTCATACAATTTAAATACCATTTTGGAAAAAGTTTAAATGAGCTAGAAATGGCCAGATAGCCATTATTTGAATCTAGCCCAAGATCATATGAAACAACTATAGTATTTTATTACATAATAAATTAGACCACATCAAATGTGATTTTTGAGAGGTGGAACCACCTCAAAATAGTTTATGGTTGAATTTTAAGATTTATTTGAAGTTTGAAAAGTTACTGATTTGTTATTTTTACTATTCAAAAACTATAACAGATATTGGTTTGAATCCAGTGGGGTTGGATGGGGCCTTTCATGAGCTTTCTAAAAATATAAACTTTGTTGAATTTGGCTCAGTAGATTTGGATCTATTCAATTTTGAACACAGCACCAGTTTGCAAATTTGAGTTAAATTAATTCTACTGAATTCAAACTAACAGACGCGCGGGAACTTAAACGGGCCGGCCCAGCTAAGCTGGCGATGCTCGTGGGCCGCCTGACAGTGGGGTCCACTGTCAGGGAGTTTAAAACGCCGAAGCGGTACGCAGGGTTTGAGGCCGTCGGATTAAAAGGAGGATCGACGACGCAGAGTCGTCGTCGACGTCGACGAGCGGCGGCACGAGGCACGGCGAGGGTTTGGTGCGGCGGCTTACCGGAGCTCCGGCGAGGCACAGCGAGGGTTCGCGGCGACGTTGTCGTGGACGGGGAGGCAGAGGGTGGTCGCGGCAGAGCTTGGGGTGGAGGAAATCAGCGGCGGCGTTGAGCTTCCGTGGCGGCGGACTCCGTCCAAATTCCGGCGACCTCGAGCTTAATTGGAGAGGGGAAGGGGTCAGGGAGATTCAGGGGAGGTAGTGGAGCAAGGTGGTGTGCGAATTTGGGGCCAGGGCGCCCTCCTTTTATAGCGGGCGGTCGAGGCCGAGGGGTGCGGGGCAGGTCGTCGACGAGCTCGTCGGTCCAGGGTGACGAAGGGGCAAGGAATGGGGGCGTCCTGTAGGAGACGTTGTGGCGGTGCTGAAGCGCGTCATGGCGAGGACAGGGAAGGAGTGGTCGCGTCGTCCTCTTCCTCGCGTCATGGCAGTACGGTGGCGGAAGGTCGTGGACGATGGCGTCGGCTACAGCGGTTCTGCGGCGAAATGGCGTTGTCTGGGAGGTTGCAGGGTCCACGGCGAGCAAGTGGGTGAAAGGAGGGATCGAGGGGAAGTGTGAGGCGACGGGACGAGCGGCGTCCAGTCGCGTCCAGGGTTGCCAGCGTGCGCGTCCTGGCGCGCGTGGACGTTTTCTGGGCGCGTCTGGGCGTCGTGCTCCTGGCCACTGTGGTGCATGAATCGACCGGGGCTGGTGTCCATTCGACGCAGGGAGTGTGGGGAACACCAGGGACATGCTGGTGCATGTTGGAGAGGGCCAGAGATCAAGGGGGCATGGTGAGCTCATGCCCTGGTCGGCATGGATGCAATGGGTCAAGCTGGGTCATCTCCAGTTGTTGGCAGGTGATGGAGAGGGTGAGGTGATGTGAGATGGAGCTTCAGAGATGCAGAGGGGATCAAGGTTGGACCGAGTCCAAGTTGAAAATCAGTATGGGCACAAAGTTTATCCCTGCCTATAAGGTGTTTGATGAAAAGCCCGAAAGAAATAAATTTCAAATTTTGGAAATTCCCTTGGTGGATCTCATTTATATATTCATAGAAGTGGAATGGTGGTGGTGGTGGTCATTTTGGTGAAGGTTTGCAAGAATTCAAAAAGTGGCTCATCTTCTCTTTAATTCAAAGTCTCCACTTGGCAACACTATACTGGTCAACCTGGTCAACATGAGGTGTGGTGGTCAACATGAAAGTTGTTGACCTTGACATGGTCTTGGATGACATGGTCAGAGTTGACCAAGTTTGGTTGAAGAAAAGTCAAAGGCAGGGGTGTAAAGTGGGTAAGATATTATAAATGGGTCACATGACCATTATCACATGTAAAGTTGAATTTGAGATTTCCTTTGATTTGATTCTTGTTTCTTTGATGCAATTGTGTTTGTTTATCACATATAAGTATTCTACAAGCAAGAGATCAAGCAATGGTGGCCTTGCTTGAAGATTTGCAAATTTGGCTCTATGTGTATTTGAGTGAAAATGGGATTTTCTCACCAATTGATTTCTCTCCATTTGTTTTGATTTTTGTTGACTCTAATGTGGTTCTTATGAGTTTAGAAACATTTCCAAACCATTGAATCCATTCAAAAAGGTCTTGATCAACGATTTGCAAAATTGGCCATAACACATAAGAGGTGATGTGTTAAGTTTTATTATTTTTGAAAAGGGTTCACCTTGCTTCACTTGGGCATGGGTTAGGGTCAATTTAGGGTTATATTAGGTTTGGAGAAGGTTTCACACCCTTTGGTCAAGGTAGAAAAGCATAGGTCAAGATTTGGTGAAAAGGGCTATGGTTCTCATATGCCTCTATGCATATGTTGTATTGATTTTTGATTTGAGTGTTCTTGGCCCAATTGATGTTGTTGAGTATTGAAATGGTATTTGGAAGTGATCCAACCATTCACAACAAGTCCTAGGGTCAAACTTCTCAAATTCACAAATTTGCATTTTTCTCACATATGCCTCTATGGCATTTTTAGTTTCTTTTTATTTTCTTTGGAAACCACTTGGAAATGGTTTGATAGGTACTAGGTAAGGTGTATGAAGGTTTTCTAAACCTCTAAGCAAAGTAGAAAGGCTTAGGGTAAAGTTTTATAAAAAAATAGCCATAGGCACATATACCTTTTCCTTATTTGATTTCTTTCTCCTTTATTTTATTGGGTTGGTGACCTTCACTTGATCACTTTAGGGTTTTAGGGTTTAGCACATAAGCATAAAAACACTCATCATGGCAAAACACAAGATTTAAACAAGATTTATATGTATCAATCTTATTTTAAAAAAAAGTTTTTGTTGGTTCCAAAATTTGGAACTAGGGAAATTCATTTTGTTTGTTTTGAAATTTTTTGGGTTGTTACATCATACCAATCAGGAGTGGTACGTTCCCTTGTCGATCTGCGAGGTTCAGTAGTTTCCTCGTTCGAAGTTTCATGATCATTATCATTAGCTTCCTCTGTTGCCGGTGTAGGCGATACAGGTACAACTTCCGGTACTGCGCTACTCTGATCAACGAGTATAGATTCATCAATCTTATCGAGTTCTACTTTTCTTCCTGTCACTTCTTTAGTGAGAAATTCTTTCTCAAGAAAGGTTCCGTTCTTAGCAACAAAGATTTTGCCTTCGGATCTGTGATAGAAAGTGTACCCTATAGTTTCCTTAGGGTATCCTATGAAGACGCATTTCTCCGCTTTGGGTTCTAGCTTGTCCGGTTGTAACTTCTTTACATAGGCTTCGCAACCCCAAACTTTTAGGAACGACAGCTTAGGTTTCTTATTAAACCATAATTCATACGGTGTGGTTTCTACGGATTTTGATGGTGCTCTATTTAAAGTGAATGCGGCTGTCTCTAATGCATAACTCCAAAATGATAACGGCAAATTAGTAAGAGACATCATAGAACGAACCATATCTAAGAGAGTTCGATTACGACATTCGGACACACCGTTACGTCGAGGTGTTCCCGGCGGTGTCAATTGTGAAAGTATTTCACATTTCTTTAAATGCATGCCAAACTCATAACTTAGATATTCACCTCCACGATCAGATCGTAGAAATTTAATCTTCTTGTTACGTTGATTTTCTACTTCACTTTGAAATTCCTTAAACTTCTCGAAAGTTTCGGATTTATGTTTCATGAAATAGATATACCCATATCTACTCAGATCATCTGTGAAGGTTAGAACATAACGATAACCACCGCGCGATGCTACGCTCATTGGTCCACATACATCGGTATGTATGATTTCCAATAAGTCAGTAGCTCGCTCCATCATACCGGAAAATGGAGTCTTTGTCATTTTTCCCATTAGACATGCTTCGCATCTATCAAGTGACTCAAAGTCAAGTGATTCAAGTAATCCATCAGTATGGAGTTTCTTCATGCGTTTCACTCCAATATGACCAAGACGACAGTGCCACATATAAGTAGAATTATCATTCAATTTAATTCGCTTAGCATCAATGTTATGTATATGCGTATCACTACTATCGAGATCTAACAGAAATAAGCCATTCTTTTGTGGTGCTCGACCATAAAAGATATTATTCATAAAAATAGAACAACCATTATTCTCAGACTTGAATGAATAACCGTCTTGCATTAAACAAGATCCAGATATAATGTTCATGCTTAACGCAGGTACATAATAGCAATTATTTAGGCTTAAAACTAATCCCGAAGGTAGATGTAGAGGAAGTGTGCCGACTGCGATCACATTGACCTTGGATCCGTTTCCAACGCGCATCGTCACTTCATCTTTCAGCAGTTGTCGTTTATTCTTTAGTTCCTGTTTCGAGTTACAAATATGAGCAACCGAACCAGTATCAAATACCCAGGTACTAGAACGAGAACCAGTGAAATGAACATCTATAACATGTATATCAGATATACCTTCTTTCTTCTTCTTGACAAGGCCGCTCTTCAGATCAGCCAGATACTTGGAGCAATTACGCTTCCAGTGTCCCTTCTCCTTGCAGTAATAGCACTCAGCATCAGGCTTAGGGCCGTTCTTAGGTTTCATAGGAGGCGTGGCAGCTTTCTTGCCACCCTTCTTGAATTTTCCCTTAGACTTGCCCTGTTTCTTGAAACTGGTGGTCTTGTTGACCATCAACACTTGGTGCTCTTTCTTGATCTCAATCTCAGCAGCTTTTAGCATGCCAAAGAGTTCAGGTAACTCCTTGTTCATGTTCTGCATATTGTAGTTCATCACAAAGTTCTTGTAACTTGGTGGCAGTGATTGAAGGACACGATTAATCCCCAGTCTATTAGGAATCACTATTCCCAAGTCACTGAGTTTCTTCGCATGCCCGGTCATGGCGAGCATGTGCTCACTAACGGAGCTGCCTTCTTCCATCATACAGCTAAAGAAATGTTTCGATGCTTCATAGCATTCCACGGCCGCATGAGTCTCGAATATAGCTTTCAGCTCATTCATCAACTCATGAGGATCGTGGTGCTCAAAACGTTTTTGAAGATCGGATTCCAGATGAGGCGCACAGGATGGCACACTGAACTTGACAGTACCGAGTTTTCCGAGTCGCGTAAACAGCTTTTACTTCATCGGTTTCAGTTTCTGCAGGAGGGTCACCTAGCGGTGCATCAAGCACAAATTGCAGATTTCCTCCAGAGAGGAAGATCCTCACATGACGGAACCAGTCGGTGAAGTTGCTACCGTTGCTCTTAAGTTTCTCTTTCTCTAGGAACTGATTAAAATTGATTGGGGACACCATCTCTACAACATATATTTGCAATAGTTTAGACTAAGTTTATGACAAATTGAGTTCAAATTTTAATTCAACATAATTAAAAACCTAAGTGAACTCCCACTCAAAACAATATCCCTCGCATTGTCTTAGTGATCACACGAACCAAATCCACCGCACCTAAACCCGATCATCACGAGAAAAGGTGTGATTTCAATGGCGAACACTCAAAGTGTTCATCATATCAACCATATGATTCATGCTCTACCTTTCGGTATCACGTGTTCCGAGACCATGTCTGTACATGCTAGGCTCGTCAAGGCCACCTTAGTATCCGCATGTGCAAAACTGTCTTGCACCCGTTGTATGTACTTATTGAATCTATCACACCCGATCATCACGAGATGCTTCGAAACGACAAGACTTGGTAACGGTGCTACTAAGGATGAACACTTTATTATCTTGAGATTTTAGTGAGGGATCATCTTATAATGCTACCGTCGCGATCTAAGAAAAATAAGATGCATAAAAGGATTAACATCACATGCAGTTCATATGTGATATGATATGGCCCTTTTGTCTTTGCGCCTTTGATCTTCATCTCCAAAGCACGGACATGATCTCCATCATCTTCGGGCATGATCTCCATCATCGTCGGCGTAGCGTCAAGGTCAATGGCGCCGTCTTCATGATTGTCCTCCATGTAGCAACTATTACAACTACTTTGAAATACTACTCAACATGAAATTTAAAGACAACCATAAGGCTCCTGCCGGTTGCCACAATACAATAATGATCATCTCATACATATTCATCATCACATTATGGCCATATCACATCACCAAACCCTGCAAAAACAAGTTAGACGTCTCTAATTTGGTTTGCATATTTTACATGGTTTAGGGTTTTCGAGAGAGATCTAATCTACCTACGAACATGAACCACAACGTTGATACTAATGTTTTCAATAGAAGAGTAAATTGAATCTTCACTATAGTAGGAGAGACAGACACCCGCAAAGCCTCTTATGCAATACAAGTTGCATGTCGAACGAGGAACAAGTCTCATGAACGCGGTCATGTAAAGTTAGTCCGAGCCGCTTCATCCCACTATGCCACAAAGATGCAAAGTACTCAAACTAAAGATAACAAGAGCATCAACGCCCACAAACCATTGTGTTCTACTTGTGCAACCATCTATGCATAGACACGGCTCTGATACCACTGAAGGACAACGTTGCATAGAAAACAAAAATTTTCCTACCGCGAACACGCAATCCAAGCCAAGATGCAATCTAGAAGACGGTAGCAACGAGGGGGTATCGAGTCTCACCCTTGAAGAGATTCCAAAGCCTACAAGAGGAGGCTCTTGTTGCTGCGGTAGACGATCACTTGCCGCTTGCAAAAGCGCGTAGAAGATCTTGATCACGATCGGTTCCGGCGCCACGAACGGGCAGCACCTCCGTACTCGGTCACACGTTCGGTTGTTGATGAAGACGACGTCCACCTCCCGTTCCAGCGGGCAGCAGAAGTAGTGGCTCCTCTTGAATCCGACAGCACGACGGCGTGGTGTCGGTGGTGGTGGAGAAGTCCGGCGGAGCTTCGCTAAGCTACGCGGGAGATATGGAGGAGAGGGGGCGGCTAGGGTTTGGGAGGGGGTGGCCGGCCACTTCAATGGGGCGGCCAGCTTGTGGTCTTGGGGTAGCCGGCCCCCTCCCTTGGCCCCTCATTATATAGGTGGATCCCCAAGTGTTGGTGTCCAAGTCTTCGAATAAGACCCGAACCAAAAACCTTCCATAAGAGAGGGAAACCTAGCCAAGCTAGGACTCCCACCAAAGGTGGGAGTTCCACCTCCCATATGGGGGGGTGGCCGGCCCCCTAAGGGGGAGTCCACTTGGGACTCCTCCCCCACTAGGGTTGGCCGGCCATGGAGGTGGAGTCCCATGTGGACTCCACCTTCCTTGGTGGTTTCTTCCGGACTTTTCTAGAACCTTCCATAGAACCTTCCGCGACATTTTAATTCACATAAAATGACATCCTATATATGAATCTTATTCTCCGGACCATTCCGGAACTCCTCGTGATGTCCGGGATCTTATCCGGGACTCCGAACAAATATTCGAACTCCATTCCATATTCAAGTACTACCATTTCAACATCCAACTTTAAGTGTGTCACCCTACGGTTCGTGAACTACGCGGACATGGTTGAGAACTCACTCCGACCAATAACCAATAGCGGGATCTGGAGATCTATAATGGCTCCCACATATTCAACGATGACTTTAGTGATCGAATGAACCATTCACATACAATACCAATTCCCTTTGTCTCGCGATATTTTACTTGTCCGAGGTTTGATCTTCGGTATCACTCTATACCTTGTTCAACCTCGTCTCCTGACAAGTACTCTTTACTAAATCTTTGTGGTATGTGGTCTCTTATGAACTCATTCATATGCTTGCAAGACATTAGACGACATTCCACCGAGAGGGCCCAGAGTATATCTATCCGTCATTGGGATGGACAAATCCCACTGTTGATCCATATGCCTCAACTCATACTTTCCGGATACTTAATCCCACCTTTATAGCCACCCATTTACGCAGTGGTGTTTGGTGTAATCAAAGTACCTTTCCGGTATAAGTGATTTACATGATCTCATGGTCATAAGGACTAGGTAACTATGTATCGAAAGCTTATAGCAAATAACTTAATGACGAGATCTTATGCTACGCTTAATTGGGTGTGTCCATTATATCATTCATACAATGACATAACCTTGTTATTAATAACATCCAATGTTCATGATTATGAAAGTAATCATCCATTAATCAACAAGCTAGTTTAAGAGGCATACTAGGGACTTCTTGTTTGTCTAAATATCACACATGTACTAATGTTTCGGTTAATACAATTATAGCATGATATATAAACATTTATCATAAACATAAAGATATAAATAATAACCACTTTATTATTGCCTCTAGGGCATATCTCCTTCAATTTATACCACCTGTATTTCACTATCTCTTCGCCGAACTAGTACACCTATTAGGTGTGTTGGGGACACAAGAGACTTCTTGCTTTGTGGTTGCAGGGTTGCATGAGAGGGATATCTTTGACCTCTTCCTCCCTGAGTTCGATAAACCTTGGGTGACCCACTTAAGGGAAAACTTGCTGCTGTTCTACAAACCTCTGCTCTTGGAGGCCCAACACTGTCTACAGGAAAAGGAGGGGGCGTAGACATCAAGCTATTTTCTGGCGCCGTTGCCGGGGAGGAAAGGTAAAAGGTACTCACACTCCGGATCTCGGCTACTAAGCTATTTTCGCCGTTGTAAGTACTCGAAGCTATTTCCTTTAGATCCTGCAATTGCAACTTTTTGTTTCTTGTTTTACACTAGTAAGGCTTAATGGAAGACAACAACAAAATGAGAGATCTTTATGAACTTTATCTTGAATTAGGACATGATGTGTTTGAAGAGAGAATTAAAAAACCCATGGAACTTTATATGCATGCTAATGGGAATGTTATTACTATGAATGCTTTGAACACTATTGTTGCTAATGCTATGGAAAATTCTAAGCTTGGGGAAGCTGGTTTTGATGAGCATGATCTTTTTAGTCCCCCAAGAATTGAGGAGAAAATTTACTTTGATGATACTTTGCCTCCCATTTATGATGATTATAATCATAGTAGTCTTTTGTTACCACCTGTTATGGAGGATAAATTTGATTATGATTACAATATGCCTCCTATATTTGATGATGAGAATAATAATGATAGCTACTTTGTTGAATTTGCTCCCACTACAACTAATAAAATTGATTATGCTTATGTGGAGAGTAATAATTTTATGCATGAGACTCATGATAAGAATGCTTTATGTGATAGTTATATTGTTGCGTTTGCTCATGACACTACTGAAAGTTATTATGAGAGAGGAAAATATGGTTGCAAAAATTTTCATGTTACTAAAACACCTCTCTATGTGCTGAAATTTCTGAAGCTACACTTGTTTTATCTTCCTATGCTTGTCACTTTGCTCTTAATGAACTTGTTTATTTACAAGATTCCTATGCATAGGAAGCATGTTAGACTTAAATGTGTTTTCAATTTGCCTCTTGATGCTCTCTTTTGCTTCAAATACTATTTCTTGCGAGTGCATCATCAAAATTGCTGAGCCCATCTTAATGGCTATAAAGAAAGAACTTCTTGGGAGATAACCCATGTGTTTATTTTGCTACAGTAATTTTATTTTGTATTTGAGTCTTGGAAGTTGTTACTACTGTAGCAACCTCTCCTTATCTTATTTTATTGCATTGTTGTGCCAAGTAAAGTCTTTGATAGAAAGGTTGATACTAGATTTGGATTACTACGCAGTAACAGATTTCTTTGCTGTCACGAATTCCGACCTGCCTCGCTGTAGGTAGCTCAGAAAATTATGCCAATTTACGTGCGTGATCCACATATATGTACGCAACTTTCATTCAATTTGGGCATTTTCATTTGAGCAAGTCTGGTGCCATTTTAAAATTCATCTTTACGGACTGTTCTGTTTTGACAGATTCTGCCTTTTATTTCGTATTGCTTCTTTCGCTGTGTTGGGTGGATTTCTTTGTTCCATTACCTTCCAGTAGCTTTGGGCAATGTCCAGAAGTGTTAAGAATGATTGTGTCACCTCTGAACATGTGAATTTTTATTATGCACTAACCCTCTAATGAGTTTGTTTTGAGTTTGGTGTGGAGGAAGTTTTCAAGGGTCAAGAGAGGAGGATGATATACTACGATCAAGGAGAGTGAAAGCTCTAAGCTTGGGGATGCCCCGGTGGTTCACCCCTGCATATTTCAAGAAGACTCAAGCGTCTAAGCTTGGGGATGCCCAAGGCATCCCCTTCTTCATCGACAACTTATCAGGTTCCTCCCCTGAAACTATATTTTTATTCCATCACATCTTATGTGCTTTGCTTGGAGCGTCGGTTTGTTTTTGTTTTTTGTTTTGTTTGAATAAATGGATCCTAGCATTCACTGTATGGGAGAGAGACACGCTCCGCTGGTTCATATGAACACATGTGTTCTTAGCTCATAATATTCATGGCGAAGTTTCCTCTTCGTTAAATTGTTATATGGTTGGAATTGGAAAATGCTACATGTAGTGATTGCTATAATGTCTTGGGTAATGTGATACTTGGCAATTGTTGTGCTCATGTTTAAGCTCTTGCATCATATACTTTGCACCTATTAGTGAAGAATACATAGAGCATGCTAAAATTTGGTTTGCATAATTGGTCTCTCTAAGGTCTAGATAATTTCTAGTAAGGTGTTTGAACAACAAGGAAGACGATGTATAGTCTTATAATGCTTGTAATATGTCTTTTATGTGAGTTTTGCTGTACTAGTTCATACTTGTGCTTGTTTCAAACAACCTTGCTAGCCTAAACCTTGTATCGAGAGGGAATACTTCTCATGCATCCAAATCCTTGAGCCAAACAACACTATGCCATTTGTGTCCACCATACCTACCTACTACATGGTATTTCCTGCCATTCCAAAGTAAATTGCTTGAGTGCTACCTTTAAACAATTCAAAATTTATCACCTCTGATTTGTGTCAATGTTTTATAGCTCATGAGGAACTATGTGGTGTTTATCTTTCAATCTTGTTGGGCAACTTTCACCAATGGACTAGTGGCTTCATCCGCTTATCCGATAATTTTGCAAAAAGAGCTGGCAATGGGATTCCCAGTCCCAAATTAATTAACAAAAATAGACACTCCTCCATGGTATGTGATTGTTGGACGGCACCCGAAGGATTCGGTTAGCCATGGCTTGTGTAAGCAAAGGTTGGGAGGAGTGTCATCATAATAAAACTAAAATAAAAAGGCACTCCTTCATGGTATGAGATTGTTGGCAGGCACCCGAGGATTCGGTTAGCCATGGTTTGTGAAAGAAAGGTTGGAAGGAGTGCCACCCAAAAATAAAATAAAATGGGAGCCGCTCTTTGAAGGTTTGTCTGGCAAGGGGGTTAGAGTACCCGCTACCATTCGTTGACAACAACATACACCTCTCAAAACTTTATTTTTATGCTCTCTTTATGTTTTCAAAATCAAAGCTCTAGCACAAATATAGCAATCGATGCTTTCCTCTTTGAAGGACCATTCTTTTACTTTTATTGTTGAGTCAGTTCACCTATTTCTCTCCACCTCAAGAAGCAAACACTTGTGTGAACTTTGCATTGATTCTTACATATTTGCATATTGCATTTGTTATATTGCTTTGCATTGACAATTATCCATGAGATATACATGTTATAAGTTGAAAGCAACCGCTGAAACTTCATCTTCCATTGTGTTGCTTCAATGCCTCTACTTTGAATTATTGCTTTATGAGTTAACTCTTATGCAAGACTTATTGATGCTTGTCTTGAAAGTACTATTCATGAAAAGTCTTTGCTATATGATTCACTTGTTTACTCATGTCATTTACATTATTTTGATCGCTGCATTCACTACATATGTTTACAATATGATCAAGTTTATGATGGCATGTCACTTCAGAAATTATCTTTGTTATCGTTTTACCTGCTCGGGACGAGCAGAACTAAGCTTGGGGATGCTGATACGTCTCCGACGTATCGATAATTTCTTATGTTCCATGCCACATTATTGATGATATCTACATGTTTTATGCACACTTTATGTCATATTTATGCGTTTTTCGGAACTAACCTATTGACGAGATGCCACAGTGCCAGTTCCTGTTTTCTGCTGTTTTTGGTTTCAGAAATCCTAGTAACGAAATATTCTCGGAATCGGACGAAATCAACGCCCAGGTTCCTATTTTGCCCGGAAGCATCCAGAACACACGAGAACCGCCAGAGAGGGGCATAGGGCCACCAGACCCTAGGCCGGCGGGGCCAGAGGGGGGCCGCACCCCCCTATAGTGTGGGCCCCCCAGAAGTCCACCGACCTTGCCCTTCCGCCTATTTAAAGCCTCCGTCGCGAAAACCCTATTACGTTCGATGAAACCCACAGAAACCTTCCAGAGCCACCGCCATCGCGAAGCCAAGATCTGGGGGACAGGAGTCTCTGTTCCGGCACGCCGCCGGGACGGGGAAGTGCCACCGGAAGGCTCCTCCATCGACACCGCTGCCATCTCCACCGCCATCTTCATCACCGCTGCTGCTCCCATGAGGAGGGAGTAGTTCTCCATCGAGGCTCGGGGCTGTACCGGTAGCTATGTGGTTCATCTCTCTCATATGTGCTTCAATACAATAATCTCATGAGCTGCCTTACATGATTGAGATTCATATGATGATGCTTGTAATCTAGATGTCATTATGCTAGTCGAGTGAATTTTACTCATGTGATCTCCGGAGACTCCTTGTCACACGTGTGTAAAGGTGACAGTGTGTGCACCGTGTGGGTCTCTTAGGCTATATTTCACAGAATACTTATTCACTGTTGTGAATGGCATAGTGAAGTGCTTATTTATATCTCTTTATGATTGCAATGTATTTTGTATCACAATTTATCTATGTGCTACTCTAGCAATGTTATTAAAGTAGTTTTATTCCTCCTGCACGGTGTAATGGTGACAGTGTGTGCATCCGTGTTAGTACTTGGCGTATGCTATGATTATGATCTCTTGTAGATTATGAAGTTAACTATTGCTATGATGGTATTGATGTGATCTATTCCTCCTACATAGTGTGAAGGTGACAGTGTGCATAATATGTTAGTACTTGGTTTAGTCGAATTGATCTTTCATGCACTCTAAGGTTATTTAAATATGAACATTGAATTGTGGAGCTTGTTAACTCCGGCATTGAGGGTTCGTGTAATCCTACGCAATATGTTCATCATCCAACAAGAGTGTAGAGTATGCATTTATCTATTCTGTTATGTGATCAATGTTGAGAGTGTCCACTAGTGAAAGTCTAATCCCTAGGCCTTGTTCCTAAATACTGCTATCGCTGCTTGTTTACTGTTTTACTGCGTTACTACTGCTGCAATACTACCACCATCAACTACACGCCAGCAAGCTATTTTCTGGCACCGTTGCTACTGCTTATTTATACCACCTGTATTTCACTATCTCTTCGCCGAACTAGTACACCTATTAGGTGTGTTGGGGACACAAGAGACTTCTTGCTTTGTGGTTGCAGGGTTGCATGAGAGGGATATCTTTGACCTCTTCCTCCCTGAGTTCGATAAACCTTGGGTGATCCACTTAAGGGAAAACTTGCTGCTGTTCTACAAACCTCTGCTCTTGGAGGCCCAACACTGTCTACAGGAAAAGGAGGGGGCGTAGACATCACGGTGCTCTCTGCGTCGTTCTTCCTCCTTGGAGGCAACGTCCTGGAGCTTTGCACGTGTCGATAGCTATGCCTCTAGTCTTCTCGCTGACCCTTGGCTCGTATCCTTCTGGGGCTAGGTTGTTGTCATGGTGGCCCATACTATGCTACCTGGACGTCCTAGGATGGCCTTGGCTTGCGTTGCTCTTCGACCACGGGGGTGGCAGACCGGTGACATCGCCCCAGACTCAGTATGCGACGCCCTTCGTCTGTGCTTGGTCTCAGCGGCACAATGCCCTTCGGCTTCGCCGATGGCACACCGAGCGTCGTCGCACGGTCTCGGCTATCTGACGCCCTTCGACAGTGCCGGTGACGCTTCTTGGTGTGCTCATGTTTGGTCTCCACGTATTTAGCTACCTGTTTCGTTGGGCCGCTTGCCTCCGGCGTTGAGGTTCTCACCGGAGATCCTCCTTGGCGGCCAGCTTGAGGTCCTCGAGGTGGCTTGCTGGTTATGACTCTGCTCCGGTTCGTGCTTGTGGCGTGACTTGACCCTGCATCGCCCTTCGACCACGGGGTCGGCACACCGGTGATGTCTCGCCTTTCCGACGCCCTTCGACTGTGCTTGGGTCTCGGTTCTGCAGGTCCTTCGTTGCCGCCCGTCGCGCACTCTGCTAGGTCATGGTGCTTGTCACATGAGGTACTAGCCTTGGCTTGTGATGCTAACCTCCCTCGCTGGCTTCTAGTTTGCCATTGTTTTTTTTATTTGTCTTCTGCTACTCCTTTGTAACTTGCTGGAATTTCTGTAATCTGGTTATAAGAACTTGGGCGTACCAGGCTACTTTCGTGGAATGCAACAAGCGTTGGGGCCTGAAAAAAAGAACTACTAGAAAAAGAGATGCGGGACGGGACGAGGTATGTGCAAGAGATGCTCTAAATGAAGGGAGAGCTTCACGCCCCAATTCCATGGCTCGCTCGCGCGCGCTTGAATCGTGCTACCCCGCACGTGCGTGCTAAGGCCGCTGGCCCCCAACATGATGGACTACACGCTGTCCATGCTGGCTGGAGATCACCTTGTCTTGTGCCGTGCGTATTGAATTGATGCACTAGCCAAGTTTTCCAAAAGTCCGAACTGTTGGAAAGAGCTAAGCTATATATTTTAACACTCCCCCTCACGTCTAGGCTGGACAAACGGGAAGACATTAGACGTGGGATAAATGGGAGGCTGCAACTATTTTTAGATTAAATAGTACGTAAGCCGGGGTTTGAACTTGAGACCTCCTGGCTCTGATACCATATTGAATTGATGCACTAGCCAAGTTTTCCAAAAGTGAAGATGACGGTGACCGCGTCAATCACGGCGAGCGAGCGAGCGTCATGAGCACGGCGCGCGGGGACTAGCTAGGAGTGGCGCCACCGCGATTTGCAGGCGGCCTCAGTTCGGGCCGCATGTGCATGGTGCCGGACACCACCACTCCGGTGACCATCTGCAGCCTCAGTTCATGTCTTCACGATGGCGCCGGCACCGACAGGCGCATGCAGCGACTTGCTTGCGGCACGGCGCACCCGTGGAGGTGTGTCCACAAGGAAAGGAAAGGAAGAAGAGCCAGAGCGCGACGCCCACCTGGCTCCGCGATGCTCTCAACAACGGCCTCCGCTCCGCATGGCGGTGTACGTCTGACATGGCCACGTACAGGGTTCGCGCTGTGGCGCCTCGATCTGCCGCGTCAGCGCGCGCGTTCCAGCAGAAGCCTCTGATGCTTCTTCAGGTGGGGTTCCAGCAGAAGCCGGCGAGTTGCTCAATGGCTGGCTCCAGGGGCCGGCAGCGCACGTCGTGACGGTGGACTTGAAGCTAGCAAGAGACGGGCTCAATTGGCCCTTCCTTGTGATCAGTGCTAACGACGTTCTAGCATCTTCTGCTTTCACTTTGTTTAGGCTGAATCTTCTCTCGATGGATTAAAACACATGGTAACTGGAAGCCATGCCTGTTGCGCCGCCACCCCGGTGAACTAGAATGTTCACGTACGGACTCCGCGATGAGCACGAGTTGTGCGCGAAGGAGAGAGAGATAGAGCGAAGCTAGCCCACGGACTCCGCGATGCCGGCAAGTTGGACGCGAGCAGAGCGTGCACCGCCGAAGAAGATATAGCAGTGACAATTAACGGACGGTCCACATTGAAGCGGACAAGGTTGGTTCTCGCCACGATCAATATCCACCGTCCCTTAACTGAATCTCTCGATCGGGCTTCTCCATCGCAGCCAGCCATGTCCCTCAGTGTCCTCTGCCCGCACGTGGAGGACGGCTTCGTCATCTGCCATCTTAGGCCAAGAGCAGGCTTGCTGGACGCTGACCGAGGCAGGAGTCTCCTCATCCTCACCGCGCGACGCTTTCAGGCGGGGAGAAGGGCGGCGCGCGACCACCTCCCATGCATGGCGCGCCTCGCCGGCGGATGAGCATGTGCGTGCCGAGCGCCGCGGTGAGCGAAACCTGGGGCCAGAAGGAGAGCCTCCTCAGCACGGCTGCGTGCCTCACCCTCGTTCGCCATGGGACAGGGAGTGATCCTCCTCGCTGCGACCACCATCTTCCGAATGGAGCGGCGGTGACTGCGCGCCTCGTCGCCAAGGTGGCGTGGGCGTTCGTGATCACCACATCCAGAACCCCTCTGTCTGTCTCCTTTTCAAGTCCGTGGGGAAGATGACCCGCCGTGGTGCAGCTAGGTTCGTCAGTCACTGGTATGCCCGGGACGCCAGGCTCTGGGTGCCCGTGCGTGGCCTGCAGCGCGCGCCAGGACACCTGACTGCTGCCAAAGTTCGTCTGCAAGCTGGCTGCTGCGACAAAGATGACACTCCGTGCGTCGCTGGCCTCTCGGCGCCGCCAAGGGTTTGATAATTAACTTGGCTTCCCATGAAAAGTCAGAGCCTTCTGTTGGAGCACACAACACCAGGACGCGCGGGCGCGCTCCTCCAACGCCATGCCTGCCTGCAGCCTGCCTCCTCCCATCGCCAGGGTCATATGCATATGAATCTTCAGCCGTCGTCTATGCTTGTTAGTACAAGTCTGTCTCTCACACACAGCATCCTCCTACATGCAAGCACTTCCTAATAGCATGCCAAGCAGCAGTTGACAAACAGCCCCATCTTGTCTTTCCTTTTTAAATACTAGCAAAAGTGCCCATGCGTTGCACCGGGAGAAAAAAAACTCAAACGATCTAGTGACTCTTCCGTAGTGACATGTCCGCGCGCTGCGACATGACAAATCGCTCTTAACGAAGACAACTACCTTCAAGAATGACATGTTTTTTTGGTGTATGGTGCTCGTTCTAAACGCCGGTACCATTGGTAATTTGGTATGTCCAAGCCAATAAAGTCTTGCTTCGTACATGTCTATTGTATATGTATATATCATCGTGAAGAAATCAAGTTGGACATCCACGTAGCGCAACGTGCATAGCAGAATATTTCTTTGCAGGCCCAAATTTTGGCTTGGTAAGGTCTCGCGTAGAGTAGAGACGCGGCTTGTTTGCTCTCTTTGCACATCTCTCTTTCCTGCTTAAAGAAAACACAAACAATCTATATTCCCTTCTCCTTAGCACTCACATTACAACAAAATCTCCCTTTTCCTTAGCACTCACGGTACAACAAAATTGTAGCACTCCTGACATTGGCTTAGATGCATCACAAAAACATACCACATACACTGAGTTTGTGTTTGCAGCCGAACATGTGTCACACAGGCCGACAGGTCATCAGGAATGGTAAAAGTTCTAGTGGCTGGAGACGTCACCTGATTCAATCAGCGTGTCAATGAAGATTTATCTGAGGCGAAAACACATCAAAGAAGATTAATCGCATGCAGGAGAGGACCCCAGCTAGGCCGGCCTAATCCAGCCCAAGGCCCAAAAGTCGACAACCCTAGACGCTAGGGAACGAAACGCGTCTGTGCTAGCGATTCCCTATCCCAGGCGCCGCCACTCCCATCACTCATGAGAGTCTCTCCCTCTCAATATTCCTCTGCGGTGAGCTGCCGCGACCGTGGTCAGGCTCCGGCCACACCGCCACAATCAGCTGCTCTCCTACTGCGGGCCACTGACTCTGCAGCGCTTGCACGCCGCCAAGGTCTCCACCACCGCATCTGGCCGCCGGCGTTCGCTCCACATCTCGGGATGGCAACATCGATGGCGCATCTCGTCTCTGTCCTGGCTGTTGTGCTCCTTTCAATCGCTCCCGCTCTCTCCCATTATCACATTGGCGAAGTTAATTCCTTTCTCATCATTAGATCTCTTAGGCCGAATAGTGCTGCTACTTTCTGTTCTTCTGGGGAGGCTTGCTGATATCCAGAAACCTGGCGTATATAAACTCGTGTGAATTTGTATAGGAAAGCGAGGTGGTGCTAATATTGCACGGGTGGAAGGGGAGGGGATCATGACCGCGAGCACCGTATCTCACCAGGCCCAATGTCGACTATGCGGATCTGGGGAGCATCGTGCCTCACCAGGCCCAATGGCTGCGGATCTGGGAGGTTCCGGGTGCGGTCTGGATGGAAACGTTATAACTGAACTGGTACCATGATGGCAAGTGCAGTATTATGTGATTTGGTGGGAGGGCAAAACGGTCCAAAAAAAAGCGTTGACGAAAATTTTAGCAGAAACCTTAGCTCCTTTATTATTAGGTATAGATTTCCAACCAACATAATGCAGATTTACCACCTACATACGAGTCATCAAACAATAAACCGGCAGCAACCACAGGATCAGAACCGCTGGCCAGCCATCACCCACAACGGCTCATCCAATCAATCATTCGATCGGGAACAACATCAGCATACCTCGCACCAAAACATCACATCAGTCTACTATTCACCTACAATCGTCTTGCCTTACTACTACTACCACCAGCCCGGCCTGATTATAGCCCGTCCGTCATTGCCAGAAGCAACATCTCAGATTCGCATCAATCCTGGTTCGACATCGGGCGATGCCATTCTCCTGCTTCATGCTCTTCCTTCAGCACACGGAGCTCTTCCTCCAGGCCCCGGAGCTCCTCCCTCGCTTCACGCAATTGCTTGTACTTCTTGGACCAGTGGGACACCATGCAACCGAGCGAGACGAAGCCGGCCATCTCCAGCACGCTGTTGACCCTCCTCGAAAACCGGAGATGGCGCCTGCAGGTTGGTGGGTCAGACCAGGCTACATCATCAGCTACAAGCAAGAATGAAAAGGAAGAAGCAGAAGAACAAATGGACAAGTTGCATGTCATCGTACCACTCCCAGTCCCACGGCCTTGGGTTGGCTTGCACGGAGAGGTGCTGGAGTAGGCGCAGGTTCTGGAAGTTGCTAGTCCCAAAACTCTGCTCCGCCTTGGCGATCACGTCGTACAGCTCCTCTTTCTTCTGTTGGATCTCGCGCCCAACCGCCTCACGAGCAAGCTGGATACACATATAGATAATGACCATTATATTAAAAAAAAAAACCGAGTGCTGATAAGAATAATACTGTCAACTTAGGTTTCAGTACAGAATCCAACATTAACTACCTAAACAAGGATATCAACCACGGACTAGTGTTATGAGTTGCAATAGATAGAAGAAAAGGTAAATACACGACAAGGAAACACAGTAGAAGTAGTAACTGCATAGCAATGAGGAAATTGCTCACACTTTCAGACCACACAAGGAGGCAAGCGCGCTAATAGTGACATTCAAAAGAACTACCACATTCTTTCATGCAGTCATCAGATTATTTTGACACTGCTATCAGGTTTGTTGAAAGCAACTATCAAATTCTTGAATAAAACTATCGGTTTGGATTCTTAAAAGTAGCTTCCACATTCTATCAAGCAGCTAGCAGGTTATTTTGATACAACTGCCAGATTTTCCGAAAGCTCTCTGATATAAGTGTCGGCAATGTTTCTTGAAAGTAGCTACTACATTCTTTATTGTAATTACCAGATTGTTTTGATACGATTAACAGATTTATCGTAAGCAACTACCGGGTTCTGTTAGAAGTAGCAAATGCAGAGAAGATAAAACAGTAGAAGTAGCAAGTGCACGCATACCAATGAGGAAATTTTCTCACAATTTCAGACAGCAAATTGCAACCACCGAGGTTAACACAAGGAGGCAAGCGCGCTAATTGTGACATTGCTAAATTCGACCACACACAAGGGGGCGAGCCACGTTTCTTGTAACCAAATACTGATATGAATGAAACCAACTGTGGCAATTCAAAAAAAAAAAGGCGCGGATGGCAGTACAAAACTGGACCAGACAAGGCAGCGGGCTGATAAATACCCGGCATCAGAATCTCACAGTAAAATCAACGCCAAAAGGGGGGATCCACGCATCCAGCAGGCGGGGGGAGGAGGAAGGGGGAGGAAGGGGGTTTTACCTTCTCCTCCTCGCCGACGCTGGAGGAGCGGGGCCGCGTCTGGACGAACCTCGACGCCGCCGACCGCGCCGTGGCGCTGGACGTCGCCTTCCTCGCCGCCGCCATCGCCATCGCCATCGCCGCCGGAACCCTAGCTCACTCCCGCTCCTCTTCCCCCCTCCTCTGGTTCTCTCTCGTCGTCTGTAGAAGAAATGAGAAAATGGGGAAAAGTTTCATCTTTCTACTCTGGGCGACACGTGAGTGAGGCTCGGTACTGATTTGGGCTGTGGGCTGTGGGCTGTGGGCCGGTACCGAGAGGAGACATGGCCCAGGTCGTTGTGGCTGAAGGACACCCACTAACCTTTTGCTACGAAACATGCCAACCCATCATTTTACTCATCTTTTTTTTTCTTTTTTTCGTTTTATGATCGTGCGATTTGAAGAAACTATAAATGAACATATTATCTCTATTAAACTTCAACCATATGATTCTTGCTTTGTTTTTTGAGAAAATGGGAGCTAAGGTTCCAGGGAGATAAAACGTCACTCTCGCCGACTTCACTCTATTTTATAATCTTAATTGCAAACAAACTTTTGAACCTATGAATATTTCTAAGACTCGTGAACATTTTTGAAACGTTGTAATTTATTGAATTGTAAGAAAATCTTTGAATATCACGAATAGTTTTGAAACCTCGCAAACAATTATTTGAACCGTATGAACATTTTAAGTGTCTGGAACATCTTTTAAATGAATATCGAAAAACAAAATTAGAAAATAAAAAAAGGAAAATATTGTTTAATCATACCAGCGTGTTGTTTAATCATAGTGTATTGCTTGTTACTCTCAGAAAATGCACTTATCATGTTGTGTGAAGAAAACATGTTCGCTAGTATTGAATGCATCCATCAAAAGAAATGCTCTCCTGTGAAAAAAACGAGAATGTTTGGTTCTGTTCTGCCAGCGCAACACAACGATAAACTTCGGACAGATCGGTAAACAGTAAACTCTGGTAGCGGGAACACGCCAACAAGGGCCAAATCCATATACTACCTCCGTTAGGGATTATAATGCTCCCGCATATCTCTAGGTCGTAAATTTAACTAACATAATATGAATTATACTATAAAAAATTAGGTCATTATGAAGTAGAATATTTAAGTTTTCTAATAATATATGTTTTGTAATACGTGTCGTTTATTAGATTAGTTAAATTTACGATCCAGAGATGCGTGGAGGATTTATAATGGATAGTGCTAGAAATTCTTCAGAGGCTCAGAGTTTTCCAGCCCTGCTTGCATGCGTGACACGTGTCCATTTTCACGTAAAATCCAGATTTTGCTTCGTCGCAGCAAAAAATCTCCCGCTTTTGCTTCACTGAAGTAAAAAAGCTTTGACTAAAAATAGAAGGAGAGTTGCCAGAAAATTGTTTAGACTATGCTTCATCCAAAAAAAACTCCCGCTTTTGCTTCATTGGAGCAAAAAAAGGTCCGCCTAGAAGTGAAAAAGAAAACTCATCGGAGCTAGACCTTCGAAAGTAGCGGAACCACATAACATTTGTATCAAAAAAGATATACAATTGAAGCATTGTGAAACTCCTCGCCCGCGCACCACCGACAGCATTCCAACTATGGTTGGTACCACCGTCATTTTTTTGCAGCTCTGCCACTAACTAGTGTTAACACCATCACTGCTAACCAAAGCGGCACTGTATCCACCCAGTAGTAGCGTCGTCGCCGGCCTATGGCAGCACCGCCGCCGGTCGCACTACCTTGCAGCACCACCGTTGCCACCGGGCGCGCCGCCTTGAAGCCTAGTAGCACCGTCGCCGCCTATCGCAGCATTCGCCTTGCAGCAGCGCTGCCGCCGGTCGCGTCACCTTGCAACACCGCCATTGCAGGTCGCGCAGCCTTGTAGCACCGCCGCCGCCTGTCGCAGCACCCGCCTTGCCGCAGCGCTGCCGCCAGTCGCGCCACCTTGCAACACTGCTATTGTAGGTCGCGCAGCCTGATGTCTACGCCCCCCTCCTTTTCCTGTAGACAGTGTTGGGCCTCCAAGAGCAGAGGTTTGTAGAACAGCAGCAAGTTTTCCCTTAAGTGGATCACCCAAGGTTTATCGAACTCAGGGAGGAAGAGGTCAAAGATATCCCTCTCATGCAACCCTGCAACCACAAAACAAGAAGTCTCTTGTGTCCCCAACACACCTAATAGGTGTACTAGTTCGGCGAAGAGATAGTGAAATACAGGTGGTATGAATAAGTATGAGCAGTAGCAACGGTGCCAGAAAATAGCTTGCTGGCGTGTAGTTGATGGTGGTAGTATTGCAGCAGTAGTAACGCAGTAAAACAGTAAACAAGCAGCGATAGCAGTATTTAGGAACAAGGCCTAGGGATTAGACTTTCACTAGTGGACACTCTCAACATTGATCACATAACAGAATAGATAAATGCATACTCTACACTCTTGTTGGATGATGAACACATTGCGTAGGATTACACGAACACTCAATGCCGGAGTTAACAAGCTCCACAATTCAATGTTCATATTTAAATAACCTTAGAGTGCATGAAAGATCAATTCGACTATACCAAGTACTAACATAGCATGCACACTGTCACCTTCATGCTTATGTAGGAGGAATAGTACACATCAATACTATCATAGCAATAGTTAACTTCATAATCTACAAGAGATCATAATCATAGCATAAACCAAGTACTAACACGGATGCACACACTGTCACCATTACATCGTGCAGGAGGAATAAAACTACTTTAATAACATTGCTAGAGTAGCACATAGATAAATTGTGATACAAAACACATTGCAATCATAAAGAGATATAAATAAGCACTTCACTATACCATTCAACAGTGAATAAGTATTCTGTGAAATATAGCCTAAGAGACCCACACGGTGCACACACTGTCACCTTTACACACGTGGGACAAGGAGTCTCCGGAGATCACATAAGTAAAATTCACTTGACTAGCATAACGACATCTAGATTACAAGCATCATCATATGAATCTCAATCATGTAAGGCAACTCATGAGATTATTGTATTGAAATACATAGGAGAGAGATGAACCACATAGCTACCGGTACAGCCCCGAGCCTCGATGGAGAACTACTCCCTCCTCATGGGAGCAGCAGCGGTGATGAAGATGGCGGTGGAGATGGCAGCGGTGTCGATGGAGAAGCCTTCCGGGGGCACTTCCCCGTTCCGGCGGCGTGCCGGAACAGAGACTCCTGTCCCCCAGATCTTGGCTTCGCGATGGCGGCGGCTCTGGAAGGTTTCTGTGGGTTTTGTCGAACGTCATAGGGTTTTCGCGACGGAGGCTTTAAGTAGGCGGAAGGGCAGCCTCGGAGGGGGCCTGGGGGGCCCACACTATAGGGCGGTGCGGCCCCCCCTCTGGCCGCGCCAGGGTGTGGTGTGGGGCCCCCAGGGCTTCCCTCTGGCGGCTCTCGGGTGTTCTGGATGCTTCCGGGAAAAATAGGAACCTGGGCGTTGATTTCGTCCAATTCCGAGAATATTTCTTTACTAGGATTTCTGAAACCAAAAACAGCAGAAAACAGGAACTGGCACTTCGGCATCTTGTTAATAGGTTAGTTCCAGAAAATGCACGAATATGACATAAAGTGTGCATAAAACATGTAGATAACATCAATAATGTGGCATGGAACATAAGAAATTATCGATACGTCGGAGACGTATCACAGCCTTGTAACATCACCTCCGCCTGTCGCGGCATCCGCCTTGCAGCACCACCGCTGTTGGTTGCAGCATCCACCTTGATGCACCGCCATCGTCGATCGCGCCGGTTTGGAGCACCACCAGTCGCAGCATCCAACGATGTGAGTAGCAGCATCCACTGATGTGAGTAGCAGCATCCACAGTCGGAGGTCAAAGCTCCAGCCATGGTTGTAGCACGGTCGACCAACTAATGTAGCAATGGTGGCCGACGTTCGCAGCTCGCGAACCTGCCGCTTGTAGCAGTCAGCCAACGACGGTGTGCCAAGCAGCATAGCAATTCGCAGATTGACCGTCACAACTCTGCCTAACTCCATTGGAAGCACCTCCCGACGTCGTTGGAAGCACCGTCATTGCCGGTGACTAGCACCGTAGGCGCTGGCTAGTAGCACCCTCTGTTTCGCGTGGCAGCTGCTCTTTGCTCGCGGCACCCGTGGCCTCCATCTTCGGCGATAGCGGGCCACCGATGGGGCTGGGTTACGTCCTCCCTCCACGGCCTGCATCTCTGGCGACGGAAAGCGTCGGGGCAACTAGGGCTTCGCGCTCCACCGCGGCCTCCATATCCACCCGGGGCTCCGCCGCAGTCTCCATCTCCGCCCTACACCAGAACTGTCGTCGCAGCCACTGAATACCACCACCTCGCTCGGAGCCCCCAAAAACACCAGCCCCGCCTCCTCCAGCGAGCCGCCCAGGACGCGTCCTCACCGGTCGTCTGGTGTTGCGGCTCCTCCTCCTCCTCTCGCCGTCCTAAGAACCAGTGGTGGGGCATTTGATTTGGGAGCAGTCATGGCAGCGACCGCGTGGGAATACGGATAAAACGATGTGAGCAGTCATGGCGGCTCGCCAGTGGAGGGGCAAGCCGAGACGTGGGGGAATCGGTAGAGGAGCCGGCGGCGATGCGGTTGCTTGGGCACCGTGGTCAGGATGCAATTGACGTCGCGTAACCCGGAGGCTGGCAACGCGCGATCGATCCTCCGACGTTAAATATAGTTCTATTTCACTAGGGAATCTCCAATGGGGCGACGTATTTTATTGTCCGCGAGCGTCCGTTTGCGTCGCCCCGCGGACGTTAAAATGACCGATTTTTTCCGCGCGTCCATTTGCGTCTGGGGGTGGCTCTAACGGGGCGACGCATTTTTTTTGTACTTGTTCTTTCCCTCTTCTCCATTTAAATATAGTTCCAATCATTACATATTGAAACATGGTTTTACACAAACTAATACTTGGGAACATGGTTTACACAAACTAATACATAGTTTGAACCATGGTTGACACTAAATAAAAACATTGTAAAATAAGAAAACCAGTTGTGTTAATTCCGTATGTTCGCTGCCAAGAAAGAACACTCTCAGGCACTCCCAGTCACCCAATCTGGAAAATCCAGCTGGTGATGGTATCCCTGTTGGTTCGTTTGAGGAAGAACAACCAGCAACCTTCACTACTGGGTTCAGCTGGCTCGTAGCCATATTCGATGCAAAGAAAGAACACTCTAAGTTCTAACTATTCGGTGTCCGAGCCGGATTCACCGGTGTGGTAGTGCCTGCGGCACGCTGTGTCATCGAACACCTTGACGATCATCTCGCCGTCCCCCTCGTATAGGAAGGTGAGCTGGTAGCCGGGCTCGAGCGCGAGGTCGCGGGCGAACTTGTCCCACCCCGTATGCAGGTACATCTTGCCCTGCCCGTCGAACAATACCTCGACAGTCCACCGGCAGAAGTTGCAGCTGGCCTCCCGTAGCTGCAAGTGCGCCGGCTCGACACCATCGACGAACATGGCGAACTTGTCCGGGAGCCGCTTCATGCCGAGTGGGTCATCGTCGATGCGGAGGAGGAACTCGAAGCAGCGGTCCTCATGTGAAGACGAGGAGGGCGCATGTGATGGCGACCGTGGGACCGTAGCTGCTCCACCACGACGGCCCCAGCCCCAGCCCCGGCCATGGGGGTGCCCAGGCCCGCGGCCTCGACCGCCTCGCAGGCCACCAGGACCCGCCATGGACTTCCTCGCAGGCCTAGCTACGTCGCAGGAAGAGCTAGGTGGCGCTACGGTGGAGCTTGTGGCGGCTAGGATTTGTTTGGAGGAGTGGATGAGGAAGAAGAACACACACCCTCTTTATATAGGCCGGAGGCAGGAGACGGTCGCGGGACGCGTGGCATCGCCATTATTGCGTTGGCGGAGGTGTGCGGCGATCACTCGGCAGGCGAGGCATCGCCATTAACGTGGCGCAAACTGCCGAAGAGACGCCTCAACGCCAGCCACTGGTGCGCCTGAGAGGACACATTGACGCAGGGTCGCTTCCAGGCGGACCCGACGAAACGTCCGCCAGGCACGAGCGGACACTTTGCGCGTCCGTGCAGCGTCCGCAGAGACGCATCCAAGGCGCATATTTGAGCCAGGTTTGCGTCACCGCGAACGGTCCGGTCACTTTACGTCGCATCGCTAGAGATGGTACCAGACGCATAGCTCGGCGGACGCAAACGGTAGCTCAACGTCCGCTTACGTCGCCCCCATGGAGATGCCCTTATTTACAATCCCGCATACGGAGGGAGTACTTATAGCTAAGAAACAACGCGTCAACTCGTAAATCGACACTCTTAGCATCAAATAGGGAGACTCCCGACCAGGTACGTATACGTACGTCGTGTGCCCACTCACCAAAGAGGGATGCTCCGGTGCTCCCCCCTAAGTGAAGTTGAGGGGTCATATTGATTTTTTTTTTTTAAAGCGTTGGGCTAGCCCGAACCCATATCCAGCCCGTGTATACCCATATGTATGGATACGGTATATGTACGTGACGTTTTAAAAAAAAAGGTGATCACGTGAGCAGTTAATTAAGATCTAATCCGCTTTAAACTCGCCGATCGTCGTGCATGTGTCTTCTGTTGCCGCGATCGTCGTGAGAAGAAGTTGTACTCCTCCGTCGTCGGAAACCCTAGCGCGAGCACGAGTTGGTGGTGGTAGGGTTGATCTTCCTCTCGGGAGGGATCGATCTGCCGCCGGCGCGCCGGCCGTCTCCGCCGTCGTGCACGTCCCCTTCTGTTGCCGCGATCGCCGTGAGCATTTTACTCCTAGTTGGAACCCTAGCGCGAGCCCGACGCATCAACCGAGCTGGTGGGGGTAGGGTTCCTCTTCCTCCCGGGTGGGATCTGCCGCTGGCGCGCCGGCCGTCTCCGCCGTCGCCGTTGATCGCTCCAACCAGATAAGTGTTGGCGAGCGCGGCTAGGGTTAGGGCCGGCTCCTCTTGCCCTTGAGCGTGGCCTAGCGGCTTCTTCCTCCTCGGACGCATCGATCGACCCCTGTGGTGGGTGTAGATTTACTCCGGCCGGCGCATCGATCGATTGGTAGGTACGTACATGATAACTCACCTCTTGTTGGGTCATTTTAACTTGTGAAAGAATTTGATGCGGATGTACTGAATTTGAGATTTTTGTTGTAGCTAGGAAATGGATGAGACGATGTCTGTTGTTTGTGAGGTAGAGAATGTTCCTGGAATTGGAGTTGATGGAGATGAGTCAGATAATTCTAGAACGGGGCTTGGTAATGAATCTTTGTCAGGGAGGGAGAATATTTTCGTTGGTTCAAGGTCAGATAATTCCATGAGCTCAGAGCATGGGATGGAAGCAATTATTAATGTAAGTGTATTTGATATATTCAATTTTTTTCATGGAAAGCAAATGCAGAAGGATAAATGTTTTAACATTGTCATGTTATCATTGAATATGTAGATGGACGACATTGACAATGATTATGAGAGAGATATTAGTGATGATGTTGAGTTGGATGAAAACAGCAATGAGGTACATGTAGTGTAATTGTTATTTGATATGCAATGAAATGAGATTACCATTAGAAAGTGGGAAACAGTAATGAGGTACATTTACTTGTTGTCTTAAATTTTTGCAGGAAATATTTGGACTTGAAAATGTGTATGACTATTATGGTGAATCCGACATGGAGAATTGTTTTTATGATGAGTCAGCAGTTGGCAAACATTATGTGGAAGCAAAGCCGTCGAATAGCAATGAGGTACGTATTGGTTAATTATTTGTGGAAACCAAATTTTTTTTAATAGCCACATAAAAAAATTAGAGTTTGACTGCTATGTTTTTATGTGACAGTCCCATGTTGATGATGGTGATGACGCGAACCTCAGTCAAGCTTGTCAGGCAGAGGATACGATAGAGTTGTACATGATGATAAAGGAGATGACTTTTCCTAGTGAAGAAGCTGCATTCGAATTCTACAACAGCTATGCCAACGATAATGGATTCAGCATCAGATTGGATAAGGTCAGATATAGCAAAAAAATTACGAAACATAGGCGTTACAGGCGTTTTTTGTGTTCAAGGGAAGGTGAGCGTGATCCAAAGTTGATGACCGAAGAGGGACATAGCCGGAGGCTCAGACCACTGTCTCGATGCAACTGTGAGGCGCACATGACTGTGAAGCTGAATGAAAAACTTGGTTTCTGGTATGTTGATAGTTTTGATGACAAGCACAGTCATACGTTAGCAAGAGCGGATGAAACACCTTTTCTTTGGTCGCATAGAAAAATCAGAGATCATCAGAAGGCTGAGATCTTAGCTATGGGAGCTGCAGGTATTAGGAAGCACACCATAATGGATTCCATGATTAGCAGAAGTGGATGGTATGGCGGCGTCGGGTACGTCCGACGGGATCTGTACAACCTTTGCGGCAAGGAAAAGAGGAAACTACTTGCGAAGGGTGATGCTGCCACGACCATAGGCATTATGCTCAGCAGAAAGGAGAAGGACCCAAGTTTTTATTTCGACTATGACTTGGATGAAGAAGGACGGCTGAAGAGAATGTTCTGTTGTGAATCGAAGTCTGTACAGGACTATGAGGACTATGGAGATGTGCTTGTGTTTGACAGCACGTACAAGATGAATCGCTATCGTATGCCATTCATACCTTTTGTTGGTCTGAACAATCACCGTAGGACTACGGTTTTTGGTTGTGCCATAGTTTCAGATGAGAAAGAAGAAACTTATGTGTGGTTGCTGCAAACATTTCTGAAGGCAATGTGTCAGAAGAAGCCTTTGAGTGTAATTACGGACGCCGACTCAGCGATGATTAGGGCAATCCGCACTGTATTTCCCGATGTCTGGCACCGCATATGTTCTTGGCATGTTGAAAAAAATATGAAGATCCATCTCAGTCACAAGTCGTTGGGCGAGTTCCGGTCTATGTTGTACTATAGCACGTCCATAGCCGAATTTGAGCAGAGATGGCAGGCTTTTTTAAAAAGATGGAAGACAGAGAACACGGAAATTTGGTTGAGGAGGATGTACAGGAAGAGGCACCTGTGGGCTGCAGCTTTTCTGACAGAGGGTTTTTGGCTTGGTATGAAGAGCAACCAGCGGAGTGAAAGTCTGAATTCCTGCCTTCACCTGCACCTTGATGGAGAAATGACTTTGGTGGACATGATATTGCACTATGAGAATTGCATTACCCGCATCCGTGAGAACGAGGCGCATGATGACTGCACGGCCTCACAGACATTACCTGTGCCCGTAACAAGCTGCAGGGATCTGGAGGTATTTGCTACCCACGTGTTTACGCCGGCAAACTTCTATATATTGCAGCTAGATTTGAGGTCAGTTGGCGGCATAGTGACTTTGGAAAGAAAGCTGGGATGTGGGTCTGAAACTTTTGTCGTGGCATGGCATAATAAACCAAAGAGGCGGTTCACCGTGGAATATACACCGGGAAATCCTAAAGAAACTATAAAGTGCAGCTGCAGGAGAATGATTCGAAAAGGACTCCCTTGCAAACATATATTCCATGTTCTATGTGTTCTGCAAATATCTGAAATTCCAAAGTGTTGTGTTCTTCGTCGGTTATCAAAAGACGCAAGAAATGGACTGCCTGCTAGGCGAACGAGTGATATGTTTGGAGTAGGTTGGTCAGGTACAGCGGATAGAATTGAATATAGCAAGGTCAGTGTGTTATCCTCGCAAGCTATGCATGCAGCATGCAAACACCCAACACTTTGGGCTCGATTCTGAGGACAGTTTAAAGGACGTGATAGCAAAGGCGATTGAGTACGACAAGGAGGGTACGGTGGGTGCTGTTCCGATTTGTCTAAGCTCATTAGCAGTTGAACATGTGGAGGACCGAGAAGGAAACATGGTTAAGGTCCAGGATCCTATTAAAGTATCGAGCAAAGGTACACATAATTCAGATGATGACAACCGTCCCAAGTCTAAAAATGGAAGACCTCTATCGTACGACGAGCACAAAATTAAGTGCGGGGCTTGCAAAGAGCCAGGTCACAACCGGCGCAGCAAGAAATGCAAACTTAACAACAAGTGAGTGCCTATAAGCTGTCCTACTTACATAATTCAACAAAAGTAGCATTTTATAATTAGCATGTAATTTCCAATGCAGGTAGTACAAGAACTGTTACCATTATATATGTACTGGCGGCATCAGCAGTGGACTCATGCATCATCTTATGTTGAATGGCAACTCTTATAGCTTGTACACGAAGATTTTTCCATGTTAAGTTGCATTTAATAGTGGCCTAAGTAGTGAGCATGCATATCTGTACACTGTGATAAAATCAATACCTTTTCAGGTCTACATGTAACTACAATCAGCACTACTAATTAATTATGCACGTAAACAGTTAACGTGGCCAGGTGAAGTTTTTGAAATATTTTGAAGGTTTAGCCATTATTCAGTAAATAAAACAGAAATGACAAATAAACAAAAATTCAGCAAATGTTTCATCATTATCTCGTGGGTTGGGCTCCGGGGACAGGCTTTTGGGTTGGGTTTTTTTGTGACTGCGTGTTTACTGGGCTTTTTTACCGGCGGGCCTTGTCTTTCATTTTGTTGGGCCGTTCATATTTAAGTCTGCTTCAAGCCTCCCATTCCTGGACCGGTCGGTTCTTCTCCATCCACTAGTGTCGACTGTTCTTCTCCTCTCCTGGTCAACGTCGGAGCTTCTGGAGGTGGCCGTCTGAACCGGCTGTTGCAGAGGAGGGAACAAGGTAAATCCAAGCAGATCGGACGGTTTTAGTACTCGATCTAGTGACTGTGACGCTTTTCATCAATTCCTTGTCAGAGGAAGCCCTCTTTTTTCTTTCCTTTTCTATCCACCACCCAGATCTGGAAGTCCTTCTTTTTGTATGTGCACGTGCTGTGCGGTCCTACTGGTGTGGTCCTTTTCTCGTACTTGTTTTTTTGTCTTTGTCTTTGTATTACTTTCCCCTACTTTTCTATCCCTATTATTTATCTTTGGGTCCTAATGGAGCTGTTCTCTGTATGCAGCATGTGTGTTTAAGATGAGAAAAATCGTAAAACTTATCCTCTTACTTTTCCTCTTACTCATAATGGGATTATGTATGTTTTAATATTTTTTTATAGCATCACTTATAACCATTTTAAATTGTGGTCTGCATTTCTTTCTAGTAATTATGGTCTGCATGAATTCTTAATTAGATTGTTACTTTAGGGTTTGAGTCTAATTTATATTTTTTGCACTTCATAATGGTTTAGGATTTATTTGAGTAACAATATGAACAATGTAGTAAAGTAAGCATTCAGATGTTGTTCACCTCTTTTTGGTATGCAGAGAAATTATGATATTTCATTTTTTTCCAGTGTACTCAAGAGTGTTGTTCATTTGTTGAATATGGTTTCTTGTATGAATTTAGATATGCCCATTTGTATCATTTATAATAATTTTGTATTCATATATTACATGAAGTGTCCAATCTGTGGAAACCCTGATGGTGGTTGCCACATGAAGCTGAAGGAACCAGAGTTCTTCTGCATTTCTATGCGTACAAACTTTGAAGAATACTCTGTAAGTTATTTTGATATGCTTGTTGTGTTACTGGTGTATTTAGAATCAATTCCCCATTTATTTTTCAGATTGAACAAACATCACAAGTGTGTGACTGTTGTTGTTATACATCGATATCATTTTGGTGGATGGAAGAACTGATTGTTTTGTAATATAGCACATATATTTGAATAAAGAAATTTTTGGTGGTTGGCTTTTTTAGGTTTGCTAGCTTCATTCTTTGCTGGAAATTGTGGTGTTAGCTTGTAGACAGTACTGTAGACAATGTGAAATGAGATCACTTCACACAACCAGCAGATTTGCATTTTTATTTAGCATCCACAATCTTAATTTGCCATGCAGCTAAATATTCTATGCACGGAAAATAGGTTTGGAAGATTACTAATGTGAACTTTGTTGCAGAACATCCCTTGCTATGTTAGGAAGTATATAAACAAGTCTCTTTTGGTAATGCCTTGACTGTTGAGTCTCAGGGACAGGGTGTTCTGAGTTTTCTGCTGGACAAGATGGACAAGAAGACTCGTATTTTTGGTCCTGACTACAAGAAATTCCTCACTGATTATGATATGCATCTGAATGAGAAGATAAGATTTGATATCATAGAGGAAGAAGAAAATGTGTTTGTTACTGCACTAGACATTGAAGATTACTCCAAGGAATTATTCAAAGGTAATTTGCTGTCACTTTTTTGTTCATCTGTTGTTTGTGTTTAACAAACTGCTCTTTTTATCATGGATTTTTCTCTCATTGTTTTTTCCTGCAGAAGTTTTTTATTTTGAAGGAGATGCTAAATCCATCTTTATCTCAAAAACTGTTGAACTTAAAAATTCTGAGATCATCAATATCAACAGCCGTGTTTACGACCGTGGTCTGGGCCTTGGCGGTGTTTTTGTACATCGCCTATCTACATATGATGTTGCTTCCAATGCACTGGTAATTTCCTTGATATATGTTTTTTTCTGTTCATTTTTGAATGATTGTCTTTTTGATGTGGTTTTTTTTTTTGATTCTATCACAGCGTATCCCGAAGACTATTGTATCTGTTCTTGACGTTCGTCGTAGTGGTGATATCTACTTTCTGAGGGGTGAGGATGATGATGACAGCCATGCTGTCTACTACACATCCGTTGATGGCAGAATCAGGTTTAAGTCGGGTTGGATTGACTTCTGTGTTAAGAATAACTTGGTGGCTGGCCTGTTAGTCCTGTGTTTGTTCTTTAAGATGGAGGGCATGCTTTTTATGTCTGTTGATGTGATCGAGGATGTGATCGAGGAGGAGCGGTGATCGACTGATTACTTCACGTACTTTGTTATATATTTCCAGTAAGATGTAGGGGTTTAAGTTTCAGACGATGAACCTACTACACTACTCGAACCTACTGTTTGTAAAGTGGTGGATATGTTCACTCTGGTGTCTTTTGTGCTAATCTATGTAATCGTCGCGACTATTTGAACTACCTCTCTCTTTTTATGTGAAATTGTATGTTCTTTTGCTGAACTTCAATAATCATGGAAGGATTACTGTGTTTATTATGTTTTTATGAGTGATTTGTACTGAACTATGTTCTCTTTTTATGAGTCAATTAACTCAATTCTTGTAAAGCTGATTTCTACTCGGTGGCTTCTCTTTTATGTATCCTGTTTTTTTCTTCAATTTTTTCTATATTATTGTTTGCTTTCATGTTGGTTCTCTGTACTATAGTTTTATTCTTTCCTATAATGTTTCACAATAAATCGTAATATTTTCGATTCCATTACAAATTTGTGATAACACAAAGAATTATCTTTCGTAAATGATGTTAAAATAATAAACCAACAATTTTTTTTGCATGCGTGGATGTTGAGCTTTACGTGGTGGGTATAGCATGTCTTGGGCCGATAGAGTTGGCGGCCCAATTAAATATAAAGCCTAACTCGATGGGCCGTTTCTATTTAACAAAGTGTTCCCTAACTCGCTGTTAGGGTTCGTCTGTGTTGCCTATGTCTCGCCGCGGGGGTGATCGGCGGCTGCACGCGATCGTGAACTCATCGGATAGAGCGGATCCGATGGACGGCGACCACGGATGGGCGAAGCTTACATCTGTTGTGCATTACAACAGAGGGAAGATGAAGACTGCGGCAGCACATACCCTAGTTGAGCCGGTTAGTACCTGATTATTTGCTGTTTTATAAAAGAATTCTTCCATAACTCATAATCTGATATGATGAAATATAGGATGATGACGAAGGCATGGTTCAGTTTGTTGATGTTTTGCCGCAGTACGAGTTTGATCCATTGTACTACGGTATTGAGAAGAACACAAAGAACAGGTGTGGCCACTCGGTGTTCCCACCTTTCGCCGTGTTTGCAACGACGGTTACGACACTGGAAGACGGTTTTTGGGTTGTCCATATGAGGTATACTTTCAAACCATATAATTTCATGTTTGAACTTTATTTATATGCTATGTTTTCATATGATATGTTTTCTTTCAGGGAATACATACATGCGCGTATGTAGAGTGGGTTGACAGTGAATGGAAAGGAAGAGAAAGATATGTGATAGGGCAACTATCCGAGAAGATCAACAAGGTGCAGAACGAAAATGAAGACAAAGAAAAAACCTTGAAGATACAATTGAAAATGCAGAGAAAAGTGTTGAAGTCTAAGGACAATATTATTTGCTTTCTAGCAACAATGTGTGTTGCAATGTTTGGGTTAGTAGTAGGAATAATATGCAAGCATTTCAAGTAGTTGTTTTATTTGCAACATATTCAAATTAGTCAGGTGTGTAATTGGAAATGTCAAGATGAAAAAATTATTTCCAATGATGTGGTCATGTCAAAATATCATGCAAGTGTGTTTCGGTGTGTGGATGAAAAATTAAATGTGGTTTCAGATGAAATGGAAGTGTGTTTTTGTTTGTACCTGAAAAATGCTACTGTGTGTGAGTTTGTAGCTGAAAAAAGGCTACTATGCATATCCGCTCGGAACTTTAGCCCCATTTTTTGAAGCAACCTATTTTTCGACCTCCTCCAAATGTCCTCAAAATTTTCACACATGGTATGTAACAGAAATAAACATGGAATGTGATGATATTTTTATCATTATGAATATTTTTGAATTAGGATGTGGCGAAAAGGGTTTTATGGTGAATATGAGTCTAACTTGCACTAAAATAGATTCAAACACCTTGGATGGGGCCAATATTCTTGTAGAGTGAATGGTGCAGGCATGTGCAAGTGTGGCCTCACCCTAGCATGCCCATCTACCTGATTTACCCAAAAAATGCATGTTTCGGGTGTCTGGGTGCAACTAACCATGGTGTACCCCACAATATTCTTGTAAACTTAATTTTTAAATGTTTTTTATTAATAATTGATATTACATACATGGGAGCCTATAAAAAAATTTTGAGGTGATTTAGAGATGGTCGAAAAATTCACTTGCTCTACGACGGACCGTTTGGTATAACTTTATCCCCATTTTTTAAGCAAGTGATTTTTTCGACCTCCTCCAAATCACCTCAAATTTTGTAGACATGGTATGTAACACAAACAATCATGGAATGTGAAGATATTTTTCATTTTTAGATATTTTGGAAGACCTAGTGGATGCTCCATGGTTGGGAGGTGCCGATACAAGGGTTTTAGGGTCAAAATGGGTCTACCATGGAATAAAACATACCCAACCACCTTGGATGGGGCCAATATTTGGCACACTTGTGCATGCTAGTGTGCCCCACCCTTTTTTAATTTCTCTTTGTAGGTTGGTTTTTGCATTCATGGTGATCCCATGGTTGGGAGGTGCCGATACTAGGGTTTTAGGGTCAAAATGGGTCTACCATGGCCTAAAACATACCCAACCACCTTGGATGGGGCCAATATTTGGCACACTTGTGCATGGTGGTGTGCCCCACCCTTTTTTAATTTCTCTTTCTAGGTTGGTTTTTGCATTCATGGTGATACCATGGTTGGGAGGTGCCGATACTAGGGTTTTAGGGTCAAAATGGGTCTACCATGGCCTAAAACATACCCAACCACCTTGGATGGGGCCAATATTTGGCACACTTGTGCATGGTGGTGTGCCCCACCCTTTTTGGCTTTCTCTTTCTAGGTTGGTTTTTGCATTCATGGTGATACCATGGTTGGGAGGTGCCGATACTAGGGTTTTAGGGTCAAAATGGGTCTACCATGGCCTAAAACATACCCAACCACCTTGGATGGGGCCAATATTTGGCACACTTGTGCATGGTGGTGTGCCCCACCCTTTTTGGCTTTCTCTTTCTAGGTTGGTTTTTGCATTCATGGTGATCCCATGGTTGGGAGGTGCCGATACTAGGGTTTTAGGGTCAAAATGGGTCTACCATGGCCTAAAACATACCCAACCACCTTGGATGGGGCCAATATTTGGCACACTTGTGCATGGTGGTGTGCCCCACCCTTTTAAATTTCTCTTTCTAGGTTGGTTTTTGCATTCATGGTGATACCATGGTTGGGAGGTGCCGATACTAGGGTTTTAGGGTCAAAATGGGTCTACCATGGCCTAAAACATACCCAACCACCTTGGATGGGGCCAATATTTGGCACACTTGTGCATGGTGGTGTGCCCCACCCTTTTTAAATTTCTCTTTCTAGGTTGGTTTTTGCATTCATGGTGATACCATGGTTGGGAGGTGCCGATACTAGGGTTTTAGGGTCAAAATGGGTCTACCATGGCCTAAAACATACCCAACCACCTTGGATGGGGCCAATATTTGGCACACTTGTGCATGGTGGTGTGCCCCACCCTTTTTTAATTTCTCTTTCTAGGTTGGTTTTTGCATTCATGGTGATACCATGGTTGGGAGGTGCCGATACTAGGGTTTTAGGGTCAAAATGGGTCTACCATGGCCTAAAACATACCCAACCACCTTGGATGGGGCCAATATTTGGCACACTTGTGCATGGTGGTGTGCCCCACCCTTTTTAATTTCTCTTTCTAGGTTGGTTTTTGCATTCATGGTGATACCATGGTTGGGAGGTGCCGATACTAGGGTTTTAGGGTCAAAATGGGTCTACCATGGCCTAAAACATACCCAACCACCTTGGATGGGGCCAATATTTGGCACACTTGTGCATGGTGGTGTGCCCCACCCTTTTTGGCTTTCTCTTTCTAGGTTGGTTTTTGCATTCATGGTGATCCCATGGTTGGGAGGTGCCGATACTAGGGTTTTAGGGTCAAAATGGGTCTACCATGGCCTAAAACATACCCAACCACCTTGGATGGGGCCAATATTTGGCACACTTGTGCATGGTGGTGTGCCCCACCCTTTTTAATTTCTCTTTCTAGGTTGGTTTTTGCATTCATGGTGATACCATGGTTGGGAGGTGCCGATACTAGGGTTTTAGGGTCAAAATGGGTCTACCATGGCCTAAAACATACCCAACCACCTTGGATGGGGCCAATATTTGGCACACTTGTGCATGGTGGTGTGCCCCACCCTTTTTAAATTTCTCTTTCTAGGTTGGTTTTTGCATTCATGGTGATACCATGGTTGGGAGGTGCCGATACTAGGGTTTTAGGGTCAAAATGGGTCTACCATGGCCTAAAACATACCCAACCACCTTGGATGGGGCCAATATTTGGCACACTTGTGCATGGTGCTGTGCCCCACCCTTTTTAATTGCTCTTTCTAGGTTGGTTTTTGCATTCATGGTGATCCCATGGTTGGGAGGTGCCGATACTAGGGTTTTAGGGTCAAAATGGGTCTACCATGGCCTAAAACATACCCAACCACCTTGGATGGGGCCAATATTTGGCACACTTGTGCATGGTGGTGTGCCCCACCCTTTTTGGCTTTCTCTTTCTAGGTTGGTTTTTGCATTCATGGTGATCCCATGGTTGGGAGGTGCCGATACTAGGGTTTTAGGGTCAAAATGGGTCTACCATGGCCTAAAACATACCCAACCACCTTGGATGGGGCCAATATTTGGCACACTTGTGCATGGTGGTGTGCCCCACCCTTTTTTAATTTCTCTTTCTAGGTTGGTTTTTGCATTCATGGTGATACCATGGTTGGGAGGTCTTAGATACTAGGGTTTTAGGGTCAAAATGGGTCTACCATGGCCTAAAACATACCCAACCACCTTGGATGGGGCCAATATTTGGCACACTTGTGCATGGTGGTGTGCCCCACCCTTTTTAAATTTCTCTTTCTAGGTTGGTTTTTGCATTCATGGTGATACCATGGTTGGGAGGTGCCGATACTAGGGTTTTAGGGTCAAAATGGGTCTACCATGGCCTAAAACATACCCAACCACCTTGGATGGGGCCAATATTTGGCACACTTGTGCATGGTGCTGTGCCCCACCCTTTTTTAATTTCTCTTTCTAGGTTGGTTTTTGCATTCATGGTGATCCCATGGTTGGGAGGTGCCGATACTAGGGATAAGGTGCACGCGCCAATACAAACTTTTCCCCTAAAATTTGAGTAACAAAATCTTGATTATAATATATGTATATAGTATCGTTGGATTCACATTGAAAATACACTTTATAATGATACTAATCTAATACAAATATTAATCGTGTATTTGAAGTAATGTTTGGCAAACATATCCGCCGGCTCAGTCTTCCGGAGGTGCTCATAGGGGTAGGGTGTGCGTGTGTGCGTTCATAGGGGTGAGTGTATGTGCGTGTATATGAGCGTCTGCGTTTGTACTGTGTTTCTCAAAAAAAAAAAAAAAAAAAAAAACTCCTAAACCGATGACTTGTAGAGCAACGTGGCAAGGGAGAGGAGGCTATGGTGACGTGTAAAGCTACCTGGCGAGGGACCTGAGGCGTCCGCGCATATAAAAGCTTCGTCTCCCACATCTGCGGCCATTTCCCCCCGTTCCCCACCTCTCCGAGAATCTCTCCGCCAAAAAACCCCTCTCCCTCTCCATCTACCTCGCTCCGCCGGTAGTTTAGGTTTTCGCATCGCCGATCCAGTCGATTCGGCGGCGATGGAAGCTGCGGGAGTAGCAGTTGGCGCGGACGATCTGGAGAACTTGGCGGCCGTCGATGATGCTGCATCGGCGGAGGCGGTTGGAGGCGAAGGCGGTGGTGGAGAGTCCAGCATTACGGCGGTCGCTGCGAGGTCCACCGTCGTCGATGCCTCTGTCATCGGGTCGGTCGTCGTCGGCCCGGTGGTCGCGGCACGGGCGGATCTGGACGCGGAGGAATCTGCGGAGGAGGATTCGTCGTCCTTGGCGGAGAAGGCCGTGCCGGATCTGCTCGCTGCGCCGGCGTCCGGCGACGTCTCGGAGGTGAAGCCGGACTTGCATATGGAGGTAATCGCTCGTTCTGCCCCTTTTTTTCCTGTGGATTAACGGGTCTACAAGTCTAACTTATCAAAACAACATCTTACTTAGTGTCTCTGATAATGTTGATACTGGGTAGGTTATGCTCGGGGTTTACTCTGACGTTATCACGGTAGCAACTATGGAGCTTAACTAATGTTCTATGCTGTGCCGTGATGTTTGTTCATTTTGTTCATGTGCTGGATAGTTGCACAAGGATCTCTATTGTACAAATCAGAGGGAGTAGTTGATGTAAATGAACTATGCCTGATTACAAATGCATAACACAAGTTAGAATCTCAAATCATGATAGTGATTCTTAGTTTTTACACTAGGTCTAACCCTTTTAAGTATTTTACTTTTGCAATAGGTACTACTAATTGCATGATATGGTCCACATAACCTAGCTTATAAATTCCATGTTTCGGTACTTTATTATCAAATTTATTTACTGCGCCGTAGGAAAATACAGCAACTTATAAATGTTGATCAAAATCATTTCTATTACAGAATAATAAATAAAGCATTTCTGTATGACATGATTACCATTACTTGTTTGTAATTAATAATAAGGACTTAGGAGTTAGGAGTATACATAAGATGATACAATGAAAGAATGTTAAATATGATATGGATTATTGTTTCCTTTTTGATTTTTTGGTATGCAAACTATTTTGATGACTTTTTCCTTGAGGGGATTAATGTGTGGATTTATCTTTTTGGTATGTAGGTTGGCGAAGGGTCTAGGAAGAGGAAGCGGGAGGACGTGGAACCTGTGCCTCCTCCAAACCAGCATGAGGAAGAACCTGTTATCGCTGATGCGGCAAACCAGGAGGAGGTGGTGGAACCTGTGCCTCCTCCAAACCAGCATGAGGAAGAACCTCTGCGCAGATGCAGCAAACCAGGAGGAGGTGGTGGAACCTGTGCCTCCACCAAACCAGGAGGAGGAAGAACCTGCCGATGCGATGCTGCAAACCAGGAGGAGGTGGTGGTGCTGTGGATGGTCCATACCAGGACTTGGAGGAATCTCGATGGCTCGGCGGAGGTGAGCAATATATTTAGTTGTGTACCCTTCCATCTATTTCATTTTGTTTGGTTTGCATCTGTAATTGTAATTTGTACACATTGTTCTTGTCTAGTATGACTCACAGGATTCTGCGGAGTCGGTTGACAGCAGGAACATGGGGTCATTCAAAAGGAAGCTCCTGGAGAAGCTGCATAATGGGGACCTGCCTTTCAAGAAGCGTGGGAAGTACTTCTGTCCATGGCACAGGTCGAAGCCGAAGGGTGGCAAGCTTGATCATCTGAGGCAGCATGCCGAGGAGCTAGCCATCTCTGGCACCTCTAGGCAGATTAGGGTACAGCATTATGGACTGCTGGTGGTGCTCTCTGTCGAGGATGATGCCTAGATGTTGTGGACTGATGTGATGTTGTTGCTTTTGCTTTATGGCGTTGAACTATGTCAGTAATGAGTGTTGAACAAAGTTAGTTTTGTAAATAACTAAGTTATTTACCTAGTGTGACCATCTATTATATTGATGGTCTTATTTTGTGAATATGTGTGGAACTAAGTTATGTAATTAAGTATAATGTATGTATTGGTGTGCTGATGCTTAGCTATGTCTTGCCTTTGGAATGATGGTGGTTGCATGTTACATCCATATGCATCATCTGGTGCAACTTGTCATCTGCATAATTGTGCCGAGAAAATTGCTGATGGCTTCGGAATGCTGGTGGTTGCATCTTTGAGCACTTTGCGTCGCCTTGGTTGCCCTCCTCTCCACAGTAGCTATGTCTGCACTGTAATGTGCATAGTTGTAATACAACATTACAGAATAAAAATATAAATGAGTTGAGTCAGTCGGGCCGCATTAGGATAACTTAATAGTTCCGGTGGCCCAGTATTACCCAAATTGAAAAGCTAAAAAATAATGGCCTGACGGCCCATCCCGCACCTATATACAAGCTCAACGCTTTCTTATACCCTAATCGTGGGATTGCCTGATAAATTATTCCCATTTTTTTGCCGTCGCCGCCTCAGAACCCTGCGTACCATTGTGGAGCTGTCGTCGGTGAGAGGTATGATAAAACCCTATGCATATCCGTCCGGAACTAGATCATCTATCTCCCCTCTGTTGCTCATCTATCTCCCCTCTATTCTCCGTGCGGTTGTTTCTGACAATTGATCAAATTGTCGACAACACATAGATCTCATACATTAGCTGCAGCAATTATTGCCCAGTACATGCGCCATGTTAGATCTGTTTTTCATCTGATGTCCCGGGCCTAATATGCATTCATTTTTGTCATCTATTTGTCGACAACACCTACATTAGCTACAGTAACTGCAATCAGTTTCTCATCTATTTGTCGACAACACCTAGATCTGCTACAGTAACTGCAATCAGATTCTCATCTATTTGTCGACAACACCTAGATCTGCTACAGTAACATGCAGTACTAAAAGATTGAATCTTGTACATTTTGAGGTCATACTATTGAAGTTGTCATGTAACATATGTCATAGATCATCATGAATGTTACATTAAATGCATTTTTTATAACTATGTTTGATCACTCGTAATGGTATGAAGGTGAACATGGACGCTCACGTACCTGAAGTTGTTGCTCCTGGGGATGCGCAGAAAAGAATTACTATGAGAGGTAAGAATGATCCTTCCAACAAAAATGTTTCAGTACATATATTATTGTTCATTAATATCCAAAATTATGCATTCAGGTCCAGGAATTATGGGGAATGCAGATTTTGACTCCTTCTGTGTGTTTGCCAATCTGGTGGAGATGGATGATGAACAACTTGCTAGACTGAAGCGTGTAGTTTCTAAGCACAACCCAAGTAGACCCCTCTATGTCTTCACCATAAAAAATTCAATCATCATCAAGGGCAAAGCCAAAATGGTAATCAATTTTTGAATAAATCATAAGCCATCATTACTGTCCAAGCGTATGTCAAAATTTTTTGCTAACAAATGATTGCTCATTGACTCCTTTTGCAGTACTTCTCAAAGGCCTACACCATGGAGTACATTGTGAAGAATCTGAAATTACCATCCGAAATTCAAGTCTTTTCCAGGAATAGAAAAGTTGCTAAAGTTAGGATGGTCTTGAGCAAAGTAGGGAAAACTGCCATGATTACCTCAAATTGGATGGATGTTGTGAAGCAAAATAAGATGCAAGTTGGTGACATCTACATATTCTGGTTTCGTGGTAGCAAGGAGGGTGGTCTGAAGCTCCTAGTTGATCAACTATGAAATCACCACGTATTTTAAATGCTTACACATGACAACTGTGTCATGAAACATGGACATTAGTGTGTGCTACATATTATGTTTGATTAATTGTTAACGCATGTTTTATTGTCATGACATTAGTGTGTGCTGCATATTATGTTTCAATAATGATTTACGCATGTTTTATTGTCATGAAATAGTGGTGTTTCCTATTAATCGATCACATAAGCACTGCATAAAAAGTGGCGTCATCATGCACCAAATCTAGGCCATATTGTGCAGGGCCCGCGTAAAAAGGTAGCCCATTTCGGTGTGTTCCCACATTACGTGATTTAATTTCGGCTGGGCAGTTGCCATTTTTTGTGCAGGGCAGTTCACACCGAGTCATCTTCCCTCCCCTTCTTTCTCCTCCTCATTTGCCATTTATTCTGCAGTGCATTTCCCACCGATTCATCTTCCCTCCCCTTCTTTCTCCTCCTTTCTCCACACTGCCCTCTTCGTCTACCTCTCGAAATGGATCAGGAAAGAGAGTTCAGCAATCACAGCACTGACATGGATCAGAAAAGGGAGGTTAGCAATCGGAAGCGATGACACGGATCAGGAATGGGAGGTTACCAGTCACAAAACTGAAATCCGGAAGATTGTCGCACATCAAACTGAGATTGAGGTTGTCTACACCGACGACAACCATAAAGCAGCCGAGATTGTGGACATGTACGAGCAGTGGTTGAGCAAGGATGAATACAAGTTCATGGGCCTGGACTTCGAGTACTGCGACCCGGAGTACAAAGGTGACTATCGGATCGCCGTCGTCCAACTGGCGATGAAAGAACACGTATTGGTCTACCAATGGTCAAGGTATGTATATTTGATTTTTACAGTGGCTCTTGCAAACTTGAAATATGAAACCCGGTTTTACATAACCTCTATCATCTTGATTTGATGCTTCATGCTAGTTCATTTCTGTGATTTGATATTTTTGATGTGGTTACTTAGTTGTTATTTAGTTACTCATGTGCCTGTAGTTATGGTAAATCCCCCTCACAAACATAGTACTGGTACTCATTCATCTTTAAGGATAAAATCTGAACTTCTAAATCCATTTGAATGTACTGATATGAACCATGATATGTACTTCCATTCAAGTTCAGACAAAAAATGTTAAATGACACGTAGGAATGAAATATTATCACATAATTTCATTGCATTTCACAACTCAATTTCAGCATTTTTTCCCAACAATATTTTACCAGTTAATCTTTTCCATTTTTATGGTGGAGCAGTAGCCAACCGTGGTGTCCCAAACTCATGGATTTCCTACGCAGTGGTGTCCACTTTGCTAGCGTCGATATCAGAAATGACAATAGCAATGCAGCGAAGTTGGAATATTGAGATACCAATTGAGTACCACATCGATCTGCAGGACTTGTTCCAGCTTGAACGCGACAGGACTGGGATGGCTGACATGGCAGCCGCACTCATCGATATGAGCTACAAAGGAATGAAGAAAGAATTCCCATCTGTCCAGCACAAGTTCTGGGAGAAGAATCCCCTCGATGAAATTAATCTGGAGTATGCAGCCAGAGATGGGTTTGTGGCGTACAAACTGTACCATATAATCCGTCAATGCAACTATGGACAGCGCCACCGGCTACCTCCGCAAGCAACACCAACTGCATTGCAACCCAGTTCAACGGGCGGCACAAAGGCTTCTTCATCGAGCAGCAGCAAAGGAAAAGAATTGGCTGGCACCAAGCGCCCAAGTGGGGATGAAGCGTGGACACACACTCGCATCACTGATGGGCATGAATATTGGACTGCCGCGTCCTGGAGTTTTCCCATGTGTTATCAAACAAGCCCTCCTCGTTTTCGTGGGGGCCACTGGGACGAGTGGCCAGAGGAGAAGAAGCCGAAGATAGATTGGAGTGGTGCTGCCCCAAACACACCCTAGATAGATCTATGTTCTGTGAAGTGTGTATGTTGATACTACGGTTTTGTAAATGGGTTGAACTACTTGACTAAATGCAAAGTGTGTGTGTGCACCTGAAAAAATCTTCAACGAAATTGATGTGTGTACGTGAAAAATTCTAGTGTGTGTGAGTGTGTAGCTGAAAAAAGGCTACTATGTTGGTGTATGATTCTTTACAAATGCAAAGCGTGTGTCTACACCTGAAAAAATCGCACAACGAAAATGATACCGACTTGGTACACTGTGTTTGTGTATGTAGCTTAAATGTTACTTTCAGTGTTTGTGTGCAACTGAAAAATCATCAAGAAATCATGATCAAAAAATATGTACGTGTGTGTCTGTATGTGCACCTCAATAAAACAAGAAACAAGAATATATGATTAAGCAAACAAAATAATAGGATAGCCATATGTCTTGAACAAAACGAAAAAAGTATTCATGGTCACTTGACAACATAACATAGTTGATAGAAGGAAAAAAGCTATTCATGGTCAGGAAACCTTCTTCGGGACTAAAACCTAACCACTCAAACTTTTATCTACCATTTTCTATGTCTTCTTGTTGATCCCTGGAAGCGACGGACCGAATTCTCTCTTTCACCATCTCTAACGTGTTCGAAGGTGATAACATCATTTCAGCGACAATTCGTCTTCGCCTTCCATTAATTTTGATCTAAACAATATTACGAAATATGGGTTAGATGTAACACATTTTTGTTAATCCAAGGGTGTACATACAGACGATTTTTAACAAACCTGTGAAATCTCTGCAGTCATCCGGTCCCCATCCCAATGCTCCATGCATTCCATCACAAACAATCCACAAGAGTTCCTGTTGTAAATGCAAAATCTCGATAACGTTAATCCTCTCATGTATTGATCATAAACTTAAATTGGTGTAACATTAACTCACCCGTCATGTTGCTGCGGCATGTCGTACTCTAATATCGGCCACTTTGAAACGTCGGGATGATTTCCACTCGTGACTTCGTTGGCCACTTGCATGTCATCTGCAATTTGGCGCCGCTGTAGAGAGATAACAGTTATGCTAATTTGCGCAATTCAGTGTGTTAGAAGTAATGTGGACAATTTGTTTTTCACTTACAAGTGCCTCAACAGTCTCCAACGTAAACTCTAGAGGATAAAGCGAGTCGAGAACTTGGAATTCTTGCTTCGGTGTGTGCATGACAACGGTCGTCCAGTGTGTATTGCCAATGTTGAGTGGAAAATAAACCTGCAAAAAATTAGAACATATGAAAAAAATGAGATGTCATTCGGCAAGTTTATTAGCAGAGTACTACAATATTTTATAACAATCATATATTACGTACCTTGTCACGGACGGTGTATTCCGTCAACACTCTACCAACCGCGCCAGATCTTACCATCGCGCTATCCATGTTCTTGCTGGATTCTTTGGGTTTGTCTCCGGCAATTGCCCGGTCTACTAGATATTTTGATCTCCATGCTGGACACAAGAAGCGATCATCCCCAACACGGAGGTTCAAATGCCCAATGTAACCATCAATGACCTGCGAATAACATAATGACATTATATGTTAATAACATACATGTAAATATTAAATGTATGGAATAGATGTGTTCTACACACTTACATCATCGGACAACCATTTTTCGTCGAGAACAACACGTAGCCGCTCAGCGTTAACTTCATCGCCCCTGGCACTCCGGTAAACATTCTTTTTTTTGTGCTGGTCTGAGCGAGATGCAATCTCGAGGAAGACTATAGCTGCGTCTACAAGTTCAGCCGTCAAATCGCATGATGCATCCGGTTTTGCAGTTTTATCTGCTCCAGATTTATCATCGAAATTCAGAGCTGCATGCATATGAAAATGATTAGCAAATACAACATTTCTTATAGAGAATATTAAAAATAATGGGACAAATAAACTACCTTTTGTGGATGAACCACGGACTTGACGCTTGGTGCGTCTGTCTAGAGCATAGGGAGATTGAAATTTTTTGGGAATTGTTCGCTTCCTCTTCCCAGCCAACTCATCTTCCTTTGATTTACATAAGAACTTGCTAATACTTACTGCGTCGAGATCAATTTCTGAATCTGATGTCACCGGATCAGCATTTTCAATGATGAACGGATTATCCGGTGCTACCAACATCGCCAAATGGCTTTCTGTTTGAGTACCATTCAGTCCACCAGCCTTGTCGAGTGTGCGCATAGCATCATTTGCATTCTTGGTAGTACCATTCTTAGCAGGCTCCTTTAATTTTTTTCCAATTTATCAACTTCATCAGCCAGGTTCATGTCAATGATACGAATAGAATCTCCACCTCTGCTGAATCGCTCTCTTCCTTGTACATGAACTCTTTTTTATCACGAGGGCCGTTCCGGAAAGAGTTGACATCTTCCTGGTCCTCCATGTTACCGGAAACCGGTGCGGCTGCTGGTTTGTAAGTCACGCCTTCCTTATTAAACATCTCCAATGTTCTCTGCAACACAAAAATATATAAGTTCATGAACGATTGCATTTTCAATAACAAAAGAAAATGACACAACAATTAGGCGTTTCACCTGAGCACATAAGGCAGGGATGGTAGCCAACATCTTCTGCAATTGTGCATCTAGGTAACCCGTTAAACGATTTATCAGAATTTCCGTCTGACCGTTATCAATGGGTTTTGGAGCCGGTTTCTTTTTTGGAACAGCACTCGCGGGCTTGGCGTTATTCTGATGAGCAGCCACGGGATCCGGCACAAGCGGCTCCATCATCCGATACTCTTCAGTGATATTTTCATCAATCTGCACGTTATATAATGCAAGAGTTAAGTACTACAGTTTTGAATTGATTATTTACAAAATTAAGTGTGCCTATTCGTAACACTGAAATTAGTACCTTCACGTTACCACGACCTCGACCATTCTCATAGTCAAAATTGTCTCTCCGCGTGGCAGCTGCTTCATTCCAGTTCCTCATTAGAGGGCGCATGGACAGTTTAGGATTAAATGCACAGTCGCCTTCTAGCGGCTGACATTTTTCCCAGTACAAGTACTGCATGCATGTAAACAAAGGAGAGTAAATTAATTATCTATACGTGAAAAATGCAGTGAGATGTAGTATGCACAACACTCCGACATAAGACCATACATACCTGCAACATTCCTAAGTTCCCTTTTGGCCACTGACGGATTTGTCTACCTTTTCTTACCAGCCTAATGCTATCCAACAGAACCCTAAGAGTGAATGCATTCCAATTGATTTTTGAGATTCGGTTCACATCTTCTACTAGTGCATAGAACTTGTGTGGGACAATCTTCGTCGCCATAGGAGCAAGTACTGTTCCCAGAAGCACTAGCACTACCCTCCTCAGGAAGTCATCATCGGCAAGTTTACTTTTAATGATGTCGTCAATTAATTCGTCGATAACGATGTTACCGGTTGATTTGCTTATGAACTGTGGTGGGATGCGATGCTTCACGTCTTCACCTTCCTCGGTAAGTATTTCCCCAGCAGAAAATCCTTCATTAACCAGACCAAGGAGACACTCAACATCAACAAAACCAAGAGACACCACGCCATTGTTCTCTCCTATTTCGAATGTACCAGTGGCAGGGTCAAAAACATCAAGCATGAACCTGGAACAAAAATGAAGATGAATCAATAAGTACTATGCAAAAATAATCCACGAATTACAAATGACATATGAACATGTGATGAAATATTACGTAATATACATGTGAGAAGGTGTACCTGATCAATATTGTACGCATCTTCACAGAAGGAATCATCATCATACTTCTTAAATTAGTTAGAGCTAGTCTAGCACGTTGATCCACGGTAAGACGGGCCATGAGCCTACACCATTTTTCGATGTTGCAGCAAACTTCACCCCTAAGCTCGTCCATTCTATCAAGGAAAAACACTATATTACGAAAGTAATATGTCACGTACAAAAAACTAAATTAAATGTGCAAGAGGGAGACTTGAATACAACATGATTTTACATACGATGCGTGGGATGACATTATTAATTGTACATACGATGTGTGAGATGATATGCTTTCAACAGACAAATCATGGTGAAATTTTATACAAAAAAATTGAGAGCAAACATCTGCCCGGCCTATATATGAAACCCCTCAATAAAATTTACATCTTAAAAACCGATAATTGCAGTGTTTGCTATTTTCATGCTACAAGAGCGATGCATATATAGGAAAACTGCTGACAAAGGATCGACTGGATCCGACGTATTCGGGCATGTCGTTTAGGTTTAAAGTTTTACTTAACCTAAACGAATTGACTACAGGTGTGCACATGCATGCACACAACCAGCACAACAACTCCAAGTCCTAATCAGATTCAACACTTAAGAAAATTATTCTAACAACTGCAAATATGAAGACACACGGCGACTCTAGAGGAGGGGCGACTCTAGAGGAGCGGCGACTCTAGAGGAGCGGCGACTCTAAACTATACAAATTTTAGTTGCTTCATACGATGTAGATAGGAAGGTCTTGATGTGTACTTACTTGACGAGGCAGTGTTGGAACCGTCTTGGTCTGTCTCCGATGAGATCTAGGTGACGGTGTTGGGCCTGGCGTGGAGAAGATTCCTGGGTACGGCGGTCTCAGGTGAGGGTGCCTTGCAGATGGCGGCGGTGGCGGGGATGAGAGCCTTGGAGACGGAGGAGGCGAGAAGAATAGAGAGAGCGGCTAACGCGCGCGGTGGCGGTGGCGGTGGCGGTGGCGGCGGCTGTAGCTAGGGTTTGCACGATCTCAATGACGGCAGCACGAACACCTTTTTATAGGCCGACCACGTCGTCCGTCATTTCCGGAACATGCCATGCGCAAACCATGCACGATAAGATCGTGGCGCGCGTGAAGATCGTAATGGTGCGTTTCCATCCGCCGTTTCGGGTTGTGCCTTTTGTTAATAACATTTTTCACTTTCATTATTGTTGCATATTGCATTTTGGTTGGTCCATGTTGGGCCAACGAAATTAAACAACAAAATTATAGTCTATACTTATCATGAACAATGTTGATATGTAAATATGGACAACATTAATAAAATATGTTTTACCTTGGATGGGATCACCATTTTGACCCATTTTGACCCTAAAACCCTAGTATCGGCACCTCCCAACCATGGGATCACCATGAATGAAAAAACCAACCTACAAAGAGCAATTAAAAAAGGGTGGGGCACACCACCATGCACAAGTGTGCCAAATATTGGCCCCATCCAAGGTGGTTTGATATGTTTTAGGCCATGGTAGACCCATTTTGACCCTAAAACCCTAGTATCGGCACCTCCCAACCATGGGATCACCATGAATGCAAAAACCAACCTACAAACACCAAGCCAAAAAGGGTGGGGCACACCACCATGCACAAGTGTGCCAAATATTGGCCCCATCCAAGGTGGTTTGGTATGTTTTAGGCCATGGTAGACCCATTTTGACACTAAAACCCTTGTATCGGCACCTCCCAACCATGGGATCACCATGAATGAAAAAACCAACCTACAAAGAGCAATTAAAAAAGGGTGGGGCACACCAACATGCACAAGTGTGCCAAATATTGGCCCCATCCAAGGTGGTTTGATATGTTTTAGGCCATGGTAGACCCATTTTGACCCTAAAACCCTAGTATCGGCACCTCCCAACCATGGGATCACCATGAATGCAAAAACCAACCTACAAACACCAAGCCAAAAAGGGTGGGGCACACCACCATGCACAAGTGTGCCAAATATTGGCCCCATCCAAGGTGGTTTGGTATGTTTTAGGCCATGGTAGACCCATTTTGACACTAAAACCCTTGTATCGGCACCTCCCAACCATGGGATCACCATGAATGAAAAAACCAACCTACAAAGAGAAATTAAAAAAGGGTGGGGCACACCACCATGCACAAGTGTGCCAAATATTGGCCCCATCCAAGGTGGTTTGGTATGTTTTAGGCCATGGTAGACCCATTTTGACCCTAAAACCCAAGTATCTAAGACCTCCCAACCATGGGATCACCATGAATGTAAAAACCAACCTACAAAGAGAAATTAAAAAAGGGTGGGGCACACCACCATGCACAAGTGTGCCAAATATTGGCCCCATCCAAGGTGGTTTGGTATGTTTTAGGCCATGGTAGACCCATTTTGACCCTAAAACCCTAGTATCGGCACCTCCCAACCATGGGATCACCATGAATGAAAAAACCAACCTACAAAGAGAAATTAAAAAAGGGTGGGGCACACCACCATGCACAAGTGTGCCAAATATTGGCCCCATCCAAGGTGGTTTGATATGTTTTAGGCCATGGTAGACCCATTTTGACCCTAAAACCCTAGTATCGGCACCTCCCAACCATGGGATCACCATGAATGTAAAAACCAACCTACAAAGAGAAATTAAAAAAGGGTGGGGCACACCACCATGCACAAGTGTGCCAAATATTGGCCCCATCCAAGGTGGTTTGGTATGTTTTAGGCCATGGTAGACCCATTTTGACCCTAAAACCCTAGTATCGGCACCTCCCAACCATGGGATCACCATGAATGAAAAAACCAACCTACAAAGAGAAATTAAAAAAGGGTGGGGCACACCACCATGCACAAGTGTGCCAAATATTGGCCCTATCCAAGGTGGTTGGGTATGTTTTAGGCCATGGTAGACCCATTTTGACCCTAAAACCCTAGTATCGGCACCTCCCAACCATGGGATCACCATGAATGAAAAAACCAACCTACAAAGAGCAATTAAAAAAGGGTGGGGCACACCACCATGCACAAGTGTGCCAAATATTGGCCCCATCCAAGGTGGTTTGGTATGTTTTAGGCCATGGTAGACCCATTTTGACCCTAAAACCCTAGTATCGGCACCTCCCAACCATGGGATCACCATGAATGCAAAAACCAACCTACAAAGAGAAATTAAAAAAGGGTGGGGCACACCACCATGCACAAGTGTGCCAAATATTGGCCCCATCCAAGGTGGTTTGGTATGTTTTAGGCCATGGTAGACCCATTTTGACACTAAAACCCTTGTATCGGCACCTCCCAACCATGGGATCACCATGAATGCAAAAACCAACCTACAAACACCAAGCCAAAAAGGGTGGGGCACACCACCATGCACAAGTGTGCCAAATATTGGCCCCACCCAAGGTGGTTTGATATTTTTTAGGCCATGGTAGACCCATTTTGACCCTAAAACCCTAGTATCGGCACCTCCCAACCATGGGATCACCATGAATGAAAAAACCAACCTACAAAGAGAAATTAAAAAGGGTGGGGCACACCACCATGCACAAGTGTGCCAAATATTGGCCCCATCCAAGGTGGTTGGGTATGTTTTAGGCCATGGTAGACCCAATTTGACACTAAAACCCTTGTATCGGCACCTCCCAACCATGGGATCACCATGAATGAAAAAACCAACCTACAAAGAGCAATTAAAAAAGGGTGGGGCACACCACCATGCACAAGTGTGCCAAATATTGGCCCCATCCAAGGTGGTTTGATATGTTTTAGGCCATGGTAGACCCATTTTGACCCTAAAACCCTAGTATCGGCACCTCCCAACCATGGGATCACCATGAATGCAAAAACCAACCTAGAAAGAGAAATTAAAAAAGGGTGGGGCACACCACCATGCACAAGTGTGCCAAATATTGGCCCCATCCAAGGTGGTTTGGTATGTTTTAGGCCATGGTAGACCCATTTTGACACTAAAACCCTTGTATCGGCACCTCCCAACCATGGGATCACCATGAATGAAAAAACCAACCTACAAAGAGAAATTAAAAAAGGGTGGGGCACACCACCATGCACAAGTGTGCCAAATATTGGCCCCATCCAAGGTGGTTTGGTATGTTTTAGGCCATGGTAGACCCATTTTGACCCTAAAACCCTAGTATCGGCACCTCCCAACCATGGGATCACCATGAATGCAAAAACCAACCTACAAACACCAAGCCAAAAAGGGTGGGGCACACCACCATGCACAAGTGTGCCAAATATTGGCCCCACCCAAGGTGGTTTGATATTTTTTAGGCCATGGTAGACCCATTTTGACCCTAAAACCCTTGTATCGGCACCTCCCAACCATGGGATCACCATGAATGAAAAAACCAACCTACAAAGAGCAATTAAAAAAGGGTGGGGCACACCACCATGCACAAGTGTGCCAAATATTGGCCCAATCCAAGGTGGTTTGGTATGTTTTAGGCCATGGTAGACCCATTTTGACACTAAAACCCTTGTATCGGCACCTCCCAACCATGGGATCACCATGAATGAAAAAACCAACCTACAAAGAGAAATTAAAAAAGGGTGGGGCACACCACCATGCACAAGTGTGCCAAATATTGGCCCCACCCAAGGTGGTTTGATATTTTTTAGGCCATGGTAGACCCATTTTGACCCTAAAACCCTAGTATCGGCACCTCCCAACCATGGGATCACCATGAATGCAAAAACCAACCTACAAAGAGCAATTAAAAAAGGGTGGGGCACACCACCATGCACAAGTGTGCCAAATATTGGCCCCATCCAAGGTGGTTTGGTATGTTTTAGGCCATGGTAGACCCATTTTGACCCTAAAACCCTAGTATCGGCACCTCCCAACCATGGGATCACCATGAATGAAAAAACCAACCTACAAAGAGAAATTAAAAAAGGGTGGGGCACACCACCATGCACAAGTGTGCCAAATATTGGCCCCATCCAAGGTGGTTGGGTATGTTTTAGGCCATGGTAGACCCATTTTGACCCTAAAACCCTAGTATCGGCACCTCCCAACCATGGGATCACCATGAATGCAAAAACCAACCTACAAACACCAAGCCAAAAAGGGTGGGGCACACCACCATGCACAAGTGTGCCAAATATTGGCCCCACCCAAGGTGGTTTGATATTTTTTAGGCCATGGTAGACCCATTTTGACCCTAAAACCCTTGTATCGGCACCTCCCAACCATGGGATCACCATGAATGCAAAAACCAACCTAGAAAGAGAAATTAAAAAAGGGTGGGGCACACCACCATGCACAAGTGTGCCAAATATTGGCCCAATCCAAGGTGGTTTGGTATGTTTTAGGCCATGGTAGACCCATTTTGACACTAAAACCCTTGTATCGGCACCTCCCAACCATGGGATCACCATGAATGAAAAAACCAACCTACAAAGAGAAATTAAAAAAGGGTGGGGCACACCACCATGCACAAGTGTGCCAAATATTGGCCCCACCCAAGGTGGTTTGGTATGTTTTAGGCCATGGTAGACCCATTTTGACCCTAAAACCCTAGTATCGGCACCTCCCAACCATGGGATCACCATGAATGAAAAAACCAACCTACAAAGAGCAATTAAAAAAGGGTGGGGCACACCACCATGCACAAGTGTGCCAAATATTGGCCCAATCCAAGGTGGTTTGGTATGTTTTAGGCCATGGTAGACCCATTTTGACACTAAAACCCTAGTATCGGCACCTCCCAACCATGGGATCACCATGAATGAAAAAACCAACCTACAAAGAGAAATTAAAAAAGGGTGGGGCACACCACCATGCACAAGTGTGCCAAATATTGGCCCCATCCAAGGTGGTTTGATATGTTTTAGGCCATGGTAGACCCATTTTGACCCTAAAACCCTAGTATCGGCACCTCCCAACCATGGGATCACCATGAATGTAAAAACCAACCTACAAAGAGCAAGCCAAAAAGGGTGGGGCACACCACCATGCACAAGTGTGCCAAATATTGGCCCCATCCAAGGTGGTTTGGTATGTTTTAGGCCATGGTAGACCCATTTTGACCCTAAAACCCTAGTATCGGCACCTCCCAACCATGGGATCACCATGAATGAAAAAACCAACCTACAAAGAGAAATTAAAAAAGGGTGGGGCACACCACCATGCACAAGTGTGCCAAATATTGGCCCCATCCAAGGTGGTTGGGTATGTTTTAGGCCATGGTAGACCCATTTTGACACTAAAACCCTTGTATCGGCACCTCCCAACCATGGGATCACCATGAATGAAAAAACCAACCTACAAAGAGAAATTAAAAAAGGGTGGGGCACACCACCATGCACAAGTGTGCCAAATATTGGCCCCATCCAAGGTGGTTTGGTATGTTTTAGGCCATGGTAGACCCATTTTGACACTAAAACCCTTGTATCGGCACCTCCCAACCATGGGATCACCATGAATGCAAAAACCAACCTACAAACACCAAGCCAAAAAGGGTGGGGCACACCACCATGCACAAGTGTGCCAAATATTGGCCCCACCCAAGGTGGTTTGATATTTTTTAGGCCATGGTAGACCCATTTTGACCCTAAAACCCTAGTATCGGCACCTCCCAACCATGGGATCACCATGAATGAAAAAACCAACCTACAAAGAGAAATTAAAAAAGGGTGGGGCACACCACCATGCACAAGTGTGCCAAATATTGGCCCCATCCAAGGTGGTTGGGTATGTTTTAGGCCATGGTAGACCCAATTTGACACTAAAACCCTTGTATCGGCACCTCCCAACCATGGGATCACCATGAATGAAAAAACCAACCTACAAAGAGCAATTAAAAAAGGGTGGGGCACACCACCATGCACAAGTGTGCCAAATATTGGCCCCATCCAAGGTGGTTTGATATGTTTTAGGCCATGGTAGACCCATTTTGACCCTAAAACCCTAGTATCGGCACCTCCCAACCATGGAATCACCATGAATGCAAAAACCAACCTAGAAAGAGAAATTAAAAAAGGGTGGGGCACACCACCATGCACAAGTGTGCCAAATATTGGCCCCATCCAAGGTGGTTTGGTATGTTTTAGGCCATGGTAGACCCATTTTGACACTAAAACCCTAGTATCGGCACCTCCCAACCATGGGATCACCATGAATGAAAAAACCAACCTACAAAGAGAAATTAAAAAAGGGTGGGGCACACCACCATGCACAAGTGTGCCAAATATTGGCCCCATCCAAGGTGGTTTGGTATGTTTTAGGCCATGGTAGACCCATTTTGACCCTAAAACCCTAGTATCGGCACCTCCCAACCATGGGATCACCATGAATGCAAAAACCAACCTACAAACACCAAGCCAAAAAGGGTGGGGCACACCACCATGCACAAGTGTGCCAAATATTGGCCCCACCCAAGGTGGTTTGATATTTTTTAGGCCATGGTAGACCCATTTTGACCCTAAAACCCTTGTATCGGCACCTCCCAACCATGGGATCACCATGAATGAAAAAACCAACCTACAAAGAGCAATTAAAAAAGGGTGGGGCACACCACCATGCACAAGTGTGCCAAATATTGGCCCAATCCAAGGTGGTTTGGTATGTTTTAGGCCATGGTAGACCCATTTTGACACTAAAACCCTTGTATCGGCACCTCCCAACCATGGGATCACCATGAATGAAAAAACCAACCTACAAAGAGAAATTAAAAAAGGGTGGGGCACACCACCATGCACAAGTGTGCCAAATATTGGCCCCACCCAAGGTGGTTTGATATTTTTAGGCCATGGTAGACCCATTTTGACCCTAAAACCCTAGTATCGGCACCTCCCAACCATGGGATCACCATGAATGCAAAAACCAACCTACAAAGAGCAATTAAAAAAGGGTGGGGCACACCACCATGCACAAGTGTGCCAAATATTGGCCCCATCCAAGGTGGTTTGGTATGTTTTAGGCCATGGTAGACCCATTTTGACCCTAAAACCCTAGTATCGGCACCTCCCAACCATGGGATCACCATGAATGAAAAAACCAACCTACAAAGAGAAATAAAAAATGGTGGGGCACACCACCATGCACAAGTGTGCCAAATATTGGCCCCATCCAAGGTGGTTGGGTATGTTTTAGGCCATGGTAGACCCATTTTGACCCTAAAACCCTAGTATCGGCACCTCCCAACCATGGGATCACCATGAATGCAAAAACCAACCTACAAACACCAAGCCAAAAAGGGTGGGGCACACCACCATGCACAAGTGTGCCAAATATTGGCCCCACCCAAGGTGGTTTGATATTTTTTAGGCCATGGTAGACCCATTTTGACCCTAAAACCCTTGTATCGGCACCTCCCAACCATGGGATCACCATGAATGCAAAAACCAACCTAGAAAGAGAAATTAAAAAAGGGTGGGGCACACCACCATGCACAAGTGTGCCAAATATTGGCCCAATCCAAGGTGGTTTGGTATGTTTTAGGCCATGGTAGACCCATTTTGACACTAAAACCCTTGTATCGGCACCTCCCAACCATGGGATCACCATGAATGAAAAAACCAACCTACAAAGAGAAATTAAAAAAGGGTGGGGCACACCACCATGCACAAGTGTGCCAAATATTGGCCCCACCCAAGGTGGTTTGGTATGTTTTAGGCCATGGTAGACCCATTTTGACCCTAAAACCCTAGTATCGGCACCTCCCAACCATGGGATCACCATGAATGAAAAAACCAACCTACAAAGAGCAATTAAAAAAGGGTGGGGCACACCACCATGCACAAGTGTGCCAAATATTGGCCCAATCCAAGGTGGTTTGGTATGTTTTAGGCCATGGTAGACCCATTTTGACACTAAAACCCTTGTATCGGCACCTCCCAACCATGGGATCACCATGAATGAAAAAACCAACCTACAAAGAGAAATTAAAAAAGGGTGGGGCACACCACCATGCACAAGTGTGCCAAATATTGGCCCCATCCAAGGTGGTTTGATATGTTTTAGGCCATGGTAGACCCATTTTGACCCTAAAACCCTAGTATCGGCACCTCCCAACCATGGGATCACCATGAATGTAAAAACCAACCTACAAAGAGCAAGCCAAAAAGGGTGGGGCACACCACCATGCACAAGTGTGCCAAATATTGGCCCCATCCAAGGTGGTTTGGTATGTTTTAGGCCATGGTAGACCCATTTTGACCCTAAAACCCTAGTATCGGCACCTCCCAACCATGGGATCACCATGAATGAAAAAACCAACCTACAAAGAGAAATTAAAAAAGGGTGGGGCACACCACCATGCACAAGTGTGCCAAATATTGGCCCCATCCAAGGTGGTTGGGTATGTTTTAGGCCATGGTAGACCCAATTTGACACTAAAACCCTTGTATCGGCACCTCCCAACCATGGGATCACCATGAATGAAAAAACCAACCTACAAAGAGCAATTAAAAAAGGGTGGGGCACACCACCATGCACAAGTGTGCCAAATATTGGCCCCATCCAAGGTGGTTTGGTATGTTTTAGGCCATGGTAGACCCATTTTGACCCTAAAACCCTAGTATCGGCACCTCCCAACCATGGGATCACCATGAATGCAAAAACCAACCTACAAAGAGAAATTAAAAAGGGTGGGGCACACCACCATGCACAAGTGTGCCAAATATTGGCCCCATCCAAGGTGGTTTGGTATGTTTTAGGCCATGGTAGACCCATTTTGACACTAAAACCCTTGTATCGGCACCTCCCAACCATGGGATCACCATGAATGCAAAAACCAACCTACAAAGAGAAATTAAAAAAGGGTGGGGCACACCACCATGCACAAGTGTGCCAAATATTGGCCCCATCCAAGGTGGTTTGGTATGTTTTAGGCCATGGTAGACCCATTTTGACCCTAAAACCCTAGTATCGGCACCTCCCAACCATGGGATCACCATGAATGCAAAAACCAACCTACAAAGAGAAATTAAAAAAGGGTGGGGCACACCACCATGCCCAAGTGTGCCAAATATTGGCCCCATCCAAGGTGGTTGGGTATGTTTTAGGCCATGGTAGACCCAATTTGACCCTAAAACCCTTGTATCGGCACCTCCCAACCATGGGATCACCATGAATGCAAAAACCAACCTACAAAGAGCAATTAAAAAAGGGTGGGGCACACCACCATGCACAAGTGTGCCAAATATTGGCCCTATCCAAGGTGGTTGGGTATGTTTTAGGCCATGGTAGACCCATTTTGACCCTAAAACCCTAGTATCGGCACCTCCCAACCATGGGATCACCATGAATGTAAAAACCAACCTAGAAACACCAAGCCAAAAAGGGTGGGGCACACCACCATGCACAAGTGTGCCAAATATTGGCCCCACCCAAGGTGGTTTGATATTTTTTAGGCCATGGTAGACACATTTTGACCCTAAAACCCTAGTATCGGCACCTCCCAACCATGGAGCATCCACTAGTTATTCCAGAATATCTAAAAATGAAAAATATCTTCACATTCCATGATTGATTGTGTTACATACCATGTCTATAAATTTTCAGGTGATTTGGAGGAGGTCGAAAAAATCACTTGCTTAAAAAATGGGGCTAAAGTTATACCAAACGGTCCGTCGTAGAGCAAGTGATTTTTTCGACCATCTCTAAATCACCTCAATTTTTTATAGGCTCCCATGTATGTAATATCAATTATTATTAAAAAAATTAAAAATAAACTTTACCATTTTATTTCAATCAGTATACTTTCAAGTATATATTTTGATAAAGGACAATTCGAAAACAAATTAATGAAAACATACAAGGTTGGGTTGATCTGCCAACCTTCAATGCATCTTTTGTACTTTTTCTGTATATGAACTTTTTACAAATTCGATTTTTTAAATTCACATATGAAATATCAGATACAAATAACATATGAAATTGATACTCTGTTTTATTCTCATGACATTGGTGGTTGCTATTCTCATCACATAGCGGCTTGCTATTCATTCATGTAACTTATCTACTATGTTTTTTAAACTATTGAATACATTATGACAGAGATCAAATTGGTACATAACTCAATATTACTGAACTATCAAATTTTCAAACAAGCAAAATTTTAGAATTACCATTTCCTTGCAAACAAGATAATATTTATGGACTACCATTTTTCCAACAGAACATGGATGGTAGATAAAAAGGCTGACAATACTTTGTAGCCATCCATAACTTCACTTATCTTATAACAAAGTGAAGAACCAGCAAAAGCAAACACAGTGTGCTACATACCATCTAGCACACTGGTACAGTGCATACATAGCTACCATAGCTAAAGTTCACCGCTAAGTCCATACATAGTTACCGCACCATAACAGAAGGTGCACACATAAACTAGCAGTTCTTAATAACATACATTACTTAACATCATCATATCTACTGATGATGTACTTCTTCACAAACTTTTTCAGGCATTCAGTCAATCCTGACCATAGTACTCCAGTACTTTCCTCAGGGCAGCATGGTTCGCCTTGTCGCGGAGATCCTTCGGGTGCACCTCCTTCACATGGCTAACAAGTCCTTCACGCATACCATCCCTAGGAACCTGCTTGGAGGGATGGAACTTGCAGTAGTACCTCCCATCAGGTTTCATGTAAGCACTGATTCCCTCAGCCCAGATCTTCTCCTCCACCTTCTTCTCATATGACAGCACATTGTACTTGCTGACTTCATTATCAGATGAAGCATCAGAGTTGTACTGCAAAACAACAATGTCACAATCATATGTCACAACTATTGTACAGCAATGAGTTCAATAAACTTGTCAACCATGCACAATCAATATTGAGAATGCTCTCTTACCGACACGGCGTCCCCGGAATCGACCTCGCTGGAAATGTAGGAGTGGCCAGAGTCCTCCGAGTCATCAAACTCCTCAAACTTCCTCTTGCGGACAGAGGAGGTCTCACCAAGCTGATGGAATATATACAGATTATTATGTCAATCTAAATTGCAATCATACCAGCATAACACATATACTACAAATCCTTATTGCAATCATTACAATAACAGGCCAGTAACATTATATTTCTCCTACTATGTTAAGGTGAAACATAATTCTGTCAACCTATCATTAATACTGATCTTAATATCATGGAGTAATCATAGTCAATATTATGTTTCACCTTACCATAATGTTGCTCATAATAATAAATTTCATAGAGGAAATAGAGTCCAGATTCTATAGAGGAATGCCCCTGGAGCAGCAGTACCATAATAATAAGCAATAATTATCACCATAAGATGTTAACTAAGCAGCATTTAGGGGGTTTTAGCTTCTAACACCCATAAGTGGAGGTCCTGCCAAATCATGCCTTTTCAAATAATAGATACACATGCTATTATTCATACTGTGGTGATGTACAATTATAGTAACTACATATTTTCCCATATGTTTGTGTACAATCATGTATATATACTAATTGATAAAATTGAACATAACCTGTGACTGCATCATATTTTTTACAAAATAAATGCAGGGAACAAATTATTATGTCAATGTTGTTGCCATCATAGCAAGATAACACTCCTGGAGCACAACAACATTACCATAGATTTAGAAATCAATGTGAATCCTAAAGCAATTATGCCATCATGTAATAAAAACTTACTAATGAAGCTCTGTACCAAACAATTGATGATACTACTAACAAATAAATTGTGCACGCTGTAATCAAACCAGATAAATTGTGCACAGGGTATATAAATTGGGGTCACATGACAATAAAATCCCCCTTAACTACGAATGCACACGGATGTCAAACCAGATTAAAAAAAACCCTTGCCAACATACACAAACCATAGGCCAATCTGCTAGATCCATTTGGTCCACAGTAATCAAGCCCTTATCACAATTCATATATGATTCGTCTGTTCTTCGGTTTGATCTAACCCTAATCACCATCAAATAAGGGCAAATAAGCTGAGGAGTTGAGAGGATAGCACATACCAGAGGGTCTTCCGCCATTGGCTGCACATTCAGATCCGGCACGATCTCGCCGCCGAGTCCGTGCTCCTGCTCATCCGCCACCGTCAGCACCAAGCCTCCGCCCGACGCGGCCGCACCACGACGGCTCCATCCACCCGGCACCACATCTGCCTCCGCCACGCCGGTGTTCTTGACCAAGGTAGCGGCGGACGCCCGCGCAGTGGAGCTGCTACCCTCCATCGGCCTCCGATTCGACGGAAATGCGCGGAGAAGAAGGGATTGGAGAAGAGAACTGGCACTGGAGACGGAGTGGAGAAGACGAAGTGGCCGAGGGAGAGGGTTTTCTCCGTACCTGATTTGGGGGGGAAATGGTGGGGCGAGGGAGGCGGAGCAGCCGACGAAGGTTTTATACGTCCCTTCCGCTTCGGTACACGCACGTGACTTCGCCACGTACACGACGGTAGACCGAATACGTACAGAACAGTCGCGGGCCATACGGGCTTGTACGGGGCCTATACGTATCTGTCAGAAACGTGAAATTACGAAATTAACCCTGAATCCGAACAGGTATCTCACGATCAGAACCGTTGATGTGTTTTGACCATTCCACTTTTCGCCAGGGGGGGAGCACCGGAGCAGAAGCGCTCACCAAATACGGCCACGGGCCGTTCGTCGATAGAGGCCGGCAACGTACATAACCCTAACCCGATCGATCCGCCCTCCATCCATCGACGTTTTGCATGCCGGCAACGATGGCAGTGCGTCTTGGGCACGGGGCGGCCAGGAGGCTCGGTGGCTCCTTGCTCCAGCGAGCGCGGTGGGCGGTTCCGGAGGACCGCCGCCGGCTCGGCACAAGCTTCATGCACACCAATGAGGTATCTTATGTTAGGATTAAGCACGTACTACGCCAGACGGCGTCGTGTGTGGCTTCGGTGTCGTATACGAGTGGTATACGGAACACGAGTTGGAGTAGATTTAGGATTCCTAGTTCTACTAGGTTAGCTAATCTGCTACTATATAATCCCTTGTAACTCCCCTGTAATCTACCGTGAGCCAAAGTAAGAAATACAAAGAAAGCAAAGGCACGATATGTGCCTGTGGCGATCAACCTGTTTTTCGCGTACGTGAGTTGCGGGTGTTGTGCTAGCTGAAGAATCGATCTGGCCAAAAGCAATAAGCTGATCGGAAGCAAGGTTGAGCTAGCTAGTACGTACGCGCATACTGTCCGTCTCGCTGGAACGCCGACTCGCTGAAGCTTTGCTAGTACGCGCATCTGGTTGGAAAGTACTCGACTGATCGCGGTGTACAAGTAGGGACCAAGTCCAACATCTTAAGTTCCTAACCAAAAAAAAAATTAGCATCCCCTACGATACCTCAGTTTCTTCGCATGAGTTCCTCCTGCTATTTATTTGCTGTGCGAGCAACCATCTAACGAGATCAAGGATATAGCAAGCGAGAAGCCAACTCCTTCGCCATCCAAACATAAACAACCATGTCCATGTGAAGACGAATTATTTGTTTAATTACTCTGGGCCTCTCTTCCGTTGGAAACAAGAGCTAGCAAGATCACTTTTTGTTTTCCTTTTTAGCAAAATAGAAGCACGTAAGCTGTTTAATTTATCGCTGATGTTTTGGTATCTTGATTCTTGCACCATATATATCCCCAGCTACCCACCAAAAGTAGCATCATTAAGGAGGCAGCCTGCCTGGTCATTAGCATCTCTTAGGAGTTACGATGATGACTCTTACCCATCGTCCTTTCAGTTTGCAAACAGAAACACATGTTATAAGATGCTTAATTCGTGTCCGCACTTCTGTTATCTTGAGCCATGCATGCATTTCCTCTTCTGCTTGTTGCAATTCCTAGTACTAGTTAATAACTTATTTCCTAGGCACACACTCACTACAGGAATGCTCGTCTACGCCGACGGCCGGCTGCCCTCGGCGTAGCCATGCCTGGCCCTCGGTGTAGGCTACGCCGACGGCAGCCCTCGGCGTACCTCGTCGGCGTTCAGCTCCCTCGGCACACGCAGTCACACCGTCGGCGTACGGCTGGCCCTCGGCGTACGCTCCATACGCCGACGACCACGTCCACCCCTCGGCGTCCGAGCCCTCGGTGCAGCCTCCCGTCGCGCCGTCGCCGTTAACGGAGGGCCGGAGATGCCGACGGCCTGGCCCTCGGCATAGGAAGCGTTCCTGCGTGACGGAGAGGCGACGTGGAGCGACGAGGTGCGGCCAGCTGTGCGTGATACGCCGAGGGCAATCCCCTCGGCATCTGCATGGGGCATGCAGAGCTACGTGGCGCGACCTGGTGAGGTGGCCTATGCCGACGGCAATGCCCTCGGCATAGGCTCGACCATATGGTCATGCCAGGGCCCTATGCCGACGGCATTGCCCTCGGCGTATGCCCTACCATTTGTTTTTTTCGATTTAAATTGGGTTCCAATTCATCTAAATTCAGTTCAGCAGGTCCAATACATCCAAATACATCCAAATTCATCCAAATTCACCATAATTCACATAAATAGCATGAAATCCACATAGTAGCATACAAATACATCCAAATTCATCCAAATTCACCATAATTCACATAAATAGCATGAAATCCACATAGTAGCATACATGGTGCATGTAATAGCATACAAGAGGAGAGTGCCATGTCATCCAATACATAGTAGTAGGTAGCACATGATGGCAAGCAAGAAGCCCGGTGCCGACTAGCGAAGGAAGGACCCGGGCGGAGTGTGTCCGCCCTTATCGTTGGCGAAACGAGCAGCCCGGGGTTGCGCACCGGTAGAAGCTGCAGAAGAACCACCTGGAGAAGGACCGGTGCTACGCCCAAGAGAAGTCGACGGAGAGGCACCGGGAGTAGTCCCAGGAGTAGTCGACGGAGAGGCACCAGCAGAACGCCCAGCAGACGGACCACCTTCATAAACCGGTGTGACCTCGCGCCCACCCGGCGAGGCCTGGTTCCCGGAGCATCCCGTTCCCTACGTGTTCCCTACATGTTAGCAACTTGCGAAGCAAAGGGAAGTGGTAACTACGGGTTTGGCAAAGAACTTACCTCCGGTGTGGATCCGTAGTAAGTCGCAGCGAAAGCTGCCCTCGATGGCATGATAGGCATGTCCCCCGCCACGGTAACTCGAGCCGGTGGCGGTGTACCAGTAGACATAGAAATCATCATTTCCTGTAAGATAGGTTACAAATTAGGCTTTGCAGAAATAAAGCATCAAACTGAGACTTGTCATCTACTAGCGAGAAGAAAGATTCAGACTTACTCCTATATACGCCATATAGGCCGTATTCTGCCTATTCCACTGGGCAGCGGCCTGCTGATACGCTTCATTGCAGGCTTCGAAGGCCGCCTCGAACTCAGGCTACAATTTCAGAAACAATGAATCTCGTAAACACTTAGCCATGTAGGAAGGAAAACCGGAAAGAGGATGAAAATGAGGAAAACTTACATCGTAGGCGGGTGGACGAGCAGGCCGTGGACGAGGCTGGGGGCTGTCGGCGGTGAGGGTATGCTTGAGACGCGTGTAGCTCGTGGAGTGGGTAGGCTTGACCGCCTTATTCAGAAAGGGGAAACGGCCATGCAGACGCCCGTGCCCCGACAGGACCAACGACTCCTCGTCGACCGGAATGCTCAAGGGGTCATCCACCTCGGGGTGACGAGACTTGACCATGTCGCAGTAGTCCTCCTTGGCGGCCTTGGCATTGCCGTAGTACTGTGGCTGAGGCAATGCGGGATTGGGCTTCTGCTTCGTCCGCATCATGTCATATATCTGGGCATCATGAAGCACCACCCCAGGTGGTGCCTCGGCCACCTGCATCGCGAAAAGAAAAGTTAAGCGTACCACAAATGAGACATGACGGGAAATGAAAGAAGGTCGTTCCATGTATATACATACCTTTTTCCCCTTGAAGCGGGTGTAGTCGCGGTTTCCCGCGCAGTGTGTGCCACCGGTGACTCGGTTCTCCATGTTACGCCTCGACACGGCTGCAAACTCCACGTCCTGCCTGAGCCACCTCGCCCTAATCAGCTCCTCCCATGCCTCCCTATGCTGCTCGGCCCACTCGGGACAAACCTGAAAACGCAATACTCAGCTCAAGATAATTCAATGAAAACTTAGCAGCAATGTAGAATCTCATTGACATTTTACTCACCGACATGTACTCCTCAATGGTCATTGCCCATTCCTCCGTAGGCTGGTTACCAACATAGTACTCCTTCTTGACCCTTTTACCCTTGTTAGCCCAGAAGGCACTAGCGCTGGTGAACTTTTGGTTGTACCACTGCTGCGGTGTCAACCTCTCGCAAGCGCCACGCAAAGTGAGACGCGCCTGCGTCTCATGCTCTGGGTCCACACGATAGAAGCACTTCAATCATGCATAAATCAGTTGTGAAAGTCATGAGTTAGCACATTAGGGTCATTAACTATGAACGGTGCTCGAGAAATATATGCCTTACCCAGAACTTGGTGGTCACAGCCTCAGCAGCTGTCGCGAAGCCTACGGCAGGGGCATCCTCATAGTCCGCCCAAGTAGTGGCTAGCTTCGTCGCGCCACCGGGGACCGTGCTAAGGGGAGTGTATCTGCCGGGCCAGAACTTCTTAATCAGAGCCCCAAGCAAGCTGTTAGGCATGTGGGAGGGCTTGGCATCCCATGTCCAGTTGCTGCAAATAAATCACACATTAGTACACATGCCAAATTGTTTATTATGCCCAAGATGAAAATACATGTTCGAAATTTCTGAAGTAGTACACTTACTCATCGCTCGAAGGAATGATAAGGACCTTGTCATCATGGGTCTTCGGCTCCTTCCTCGCATCGGGGACTCTAGCTTCTCCACGAAGCTTCAAGGGCTTCGGCGCACCCCCATCCTCCATCACCTCCAACTCAGCCCTAGAGTCCGACTCGTGTGTAGACTCCGTCTCCATCTCCACCTCCCCACTAGACGGACCCTCTAGGTACAACTCAGGAGCCACGTCACCAGAAGCGGAGGGTGGCTCGTCAAAGTCCATGTGTACCCCACCGCCACCTCGTCCTCCACCTCGTCCTCCTCGTCCTCGTCCTCGTCCTCCACCTCGTCGTCCTCGTCCTCCATCGGTACCATCGGCGTAACGCGGATTTTGCACCAGGGCTCGATCACTCCGTCTAGTGGGTCTAGGAATATTCCTCTTCACCTGCGCCAGCGTCTTAAGCAAGCTCTCGGAGTCTGCCTTGCCGCTGCTCATATTGTCCAGTCACCTGCATTGAGAAGAATAAAACAGTTAAGCACAAAGACATATTATATGAAGATACTAAGAATAAAAGACACAATGTAATTAAGAAGCATGTTGACATAATAAAATGAAGATACTAAGAATAAAATGCACAATGCAATTAAGAAGCATGTTGACATAATAAAATGAAGATACTAAGAATAAAACGCACAATGCAATTAAGAAGCATGTTGACATAATAAAATGAAGATACTAAGAATAAAAGGCCGAGAGGATGTGCATCCGGAGAACAACGGGGAGGCGCCGCCGAAATCCTGACTCGAACCGGAGTAGAACATGGAAAACGTAGACAACTACGCATCCGCCGACTGTCCCGTAAATGCCGCAAGCGTTACGGTTCAAAATATGCGGACCACTGATGCATATTTATCCGCGTAACGCTCGCGGACGGGAAGTGACACCTAGGTTACGCAACTGGACTTGGAAAATGAATCTAGTGACATAAGAAAATGCGGAGATGAAGTTGGAAATTTAGCTCACCCTCGGCTGAAGAGGAAGTAGTCAAACAACGGAGTGTCGATGTCGGCGAACGCCGAGAAGCGCGTCAAGATCCGGGATCGTCACGCCGGGGTGCTCATGACAAGGCGGTCACGACATGGCCTATTATAAATTCACATTATTAGAAAAAATTCACATTTGCATTTCTATTTCCATTATTAAACAAATTCATTTCTATTTCTATTTATTTCTACTATTTTGGCTATATTGTTTAACTATTCGCACGGTAATTCTTTAATTTCAATTTCAATTTCAATTTCAATTTCAATTTCAATTTCAATTTCAATTTCAATTTGATGAATAAATTGCATGTTGGTTTTTTTCAGGAACTAAACATTTTGGTTTCAGTTAGATCAACCAATCAACATTTTCTGAAAAACAAAAATAAAAAAAATAGTACCTCGGGTAGCCCTCGGCGTCTTACCTGACGCCGTGACCGCGCCGTCGCGTCGCCGCTCTGGCAGCAGCTATGCTGGTACCTACGCCGAGGGCCAGGTAGACGCCGACGGCTGCCCTCGGCGTAGGAACCTGTACGCCGACGGTACCTAAACGCCGACGGCCGGCTTCCGGCGCTGCCCCGGCGAGGCCGTACGCCGACGGCCCCGACAAAAAGCCGTCGGCGTAGGGTTTGGCCGTCGGCGTCTCCGGCCATTCCTGTAGTGACTAGTGAACGCAGCCAAACACTTCTGAAATCTTTCCTGTGTAAATTGAGCGAAGCTACTTCCAGTAATCCATTGAACACGGCCTGGCCTTAGTTAGCAACACAACACAATCATATATAGGTCATTGGCTGCTTCTGTGTATGTATGATTCTGTTTCTCTACGTAGCTGATATTCTCTATGTTGAAACTATTCTTCTTATTACCAATCAGCACTTGACTAATAATTATATAAATTAATGACCATGATCTACGTGTATCCAGCGTATACCTGAGGGTAAGAGGAGAATCAAGGAAGCCAGTCCAGAACGAGATGGCTACGACTGGTATGATACCAAACTTATGCATACATAAATCATTTCTCTATTCCATCTTCCTTTCAGGAGTTGGTATAATCTCATTTGACCTAATACCTGCAGGCGCGAGTTTCCGTACTCGAGCGCACTAGCAACACTCGGTAAAAATGTGATCAAGGGAGCTCTGTTTTTCGCAGTGGCCTCTGAAATAGACTTCTATTGGCTTTTTGGCATCGAACGTCCAGAAGAGAAGAAGAGAGCCTAGACCGTGGACAAGAAGAATAAGTTATGTTTGTGATATGCATCACTATATTAGGAAGACAAGTTGTTATCCGTCACTATCTTATAACTATTATGGGTTAGATATGCTTGCTAGAACCTTAATTAGTATCATTGATCGGCTGTATGTGTGATCTTGTGTGGAGTATATAGCATAGAACTACTACTTTTGATGCAAAATTCCGGAAAACTACTAGTTTTCGCTCCAATCGCACAGAACTACAACATTTGGGCGAGGTTGTTTCAAATAGCACTGAGCGTTCTTTGAACGCAGATTGACAGCGTTTTTGACAACGCGGGCCCACTGTCAGGCGGGGCGTGGCACCTCCCGTCAAAGAGCCGTTAACGGCGTGCGGGCCCCACCACTCGCGGACGGTAGAAGAGGCACGCGCCCCTGTCCGCGCGTTAGCGACCGTGCCCTTCTCCCCTTCGAAGCAGCGCCGCCGAGGCTCCCGCACCGCCGTCGCCCATTGCCGCCGCCGCCCCGCCGCCGCCGCATGCCTAGCTGGAACGACGGTGAAAGCTCGCCGGAGCACCTCCCTGTAAGTTCTTAGCCTCTCATCTCTGATTTTGAATTTAGGGTTAGGGTTCTTATTCCGAATTGGGATATTTCGATTTCTGTCTATTTAGGTCAATAAAGTTCGTTTCTTTTGCAATTTCTTGTCGATTAAGACTTCACTACCATGGATTACGCCCCTGAGACATGCGCGGACCTCTCATTCTGTGGAGTTGCTGTCGGAGCGGAACGCTGCCGCGTTCATGACTTGGAGCCGACCAGATGCGTCGCATTTGAAGGGAGTTTGACCGGGAGGAGGTTTCACATGTGCAGCGTTCAAAATGTAAGTGTTGTGGTCGATTTTTTCTATAATTATTGTAAAATGAATGATTGCACTTGTTAATGGTAGTTCAGTACTAATTCCAAATTTCTATTTGTATCAATGATAAGAGACCATAAGTATATCATAGTTTAGTCTTTTTCTTCACTGATGTAGTTGCAGGTTAGTTCATTGCAACTAAGAGAGCATAAGTATATTTGTAAAATTAAACTATATATAAGGTAGTTGCAGGTTACTTGATTGCAACACTATTTTCCATTAGTTTGTTAAAAATGCAAGTTCTGCATGCCTCTAAATAATTGGAAAATTACTGTTTTTGTAGTATGTGGAGAATTGTGGTTTCCAGAAATGGGTTGATGTAGAAGAATGGCCAGAAGCTCTGAAGAATTCTTTGGGAAGGCTATGGTCTATGTACCATGAGGCTAGTGACAAAAGAATTGAAGAGAGGCTTGAGAATGCCAAGTTGGTTCAAGAGTTGGTCGAGGAGAGGGACAAGTTCAAAAAGAACTACTACAGTTTAATGGATGATGTTGACAAATTTATGAAAGACCAAGAGAAAAGGGTCATGGAGGCAAATTTAAAGAATATGAATGAAGAGAAGGAAGCTATCTTTGACTTGGACAGGTCTGCATTAAAAGCTGAGGTGATCAAGCTCAATTCAGAGTTGTTTGATTTGAAGGAGGAGAAGAAGCAGTGGGAGTCAATGAAGAAGCACTGGGAGTCAATGGAGAAGCTTAGAAAGGAAAAGTGGGAGAAGAAAGAAGAGGCATGGAAGGAGGAGAAAAAGAAGCTAGAGTACACACTATTTGACCTCTTCAAGGTTAACAGTGCAAACAAGGTGCAGATCAAAGGCATTATGGGAGAAATCTGATTTGATTAATGTCATTTTAGGTATGCTGGGTTTATGTAATATGTATGCTAGATCTCGGAAGAATTCTAAGTAAGGTTTTATGTAATATGTATGCGGGATCTCGGAGAATTCTAAATTAGGTTTATGTAATATGTGTCGGAGAATTCTAAAGTTGGTTAATGTGATATGTATGCGGGATGTCGGAGAATTCTAAAGTTGGTTAATGTGATATGTATGAGGGATGTCGGAGAATTCTAAATTTGGCCGTTGAGTTGTTATAAATGGTCGCCGGCAGTTTTTAGTCACGGCGGGGCCGCTCATAAGAGGTCGCCGGCAGTTTTTAGTCACGGCGGTGCCGCCCATAAATGGTCGCCGGCAGTTGACTGTGTATTTTGACAACAAATAAAACTGGGAACATTTATCAGTACAACCTGATGCAATTCAGCCTTATACATAGCATAACCTGATGCAATTCAGCCTTATACATAGCATTGTTTCAGCCTGACACATAGCAGTTGGCACTTGGCAATTCAACAAACCATCTAGCACAAACAAACCAACACATAGCACTTGGCATTGTTTCAGCCTGATACAAACAAATACACTTGGCATTGTTTAAACATGATAGAAGCAAACCATCAAGCACAACATGATGCAATTCAACACATTGTCTTACACAATAACACAAAGTAGCTTTGTGATAACCTGATGCAAACCAACAATTACACAAAGTAGCAGTTTTCTTCATCACTTCTTGTAGCTACTCCACCTTTCAGCATTGAGATAGCCTGCCATCCTTGGAGTTAACTTGGGTTGTATGCCAACCCTAGAAGCCCTTGGTGCACTGAATGCTGGTAGCCTTGTTGCTGGAGATGCAGCTGCTTGCCTTGGATCTAGTGCTGCTCCAGCTGATTGCCTTGTTGCTGGAGGTGGTACAGCTGCTTGCCTTGGACCTGGTGCTACTCCAGCTGCTTGACTTGGACCTGGTGGTGGTCTTGCTGCTTGCCTTGGTGCTACTGGTGCTACTTCTGGTTGCCTTGCTGTACTTGTAGTGGCAGAAGTGGAGGAGCAACCACCTGTCCTATTTGGCTGCAAGTATTAGGCATGTGTTAGCAACCACTTGACCTTGAAATCTGTACATGTATTAGGCATAGATACAAATCTGTACATGGGTATTAGGCTGGAAGTTACCTGGTGATTATCTTTTCTTGATTGAAGCCCTAGCCTTAATGGTACAGTACATGTGTTATACCTGTGGCCTACACGATTACAGTTGCTGCAAGTGATTGATGTCATCCTTGATGTGTCTCTAGGTGCTGGAGGCTCAAACTTGCTTTTCCTTCTCACAGTTTGTTTCCTCCCCGGCCTATCCCTAAACACAGGTGGGTCGATATCTTGCGTGTCTGTTGTATTCCAGTCCTCAGGTCCAGGAACAGGGTAAACTGTATACGAGAAAGCCTTCTCGTACATTGGCTTTTTGAAGAAGTCGTGCACATAATCTTCGGCATGTTGTGACAACTTCATGATTGCAGCCACTGCATGGTTGCAGGGGATACCAGTGAGATCCCACTTTCTGCAAGAACAAGAGTGTTTCTTAAGATCCACGGCCACAATTCTTCCACTAACACTTGTCACCTGCCAAAGACCATCCTCTGTCACCTTAGCAGTACAATCTCTGGACCACCTCTTTGCCTCAGCTAGCTTCTCAGAATAGAAAGGAGTGATCTCCCATCTAGCTTTTGCTGCTTTGTCCCTTGTTCGATTGTACTTCACCATTAGTTTGTTTCTGATTCCTTCAAGCATTGTTCTAATTGGCTTGCTCCTCACATTTAAAATCATTTTGTTAAAGACTTCACTGATGTTGTTGACCACAAGGTCATTCTTGCAGTTAGTGTCAAATAAATGTCTTGCCCAAGTTTTAGGAGGGATTTGCGCCAGCCAATTGTATGCCTCTTCACAGTCATCTTTCATTGCAGCCATTGCAAGATCAAAGCCATTTTTGGTATATGAGTAACTTGCTGCATCCATATATTTTTTCAGCTCTGGCCCTCTAAATCCTGCCGATTGAAAATTGGTATAAATATGTCGCAGACAGAATCTTTGTGGTGATTTGGGGAATACTTGAGAAATTGCTTTCAACAATCCCTACACAAGAAACATTGAGTAAGAAAAGCAACATTTATTATTATACATATCTAGGTAGTTCAAATGTCAACATATGATAGTGTCAAATGTCAACAATCTAACCTTTTGTCTATCTGATATGATTGTGTAATTGCCAAATTGGCCTGACTCTCCAATGCAGTACCTAAGCTGGGTTAAGAACCATAGCCAGCTAGTAGTATCTTCTTTGTCGACAACACCAAATGCAATCGGGAATATGTTGTTGTTTCCATCTCTACCAGTTGCGGCTAAAATCTGTTGTCCAGTAGTCAACTTGATGAAGCAACCATCAACACCTGCAAGATCAAAGCCATTGCAGCCATTGCAAGATCAAAGCCATTTTTGGTATATGAGTCAATGTATATATGGAGTTGGATTAGTACGTATGAAAGGCCTGCAACCATTCAAGAATCCCTGCAAAGAGGCATTCAGACATATGAAGAGCCCATGGAACCTTGGATTACGGCTAGGATGCTCGACAAGCTCCTTAGTTGTGACAACACACCTACTGCCTGTATTTGTGTCTAGAATTGCCTGTAAGTAGTCCTTGAGCCTAGTATACTGTGCCTTCTGATCTCCCATCACAACATCAAAAGCCTTCTTCCTTGCCCTATAGGCTTTGCTCCTAGGCACTTCAACACCAAACTTCAATTTTGTATTTTCAATAATAGTGTCGACACAAGTGATACTGGAGTGTTTTCTCCATGAGGAATACAAGTGTGTGGACAGCTTGACCAGCCAGCCAATCAATTGATACTGGAGTGTTTTCTCCATGAGGAATACAAGTGTGTGGAGTGCCATATTTTCTAAGGCAGAAAGTACTCTCGTGCGCTATACGTGAAATTTGTGAGATAGAATTTGCAGCCTTTTTTCCTTCCCTTGTGATGTGCATGTAACAATGATACTTTGAGGAGTGTTCCTGTGATAGGCAAAATTTCTCAATTGTGCAATGTGGTAATTCCTGAGAGCAACTCTGAATTCATATACATCTTTGAAACACAACTTCTTGCAGAATTGAAGATGAGCATCGGCCCTGTGTTGATCATACCAAACCCTCTTCTTCAACTTCTTAAGCTTTCTCTTCCTTCCACATGGAATCTTGTGTTTCTTGGTAAATCCATCATCATCACTGTCTCCTACATCACCTGGGTTGTTGTCCTCATCACTAGATGGCACAAAAGTCTTCCCACTGGCCCTCAACTGCTTCATAATGAGATCTGCTAGTTGGGCCAGGGTTCAATGCTTGTTTTTTTCTCAAAGGAGTACTCCTTGTCAAAGTATTCCAGTTCTGCTACCTCATCACCATCACTCTCTTCTTCTTCCTCCTCATAAATCTCTTCTACATCTGTATCTCCTTCGTAGTGCATGGCTGGGTTTGATCTCCGCTTACTCTCCTAATCAAGCTTATGCATTATTTCAACAACCTCTTCATCAGGTTCCTTTTCTTTTTTCTGTCTCTTCAATTTGTGCATTAGTTCATATTCCTCTGCAACCAATCTGTTCCTTTCTTCAAGATTGTACTGACAAGGATAAAAGAAAGCATCCTCATCATCAGACATCATATCAACAGGAGCCTGCATCCCTTCAACATTGCAACTTTGTTGAGTGCCAACATGAAGCACATCTGTTAAGTCTATTGCTACTGGCACAAATTCTTCATTATTTGAGATGTAGTTGACACCATTGTAGTCAACAGAAAACTTCACAGGGACATCCAACACTTCAGCTTCATCTGCCTCCATATTGAATCCAGCTGGCCAAACAGAATTCTTCTTCAACACAGTAATATACACAACTTGTTCAGCTTCATGCAAGCATCTCTGAGATTTTGCACATGCTATCAATTAATTCCATTCCCTCCACACCTCTCCCTTTCTCTTTTACATAATACATGTTGTCCCTAATACCATACCCATAGGATTCAATCAAAGATAACAAATTCAGAACTGTGATGTCAGATCGGCTCAACTTTCTTTCAAGGTTACCTTGACCAGGGAAATTAAATTTAATATCCCAAATATCATCATCCAGCCTAGCAAAGGATAAATGCAAGATTATATATAAAAGGTTCTATGTTCCATACAGAAATTTAAATTAAATTAAACCTAGCATTGCTTAGATAAACCTACCTAAATTTGCTACCACGGTAAATTTGCTAAATAAGCATTGGCAACCGAAAATAACCATGGCCAACAGAAATTAAACCTAGCTAAATTTGCTACCAGCCTAAACAAGCTAAATAAGCATGGGGAGTAACTACCATTTGTAATCAACAGAAAATGTCCAGTTAAGCATGGGCATTGGCAACGGAAAAATCATTGGTAGCAACCGAAAAGGCATGGAAATGCTAGATATTTTGAGAAGTTGAGGAACTTACTCTACACCATCGAATCCCGATGGCCAACGGTGGCTGCTCTTCGCTGGCGAGGGTACTAGCACGTATGCGAGATCTGCCGGCAAGCTCGAATCCATGCCACCGCGCATCCTCCCTCAGCGGCCCTCCGATGAATATGCGCCGCCGCTTCCGCCCGCCGACGAGCCGGCATGGCCGCCACCGACGACTTCGCCGCCGACATCGCCGGGAGTCGCCGCCGCCATCGCCGGGAGGGGAAAAGGGGATAAGCTAGGGTTAGGGCACGGGCTCGGTCGGTCGCTAATGCGCGGACAGGGGCGCGTGCCTCTTCTACCGTCCGCGAGTGGTGGGGCCCGCACGCCGTTAACGGCTCGTTGACGGAAGGTGCCACCTCATGCCTGACAGTGGGTCCGCGTTGTCAAAAACGCTGTCAATCTGCGTTCAAAGGACGATCAGTGCTATTTGAAACAACCTCGACCAAATGTGGTAGTTCTGTGCGATTGGAGCGAAAACTGGTAGTTTTCCGGAATTTTGCATCAAAAGTAGTAGTTCTATGCTATATACTCTCTTGTGTGGCATAGTATGTTATCACATCATGTCTCATTGTTTTGGTTGTTTTTAGTTTCACACACCCATCTGGACTGGCTCGACGCTTGATGGAGATGGATTCAGGTTGTTCAGTGTCATTTTAAATGGTGACTCCAGTCTTATCTCAATAATGTAGCTTGGTAGAATTCACGGATAATATAGCCTTATGCTCTTTTTCATCTAAGCCAACTTGATAGATCGCAGAGCTTATCAAGCTCACTTACCATGAACTTTATACCCTTGCGGTCCGATTTGTCCGTGGATTCTTTACTCACATCACCACTCGAGCTGGTGTGAAAACCTGCACATGGTGGATATGAGATAGGAAGAAAATAAAATACCCTAAGGATTTTACCTTTGTGAAATTAGGGTTGAAGAGAACAAAATGAGGTACTAACTACTAGGAAAACAACTATCCGTAGGTTTGCTACATGTGACACTATAATAGTGGTGTGCCACTACTATGTACCAGTCATGTGCGCAAATGGCTTGAACTTCAAACAGTGTGCAACTGGGATGTCTAGACCAGGTTCGCAGGGGTGCCCACTTACCAGTGGCACATCCTGGTGCACTATAGCTATCTCACATACATGTTAAAAGTGGTGCCCCACTGGTAAGTGGGACCAAAACCAGCACCCCCGTTGGAACATCTTTTCAGTTTAAAAAAATAGAAGAAAATGGTAAAAAAATTAAATTCTAAAATTCTTTGAGATGTAGTTATGTTACATCATCTAGTTGTTAGGAAAACTAACAAACATAAGTTTCTACATATTTTGCAAAATGGTGCCAAGTCTCAATAAAACGGCTCTCGATTTTGCATACGATTGTCGGGTGAAAAAGTTTTTATATGAGAAAGCATCTATAGAAAAAGTTACATCCGATTTTAATGGCCTAATACCATTACCGATATTTTTAGATGCCTCAAAATTAAAAGTTAAATCATAGTTTTCTGAGACTTTAGAATCGCTGTATAACATATCAAAAGGAGAAAAACTTACCTGTGGCACCGATGCTCACGGGTGGTTTCAAAATTTTGAACCAGCCACCTACCCCCAGTAATTTGACCATATCCCCATCCACACATCTCTTATCCACCCCTGCGTCCTCCTCTCCTACCTCCCTATCGACTTGCCTCCTCCTCCTCATCCTTGATGCCTCCTTCTTCTCTTCATCCATGCCTCCTCCAGCCCCTGCTCCTTGCCTCATCCTCCCCTTTATCCTGACCCGACGAGCTCGTCGATCCGAGCACCCACCTGGCCCTCGCCTTCGCGCCCCTACCGGCAGCCCTGCCTCCGCACTACCTCGTCCTCGTCGCCCGGAGCCCTGCCTTGCCGCTGCCCTACCCCGACCCAACCGCTGCCCTACCCCGAAGGAAAGACCTTCGTCTCGACCTCCAGCGCCTTGATGTCTACGCACGCTTCTATTCCTGTAGACAGTGTTGGGCCTCCAAGAGCAGAGGTTTGTAGAATAGCAGCAAGTTTCCCTTAAGTGAATCACCCAAGGTTTATCGAACTCAGGGAGGTAGAGGACAAAGATATCCCTCTCAAGCAACCCTGCAATCACGATACAAGAAGTCTCTTGTGTCCCCAACACACCTAATACACTTGTCAGATGTATAGGCGCACTAGTTCGGCGAAGAGATAGTAAAATGCAAGTGATATGGATGGATATGAGTGGTAATAGCAATCTGAAATAAAGATGGCAGCGAGTAAACATGCAGTAGAACACAAAATAAACGGTGATTCGATGCTTGGAAACAAGGCCTAGGGATCATACTTTCACTAGTGGACTCTCTCAACATTGATCACATAACTGAATAAACAAATACTACTTTCTCTACACTCTCTTGTTGGATGACAAACACCATTCATTGTGTAGGGCTACAAGAGCTCCCTCAAGCCGGAGTTAACATGCTCAACAACATTCGGTTTTCATATTTAAGTAACCTTAGAGTGCATGATAGACCATTGCAATATAGACCGAGTACTAACATAGCATACACACTGTCAACAATAGCTATGAAAGGGGGAATAGATCACATCAATACTATCATAGTAATAGTTAACTCCATAATCTACAAGAGATTACAATCATAACCTACGCCAAGTACTACATGATGCACACACTGTCCACATTACATCATGAAGGAGGAATAGACTACTTTAATAATATCACTAGAGTAGCACATAGATGATATTCAACTAGATCACAAAGCTCATGACCACATAAAGATCACATGGGAGAGAGAGATGAACCACATAGCTACGGTAGAGCCCTCAGCCTCGAGGGAGAACTACTCCCTCCTCATCATAGGAGACAGCAGCGGCGATGAAGATGGCGGTGGTGTCGATGGAGATGCCTTCCAGGGGCACTTCCCCGTCCCGGCGGCGTGCCGGAACAGAGACTTCTGTCCCCCGAATCTTGGCTTCGCGATGGCGGCAGCTCTGGAACCTATCCGGTGTTCTGGAAGCTTCGTGGAAATATAAGATCGTGGGCCTTGATTTCGTCCAATTCCGAGAATATTTCCTGTGTAAGATTTTTGAAACCAAAAACAGCAGAAAACAGGAACTGGCACTTCGACATCTCGTTAATAGGTTAGTGCCGAAAAATGCATAATAATGACATAAAGTGTGTATAAAACATGTGAGTATCATCATAAAAGTAGCATGGAACATAAGAAATTATAGATACGTTTGAGACGTATCAAGCATCCCCAAGCTTAGTTCCTACTCGCCCTCGAGTAGGTAAACGATAACAAAGATAATTTCTTAAGTGACATGCTATCATAATCTTGATCAATACTATTGTAAAGCATATGAGATGAATGAAGTGATTCAAAGCAATGGTAAAGACAATGAGTAAACAACTGAACCATATAGCAAAGACTTTTCATGAATAGTACTTTCAAGACAAGCATCAATAAGTCTTGCATAAGAGTTAACTCATAAAGCAATAAATTCAAAGTAAAAGCATTGAAGCAACACAGAGGAAGATTTAAGTTTCAGCAGTTGCTTTCAACTTTCAACATGCATATCTCATGGATAATTGTCAACATAAAGCAATATAACAAGTGCAATAGGTAGATATGTAAGAATCAATGCACACAGTTTACACAAGTGTTTGCTTCTAAGATAGAAAGAAGTAGATAAACTGACTCAACAATAAAGTAAAAGAATGGCCCTTCGCAGAGGGAAGCATGGATTACTATTTTTGTGCTAGAGCTTTTATTTTGAAAACATAGAAACAATTTTGTCAACGGTAGTAATGAAGCATATGTGTTATGTATAAGATATCCTATAAGTTGCAAGCCTCATGCATAGTATACCAATAGTGCTCGCACCTTGTCCTAATTAGCTTGGATTAACACGGATTGTCATTGCATAACATATGTTTCAACCAAGTGTCACAAAGGGGTACCTCTATGCCACCTGTACAAAGGTCTAAGGAGAAAGCTCGCATTGGATTTCTCGCTTTTGATTATTCTCAACTTAGACATCCATACCGGGACAACATAGACAACAGATAATGGACTCCTCTTTAATGCATAAGTATTCAAATTCTCATAAGAGATTGATGATTTGTGTCCAAACTGAAACTTCCACCATGATTCATGGCTTTAGTTAGCGGCCCAATGTTATTCTCTAACAGTATGCATACTCAAACCATTTGATCATGAAAATCGCCCTTACTTCAGACAAGACGAACATGCATAGCAACTCACATGATATTCAACAAAGGTGTAAAAGTTGATGGCGTCCCCAGATACATGGTTACCGCTCAACAAGCAACTTATAAGAAATAAGATACATAGCTACATATTCTTCACCACAATAGCTTTTAAGGCTATTTTCCCATGAGCTATATATTGCAAAGGCAAAGAATGGAATTTTAAAGGTAGCACTCAAGTAATGTACTTTGGAATGGCAGATAAATACCATGTAGTAGGTAGGTATGGTGGACACAAATGGCATGGTTTTTGGCTCAAGGATTTGGATGCACGAGAAGTAATCCCTCTCAATACAAGGCTTAGGCTAGCAAGGTTGTTTGAAGCAAACTCAAGTATGAACCGGTACAACAAAACTTACATAAGAACATATTGCAAGCATTATAAGACTCTACACTGTCTTCCTTGTTGTTCAAACACCTCACCAGAAAATATCTAGACTCTAGAGAGACCAATCATGCAAACCAAATTTCAACAAGCTCTATGTAGTTCTTCATTAATAGGTGCAAAGTACATGATGCAAGAGCTTAAACATGATCTATATGAGCACAACAATTGCCAAGTATCAATTTATTCAAGACATTATACCAATTACCACATGAAGCATTTTCCGTTTCCAACCATATAACAATGAATGAAGCAGTTTTCAACCTTCGCCATGAACATTAAAAGTAGCACTAAGAACACATGTGTTCATATGCAACAGAGGAGCGTGTCTCTCTCCCACATAAGCATGAATTTATTCAGAGAACTAAGATAACAAAATGAAAATAAAAGCACACAGACGCTCCAAGTAAAGTACATAAGATGTGACGGAATAAAAATATAGTTTCACTAGAGGTGACCTGATAAGTTGTCGATGAAGAAGGGGATGCCTTGGGCATCCCCAAGCTTAGATGCTTGAGTCTTCTTGCAATATGCAGGGATGAACCACGGGGGCATCCCCAAGTTTAGACTTTTCACTCTTCTTGATCATAGTATATCATTCTCCTCTCTTGACCCTTGAAAACTTCCTCCACACCAAACTCAAAACAAACTCATTAGAGGGTTAGTGCATAATCAAAAATTCACATGTTCAGAGGTAACACAATCATTCTTAACACTTCTGGACATTGCCCAAAGCTACTAGAAGTTAATGGAACAAAGAAATCCATTCAACATAGCAAAAGAGGCAATGCGAAATAAAAGGCAGAATCTGTCAAAACAGAACAGTCCGTAAAGACGAATTTTTCTAGGGCACTTAACTTGCTCAGATGAAAAAGGTCAAATTGAATGAAAGTTGCGTACATATCTGAGGATCACGCACGTAAATTGGCAGATTTTTCTGAGTTACCTACAGACGGGGCTGCTCAATTTCGTGACAGTAAGAAATCTGTTTCTTTGCAGTAATCCAAATCTAGTATCAACCCTACTATCAAAGACTTTACTTGGCACAACAATGCAATAAAATAAAGATAAGGAGATGTTGCTACAGTAGTAACAACTTCCAAGACACAAAAAAACAGTAGCAAAATAAAACATGGGTTATCTCCCAAGAAGTGCTTTCTTTATAGCCATTAAGATGGGCTCGGTAATTTTAATGATGCTCTCGCATGAAATAAGAATTGAAGCAAAAGAGAGCATCAAGAAGCAAATTCAAAACACATTTAAGCCTAACCCACTTCCTATGCATAAGAATCTTATACACAAATAAATTCATGAAGAACAAAGTGACAAGCATAGGAAGATAAAACACGAGTAGCTTCAAAATTCTCAACATAAAGAGGGGAAACTTAATATTATTAAGATGCATATAACCATGTTTCCCTCTCTCATAATAACTTTCAGTAGCATCATTGATGAAATCCACAATATATCCATCACTTAAAACATTCTTATCATGGTTCATGTGCATAAAAGTATCATTATTTTTGGCATAAGAAAAACTCTTCTCATTAATAGTAATTGGAGCAGGATCATTATCAAGAATTTGAACACGGTAAACAAGTTGCATACTAAGGGAATGGTTTTTGGCAATCCCATCATAACTATGACAAGTTTCATAAGGATAATTATAACATGTGTCATATCCATCTCTATAACGATTATCTAAACCAGAATATATAATATCATCATTCTCACTAAAAGTAAAGGTCTCAAATATAGGATCTTCAAGCACAACATCCCCAAGCTTAGAGCTTTCAATATCAACGTTTGAGGGAACATGAATAGTGCTAACATCATTACTTTCATAATCAGTACCAAAGAGATTTCCAATATCAAAGGTAGTGTGCTCTTCCAAATCATGATCACTAATGTAGGTAAAGGGCATAGGAAGATCATTGTACTCAGATTCATTATCATAATAATCATTAGGAGCAACATACTTACGGTTACCTATCGTTATCTCATACACGCGGGGATATGGTTGCCTCTTTCTTTTTATTCCCCCTCTTCTTCTTCTTCTTCTTCTTCTTCTTCTTCGTTTCCTTCTTCTTGTTCCCTTCTTGAAGAAGAGGCTTGAAGGGAGGCTTTTCCACAGAACCTGATTTATTTCCAGAAACAATAGAAGAAACTTGGGAGGATTCCTCCTTCTCATTAATAAGTTTAAAACACACAACGGTCCTATCATATTTTGGCAAAGTGTCATCTTCTAAGATATTATGTATGTAAGTATTTGTATGGCAATTATTAATGCAATAAGAAAGACACCCATGCAGGACATCATCAATATCAAGATCACTCATATGTAACAAAGAGATTTTTCTTGATAACTCTTCACACCCCAAAAATAAAGTAAGTTCATCATGCTGATTAGGAAGGATTTCATCATCACAATACAAATTTGCAGCACTCATGGGGTTCGAATTATCATTGGAGGAGCATTGAAAATTAAAATGACCCGCTCTATGGCAAAGTTCACAAATAAAAGGATAGAGGGCACAATTTTTTTTACCAAGATCATCTAGAGCCCTAGACCACTTTCTAGTCTTTTCATTCCTATGATGGATACAATATTCATCTTCGATTTGATTAATTCCACAAGGTCTATGCATTCCACAAAAATTAACATGCTTATAGGAAATAGCATTCTCAGAAGTTTGAGCATGTTCATTGCAATCATTAATAACAATTTCATTTTCCATGCAAGTGTCTTTGAAAGGTTCATGATACTTATCAAAATTCTTCCTAGGCAATTCAAAATGAGAGGCAAAAGCTTTATAAAGATTTGCAACAACTTGAGAGTCAAGACCATAAGTAGCACTCATATTTCGAATTTTATCAGTATCCATAAAAGTTTCAATGCATTCATAATCATAATTTATACCTGACTCTCTACCTTTGTCGTTCTCCCAATCTTCAGCGTTCTCCTCAATCCGATCAAGAAGGTCCCTTTTAAAATCTTCTTTGTTGCGCGTGAATGATCCAGAACAAGTAGTATCCAGCAAGGTTTTATCTTGAAAAGAAAGTCTTGCATAGAAATTATCAATGATGATATTACCAGGAAGCTCATGAATGGGGCATTTGAGCATTAAAGACTTCAACCTTCCCCATGCTTGGGCAATACTCTCTCCATCATGAGGCCAGAAATTGTATATGTGGTTTCGGTCTTTGTGAATTTCACTTGGAGGATAGAATTTAGAATAAAATAGAGGGATAATATCCTTCCAATCAAGAGAATGCCCATCCTTCAGCAGTTTATACCAATGCGCTGCTTTACCAGACAATGACATAGAGAATAATTTCTTCCTAACTTCATCCATATAAATACCTGCACACTTGAATAACCCGCATAATTCATGTAGAAACAGTAAATGATCTCCAGGATGAACAGTTCCATCCCCTTCATAGCGGTTATCTATAACTCGTTCAATAATTTTCATGGGTATCTTGAAAGGAACACTTTCAGTAGGTAGATTTAAAATATCACAAGCATTATTAGAGTTATCGCATATGGGAGATAAAGCATTATCAGAACAAATTTTCTCCCCTAAAGATGGGAAGCTAAAAAGATCATGAAAACTAGCTTCCCCAAGCTTAGACTTCTCCATAGCATTAGCAGTAATTGCGTTCATACTAATAACATTGCTACTAGCATGCAAATAAGGTTCCATAGGTTTTTTAATTTTCGCATCAAACAATTCTAACTCAGGAAAAAGATTAAAAAGCTCACCAAATTTTTTGTTGTTTTCCATTATGCCTAACTAGTGAAAATAAAAACAAGAAACAAAAAGATATAATTGCAGAATCTAAAGGAGATAGCTTCGAGCAATCACACACCGGCAACAGTGCTAGGAAATAGCTTAGTAGTCGGAGGATGTGAATACCTTTTACCTTACCTCCCCGGCAACGGCGCCAGAAAATAGCTTGATGTCTACGCACGCTTCTATTCCTGTACACAGTGTTGGGCCTCCAAGAGCAGAGGTTTGTAGAACAGCAGCAAGTTTCCCTTAAGTGAATCACCCAAGGTTTATCGAACTCAGGGAGGTAGAGGACAAAGATATCCCTCTCAAGCAACCCTGCAATCACGATACAAGAAGTCTCTTGTGTCCCCAACACACCTAATACACTTGTCAGATGTATAGGCGCACTAGTTCGGTGAAGAGATAGTAAAATGCAAGTGATATGGATGGATATGAGTGGTAATAGCAATCTGAAATAAAGATGGCAGCGAGTAAACATGCAGTAGAACAGTAAATAAACGGTGGTTCGATGCTTGGAAACAAGGCCTAGGGATGACACTCTCAACATTGATCACATAACTGAATAAACAAATACTACTTTCTCTACACTCTCTTGTTGGATGACAAACACCATTCATTGTGTAGGGCCACAAGAGCTACCTCAAGCCGGAGTTAACAAGCTCCACAACATTCGGTGTTCATATTTAAGTAATGTTAGAGTGCATGATAGACCATTGCAATATAGACCGAGTACTAACATAGCATACACACTGTCAACAATAGCTATGAAAGGGGGAATAGATCACATCAATACTATCATAGTAATAGTTAACTCCATAATCTACAAGAGATTACAATCATAACCTACGCCAAGTACTACATGATGCACACACTGTCCACATTACATCATGAAGGAGGAATAGACTACTTTAATAACATCACTAGAGTAGCACATAGATGATATTCAACTAGATCACAAAGCTCATGATCACATAAAGATCACATGGGCGAGAGAGATGAACCACATAGCTACGGTAGAGCCCTCAGCCTCGAGGGAGAACTACTCCCTCCTCATCATAGGAGACAGCAGCGGCGATGAAGATGGCGGTGGTGTCGATGGAGATGCCTTCCGGGGGCACTTCCCCATCTCGGCGGCGTGCCGGAACAGAGACTTCTGTCCCCCGAATCTTGGCTTCGCGATGGCGGCGGCTCTGGAACTTTTCTCGTATCGTGGCTTATCCTTCTCGAAGATTTAGGTCACGACGACTTATATAGGCGAAGAAACGGAGTCGGAAGGGGTCTGGGGGACCCACACACCAGGGGGGCGCGCCCCCCCTCTGGCCGCGCCGCCACCACGTGTGGGGGCCCTGGGCCTCCCCTCTGGTCCCTCTCCGGTGTTCTGGAAGCTTCGTGGAAATATAAGATCGTGGGCCTTGATTTCCTCCAATTCCGAGAATATTTCCTATGTAAGATTTCTGAAACCAAAAACAGCGGAAAACAGGAACTGGCACTTCGGCATCTCGTTAATTGGTTAGTGCCGGAAAATGCATAATAATGACATAAAGTGTGTATAAAACATGTGAGTATCATCATAAAAGTAGCATGAAACATAAGAAATTATAGATACATTTGAGACGTATCACGCCTCCACCAAGATGTCGAGCATGAAGGAAAATTATTCAAAAAAACGCAAAAAAAAGTCGCAAAAGGGGTGCCTATTTTTAAAAATATACTAGTGGCGCGCCACTATGGTGGCACTATGTGACGTGCCGTTGGTAATTGCTACAAGTGGAAAGGCTGGTGCGCCAGTATCATCACACTAGCCATCATGGACAGAGTACATCCAAGTGTCGATCTCTAGGGTTTCAATGCGGGGATAAATTCTCAGAACATTAGAGCATCTCCAGCCGCGTCCCCCAAAGAGTTCCCCAAACAGCGCCAGATCGAGCGTTTGGGGGGACGTGTTTCGTTCGTGCCGCGTTTGTGGGACGTCACTCCCCAGCCGCGTCCCCCAAAAACGCACCCCAAATAAATAGAAGTGCACGAAAATAAAGTTTTTCATTCAAATTTGGTTATATACTACAAGTTTGAATGAAAATGGCTAGCTTTTATCTAACCCTAGCCTACTGGCTGCCCGGTGGTGCTTTCGACGGTCCCGCCCCATCATCGCCTCCCCTCCGCCGCAGCTCCTGTTGTGCGCGTCGCCTCTCCATGCGTAGGGTGGAGGCCAGATGCCGCTGCTCCAGCAGCGCATCATCGTCTGCCCTCCCCTGCTGCGCCGCCTGGAGGGAGAGCTCGACGGCGCGGCGAATCTGTGCGTCCTTGCGGGCACGTGCGTCGTCCTGGAGCTTCTTCTCTGACTCGAAGGACTCGACGAGCGCTTGTTGCTGATACGCCGCCTCGTCCGCGTGCGGCCCGTCATCGTCGGGCCACTCGAAGTTGTCGTCGTCGTCATCCTCCTCCTCCTCCGCCTTGTCCTCCTCCTCCGCTTCGTCGTCCTCCTCATCCTCCTCTATTTGCGCCTCCATTTGCGCCACCAACGCATCGGCCTCCGCTGCCAACGCATCCGCCCGCGCCTCCCAGACCGCCTTCGTTGCTGCCAGCACCGACTCCCGCTGCTGACGCTCCTCTGCCACATGCCACTGCTGACACTCCACCGCCTCCCGCCGCCGCTACTCAATCGCCTCCATCTGTTCACGATGCTGGAGATGTGCAGATGATGCCGCTTGATGGCGCGTGGAACACACACGTACGTTGGGAAGCCCAAGAGGAAGGTGTGATGCGTACGGCTGACAAGTTTTCCCTCGGTAAGAAACCAAGGTTATCGAACCAGTAGGAGATGAAGGCCACGTGAAGGTTGTTGGCGGAGGAGTGTAGTGCGGCGCAACACCAGGGATTCTGGCGCCAACGTGGAACCTGCACAACACAATCAAAATACTTTGCCCCAACTTAACAGTGAGGTTGTCAATCTCACCGGCTTGCTGTAAACAAAGGATTAAACGTATGGTGTAGAGAATGATGTTTGTTTGCGAAGAACAACAAAGAACAGAGTTTGCAGTAGATTGTATTTCAGATGTAAAAGAATGGACCGGGGTCAACATTTCACTAGTGGTGTCTCTCCAATAAGAAATAGCATGTTGGGTGAACAAATTACAGTTGGGCAATTGACAAATAGAGAGGGCATAACAATGCACATACATATCACGATGACTAATATGACATTTAATCAGGGCATTACGACAAAGTACATAGACCGCTATCCAGCATGCATCTATGCCTAAAAAGTCCACTTTCAGGTTAGCATCCGCACCCCTTCCAGTATTAAGTTGCAAACAACAGACAATTGCATTAAGTATGGTGCGTAATGTAATCAACACAAATATCCTTAGACAAAACATTGATGTTTTATCCCTAGTGGCAACAGCACATCCACAACCTTAGGGGTTGCTGTCACTCCCCCAGATTCAATGGAGGCATGAACCCACTATCGAGCATAAATACCCCCTCTTGGAGTCACAAGTATCAACTTGGCCATAGCCTCTACTAGCAACGGAGAGCATGCAAGAACATAAACAACACATATATGACACTACAAGAAATCTGCCATAAGTTGACAAAATAGAGGTGTCACTGAAACGTCAATAATGGCTACTTGTGACGTTACGGTGACGCTTTTCAAAACGTCGAAAGCTGGGAGTCAGCAGTGACTGCTTAAGACGTTCCACTTGAAAACGTCGTAGAGCTTTGTGACGTTTTAAAATGTCACTGACGGCATGACATTCCCAAAACGTCATGGGCACCTGCCCCCGAGTCCAGCGTGGCAATCCGACGTGGCAAAATTGTGACGAATTAGAAACGTCTTTATCTGAATTCAGCCCGGTCCATTAAGCTCCTTATGTGGGCTGAGCCCATTAGTTCTGACTATTTTTTCAGCTTTGTTGGGGACACGTTCTGATTATTTTTTCGGCTTTGTTGGGCCTTGGCCCGTAACTGGCCCAATTACCTCGGCCTTTTTAGCTTATTTTTTTGGCCAATTACATATAGAGACCCCACGTGTCAGGTTCCATTTCCCATTGGTCCCACTTGTCAGCATTTATTTCACACGATCTGATAATATTTAGACGCCAAAAGATGAATACATGAAGTCTATTCCAGTATTTTTTCCAAAAAACACATACAGGAATGACGAGGCTGCAGCTGAATCCAAAGGATAATGAAAACAAACCGGCAAGACTATTACAGCACGCAACATCTATTGAGTCAAATCATAAGAACCAAAGCATGCCATTCCAGACTGCCTGACTCGGCTGTCATAACTAACCCAATCTCCAGGTCGCCTTCTTAATGCTGCATCATCAGGATCTCTCCGCTCCACCAACGACACAGCAACATGTTCTCCCTGTGAGCACAACACTGAGAATCTTGTGCCATGGCTTCAGTTGCAGCACACACTCCACCAGGTATGCAAGAACAACCAAGCGAGGTAGGTGTTACCAAGCTTCAAGGATGCTACTGCAGGTAAAACCAAGTACAGTAAGGACCAATTAAATATTAGCATGAAATAATTACAGCATGATGTATAATATGTACACACATGAGACTTGAGCCAAATAAAACTTGGGAGAACAAGTACTGTAGAAAAAGAGATAGTTGCAGAAGAATATCAAATATTGATTATAATACCAACTATTATTACAAGAAAATGAATCAGATTAGAACTTACTGATGATATATCTGGTGACCATCACAGCCACTAAAGGAAATAGCTTCCCTAGATACCAGATAATGGCCTGTAATATTCCCATACATGCATACTACCCAGTGCTGTAGATATATTACATCGTATATAGAAACAATGGAATGTTCTGTAGACCTATGCTAGTAACATTGCAAATGTTTTGCATATATATATAGAAATCAAGATTAGCAACAGTAGCATTTCAAGATTAGCAACAGTAGCATTTCAGATCATTATATGATACAGTCCACTGCAATAGGCTCTATACCTTGTAGTTTCCGCAAGCTGGACACCTGTGCAAGCATGAGATGCATTTTAGTTAGCAGATATTAAACAAGATAGAAACAAATGCGACATTCAGCTGGAAAGAAATGGAGTACCAATAGCATGTTAATAGCTTTTTACACCAGGAAGCAAATTGATGCTTCATTTTTTTTACGATATAATTCTTCAAATTTTCGACGGTCAATGTTGAAACTAGTGGATGATATTCGAATTAGGCAAGCAGTGATTTACTTCAATACTATTAGTTATTATTGAAAATTCTCAAGCTCAGGGACAGTTCAATATACTCATGTCTGGTAAGCAATTAGGAAACCCAGCGTGCTATCCATGTGAATGTCTGATATTAAGAAACAGAGGAGCTGTCTGGAACTCTGGATGTGTGACACAAATACAAACTAAACTGGTAAGCTAAGTTAATTTGTTGAAGCTTCTGGGCAGCTTATTATTTCACTTGCAGATATAGTAACTGAGGTGATAATAAGCACACGAGCATATGAAAAATAAAACATGGTTATTATCGTTTTGATTATCAATTATGCACCAATTAATAGTATTGGATGTACCGTAAATCGCACATTATTTGAGAGTCAGGAGTTGACACAGGATACATAACTAAAAAATGCCAGAACTAAGCCGTCCAAGGTTGATCAATTTGAAATAAAATAAGACTCTTGAGTCTTGATTGATGTAACCGAACCAGAACTAAGCCGTCCAAGGTTCATACTAGTGCTTGTCTTAAACATAAAATTGCCCTAAATTAACAGTAATCAATTATGGGAGGAACGATTCTAATGGATGCATTGACTAATCAAACTGCTGAACGGAATTCAATTAACCTAACGTCAGAATCTAGACACAGTACAACATAAATCAGATCATAGGACCGAAACAATTCACGCATCGAACAATGCGAGAGGGAGGAAAGCATACCAGATCCGACGGAGAGGATCAGGTCGTCGACGCTGCGGGTCTGGAGGAGCTTGGCGAAGAGCGCGGGCCAGTAGGCCTCAACCTTGATGCCGGCAGCCTTCACGACGGTGGCGATCTTCTCAGACTACATCGACGAGGAATACGTAATCAGGTAACCGAATCCAACCGAGAAAACGAACGGAGAAGAGAAGAAATCGTGAGGGGTAACTTACTGTGATGGAGATCCCGTCATCGTGGAGGATGAGGGCGGCAAGGGTGCAGGCGACCTCGCTGGACGACATGGCGACGGATTCTCACCGAGGCGGATCTGCGTTCTCTGCGGGCAGGGAGACGAAGAGCGAGATTAGGGTTAGATAAAGCGGCGACGGGGGATGCGGCGGACGAGGGCGGCGGCGGCGTCGCTTACCGTGGGGAAGACGGCGGATGTGGAGGCGCAGGAGGCAAGCTTCTTGCAGTGTCCACACCTATAAAACAGAAAACAATCATCAATTAATGAACCAAAGAGCCATCCTCAGAAAGAACTACTTCATACAGACAAGACCGTAAAATGAGGCTAACAGAAACAGTAGACAAGACTTCTACCCATCCAACCAATTAGGTTTGGTTCCTATATTGCTATTTCCTAACTCCTAAGCAATTATGAAATTTTTCTTGGGTCGCTCAATCTGCTGTGCAACACCCATGAACTGGTGGCTTGGCAAAAGATTTTACTCGCTACAATAGATTTTTCTTGTCATGCTCAGAATGAATTGTTACTATTGAGAATGATTAACCAACAAAGTTGACCCATAAGCCTAAGCTCATATTGAAAGGTGTGTATTGAGCTTGGGCCTTGATACCAGATTCAGTTAGATCCACCAACATATTCACCCGTAAGCTTACACTCATGAGGAATAGCGCTTCAGCACTTACTGGAATAACCCAAGTAGTGCAAAACTAAAGTTCATCCTTGACACACAAGGCCAATATGCGTTCAACGGTTCTAATATGATCCAGGACACCCAGTCGATTATCTAACAAAGTCAGCGATAAACCTTAAAATTGATGCTTTACTCGCTAAGGCAATGCATATCTAAGTGTCAATCAACTTCATGTGGTACCAACGATACACTACGATCACCGAGATTTAATATGAATATCCTACCAGTTGACCTTTTCTACTCCCAATTTCAAACAAATCTGAGATCCAAAGGTTGGGATCGCAATTGCAGACAAACCCTCGCAAGGCCAAGACGAGTTTTGGGACTCGTCCAAAAAGATCTACACAGTTAAGGCTGCTGATGGGAACCAAGCAGATCGTTGTTTCCGGCTACACAACTCCCGAGAACAAGGGCTACAATTTCCCTCCGATCCATTACAGCGGCAAACCTGGACAAGATCCCATCAGAGATCCGAGCTACGCGACCACAGGAGAAAGCAAAGCACACACGGATCTTGCCCCTAGCGGCGCGCGACAAGGTCAAACTACACAAGGACGAAGTGATACGAGGAGGTAGGGAGGATGTGGGAAGACACGGACCAGGGAGCGTAGAACTCGACGAGCGCGCCGCGGTCCTGGCCGACCTCCTTCTCGAAGGTTGACTCCGTGAGGGCCAGCACCTCGTCTCCATCGGCGGCGGCCGGTGAGAGCGCCGCGGCGGCGAGGAGGAGGAGGACGGGGAGGAGGGTTCTGCGTGAGATCTGAGGGATCGCCAAGGTACCTGGGGGCCGTAGACGGGGTTGGAGGCGATGAACTCCGCCGCCACCGCTGCAGTTTTCCCTCGGTCGCTGGTCTGTGCGGATGCGATTCGACGGCGAGCCTTGGTTTCTTGGGAAAGCCAAGGGAGAGCCTGGGTCGCCGGAGTTGGCCGGGATCTAGGCCGGAGAGGAGGGGCGGCGGAAGAGAAATTGGCTAGGGATTCTGCCTGCGGAGCGGTCTGGGTCTGGCGCGCGGGGCGGAAGCAAAATTAAGTGGTCTGGTCGGTCGCGCGCCTGGTTTGCGCGCGTGACCCAAAAATTTTAGGCCCCAATGGGAAAATCCCGCGCGTGGTTTGGTGCGTTGGATGCTTCGGACGGTTGAGATTCAAGTTTGGAGATGATCCTGGATAGGTTGTTTTCTGTTTTCTGATTGGCTAATATTTTTTGGCATGCCAATGACGTTTTGACCTAAATTGCCAATGACGTTTTTGCCCAATAACGTCACGATTTTCTAAGGTTTTGCCCCCCCCGAGTGGCCAAGGACGGTCAAAGCTAGGAACGTCATAAAGCTATGACATTTTAATTTCCAGTCATAAAAAAAACGTCATATTATGGCAGATTTCTTGTAGTGTGATAGATCAATAATCAACTTGACATTGTATTCCATATTCATCGGATCCCAACAAACACAACATGCAGCATTACAAATAGACGATCTTGATCATGATAGGCAGCTCACAAGATCTAACATGATAGCACAAGAGGAGAAGACAACCATCTAGCTACTGCTATGGACCCATAGTCCAAGGATGAACTACTCACACATCAGTCCGGAGGCGATCATGGTGATGTAGAGTCCTCCGGGCGATGATTCCCCTCTCCGGCAGGGTGCCGGAGGCGATCTCCTGAATCCCCCGAGATGGGATTGGCGGCGGCGTCTCTGGAACTTTTCTCGTATCGTGGCTCTCGGTAATAGGGTTTTCACGACGGAGAGTTTAAGTAGGCGGAAGGGCAGAGTCGGGGGGCTCACGAGGGGCCCACACACTAGGGCAGCGCGGGCCCCTCCTTGGCCGCGCCGCCTTGGTGTGTCGCCACCTCGTGGCCCCACTTCGTATCCTCTTCGGTCTTCTGGAAGCTCCGTGGAAAAATAAGACCCTGGGGGTTAATTTCGTCCATTTCCGAGAATATTTCCTGTGTAGGATTTCTGAAACCAAAAACAGCACAAAACAGGAACTGGCGCTTCGGCATCTCGTTAATAGGTTAGTGCCGGAAAATGCATATAAATGATGTAAAGTGTGTATAAAACATGTGAGTATTGTCATAAAAGTAGCATCGAACATAAGAAATTATAGATACGTTTGAGACGTATCAAGCATCCCCAAGCTTAGTTCCTACTCTCCCTCGAGTAGGTAAACGATAACAAGGATTATTTCTGAAGTGACATGCTATCATAATCTTGATCAATACTATTGTAAAGCATATGAGATGAATGAAGTGATTCGAAGCAACGGTAAAGACAATGACTTAAACAACTGAATCATATAGCAAAGACTTTTCATGAATAGTACTTTCAAGACAAGCATCAATAAGTCTTGCATAAGAGTTAACTCATAAAGCAATAAATTCTTAGTAGAAAGTTTTGAAGCAATACAAAGGAAGATATAAGTTTCAGCGGTTGCTTTCAACTTCAACATGTTTATCTCATGGATGTATATCTCATGGATAATTGTCAACACAAAGTAATATGATGAATGCAAATAAGCAAGTATGTAGGAATCAATGCACACAGTTGACACAAGTGTTTGCTTCTAAGATAGAAGAAGTAGGTAAACTGACTCAACATAAAGTAAAAGAATGGCCCTTCGCAGAGGGAAGCATGGATTACTATTTTTGTGCTAGAGCTTTTCATTTTGAAAACATAGAAACAATTTTGTCAACGGTAGTAATAATTCATATGTGTTATGCATAAGACATCCTATAAGTTGCAAGCCTCATGCATAGAATACCAATAGTGCTCGCACCTTGTCCTAATTAGCTTGGATTTACATGGATTATCATTGCATAACATATGTTTCAACCAAGTGTCACAAAGGGGTACCTCTATGTCGCCTGTACAAAGGTCCAAGGAGATAGATCGCATTTGATTTCTCGTTTTTGATAAATCTCAACTTAGGACATCCATACCGGGACAACATAGAAAACAGATAATGGACTCCTCTTTAATGCATAAGCATTCAACAACAGATAATATACTCATAAGATATTGAGGATTAATGTTCAAACTGAAACTTCCACCATGATTCATGGCTTTAGTTAGCGGCCCAATGTTCTTCTCTAACAATATGCATACTCAAACCATTTGATCATGATAAATCACCCTTACTTCAGACAAGACGAACATGCATATCAACTCACATGATATTCAACAAAGGTGTAATAGTTGATGGCATCCCCAGAAACATGGTTACCGCTCAACAAGCAACTTATAAGAAATAAGACACATAAGCTACATATTCAATACCACAATAGTTTTTAAGGCTATTTTCCCATGAGCTATATATTGCAAAGACAAGGAATGAAATTTTAAAGGTAGCACTCAAGTAATTTACTTTAGAATGGCAGAGAAATACCACATAGTAGGTAGGTATTGTGGACACAAATGGCATAGTTTTTGGCTCAAGGATTTGGATGCACGAGAAGAATTCCCTCTCAGTACAAGGCTTTGGCTAGCAAGGTTGTTTGAAGCAAACACAAGTATGAACCGGTACAGAAAAACTTACATAAGAACATATTGCAAGAATTATAAGACTCTACACTGTCTCCTTGTTGTTCAAACACTTCACCAGAAAATATCTAGAGACTTTAGAGAGACCAATCATGCAAACCAAATTTTAACAAGCTCTATGGTAGTTCTTCATTAATAGGTGCAAAGTACATGATGCAAGAGCTTAAACATGATCTATTTGAGCACAACAATTGCCAAGTATCAAATTATTCAAGACAATATACCAATTACCACATGAAGCATTTTTTGTTTCCAACCAAATAGCAATGAACGAAGCAGTTTCAACCTTCGCCATGAACATTAAAAGTATAGCTAAGAACATCAGTGTTCATATGAAACAACGGAGCGTGTATCTCTCCCACACAAAGAATGCTAGGATCCGATTTTATTCAAACAAAAACAAAAACAAAAACATACAGACGCTCCAAGTAAAGCACATAAGATGTGACGGAATAAAAATATAGTTTCACTAGAAGTGACCTGATAAGTTGTCGATGAAGAAGGGGATGCCTTGGGCATCCCCAAGCTTAGATGCTTGAGTCTTCTTGAAATATGCAGGGATGAACCACGAGGGCATCCCCAAATTTAGACTTTTCACTCTTCTTCATCATATTGTATTATCCTCCTCTCTTGACCCTTGAAAACTTCCTCCACACCAAACTCAAAACAAACTCATTAGAGGGTTAGTGCATAATCAAAAATTCACATATTCAGAGGTGACATAATCATTCTTAACACTTCTGGACATTGCACAAAGCTACTAAAAGTTAATGGAACCAAGAAATCCATTCAACATAGATAAAGAGGCAATGTGAAATAAAAGGCAGAATCTGTCAAAACAGAACAGTCCGTAAAGACGGATTTTTCAGGGGCACTTAGCTTGCTCAGATGAAAAATCTCAAATTGAATGAAAGTTGCGTACATATCTGAGGATCACACACGTAAATGTGCAGATTTTTCTGAGTCACCTACAGAGAATTCTACTCAAATTCGTGACAGCAAGAAATCTGTTTCTGCGCAGTAATCCAAATCTAGTATTAACCTTACTATCAAAGACTTTACTTGGCACAACAATGCAATAGAATAAAGATAAGGAGAGGTTGCTACAGTAGTATCAACTTCCAAGACTAAAATATAAAACAAAAGTGCAGAAGTAAAATAATGGGTTGTCTCCCATAAGCGCTTTTCTTTAACGCCTTTCAGCTAGGCGCAGAAAGTGTGAATCAAGTATTATCAAGAGATGAAGCATCAATATCATAATTTGTTCTAATAATAGAATCAAAAGGTAACCTCATTCTCTTTCTAGGGAAGTGTTCCATACCTTTCTTGAGCGGGAATTGATATTTAATATTTCCTTCCTTCATATCAATAATAACACCAACAGTTCGAAGAAAGGGTCTTCCAAAGATAATAGGACAAGATGCATTGCATTCAATATCCAAGACAACAAAATCAACAGGGACAAGGTTATTGTTAACCGTAAGGCGAACATTATCAATCCTCCCCAAAGGTTTCTTTATAGAATTATCAGCGAGTTTAACATCCAAATAACAATTTTTCAATGGTGGCAAGTCAAGCATATCATAAAGTTTCTTTGGCATAACAGAAATACTTGCACCAAGATCTCATAAAGCATTACTATCAAAATCATTGACCCTCATTTTAATGATGGGCTCCCAACCATCTTCTAATTTCCTAGGAATAGAAGCTTTAAGTTTTAATTCCTCTTCTCTAGCTTTTATGAGAGCATTTTTAATATGTTTTGTAAAAGCCAAATTTATAGCACTAGCATTAGGACTTCTAGCAAGTTTTTGTAAGAACTTAATAACTTCAGAGATATGACAATCATCAAAATCTAAACCATTATGATCTAAAGCAATGGGATCATTGTCCCCAATATTTTGAAAAATTTCAGCGGTTTTATCACAAACGATTTATTGATTTTAGCAGTTTCAGGCAATTTTGCACGCTTTGCACTAGGAGTAGAAACATTGCTAACACCAATTATTTTACCATTGATTGTAGGAGGTTTAGCAACATGTGAAGCATCAGCATTACTAGTGGTGGTAATAGTCCAAACTTTAGCTACATTATTCTCTTTAGCAAATTTTTCTTCTCTCTCCCACCTAGCATGCAATTCAGCCATCAATCTAATATTTTCATTAATTCGAACTTGTATGGCGTTTGCTGTAGCAAATGACTTAATATCTTTATCTTCATTAGGCATAACTTTCAATTTTAAAAGATCAACATCAGCAGCAAGACTATCAACCTTAGAAGTAAGAATATCAATTTTACCAAGCTTTTCCTCAACAGATTTGTTAAAAGCAGTTTGTGTACTAATGAATTCTTTAATCATAACTTCAAGACCAGAGGGTACACTCCTACTATTGTTGTAAGAATTACCATAATAATTACCATAACCATTACTATTATTAGAAGGATATGACCTATAGTTGTTACCAGAATTATTCCTATAAGCATTGTTGTTGAAATTATTATTTTTAATGAAATTCACATCAACATGTTCTTCTTGGGAAACCAATGAAGCTAAAGGAATATTATTAGGATCAACATTAGATCTTCCATTCACAAACATAGACATAATAGCATCAATCTTATCACTCAAGGAGGAGGTTTCTTCAACAGAATTTACCTTCTTACCTTGTGGAGCTCTTTCAGTGTGCCATTCAGAGTAGTTGATCATCATATCATCAAGAAGCTTTGTTGCGGCGCCTAAGGTGATGGACATAAAAGTACCTCCAGTAGCTGAATCCAATAGGTTCCGCGAAGAAAAGTTCAATCCTGCATAAAAGGTTTGGATGATCATCCAAGTAGTTAGTCCATGGGTAGGGCAATTCTTTACCAAAGATTTCATTCTTTCCCATGCTTGAGCAACATGTTCATTATCCAATTGCTTAAAATTCATTATGCTACTTCTCAAAGATATAATTTTAGCGGGAGGATAATATCTACCAATGAAAGCATCTTTACATTTAGTCAAGGAATCAATACTATTCTTAGGCAAAGATAGCAACCAATCTTTAGCTCTTCCTCTTAAGGAGAAAGGAAACAATTTCAATTTTATAATGTCACCATCTACATCCTTATACTTTTGCATTTCACAAAGTTCAATAAAATTATTAAGACGTGCAGCAGCATCATCAGAAGTAACACCAGAAAATTGCTCTCTCATGTCAACACCCGGATTTTTAAGTCCAGATGCCTATTATGCCATACATCGCAATCCCAGGAATATTGTTGTTTGCGAGACATAATAGTTGAATATCATAGAGTCATCATTTATTACAACACATAATCGTCTTACAAAGGTAGATCACATGATCCAAAATTACAACAGTAGTTGATCTATTGATCAACGAACATCACAAATAGCGGAAGCGAAGTAGTAGTGGCTATCTAATCCACAGGCCAACGCTTGACGTCAGGAGCGGTCCTAGTTGTCGTAGACGTCCTGCTGTCCATCTTCCTCGTACTGCTGTTCACCTTCATAGTCTGGCCATTTGAATAGCCAGGGACAAAGCCATGAGTACTTTTAAAGTACTCGCAAACTAATACTAGTGTAAGCACTATCAATTTTTAGTAAGGGGATACTAAGCTCTAGGTTTATTTGCATAAAGCCAAGTTTATTTCATAAACATTTAGAAAAGACTCTTCATTTGCTAAACTAACTCAAGTGGGAACATTAGTGTCATTCCCACAACTCTGTTGTGATTCAATTCAAAGTCACCATTCACCTTTCAAATTCAAGTCACAAGTCATATGTCACATTTTTGAAAATGGTCTGATGACGGAACAGTATGGCCTTTCCAACCGTCCATAACCGTGGACACGGCTATTCGAATAGTTCTACACTCTGCAGAGGTCGTACACTTGTGCCACAACATTTGCAATAATCCGTCAGGGTTAACTGGCCCTGATTTATCATACTCCGTATGCGGACTACCAACCATAACCTTTCACTTACATACTCTAGTATAGGCACCTCTCCCCATGAGCTTGGCCTCCCGGTGAAAACCGCAGTCAACCCGGGAACTGCACAGGGCTTGGGCCGGACATTCACCTCATATTAACATCATTTCTCATCAGTTTGTTTGTTGTAGAGGCAGCCTCCAGCCTAACCCCGATGACGCTAGTTTAGAGGGAACCCATACTAAAGCACATAAATTTCTAGTTAAGCCCTTACCCATATTGGGTATTGTGGGGGTACTTTCAAATTGGAATGGTATCGCATCCGAACCCAACCATCAGTTTTTGTAAAAATTCACCAAGTCATTCACGAGTTATATTCACCTTCAAAATCTTTCAATAGAATGAATCATCATTCCAAGGTTTTCAAAGTCATTTCATTTCACAAGTTCCCATCTAGAGTAGTCAATTTTATTTGTTTTGCACTAGCAACTAGTCATGAGGGGTGCTAACTAGCTTGTCTTGCTCTAGGCTAACTTTGATGTTCTTGTTCTACTCTATCTCCAAACCAAGTGAATCAGGAATCAAAAAGATACTTTGATAAACAAAATTTAGTAAAGCTTGTAAAGTAAAAACTTGGGATAGGAGCATTAAGCATAAAATAAAAATAATGGTGCCTTGCTCTTGTAGAGCTTTGCACAAGGGAACCTTGCAAGAGTGTTAGCTTGCCTTGATTGGTGAGGTGATCAAAGTTTTCTGGCTCTTCCTCCTGGTAGAATACCTCCTCCTCTTGATAGTCTCCGGTACTAGCGTCTATAGATGAATACGAGGTACACAATCACCAAACAATACTTACATGCTAGACTAAAACACACAAAAGGGTTCACACAACTTATTCTAACATCACTTCTAGCATGGTATGGTGAATTACTTGGTTTGTTCTTATTTAAGAGAAAAATAATTTCCTCTCATTATAAGCATTTATTTGATTTGCTATTTAAGTCTTTGGAGAAAATAATTTCCTCTTATTAAGTCCTATCAAGATTTAACCTCCACAAATAATAATAAGGTATGAGATATAAGTTGACCCAGGTCAACCTTTCATATCTATTATGAGGGAGTAATAATTTAAATGAGGTGCTACACCTCATACATCTTAATACTAGTATGGAAATAATTTAATGTCTCTAAGTAACCAAGCATGAGGCTTATTAGACCAAGGTCAGTACCTCTATTTGAATTACTTAGGATCACAATTTAAATGAGAGAGAAACTCCCATACTATTTAAATAAGTTTATGTGTATGTGTTAAATGGACTAGAAATGGCTCCATAACCATTATTTGGATCTAGTCCATGATCATGCAAAACAACTATGCTATATTTTTGCATAAACAATTAGATTATGTCAAATGTGAATTATTAGAGTTGGAATCAACCAAATATCATTTGTAGATTATTTTTAATAATTATTTGAAGTTAGAAAAGTCCCTGCCTTGTTATTTTTATCATTTGAATTTAATTACGAATTTGGACATAAGGCCAGTGGCATTATTTAGATAATTTCATGAGCTTTCCAAATATAAAAAATTGGTTAAATTTGGTGTAGTATATTTCAAACTATTCAAATTTGAATTGGGCAGCAGTATTGGATTTTAGCTAAATAGATTAAATCGAATTTGAATGACACAGGGCATGGAAAACCTAACGGGCCTAAAGGAATTAAACAGAGTAGCACGGCCCAGCAACACAGCCCGTGTGCGCGGGCCGCCTGACGAGGTGGGGCTCATCTGTCAGCGACACATAACCGCCGAATCGGTACCTTTCAACTGGAGCCATGCGATTAGAAGCTGATCCTACGGTTGATCGTCGTCGTCGTCGACGGGGGAGGAGAGCTCGCTGCGCCAGCGAGGTAGGGGGGCGGCGGCGCGACGGAGGTTCCCGCGGTGCTCTGCTGGGTGCTGGGCGTCGTTGTCGAGGACGGAGAAGCGACTGGTACCGTCGGCGGGGCGTGGGGTGGCGTCAATCGTCGGCGGCGATCTGCGAGCTCCGGCGGCCGTCGGCTTCAAATTGGAGCAGCTCCGGTGAAATTGGGGCGAGAGAGGTGTTCGAGGAGGTCAAGGAGGAGGAGGGGAGCAGATTGTGTGAAGGAAGAAGGGGCGGGGGAGCTCTATTTATAGGCGGGTGGTGAGTCCGGCGGGTGCTGTGAGAGGTTGTCCATGGCGCGGCCGCTCAGGCGTGCGAAAGGTCGTGGCGAGGACAGCATCTTGTAGGCGGCATCACGACGATGCTCTAGGTGCAGCTAGTTCGTCCAGGGCGTGATGGAATGGCTCGGGAGCGTGCGTGTTCTGTCACGGCGTGCGCGGCCAAAAGTCGATGCGTACGACGGCGACGGCATGGGCGTGGGCACTTGAGGTTGTCTAGTGGCTAGAGGGTGCTGCGGCGATGCTCGATACAGGCGTAGCCTTTGCAGGGGTGCGCGAGGGTGCTCGAGCGCTTGACGCTCTGGCGCGTCCAGGGTTGGGTCGGGGCGCGGTCACCGCGTGCCTGGCACGCCTTGGCGAGGTACTGGGCGCGCAAAGTTTGGCCAAGCGTTGGTGTCTCCTTGCTCAGAGCTGGTACTGACGTCGTCCTTGTGTGCTGGGGGTACTCTGTGACATGGTGAAAGTGAGAGGAGGTGGCCAGAGAGAAAACATTGTAAAATAAGAAAACCAGTTGTGTTAATTCCGTATGTTCGCTGCCAAGAAAGAACACTCTCAGGCACTCCCAGTCACCCAATCTGGAAAATCCAGCTGGTGATGGTATCCCTGTTGGTTCGTTTGAGGAAGAACAACCAGCAACCTTCACTACTGGGTTCAGCTGGCTCGTAGCCATATTCGATGCAAAGAAAGAACACTCTAAGTTCTAACTATTCGGTGTCCGAGCCGGATTCGCCGGTGTGGTAGTGCCTGCGGCACGCTGTGTCATCGAACACCTTGACGATCATCTCGCCGTCCCCCTCGTATAGGAAGGTGAGCTGGTAGCCGGGCTCGAGCGCGAGGTCGCGGGCGAACTTGTCCCACCCCGTATGCAGGTACATCTTGCCCTGCCCGTCGAACAATACCTCGACAGTCCACCGGCAGAAGTTGCAGCTGGCCTCCCGTAGCTGCAAGTGCGCCGGCTCGACGCCATCGACGAACATGGCGAACTTGTCCGGGAGCCGCTTCATGCCGAGTGGGTCATCGTCGATGCGGAGGAGGAACTCGAAGCAGCGGTCCTCATGTGAAGACGAGGAGGGCGCATGTGATGGCGACCGTGGGACCGTAGCTGCTCCACCACGACGGCCCCAGCCCCAGCCCCGGCCATGGGGGTGCCTAGGCCCGCGGCCTCGACCGCCTCGCAGGCCACCAGGACCCGCCATGGACTTCCTCGCAGGCCTGGCTACGTCGCAGGAAGAGCTAGGTGGCGCTACGGTGGAGCTTGTGGCGGCTAGGATTTGTTTGGAGGAGTGGATGAGGAAGAAGAACACACACCCTCTTTATATAGGCCGGAGGCAGGAGACGGTCGCGGGACGCGTGGCATCGCCATTATTGCGTTGGCGGAGGTGTGCGGCGATCACTCGGCAGGCGAGGCATCGCCATTAACGTGGCGCAAACTGCCGAAGAGACGCCTCAACGCCAGCCACTGGTGCGCCTGAGAGGACGCATTGACGCAGGGTCGCTTCCAGGCGGACCCGACGAAACGTCCGCCAGGCACGAGCGGACACTTTGCGCGTCCGTGCAGCGTCCGCAGAGACGCATCCAAGGCGCATATTTGAGCCAGGTTTGCGTCACCGCGAACGGTCCGGTCACTTTACGTCGCATCGCTAGAGATGGTACCAGACGCATAGCTCGGCGGACGCAAACGGTAGCTCAACGTCCGCTTACGTCGCCCCCATGGAGATGCCCTTATTTACAATCCCGCATACGGAGGGAGTACTTATAGCTAAGAAACAACGCGTCAACTCGTAAATCGACACTCTTAGCATCAAATAGGGAGACTCCCGACCAGGTACGTATACGTACGTCGTGTGCCCACTCACCAAATACGGCCACGGGCCGTTCGTCGATAGAGGCCGGCAACGTACATAACCCTAACCCGATCGATCCGCCCTCCATCCATCGACGTTTTGCATGCCGGCAACGATGGCAGAGCGTCTTGGGCACGGGGCGGCCAGGAGGCTCGGTGGCTCCTTGCTCCAGCGAGCGCGGTGGGCGGTTCCGGAGGACCGCCGCCGGCTCGGCACAAGCTTCATGCACACCAATGAGGTATCTTAAGTTCCTAACCAAAAAAAAAATTAGCATCCCCTACGATACCTCAGTTTCTTCGCATGAGTTCCTCCTGCTATTTATTTGCTGTGCGAGCAACCATCTAACGAGATCAAGGATATAGCAAGCGAGAAGCCAACTCCTTCGCCATCCAAACATAAACAACCATGTCCATGTGAAGACGAATTATTTGTTTAATTACTCTGGGCCTCTCTTCCGTTGGAAACAAGAGCTAGCAAGATCACTTTTTGTTTTCCTTTTTAGCAAAATAGAAGCACGTAAGCTGTTTAATTTATCGCTGATGTTTTGGTATCTTGATTCTTGCACCATATATATCCCCAGCTACCCACCAAAAGTAGCATCATTAAGGAGGCAGCCTGCCTGGTCATTAGCATCTCTTAGGAGTTACGATGATGACTCTTACCCATCGTCCTTTCAGTTTGCAAACAGAAACACATGTTATAAGATGCTTAATTCGTGTCCGCACTTCTGTTATCTTGAGCCATGCATGCATTTCCTCTTCTGCTTGTTGCAATTCCTAGTACTAGTTAATAACTTATTTCCTAGGCACACACTCACTACAGGAATGCTCGTCTACGCCGACGGCCGGCTGCCCTCGGCGTAGCCATGCCTGGCCCTCGGTGTAGGCTACGCCGACGGCAGCCCTCGGCGTACCTCGTCGGCGTTCAGCTCCCTCGGCACACGCAGTCACACCGTCGGCGTACGGCTGGCCCTCGGCGTACGCTCCATACGCCGACGACCACGTCCACCCCTCGGCGTCCGAGCCCTCGGTGCAGCCTCCCGTCGCGCCGTCGCCGTTAACGGAGGGCCGGAGATGCCGACGGCCTGGCCCTCGGCATAGGAAGCGTTCCTGCGTGACGGAGAGGCGGCGTGGAGCGACGAGGTGCGGCCAGCTGTGCGTGATACGCCGAGGGCAATCCCCTCGGCATCTGCATGGGGCATGCAGAGCTACGTGGCGCGACCTGGTGAGGTGGCCTATGCCGACGGCAATGCCCTCGGCCAGGGGCGGATCCAGGATTTGAGCATAGGGGGGGCCAGGCGACGAAAACATTGACCATAAAATAAATATAACACGAGAAATAGCAATTTTTATAAGTGTATATAGTATGGATATTAAAATGTAAACAATATGCTGAAATAAATTATTGCTTACCTGACGGATTTAATTGTAACTTTGAGTCTTAGTCTTGCATCTGCAATTGTTTTTGCGGATGATTTCTCAATAACCTTATCGATATGAGTCACGCTATCTTTAAAATTCTCAATAATCTTTTTCACTATTTACCTTCTTCCACTGCTTTTATCCTGTGTTTGCGCATCAACTGTTGTAATCTCTGTCTCCTCGGGTGGATTAGCATCTTGAGCCGTAGAGTTGGAAGGCGAACCAGCAGGTTTAAACAAACTGCTAATTGGCGGTGTCTTCCTCTTCTTGATAGGCAGCTCCACTAGTAAAAATAATTACTGGCAGTAGCACATAGCAATGATTGGATTTAGTAATCGAACTAGAACGTGATTTACAAGGTCTGGTGATTTAGTAATACTGCAATACGTCGGTACCTTTGTGTTGGACGGCAGAAGCCCTAGTTCTCGTCAGTTATCAGAGATTGCTGGAATCACCGAATCAGGGTCTGGCTGGAATCATTTGCGGCAGCTATGCTTAGTCGTCGGCGGCTAAGCAGCGGGCGAAAATAATCGCCGCTCGAGTAGATTGGATCCCGTAGAGCTGGGAACTGAATCGATCATGCGCATCAAGCGATCGCTTCTGTTTTCCTAGGCCCTAGGCTAGTACGTACGTTCCATTGTGGGCTTTGGCCATTGACTAATTGCTTTGGGCTGAGCTGGAGTAGGAAGTCAGTACTAGGCCTTGGGCTAATGGCTGGAGTATTAAGACTAATGCATGTATATACATACTGCCATACTGGCCCCTGCTACATGACGTTGAGGGGGGCCGAAGCATAGGGGGGGCCTGGCCACCGCTCGCCCCCCCCCTGGATCCGCCTCTGCCCTCGGCATAGGCTCGACCATATGGTCATGCCAGGGCCCTATGCCGACGGCATTGCCCTCGGCGTATGCCCTACCATTTGTTTTTTTCGATTTAAATTGGGTTCCAATTCATCTAAATTCAGTTCAGCAGGTCCAATACATCCAAATACATCCAAATTCATCCAAATTCACCATAATTCACATAAATAGCATGAAATCCACATAGTAGCATACAAATACATCCAAATTCATCCAAATTCACCATAATTCACATAAATAGCATGAAATCCACATAGTAGCATACATGGTGCATGTAATAGCATACAAGAGGAGAGTGCCATGTCATCCAATACATAGTAGTAGGTAGCACATGATGGCAAGCAAGAAGCCCGGTGCCGACTAGCTAAGGAAGGACCCGGGCGGAGTGTGTCCGCCCTTATCGTTGGCGAAACGAGCAGCCCGGGGTTGCGCACCGGTAGAAGCTGCAGAAGAACCACCTGGAGAAGGACCGGTGCTACGCCCAAGAGAAGTCGACGGAGAGGCACCGGGAGTAGTCCCAGGAGTAGTCGACGGAGAGGCACCAGCAGAACGCCCAGCAGACGGACCACCTTCATAAACCGGTGTGACCTCGCGCCCACCCGGCGAGGCCTGGTTCCCGGAGCATCCCGTTCCCTACGTGTTCCCTACATGTTAGCAACTTGCGAAGCAAAGGGAAGTGGTAACTACGGGTTTGGCAAAGAACTTACCTCCGGTGTGGATCCGTAGTAAGTCGCAGCGAAAGCTGCCCTCGATGGCATGATAGGCATGTCCCCCGCCACGGTAACTCGAGCCGGTGGCGGTGTACCAGTAGACATAGAAATCATCATTTCCTGTAAGATAGGTTACAAGTTAGGCTTTGCAGAAATAAAGCATCAAACTGAGACTTGTCATCTACTAGCGAGAAGAAAGATTCAGACTTACTCCTATATACGCCATATAGGCCGTATTCTGCCTATTCCACTGGGCAGCGGCCTGCTGATACGCTTCATTGCAGGCTTCGAAGGCCGCCTCGAACTCAGGCTACAATTTCAGAAACAATGAATCTCGTAAACACTTAGCCATGTAGGAAGGAAAACCGGAAAGAGGATGAAAATGAGGAAAACTTACATCGTAGGCGGGTGGACGAGCAGGCCGTGGACGAGGCTGGGGGCTGTCGGCGGTGAGGGTATGCTTGAGACGCGTGTAGCTCGTGGAGTGGGTAGGCTTGACCGCCTTATTCAGAAAGGGGAAACGGCCATGCAGACGCCCGTGCCCCGACAGGACCAACGACTCCTCGTTGACCGGAATGCTCAAGGGGTCATCCACCTCGGGGTGACGAGACTTGACCATGTCGCAGTAGTCCTCCTTGGCGGCCTTGGCATTGCCGTAGTACTGTGGCTGAGGCAATGCGGGATTGGGCTTCTGCTTCGTCCGCATCATGTCATATATCTGGGCATCATGAAGCACCACCCCAGGTGGTGCCTCGGCCACCTGCATCGCGAAAAGAAAAGTTAAGCGTACCACAAATGAGACATGACGGGAAATGAAAGAAGGTCGTTCCATGTATATACATACCTTTTTCCCCTTGAAGCGGGTGTAGTCGCGGTTTCCCGCGCAGTGTGTGCCACCGGTGCCTCGGTTCTCCATGTTACGCCTCGACACGGCTGCAAACTCCACGTCCTGCCTGAGCCACCTCGCCCTAATCAGCTCCTCCCATGCCTCCCTATGCTGCTCGGCCCACTCGGGACAAACCTGAAAACGCAATACTCAGCTCAAGATAATTCAATGAAAACTTAGCAGCAATGTAGAATCTCATTGACATTTTACTCACCGACATGTATTCCTCAATGGTCATTGCCCATTCCTCCGTAGGCTGGTTACCAACATAGTACTCCTTCTTGACCCTCTTACCCTTGTTAGCCCAGAAGGCACTAGCGCTGGTGAACTTTTGGTTGTACCACTGCTGCGGTGTCAACCTCTCGCAAGCGCCACGCAAAGTGAGACGCGCCTGCGTCTCATGCTCTGGGTCCACACGATAGAAGCACTTCAATCATGCATAAATCAGTTGTGAAAGTCATGAGTTAGCACATTAGGGTCATTAACTATGAACGGTGCTCGAGAAATATATGCCTTTCCCAGAACTTGGTGGTCACAGCCTCAGGAGCTGTCGCGAAGCCTACGGCAGGGGCATCCTCATAGTCCGCCCAAGTAGTGGCTAGCTTCATCGCGCCACCGGGGACCGTGCTAAGGGGAGTGTATCTGCCGGGCCAGAACTTCTTAATCAGAGCCCCAAGCAAGCTGTTAGGCATGCGGGGGGGGCTTGGCATCCCATGTCCAGTTGCTGCTAATAAATCACACATTAGTACACATGCCAAATTGTTTATTATGCCCAAGATGAAAATACATGTTCGAAATTTCTGAAGTAGTACACTTACTCATCGCTCGAAGGAATGATAAGGACCTTGTCATCATGGGTCTTCGGCTCCTTCCTCGCATCGGGGACTCTAGCTTCTCCACGAAGCTTCAAGGGCTTCGGCGCACCCCCATCCTCCATCACCTCCAACTCAGCCCTAGAGTCCGACTCGTGTGTAGACTCCGTCTCCATCTCCACCTCCCCACTAGACGGACCCTCTAGGTACAACTCAGGAGCCACGTCACCAGAAGCGGAGGGTGGCTCGTCAAAGTCCATGTGTACCCCACCGCCACCTCGTCCTCCACCTCGTCCTCCTCGTCCTCGTCCTCGTCCTCCACCTCGTCGTCCTCGTCCTCCATCGGTACCATCGGCGTAACGCGGATTTTGCACCAGGGCTCGATCACTCCGTCTAGTGGGTCTAGGAATATTCCTCTTCACCTGCGCCAGCGTCTTAAGCAAGCTCTCGGAGTCTGCCTTGCCGCTGCTCATATTGTCCAGTCACCTGCATTGAGAAGAATAAAACAGTTAAGCACAAAGACATATTATATGAAGATACTAAGAATAAAAGACACAATGCAATTAAGAAGCATGTTGACATAATAAAATGAAGATACTAAGAATAAAATAGACAATGCAATTAAGAAGCATGTTGACATAATAAAATGAAGATACTAAGAATAAAACGCACAATGCAATTAAGAAGCATGTTGACATAATAAAATGAAGATACTAAGAATAAAAGGCCGAGAGGATGTGCATCCGGAGAACAACGGGGAGGCGCCGCCGAAATCCTGACTCGAACCGGAGTAGAACATGGAAAACGTAGACAACTACGCATCCGCCGACTGTCCCGTAAATGCCGCAAGCGTTACGGTTCAAAATATGCGGACCACTAATGCATATTTATCCGCGTAACGCTCGCGGACGGGAAGTGACACCTAGGTTACGCAACTGGACTTGGAAAATGAATCTAGTGACATAAGAAAATGCGGAGATGAAGTTGGAAATTTAGCTCACCCTCGGCTGAAGAGGAAGTAGTCAAACAACGGAGTGTCGATGTCGGCGAACGCCGAGAAGCGCGTCAAGATCCGGGATCGTCACGCCGGGGTGCTCATGACAAGGCGGTCACGACATGGCCTATTATAAATTCACATTATTAGAAAAAATTCACATTTGCATTTCTATTTCCATTATTAAACAAATTCATTTCTATTTCTATTTATTTCTACTATTTTGGCTATATTGTTTAACTATTCGCACGGTAATTCTTTAATTTCAATTTCAATTTCAATTTCAATTTCAATTTCAATTTCAATTTCAATTTGAATTTGAATTTCAATTTGATGAATAAATTGCATGTTGGTTTTTTTCAGGAACTAAACATTTTGGTTTCAATTAGATCAACCAATCAACATTTTCTGAAAAACAAAAATAAAAAAATAGTACCTCGGGTAGCCCTTGGCGTCTTACCTGACGCCGTGACCGCGCCGTCGCGTCGCCGCTCTGGCAGCAGCTATGCTGGTACCTACGCCGAGGGCCAGGTAGACGCCGACGGCTGCCCTCGGCGTAGGAACCTGTACGCCGACGGTACCTAAACGCCGACGGCCGGTTTCCGGCGCTGCCCCGGCGAGGCCGTACGCCGACGGCCCCGACAAAAAGCCCTCGGCGTAGGGTTTGGCCGTCGGCGTCTCCGGCCATTCCTGTAGTGACTAGTGAACGCAGCCAAACACTTCTGAAATCTTTCCTGTGTAAATTGAGCGAAGCTACTTCCAGTAATCCATTGAACACGGCCTGGCCTTAGTTAGCAACACAACACAATCATATATAGGTCATTGGCTGCTTCTGTGTATGTATGATTCTGTTTCTCTACGTAGCTGATATTCTCTATGTTGAAACTATTCTTCTTATTACCAATCAGCACTTGACTAATAATTATATAAATTAATGACCATGATCTACGTGTATCCAGCGTATACCTGAGGGTAAGAGGAGAATCAAGGAAGCCAGTCCAGAACGAGATGGCTACGACTGGTATGATACCAAACTTATGCATACATAAATCATTTCTCTATTCCATCTTCCTTTCAGGAGTTGGTATAATCTCATTTGACCTAATACCTGCAGGCGCGAGTTTCCGTACTCGAGCGCACTAGCAACACTCGGTAAAAATGTGATCAAGGGAGCTCTGTTTTTCGCAGTGGCCTCTGAAATAGACTTCTATTGGCTTTTTGGCATCGAACGTCCAGAAGAGAAGAAGAGAGCCTAGACCGTGGACAAGAAGAATAAGTTATGTTTGTGATATGCATCACTATATTAGGAAGACAAGTTGTTATCCGTCACTATCTTATAACTATTATGGGTTAGATATGCTTGCTAGAACCTTAATTAGTATCACTGATCGGCTGTATGTGTGATCTTGTGTGGAGTATATAGTAGTAGCATAGAACTACTACTTTTGATGCAAAATTCCGGAAAACTACTAGTTTTCGCTCCAATCGCACAGAACTACAACATTTGGGCGAGGTTGTTTCAAATAGCACTGAGCGTTCTTTGAACGCAGATTGACAGCGTTTTTGACAACGCGGGCCCACTGTCAGGCGGGGCGTGGCACCTCCCGTCAAAGAGCCGTTAACGGCGTGCGGGCCCCACCACTCGCGGACGGTAGAAGAGGCACGCGCCCCTGTCCGCGCGTTAGCGACCGTGCCCTTCTCCCCTTCGAAGCAGCGCCGCCGAGGCTCCCGCACCGCCGTCGCCCATTGCCGCCGCCACCGCCGCATGCCTAGCTGGAACGACGGTGAAAGCTCGCCGGAGCACCTCCCTGTAAGTTCTTAGCCTCTCATCTCTGATTTCGAATTTAGGGTTAGGGTTCTTATTCCGAATTGGGATATTTCGATTTCTGTCTATTTAGGTCAATAAAGTTCGTTTCTTTTGCAATTTCTTGTCGATTAAGACTTCACTACCATGGATTACGCCCCTGAGACATGCGCGGACCTCTCATTCTGTGGAGTTGCTGTCGGAGCGGAACGCTGCCGCGTTCATGACTTGGAGCCGACCAGATGCGTCGCATTTGAAGCGAGTTTGACCGGGAGGAGGTTTCACATGTGCAGCGTTCAAAATGTAAGTGTTGTGGTCGATTTTTTCTATAATTATTGTAAAATGAATGATTGCACTTGTTAATGGTAGTTCAGTACTAATTCCAAATTTCTATTTGTATCAATGATAAGAGACCATAAGTATATCATAGTTTAGTCTTTTTCTTCACTGATGTAGTTGCAGGTTAGTTTTTTTTTTTTTTTTTTTGAGATAACCGCATATTCATTCATCAACAACAAGATTAAAAGCACCAGAACACACGGAAATCATCCAGAGAAAACGGATCAGAAGCATGACCATGAGGAGGCAGAAAAACCCGAAAAAAGAAAAGAAAAGAACTACGGGAAGACTGCCAGAACCAACAACCACCATCGACGGAGAAGAGCTAGCGCCATAGCCGCACAGGCTTGCAGAGCCGAAGTAGAAGCCCGCCCACGGCGGAGCCATTTTTGCTGGGGCACGTCGGCCGGGGATCCTCCCCGCGCTCGCCAACTCCCGGATCCGCCGCTCCTCGCCGACGCTGTCGGGAGAACGCGACAAATCCGCCATCTTCAAACCACCATCCCACTCCTGGAACACCTTCCTGCCGAGCTCTCCGATGCAGCTCCTCACGAACTCCACACCGGCGATGGAGAGGACACCGATGCGACGAGGAAGGAGTTGGAGGACAAAATCCACCGATGTTGCTGTCGACCTCGCCTCGCCAGCCACACCCAGGAATCCTAGGCTCGCAAATCCGCCAGATCCACGAGCAGACAAGGCCATCAGCCCTCCGACGCCGCCCCGGAGAGCGCCATCGCGATGGGGATTGAGCAGTGGCACCTTTATTCTCGCCGGCGTCGCCTCCGCCACCACAACGCCGCCGGAAGACAAACCTACCCTACTATTTACACGCCAGGCACACAGATCCGCGGCCCCCCCACTCTCCCGCCGCCGGAGCGGCTGCCGGAGAGGGAGGGGACCAACGGTCCGGCCGGCGGCAAAGCGAGGGACGCGGGGCTCCTCCCTTTTCGCCTCTGTCTACTGTAGAAGGAGATAAGAGGAAAGGGGAGCAGTTCCAGATCGGTCGGTCTTAATCGATTTTCCTTAGTTGCAGGTTAGTTCATTGCAACTAAGAGAGCATAAGTATATTTGTAAAATTAAACTATATATAAGGTAGTTGCAGGTTACTTGATTGCAACACTATTTTCCATTAGTTTGTTAAAAATGCAAGTTCTGCATGCCTCTAAATAATTGGAAAATTACTGTTTTTGTAGTATGTGGAGAATTGTGGTTTCCAGAAATGGGTTGATGTAGAAGAATGGCCAGAAGCTCTGAAGAATTCTTTGGGAAGGCTATGGTCTATGTACCATGAGGCTAGTGACAAAAGAATTGAAGAGAGGCTTGAGAATGCCAAGTTGGTTCAAGAGTTGGTCGAGGAGAGGGACAAGTTCAAAAAGAACTACTACAGTTTAATGGATGATGTTGACAAATTTATGAAAGACCAAGAGAAAAGGGTCATGGAGGCAAATTTAAAGAATATGAATGAAGAGAAGGAAGCTATCTTTGACTTGGACAGGTCTGCATTAAAAGCTGAGGTGATCAAGCTCAATTCAGAGTTGTTTGATTTGAAGGAGGAGAAGAAGCAGTGGGAGTCAATGAAGAAGCACTGGGAGTCAATGGAGAAGCTTAGAAAGGAAAAGTGGGAGAAGAAAGAAGAGGCATGGAAGGAGGAGAAAAAGAAGCTAGAGTACACACTATTTGACCTCTTCAAGGTTAACAGTGCAAACAAGGTGCAGATCAAAGGCATTATGGGAGAAATCTGATTTGATTAATGTCATTTTAGGTATGCTGGGTTTATGTAATATGTATGCTAGATCTCGGAAGAATTCTAAGTAAGGTTTTATGTAATATGTATGCGGGATCTCGGAGAATTCTAAATTAGGTTTATGTAATATGTGTCGGAGAATTCTAAAGTTGGTTAATGTGATATGTATGCGGGATGTCGGAGAATTCTAAAGTTGGTTAATGTGATATGTATGAGGGATGTCGGAGAATTCTAAATTTGGCCGTTGAGTTGTTATAAATGGTCGCCGGCAGTTTTTAGTCACGGCGGGGCCGCTCATAAGAGGTCGCCGGCAGTTTTTAGTCACGGCGGTGCCGCCCATAAAGGGTCGCCGGCTTGATCGTGTATTTTGACAACAAATAAAACTGGGAACATTTATCAGTACAACCTGATGCAATTCAGCCTTATACATAGCATAACCTGATGCAATTCAGCCTTATACATAGCATTGTTTCAGCCTGACACATAGCAGTTGGCACTTGGCAATTCAACAAACCATCTAGCACAAACAAACCAACACATAGCACTTGGCATTGTTTCATTTGATACAAACAAATACACTTGGCATTGTTTAAACATGATAGAAGCAAACCATCAAGCACAACATGATGCAATTCAACACATTGTCTTACACAATAACACAAAGTAGCTTTGTGATAACCTGATGCAAACCAACAATTACACAAAGTAGCAGTTTTCTTCATCACTTCTTGTAGCTACTCCACCTTTCAGCATTGAGATAGCCTGCCATCCTTGGAGTTAACTTGGGTTGTATGCCAACCCTAGAAGCCCTTGGTGCACTGAATGCTGGTAGCCTTGTTGCTGGAGATGCAGCTGCTTGCCTTGGATCTAGTGCTGCTCCAGCTGATTGCCTTGTTCTTTGGAGGTGGTACAGCTGCTTGCCTTGGACCTGGTGCTACTCCAGCTGCTTGACTTGGACCTGGTGGTGGTCTTGCTGCTTGCCTTGGTGCTACTGGTGCTACTTCTGGTTGCCTTGCTGTACTTGTAGTGGCAGAAGTGGAGGAGCAACCACCTGTCCTATTTGGCTGCAAGTATTAGGCATGTGTTAGCAACCACTTGACCTTGAAATCTGTACATGTATTAGGCATAGATACAAATCTGTACATGGGTATTAGGCTGGAAGTTACCTGGTGATTATCTTTTCTTGATTGAAGCCCTAGCCTTAATGGTACAGTACATGTGTTATACACGTGGCCTACACGATTACGATTCTTTGCAAGTGATTGATGTCATCCTTGATGTGTCTCTAGGTGCCGGAGGCTCAAACTTGCTTTTCCTTCTCACGGTTTGTTTCCTCCCGGCCTATCCCTAAACACGGTGGGTCGATATCTTGCGTGTCTGTTGTATTCCAGTCCTCAGGTCCAGGAACAGGGTAAACTGTATACGAGAAAGCCTTCTCGTACATTGGCTTTTTGAAGAAGTCGTGCACATAATCTTCGGCATGTTGTGACAACTTCATGATTGCAGCCACTGCATGGTTGCAGGGGATACCAGTGAGATCCCACTTTCTGCAAGAACAAGAGTGTTTCTTAAGATCCACGGCCACAATTCTTCCACTAACACTTGTCACCTGCCAAAGACCATCCTCTGTCACCTTAGCAGTACAATCTCTGGACCACCTCTTTGCCTCAGCTAGCTTCTCAGAATAGAAAGGAGTGATCTCCCATCTAGCTTTTGCTGCTTTGTCCCTTGTTCGATTGTACTTCACCATTAGTTTGTTTCTGATTCCTTCAAGCATTGTTCTAATTGGCTTGCTCCTCACATTTAAAATCATTTTGTTAAAGACTTCACTGATGTTGTTGACCACAAGGTCATTCTTGCAGTTAGTGTCAAATAAATGTCTTGCCCAAGTTTTAGGAGGGATTTGCGCCAGCCAATTGTATGCCTCTTCACAGTCATCTTTCATTGCAGCCATTGCAAGATCAAAGCCATTTTTGGTATATGAGTAACTTGCTGCATCCATATATTTTTTCAGCTCTGGCCCTCTAAATCCTGCCGATTGAAAATTGGTATAAATATGTCGCAGACAGAATCTTTGTGGTGATTTGGGGAATACTTGAGAAATTGCTTTCAACAATCCCTACACAAGAAACATTGAGTAAGAAAAGCAACATTTATTATTATACATATCTAGGTAGTTCAAATGTCAACATATGATAGTGTCAAATGTCAACAATCTAACCTTTTGTCTATCTGATATGATTGTGTAATTGCCAAATTGGCCTGACTCTCCAATGCAGTACCTAAGCTGGGTTAAGAACCATAGCCAGCTAGTAGTATCTTCTTTGTCGACAACACCAAATGCAATCGGGAATATGTTGTTGTTTCCATCTCTACCAGTTGCGGCTAAAATCTGTTGTCCAGTAGTCAACTTGATGAAGCAACCATCAACACCTGCAAGATCAAAGCCATTGCAGCCATTGCAAGATCAAAGCCATTTTTGGTATATGAGTCAATGTATATATGGAGTTGGATTAGTACGTATGAAAGGCCTGCAACCATTCAAGAATCCCTGCAAAGAGGCATTCAGACATATGAAGAGCCCATGGAACCTTGGATTACGGCTAGGATGCTCGACAAGCTCCTTAGTTGTGACAACACACCTACTGCCTGTATTTGTGTCTAGAATTGCCTGTAAGTAGTCCTTGAGCCTAGTATACTGTGCCTTCTGATCTCCCATCACAACATCAAAAGCCTTCTTCCTTGCCCTATAGGCTTTGCTCCTAGGCACTTCAACACCAAACTTCAATTTTGTATTTTCAATAATAGTGTCGACACAAGTGATACTGGAGTGTTTTCTCCATGAGGAATACAAGTGTGTGGACAGCTTGACCAGCCAGCCAATCAATTGATACTGGAGTGTTTTCTCCATGAGGAATACAAGTGTGTGGAGTGCCATATTTTCTAAGGCAGAAAGTACTCTCGTGCGCTATCTGTGAGGCTGTGAGATAGAATTTGCAGCCTTTTTTCCTTCCCTTGTGATGTGCATGTAACAATGATACTTTGAGGAGTGTTCCTGTGATAGGCAAAATTTCTCAATTGTGCAATGTGGTAATTCCTGAGAGCAACTCTGAATTCATATACATCTTTGAAACACAACTTCTTGCAGAATTGAAGATGAGCATCGGCCCTGTGTTGATCATACCAAACCCTCTTCTTCAACTTCTTAAGCTTTCTCTTCCTTCCACATGGAATCTTGTGTTTCTTGGTAAATCCATCATCATCACTGTCTCCTACATCACCTGGGTTGTTGTCCTCATCACTAGATGGCACAAAAGTCTTCCCACTGGCCCTCAACTGCTTCATAATGAGATCTGCTAGTTGGGCCAGGGTTCAATGCTTGTTTTTTTCTCAAAGGAGTACTCCTTGTCAAAGTATTCCAGTTCTGCTACCTCATCACCATCACTCTCTTCTTCTTCCTCCTCATAAATCTCTTCTACATCTGTATCTCCTTCGTAGTGCATGGCTGGGTTTGATCTCCGCTTACTCTCCTAATCAAGCTTATGCATTATTTCAACAACCTCTTCATCAGGTTCCTTTTCTTTTTTCTGTCTCTTCAATTTGTGCATTAGTTCATATTCCTCTGCAACCAATCTGTTCCTTTCTTCAAGATTGTACTGACAAGGATAAAAGAAAGCATCCTCATCATCAGACATCATATCAACAGGAGCCTGCATCCCTTCAACATTGCAACTTTGTTGAGTGCCAACATGAAGCACATCTGTTAAGTCTATTGCTACTGGCACAAATTCTTCATTATTTGAGATGTAGTTGACACCATTGTAGTCAACAGAAAACTTCACAGGGACATCCAACACTTCAGCTTCATCTGCCTCCATATTGAATCCAGCTGGCCAAACAGAATTCTTCTTCAACACAGTAATATACACAACTTGTTCAGCTTCATGCAAGCATCTCTGAGATTTTGCACATGCTATCAATTAATTCCATTCCCTCCACACCTCTCCCTTTCTCTTTTACATAATACATGTTGTCCCTAATACCATACCCATAGGATTCAATCAAAGATAACAAATTCAGAACTGTGATGTCAGATCGGCTCAACTTTCTTTCAAGGTTACCTTGACCAGGGAAATTAAATTTAATATCCCAAATATCATCATCCAGCCTAGCAAAGGATAAATGCAAGATTATATATAAAAGGTTCTATGTTCCATACAGAAATTTAAATTAAATTAAACCTAGCATTGCTTAGATAAACCTACCTAAATTTGCTACCACGGTAAATTTGCTAAATAAGCATTGGCAACCGAAAATAACCATGGCCAACAGAAATTAAACCTAGCTAAATTTGCTACCAGCCTAAACAAGCTAAATAAGCATGGGGAGTAACTACCATTTGTAATCAACAGAAAATGTCCAGTTAAGCATGGGCATTGGCAACGGAAAAATCATTGGTAGCAACCGAAAAGGCATGGAAATGCTAGATATTTTGAGAAGTTGAGGAACTTACTCTACACCATCGAATCCCGATGGCCAACGGTGGCTGCTCTTCGCTGGCGAGGGTACTAGCACGTATGCGAGATCTGCCGGCAAGCTCGAATCCATGCCACCGCGCATCCTCCCTCAGCGGCCCTCCGATGAATATGCGCCGCCGCTTCCGCCCGCCGACGAGCCGGCATGGCCGCCACCGACGACTTCGCCGCCGACATCGCCGGGAGTCGCCGCCGCCATCGCCGGGAGGGGAAAAGGGGATAAGCTAGGGTTAGGGCACGGGCTCGGTCGGTCGCTAATGCGCGGACAGGGGCGCGTGCCTCTTCTACCGTCCGCGAGTGGTGGGGCCCGCACGCCGTTAACGGCTCGTTGACGGAAGGTGCCACCTCATGCCTGACAGTGGGCCCGCGTTGTCAAAAACGCTGTCAATCTGCGTTCAAAGGACGATCAGTGCTATTTGAAACAACCTCGACCAAATGTGGTAGTTCTGTGCGATTGGAGCGAAAACTGGTAGTTTTCCGGAATTTTGCATCAAAAGTAGTAGTTCTATGCTATATACTCTCTTGTGTGGCATAGTATGTTATCACATCATGTCTCATTGTTTTGGTTGTTTTTAGTTTCACACACCCATCTGGACTGGCTCGACGCTTGATGGAGATGGATTCAGGTTGTTCAGTGTCATTTTAAATGGTGACTCCAGTCTTATCTCAATAATGTAGCTTGGTAGAATTCACGGATAATATAGCCTTATGCTCTTTTTCATCTAAGCCAACTTGATAGATCGCAGAGCTTATCAAGCTCACTTACCATGAACTTTATACCCTTGCGGTCCGATTTGTCCGTGGATTCTTTACTCACATCACCACTCGAGCTGGTGTGAAAACCTGCACATGGTGGATATGAGATAGGAAGAAAATAAAATACCCTAAGGATTTTACCTTTGTGAAATTAGGGTTGAAGAGAACAAAATGAGGTACTAACTACTAGGAAAACAACTATCCGTAGGTTTGCTACATGTGACACTATAATAGTGGTGTGCCACTACTATGTACCAGTCATGTGCGCAAATGGCTTGAACTTCAAACAGTGTGCAACTGGGATGTCTAGACCAGGTTCGCAGGGGTGCCCACTTACCAGTGGCACATCCTGGTGCACTATAGCTATCTCACATACATGTTAAAAGTGGTGCCCCACTGGTAAGTGGGACCAAAACCAGCACCCCCGTTGGAACATCTTTTCAGTTTAAAAAAATAGAAGAAAATGGTAAAAAAATTAAATTCTAAAATTCTTTGAGATGTTGTTATGTTACATCATCTAGTTGTTAGGAAAACTAACAAACATAAGTTTCTACATATTTTGCAAAATGGTGCCAAGTCTCAATAAAACGGCTCTCGATTTTGCATACGATTGTCGGGTGAAAAAGTTTTTATATGAGAAAGCATCTATAGAAAAAGTTACATCCGATTTTAATGGCCTAATACCATTACCGATATTTTTAGATGCCTCAAAATTAAAAGTTAAATCATAGTTTTCTGAGACTTTAGAATCGCTGTAAAACATATCAAAAGGAGAAAAACTTACCTGTGGCACCGATGCTCACGGGTGGTTTCAAAATTTTGAACCAGCCACCTACCCCCAGTAATTTGACCATATCCCCATCCACACATCTCTTATCCACCCCTGCGTCCTCCTCTCCTACCTCCCTATCGACTTGCCTCCTCCTCCTCATCCTTGATGCCTCCTTCTTCTCTTCATCCATGCCTCCTCCAGCCCCTGCTCCTTGCCTCATCCTCCCCTTTATCCTGACCCGACGAGCTCGTCGATCCGAGCACCCACCTGGCCCTCGCCTTCGCGCCCCTACCGGCAGCCCTGCCTCCGCACTACCTCGTCCTCGTCGCCCGGAGCCCTGCCTTGCCGCTGCCCTACCCCGACCCAACCGCTGCCCTACCCCGAAGGAAAGACCTTCGTCTCGACCTCCAGCGCCTTGATGTCTACGCACGCTTCTATTCCTGTAGACAGTGTTGGGCCTCCAAGAGCAGAGGTTTGTAGAATAGCAGCAAGTTTCCCTTAAGTGAATCACCCAAGGTTTATCGAACTCAGGGAGGTAGAGGACAAAGATATCCCTCTCAAGCAACCCTGCAATCACGATACAAGAAGTCTCTTGTGTCCCCAACACACCTAATACACTTGTCAGATGTATAGGCGCACTAGTTCGGCGAAGAGATAGTAAAATGCAAGTGATATGGATGGATATGAGTGGTAATAGCAATCTGAAATAAAGATGGCAGCGAGTAAACATGCAGTAGAACACAAAATAAACGGTGATTCGATGCTTGGAAACAAGGCCTAGGGATCATACTTTCACTAGTGGACACTCTCAACATTGATCACATAACTGAATAAACAAATACTACTTTCTCTACACTCTCTTGTTGGATGACAAACACCATTCATTGTGTAGGGCTACAAGAGCTCCCTCAAGCCGGAGTTAACAAGCTCAACAACATTCGGTGTTCATATTTAAGTAACCTTAGAGTGCATGATAGACCATTGCAATATAGACCGAGTACTAACATAGCATACACACTGTCAACAATAGCTATGAAAGGGGGAATAGATCACATCAATACTATCATAGTAATAGTTAACTCCATAATCTACAAGAGATTACAATCATAACCTACGCCAAGTACTACATGATGCACACACTGTCCACATTACATCATGAAGGAGGAATAGACTACTTTAATAATATCACTAGAGTAGCACATAGATGATATTCAACTAGATCACAAAGCTCATGACCACATAAAGATCACATGGGAGAGAGAGATGAACCACATAGCTACGGTAGAGCCCTCAGCCTCGAGGGAGAACTACTCCCTCCTCATCATAGGAGACAGCAGCGGCGATGAAGATGGCGGTGGTGTCGATGGAGATGCCTTCCAGGGGCACTTCCCCGTCCCGGTGGCGTGCCGGAACAGAGACTTCTGTCCCCCGAATCTTGGCTTCGCGATGGCGGCAGCTCTGGAACTTTTCTCGTATCGTGGCTTATCCTTCTCGAAGATTTAGGTCACGACGACTTATATAGGCGAAGAAACGGAGTCGGAAGGGGTCTGGGGGACCCACACACCAGGGGGGCGCCCCCCCCCCTCTGGCCGCGCCGCCACCACGTGTGGGGGCCCTGGGCCTCCCCTCTGGTCCCTCTCCGGTGTTCTGGAAGCTTCGTGGAAATATAAGATCGTGGGCCTTGATTTCGTCCAATTCCGAGAATATTTCCTGTGTAAGATTTTTGAAACCAAAAACAGCAGAAAACAGGAACTGGCACTTCGACATCTCGTTAATAGGTTAGTGCCGAAAAATGCATAATAATGACATAAAGTGTGTATAAAACATGTGAGTATCATCATAAAAGTAGCATGGAACATAAGAAATTATAGATACGTTTGAGACGTATCAAGCATCCCCAAGCTTAGTTCCTACTCGCCCTCGAGTAGGTAAACGATAACAAAGATAATTTCTTAAGTGACATGCTATCATAATCTTGATCAATACTATTGTAAAGCATATGAGATGAATGAAGTGATTCAAAGCAATGGTAAAGACAATGAGTAAACAACTGAACCATATAGCAAAGACTTTTCATGAATAGTACTTTCAAGACAAGCATCAATAAGTCTTGCATAAGAGTTAACTCATAAAGCAATAAATTCAAAGTAAAAGCATTGAAGCAACACAGAGGAAGATTTAAGTTTCAGCAGTTGCTTTCAACTTTCAACATGCATATCTCATGGATAATTGTCAACATAAAGCAATATAACAAGTGCAATAGGTAGATATGTAAGAATCAATGCACACAGTTTACACAAGTGTTTGCTTCTAAGATAGAAAGAAGTAGATAAACTGACTCAACAATAGAGTAAAAGAATGGCCCTTCGCAGAGGGAAGCATGGATTACTATTTTTGTGCTAGAGCTTTTATTTTGAAAACATAGAAACAATTTTGTCAACGGTAGTAATGAAGCATATGTGTTATGTATAAGATATCCTATAAGTTGCAAGCCTCATGCATAGTATACCAATAGTGCCCGCACCTTGTCCTAATTAGCTTGGATTAACACGGATTGTCATTGCATAACATATGTTTCAACCAAGTGTCACAAAGGGGTACCTCTATGCCACCTGTACAAAGGTCTAAGGAGAAAGCTCGCATTGGATTTCTCGCTTTTGATTATTCTCAACTTAGACATCCATACCGGGACAACATAGACAACAGATAATGGACTCCTCTTTAATGCATAAGTATTCAAATTCTCATAAGAGATTGATGATTTGTGTCCAAACTGAAACTTCCACCATGATTCATGGCTTTAGTTAGCGGCCCAATGTTCTTCTCTAACAGTATGCATACTCAAACCATTTGATCATGAAAATCGCCCTTACTTCAGACAAGACGAACATGCATAGCAACTCACATGATATTCAACAAAGGTGTAAAAGTTGATGGCGTCCCCAGATACATGGTTACCGCTCAACAAGCAACTTATAAGAAATAAGATACATAGCTACATATTCTTCACCACAATAGCTTTTAAGGCTATTTTCCCATGAGCTATATATTGCAAAGGCAAAGAATGGAATTTTAAAGGTAGCACTCAAGTAATGTACTTTGGAATGGCAGATAAATACCATGTAGTAGGTAGGTATGGTGGACACAAATGGCATGGTTTTTGGCTCAAGGATTTGGATGCACGAGAAGTAATCCCTCTCAATACAAGGCTTAGGCTAGCAAGGTTGTTTGAAGCAAACTCAAGTATGAACCGGTACAACAAAACTTACATAAGAACATATTGCAAGCATTATAAGACTCTACACTGTCTTCCTTGTTGTTCAAACACCTCACCAGAAAATATCTAGACTCTAGAGAGACCAATCATGCAAACCAAATTTCAACAAGCTCTATGTAGTTCTTCATTAATAGGTGCAAAGTACATGATGCAAGAGCTTAAACATGATCTATATGAGCACAACAATTGCCAAGTATCAATTTATTCAAGACATTATACCAATTACCACATGAAGCATTTTCCGTTTCCAACCATATAACAATGAACGAAGCAGTTTTCAACCTTCGCCATGAACATTAAAAGTAGCACTAAGAACACATGTGTTCATATGCAACAGAGGAGCGTGTCTCTCTCCCACATAAGCATGAATTTATTCAGAGAACTAAGATAACAAAATGAAAATAAAAGCACACAGACGCTCCAAGTAAAGTACATAAGATGTGACGGAATAAAAATATAGTTTCACTAGAGGTGACCTGATAAGTTGTCGATGAAGAAGGGGATGCCTTGGGCATCCCCAAGCTTAGATGCTTGAGTCTTCTTGCAATATGCAGGGATGAACCACGGGGGCATCCCCAAGTTTAGACTTTTCACTCTTCTTGATCATAGTATATCATTCTCCTCTCTTGACCCTTGAAAACTTCCTCCACACCAAACTCAAAACAAACTCATTAGAGGGTTAGTGCATAATCAAAAATTCACATGTTCAGAGGTAACACAATCATTCTTAACACTTCTGGACATTGCCCAAAGCTACTAGAAGTTAATGGAACAAAGAAATCCATTCAACATAGCAAAAGAGGCAATGCGAAATAAAAAGCAGAATCTGTCAAAACAGAACAGTCCGTAAAGACAAATTTTTCTAGGGCACTTAACTTGCTCAGATGAAAAAGGTCAAATTGAATGAAAGTTGCGTACATATCTGAGGATCACGCACGTAAATTGGCAGATTTTTCTGAGTTACCTACAGACGGGGCTGCTCAATTTCGTGACAGTAAGAAATCTGTTTCTTTGCAGTAATCCAAATCTAGTATCAACCCTACTATCAAAGACTTTACTTGGCACAACAATGCAATAAAATAAAGATAAGGAGATGTTGCTACAGTAGTAACAACTTCCAAGACACAAAAAACAGTAGCAAAATAAAACATGGGTTATCTCCCAAGAAGTGCTTTCTTTATAGCCATTAAGATGGGCTCGGTAATTTTAATGATGCTCTCGCATGAAATAAGAATTGAAGCAAAAGAGAGCATCAAAAAGCAAATTCAAAACACATTTAAGCCTAACCCACTTCCTATGCATAAGAATCTTGTACACAAATAAATTCATGAAGAACAAAGTGACAAGCATAGGAAGATAAAACACGAGTAGCTTCAAAATTCTCAACATAAAGAGGGGAAACTTAATATTATTAAGATGCATATAACCATGTTTCCCTCTCTCATAATAACTTTCAGTAGCATCATTGATGAAATCCACAATATATCCATCACTTAAAACATTCTTATCATGGTTCATGTGCATAAAAGTATCATTATTTTTGGCATAAGAAAAACTCTTCTCATTAATAGTAATTGGAGCAGGATCATTATCAAGAATTTGAACACGGTAAACAAGTTGCATACTAAGGGAATGGTTTTTGGCAATCCCATCATAACTATGACAAGTTTCATAAGGATAATTATAACATGTGTCATATCCATCTCTATAACGATTATCTAAACCAGAATATATAATATCATCATTCTCACTAAAAGTAAAGGTCTCAAATATAGGATCTTCAAGCACAACATCCCCAAGCTTAGAGCTTTCAATATCAACGTTTGAGGGAACATGAATAGTGCTAACATAATTACTTTCATAATCAGTACCAAAGAGATTTCCAATATCAAAGGTAGTGTGCTCTTCCAAATCATGATCACTAATGTAGGTAAAGGGCATAGGAAGATCATTGTACTCAGATTCATTATCATAATAATCATTAGGAGCAACATACTTACGGTTACCTATCGTTATCTCATACACGCGGGGATATGGTTGCCTCTTTCTTTTTATTCCCCCTCTTCTTCTTCTTCTTCTTCTTCTTCTTCTTCTTCTTCGTTTCCTTCTTCTTGTTCCCTTCTTGAAGAAGAGGCTTGAAGGGAGGCTTTTCCACAGAACCTGATTTATTTCCAGAAACAATAGAAGAAACTTGGGAGGATTCCTCCTTCTCATTAATAAGTTTAAAACACACAACGGTCCTATCATATTTTGGCAAAGTGTCATCTTCTAAGATATTATGTATGTAAGTATTTATATGGCAATTATTAATGCAATAAGAAAGACACCCATGCAGGACATCATCAATATCAAGATCACTCATATGTAACAAAGAGATTTTTCTTGATAACTCTTCACACCCCAAAAATAAAGTAAGTTCATCATGCTGATTAGGAAGGATTTCATCATCACAATACAAATTTGCAGCACTCATGGGGTTCGAATTATCATTGGAGGAGCATTGAAAATTAAAATGACCCGCTCTATGGCAAAGTTCACAAATAAAAGGATAGAGGGCACAATTTTTTTTACCAAGATCATCTAGAGCCCTAGACCACTTTCTAGTCTTTTCATTCCTATGATGGATACAATATTCATCTTCGATTTGATTAATTCCACAAGGTCTATGCATTCCACAAAAATTAACATGCTTATAGGAAATAGCATTCTCAGAAGTTTGAGCATGTTCATTGCAATCATTAATAACAATTTCATTTTCCATGCAAGTGTCTTTGAAAGGTTCATGATACTTATCAAAATTCTTCCTAGGCAATTCAAAATGAGAGGCAAAAGCTTTATAAAGATTTGCAACAACTTGAGAGTCAAGACCATAAGTAGCACTCATATTTCGAATTTTATCAGTATCCATAAAAGTTTCAATGCATTCATAATCATAATTTATACCTGACTCTCTACCTTTGTCGTTCTCCCAATCTTCAGCGTTCTCCTCAATCCGATCAAGAAGTTCCCTTTTAAAATCTTCTTTGTTGCGCGTGAATGATCCAGAACAAGTAGTATCCAGCAAGGTTTTATCTTGAAAAGAAAGTCTTGCATAGAAATTATCAATGATGATATTACCAGGAAGCTCATGAATGGGGCATTTGAGCATTAAAGACTTCAACCTTCCCCATGCTTGGGCAATACTCTCTCCATCATGAGGCCAGAAATTGTATATGTGGTTTCGGTCTTTGTGAATTTCACTTGGAGGATAGAATTTAGAATAAAATAGAGGGATAATATCCTTCCAATCAAGAGAATGCCCATCCTTCAGCAGTTTATACCAATGCGCTGCTTTACCAGACAATGACATAGAGAATAATTTCTTCCTAACTTCATCCATATAAATACCTGCACACTTGAATAACCCGCATAATTCATGTAGAAACAGTAAATGATCTCCAGGATGAACAGTTCCATCCCCTTCATAGCGGTTATCTATAACTCGTTCAATAATTTTCATGGGTATCTTGAAAGGAACACTTTCAGTAGGTAGATTTAAAATATCACAAGCATTATTAGAGTTATCGCATATGGGAGATAAAGCATTATCAGAGCAAATTTTCTCCCCTAAAGATGGGAAGCTAAAAAGATCATGAAAACTAGCTTCCCCAAGCTTAGACTTCTCCATAGCATTAGCAGTAATTGCGTTCATACTAATAACATTGCTACTAGCATGCAAATAAGGTTCCATAGGTTTTTTAATTTTCGCATCAAACAATTCTAACTCAGGAAAAAGATTAAAAAGCTCACCAAATTTTTTGTTGTTTTCCATTATGCCTAACTAGTGAAAATAAAAACAAGAAACAAAAAGATATAATTGCAGAATCTAAAGGAGATAGCTTCGAGCACTCACACACCGGCAACAGTGCTAGGAAATGGCTTAGTAGTCGGAGGATGTGAATACCTTTTACCTTACCTCCCCGGCAACGGCGCCAGAAAATAGCTTGATGTCTACGCACGCTTCTATTCCTGTAGACAGTGTTGGGCCTCCAAGAGCAGAGGTTTGTAGAACAGCAGCAAGTTTCCCTTAAGTGAATCACCCAAGGTTTATCGAACTCAGGGAGGTAGAGGACAAAGATATCCCTCTCAACCAACCCTGCAATCACGATACAAGAAGTCTCTTGTGTCCCCAACACACCTAATACACTTATCAGATGTATAGGCGCACTAGTTCGGTGAAGAGATAGTAAAATGCAAGTGATATGGATGGATATGAGTGGTAATAGCAATCTGAAATAAAGATGGCAGCGAGTAAACATGCAGTAGAACAGTAAATAAACGGTGATTCGATGCTTGGAAACAAGGCCTAGGGATGACACTCTCAACATTGATCACATAACTGAATAAACAAATACTACTTTCTCTACACTCTCTTGTTGGATGACAAACACCATTCATTGTGTAGGGCCACAAGAGCTACCTCAAGCCGGAGTTAACAAGCTCCACAACATTCGGTGTTCATATTTAAGTAATGTTAGAGTGCATGATAGACCATTGCAATATAGACCGAGTACTAACATAGCATACACACTGTCAACAATAGCTATGAAAGGGGGAATAGATCACATCAATACTATCATAGTAATAGTTAACTCCATAATCTACAAGAGATTACAATCATAACCTACGCTAAGTACTACATGATGCACACACTGTCCACATTACATCATGAAGGAGGAATAGACTACTTTAATAACATCACTAGAGTAGCACATAGATGATATTCAACTAGATCACAAAGCTCATGATCACATAAAGATCACATGGGCGAGAGAGATGAACCACATAGCTACGGTAGAGCCCTCAGCCTCGAGGGAGAACTACTCCCTCCTCATCATAGGAGACAGCAGCGGTGATGAAGATGGCGGTGGTGTCGATGGAGATGCCTTCCGGGGGCACTTCCCCATCTCGGCGGCGTGCCGGAACAGAGACTTCTGTCCCCCGAATCTTGGCTTCGCGATGGCGGCGGCTCTGGAACTTTTCTCGTATCGTGGCTTATCCTTCTCGAAGATTTAGGTCACGACGACTTATATAGGCGAAGAAACGGAGTCGGAAGGGGTCTGGGGGACCCACACACCAGGGGGGCGCGCCCCCCCTCTGGCCGCGCCGCCACCACGTGTGGGGGCCCTGGGCCTCCCCTCTGGTCCCTCTCCGGTGTTCTGGAAGCTTCGTGGAAATATAAGATCGTGGGCCTTGATTTCCTCCAATTCCGAGAATATTTCCTATGTAAGATTTCTGAAACCAAAAACAGCAGAAAACAGGAACTGGCACTTCGGCATCTCGTTAATAGGTTAGTGCCGGAAAATGCATAATAATGACATAAAGTGTGTATAAAACATGTGAGTATCATCATAAAAGTAGCATGGAACATAAGAAATTATAGATACATTTGAGACGTATCACGCCTCCACCAAGATGTCGAGCATGAAGGAAAATTATTCAAAAAAACGCAAAAAAAAGTCGCAAAAGGGGTGCCTATTTTTAAAAATATACTAGTGGCGCGCCACTATGGTGGCACTATGTGACGTGCCGTTGGTAATTGCTACAAGTGGAAAGGCTGGTGCGCCAGTATCATCACACTAGCCATCATGGACAGAGTACATCCAAGTGTCGATCTCTAGGGTTTCAATGCGGGGATAAATTCTCAGAACATTAGAGCATCTCCAGCCGCGTCCCCCAAAGAGTTCCCCAAACAGCGCCAGATCGAGCGTTTGGGGGGACGTGTTTCGTTCGTGCCGCGTTTGTGGGACATCACTCCCCAGCCGCGTCCCCCAAAAACGCACCCCAAATAAATAGAAGTGCACGAAAATAAAGTTTTTCATTCAAATTTGGTTATATACTACAAGTTTGAATGAAAATGGCTAGCTTTTATCTAACCCTAGCCTACTGGCTGCCCGGTGGTGCTTTCGACGGTCCCGCCCCGTCATCGCCTCCCCTCCGCCGCAGCTCCTGTTGTGCGCGTCGCCTCTCCATGCGTAGGGTGGAGGCCAGATGCCGCTGCTCCAGCAGCGCGTCATCGTCTGCCCTCCCCTGCTGCGCCGCCTGGAGGGAGAGCTCGACGGCGCGGCGAATCTGTGCGTCCTTGCGGGCACGTGCGTCGTCCTGGAGCTTCTTCTCTGACTCGAAGGACTCGACGAGCGCTTGTTGCTGATACGCCGCCTCGTCCGCGTGCGGCCCGTCATCGTCGGGCCACTCGAAGTTGTCGTCGTCGTCATCCTCCTCCTCCTCCGCCTTGTCCTCCTCCTCCGCTTCGTCGTCCTCCTCATCCTCCTCTATTTGCGCCTCCATTTGCGCCACCAACGCATCGGCCTCCGCTGCCAACGCATCCGCCCGCGCCTCCCAGACCGCCTTCGTTGCTGCCAGCACCGACTCCCGCTGCTGACGCTCCTCTGCCACATGCCACTGCTGACACTCCACCGCCTCCCGCCGCCGCTACTCAATCGCCTCCATCTGTTCACGATGCTGGAGATGTGCAGATGATGCCGCTTGATGGCGCGTGGAACACACACGTCTGTTGGGAAGCCCAAGAGGAAGGTGTGATGCGTACAGCAGCAAGTTTTCCCTCGGTAAGAAACCAAGGTTATCGAACCAGTAGGAGATGAAGGCCACGTGAAGGTTGTTGGCGGAGGAGTGTAGTGCGGCGCAACACCAGGGATTCTGGCGCCAACGTGGAACCTGCACAACACAATCAAAATACTTTGCCCCAACTTAACAGTGAGGTTGTCAATCTCACCGGCTTGCTGTAAACAAAGGATTAAACGTATGGTGTAGAGAATGATGTTTGTTTGCGAAGAACAACAAAGAACAGAGTTTGCAGTAGATTGTATTTCAGATGTAAAAGAATGGACCGGGGTCAACATTTCACTAGTGGTGTCTCTCCAATAAGAAATAGCATGTTGGGTGAACAAATTACAGTTGGGCAATTGACAAATAGAGAGGGCATAACAATGCACATACATATCACGATGACTAATATGACATTTAATCAGGGCATTACGACAAAGTACATAGACCGCTATCCAGCATGCATCTATGCCTAAAAAGTCCACTTTCAGGTTAGCATCCGCACCCCTTCCAGTATTAAGTTGCAAACAACAGACAATTGCATTAAGTATGGTGCGTAATGTAATCAACACAAATATCCTTAGACAAAACATTGATGTTTTATCCCTAGTGGCAACAGCACATCCACAACCTTATGGGTTGCTGTCACTCCCCCAGATTCAATGGAGGCATGAACCCACTATCGAGCATAAATACCCCCTCTTGGAGTCACAAGTATCAACTTGGCCATAGCCTCTACTAGCAACGGAGAGCATGCAAGAACATAAACAACACATATATGATAGATCAATAATCAACTTGACATTGTATTCCATATTCATCGGATCCCAACAAACACAACATGCAGCATTACAAATAGACGATCTTGATCATGATAGGCAGCTCACAAGATCTAACATGATAGCACAAGAGGAGAAGACAACCATCTAGCTACTGCTATGGACCCATAGTCCAAGGATGAACTACTCACACATCAGTCCGGAGGCGATCATGGTGATGTAGAGTCCTCCGGGCGATGATTCCCCTCTCCGGCAGGGTGCCGGAGGCGATCTCCTGAATCCCCCGAGATGGGATTGGCGGCGGCGTCTCTGGAACTTTTCTCGTATCGTGGCTCTCGGTAATAGGGTTTTCGCGACGGAGAGTTTAAGTAGGCGGAAGGGCAGAGTCGGGGGGCTCACGAGGGGCCCACACACTAGGGCAGCGCGGGCCCCTCCTTGGCCGCGCCGCCTTGGTGTGTCGCCACCTCGTGGCCCCACTTCGTATCCTCTTCGGTCTTCTGGAAGCTCCGTGGAAAAATAAGACCCTGGGCGTTAATTTCGTCCAATTCCACTACTAGGGAAAAGCCTATAGGTGGAGGCAAGTGGTGCCGGCGCACCACCTTGTGCATGCGCCGGTGGAAAGCATTGCCGGCGCACCACATTTCAGCCGCGCCGGCGATGAAGGGGTACTGCCGGCGCACCTCGGGGAAAGGCTCGCCGGCGCTATTTCCTGGCATGGCCCCGGCCGATTCGGGCCAGGCCCAAGAATCATTGCCGGCGCACCGGCCCAGTGGTGCGCCGGTGGAAAATTTTCTATTGCCGGCGCACCCCTGGGCCGGTGCGCCGGCAATGATTCTTGGGCCTGGCCCGGGGGTGATATAGCCGAAAGGGGTATATGTTGCCGGCGCACCATGGTCCAGTGCGCCGGCAATAAACTGGCGATTATTTCAGCCACCAACCAGCCCACTCACTCACACACTCACTACACTCCACTTCTCCACACAAACCCGAGCCTTCTCCCAACCCAGCTCATTTTTGCCCATTTCTATCCCCAATTTCACCAATTTGACCAAACAAAATCAAAATTTTTGAGCAAATCTTCCCTTCCTACATGCATCTCCCACATCCCCCTATGTAGATCTAGATCTACTATCCCGCATTGACCGCTCAATCTAGATCTAGATCTAGAAAGTCGGCTTCCATACGCCATTGTCGCGGCGCGTCGTCTCGATCTTATCGACGAATATATCAAACAAATAGGTGATTAATGAACAAATTAAGGAATGAAATCGATGTATGTTGGACATTTGAAGAAAAGCTCTCGTGTGTGGCATATATATATGTTGTGCTTGTGCTTGTGTGTGTGTTGGCGTTGAAAATGAGTTGCCAACGTTGCGCGAAATGTTGATTCTTCAAGTTTCCGTTTCGGCACATTTACGGCGCTCCTATGTCCTACCGTGTAGGAAGGTCATGCCGAAATTTTCCGTGAAAACTACCGACGGATGCATGGTTCTAATGAATTATGTAATCTTACCATGCAGGCGATAATGGTTATCGAGATGAGTGAAAGCATCGTGATGAGATATCTGAAACACGCGATCATCGACATGTATGAAAATAACCGCACGGAGGTATTGTGTCCGTGCCGGAGATGCAAACGAGGGAAATGGTTTGACCCGTATTCAGGCAAGTTGCGGGGCACCTGCTCACTAATGGTTTCATGCATGGACACACTCAATGGATGAGTGATGATGGCGCGGAGGTCAATGGGGCGACGGCGGCAGGTGGTAAAAATGGCCGGCAAGAAGGAGGGCATCATGATACCGATGACGATGAAGAGTTTGTCGCACATGACGATAACCTTGACGACGACAATAACCTTGACGACGACGAAGAGGTGCCGCTAGCTTCGATCGTGCGGGACCCTCATCTTCAAGATCTGCTTCTCGAAAAGACGAAAGGCGCCAAGCGGAAATCAAAGCTTGAGCAACTCGAGATAGACTCGAATACTCCGTTGTACGACTCAGGTCGCGGGTTGGGGAGTCTCGCTTGAGAGTAGCTCTCGATGTCTTTGCAGATGAAGGCGAAACACGGATGGACGGACACAAGCGTCGACGACATCCTGGAATACGTGAAAGATCTCCTTCCTGCCGGAAACACGTGTCCTGGTAGTCTAGCCGAGGCCAAGAGAATCACGTGCCCTCTCGACTTACCCCACAAAAAGTATCACGCCTGCATCAACGATCGTATCATGTATCGCAAGGAGCACATGGACAAGACCAAATGTCCCGTGTGAGAAGCGGACCGGTACAAGAAAGGGACGAAGAACGCTCCCCGGAAAGTGGTGTTGTACTTCCCGCTCGCCCCGGCTTCAACGGTTCTACGCGGACCGCAAGGAAGCAAAGCTCATGCGGCGGCACGCGAAAGAAAGGAGGCGGTGTTGAATGATAAAGAGCGGATTGAGCACCCAGTGCTGACGCACCCTTCGGATGCAAGCCGATGGAAAGCATTAGACAATGAATTCGGAAGTTTTGGGGCAGATCCCGAAACATCGGGTTGGGTGCGAGCACGGACGGATTCAATCCGTTCGGAAACCGAGCAGCACACATAGCACATGGCCCGTGTTTGTATGGATCTACAACCTCCCGCCCTGGCTGTGCATGAAGAGGAAGTACATACAGATGAGTATGCTAATTCAAGGGCCGACACAGCCGAGGAACCGATATCAACATGTATCTCGAACTATTAAAGGAGGAGCTTGAAACGTTGTGGGCGGAGGAAGGGGTAGATACATGGGACGCCGTCGCGGAAGAATATTTCCCTTTGAGAGCCGCGTTGATCACGACGGTGCAGGACTACCTCGGATACGGTTACATTTCGTGCCAGGTGTGCCATGGACACAAGGCATGTGTCAGGTGCATGGAAGAGACGATGTTTTTGCAGCTTGGTAAGGATGGCTCTTCGAAAACAGTTTACATGGGGCATCGAAGGTGGCTACAGAAAACTGACCCGTGGAGAAAGCGTGGAGATCTGTTCGATGGTACAAATGAACCCCGAGGACCTCCACGTAAGAAGAGCGGCGAAGAGATCGATACATTACTGAAAGGTTGGAAGGAGTGCCCTGCGTCGGGAAAGATTCGTCAAAAGCCTGGAGAGAAGAAGAAGAAAAAGGAAACGACGCCGCTCATTGGTGTATGGAAAAGGAGGTCCGTGTTTTGGGACTTGCCGTACTGGAAAATTCTCGATACACCTCACTGCCTTGATGTCATGCATATTACAAAGAACGTGTGCGAGAGCTTGCTTGGCACTCTTCTCAACATGCCGGACCGGACCAAAGATGGGCCGAAAGCAAGACAGACCTGAAAGTTTTGGGCATCGGGGAAGAGCTTCGAGATCCCGCCGGCCCAAGAGGGACGATCGGAGGAGGAGGCGGACGGCGGTCGAAGTGCAAAAGGATTAAGCAGCCGGACTATTACTGTCCCCCTCTGCTTCACTTTTAGTCCGGCCGAGGTCGATCAATTTTTCAATTGCCTTGTAGGAGTCGAGTGCCCTTCGGTTACTCCGGGCTAATAAGCGGATACCTGGACCCCAAGAAACGAAACTTCAGCGGCATGAAGTCTCATGAGCATCACGTGATGATGACGCAGATTCTTCCGGTTGCAATCCGAGGTATAATGGATGACCATGTCAGTTCAACGCTTACTGGGCTCTTTAACTTCTTCGACTTCATAACTGGGATGTCGATAAGCGTGAAGAAACTAGCAAGGCTCCGGGGAAGAGATCGTGGTGATCCTATGTGAGATGGAGATGTACTTCCCGCCTGCATTCTTTGACGTGATGGTCCATCTGTTGGTCCATATCATGGATGATATCGTCGATCTAGGGCCGGCATTCTTACACAACATGATGCCGTTTGAAAGAATGAATGGGGTCATTATAGGATTCGTTCGTATCAGGTCACATCTAGATGGAAGATTAGTACAGGGCTGGCTCACCGTAGAGTGCTTCTGTTTCTGCACGAATTATCTAGAAATAGAGGACCCTGTTGGTTTGCCTGAATTCATGTACCTCCGTAGGTTCGAGGGAGTAGGCCACAAAAATGGAAGGAAGGAACTACACGTGCACATGTCTGGTCGGAGTTCCGACTTTGACAAACCAACTTAGTAGCGCTACAACACATTGACTTGATCGATCCTTGGTTGAAAGAGCACAAAACCATGATAGAGAACAGTGGCAAGCCGATGATGACGGAAGCAGAAATATACAGAGAGCACAACTCCTCTTTTGCGCGCTGGTTCAAAGACCACATTGATGCTAATCCCCCACCAATGGATTACGACAAGGATAAACTAGTATTGGCCTTGTCACATGGCCCCCGCGCCCAACATCATGACTTACCAAGCGTACGATATCAACGGGTACACATTCTACACGGAAGAAAAAGACAAGAACAAGTGTTTACCGAACTCGGGGGTAACGATGGATTCCTGGACGGGTGACGTAAAGACTAGATACTACGGAAGAATCGAGGAAATCTGGGAGCTTAGCTACGCTGGGGAGAAAGTGCCGATGTTCCGTATCAGATGGGCTAAGAGCGTCAGAAAAGAAGACCGGTATTTCACCACCATGTTTCTACCCGAAGCCAACAAATCAAAGTCCACGAACGCCACCGCGCAGAATGAGCCATAGGTGCTGGCAGAACACGTGCACCAATGCTTCTTCATAACCGACCCATCCAGGCCTAGCCGTGTTATCGTGAGGAGAGGCAAGAGGACCATCGTCGGAATGGATGGAGTCGCCAACGAGGAAGACTTCGAAGGACAAGTCGGAGACCCAATGATGGAAGAATCCGAGGACGAAGACACAACATACACCACAAGAAGAAGCAGACCACGCTACCGAGGTCAGGTCGACCCTTCAAAAGAAGAAGTCACGACACGGGGCTAAATTATTCAACGACGAGCAAGAAAAGCAAGAAGAAAGCGAAACACTCTTCTCAATCAATGATGTAAAAATTTATTTGCAATCTATAACTCATATTTTGTGTAATTCATAACTACTCATATGGTCATGGCCAATATTTTATGTATGACTAATTAATATTGTGTTGGTCAATATTTTGTGTATGTATATATAACTCATATATATATCTTCATGTTTTTACATAACTCATGCATATTGCTTCATTATTATCTTGAAAAGATAAGAAAAATAAAATACTACAGTATTTGGGGTAAAAGAAAAGAAACATACAATAAAGAGAAAAGAAATAAATTTTTGGGGTAAAAGAAAAGAAACATACAATAAAGAGAAAAAAAATACTACAGCTGATCCAGGGTTATTGCCGGCGCACCAGGCTTATTAATTCGCCGGGGGTATACTTGTCCCCGGCGAACCAGGTATGTGGTGCGCCGGCAATAACCCTGGATCAGCTGTAATTAGGACTTAACCTTTTTTCCCCTTCTTCCTTCTCCCCGCACAGCCACATCTCCAACCCCCACCGTCGAGCGCCGCCGTTCTGTCGCCACCTCAAGTCCCCCTCTCGAGCGCCGCCGTTCTGCGCCCCGCCACCGCCCTCCACCATCCCCTCGACCATCCCCCACCACCTGCCACGTACGCCGCCGCGGAAGACCCGTGGAGAAGGAGGTGCCGCGCGCCATTGGAGAAGGAGGTGCCGCGCGCGAGGGGACGTCGGCGCCGCCGTTGGAGAAGAAGGAGCCGCGCGCCATTGGTGAGCTTCCCGCTCCCCTTCCCTCTCCCCTTCCCTCCCCCTTCCCTCTCTGTTTAGGGTTCTTCCTCATCTCCGGTGACCCAAGCCGGTTAGGGTTCTTCCTCGTCTCATACCCTGGTTCATTTAATTCGTGTTTAATACCCTGGTTAAATTTGAATGCTAAAATTGGTTTGAAAAGCTAAAATTTGATGTCCAACAAAATTGCCCAAAAAGGAAGTTTGAATGCTAAAATTGGTTTGAAAAGCTAGCAGTATTGTTCTCTGGTTTTGGTTCTTTATGTTCATAGGAGGTTAATTGCTAGCAGTAGCAAAAAAGGAAGTTGCAGTAGGAAAAAAGAAAATGAACATAGGTTTGGTTCAAACATGAAAAAAGAAAAATGAACAGAGGTTTGGTTCAAACAAGAAAATGATTTTAGTTGCAGGTATGTTAGTTCTTCATTAAATGAAAATGAAAATGAAAATGAAAATGGTTTTGCTAAATGGTTAAATGAAAATAAAATGCTCATGCTTATGCTACTGCAATCAAGTTGAAAATGAACTTTATATATGTTGGTTTTGCTAAATGGTTAAATGAAAATAAAATGCTCATGCTTTTGCTAAATGGTGTTGCATGCTCATGCTAATAATATGAATGAAATTCATAGGTTAATTTGTTCTCTGGTTTGAAAAAGGAAAATGAATGCTAGCAGTATGTTAGTTCTTGATTAAATGCATTCTCTGGTTTGCTAGGTAAAGAAGCAGCAGGTTTAGCTCACCAAACCATTTATAAAATGCCCAGAAAATGCTAGCATCTTGACTGGTGTTCTCTGGTTTAAAAATGCTAGCATTTTGGTTATGGTACTGCCAATTCATATAAAGTTCATAGGAGAAAAGAATGCTACTGCATTTATTCTCTGGTTTCATAATGGTTCATGCTATATATATGAAATGCTCTCTGTAATTTTTCAACTAGAAATAAAATGATGCAGTAGCTTTAAATGATATAGCAATAAAGTTGAAAATGAACCTTATATATGTTGGTTTAGTTGGTTTAGATGAAATGCAAATGAAGTAGCTAGCTACTTTATGCTACTTTATGAAGTAGGTTTAGTTCATAAAAAGAACAAGTGCTGTTGAAAAAAAGAAAATAAAATGCATGCTACTGAATTAAGTGCTGTTGAAAAAAGAAATTGAGTTGGGGTTTTTTATTATAGTGTAAATGAAATGGAAATGCTACTGGTTCATTTAAAATAGTTCTCTGGTTTAGTTCACTATTGCTACTTCACTATTTAAAATGGAAATGGAAATGAAATGAATGCTCATGTTGATGCTCACTGGTTGCAAATAAAGATTTTGAAATGGTTTTGAAATGCTACTGCTCATGCTCATGCTCACTGCCAAAAAAGAATGCTCTCTGGTTTTGCTCTCTGGTTTGCTAAAATGACACATGTGAGCTTCTCTGGTTCATTTAAAAGAAAATGAAAATTGGTGCTATGTTCCTTATCTGGTTCATTTAAAACAAAATGAAAATGATAAGGTACCTAGTGTATTTTGTATAAGTGGGTACAAGCTCTGTTTGGCACTGTTTTAATTATGTAGCCAGAGAGTAGCATGGTGTTGATGTACAAGCTCTGTTTGGCACTGTTTGTTGGAGAAGACACATGTATCATATATGTGAATTTCTGTTGTAATTAAGCAGTAATGCTGCCAGGGATGCCAGGGATGTAAAATGCTCACTATACTGGTTGTAGTACATGCAATGCTGCTGCTACTATTTGCTACTATTGTTGCTGCTACATTTTGAGTTATGTAACTTGAGAGTTAAGATGTTTCTGCTACTATTGTTGCTGCTACATTTTGAGTTATGTAATTGGAGAAAATTCCTATATGTGAATTGCATTTCTGTTACAGGGATTGAGTTGCTATTGAGTGCCGGAATGTCGATTCATTTCCGTTCCGGCAATTCTAGCACTCGGCATGACCAATTTTTAGCAAAGGTCATGCCGAATTTTTCCGTGAATTCTAACTCTTTTTCGTCTTCTATTAGTGCAAGCCACCATGTCGTCTCAAGAAGAGTTAGAGGAGCACTACAATAGGCACTTCTTTAGGACGGAGGAGGATGCCGAGGCCGCTGGTGTTGGCGGCGACGAGGACCATGAGATGGAGGATGCCGCTGGGGGTAGTGCCGACGAGCCGAGCGGCAACGAGGCAAGCGCCGCCGCCGGGGGTAGTACCTACGAGCCTAGCGGCGATGAGGCAACCGGCGCCGCCGGGGGTGGCGGCGAGACAAGCGGCGACGATCCTAGCGCCGCCGCCGGGAGTAGTGGCACCGGGACAAGTGGAGCCAAGAGGCCGCGGAAGGCAAGGCGCCAAAACACGGTCGGCACCGCGGAGACACGATCACGAGAGGTGGACCCCGCCGGTGGTTTGCCGGTGTTGCCTAAGGATGTTGCCAAGGGTACGGCAACCAAGCGGCATGTATCCTCCGAGAGGTCGTCAATCTCAACGAGACGGACCGCCGAGCTGAGAGCAAAGCGCCTTTGCCAGCCCAGCTCATTGCGAGGTTGCACGCACGATACAAGTTCCTAGGCGACTACGCCTCCAGTCATCAAACCAACAACATTGTGAACTCACAAGCCCTCCTGAAGTTCACCAAACACCTCAGCAGCTATAAGTACATGGTGCGGAGGCTGATTGCTGAGGGCAAAGGTTTCGAAGAGGTCCACTCCGCCTTTCCGCATGTCACCCAGGCGGACTTTGATGCTTTTGTGGCCAATGAAGAGCTACAAGCAACCAAGAATCGCAAGTTGTGGGGGAAGGAAATGCGGGAGCTTAACATCGGCAACCACAACCTTGGGAGCCGTGGGTACGAGGGAAAGGAGCCCTATTGGGCGAAGGAGGACGAGGCATATGTAAATGCCGGCATTGAGAACCCCTGGCTCAAGTACAAGGACCCGCTTGAAAGAAGATTCATCAGGTCCCGGTACCATAAGAAGAAACTAACCGGGGAACTTGTCACGGACCCGAAGGTCGTAACCGACATAATTTGGTTCACGAACGACCAGAAGGTCTGGCGTTGGAGAAAAAACTGGTAAGCAATTTACCGGTTTTATTAGATCAAGTATCGTTCATATAATAGTAGCAACATTTCTAAATGGTTCGCGTTTCTTCCGAGGAAGAAGAAAGACAAAGACTTTCTCAATCCTCCCAAGGTGACGAAGGCTCCTCGTCCCAGGCGTCGACGGGCAGGGTAGCACTGGGACAAGCCTCTCGTACGGGCGCTAAACATCGTTAATGAGCATTCACCGACGAGAAGGCCGCATAGAGGCCGTGTGGCTGGCGCCGGTACAGGCTACAAGCATGGTCACTATGGCTTGTCGTCTGCGGCCGATAAAAATGCGCGTAATGAGAGGAAGCAGCGGGAGGCGGAGGAAATGAGGGAGTCAATCCTAGCCCAAGTCCAAGCTGGTTTGGTACCGCAACTGGTACCGCAACTCAAAGCTACACTCGTACCTGAAGTCAAAGCTGAAGTCGCCGCTGGAGTCCAAGCAGATTTCAACGCTCTACAAGCGTGGTATGAGGGTGGCAAACAAGGCCCCCGAAAATGCAAGTGGTTAGCTTCAACAGCAGCAACTCGATGGTGCCGCCGTCCGCCGGCAATGACAATGTTATAATGGAGACTCCTCCGGCCGCCGGCAATGTCGCTGGTGCTAGGGATTCACCGTCCATGCCGGGTAGCAGCCCCTCCGTCACTTGCACGCCCGCCGCCGCATGTGCTGGCCCGTCGACATTAGCCGAGCTCAACGCCCTCACGGTAATTAACTAATGTGTACATCAAGTTAATATATTAGTTTCGTCATCCTTGCCCTCTCTCTAACGCCATACACATGTTCTCGCAGGCGCTCTCGACGCCATGCACCTTTTTGATGAGAGTAAACGACGAACTCAAAGACGTCGCGAGGGTCCATCATTCGGCCCCTGGATAAGAAGTGGCACACACGAGATATGGCGGATGACGTTTACCGGGTTGAAGTGGATCGGGCGTTACCGGGCTATGAGGATTTGTTTCCTCCTAATCAACCGCATGGTGCCGATGACGATAGCCCGTTGAATCTGGCCTCACAGAAGGGTTGGGCATCGCTATGGCCGAAGACCCTAATTCGGATCAACACGTACTCGGGGTCGACGGCAAGCAAAGACAAGCACCTTGCGGCGCCACATGTCAGCGCCCCTCCACGACAGCCGGCGGCGCCCGTGGTCATCGCCCCACCCGAACGGCCAGGCTGCGCCGGAGGTCAGCGCCCCACCACAACAGCCAGCTGCGCCGGAGGCCGAGGAATATGAACGTGACAACTTCCAATGGGATATTCCTACGTCTTCACAAGTTGTCCATGAGGATGCGCCGGGCTTCAAATATGTGTGCTCCAAGAAGCTGTTCGATTCTCAAGAAACGGCTGATGAGGAGGAAAATCCTGAGGAGGTCGCCACCGCCGCCGTCAAAAATATGTTGAGCCCAAACACACTCCGTGCTACGGCCACTACGGCGATGGATGGTCCAGCACTACAACCCAAGAAGAGGAAGAGGGCAAATAAGAAGGACGCCCAAGAGAAGGCGGCGGCGGCCAAATCCAAGGACAAGGTCCCACTCCTTGACAAGTTGCCAAACAATTGGCGACCTCTGCATCACTTGGGTCAGCCGATGCTGCCGGAGCATGTCGTGAAGAAACTCACCCCGGATATGAGGAGCTTGCATGAGACTGTCTTGCATGTGGAGAACCTTCTTCTCAAATCAAAAGATCCTGGTTACCCTCTCTTCGTGGCGAAGGTGCCAGCGGCATGAACTTCATCGAGAAGTACCCCGCGGACTTGTGCTTCATCCGGTTCAATGACATCTTCAGCATCTATCGCATGCAAGCGCTCCACTTTAGTGCGGTTCGCCTAGTTGCTCTTAGCATGTCTTCCCAGATTGTTAAGGAGGGGACGCCGACCATCGCGATCATGGACCCCTTCTATATGCGGGAGAGCATCATCTGCAACCACAGGGATCGCGCGATTGCCACCCAGAAGGTCGAGGAGTTCATGCGGGCGTACATTAAGACGGTCGCCATTCTCATCCCTTACTTCCCGAGTAAGTAATCACTCGCTAGTCCCCCATCACCATTCTATCCTATATCTCCATTTGCATTTCCAAAGGTTAATCCGTGTGTTTTCCGCAGAGACAAGTTCTGCACCCTCATCGTCGTGCACCCGCAACACTCGCATGCAGTCTATCTCGACTCGGGTAGGGACCGCAAGAAAGACTACTCCCACATCAGGGCCCTTCTCAATGATGCTCTCACCGGCTTCGCCAACAAGGCAGGCCCCCTCAAAGTAGAGAGGAAATCCCGAGGAGGCTTCGTCTTAACCCACACAACCAACTTCCCCTGCCTCGGGCGATCGATGCCCGACAATGGGATGGACGCGTGGTACGCCATCCTTCGTATGCAGGAGTACATAAAGTACGCAGATGACATGTTGCTGCCGGATAATCTCAGAAACAGGTTTGCAAACATGGCGGATGTCCCCGATAGAGAGATTAGAAAGAAGCTGGGGTCGCATCCAGCAGTTCATTTGCACGATAATCCTGCAGGATGTCAACAATAGGTCTCAGCGAGTTCTTCTACGGCTATGGTCTACCACCTAATGACGAGATAGACCTCCGCTTGGAGATGTCGCGTGATGAGAGGCCGTTCAACTCGCTTGAGGGCTGCCGTCCATTCCCCCCTAGGCGTACAACCTGATCCTATGACGGGAACACTTGCTAAAGCTTGAACGATATGTCCTTGAACTTCCGTACTGTAATAATTGTTATATATTCCCATAGAATCGACTAGTTGCTTTTATTTAGTTGTATGAATGTGCATGTGAACATGTGTCTGTAGTTTCATTTACTTTGCTATATATTTCAAGATTATGGCGTACATAGCTTAATAATTATTTGCATTTACTCGACCACTACTTGCCTCGTATTTGGAGTTCGCCGATGATTAGAATGTTCGGTCCATCGTACACTCGGGGGTGGAGCCAGTGAGCCTTGGTGCGACGGCCACAAGTATCAATCTATTGTGCATCCTACCTAGCCTCACTGACTCCATCCCTGGATGTTAATATTTGTTTCGACCGACAAAGTATGAGGCACGCTATTTAATTCGTACTACTTGTCTTCTATTTGAGTTCGCACTTCTTAATTGCATTGGCCGATGATTAAAATGTTCGATCACTTGTACACTCCGGGGTGGGGCCAGTGAGGCTTGGTGTGATGGCCACAAATATCAATCTATTGTGCATCCTACCTAGCCTCACTGACCCCATCCCTGTATGTTATTATTTATTTCGACCAACAAAGTATGAGGCACATGCTATTTAGTTCATACTACTTGTCTCTTATTTGAGTTGGCACTTGTTCATTGCATTGGTACTAACGTTTTACTTGTCTTGTGAATGGAGATGCCGACGACATATGTCGTGTACAAGGGGAGGGTTCCTGGAGTCTACGACGACTGGGAGGACTGTCGGAGATAGGTGCACCGTTTCAGCGGCAACAGCTACAAGGGATACCCCACTAGGGTGGAGGCGGAAGGAAGATACGCCCGTTATCTAGCGGGAGAGATGAGGGACATGAGGAGGAACCGGATGAAGACCATGGCCTTCGTGATGATGGTCATGACCATGTTGGTCATGTTCTATGTGATTCTAGTTTAGGTTAGGACCTACATTGTGAGGTGTATGACGATACTTGTGACGACTATGTACCAAGACTTCTAACTTTGTGAAACTTCGCCGTTCGGTGTTGCATATGCACATGTGTTGTATGAATCAACACATTCCGAAACGAGACTTGCGTATTTGTGTACTGGTACCGAAATGAAACTTGGCTCTCTATGTGCTTCTCATATTGCATGTAATACTGTATAAATATGAACTGCGTTGTAAATATATACTGCTGTCAAAATTGTATTGTAATATGCTGGAAAAAAGTGGAAAAAAGAATTTTCGAATTAATTGCCGGCGCACCTAAATGAAACATTGCCGGCGCACGTGGCATGCGCCAGTGCTGGATGCACTACTGCCGGCGCACCTGATTGTGCGTCGGTGGAATAGATCTTTGCCGGCGAAGCAGGGTGGTGCGCCGGCAGTAGCTGAGATATCGCCGGCGCACAGCCTGGTGCGCCGGCAGTGTCCGTTTATCACCGGCGCGTTCGCACCGGCGGGCTTGTGGTGCGCCGGCAATGGGGGTTTTAGGTGCGCCGGCAATGGGCCTTTCCCTAGTAGTGTTCCGAGAATATTTCCTGTGTAGGATTTCTGAAACCAAAAACAGCACAAAACAGGAACTGGCGCTTCGGCATCTCGTTAATAGGTTAGTGCCGGAAAATGCATATAAATGATGTAAAGTGTGTATAAAACATGTGAGTATTGTCATAAAAGTAGCATCGAACATAAGAAATTATAGATACGTTTGAGACGTATCAAGCATCCCCAAGCTTAGTTCCTACTCTCCCTCGAGTAGGTAAACGATAACAAGGATTATTTCTGAAGTGACATGCTATCATAATCTTGATCAATACTATTGTAAAGCATATGAGATGAATGAAGTGATTCGAAGCAACGGTAAAGACAATGACTTAAACAACTGAATCATATAGCAAAGACTTTTCATGAATAGTACTTTCAAGACAAGCATCAATAAGTCTTGCATAAGAGTTAACTCATAAAGCAATAAATTCTTAGTAGAAAGTTTTGAAGCAATACAAAGGAAGATATAAGTTTCAGCGGTTGCTTTCAACTTCAACATGTTTATCTCATGGATGTATATCTCATGGATAATTGTCAACACAAAGTAATATGATGAATGCAAATAAGCAAGTATGTAGGAATCAATGCACACAGTTGACACAAGTGTTTGCTTCTAAGATAGAAGAAGTAGGTAAACTGACTCAACATAAAGTAAAAGAATGGCCCTTCGCAGAGGGAAGTATGGATTACTATTTTTGTGCTAGAGCTTTTCATTTTGAAAACATAGAAACAATTTTGTCAACGGTAGTAATAATTCATATGTGTTATGCATAAGACATCCTATAAGTTGCAAGCCTCATGCATAGAATACCAATAGTGCTCGCACCTTGTCCTAATTAGCTTGGATTTACATGGATTATCATTGCATAACATATGTTTCAACCAAGTGTCACAAAGGGGTACCTCTATGTCGCCTGTACAAAGGTCCAAGGAGATAGATCGCATTTGATTTCTCGTTTTTTGATAAATCTCAACTTAGGACATCCATACCGGGACAACATAGAAAACAGATAATGGACTCCTCTTTAATGCATAAGCATTCAACAACAGATAATATACTCATAAGATATTGAGGATTAATGTTCAAACTGAAACTTCCACCATGATTCATGGCTTTAGTTAGCGGCCCAATGTTCTTCTCTAACAATATGCATACTCAAACCATTTGATCATGATAAATCACCCTTACTTCAGACAAGACGAACATGCATATCAACTCACATGATATTCAACAAAGGTGTAATAGTTGATGGCATCCCCAGAAACATGGTTACCGCTCAACAAGCAACTTATAAGAAATAAGACACATAAGCTACATATTCAATACCACAATAGTTTTTAAGGCTATTTTCCCATGAGCTATATATTGCAAAGACAAGGAATGAAATTTTAATGGTAGCACTCAAGTAATTTACTTTAGAATGGCAGAGAAATACCACATAGTAGGTAGGTATTGTGGACACAAATGGCATAGTTTTTGGCTCAAGGATTTGGATGCACGAGAAGAATTCCCTCTCAGTACAAGGCTTTGGCTAGCAAGGTTGTTTGAAGCAAACACAAGTATGAACCGGTACAGAAAAACTTACATAAGAACATATTGCAAGAATTATAAGACTCTACACTGTCTCCTTGTTGTTCAAACACTTCACCAGAAAATATCTAGAGACTTTAGAGAGACCAATCATGCAAACCAAATTTTAACAAGCTCTATGGTAGTTCTTCATTAATAGGTGCAAAGTACATGATGCAAGAGCTTAAACATGATCTATTTGAGCACAACAATTGCCAAGTATCAAATTATTCAAGACAATATACCAATTACCACATGAAGCATTTTTTGTTTCCAACCAAATAGCAATGAACGAAGCAGTTTCAACCTTCGCCATGAACATTAAAAGTATAGCTAAGAACACCAGTGTTCATATGAAACAATGGAGCGTGTCTCTCTCCCACACAAAGAATGCTAGGATCCGATTTTATTCAAACAAAAACAAAAACAAAAACATACAGACGCTCCAAGTAAAGCACATAAGATGTGACGGAATAAAAATATAGTTTCACTAGAAGTGACCTGATAAGTTGTCGATGAAGAAGGGGATGCCTTGGGCATCCCCAAGCTTAGATGCTTGAGTCTTCTTGAAATATACAGGGATGAACCACGGGGGCATCCCCAAATTTAGACTTTTCACTCTTCTTCATCATATTGTATCATCCTCCTCTCTTGACCCTTGAAAACTTCCTCCACACCAAACTCAAAACAAACTCATTAGAGGGTTAGTGCATAATCAAAAATTCACATATTCAGAGGTGACATAATCATTCTTAACACTTCTGGACATTGCACAAAGCTACTAAAAGTTAATGGAACCAAGAAATCCATTCAACATAGATAAAGAGGCAATGTGAAATAAAAGGCAGAATCTGTCAAAACAGAACAGTCCGTAAAGACGGATTTTTCAGGGGCACTTAGCTTGCTCAGATGAAAAATCTCAAATTGAATGAAAGTTGCGTACATATCTGAGGATCACACACGTAAATGTGCAGATTTTTCTGAGTCACCTACAGAGAATTCTACTCAAATTCGTGACAGCAAGAAATCTGTTTCTGCGCAGTAATCCAAATCTAGTATTAACCTTACTATCAAAGACTTTACTTGGCACAACAATGCAATAGAATAAAGATAAGGAGAGGTTGCTACAGTAGTATCAACTTCCAAGACTAAAATATAAAACAAAAGTGCAGAAGTAAAATAATGGGTTGTCTCCCATAAGCGCTTTTCTTTAACGCCTTTCAGCTAGGCGCAGAAAGTGTGAATCAAGTATTATCAAGAGATGAAGCATCAATATCATAATTTGTTCTAATAATAGAATCAAAAGGTAACCTCATTCTCTTTCTAGGGAAGTGTTCCATACCTTTCTTGAGCGGGAATTGATATTTAATATTTCCTTCCTTCATATCAATAATAACACCAACAGTTCGAAGAAAGGGTCTTCCAAAGATAATAGGACAAGATGCATTGCATTCAATATCCAAGACAACAAAATCAACAGGGACAAGGTTATTGTTAACCGTAAGGCGAACATTATCAATCCTCCCCAAAGGTTTCTTTATAGAATTATCAGCGAGATTAACATCCAAATAACAATTTTTCAATGGTGGCAAGTCAAGCATATCATAAAGTTTCTTTGGCATAACAGAAATACTTGCACCAAGATCTCATAAAGCATTACAATCAAAATCATTGACCCTCATTTTAATGATGGGCTCCCAACCATCTTCTAATTTCCTAGGAATAGAAGCTTTAAGTTTTAATTCCTCTTCTCTAGCTTTTATGAGAGCATTTTTAATATGTTTTGTAAAAGCCAAATTTATAGCACTAGCATTAGGACTTCTAGCAAGTTTTTGTAAGAACTTAATAACTTCAGAGATATGACAATCATCAAAATCTAAACCATTATGATCTAAAGCAATGGGATCATTGTCCCCAATATTTTGAAAAATTTCAGCAGTTTTATCACAAACAGTTTCAGCAGTTTTAGTAGTTTCAGGCAATTTTGCACGCTTTGCACTAGGAGTAGAAACATTGCTAACACCAATTATTTTACCATTGATTGTAGGAGGTTTAGCAACATGTGAAGCATCAGCATTACTAGTGGTGGTAATAGTCCAAACTTTAGCTACATTATTCTCTTTAGCAAATTTTTCTTCTCTCTCCCACCTAGCATGCAATTCAGCCATCAATCTAATATTTTCATTAATTCGAACTTGTATGGCGTTTGCTGTAGCAAATGACTTAATATCTTTATCTTCATTAGGCATAACTTTCAATTTTAAAAGATCAACATCAGCAGCAAGACTATCAACCTTAGAAGTAAGAATATCAATTTTACCAAGCTTTTCCTCAACAGATTTGTTAAAAGCAGTTTGTGTACTAATGAATTCTTTAATCATAACTTCAAGACCAGAGGGTACACTCCTACTATTGTTGTAAGAATTACCATAATAATTACCATAACCATTACTATTATTAGAAGGATATGACCTATAGTTGTTACCAGAATTATTCCTATAAGCATTGTTGTTGAAATTATTATTTTTAATGAAATTCACATCAACATGTTCTTCTTGGGAAACCAATGAAGCTAAAGGAATATTATTAGGATCAACATTAGATCTTCCATTCACAAGCATAGACATAATAGCATCAATCTTATCACTCAAGGAGGAGGTTTCTTCAACAGAATTTACCTTCTTACCTTGTGGAGCTCTTTCAGTGTGCCATTCAGAGTAGTTGATCATCATATCATCAAGAAGCTTTGTTGCGGCGCCTAAGGTGATGGACATAAAAGTACCTCCAGTAGCTGAATCCAATAGGTTCCGCGAAGAAAAGTTCAATCCTGCATAAAAGGTTTGGATGATCATCCAAGTAGTTAGTCCATGGGTAGGGCAATTCTTTACCAAAGATTTCATTCTTTCCCATGCTCGAGCAACATGTTCATTATCCAATTGCTTAAAATTCATTATGCTACTTCTCAAAGATATAATTTTAGCGGGAGGATAATATCTACCAATGAAAGCATCTTTACATTTAGTCAAGGAATCAATACTATTCTTAGGCAAAGATAGCAACCAATCTTTAACTCTTCCTCTTAAGGAGAAAGGAAACAATTTCAATTTTATAATGTCACCATCTACATCCTTATACTTTTGCATTTCACAAAGTTCAACAAAATTATTAAGACGTGCAGCAGCATCATCAGAAGTAACACCAGAAAATTGCTCTCTCATGTCAACACCCGGATTTTTAAGTCCAGATGCCTATTATGCCATACATCGCAATCCCAGGAATATTGTTGTTTGCGAGACATAATAGTTGAATATCATAGAGTCATCATTTATTACAACACATAATCGTCTTACAAAGGTAGATCACATGATCCAAAATTACAACAGTAGTTGATCTATTGATCAACGAACATCACAAATAGCGGAAGCGAAGTAGTAGTGGCTATCTAATCCATAGGCCAACGCTTGACGTCAGGAGCAGTCCTAGTTGTCGTAGACGTCCTGCTGTCCATCTTCCTCGTACTGCTGTTCACCTTCATAGTCTGGCCATTTGAATAGCCAGGGACAAAGCCATGAGTACTTTTAAAGTACTCGCAAACTAATACTAGTGTAAGCACTATCAATTTTTAGTAAGGGGATACTAAGCTCTAGGTTTATTTGCATAAAGCCAAGTTTATTTCATAAACATTTAGAAAAGACTCTTCATTTGCTAAACTAACTCAAGTGGGAACATTAGTGTCATTCCCACAACTCTGTTGTGATTCAATTCAAAGTCACCATTCACCTTTCAAATTCAAGTCACAAGTCATATGTCACATTTTTGAAAATGGTCTGATGACGGAACAGTATGGCCTTTCCAACCGTCCATAACCGTGGACACGGCTATTCGAATAGTTCTACACTCTGCAGAGGTCGTACACTTGTGCCACAACATTTGCAATAATCCGTCAGGGTTAACTGGCCCTGATTTATCATACTCCGTATGCGGACTACCAACCATAACCTTTCACTTACATACTCTAGTATAGGCACCTCTCCCCATGAGCTTGGCCTCCCGGTGAAAACCGCAGTCAACCCGGGAACTGCACAGGGCTTGGGCCGGACATTCACCTCATATTAACATCATTTCTCATCAGTTTGTTTGTTGTAGAGGCAGCCTCCAGCCTAACCCCGATGACGCTAGTTTAGAGGGAACCCATACTAAAGCACATAAATTTCTAGTTAAGCCCTTACCCATATTGGGTATTGTGGGGGTACTTTCAAATTGGAATGGTATCGCATCCGAACCCAACCATCAGTTTTTGTAAAAATTCACCAAGTCATTCACGAGTCATATTCACCTTCAAAATCTTTCAATAGAATGAATCATCATTCCAAGGTTTTCAAAGTCATTTCATTTCACAAGTTCCCATCTAGAGTAGTCAATTTTATTTGTTTTGCACTAGCAACTAGTCATGAGGGGTGCTAACTAGCTTGTCTTGCTCTAGGCTAACTTTGATGTTCTTGTTCTACTCTATCTCCAAACCAAGTGAATCAGGAATCAAAAAGATACTTTGATAAACAAAATTTAGTAAAGCTTGTAAAGTAAAAACTTGGGATAGGAGCATTAAGCATAAAATAAAAATAATGGTGCCTTGCTCTTGTAGAGCTTTGCACAAGGGAACCTTGCAAGAGTGTTAGCTTGCCTTGATTGGTGAGGTGATCAAAGTTTTCTGGCTCTTCCTCCTGGTAGAATACCTCCTCCTCTTGATAGTCTCTGGTACTAGCGTCTATAGATGAATACGAGGTACACAATCACCAAACAATACTTACATGCTAGACTAAAACACACAAAAGGGTTCACACAACTTATTCTAACATCACTTCTAGCATGGTATGGTGAATTACTTGGTTTGTTCTTATTTAAGAGAAAAATAATTTCCTCTCATTATAAGCATTTATTTGATTTGCTATTTAAGTCTTTGGAGAAAATAATTTCCTCTTATTAAGTCCTATCAAGATTTAACCTCCACAAATAATAATAAGGTATGAGATATAAGTTGACCCAGGTCAACCTTTCATATCTATTATGAGGGAGTAATAATTTAAATGAGGTGCTACACCTCATACATCTTAATACTAGTATGGAAATAATTTAATGTCTCTAAGTAACCAAGCATGAGGCTTATTAGACCAAGGTCAGTACCTCTATTTGAATTACTTAGGATCACAATTTAAATGAGAGAGAAACTCCCATACTATTTAAATAAGTTTATGTGTATGTGTTAAATGGACTAGAAATGGCTCCATAACCATTATTTGGATCTAGTCCATGATCATGCAAAACAACTATGCTATATTTTTGCATAAACAATTAGATTATGTCAAATGTGAATTATTAGAGTTGGAATCAACCAAATATCATTTGTAGATTATTTTTAATAATTATTTGAAGTTAGAAAAGTCCCTGCCTTGTTATTTTTATCATTTGAATTTAATTACGAATTTGGACATGAGGCCAGTGGCATTATTTAGATAATTTCATGAGCTTTCCAAATATAAAAAATTGGTTAAATTTGGTGTAGTATATTTCAAACTATTCAAATTTGAATTGGGCAGCAGTATTGGATTTTAGCTAAATAGATTAAATCGAATTTGAATGACCTGGGCCGCGCGGGAAAACCTAACGGGCCTAAAGGAATTAAACAGAGTAGCACGGCCCAGCAACACAGCCCGTGTGCGCGGGCCGCCTGACGAGGTGGGGCTCATCTGTCAGCGACACATAACCGCCGAATCGGTACCTTTCAACTGGAGCCGTGCGATTAGAAGCTGATCCTACGGTTGATCGTCGTCGTCGTCGACGGGGGAGGAGAGCTCGCTGCGCCAGCGAGGTAGGGGGTCGGCGGCGCGACGGAGGTTCCCGCGGTGCTCTGCTGGGTGCTGGGCGTCGTTGTCGAGGACGGAGAAGCGACTGGTACCGTCGGCGGGGCGTGGGGTGGCGTCAATCGTCGGCGGCGATCTGCGAGCTCCGGCGGCCGTCGGCTTCAAATTGGAGCAGCTCCGGTGAAATTGGGGCGAGAGAGGTGTTCGAGGAGGTCAAGGAGGAGGAGGGGAGCAGATTGTGTGAAGGAAGAAGGGGCGGGGGAGCTCTATTTATAGGCGGGTGGTGAGTCCGGCGGGTGCTGTGAGAGGTTGTCCATGGCGCGGCCGCTCAGGCGTGCGAAAGGTCGTGGCGAGGACAGCATCTTGTAGGCGGCATCACGACGATGCTCTAGGTGCAGCTAGTTCGTCCAGGGCGTGATGGAATGGCTCGGGAGCGTGCGTGTTCTGTCACGGCGTGCGCGGCCAAAAGTCGATGCGTACGACGGCGACGGCGTGGGCGTGGGCACTTGAGGTTGTCTAGTGGATAGAGGGTGCTGCAGCGATGCTCGATACAGGCGTAGCCTTTGCAGGGGTGCGCGAGGGTGCTCGAGCGCTTGACGCTCTGGCGCGTCCAGGGTTGGGTCAGGGCGCGGTCACCGCGTGCCTGGCACGCCTTGGCGAGGTACTGGGCGCGCAAAGTTTGGCCAAGCGTTGGTGTCTCCTTGCTCAGAGCTGGTACTGACGTCGTCCTTGTGTGCTGGGGGTACTCTGTGACATGGTGAAAGTGAGAGGAGGTGGCCAGAGAGAATGAGTGCAAGTGTGGCCGGCATGGTACTTGACATGGATGATTTTTGATCATAGCACCACTTTAACCAGAGCAAAAGGGTTTGGTTCGATGCAGAGGAGGTACCAGGGTGTGATGATCACAAGATTAAAGTGGTGGAGGCTAAAATCCAGTGGGTATAAGCATGTAACATGATTTCCAGATTATGCACACAAGGTGCTCGACACAATGGCCGCATGAAGCTTTTGTTCAAATTTTGGATTTCTTTTTGGTGGAGCTTAATCATATAAATAAAGGGTTGGAATGGTGGTGGTGGTGTTCATTTTGGTGAAGATTTGCAAAGTTTCAAAAAGGTGGATCATCTTCTCTTTAATTCAAAGTCTCCACTTGGCAATTCTCTACTGGTCAACCTGGTCAACTTCAGCAGGGATGGTCAACATGGAAGTTGTTGACCTTGACATGGTCTTGGATGACATGGTCATAGTTGACCAAGTTTGGTTGAAGAAAAGTCAAAGCCAGAGGGGTAAAGAGGGGATCATGTTAAAAATCACACAAATGACCATCATCACATGTGAGATGGTTTTGAGATAAAATTTGAATTGATTCTGGTTTCTTTGATGCATTTAGGTTTGTTTGAGTTATATAAGTATTCTACAAGCAAGATATCAAGCAATGGTGGCCTTGGTTGAAGATTTGCAAATTTGGCTAAGTGTATGTGAGTGAATTTTGGGGATTTTCTCACTATGTGATTTCTCTCCATTTGATTTGACTTATATTGACTCTAATGTGATTCTTATGGGTTTAGGAACATGTTCAAACCATTGAAACCATTTCAAATGATCTTGTTCAAAGATTTGCAATTTTGGCCTTAATACATAAGAGATGAGGTGTCAAATTTTACTAAACTTGTAAATGGTTGATCTTGCTTTACTTGGACATGGGTTAGGGTCAATTTAGTGTTATATTAGGTTGAGAGATGGTTTCCCATCCTTTGGTCAAGGTTTAAAGTCATAAGGCAAAATTTGATGAAATGGCTATGTGCCACATATGCCTCTATGCATATGTTGCATTTGAGTTTGAATTTGACTTGGCTTGACCCAAATGGTGTGGTTGAGTGTTAAAATGGTATATATGAGTGATCACACCATTCACCACAAGTCTTAGGGTCAAGATTCTTAAATTCACAAATTTGCATTTTACTCTCATATGCCTCTTTGGCATTTTTAGTTTCTTTTTATTTTCTTTGGAAACAACTTGGATTAGGTTTGATAAGTGCTAGATAAGGTGTATGATGGTTTTCCAAACCTCTAAACAAAGTGGAAAGTTCTAGGGTAAAGATTTATAATTATAGCCATAGGCACATATGCCTTTTTCTTATTTAATTTCCTTTTATTTCATTTTAACTAGTATGGTGAAAAGAGGGGTAAGGTTTAGGGTTTAAGATCACTTTAAATACTAATAACAAGCAATCATGGCAATAGCACAAGAATTAAGCAAGATCACTAAGCATCAAACTTAATTTGATAAAAGTTTTTGTTGGTTCCAAAATTTGGAACTAGGGAAATTCATTTGTTTTGTTTTGAATTTTTGGGATGTTACAAACCCTTCCCCCTTAAACAAATCTCGTCCCGAGATTTTAAGAAAAGTTAGGTTCCTAAGAAAGATTGAGCATTTTATTAACAGGAAGACATACTTGGCATGGTCTGAGGTGCTTCCTGAGCTTCAGTGGCAGTCATGTGGTAGAGACGGCCGTTGTTGTTGTTCTGGTTCCTTCTACCAGCGAAGCGACGCTGTTGCTGGGCAGGTGCAGCGGTGTTGGCGGCAATCTTGGCAAGCTTCTTGGGGCACTCGTTGGAGTAGTGGCCCACAACTCCACATTCATAGCAGTTGATCGTGGACTTGTCCTTCGGGGTAACGGGGATGGCATTGCTTCCAGTCCTCGGGCCAGTGTTGGTGTTGTTGTTGTTCCCATTGTTGCTGTTGCTGTTGGGGTTGTTGTTGTTGTGGTGGCTGTTGTTGTTGTTACCTCCGGGCTTCGGGGGTCCTCCGTTGTTGTTGTTGTTGTTGGGGCGATAACTCTGAGCAGGGGGCTTGCTGTATCTTGGGGTGAATCCTCCAGAGGAGTTGTTGCGGTGCTTCTGGGCGTTGTTGGGCCCATTCTGATTCATCATCCGGCGCTTGCGGTTCTCATTGGCCTGATGCAGCTTTCCTTCCATCTGTATGGCTGAGTCTACGAGGGCTTCTAAGTCAGCGAACGGAATGTTCACTAACACAGTCTGCATCTCGTCATGCAGTCCGTTCAGAAATCTTTCCTTCCTCTTCTCGTTGGTGTCGGTCTCATCCGGGGCGTACCTTGACAGAGTAAGAAACCTGTCGCGGTATTCCACCACCGACATCCTTCCTTGCTTGAGTTCACGAAACTCGTCTCTCATCTTCTTGATCAGTCCTTGGGGCACATGGTATTTGCTAAACTTCAGCTTGAAGTCTTCCCAGGTCATCATTTGTCCCGCATTCATTGCACGGGCACTTGTCCACCAGGCTCTGGCAGGTCCTGACAGGTAGTGGGTGGCAAACAGTACTTTTTCTGCGGCTTCAACTCCCGCAACTTCGAGGTTGTTCTCCATGGTCTGGAGCCAGTCATAAGCATCTAGGGGCTCTTCGGTCTTGTTGAACATCGGTGGGTTGGTGTTCTGAAAATTCTTCAGCTTCGATCCAGGGTGATCGTGGTTTCCATGGCCTTGATTGTTCTGAGCTATCTGTTGCAGTGCGACAAGGTTTGCTTGGCGTTCAGCTCTCTCGACTTCTCAGTCTGCCATCATCGTCTGCAGCAGTTGCATCATGGTATCTTGGGTGGCGTTGCGGGTTGGTGGGGCCATCTGAACATTGAGGTAGATGATAAGATAAGAGGGAAATTTCTAGGGTTTGTTTTGTTAAAATTTAAAAAGTTCATAAATTGAAAACTTGAGTAGTGTTGCGGGGGTAAAACCAACAACACTTTTTCATTCATACCAAACATACACATATTACAAAGCTAACACACCGTTGGTTTGAAGAACCATTCATTCGCTCTACGATACAAGGGGATCCTGATACAACTCACACCTACTTAAGTGCTTGGGTGATACTACTCTTCAGGGTGGAATTCTTCGTCTTCACGGGTAATGTGCTTGGCGAAAAGCGAGGGCGTTGTCCAAATCCCTGCGGGTTTTGTACATCCTGAAGTCCTGGTGTGCTACATAGGGGTTTATCTCCGGGTGCGGGGGCATGGTCATCGGTCTTCCCATGGGGTCATGTCTTGGGTAGTAGATGAAGCGAGTGTTCTTGATCTTGTTCTCATTTTGTCCGCACAGACGGAAAATTGCTTCTTGCATAGCTCTGACTAGTCCTTCCTTCCAAGTGTTTCCCGTTACAGAAAAACCAGATGGTTTCCCATACCGGGGCTCCAAGCTTTCTTCGGAGATCAGTGGAAACGTCCCACCGAGGTGGTCCTCCGGAGTGGTTTTTGAGGGGTATTCCGAAGAACTCGGGATACGGGTGGCCTAGGTATTCCACTAGTTGCTTCAAATCTTTTTCGAACGTTAGGTCTCCTCCGCGACCAAGCTGGTAGAACTCCCATTGGTACTCCATCTGTGAGCAACGAGGATGAGTAAGTTAATGAAGTGATCAAGTGTGCAAAATTTTATGTACAATTATAAAGAAAAGTAGAGCATGGATTTATTCTTTTGAAAAGATCTTTAAGATAAGGGTGAGAATAAGTTTTCAGAAATATTCACTTTCTTTGTTTTGAAACTAAGTTTTTAGGACATCCATTCTAACTAGGGTCTCCTAAGGTCAAACAATGGCTCTGATACCAACTTGTCAACACCCGGATTTTTAAGTCCAGATGCCTATTATGCCATACATCGCAATCCCAGGAATATTGTTGTTTGCGAGACATAATAGTTGAATATCATAGAGTCATCATTTATTACAACACATAATCGTCTTACAAAGGTAGATCACATGATCCAAAATTACAACAGTAGTTGATCTATTGATCAACGAACATCACAAATAGCGGAAGCGAAGTAGTAGTGGCTATCTAATCCACAGGCCAACGCTTGACGTCAGGAGCGGTCCTAGTTGTCGTAGACGTCCTGCTGTCCATCTTCCTCGTACTGCTGTTCACCTTCATAGTCTGGCCATTTGAATAGCCAGGGACAAAGCCATGAGTACTTTTAAAGTACTCGCAAACTAATACTAGTGTAAGCACTATCAATTTTTAGTAAGGGGATACTAAGCTCTAGGTTTATTTGCATAAAGCCAAGTTTATTTCATAAACATTTAGAAAAGACTCTTCATTTGCTAAACTAACTCAAGTGGGAACATTAGTGTCATTCCCACAACTCTGTTGTGATTCAATTCAAAGTCACCATTCACCTTTCAAATTCAAGTCACAAGTCATATGTCACATTTTTGAAAATGGTCTGATGACGGAACAGTATGGCCTTTCCAACCGTCCATAACCGTGGACACGGCTATTCGAATAGTTCTACACTCTGCAGAGGTCGTACACTTGTGCCACAACATTTGCAATAATCCGTCGAGTTAATCGGCCCCTGATTTATCATACTCCGTATGCGGACTACCAACCATAACCTTTCACTTACATACTCTAGTATAGGCACCTCTCCCCATGAGCTTGGCCTCCCGGTGAAAACCGCAGTCAACCCGGGAACTGCACAGGGCTTGGGCCGGACATTCACCTCATATTAACATCATTTCTCATCAGTTTGTTTGTTGTAGAGGCAGCCTCCAGCCTAACCCCGATGACGCTTGTTTAGAGGGAACCCATACTAAAGCACATAAATTTCTAGTTAAGCCCTTACCCATATTGGGTATTGTGGGGGTACTTTCAAATTGGAATGGTATCGCATCCGAACCCAACCATCAGTTTTTGTAAAAATTCACCAAGTCATTCACGAGTCATATTCACCTTCAAAATCTTTCAATAGAATGAATCATCATTCCAAGGTTTTCAAAGTCATTTCATTTCACAAGTTCCCATCTAGAGTAGTCAATTTTATTTGTTTTGCACTAGCAACTAGTCACGAGGGGTGCTAACTAGCTTGTCTTGCTCTAGGCTAACTTTGATGTTCTTGTTCTACTCCATCTCCAAACCAAGTGAATCAGGAATCAAAAAGATACTTTGATAATCAAAATTTAGTAAAGCTTGTAAAGTAAAAACTTGGGATAGGAGCATTAAGCATAAAATAAAAATAATGGTGCCTTGCTCTTGTAGAGCTTTGCGCAAGGGAACCTTGCAAGAGTGTTAGCTTGCCTTGATTGGTGAGGTGATCAAAGTTTTCTGGCTCTTCCTCCTGGTAGAATACCTCCTCCTCTTGATAGTCTCCGGTACTAGCGTCTATAGATGAATACGAGGTACACAATCACCAAACAATACTTACATGCTAGACTAAAACACACAAAAGGGTTCACACAACTTATTCTAACATCACTTCTAGCATGGTATGGTGAATTACTTGGTTTGTTCTTGTTTAAGAGAAAAATAATTTCCTCTCATTATAAGCATTTATTTGATTTGCTATTTAAGTCTTTGGAGAAAATAATTTCCTCTTATTAAGTCCTATCAAGATTTAACCTCCACAAATAATAATAAGGTATGAGATATAAGTTGACCCAGGTCAACCTTTCATATCTATTATGAGGGAGTAATAATTTAAATGAGGTGCTACACCTCATACATCTTAATACTAGTATGGAAATAATTTAATGTCTCTAAGTAACCAAGCATGAGGCTTATTAGACCAAGGTCAGTACCTCTATTTGAATTACTTAGGATCACAATTTAAATGAGAGAGAAACTCCCATACTATTTAAATAAGTTTATGTGTATGTGTTAAATGGACTAGAAATGGCTCCATAACCATTATTTGGATCTAGTCCATGATCATGCAAAACAACTATGCTATATTTTTGCATAAACAATTAGATTATGTCAAATGTGAATTATTAGAGTTGGAATCAACCAAATATCATTTGTAGATTATTTTTAATAATTATTTGAAGTTAGAAAAGTCCCTGCCTTGTAATTTTTATCATTTGAATTTAATTACGAATTTGGACATGAGGCCAGTGGCATTATTTAGATAATTTCATGAGCTTTCCAAATATATAAAATTGGTTAAATTTGGTGTAGTATATTTCAAACTATTCAAATTTGAAGTGGGCAGCAGTATTGGATTTTAGCTAAATAGATTAAATCGAATTTGAATGACCTGGGCCGCGCGGGAAAACCTAACGGGCCTAAAGGAATTAAACAGAGTAGCACGGCCCAGCAACACAGCCCATGTGCGCGGGCCGCCTGACGAGGTGGGGCTCATCTGTCAGCGACACATAACCGCCGAATCGGTACCTTTCAACTGGAGCCGTGCGATTAGAAGCTGATCCTACGGTTGATCGTCGTCGTCGTCGACGGGGGAGGAGAGCTCGCTGCGCCAGCGAGGTAGGGGGTCGGCGGCGCGACGGAGGTTCCCGCGGTGCTCTGCTGGGTGCTGGGCGTCGTTGTCGAGGACGGAGAAGCGACTGGTACCGTTGGCGGGGCGTGGGGTGGCGTCAATCGTCGGCGGCGATCTGCAAGCTCCGGCGGCCGTCGGCTTCAAATTGGAGCAGCTCCGGTGAAATTGGGGCGAGAGAGGTGTTCGAGGAGGTCAAGGAGGAGGAGGGGAGCAGATTGTGTGAAGGAAGAAGGGGCGGGGGAGCTCTATTTATAGGCGGGTGGTGAGTCCGGCGGGTGCTGTGAGAGGTTGTCCATGGCGCGGCCGCTCAGGCGTGCGAAAGGTCGTGGCGAGGACAGCATCTTGTAGGCGGCATCATGACGATGCTCTAGGTGCAGCTAGTTCGTCCAGGGCGTGATGGAATGGCTCGGGAGCGTGCGTGTTCTGTCACGGGGTGCGCGGCCAAAAGTCGATGTGTACGACGGCGACGGCGTGGGCGTGGGCACTTGAGGTTGTCTAGTGGCTAGAGGGTGTTGCGGCGATGCTCGATACAGGCGTAGCCTTTGCAGGGGTGCGCGAGGGTGCTCGAGCGCTTGACGCTCTGGCGCGTCCAGGGTTGGGTCGGGGCGCGGTCACCGCGTGCCTGGCACGCCTTGGCGAGGTACTGGGCGCGCAAAGTTTGGCCAAGCGTTGGTGTCTCCTTGCTCAGAGCTGGTACTGACGTCGTCCTTGTGTGCTGGGGGTACTCTGTGACATGGTGAAAGTGAGAGGAGGTGGCCAGAGAGAATGAGTGCAAGTGTGGCCGGCATGGTACTTGACATGGATGATTTTTGATCATAGCACCACTTTAACCAGAGCAAAAGGGTTTGGTTCGATGCAGAGGAGGTACCAGGGTGTGATGATCACAAGATTAAAGTGGTGGAGGCTAAAATCCAGTGGGTATAAGCATGTAACATGATTTCCAGATTATGCACACAAGGTGCTCGACACAATGGCCGCATGAAGCTTTTGTTCAAATTTTGGATTTCTTTTTGGTGGAGCTTAATCATATAAATAAAGGGTTGGAATGGTGGTGGTGGTGTTCATTTTGGTGAAGATTTGCAAAGTTTCAAAAAGGTGGATCATCTTCTCTTTAATTCAAAGTCTCCACTTGGCAATTCTCTACTGGTCAACCTGGTCAACTTCAGCAGGGATGGTCAACATGGAAGTTGTTGACCTTGACATGGTCTTGGATGACATGGTCATAGTTGACCAAGTTTGGTTGAAGAAAAGTCAAAGCCAGAGGGGTAAAGAGGGATCATGTTAAAAATCACACAAATGACCATCATCACATGTGAGATGGTTTTGAGATAAAATTTGAATTGATTCTGGTTTCTTTGATGCATTTGGGTTTGTTTGAGTTATATAAGTATTCTACAAGCAAGAGATCAAGCAATGGTGGCCTTGGTTGAAGATTTGCAAATTTGGCTAAGTGTATGTGAGTGAATTTTGGGGATTTTCTCACTATGTGATTTCTCTCCATTTGATTTGACTTATATTGACTCTAATGTGATTCTTATGGGTTTAGGAACATGTTCAAACCATTGAAACCATTTCAAATGGTCTTGTTCAAAGATTTGCAATTTTGGCCTTAATACATAAGAGATGAGGTGTCAAATTTTACTAAACTTGTAAATGGTTGATCTTGCTTTACTTGGACATGGGTTAGGGTCAATTTAGTGTTATATTAGGTTGAGAGATGGTTTCCCATCCTTTGGTCAAGGTTTAAAGTCATAAGGCAAAATTTGATGAAATGGCTATGTGCCACATATGCCTCTATGCATATGTTGCATTTGAGTTTGAATTTGACTTGGCTTGACCCAAATGGTGTGGTTGAGTGTTAAAATGGTATATATGAGTGATCACACCATTCACCACAAGTCTTAGGGTCAAGATTCTTAAATTCACAAATTTGCATTTTACTCTCATATGCCTCTTTGGCATTTTTAGTTTCTTTTTATTTTCTTTGGAAACAACTTGGATTAGGTTTGATAAGTGCTAGATAAGGTGTATGATGGTTTTCCAAACCTCTAAACAAAGTGGAAAGTTCTAGGGTAAAGATTTATAATTATAGCCATAGGCACATATGCCTTTTTCTTATTTAATTTCCTTTTATTTCATTTTAACTAGTATGGTGAAAAGAGGGGTGAGGTTTAGGGTTTAAGATCACTTTAAATACTAATAACAAGCAATCATGGCAATAGCACAAGAATTAAGCAAGATCACTAAGCATCAAACTTAATTTGATAAAAGTTTTTGTTGGTTCCAAAATTTGGAACTAGGGAAATTCATTTGTTTTGTTTTGAATTTTTGGGATGTTACATCTCATAACAAGATTTAGTAAAGCAGGTTTAATTTCATAAAATTCTGCTGTAGTAGCAGGTGGAGCAATAGGAGTGCGTATAAAATCATTATTATCGGTGCTAGTGAAATCACACAACTTAGTGTTCTCAGGAGTATTCATTTTAACTGTAATAAAAATAAGTAAAGCAAACTAAATAAAGTAAATGCAAGTAACTAATTTTTTTGTGTTTTTGATATAGAGAACGCAAACAAGACAGTAAATAAAGTAAATGCAAGTAACTAATTTTTTTGTATTTCTGATATAGAGAAAGCAAACAAAGCAGTAAATAAAGTAAAGTAAAGCAAGACAAAAACAAAGTAAAGAGATTGGATGTGGGAGACTCCCCTTGCAGCGTGTCTTGATCTCCCCGGCAACGGCGCCAGAAAAATTGCTTGATGGCGCGTGGAACACACACGTCTGTTGGGAAGCCCAAGAGGAAGGTGTGATGCGTACAGCAGCAAGTTTTTCCCTCGGTAAGAAACCAAGGTTATCGAACCAGTAGGAGATGAAAGCCACGTGAAGGTTGTTGGCGGAGGAGTGTAGTGCGGCGCAACACCAGGTATTCTGGCGCCAACGTGGAACCTGCACAACACAATCAAAATACTTTGCCCCAACTTAAAAGTGAGGTTGTCAATCTCACCGGCTTGCTGTAAACAAAGGATTAAACGTATGGTGTAGAGAATGATGTTTGTTTGCGAAGAACAACAAAGAACAGAGTTTGCAGTAGATTGTATTTCAGATGTAAAAGAATGGACCGGGGTCCACAGTTCACTAGTAGTGTCTCTCCAATAAGAAATAGCATGTTGGGTGAACAAATTACAGTTGGGCAACTGACAAATAGAGAGGGCATAACAATGCACATACATATCACGATGACTAATATGACATTTAATAAGGGCATTACGACAAAGTACATAGACCGCTATCCAGCATGCATCTATGCCTAAAAAGTCCACTTTCAGGTTAGCATCCGCACCGCTTCCAGTATTAAGTTGCAAACAACAGACAATTGCATTAAGTATGGTGCGTAATGTAATCAACACAAATATCCTTAGACAAAACATTGATGTTTTATCCCTAGTGGCAACAGCACATCCACAACCTTAGGGGTTGCTATCACTCCCCCAGATTCAATGAAGGCATGAGCCCACTATCGAGCATAAATACCCCCTCTTGGAGTCACAAGTATCAACTTGGCCATAGCCTATACTAGCAACGGAGAGCATGCAAGAACAAAAACAACACATATATGATAGATCAATAATCAACTTGACATTGTATTCCATATTCATCGGATCCCAACAAACACAACATGTAGCATTACAAATAGACGATCTTGATCATGATAGGCAGCTCACAAGATCTAACATGATAGCACAAGAGGAGAAGGCAACCATCTAGCTACTGCTATGGACCCATAGTCCAAGGATGAACTACTCACACATCAGTCCGGAGGCGATCATGGTGATGTAGAGTCCTCCGGGCGATGATTCCCCTCTCCGGCAGGGTGCCGGAGGCGATCTCCTGATTCCCCCGAGATGGGATTGGCGGCGGCGGCGTCTCAGGAACTTTTCTCGTATCGTGGCTCTCGGTAATAGGGTTTTCGCGACGGAGAGTTTAAGTAGGCGGAAGGGCAGAGTCGGGGGGCTCACGAGGGGCCCACACACTAGGGAGGCGTGGGCCCCTCCTTGGCCGCGCCGCCTTGGTGTGTCGCCACCTCGTGACCCCACTTCGTATCCTCTTCGGTCTTCTGGAAGCTCCGTGGAAAAATAAGACCCTGGGCGTTATTTTCGTCCAATTCCGAGAATATTTCCTGTGTTGGATTTCTGAAACCAAAAACAGCACAAAACAGGAACTGGCGCTTCGGCATCTCGTTAATAGGTTAGTGCCGGAAAATGCATATAAATGATGTAAAGTGTGTATAAAACATGTGAGTATTGTCATAAAAGTAGCATGGAACATAAAAAATTATAGATACGTTTGAGACGTATCACCGCTCTGCATGCCACCGCTCGGCCATCTCCTCCGTCCGGCGCTGCCTCGCCTCCTCCGCCGTGGCGGCGTCGAACACCGCTATGGTGTCCGCCAGCGGCGCCTCCTCCCACGCCTCGTTCTCCGCAGCTTCCGGGTCGATGTCGAACTGTGGTGCTTCAGGTGGTGGAGGTGGTGGTGGAGACGGTGGTGGAGGGAACTGGCCGGCGCCGAGGCGGTTCATCATTGCGCAGTGGTGTTTATCGAAAAGGGTTGTGTATTCATTAGGTGGACAGAACATTCTTACAATCGTTCATAGCCAATTCCGACGCAGATGAAGTAATTTTACCATGGAAACCCCCATCACAAAAGTTCCGATTACCATACGTTGCACCCTCATGAGCTAAGATACTCCCTCCATTCCACCGAAAGTTTATCAATTTTATCAAAATTTAGATATATCTATCTACTAAATAGTGTCTAGATACATCTAAATTTTAACAAAGTTGAGACAATTTTGGTGGATCGGAGAGAGTATTTGCTTACGACCTTTTCTTCTTGTATTAAGCGATTGAAGTAATGTCCAATGATCTTCTGAGCGATCATCACCTACTGGATCAAAACCTAACAGAAGAGACAGACTGTCTCCACTACTATTTGGTTATTACAGGGATCATCAACGACTAGGTTTCAGACCATAGGAAATCGCCTTGCTGAATGAACCTCTATACGATCGATGTCACACAATATTTTATGCTTTGAATGACCCTGCGTACAAGCAGGGTAAATGTACGTGAATATAGCAAGTCATCATTCTCCTGTCTAATTTCTACAGAAACCGCATCACCATTATTATTAAGAAGATATCGAGCAGAGCAAACTGTCCAATAGTGAACCCAAACTAACCCATTCAACTCATCAATTACTCAGAATATTGATAACATACCATGTCACACACGATCACTCATATTTATAGAGAGGTTCTAGCTAGCATATAATAAAAATCCGCAGATCGAATGCATGGTAATAATATATAGTGCGCGCGGGATAACATTCGCACTTCCCAGACATAATTAAAAAACCATGTCACTCTCGCGTCATCTCAGCCTGCCGCTTATTCTCAGCCTCCTCTCGCTTCAGTTCTCTCGCTACACAGACTAACATAACAAGCAAATATGTCCCTCCCACCATGATATATATTTCCGCTGTTGCAATGGCAACCATCACAACAAGCACAATTGTCCCTACCACGAACCTAAAGATTTTCATTGCCGGAAACGACTTTATCAACTCCCTGCATGCAGCATGCATGTAGGTAGGTCAAAAAGATATTATATCAACTCATGGCAAACAACAGGAAGAACATCAATAACCTATATTTGCGCGCGCGCGTATGTTTGGTAGCGTACGTACCAGCAAGTCTGAGATGGCTTTAGGCGCCTGAGTTGCTCGGCGAGATCCCCGTCGCGCCTCCAACAGCCACGCTGGAAAAGTGTCAACTTATTGGTGATTCTTGCTCCTGTTTCTGAAGAAGCCGTCTTCATGCATGGTTGTTGCTGTTTGGGCCATGCAGCAAGGAACTTAATTTAGGATGTTTACACGGGAAAACAAGCAGCAGGAAATCGTGCAAGATAGTTTTTTGGTTAAGATCTCACCTTATTGTGGGTATGGAGCATGCGCCTTGGGAGGAGCCGGCGTCGCTCCTCGGCAACCGCCGGTGATGAGAGCGCCGCCTGGGTTCGCTGGAGCACGGAGCCACCGATCCTTCCCAGGCCGTGTCGAAGAAGCGCCGCCATCGTCGCTTCGAAATCCGGTAGGTTTTTGTGCGTAGTCTTCCTCCTTGGGTTTGGGTTCCTCGCTCGCCTGCCTTGTGCCTCAAGACTGCAAGCCACGAGACGGACCCCTGGATGATCCTGCCGGGGTGTGTTTATTGGGCTCTCTAGCGAGCAGGCCGGCCCATCCATTTTCTGAGAGCACGGGTCCAGTTACATATCGTGCATATGATCCTGAGGCCCCAGTGCCCAGCGGTCGACTGCTGCAAGAGGAGGCTCCCTAATCCCTGACAATTTTTAGGCAGCGACGGACGATCGATGGCGGGGCGCTTCTTCGACATGGGGCGGCAAGGAGGCTCGGTGTGGTTCCGTGGTCCAGCGAGCTCGGCCCAAGGCTCATGCACACCGAGGAGGTATCTGTATCTTAACCAGAATCATAATCTTTTCTGGAGTAACTCGCATAATACTGGCAAACTCATTCGCACCATGCGCGCCATCCGTATCCAAACCTCAGTCCGTGGTATTCTTCTTACTATCAGCACTCGATTAATTAATGGTCGTTGTCTACGCGCGTGTGTATCCAGCAAACCCATCACGAAATTATGCGTGAGGTCCAGCAGAAGAAGGAAGAACTCTACGATTTGATCCGGGAGGAGGAGGCTAGGACTAGTACCTGGGACAACTCTTTGCTACTCGAGCGTCTTTCTGAAGATGTCAACCCAAGATATGACCGTCGATGGTATGATATCAAATAAAAACACTTGTCTATTTCTTCTTCCTGTAATTCATGTCACATCAGTAGATATGTATATGTATATATATATAGTCTGACTTTCCCTACCTACAGGCACGAACTACAGGTCACGAGACGGCATATTGCCTGGTTCAAGCTAGCAAGGTTGTATGTATTATTACTCACGGCCCTTCAATTCTATATACCTCACAAACGTTATAGCGACGCGAAGAGCTCAGGCCATGATGATACAACAAGAACATGAAGCAAGAGAAGTGGAGACAGGACCTCACTTGATGGAGAACTAGTCTTGACGCAAGAAGGAACAAAAACATCTTGTTTGATGGAGAAGCTGACGCTTCCTCTTCAGATGGCGATGAATTCATATGGTGCTTCATCCATCTTCAGTCCAAACAGAACAGATAAATAGACAGTGAGGGAGGAGGAAGCCATATGGTTTATAGACTATTTGTAACAATTTACTCTTTTTTGCTGAAAGTTTTGGTTTGGAGCTTGGGTCAATAATGCAGGTTCACAAGAGTATTTCAGCACAGTTTTGCATGTGTATACACCAGCACATATTTACTTTTTAATTGAAAGCTCTGGCACAGGAACGCATGCTGATGCTGATGATCTTCTGGCATGTAGACAATGCCATTACTGTTGCTTGGTAAAAACGACTTTAATCAATATATATACCTAGCCTATGCAGTTTAGCAAAAAGGAAACAATTGTTCTTGTGTATTTTCCCAGATTGTCATGCTGGTTTCTGCATACATATACAACCAACCATTCATCAAGCCCCGCAAATTCTCCGTTGACGCAATCATGGATGAGGTCCGCATCTCACCTTGCTGATTTCTATTCGATTCAAATATAATCTTGTGTGTTCTGGTTCTCATCCATCCATGTCCGACTTTCTTGCCAACATTCAGATCATAAGAAACCTGACGTAGGAGGAGAATAAGACATTGTACTAGCAAGTATGAGAGATCATTCAACAAAGGCAACTTGTGCAAAGCTGAGAAACCGTTTACTTGCTGGTTGTACATGTATGAATTTACTTAGGGCATCTCCAGCGGCGCGACGCAAATGGTCGCTGAGCGACCGTTTTCGTCCGCCGTGACCGAAAATGCGTCTGGGCCCTGCTCCAGCGGGGCGACGCAAAGTGACCGGCCCGTCCGCGGAGACGCAAACCTGGCCCAAATATGCGCCAGGTTTGCGTCTCCGCGGACCCTCGGCGGTCGCGCCGAGTGACCGCCGAAAAAGACGTAGGACCCGCGCGTCAGTGGCAGCGAGGCCGATATAATTCCCGCCACTGGCCATTCCCCGCGCGAAAAAGCAAACTAGACCGGCGCGAAACATTCCAGAAGCGATGGACGTCCTCGCCGCCGCAGCCACCGCCATGGATGCGGATCAAACCCTCGCCGCCGCACCCGCCGCCGCCCCACACTCCCCCGTAGCCACGACCGTAGCCACAATGGAGGGTCCGCCGGAAGCAAAGCGGGCCGGCACCGGCGGCGGCCGGGAGACAAAGGCGAAGGCTGCAAAGAAGGTGCTCTCCCCGGAGGAGAAAGTGATCGAGGCCGCGAAACGTCGCTGCCGGCGCAGGAACCAGAAGATGAAGATTTCCGCGGCCGCCAACCAGCAGGCGTGGCAGATGCAGATCAAAGCCGGCGTCGCGCAAGTAGCCCTCCATCCGACCTTGGCGGAGGGATACATGCTCGTCAAGAGAGAGGGGATCGCCGGCGTCGCTCCTCCGTCCTCGTCGGTCAGCTCGGTAAGTTCCCAGCTGCGTCCTAGAACTCCCGCTCCCTTGCAGGGCCACCCGGCGTCGCGGTTCGCGTTCGGCCTGCCGCCGGTGGAGTTGACCGGGGCGGCGGAGCAGTTCAACGGGGCGGCTGTTCCCGACCTCAACCGGACTCCTAGAAGCGGTGACTCCAGCTCGGGCGCGACACAGCAGACGCGCCAGCTGCCGGAGGAGAGCATGCCACAGCCCCGCACCCTGTTCGACGAAATGGCGCCGGCTGCCCCGACGATGGACGACCCGGTACGTGAGCTCTCTCAATGTGTGTGTTCGCCGTGTTTCATGTGTCTGACGTCCGGTGATTCGTAGGAGTATTGGAAGGGCCGCCGTGAGGCTGACATCCAGGAAATTATCTTCGGCGGCGGCTTCGTTCGCGGTGATCCGGCCGGGACCCCGCTGGATGACTGGGAGCCAACGGCAGATGAACGCGCGGAGGACATCGAAACCGCACGCCTGTTCGCCACCCAGCAGACGCAGCCAAAACCCGTGTCGGTGGACGACTTCGACGACGCGCCAACAAAGCTTGCGAAGAAGAAGGGGGAGAGCCACAGGACACAAGGCTTCGTCGACGAGGAGGACAAGTGCTTGTGCGAAGCATGGCTTGCATCGAGCAATGATTGCATTAATGGCGCACAGCAAAAGGGCAAGGTCTATTGGGCCAAGGTCTCGCAGCAGTACAACGAGACCAGGCGGCACCCGCCCTACAATATCACAAGCCCTCGGACGTTAGAGTCCCTCCGAAAAAGATGGAACTACATCAAGCAAGAGACAGCCAAGTTTTGCTCGGCGGTCGAACATGCTATTAACAACCCCGTAAGCGGCGTTGGCATCATGATAGTGGTAAACACGATAGAACCATCATCATTCAATACTATGTGCATCATTGTATGTACATCATTGGCGGCTATGAATGCAGGTATCCCGCGCCTTGGAGAAGTTCAGGGCGACTCATAAGAAGGGCTTCCATATGGTCCATTGCTGGGACGTGCTCAAGAACGCCAACAAGTGGATGACAAGCTATGCGGCCTACAACGAAGCTGTGAGGAATGGGACAGCGATCAACCTCGACGGCGAGGACGACGATCAAGGCCGTCCAGCCCTTCCACCTCGTCCACGAGGCCACAAGGCTACCAAGGCCGATCTACAGCGGGAGGCGCAGGCCCTTGCGTTCACCATGAGCATGGAGAAGATGATGGCCGACAATCATGCCGCCATGGCTGCTAGGGACGAGAAGAGGCGTCTGGAAAAAGAGGCCGCAGCTGCCATCTACCACAACCTCGCCAAAGAGGTAATTGAGGTCCAAAAGGCAGACGCCGAGGCCAAATTGCTTGACGCCGAGGCTAGGAGGATGGACGCCAAGGCCAAGATCCTTGGGGAGGACACTAGGATCATGCTAGCCGACTTGAGCAGCATCGATGACGACACCAGGGCCTGGTTCATGAAGAGGCGCGCCGAAATCCGCGCGCGAGACGCCTGATCGCCGGCGCCATGCGCCCAGCACCTTGGCCTCCTTTTGGACATTTTTATTGCTGCACAGACCTTGTTGTGCCCCTTTTGGTCTCCACTTTGCGCAGTCCGATATGCAAAGTGGGGTGAACTTGTTTCAGCCCTCAAAATGCGGCTGTAAATTTGGTGCAAAAGTTTATGCGTGCTTCTATTTTTTGAATTCTGGCCTGCGCCCAAAATGCGTCGCCCCGCTGGAGCCAGCCCCAGACGCAAACGGACACGCGACCATTTCCGCGTCCGCCTCGCGACGGAAACGGACGCCCGCGGACATTTTGGGTGTCCGAAATGCGTCGCGCCGCTGGAGATGCCCTTATATATATGCGCTCGGGTGTGGTTCACCGTTTAGGATGTAACTCTAGATTCATCTATACATACAACCTCATGGACACAGTTTCTATGTACCACTAGCACACTGATTATAGAATTGATGCACTAACCAACTAAATCAAAAATCTGAATTGATGAAAAGGGTATGGGTAACATATTTATTTCAACACTCCCTTTAAAGTTTGGTTCGATGGAGGCTGCAGATTTTTATCATGGAAAAAAATAGCGAGCTATTTCGGCGCTAATAGCACGCTATAGCGTTTCTGGACATGCCACACTACATCATTTCGACGCTATCCTGATAAGTATTCAACATTCAGTAACCTAGTGAGTGACCCCAATGGAGCAACGAGTGTTGCTGCTTGATGGACCCCAGACTCTTTCGATCAACCTATTCTATTGGATCTAACATCAGTGTTTGCTAAATCTACAATTCTAGATGTAGTTCAGATTGGCAATCCTCTCATAATCTCGGATAGGACCATAAGTCATAACCTGATAGGACGCTCGCCTAACTGCTCTTTTGTGAAGGACGAGGATCCATACCTTAATCACAGCTATGAGTGTTGTTACTTGATGGAGCAAACTCTTTCGATCGACCTATTCTATTAGATCTAACATCAGTGCAGTGTTTGCTAAATCTACCGTACATGATGTTCGGTAATGGCAGGGCAGAATGTAGGGGAGGGGACAATGCTTTACCCCGCCTATGCGCATGAGGGAGAGTAGCCAAGGTCGGAGAAGAAGAAGAGCTTGCCCTAGATCCTAGGCTGCAGAAGAAGAAGACCAGCTGTTGCGACGGACATAGTTAGTCTTCCCCCGCCGGAGTAGAGGGAATCAGAGGGTGAGGTAGATGTGCAAAACCGTCGCCGCTGGTGTCGGGAGCGAAAATGGCGGGGTTTTGCTGGGAGGTGACCGAATATAGGAGGTGACACTAGCTTTGCTGTGAAATACAGGCAGCGATTTCAGTTTCTCCTATCATCTTGCGTTAGCCTTCCCGCGCGCACACCGTTTCCGTTTCTATTTTCGCACCTCGCTCTTATCCTCCATCTCCAAGACAACAAAATCAACTAGAAATGCGAAGTTACCAACTATCACATGGACATCAACCAAAATGCCTGCCGGATGGCGATAAGTGCGATCAGCAAGCTGGAGAGTCATGGTAGTCGGCCGTACATCACCTAAAGGTAGTGCCTCGCAGACAAAGAGGGGAATCACACTCACACTAGAATCAAGATCACATAAAGCATGGAAACTTTTAGATCCTATCAAGCATGGAATGCAGAAACTGCCTGGGTCATCTAACTCATCAGGTCTAACGGACTTTCGTCCTTTGACTCCTATATATAGGTGGCTTCGCTATCGCTCCTGACTAAATAGAAACCGGTATAAAAGACAAGTGCTCACCCTCAACTCCAAGGAATGGGAGTGAAATTCATTCCATTCCGTATAAGTAAGTTTTTTATCGCTGGCACCTACCTCCTGGTGACACTACTAGGAAAATGCCTATAGCCACACGGGTTACCGCTGGCGCGCTAAACTTTAGGTGCGACAGTGCTATTTACCGCCAGCGCACCACTATATAGGGGCGTCGGTGATGCTGAAATACCAACGCGAACCTAAAATTTAGTGCGTCGGGGGTAATGGTCGATGAGGTTTGGGCCAGGGAAATTTTTTGACCTGCTCTTACCACCGGCGCACGACCATATTGGTGCGTCGCGGGTAATTTGATTACCCCTCCACACACACCCCCTCCCCCATCGCTTTTTCAGCTTTCGAAAAAATAAAAAAAAATGATAGAAGTTTCAAAAAATAAAATCCTTCAAGATGCACATGTTTTATGTCATCTAGTTTTAATGAAAATTAAAAACATGAATTTTGATGTATATATAATGCAAAATGGCGTTGAGTTTCGGTAAAACGGGATTTCTGGTTGCATACGACCTCCGATGAATAACTTATTTGTATCAAAATGTATCTAAAATTTTACATCCGATTTTAACCACCTTCGGTTGTCTAGACAATTTTTTGATTCGTCAAATTCAAAATAGAAATATGAGTTTCTTTAGCATTTAGATTTTGAAAAAAAATTACCCCCGGCGCACCACCATATTGGTGCGCCGGCGGTAACCTAGGGGGTATATATTACAAACCAGCCGGCTAACCATCTCTCCCTTTCATTTTCCCTTCTCCTATTTCACTTCTCCTTCTTATTCGCCTCCTCCTCCTCTTTCTTCCTTCGGCCACCTTTTCTTCACCTCCACTTTCCTTCCACCTCCTCCGGCCCATGCTCAATGCTCTCCGGTGACCACCTCATGCTTGCTCTATGGCGACCTCGTCCACCATGCACCGGCCACGTCCTCCAAGCTCCGGCACCGGCGACCACCTCCTCCATGCTCCAGTGACCACCTTCTCCATGCTCCGGGGACCACCTTCCCCATGCTCTGACGATGAACACCGTGCTCCACTAACCACTTCCTCCACAAGGCCATGGTTCCTGACGACCAAACCTACATTCCCGATTTAGACCTAGAGTTGTTTCTTTTTATTTCAAAAAAAATACCGCCGATGCAGGCCGAACTGAGCGTTCCTACCGGGCCTGGCCTACAACTCCAAACACATGAGTTTTTTTTGCATCCATCGAGCTTGTTTGGAGGGGATGGGCAACCAATCACGCCCTAAACAACCAAAACAACCCTTGTTTCATGCATTCAAGTCATCAATTATACATGATGTGATAACATACCTCGCACATCCAGTCCATCAGTGATACAAGGTTCTAGCAAGCATCATAAGCATTCCAAGAATAGTGATAATATAGTGATGGATAACAAGTTCAGAGCCATCAAGATTGGCCCTCCATCAGAAAAGATGTATTCTTCTTCTTCTTATGGGTCTAGGCTCTCTCCTTCTCTTCTGGACGGTCTATGCCAAAAAGCCAATATAAGTCTATTTCAGAGGCCACTGTGAGAAGCAGAGCTCCCTTGATCACTTCATTACCGAGCGTTGCCAGAGCGCTCATGTACGGAAACTGACGCCTGTAGGTACGTAAGGTCAAATGAGATTATATCAACTCCTGTCAAGCAGGAAAGGAAGAAGGAATATAGAGAAACGATTTATATATGCATATATGTTTGGTATTGTACCAGTCATAGCCATCTTGTTTTGGACTGGCTTCCTTGATTCTCCTCTTACCCTCAGCTATACGCTGTGTATAAATAGATCATGGTCAATTAATTTATATAATTATTAGTTAAGTGCTGATTGGTAATAAGAAGAACAGTGTCAACAACGAAAATGAGGCTGCCTCTTTAACGATGCTAGCTACTTAATTTGGAAATAGATAATTGGTTGGTACGTACTACGAGTTGCAGCAAGCATACGAGGACATGGTTCAAGATATGAAAACAGCGGATACAAATTAAACATCTTATGTCTTTCTATTTGCTAAATAAACAAAAAAAAAGTATTGATGCTCTTGTTTCCAGGAGAAGAGAGATCCAGTAAACAAACAATTCATCTTCAATTCATGGATGTTGTTGTTGTTGTTTGAATGGCAAAGAGATGGGTTCTCGCTTGCTAGATCAATGATCTCGTGAGATAATTGCTTGCACGGTAAATCAAATAGCATGAGAAATCATTAGAAGAAAATGAGGTAAAAGATGTTAATGTTTGGTTAAGATACCTCCTTCGTGTGCATGAACCTTGTGCCGAGCCGGCGTCGGTCCTCCGCGACCACCGCCTGCGTTCGCTGGATCATGGAGCCACAGAGCCTCCTGGCCATCCCGGGCCAAAGAAACGACGCCATCGTCGCCGGCCTCGCGTATTGAGATGTTTGCGTTGGACGGATTGATCGAGTTAGGGTTAGTGTGGTGGGTGCCCGCGTTGCCGAGAAAGAGAAGCTCGATTGGCTGCGTTTGATCTTTTGATGGAGTAGACCCGATGGAGTCCTAGCCTGCATTGCAAGGAACCTAGCTTATCCATGCATGCCCATATGCACGTACGAGCAGGCCCAATAGATGTAAGGCTGGCCCACTTGTTCGTGTTGGTTTTGTTTGGAGTCGGCAGACGCGGAAGGCGAACGAGGAACCCTAACCGAGAGATACACGACGAAGGCGAACACCCAGCTCCGCAAGCTAGGTACACACGGAGCGGCCACCGTGTCGGTGATTATTTGCAGGCAGGCGACAATGGCGGCGCTTCTTCGACACGGGGCGGTGAAGAGGCTCGGTCGCTCGATGGTCCAGCGAGCGCAGGTTGCGGCTGTGGAGGAGCGACGGCGCCGGCTCATGCACACAGACGAGGTATCTGAACCAGAATTAGCTAGCATCTTTACCTCTATTTTCGCATGATTTTTGGCCCGGTGTCTTGCTAACAAGCGCGGACGATCGATGATCAAGCTATCGAACAGCAACGTTGTTGAGTTAGTTAGGCCTCCCTTCTGTTAGAAACAAAAGCGGCATCATATTTGTCATGGTCGATCTCTGCGGACGATGACCTTCACAATACTCGTTTGCTTCCTACACTAGATAGTTTTTCTGGTCAGCAATCTATGTAATAGGCACACGCTTCTGGAATTTTCCATAGCTAGTATTAACAATATATATGTGTAAAGTGAGGTAAGGTTATTTCAAGTAGGGAATTTAATTTATCAGGAATCAAACATATCTAGGCAATTGGCTACATCTCTATACTCCCTCCTTGCCACAATGCAGTGCTTATAAGATTTTTAAAAAGTCAAACGATATTAACTTTGGCCAAGTGTTTTGAGAAAATTATCTATATCTACCATACCAAATGTATACCATATGAAAATATACATTGTGAGGAATCTAGGGTATTGATTTGGTATTGTAGATGTTGATATTTTTACCTATATAGTCGGTCAAACTTTATAACGTTTGATTTTTAAACATTCTTATATGCACCACGTTTTGGCAAGGAGGAGGGGGTATTATTTAGTGATGACCATCATTATCTCTATATGTACCCAGGGTTGCAATCTGTGCGGAGCCTCAACTGATTTTATCCTTGGTATCGCCAAGCTCTTCATTAATGATGATCATTATCTATATTATGTACCTAGAGTGTTCGTAAGAAGGTGCTGCTCGACATCCAGCAGAAGAAAGAGGAGCTGTATGATGTGATATCTAGGGCGAAAAAGGACTTCTCCATTACTAACCGGTGGAACAGAAGGCTAGCACGGGAGCTTTCTATACAAATCACTCCAAGACCATATGATAGAAACTGGTACAAACGCAGCATATGTTGAAGTATTTCTCTCCATTATTTGGCCCTAGTTTCATGTCTGGCAATGGCTGTTATAATCTCATCTGACCAACCTCCAGGTGTCGGTTGCGGATTCTGAAAAATGTGAACACTACTGTAAGGGCAGCTGGAACTCTTACATTACCCTTTGTCATTGCCTTGGGTGCAGCTTTTCTTAGACACCCTCGTGCAGAGAAGGAGAAGGCAGCCGAGCCTGTGTTAGCAAGCAAGAGCAGTGGAGACAACATGTAATTGGATGGTGGAGGAGAAGGAGGATCATATTGACGTAATTGTGAGTGTTTATGATGATCTCTTAGCTAGAACTAGATGACCCTTCTACGGCGATGTAGTAGTGTCAACGTGTGACTTGCAGAGTCGACGGAGTCGTGTCAATGTTGCAATAACATCCACTTAAACAAGATCGAATGTCCATATTGTTTTTTTGTAAATAATCAAGCACCACACTCAGAATGCAATATATGTACCAAACTAAATTGGTCAAGAAAAATACTCGGAGGAACTCTTCGCTACAAACAAAGATCATGTGGCACCGAAATGTTTCGTCCCTGCCCACTCCCGCGAACGGCGGGGCGAACCCTAGCTCCCCCAGCCGCCAGCTCCCTCATTGCTCCTTCCCTCCTTCGCGGCGGGCGTCGCCAGGCAAAGCCCCAGGGCGTCAGCGGCGGCGGGGACTCTTCTCCTCCTCTGGGCTGCCTGGGTTTGGATGGGTCTGATGACGGTTGCTTGGTAGGGTGCAGGCTCAGCTCCGCGCGTGTACATGCTGGGATGTCGGTGTCGTCGCCGGCAGGGTCGAACCGCTCCCGTGTGCCATGTACGTGCGGGTGCTGCTCTCGGTAGGGATCGAGTTTTCTCTCCCGGGTATGCTCCTGCTCGTGAGGGTTGGGTTCCTTGGTTGGTAGGGTAATACTTTAGTGGCATAGCGGTAGTGCGCCGTCAATTCCCTTCAGCTAGTTTTGACTATTGTGGGGTTCGGTGTGTCTCGGTTTTGCTTCGGCGGGACTGGCGGATTCCGCCGGGTTCTTGGCTTCCAGGGACGCTAGCGAACTTGATGGTGTGTGCGAAAGCACTGCATGGCTTCAGCCAATGCCGGTGATGACATTGATGTTGTTTACCTTCTTGGAAGCGTAGCCATCTCACCCATCATCTTCCTGGTTGCCTGCCCACGGGCATTGTCTGCTGCACTACTGACTTGCGAGTTCTTTGAGTTACTCCTAGGAACCCTTACGCGTTGATGCCTTGTGTCAAGCTGTGACCGGCTTGATATAAACAGTCACTATTGGGAAAAAGTCTTAGCATTGGCGCACCTGTTTTGCTATCAGTGGCGCACCTAGGTGCGCCACTTCTATCACGCTACTACTAACTGTTTGCAGTGGCGCACCAGTGGTGCACCATTGGTAAACCAAATAGCAGTGACGCACCACTTAATGCAACACTGCTAACGTACAGATGCGCCACTGCTACCACTATTATAAATTTGAAATTTGGATATGGATCTAGATCTGATTTTTTCGATTGTTTTTGAGTTTTTGAGTTTTTTATTTTTATTCTAGTATGCATCTTGTTACGTTCTCGGTGATGTGAAGCTCCACTTGCAACTGAAGAAGAGGAAGGAAGAAGAGGATGAGGAGGAGAGGAGCAGGCCAGAGTTGGAGTTGGAGTTGGAGGAGGAGGAGGGGCCCGGAGTTGGAGGAGGAGAGAGTGGAAGAGGGGGCCGGAGTGTAGGGAGGAGGCTAGAATAGGGGAGGAGGAGGAGGAGGAGGCTGGCCTTTAGGGCCACAGCAGGAAACGATGGAGACGAGCACACTCGCCGGTGCGGCAAGCCATAGCTGCTCTCTCCGGGCCTGAGACCCACGTACGGACTCTAGATTGGTCAAAGGATCGGATGTGGTGGAAAACATTGGTCCAAGGATGTGGTGGAAAACATTTTAAAAAAGGATAAAAATACCGCATAAGAAAAAAATGTGGATCACAAAATTAGAATATATAATGTACCAAGGTCGATCTTTTCGCGAAATTAAATGTCACGTCAGCCTGACAGCGGGACCCACACGTCAGTTTGGCCATTAAACCATCATCAGATACAAAATATTTTTTTTTGTTACGTGTTACCTGCAGAGTGGTGGTTTCTGAAATCCTAACGTAAAGTGGTGGTTTTTTGTAACCATTGCCTGAAATATGGTGGTTTTTTTGTAATTTTCTCGGTTAGGGTTGCTGACGAAGAGGTGTGCAGATACGAGCTAGCCCAATAGATGTAAGGCTGGCGCCTGGCCCACTTGTTCGTCTTGGTTTTGTTTGGAGTCGGCTGAGTCAGTAGGCAAACGAGGAACCCTAACCCGGAGGAGGAAGAGAACACCCAGCTCCCCAACGTATATTCACCAAAATCTACCGATTTTTCTCCCTCTTCCACGCACACACAGGCAGCTAGCGGCCAGCGTCGGTGGTACAAGGAGCAGGGGACCATGGCGGCGGTTCGATTCGCAACGAGGAGGCTAGGAGGCTCCCTGCTCCAGGGAAGGCAGGTGGCAGTCGCCGAGGAGCGCCGCCGACTTGTGCAAGTTGTGCACACCGACGAGGTATGACCAGAAGTAGCATATCTATACCTCTTTTTGGCATGATTTTCGGCTAGGTGCATGCGGGGACGATCAATGATCTAGCTAGCCGAACAGCGACATGAGTTGAGTTAATCAGGCCTCTCTTCTGCTAGGATGAGCTTCACGGTATCTTGATATCTCGATCGGGACCATCGATGTCGTTTTCCACTCCCCCCTCCCACGCTCTCCTCACGCACAGTAGTTTGAGAGGCGTTTCCCAATCGCCGGGCCGACCTGAGGCCGTTCTCGCCGGCGCCGCCGATTGAGACGCGCTGAGGAAAGGCGGCGGCCTCAGTAGTGTAAATACTAGGTGTAGGTTTGGCCTCTGTGCCAGTAGCTAGCGTTATGCCGGGTGGAACTCGCCGGTCGCTTTGGGCCAGATCTGGCGACTGCCGTTGTTCTTCTTCCTCGCCGTCCTCGTTGGAGGGGCGCGGTTGGCGTTTGGCGGCTGCTCCAACAATAAGGTGCCCTGTAGTGGAGGCGGTGGTATAGATCCGAGCCGCCGGATCACGATCAGGTTAGGGCCGCTGCTAGTCCTCTCTCTACTCCGGTGGTCGGAGGGAGAAGTGGCAAGAAGCAGCGACGTCTTCTTCAACGAATCTGCGGCGACAGGTTCTTCTCTCTACCTCGGCAGCGCTGTTGAAGTTCCCCTGGCCGGCCGTGGAGGCGAGGTGGGGTTTCTTCGCGGATCTGCAAAGTGCGCCTCTGCTTTGCTCCTGGCCGGCCTCGGTGGCGAGGAGCTGAAGCATGGCGTGCTGATGTTAGATCGAGGGACAGGACCCTTTCATCTCTGTCGATGCAGCCGGTGGCTGGGGGTTTATAGGCTAGGGCGTCTTCTTCCTTGCCATGGTGGCAAGAAGAAAGGCGATAGCGAGCCTCTCCCGGACTGTCTTCATCGACTTCTACCTCAAGGGTGCTACGGAGTCTCTGTGCAAGAGCTCCTTCGAGCGAATCACGTGGCGCTTTTCAGCAGCGCCGCGATCTTTGGCCGGACAAGCGGCCCATCTCCAACCTCCAAGACGGAGGTTCCTCTGTGCTCGGTTCGTCGGAGCTCGTCGTCTCTCCATCGCCAAGTGGTTCGTCCCCGGAGGAGGAGAAGCGACCGGCGAATCAGCAGCGTCGCTGGAAGTATGCTATCGAGTAGCTTGGCAGCGCATCTCGGCGGCAACGTCTCGAGGTCGCCGGTGACTGGTGGTGGATGCGCCCAGGGACCTGATTGCTTTTTCACTTTTTTGTCTCAGGGTGTTTTATGCTAATTTGGAGGCCCTTTCCTCAAATTCTGGTTTTTCTGTGCAAAAGATGCTAGAGGGCCTCCTTGTAAAACTGTACCCGCCACGTGTGACGTAATGCAATTTCCAGGGCCTTCCAGACCCTTCCCTTGTTCCAAAAAAAAAAGACCATCGATGTCCTCTTTTTCGTACCAAGGACGGACCTGCTTTGAGGCCAATGGATCAGCTCACCCCAATGGAAAGTGCAAAATCCTTCACTATTTAGCATTATGTAGTGTTAGTTTATAGAGGCTAACACCAATGTAGTAACAGAGATATTATACCAATGACCCTAGTGCCATTATTTTCCATCTTCCTTCGTAATCACCAAGCCTTTAATTTTTCATGGCCGTTACCGTTATCTATCTGTGCTACGCAGAGTGCTCGTGCGCAGGTGATACTTGAGATCCAGCAGAAGAAAGAGGCGCTGTACGATGCGATATCTAGGGCGGAGAAGCAGTTTTTCATTTGTACCTGGTGGAACAGAATGCTGGCACATGATCTTTCTGTGCAGGTCACTCCAAGACCATTTGACAGCAACTGGTATGTACGATATCATATATACACACGCGATCAGATAGTATCAATTGCTTTCATGTTTCACAATTCATGGCTGTTACAATCTCATTTGACCAACAACCTGCAGGCGCCGGCTGCAGCTCGCCAACAGGGTGAACGGTGTTTTAGACACAGCCGGGCATATTTCATTATCCGGTATTCTTGCTATCACGATTTTTCTTGGAGGATTTGGATCGCCTCTTGAAGAAGAGGAGAATGCAGCCCAGCCTCCCTTAACAAGCAAGGGCAGTGGAGACAACATCTAGTCTCGTCTCATAATGAACTAAAGATGAAGGAGATCAACATGTCTTCTAGCACTATATATTAACGTACGTAATTGGGACTGTTTAGGATCTGTGTTAGCTAGAACTAGATGCAATCCACTACGCCACTATTTCTCTTTTTGCGGGTAATCCACTAGGCCACTATAGGAATCACGCATTCACGCCGGGATTTTTTTTCCCACGTGAATGTTATTTTCAGTAACACCAAGTTTAATCTAATGTTTTGTTGGTATATAGAATTTCTTTCTTTTTGTTGTTAGTTGCTAGTTTTATCTATTCTTCAAGCAAAAAACGAGGAATTCACCTACGACTTGCAGTGTCTATGTAGTTGTGTCAATGGTGCAATAACATCCCCTCAAACAAAGATGAATTTCAATATTGTTTTTGTAAATAGTAGTAGTAGTCAAGCATCACAGTCAGAATGCAATATATAGAAAAACACACTAAATTTGTCAAGGAAAAACTCGGTGCAAACTCTTCATCATCACATTCGTCATGAAGCTAGCTAAAAACTTCAAACTGAGAACTAGGATTCTACTCATCTGTGTGATGGGTCATGGGTGGCACAACTTTCATTTATTCAGAAACTGATATAGAGACAGAAAGACGGTGATTTACTTCATAAGAAAACTGATGTACACAATTTCTATTCCATGGTTGACCTTGTTCTAAGCTTGCAGCGAGGTCAGGTTCGTCGGAAGCTCGATCCACATCGCACGGTGACAGCTATCGCGCGTCGCGGCTGATAAAGTACGGGGAACCTTTTTGCCACGTTGCGCCAGAGAGAGACATACGGGAAAGAACTCTATCACCAGTCTTCCAGGTCATCATGAAAGCCAGCGACTGATTAGCACGGATGACAACCCATCTCATCGCAGCTTCTCATATTAACTGCCACTTTTCTTCTTCCTCTTCTTCACCTGTTGTTGAAAAACACTGCCCCACAGGCAATGACCACAATCACGGCACGCACCCCCTGCATTGCATCCATCAGTCGCCAAATTAATGGCAGACACCCTGAGAGAACATGGACCAGAGGACACAAGAGGTCAACATGACTTACCTGGTTAATCAACCACCCGTTCAACACCGGAGACTGCCGTGCCGAAAATGCCGCGTCCCTCATGTCATCCCCGCTCTTGTTCTGCTCAACATTTTTTTTAATAATATATGTCAACAGAAGCTAAAAGGAGTACATCGAGAACCAAGAGTTAACATCTACTACATAGGTTTCGTTTTCGTACCTCTTTAGTTTCTTCCCTTGCATTCGGTTCTATGTTCCTCACTGAATTGAGGTGCTCGAGGTCAACAAGGTTTCTCAGTTGTCTGCTCGCGGTTGTAATGCAGACATGCGGGTGGATCCAGGTGATGCTGGAAGCCGCAGCCAAACGGTCCGTCTGCTGCTGCTCGGGCAGGTAGGCACCGATGGAGCGACTGCGATGCTTTTCTGCAGAACGGATCAAATCATTGTCTCCCATGCTCGTCTTAGCTGTTCTCTCGCGCCTACTGGAGCTTCGTCTTCGGCTTTCAGATGTACTTGACACACCCGTCTGTCTAGATGTGGCTGGTTTCTTCTTGCCAAACATAACCTGCTTTCCCGACCTCGAACTTGAAACTGTATCGGCAGAAGTAATGGTCACTTTGCCTGATGTTCCGGCCGAAAGATCTCTCTGCATACTCAGTGATGCGCCACTAGTATGAGGCTTGATGGAAGAGTTGGTGGAAGTCTCTGAAGAAACTGACACCCCTTCTAAAGAGCTTTCTGATTTTATCCTTGGGATCGAATGCGGAGCCTGCAATCAAAGGAAAGATGGGTTAGGATTAGGTCCTGTGCATTTTTCCTAGTCTCTATTTTGCACATGTATATATATAACTGAGACCCGTTTTGGCAACGGAGTAAGGTAATCAGGGTTTCATTTTCAAGAATGTGAACAGAATTTAGGGAACAATACTGGGATGAGTATAAAACCTGCGGAGAGCTGCTTTCAAAGGCAGTTATCATCTTCTTCACTGCACTACTTAATCTACTCTCTTTGCCCTGACCTTTCTTGGAGTCAATATCAATGGGGCCTTCAAGCACTAGGTCATTTGAACCTATCGCGCGGGAACCTAAACTTGCTACAGAGGGGACATAGCTGTCTTTCAAATCATCCAGTGACAGACTCTTCCGAAGCGTAAGCTGATCTCCTTTGCTTGCGATGTCAGAGATTTCTTCTGAATGCTCATTAGGCAATGCTACACTTACTACAGAGGAGGCATCCCTTTCTTTCAGATCATCCAGTTTCATGCTCTTGCGAAGCATAAGATGATCTCCTTTACTTGCAATGTCAGAGATCTCTTCTGCCTGCTCTGTAGAAAGTGGGATGTCTGATAAAATTTGAAAATAATGTGTAAGAAAGGGAGCTTCTGCATGTTTGTTCATATAAACTGCATATTTCGTCAGTAACTGATTATACAAACCACCATCCCAAATACATGAGTGTTTTAAGCATTATATGTAATGTACTAAGACAGTGATAAGGGGTAAGCTCATGCATCCCAAGACATAATTTTAAGAAACATAAATATATGAATTTATATATTCTCAACATTCTAGGGGACAAACTAAAATGCACAGGCCTAATGCTTACAATCTGTTCCATGAAACTCCCAATGTGTGCGAGCAGAAAGACACGAAACTGAGAGTATCATTTATTACAAGTTACCTTGGAAATAGAGTTCATGGCCATTCCCAAGAAGCTCTTGCTGTTTCCTTTTCACTACAGAGTTCCTCTAAATAAAATGATATAGTATAAGCACAAATGATGCTCTTGATCTGAGTTTTCATGAAAACAGCATAAACTGTAAAAGGGGCACCTCACCATTTCTTGGATACGCTTGCGGTCTTCATCACTGAGTAAGAACCTCAACTGGAGAATAATTGCCCCTCCACTGTCCAGACTGAAAACAGCATCCATGGTTCCCAACTCAACAATCGCCCTTGTATTCACCTCTGTGGTGATTTACAGAAAATCATAATGCACGTCAGTTCACACGTGTGCTGATAGTAAACAGAAAAAGAATAATGAAACAACAAGGAAAACCTGTTTTAGATACCAAGTCCTTGCCTGCGTCGTACAGTGTCATGACCATGCTATCACGAAGTGATGTAACTGGACTGCGCATACATTCCAAGTGTGAGACAGCCTTAGAGTTTCCGTTCAGGCAAAGTAAGGGCAGTATCGATGCAAATTGCGAAATTAGATAGGTAAATATCACTCAAACCAAATGTGAAAATGAACTTACAAAGAGAAACCATCTTGCCCTATGTTTCCACTGTACTCTCTTTTTCCGACAGTAACTGCGTCCAAAGTGATGCCCATGTATATTAGCAAAAAGAAAGTGAGGAGACGGGGAAATTACAGTAGAATTACAACAAACCAACCTTGCAAGAACAGTGGAGGGGTGACTGGTGGTTGGATGTCTGCACATTAAAAACCATAAACGAACACTGTCAGTTCTTGCTTCCAGTAGAACACTGATCTTCTATTAGGATATTTTGTCAACAAGACAGATCACAGATCATAAGAGAGCGATATAACTTGCCTGAGATCTGGATACTGCCCGGCATCCTTGCTAAGCTCCTGCTTGGTGCTGCTGCACAGAAACCCTTCAATTCTGATCTGGAGCATGGAGGAGGAGGAGGACAGCAGCTAACTAGTGGATGTTATTCAGACAGTTTGGATGTGTGGCTGGCTATATCTGTATGCAACCACTTGGCCTTGTGGGACCACCGGAAGAGCTTAGTTTTGGCTCATGCTATTGCCATCACAAACCCACACCCATACAGACAGACACTGATGGTGGTTACATACAGACAGTGACACTTACAGGCCAGCTTCGGCGATTTATCTGAAACAAATGTGCCCAAGGTGCAGTTTCAGAAGTTGTACATGAGATGCAGTGTTTGCTGATATGGAAAACTGACAGGCCAAACTCACTGGTCACCTGAAGGATGCAGAACAGAGACAACGAAATAATCTCTTAAGAAACCCCATTGCCGTGATTATAAAACCAACATAAGCAACACTTGTAGTTTACATCCACAGAAAACAATGCAAGGTTGATCTTGAGAAATCGAGGCCAAATCCAGACACGCCGACTTGGACGATACCACACACGCACACACACACACAACTAGCTGATCCAACTTCCAACCAGGCCCAAACCATTCACACGAGAACACACATCAGACAGCGAGCAACAATTCACAGTTTTGGAAGCGACTCTGCTCTGATGATCTCCTTGAGCAGCGCCTTCTCGTCGTCGAGCCTCCTCTTCTCCGCCTTGTCGCGCGGCCGCACCTTGCGCTTCTCCTCCAGCATCCACATGTACACCCTGCGCTGCTCCTCTTCCGGGATCGGGGGGAACGCCTTGGCGGGCACGGCAGCAGCAGGTTCAGGAGCGGGCTTGTCGGCGGTCGAAGCAGGATCGGCCTCGGCGGCGCCTTTGCTCGACGGCGAGTCCTTGTAGTAGGTCCTGACGACCACGTAGGCTGCACACGGCATTGCAAAGCATATGAGACTGTCAGTTGTAACCATGAATCTGAGATCACAGAGCAAGCAGTGGCGCGAATCGGTGGGATGTAGCGGCAGGTGAAGCACTAGGACGACGCCATGACCCGTGATCTGAGATTTCTTTGAACTATCGCCGGCTGGGCAGCAGGGAAGGGGAAGGGGAAGGGGGAGGGGAGGTGGGTTGCTCACCGCCGACGAAGAGGTTGACGGCGAGGAGGAAGGGGAACATCCGGCGCATGAACCCCTTCTTCGCCTCCGCCACCGACGGCGGTGGCGGTGGCGGCGGCGGAGCGGGAGCGCCCGGCGGCTTGGGGCTGGGCTTGCCGTGGGCGGCCATGTCGTCAGCAACAGAAGGGTGGATTGTGGATTTGGGTTTGGGTTCGAGGAGACGACTCATCAATGACGATTATGCCTTTCCTCTGCCACTTGTTTTCTCTCTATTAAATATGTACACATCACTTCCATTTTATATTCTCTTACCAATTGCTAATCTCCAAAAACATGAGTGGCACTAAATTTATTCTTAATAGAGTACAATCTAGTGTGATGTGACATCTAGGGAGACATGTGTGTCCTAGTAAGCATGATATAAGTATAACAAACGTGACAGATCACATATGTCTAGTTCACCTTTTTTTTCGTGAAATTGCCCATAGACTCAGGGGTAAGTAAAATGGTATTGGTAGTTTAAGAATGTATTTTAACCGATTTTCATAACAGAGGGTTTTAAATTAAACTAGGGCATCATAACAAGGTTGTAATTGGACTTATGTGGGCCATGGATGTATGTAGCCCATATAGCCTACAAATACTAAAATCTCAAAGGTCCATCTACTATGGCAGGTTGGGGTTGTGGGGATAGTTTAGTTTCACTTTGCTAGTTGAGAGAGTATTATGTAAATGAGAAGGGAAGGAGTTCACCCACACTCCTCCTTCGCCGCTAGCCTCACCACGCATGTGCATCGCGTTTCATGAGTCGGATTCGAGTTAGAAACTCATTTTGTGGAAGATAAAAAAAAATTCATGGTGAATCAACTGAGTTGGGTGCGTGTCAACACGGGTTTATATATTCAACGTGTGTCCTTGTTATCAACCACGTGGTGGTTCGGTCTGTGTCTCACTCCTAGATTATACAGTGGAGACGATTGACAGAACAAACCTAGACCTCTCTCCACTCTTTCTGTCTCTCTCTCACGACCAAGTTCATTTTGCCGCCCTGCTATCTAGGCTTCCTCATCCTGCGTGGATGGACGTCCAGGAGAGTAGGCCCCGAAACCCCAACCTAGACATTCCGCATCGCGATACGGGCGATGAGGTTTTCGGAAGGCAACTCTACGTGAATGCTCGCATGCATCAGACTGCTTCCTCACCGACCTCGATATATGGATTTGACGACCTCGACAACACCATGGGTGACATCGACAACGAATTATTTTTAGCCCCTCCCGAACACAATGTATGTGCTAATTGTCTTAGTCTAATGCATGTGATTAAGTTTTGTAGTTTTATATCATGTTGATCTGTGTAATTAAGCTCACTTGGAGATTGTTTAGTAACCTAAGAATCCAAAACCTTATTACATTTTTAGGAAATTTACGCCATCTGGCTTTGCTAGTGGGCTCAAACTGAGCCTGTTTATGAGTGCTCATTTCAAGAGATGGAAGACTAAGACATACTTGTAGCTCACTGCTATGGGCGTGCATAGGATTGTGGATGTCACTCCGTAAGGTCCACTTTCTCCTTTTGAGGATAAAGCTTCGAGGGAGGCCATCGTATTTTTTGTTGGTGTTGTCATAAGTGTGCATGGAAATTTTGTGGTTGATGTGTACCTGCACATCCGAGATGTGGGTCTGAGATAGAAGATGGTAATACCTTGTTGTAGTCGATGGAGTGGTTACTTGAAGAAAGTGAGAATTCAGCTCCAAGTGTTACCGCCATTTATGAGTATGTGAGTTTCTTGGTTATGTCAATCTATCTCATATTCATTCCAATATGTTCCAAATTCATATCAATTTTTCAATTTAGGGCCCCATTTCACAAGGAAGAAAGCAAATGGCAAGGTTGAAGAGCGCATGATTTTTGCTCCAAAGTAGTTGAAAATTGCTAGAAAATGGTGATAGATGGAGGTTGAGGGATGATGAAGCTCCTCACCAAAGGGACTGAGGTCAAGTACCTCGTGATCTCCGGAGTTGGATGATGATGATGATGATAATGATGATGATAGGGAGGAAGGAAGGTGGCGTCCAACTATGGGAACTAGCAAGGGAGACCAGGTGGAAGGAAGAGGTTAAAGGATAAAGGTGAAGAGAGGTGTCGAGGTTGTGGCATGAAAGAGAAGCTCAATGAGTTGTTGAGACACGGAAAGAGATTCGACTCAAGCTTTGCAACTGAAGATGGAGTTGGCCGAGAAGAAGCAATGTGAGAAGATGGCAAGGTCCAAGGTGTTAACAAGTAAAAGAAAACGAAGACCAGAAGTTGGTCGAGGAGAAGTGTAAGGCCGACTTTGAGATGTGTAGGCTTCTTCTCGAGGAGAAATAGATGAGGCAAGAAATTGTAACCAAGAAAAACCGGGCCATGATGATGGATCCAAATGGAGAGGACAAGAAGATGAGGGCATATTGGGAGGTTAGAAGAGCGGAAATCTTTCAATATATAATGCCTTAGGCCGGCGTGATGATGAGAGGTGGAGATTAGGCGGGCTTCGAGATTGGCAGCTTCATGGGTGGCAGCAATGGGAATGGCGGTGATGACAACTGTGGTATTGCGTGATGATCATGGAGGCTCTCTATCTTTTGTTCATGAACTTGGTTTATGCTCTATTGCAACTTGTTCTATGTTGGGTCATTCATACGGACGAAAAACTATGTTTAAATTTAACTTAAATGCCTAGAATTATGCATTTGAAATTTTACTATATTATGACATGTTGATTAGTGAAAATATTGAATCATATACATGACAAATTGAAGTTCTAGTATGGTTCATATTAGTTGAGAAGCTAAAACTGATGGAGGGGAAATTTGCGGACCAGATTTTTGAGTATCTATTATGCCACAACATGCGCCTTGCTCAAAAAGCGTTTTTGAGGATTTCCGCTTATCTCCTTTTGATGCCCCTAATAGATAAAAGTTACCACTGTAACTACCATGCTAGTAAAAATCAGTAAAAATATATGAATGCAGTAAAGTTGCCATTATACGAAATGCAGATTATATAATTCAGAGGACACTCGTACTTCTGTTATTTCACAACGAGAATGACATAGAAGTTAACCATCCAACATCACACAACAGTTACCATGGTCTAAATAGCGAAACTACCACATGTTCATGTTTCATATATGTAGCTAAACACGCATACATACACATGTGCCAAAAATATAGACAAAAATGTCTAAGCACAAAACAAGGTCAGTGACTAAAGGATTAAGATAACCTGGCAATAGCAGTTACATGGAATCATTGTGTTCGTGACATTGCTAAGATGAGCCCATAAGCAAAATAAATTGCATTTTGCTCTAAACAAACATGTCACAACAGCTAGCTAGATCACACCAGTGCTACATACAATCTCTCATCGTGTTTACAAAATGCTACTGGTCAACGTATGGTGGCTATCGCTTATCTGTCGTCTTCACCGGCACCCCCTTGTACATGCCCGCACGCGACCTCAGGTCGTCCCGGCGCTCCCTGGCCACCTTGTTGTTGGGGTCGAAGAGCAGTGCCTCCTCGAACGCCCGCAGCGCCGACTTGAGGTCTTTCTGCTGCTCGTACGCGTCGCCCAGGTTGTTCCACGCCGTCACGTACCCCGGCTGTAGCTCCACCGCCTTCTCAAACTGCTTGATCGCCTTCTCCAGCTTGTTCTCCCGCTTGTAGCTAACTCCAAGGGCGTTGTAAACCTGAGCATCAACCAACAGAGTAAAAGTGTTTCAGATAACTTTAGATTTCAGAATGCAGAAAATAAGTACATAGTAGTTATAGGATGTCTATTTTACCTGAGCAAGATCTTGCTCGTCTCTATCCCATCTCTGGATTGCTTGCTGCAGATACTTGATGGCTGCTGGGTAAAACTTTCTCCTTAGCATCACTGCTCCGAGCTCGAAGAGTTCGGTAGCACTTCCCTCACCACTTCTCACTTGTTCCTATAGGCAAGTTTTTTTTTTACATTCACAGATCAGATCAAGGACATCATATAAGACACGGCGGACGAATAAGATAGCGAACATGATTAACAATTTTCTATAAAGACGAATTAACTAATCAGTATCTATAATGAAATTTGTGCTACCATGATGTCAGGATTTAAATATGTAACGACAAGGTACTTTTTTAAAAATCAGAATAACAATATATTAACATTAATCCAGATTTTACAAAAATGGGAACGTCTTCGAAGAGGAAAAAGAAAGAAGGCAGCCCACCCTTGCTCTCTCTCTCTCTCTCTTACTTCCTTCTCCCTCTTGTATCTATTGCTCAGTGATGGTAGCTCCAAGGGGGCTCAGCTGACAAGAAGAGGGAGCAGTAGCCATAATTAGAGGATGCTATTGGTAGCTGCTAAGGTTAGCTATCTGGTATCTACTCTCCCTCTCCTGCTCTTCTCATCATATCCCAGCAGCGAACCAATATCACTAGTGGATAATGGGCCCACCTACTCCCCAGATATCCCTGGAGCTATGTTCCAGAGTTTTTGTGCAATAGCAATAATATTACGGACAAATAATTGATTGTAGCAAGCTTTACCTGCAAGTCTTTGGCAGAAAGATCGAGCTCCCTGCGGACAAGAACTTGACGGATGACGTAGAATGTACCGGTTCCAAGCAGGCCGAGCAGTATGAGCAGATAAGAGAGCTGGATTCCCAGCTCAAACAGCTCCCCAACCTCGTAAACCATGTTTAGCTTTGCTCCTTCGCTAGACTGTGCTGACTGTGCAAGACTCAGCCATGCCGTGGCACCACAAGGAAGCATGCTGAGTCTCTGCAGCAGGTTCCTGTTTCTCCTTAAATCCTCCTCATAATGGGGACGAGAAGTTTCAGCTGTGAAGATGGCACATACATCAGTAAAAGCACGGCCATTCCTAATATAATCAGGGAACCTATACAATTTAAAATAGATAAAATCTCAAAAGAGAACGGTTTTAATACTTTTACACGAGAAAGTCCATGCATGCATGGGCACGTTCTAGAAGGGACTTACCTTTTACTTGTGTCGAAACAAAAACCTCCCCCACTCTCGTGATGACCTGCCTTCCTTAGAAATAAGGAAACAGATCTCAAATAAGATTGATTTTGAAACTGAAAGAAGGTCAGCAATTATATCTGTAATTAAAGAAGCGTGAGGATAAAAGAAGGACCGTCACATGTTTGAACAAAGAACCATACAAGCTCAAGTCTAGTTTGTGTAAAGCGATGAAGCATCTCCATCTAAGAGCTCAGGAATCATCGCATTAATCGGGCGGAAACTATGGGTTTTCTATGGAAGGGCCGCCAGGAGAAAAATAAGCTCGCAGTCCCATTATATAAAGCTAATAAAATTACTTGGCATACTGGTGGTTAATGTTCCCCAACAGGAAGTTCTTAGTCAAGGAAGATTGCAGTAACAGGCTAGCTACCTCTGAAGAAGGAAAGCTGAAGAGTGGACAATTATCCTAAAATGCAAGACATAAGTTTGTAATCTTTTCCATAGAGATCAGAAGGTCACAAGATGATAACGTGAATCCAAGGGATGCTTTTTTCACATAAATCTAAATTAGAAACTTCCAAATTTTGACGAGAATTGGCCATGGTTTCTCATGCTTGCTGGGTACGGACAGAACCTCTGAAATTCTGTACTTGATGATCACCTAAGGACCAGGAGATGCGGCAAGGCGTGTAAGGGAATTGGGCAGCATAGGACAGGGAAACTAAAAACTCAAGCCTACTGCTACTAGTACTACATCTCAGTCAGATGCAGGCCCTGCTGCTCTTCACACATGTGCAGCATGTAACGAAGAAACAAGGTTCCAATTAAGTATGTAATCAATATCCATTTGACCATTTAATGTGTGTACAATAATAATCTAAACCTTTGAATATCTAGTCTACTACACAGCAGCTTCAGAGGCACGAGAAATCCTTTATCGCGTTGAACGGGGTTAGCTACCACCAACTCGGCAAACTAAGAAGAAGATTCGTCTCACTCACACACAGCCGATGCAAAGAAAGAACCATCGGCCGAAGCGGTTTTACCTGCCTGAGGAGGACGACGCTGCGCGGGGGAGGGAGAAGGACGACGCGGAGGAGGGCTTGGCGGGGAAGGCGAAGGCCCTGGCCGCGGTGGGGAGGGTAGCCATCGGAGAAGCGAGGCTGCGTTGCGCGCGTGCGTCTGCCCGAGCTGGGGATAAGGCGAGAGAGCGAGCTGCAGAGGGAGGGAGGGAGGGAGGAGAAGAAGCCCTGTGTTCATGGGCTGAGATGGGCTGTTATGTCTGGACCATCTGCTTAAAGCCCTGCTTGCTTCCCGCTGCATTTCTTGGGCTGAGGTAAAATGCAGGCCCAGCGTCTTATTACTCTTTGCAGGAGAACTTCGAAAAAATAAAAAAATAAAAAACTGCATAGAGGCTTTTTCCTTTTGCAATTGTTTGCTAGAGACACTGCACAGGGTTTTGCAAAAAAAAAAAAATGCGGTAGATTTTTTTTTTTTTTGAGAAACACAGTATAAATACAGATGCTCACATAGATGCACTCACCCTATAAAGGTTGATTTTGTGAAGGGCTAGATACGGAGGTCTTCGATTTGATTATTGCATGTAAGCTTTCGACAATCCTTTAGGCCCCGCTAGGACACCCGGAAATTATACACCACGAAATTAAATTACCGGGCATTTCACTGGGCATGGGTCAAACCTGCGGAAACAAAGGAACCTCACATGATCCGTGCATTTTGCGGGTGTAAACATGCCAAAATCCGGCCACTTATCATTGTGACTGTGCGCTTTGGTTCGTCTCACATTAGTCCATTTGTAAGTATAGTCGGATGGAAGGCTAGTAGATAAATATAAATTTGATCGTTTACTTCAAAAAAATATTAGTCTACCATGCACTAGATCAACCTTTTCGAGGTTTGGCTCCCGACAGCGCATGCACGCCTTATCAAGCTAGCCACTTTTCAAGCTTGAACGATGGTGACAGCACCGCAAAAAGCGCACCGTTTGGAACATCGGTAATGGTTTATCTTGGGTCTGAGAAGCAAAAGAAGACAAAAGTCCTAGATATTGAGTAGGGCCTAAGTAAAAGCTTCTACAAATAATATCACACGTCAGTAGTTGCTAGAGCGACTAATTAAGTTATGAGTTTCTTTACGACAATCACCTAGCCAAGTGGCGTCCTGTCCTCTGTTGATCGTCCTTGGCTATTTCGCATCACCCTCATGTTCTAGTTTGTAGTGGCACCTTTCTTCGTGTATCTCATATCGGCTCAACCTCTCTTACCTCTAATTCCCATAATATATCTCTTTCAATTATTTTTTAGTTGATCCTAGTGTCATGCAAGATATTCTTTCTTTTCAAAATTCACACATGGTAATTTATTTCTATGGAGTTTGAAACTTGGGGTTTGTCGTTCACTTTCCCCACTTTCCCTGGCTTTCTGCGTCCTCCAAGTGGAGGAGGAAGTCTAGCTAGATTGATGTTTGCTCTAATTTGCGTGCATTTGTATATGTTTTCCGTCATAAATCTTTGTCTGGATTGAAGCATACGGAATAGATGGCATTGTAGAAGATGAGGAAGACCACTTGCTGCTGAAGATGGGGCCACCTGCTCATCGATGAGGCTTGTCGTCGTGAGAGTTTGATAGAGGGAAATAGTGGCACGTCATTTAGCGGTGAATCAAACGGTGACCAAATTTCTCCCACCACGGATACGGGAGAGCTTGCGCCATATCTACCCTTCCACGCGCGGGGACGTAGAATTTCCCCTTCTCAGCCACGCAGAGCTTGGCTAGTTGAAATCGGCCAAATCAAATATTTATCCACGTGCAGGTAAAAAGTGCTTTAACAAGCATGCGGACCAAGATTTAGAGCCAAACATTGCATTCTTTTTTGCCTGCTGGATGCGAGAAAGGCCTGCCCACCCCCACTTCAAAACGCAAAAAAAAAAAGAACTTCAGGTGATTGATGAAACGGAAATGCCAAACCGCGAATGTACCAAACTGCCAACAGGCAAGTCACTTTTCTTTATGCATTCTCTAGCTGTTAAGTTAAATTTCTTGTACATGGGGAAAACAAAACGAGATGAACAATCCTGACTGACACACAGTTACTCTAGGAACATGGGCCTACCAAAGATATACAGTTGGGGGCCACCAAGGATTCTGGTTATGATCTGGTCTGGCACGAGAGAGAAAATTAGCTGTCCTCCTTCCGGCTATCATCTACCTATCTAGACTTGCAATGGAGCATTTCCCAGCCACGACATGGCACGGAAAAATTATCTACCTAAAATGCGATTGGCCACACAAGTTGGCTTCTGGAGGCACCTGGCAACAACAGATGAAAGGTCAAAATATCAGTACAATATTGGTAATAATATGGTTAGGGCACTAAGAACGCAATCCATCGACTAGTGGTATGTATGTCCATGTTCCTATACACCCATGGATCTTCAAAAAGGATATGTTTTTAAGGGAAATTTGTTGAAGAACAGTTTCTACTTCTGCATATTGCAGCGATCAGATCTTACAAAGATATACCAAATGTGGTTTCATGATTTTACCTTGTATCACGGAATGAATTTAGAACATTGAAACTACAGTTTAAAGATAGAACATACAGTATGTGCCAGTAAGGCAACAACAAATAAACAAGCTAGGGAAGCGCTTACCTGTACAGTAACTTTAATTAGGGAGAAGGGTTGTTGCTCCATACAAACGACTAGCCCATACTGACTCATCAACTTGACCCTGAATTTGAGGGAGCATACAGACTGCCTGGAGCAACCGGCCGCTGCTGTTGATGCTGTGGAGGCTGCCTAAACTGCTGCTGGTGCCACGAACCACCAACGGCGTCTTGGCCATGCATAGGCAGTCCGCCTGACAGCTGCCTCTCCAACATGCCTTGGCTAGATGACGGCGATGGTGTCTCATTCCCAGCGAAATTAACCTTAGGAGAGATGGGTGGTTCAGATGTTGACATGACTGCAGCTGGGTCAACAACTGCTGATGCCTCCTGCTGGTGCTGAGCCTGTTGTTGATGCGGAGGCTGCAGCAGATGCGGCGGCCTAAAATGCTGCTGGTGCCACGACAAACCACCGGCGTCTTGGCCATGCATAGGCAATCCACCGGACAGTTGCCTCTGCAAGATGCCTTGGCTAGATGGTGGCAATGGTGTTTCATTCCCAGCAAAATTGCCCTTAGGAGAGCCATGCATAGACAATCCACCTGACAGTTGCCTCTGCAACATGCCTTGGCTAGACGACGGCAATGGTGTTTCATTCCCAACAGAATTACCCTTAGGAGAGATAAACGGCTCAGGTGTTGATGTAACTGCAGCTGGGTCATGCACTGATGCCTGGGGCTTCTGCTGGTTTACAGATGGAACTGATCCAGGACTACCCGACTCCGGACCATGAGAAATAGGTACAGCTGGAATCACCTGAGTATGTTGGGCCTGGTCAATCTGTGCCTCGACCCTACAGTCAGGCTTCATCTGGGTGTTTTGTTGCATCATCATTCTCTGGATGCTGTTCTGTGACGGATTGGCCTGCCGTTGATTCTGCTGCTGCATAGTCGCCGAGAACTTTGCATGAAGCGGGGGCGGTTGTGAAGCTAAGACGGTATGACTAGGAGGAGCCTGCATCAAGCCTTGGTTACCAATATCTGGGAACTGCTTTGCCGACTGAGGCACAGAAGGATAAAGCTTGTGCTGATTCCCAGGCTGAGGTGTTACAGAGATTGACGCTTTATTACCAGAAGCTTGTTTCTTGGAAGCCGTGGAAACAGCACCGGCTGGAGTGGCGTCGACTGTAGGAGTCTGAGCTGCCTGCATGTTTCCTCGGCCTAAACTCTTCATAAGCTTAGCTTGTTGACTAGCTTGGTTCCTTTGCTGTTGATTTTGTCTAGGCTGCTGCTGGCCTGGTTGTTTCTTCTGTTTAGGTTCTGTAGCATTGGCAGGTTGATTGTGGAGTGCAGAGTTACCTGGTGGATTCTTTGCAGATTGCTGCTTCAGATGCGGTGGTTGCGAAGCAGCGGTCGAAGCGACTGCAGATGCTAGGTTCTGCTGCTTAATTTGTGGTCCTTTCTGCACACTGGGCACCACACTTGCTACAGAAAGATCGTTGTGCTGTTGAGACACCATACGGTGTTGATACTGTCTGTCTTTAGCCAACTGCATAGCATATGGCTGCTGATGTGGGCTTGAATGGCTAGCTCCTTGGGTCTGAGAAAGATGTGGGTTACCCATCATGTTCGGCGGTTGTGACATCAGATGTGGCCTTTGGGTTTGCTGAAGAGGTGAAGAAGCTGCGGCCTTGGAGAACGATGGATTCATGCTGCTGAAATGGGCAGCTTGACTACTTCCCGGTGAAACCTGCAAGTGGAGCTCTGGCTTCACCACCCGTCTATGCTCCTCCATATGCTGACCAGGCTAAAAGAAAGTAACCCATCAGCAATCTGTAAATCCCGTTAATTTCCCTCAAGAACTGTCAAGTTTAAGCTTTATAATTCGTTTAGTCAAGATTGCACAACAGTCATCCTAATGACTAAGTTACATAACTACTGAATGGAATAGTAGTCCTGCAGTCCTAAAAAGCTTAACTGACTAAGTGTTTCAAATAGGGGTATGCAAATTATATGAGCAGAATTTTCATAAAAAGTACTTCCATTTACATTACCAAGGGAATATTTTCTAAGCAGGTAGCCAGAAAGGTAGAGCCTTGGCAAAACAGGGAAGTCTGTTACATAAAAAATTTGGAACGGCTAATTGCTAGAGAACCCATAAAGCTCAAAAAAAAGTCTCCTGTAGCATTGTTTACATACATGTTATCTTATTTACTCTTGTAAGCATCTGAGTCGGTGGGTTCTGTTCACCCTTATGATATATCTTAAGTTGTCAAGAAATTCACTACCGTAATTATCAAACATTTCAGTGGCAACTATGAAGGATGGAATTTTATTCGAGAAAATGCAAAAGCTTTGAAATGATTGTGAAGACAATAGTTAAATCTAATAATTTACTGCCAGTTTTCAGGTATTCCCAGTTCTTCTCCTTATGAATAAGTGTTGAACATAGATAAAAAGCATGTGCTTTAGGCAGCAGCAACTGGAAATGATTGTGAAGAAACTACTTAAATATAATAATTTACTGCCAGTTTTCAGGTATTCCCAGTTCTCCTCATGAATAAGCGTTGAAGATAGATAAAAGAACATGTGCTTTAGGCATTTTTTTGTGCATGAAAGTAATACAATTTAGATTTAGATGTTTCAACACTATGCAAGAGAAGGGGCAACTCACATGAATCATCTGCATAGGATCGCGCGGTCTCAATATTGAATTTCCAGGGGCAGACATGGCTCCAGGATGGACATTTACAGCGTTTGGCACTCCTTGCACACTTTTGAGTGGCATGTTCCCAGTCGATACCATATTTAGCATTCCTGGGGAACTAGCTCTGGGAAACCCTGCTCTGGCTGCAGGTATACCTCGATGTACCCCTGTTGTCATTCCAACACCATGAGCACCAGAAATCATGCGAGGACCACGATCAACTCCAGCAGGACATGTTCCAGGAACAGAACCTCCAGGTTGCTGAAGATTTCTACCACTGGGCATTTGAGTATACTGAACCTTCTGCTGCTCATCACCCTGTAAAGAGGCAGGTCTAGGAACACCATATTTTGGAGAGTCCCTGTGGCAGAAATTACAAGAAACAAAAAATATTGTAAATTAAATTAAATCGTGCACTCTATATAGGGTCCACTAGGCAGGAAGATATTCGGAAATTTACCTAGAAGGAGCACTCAACGTTGAAGGTGGCGACATGTTGCTGCCCAGAACCATACCAGGAGACCCTGGTAGTCTGGGGTTCAGATTTGGAATAGGGGTAGAAGTAGTAGGACCAGCTGAAACATGTTGATTTGACAATGTCATCCCGTTTGCATGACAACCCTGGTATCCACTGCCAGGTGTGACTGCATCAAGGCTCAAAGGTGTTGCATCACAAAGATCAAGTGGCCTGTTACAGATAGACATCACCACAAAGATAAAATAAAAGAAACAAAATAGTAATATAAGATAAAAATATCCTGGCAATTTCCTGGAAGCGAGATTCAAAGCAAGAGTTTGAAGGACGAATCACATACGTCAAAATGCCCCCAGATATGTTGTTCGGGCTTGCTTGTGAAAGTGCAACAATATGAGAACTATGGGGTTGTACGATCGGCTTGAGCTCCCGGCTATTAACCTAAGACAAGAAAAGTATAAACATAAGTAACACTGACAAATAACAGTTTAGGTAAGAGCAGCAAAACAAATAAAAACAAAGGTATGAGAATAATATTTCACACTTCAGACAGATGATTCAAAATTTCAAACTAATGTAAAAAAAACTAGTTCAGTGAAAGAGTCCAGAGTCCACTAGTGTCATATTAGAGCACATGAATTGAATGTGCATATAGGCAGTTGTGTACGTAAATAGACCAAAACAAAAAAAGACAAGCACGATTCCAAAACTAATAATACAGTGTGATGCAACAACTAACTGACTTCACAAAGAACAAGATCATAGCAAGCCTCTGTTACAAATACAACTTAAAAGTTACAAGGATAGTTACAAGTACAGATAAAGTACAAGGCCTTGCAAAGGAAGATAGAAGGTGAACCTGTCTACGCCTATATTGTACTTGTGGCATGAGGAGTATAATTTTTTCAAAATGTGACTTAAGATTCTCTTCCTCAAATGGTCCTTGAAGGCGCTGGAACAACTGCCTGGCACTACCCTGATGAGCATATGAAAAACCAATGTTAGAGAATCAAAATTTGTTGTGCTAATGGTAAAAAAACTGTTGTGCTTGCTCAAAAAGAAGATTTAAAAGGAAGTACTGAAGAAAAAAAATAGAATGTTTAACATCATATCTGTGTACCTTACATTAGTGCTAACTATCAAGCAGTAAACATATTAAAGAAAACTATTAAGAACATGCCTGTGGAATGCCAGGTATGGTAAAATGATAGTGCTGAGATGAACCAGAGTCTTCTGCACTGTCTGCACCATCACCAGAACTTTTATCCACAAGAACCTTATGGCGATCTTTGCATTCTTTAGGTTGCCTATGTACAGTCTGCAAAAACAGGGTATATGGAACTTATAAATCACTGCAGCTCCAATAAGAGAAGGGAACTCATCAATCGCTGCAGCACCCATAAGAGAAGTGGCCCAGATTATAATGATAAAACTTAATACCACAGAATAATCTGTAGAATAGCTATACAGTTACTGCAAAAGATGCCAATATAACTAAAGCCTAACTTACTCTGAAGGGCACCTACCAATAAAGATACACATAACACACAGATAGGAAAAAGAAAGCAAAAGTTCCTTGAACAATATGATAAAAATATACAACATAGAAAAGATTTTATCGCAGTCATGAATTTACCTTGAACTGCACAATGTGATTGATTGCATCACTTACTAACTCCCAATTTTGACCCAGGTCATGCACAAGGACAACCAGAGCCTGAAATATTTAAGATATTCGAGTCATTGTCATAAGCCATAATGGAGAGAAAAAACAGGTTACTACTTTGAACATGTAAGAACCTGATCTTCGAAGTTTGACCATCCTCCACCTGAAGACATCTGCACAAAAACATAAAAGATTTTAGTAAGCATTACAGTAAGTAAATCATGTGCAGTAGCAAGTGCTGCCCATACACTATGATACTTGCAAGTGCACAGTTATGGCAGCTCAACTGACAAAAGAGACAATAACTACTCTCGTCATCTCGTACTATAATTCAGTTGCATAACAGAAAGGAACACAGCTAAAAAATATGGACCACAAGAATTTCCAACAAAATAAGTAGTAAATTCATCTACCAATCAATATCACCGTGAATTTTTCTAATTTATAAGCAACTACAAGCTTATAATACGTATGGCTGCTTGTTTGATCTGAGCTGAACAGCAATGCATGCACGAGAAGTAGGATGTTTGTCTATTAATTGTTAGCAATAGGACTGCAGAGCATATCAAATGAAACCTAGTTAGCGTAGGGCATATATGGCGAAGAAAGGAAGCACAAGCAATCAAACATCCCTTACAGCCTCAATGGCAAGGTTTCATCAGCTGTGACCATATAGTGTCTACGTGAACAAAGAGAAAGGAATGTGACTGAAATGTGGAGAAATGATAATACCTTTAGCGCTTTCACTTTTCTCCCACGATCCTTATTATTAGTGATGATCTTTATAACTTTACCAGGATTTCCCATATTGCTCATATGTGATGCAACATGAGAAGCTTCTTGTGACATATCCATCCCTTGCTTCATCATTTTAAGCTTCTTAGAAGCATGTTGACCACCATTTGCAACTATGGTAACATAAAAAACAACACCATACACATGTTAGGAGCTACTTAAGCTTTCTCTCAAAATACATGAAGAGCAGACAGTTGATTCTTGTAAGAAATAGGCTACAAGTGCACCATGTATATAGAGGGAATGGATGTACCAATTGTTCCATTTGAGTAAAATTGGTGGGTCTCTGATCTCTTCTTCAGATAATCCTTCTGGATCAGGAGTTTTTAGAATGTTAGCCTAACAAAACTTAACTAAAACTACAACAGAATCAATATAAAACTCAATAACTGGTATCAACAACAGATGAAGAAAAAACGGACCTGCTCGTATTGAGTGGTCATATTAACTTGCGATCTCTGATCGTAGATACGGCCCTGAAACATTAGGAGACAAAATTACTCTGATAAACATCCCAATCAACAATAAGTGGGGAGCATGCTTAAGGAATTAACCTTTACAGCAGTGCCACGTGAATTGGTTGTATTCTGAGCAGTCTTGTATCCAATGTTCTTATGTTTCTTCTTCTTGCTAGCTTTAGTCCACTCTTCGCTACCGTCATATGGCAATTTTCTGTCAAAGTCAACTGTTGATTCATAATCCATGTTCTTCCACCCACCATGCAATGAACTTTGATCGTCTTGGTATGAGTCCGTGTCTCCACTTGAAACATCTGTTTTACTTGTGGCTCGAGGAGTTCCACCAACACTAGCTGCAAATGGGCTTACAACTCGTTGTCTAGCAGCTGTACGGACGCGCTTTGTAGGAATTCCAACAAAAGATGAAGGTCTTTTGCCATTTGAATAGAATTGATTGTTTCCTGACTTGCTTTCCAAGCATGGTTCATACGAGACATCAGTTTCATATGGTCTTGAACTATTGATCCTCTGATGCATTATGTGTTTTTTCTTATGAGCCATTTTTGACAGCAATCCACCATCATGTGCTTCAGACAAATAAGTAGAAGCATCGCCTTCATCCTCGTCATACATATTTTCCTGAGCCCAATCTGAAACAAAACAAAAAGGCTAAAAGCATTAGTAAAGAGTATGAGATAACATACAAATATGATATGGAAAAATATAAGGTGCTGGTAAGTATTACCTGCAGCAGAATCACAAGCAGATGCCTCATAATCATACTTGAGTTCAGTGTTACCAATTCTCTGCAATGATTAACTCTGTTAAATATATTTTCAAGAAAAAATATAAAGTTGCTAAAAAAATTGTAGCAGAACTCCAGTTCTGTAATGCCTATAAAGTACAGGTGGCTACAAAAATCCACTTCCATCCATGCAGTACAGAACTTCAATATGTTAACTGAATGTAATCAGATAACAAGACAGAAATTCACAGATTTTCGTGGAAACTACCTCCATGGCCAGCAATTTGGGCCATGGAAGTGAAGCCTTTTTTTGCGGGGGCACAGAATGTCTTGCTTTGTGAATTCCTAAATGTATTTTTCTGTTCAAAGCTTTGTTCAATACAGTATACTACAGTAAGAGGAAAACAAGACGGGAGAAGCACATTGTGTTAATATTTTCTTACACATACATTATCAGTTCATGTATGTGGCTACACACTTAATACACAAACATAGGCGAAGAAAACTAAAAGCAAGAAACAGAGTATGTTCATTATGTCTTGAGTAGTGTGCAGGAAGCTTCTCTTCACCTTGTGATACATGAAAAGAGATTCCATGGACTCCCTGTATGCTAGCATTGCACCAGGAGGTACTGTGTAGAATAGACTTCCCTGAAGATAAATAAAAGAATCAGAGAACGATGCCGGTGAGTTAAATGCATACATGTTTGCTAGAAGAGAGGGGTAACTGAGCCTATGGGTATTTTTACAACACTAAGCATGAGATGCCTTACAACATGAAAGTAATGAACCTAACAAATCATAAACACTACAGAAAGTTGACAAATAACCTGTGAAAGTTGATCAGATACTTTCAAGATGCCAAAGTCATTCAGCCTGTCCGGAGTTGGTGGTGCTTCAGTCAGCACAACAGAATCAGAAACCTGATTGTTATATTCGAGAAATCGAACTGCATAATCCTGAATTTGAGATCGAAGAGGGCAAGTGGACTGTTCCGTTTCCATAGACTCATTGCCCTATCAAATCCACAGGTAATGTCAATCTTACAGATTATACACGCATCAGGTGATGCCGTGATGTAATAAAATACTCCCTCCGTCCCAAAATAAGATGTCGCAGCTTTGTGTAGATATTATGGTATCTACACACTGAAATGTGTCTAGATACGTCTATATCTAGACACTTATTTTGGATCGGAGGTAATAGATACCAATAGAGTACTACAATATGACTGTGAGGGTGAAACTGTTCATAAAATCTATTTTACACAGTTGCCAAAAATATCCTTCAGTATACTGATACTAAAAAAGTAAAAAGGAAACATCCATGACGTCATGAAAACATATACACAACAATCAGTGAGAAAAGGTTTATGGGGACTAGTTTCACACACCTGTTCTTTCTCAGCTTCTATTCCAGTAGGCTTCGTCTCTCCTGGCATGTCTGAATCACATTTTTGCATCACTTTAGCTCTTCCACCAGTTGTTAGTACAGCCTCAGCCGAACGCCAAAAACTCATGATACCCTTTGCAAGACATCTAATAACAGTTTTCTGCTTTCTAAGAATGCTTGCTTGGTCAAACTTGGCCAGGCCATCGGAGGCAATCCAATGGCACACTTGAGATGCAGCCGTAATTCTCCATAGACGTTCCTGTTAATCAAAACATCAGAATGAACAAGGATGACATGAACTCTAAAAAAGAGTAAATTGGATCAGAGGTCCCTAAACTGGCACTGAAGTATCACATAGATCCCTGAATTTGAAAATTATTTGGCACGTCCCTAAAAGAGACACAGATAGTGCTAATTGTGTCAATTTAGAGGATTACAAGTATACATTTGGCTAAAATTGTTAACATACTAATAAAATGGAGGTGCAATATTGATGTGGTTCAATCGATTGAAAGATTCATATGGGAGTTTGACGGTACAAAGAATTTTCTTAGCTAAAAGTGCTGGCATACCACCAAACTAACAACAATCCTTTAGGTGGGTCTATGGACGATCAATGCAGTAAACTGAAGTCACATAGTTATCAACTTCATTGCCACAAATTTATTTCTGCATAACCACAGCATTTTAGCTAAGTTAATGCAGCATAAGCAGAGGCACATGTTTGTGCCAAGGCAGTACAAGCAGCTGCAGCCTGGGGAATGACGAATATCCATATCGAAGCGGATGCCCAGAACCTGGTATGCGCAATTCAGTTGAAGGATTTCAACATGACGCCTGAAGGGATATGTATCGGGACATAGGCCTAAATCTGCAGTTAAACTTCATTAAGGTTTTTTTCCTATACTACTCGGGAATGTAATAATGTTGCACATTGCCTTCCTGCATATGGTGTCAATCCCACAGTGCTCAAGATTAATTTGGTCGGAGACATGATGATGTAAGGGTCATGGTGGCCAGCGCTTCTGCTGAGCCGAGTAAGTAATGGAATCTCAAAAAAAAAAGTTGAAATGACCCAGGTGACACAGTTTTTTATGTTCAGGGAGCTGACCTAAGAAGCCATTCACTGTAACTTCACAAACCCATTGTTACGTAAGACAAAAATGTAGAAGTACTTAGCAAATGTAGACCAGATTCGGCATGTAGCACTCCATGCAAGGTGCGAGCATGAGAAAAAAACTTTAAGAAATACCTGCATAAAATCATTCGCCATCCAAGCCATCTCCTCAAGGACAAAATCCCAGTGACCCTTTCTCCTCCTCTCTAAAGATATATTACATGGAGATCGTTCACAAGCTCTCTTGAGACCCACCTATCGTACAAAATCATCTTGACTCTTTGTGGAACAAGACTATTATAATAGAGGATAAAAAATTATATAGACTAACAGTACCTCTATAAGACGGGCTTTTCTAAGGATAGAATCTTCATATTCTTTGTTTGTCATCTGATTGACGTTCTCTCCGCATTTTTGAATCTCACTCTCCACATTAGACGCATCAGTTTTTAATGATGGTGCAGACTCAGGCAAAGTATTTAAAGCAGAGCCTACACCAATAGGATGGGCAGAGTTAGAATCCCCATGACAACTGTCAATCCTCTCCAAACCTGGACTGCCCTTATTGTTAATAATGCTTCTCGGATATGAGCAGCTGGCATCCTTCTCAGCACCTATTGCATCATCACAAATTTCCATTTCATCTTTCACTTGAATAATGGTACTAACTTCAGGTGGTATAGAACTGGAATCTTCGATCACGGAAGTAGGCCTGCTAAAAACTTCCACTTGTCCACCTTCCTTAACAGTCTTGCTAGAAATTCCACTGATGTTGTCTTCATGAGACTTTCTATCAATTATCATTGGAACCGGATTATTACCATCTGCGTGATTGTCAATAGTACTGGCCGTTTCTTCACAACGTGGATCCATCACATTTTTTGGCGAAGTGGCAGCTTTGAGAGCACAGACAAGAATCGGACGGTCGTTATCCTGTCTGCCTACATGGATATGGGCCATATTTCCATCCAACTGATCACTCTCAAACTTCTCATCAGCAGCACATGTTTTTATCTCATCATGTGTGGATGCGCTAGAATAAGATGACCTTAGAACAGTTTTTGAAGTACCATCAGGGGTTTCTAAGGATGCACCTTCTTCAGCTATCTCACCACACTTATCAGCCTGCTGATTGCCATTCACATCATTGGGCACTGTTTCTGTAGCTTTGCTATCATAATCACCTTGCATCGCTTCAAATTTTGCTATGCAGTGGCTTTCACGGACAGCTTGAATCCCGTTAAACTCAGTTATCATATGTTCATCAGAAGCTGTATTCGGCCCATTCTCGTACTTTGGTTCTGCCTGGTTCAAACTTGAACCATGGGATGCACCAAGATCATCTGCTTGTTTTTCCTTGATTACACCTTCTGAATCTTTTGGTTCAGAAACTGTAGCAGCAATCACGGGAGATGTAACAGAGGTCACATTAGTACTCTCCCTGCATGACTTTGACCTATTGCGTCGAACATATGCCTGACTCTTTGCTCCAAGGCGTGACAAACCAGAATCTTCAGATCTTTTTGCATTGTTGTGGCCATCAGAGGTCTGCCTTAGTTGAGCTACATTAGTTCTTCTTGATCCTCTCTTCACAACTTTCTCCTTCACAGCGCCGTTGTTATCTCCACCAAAAAGCATAAGATTGTCTGCTGTGTTGGTTTCACGACACAGCGAACTTCCTGGCTGGCCACTGCTCTCAACTGAATCTCCATGGGGTGACGCAGCAAATGTAAAACTACCTTTAGCTTCACTGCAAATGAAAGAAAGAGAGGCTTGTAAATCGACTTATGGCAGCGTGATGAAATAATTCATCAGGAAGCAATTATTACCTTATCACATTTTGTTCAACTATTGGATCTGTGAGAGAAGTAGACTGCAAACTGACTGATTCTACATGGTCAAATCTGAAATCTAATGGGTTGCCACCCTGTAAAAAGAAAGGAGTGATTAGACCAGAGGAACAGCAAAATCCAATCTGCAAGACAACCTGCAAACTTACTTTCTCTAGAAATTCCAGCTCCCTCCTCCGTTCTTCACGAACATCATACTCCTGCCTGAAGTTCACAAGCGCACTGTAAGTCACACAGTTCCATGCCCAATCATCTACACAACAATACTTGAAAGTCCAATATCAGTAGCCTACCTGAGTTCCTCCTGAGCTTTTTCAATGGCCGCGCTGCGCGGTGAAGACCTGGTACTGACACTGACACCGTACTCAACCATCCCACCCATAGAGGTGTCGCTCAGTGTTCAACAAAGCACAGAAGCCACGAAAGTCATTGCTCACACACCACTAGAGACGCCGCCACAGGTACGCAGGCAGGATGCCCGCAACGAGGCGGGACCTCCTCGCAGAGTCGCCGCAGGAAATAGCTACAGCAGACAAGACAAAGACAGGGTGTAAATGTAATGTAAATAAATAAAAAAGGCAAAGCATAAGCAGCAATAATGACAAACAGTTGGACACGTGAACAACAGGTGGTACATTTCAGGCATCTATCTACATCAAAGAAGACCAGCCCAATGTTGCCCGCAATGCATGCCACGGCGGTATCGCAATTAAAACTGGGCACGTTTGGGGTATATCTACCTATATCCACGGCAAACAGTCCAATTACGCCTGCAACGCATGCCACAGCGGTGTCGCAATTAAAACTAGGTAACGGCAAGGCACTGAGCTCACATTCGGGCTCGCTGCGGGTATCTGTCTATATCCAATTCTTAACAGCCAGTTTTAACTAAAGGCGGTAAGCTGATATCATAACGGTAATGCATGCACCACCGACAGTATCACAATTTAAAAATTAAGAAACGCTAAAGGCGGTAAGCTGACATTTATACCCAATGGAAATGGAAACATCCCAACTCCACAGGCAGTGTGTGCCACGTCGGTGACGCAATTAAAACTAGGCAACGGCAAGGCGCTGCTGAGCTCACATCCGGGCTCGCTGCGGGTATCTTCTATATCCGATTCTAACAGCCAGTTCTGCCTGCAGTGCATGCCACTCGAAAACTAAGTAACCCCAAGGCCCTAAGCTGACACTCATAGAGTTTACTGTGTATCTACCGATATCCAATACTAACCGGCCAATTTCGCCCAGAACGCATGCAGCAAGCGCAAGCGTGTCGCAATCAAAAATACGGTAAGGCGGTGAGGCAGTAAGCTGGCATTCGGGGGCACGTCGGCGGACGGTATCTATCTGTACCCAACTCTAACAGCCCAGTTCTGGCGATTGAGTGAGGCCTGAGGCGCTAGGCTGACGTTAGGGCGTGCCCGGATCATGTCATGGGTGTCCCCCAGTCAGAACTCAGAAGGCCGGCTGCGCAACGAAATGTGCCATGACTGATCACCGCCCCGGCTTACCCTGGCCGGTAAGTGGCCCACGGCCCCGGACTCCCCGCGGGCACTTCCGAACGCGCGGGGCACCTGCGCGGGGGCGAAGAGCGACGAATGGACGATGAAACGTACCTCGGGAGCCGTGGCACGGCGGAGCTAGGGTTAGGGTTTGGGGCGGAGTCGCGCGGGGCGTGGTGGCACGGGGTCCGCGGGGCGGGGGGCAGGAGACGGTGGCGGGGAGGAGCGCGGCGGGTGGCGGGGCGGCGGCGAGGAGGGCGGCGGAGGAGGGCGGTGGTGGGTTCGCCGGCGGGGACGGGGAGCGGGGAGGGGAGGCGGGGCAGGAGAGAGGAGAGAGAAGGGAGGGGAGGGGCAGCCTGGGTATTTTATTTGGGATCATTGTCAGAGCCCAGCGTGTGTCTCGTGATAGCCAGGTCCGGTCCGGTCCGGTTCGGGCTGGGTTTTTTCCTCTTGGTGCCACTCTCGATTTGAACTTTGAACTTCAACTTGATTCCTTTCATGCATGGGTTCTCTCTGGATTTTCTTTCGAGTTTTGTGTTTGAACTTCAACTTGATTGCATGCATGGGTTTTGGCACAAGCGAGTGTGAGATGCAACTCCCATGGGGTTTCAAAATGTTTCCAAGGATTGAATGAACAAGAGTGACATGTAACTTCAGAGGTTTTGTTTTCTTTTTTCGATTTTTTTGGCGTGGGCTAGCGTGAGAGGTGTAACTTTCATGGTATCTCTCGAAGGCGTTCCGAGGTTTGAATTCCGCGCGAGTGAGCCTATCACGTAACTCTTTTGTGGAGTCCAAGCGGTTTATCAAAGATTTGAATTTTGGGGCGACGTTATATACGCTTGGTAGTTTCCCGTTTAAGCGCGAACAAACTCATGCATGCGTGATTTACTGGCGGCTGAATGCATATTTTGACTCGCTCGTGATTTCGTCTATAGTTACTTTTCAATTCTGGTAGGTTAAGGGAGGCATCTAATGTTTTGGGTGTTTTGAGCCATATGACCACTCTCCGGTCAGTTGAGTTGGATCGTGCAACTTGAATAGCACAACATCGTCATTTTACTGGCACCAGATGGTTAAGGTTAATTAGCTAAGAGATTAGTATTTTCGAAAAAGTGTTCATGGAAAAAGAACGACTCCATAGAATGGAGTTGGATTGCCTTTAAATCCTTAGCTAGTGGAAAACTCAAAGGGGGAAGGGGACTCATCAAAACTTGGTTAAGGACCGCTTAAGGTAACGGTGTGACCTCAGTGGCATTAGCCCGTGTATTAATTCTTAAGCACTACTGAGTTTTCTTTGTTCAACAAATATTTTTAATTAGATTGTGTTGTGTACCGTGTCGAGTTGTTGGGTACTCCGTCGTTGTGTGTGTTAACATTCTTCTAAACTTGCCTAGATATCGAGTTTCCTTTTCCTAATTCTATTATGAAGTTAATTATTTATATATTGGCAAATCATGTTAATGTTCTTCTGCATGATGCTTGCATCGTTGCCGCGAATTACGTCGAAATACAATGTGCCGCATGGAAATATGCCAAAATACCCTATCTGACATCTTTTTTTGCTCTAAAAAGTATGGTAGTGGCGTTGCCATTACCACACCACTAACGCATATTTTCTACACTAGCGTTCAATTCCATGGGATGAATATCCACGTCCTAAAATACTTCGGATTCCTACGTTATTCCGTGATTCATGTTAGTTATGAGTTGCAGCATCAATTTTAACTTACATTCGATACGGTCACCTAACTATTTCTTTTCCACCTAACTATAAATTCTTAGTCGCGCCTGATTTTTTTGTTGTTATTTGAGAGGTGTTGCCTATTTAGTCGGTCCGATCCATGTCCCTGTTCCAGCCCAATGCTCATTGAATTATGTCATTGCTTGAGCCTTGAAAAGAGTTTGTGGAGTATTTGATGCATAATGTTGTTTAGGACAACGTGGTTTTCATGCTTGGATTGCGAAGGCAATTTGGATGCCCTATAATTCACTAAAAAAAATCTGGATGTGCGTACACTTCATTAAACTTGATAAAAAAAAAACATCCGCTCTCTAACTCTCGAGAGAGGCGGCGGCGGCCACATCCTCCCGATCTCGTTCGGCCAGGGCGTTGGTCATGGTCCCCTCTTCCTCTGCTCGCTTCTCCGGTGGCGGCATGGTGCGTCGTTGGGGTGGTGGGAGCGGCGTTCGGGCTAATAAATCTGACTCAACTCTACTCCCACACAAGCGACGACCTTCTAGGCGGCGTCTCATAGTTTATGGCAACGTCTGTTGATCGGTCCTTCAGATCGACATCTTGGTCTTCTTGTCGTTCTTCAAATCTAGTGAGATCAGTTTCTCGGTGTGTCGCTAGCGTTCGTTGTTATCCGCGATGATGCTGGTGACCGGGGCGAGGTGGTTGTTCTGGAGCGACTATGTTAGTCCGAAAGTGGTGGATATGTCATTCTTCTCCGACTTCGTCGATGAGGGGCGGCGTATCTTGGTCCAATGCAGCCTCCGGTCGACGTGCCACAACGAAATGTGCCTCGTTGGCTGCAGCAGGCCTGTTTATAGACTCACAAAGCCTCGTTGGAGATGGTGCCTTTTTGGATCTTGCAATGGTGGAGGCTCGGCATCTCTTCCTGTGTCTGTCTCCCGGACTCCCCACAGGCACTTCCGAACGCGCGGGGCATGCCCGGGCACCTGCGCGGGGACGAAGGGCGACGAGTGGAGGATGAAACGTACCTCGGGACCCGCGGCGCGGCGGAGCTAGGGTTAGGGTTTGGGGCGGAGTCGCGCGGCGCTGGGTGGCACGGGGTCCGCGGGGGGGGGGGGCGGGGGGGATGGGGACGGGGAGAAGCGCGGCGGGGGGCGGGACAGCGGCGAGGGAGGCGGCGGAGGAGGGCGGTGGGTTCACCGACGGGGACGGGGAGCGGGGAGGGGAGGCGGGGCAGGAGAGAGGAGAGAGAAGGGAGGGAGAGGCATCCTGGGTATTTTATTTCGGATCATTGTCAGAGCCGAGCGTGTGTCTCGCGCTAGCTAGGTGCGATCCGGTCCGACCGACCGGGCTGGGTTTTTTCTCTCTTGGTGTCACTCTCGATTTGAACTTAATTTGAACTTAAACTTGATTCCATTCATGGGTTCTCTCTAGAATTTGTTTCGAGTTTTGTGTTTGTATGTAGGGTTTGAGATGCGACATCGATGGTGTTAGCACTAAAGTTTGGAGGTGTTTGGGTTTCGGCACGAGCGAGTGTGAGATGCGACTCCGATGGGATTTCAAAATGTTTCATGAACAAGTGTGACACGTAACTCTTTTGTGGAGTCCAAACGGTTTATCGGAAATTTTAATTTTGGCGCGACGTTATATACGCTTGGCAGTTTCCCGGTTAAGCGCAAACAACTCAAACATGTGTTCTTTAGTTGCGGTTGGATGCATATTTATCTGGGTTGGCTCGCTCGTGATTTCCTCCGTAGTTACTTTCCAGTTCTGGTACGATTAAGGGAGGCATCTAATGTTTTGGGTGTTTTTAGCCATATGGCCATTCTCCGGTTGATTTAGTTGGATCGTGCAACTTGAATAGCACATCGGTGTTATTTTACTGGCACCAGATGGTTAAGGTTAATTAACTAAGAAATTAGTACTTTCAGAAAGAGTGTTCATAGAAGAAGCACAACGCCATAGAATGGGTTTGGATTGCCTTTAAATCCTTAGCTAGTGGAAAACTCAAAGGGGGAAGGGGACTCGTCAAAACTTGGTTAAGGATTGCTTAAGGTAACAGTGTGACCTCGGTGGCATTCACCCATGTATTAGTCATTAAGTGTTGCTGAGTTTTCTTTATCCAACAAACTTGGTTAATTGTGTGTGTCGAGTTGTTGAGTACTCGTTAATTACATTGTCGTTGTGTTGTGTGTGTTAATGTTCTTCCCAACTTGCCTAGCTATCAAGTTTCCTTCTTCCAATTCTATTCTAAAGTTAATTAGTTCTATATTGACAGCTGATCATGTTAATGTTCTTCTACACGATGCTTCTACCACTGCAATGAATTACGTCGAAGTACAATGTGTGGCAGGAAAACTGAGTGCACGCCATATTTGTGGGTGGTATTACTAGCGGCTAGATATCGGTGACATGCCACTACCACGCCCACTAATGCATATTTTCTGCACTAGCCTTCAATTCCACAATTCCATGGGATGAATATCCACATCCAAAAATACTCTTAATAGTTAGATTATTCTGTGATTCATGTTAGTCATGAGTTGCAGCATCGGTTTTAACTTACACTCGATACAGTCACCTAACTGTTAATTCTTAGTCACTCTTGATTATATATTTAATGTTTTGAGAGGCTTTGCCTACTTAGTCGGTTTGACCCATGTCCCAGTTCCATCCCAAACCTAATCCCAAGCTCGTTGCCCGGCGTGAGGCAAATTCGCTGCCAAATATGATCGTACATACATGAATCAGATGCAAGATCACCGTCCATATAGGAGCGCTCATCTATTTATGTCATTGCTTGATCCTTGAGGGGAGTTTTGTGGAACATTTGATGCATAATGTAGTTTACGATAAAGCAATTTCATGTTCGGAATGGAAAGGCAATTTGGATCCTCTACACTTCACTGAACGTTGTTTTAGATGTACACTTCACTGAACTTGACAAAAAAAATACTCAATCCGTCTCTGAAACATGTCTTAGGGTGCAGATACATGCAGAATTAGACAAATCTAAGGCAATTTTTATTTTTGACCTCAAACAGCAGGAGCTCTTTTTTTATTTACAGTAGAGGGAAAAACTGTACAATCTCACCAAAATGTGAGAAAGATAGAACAAACAGAAAAAAAAACAAAATTACATCAGTTGCCCATCAGCTAATGTTGCAATATCATCTCCAATATGCGCTGCAAGCGCCAAAGCAGTGCATGCTTTACGGTCGAAAACCCTTCATCCTCGTTCTTTCCAAAGGTGACACACCACTGTTGCATGCCAGTCCTCTTCTTTGCATTCGATCAGGTGTCCAATTTTTGTTTTGGAGAAGTAACCAGATGTAAAAAATATTTTTCTTTTTTCCTTAACTGTCCAAACTCTATGTAAATGTGTTATTCTTCCAAGAAAATGTCTTGCATATGCAGTTTTAGCCGAATAAATGTCGTTGGCTGTAGGTGACCAGGTGATGCTGCCAGGGTGTGGCAATAGGTTGACATTTTGGATATGATCCCAAAGGTCTAAAAAACGTTGAAGTTCCTCTTCATTTTTCAACCTGTTATTCCTCTACTCATTTTGAAGAGAGATGGGGCCATATCTTTGGGAGCTTTGCCATTCATCCAATTGCCAGTCCGAATTTTGCAGTTTGTTCATCTCCAAGTTTGATCTGGGTATATGTCTGATTTTATCAAAGAATTCATCATGTTCTGCGTCCACTATTGGCACATAAACATCAGTTGCCCAGAGATGGAAATCTGAATTTTCAGATTGCAAGTGATCCGTGAGTGATCTTTTATTGGCTAATTGTATTGCAACATTAAAAATTTCTTGAGTTCCATATTGGTAGAATTTCACCAGTTGTACCCACGGCATCCATATGCTCAAATTTGTCATGCAATCAGGAAGGAAAGCAGACTTTTTGAAGCAAGAAATGAACTACAATTTTGTCTCTTGAAGGAAACCAGCGAATCACAAACTAACTCATTTTAAACTGTGTTGTCATGATGGAATGGGGCTTATAGCACAGGTAACACAGACCTTGACCAATAGTCAGACCTTCACAGACAATGAGACAAAGATATTGGCGAAACTGACGAACTGATAACTGCTACCGCAAAGTGATGCCAAGCAACTGCAAACTGAAAAACAAAAACAACCACGCTGGGAAATAAAAAAACAACAACGAGACCATCTTAGCACTGTCCTGCACCCAGACCAAGAAGGACTGAAGGAGGCAATCAAAGAATTGATCGTATGGTCCTACAGGCCGTGGCACCTGCTTTGTAGTTTCCTTGTCGTCCTAAACATGCAATTGTTTTAGGAAACAAATTTGTATGATTTGTTGGTCTAATTTTTTTAGATGATGATTGGTCTACTTTTTTTAAGAGGGATTACTAGTGTTTCTACATCTTTCGAGCCAGTCTGGCTAGATGAGTAACCAAAAATTCCATGTCAAAGCGATGGAGAACTTTTAAGTTGGTGAAACATTCTATTTAGAAATTTTAGATATATATGTGAGGATAAGTATTAGCACAAATACAATTAAAACACACGCCACAAGTGGCCCAAACTAACATAAGATGGAATAGTGTTAAGAAAAACTTATGATGAATTATGTACATTTTCTTTGCTTACATTTATCCTGAATTTATTCTCCTAAAAAAATATAATATCCCAATGAAAAATTGAAGAAGAAAAATAGCTAAAAAGTATAATTACAATTCAGCTCAAGAAAAACATCTCAATGGTAAATAATGAAATATTACAATAGATAGTGTATCTTAATATTCAAGAATTGGATACATGATACTTACGTTTGTAGTTTGTCACATAATGACATACATTGCACTTAGTAGCACAATGGGTAAAAATGTTCGGTATAAATGATACCTATTCGGAATTAAGGATATGATGGCTGAGATTAAAAGATACCACGATACTATTTCGAACTGTTTTGAGACTTGGAGATCTATGGAAGCACAATTTGTCATGTAAACATAGCCTGTTGATAGATTGAGGCTTTGCATAGCAAATAGAGCTCAAGTAGGAGTTGTGACAGTCAAAAATGTACCGAGAGCAGCCAATGGCAGCGTTCTGTCAACTCCATCTATACCGAGAGTAGCTTAGGGCAGTGTTGATCTTAAATGCATCGACAATTGTGGGTCATCTGAGTGGCAGGAGTTTGACTAGAAAAATGATATAGTTATAGGAATACAATCCCAGCCATGAATCTTAGCACACATGAAGGGCAGTGATACCAAGAGCATCTGTGACGGGATCAAAAACGCATTTTTGATAGTTTTGTGTGAAAGTTAAATTTTATAAAATTTGACTAGATATATAATAAACTATACCAATTGGGTTGTAACTATAATTTTGTAAAGGCCACCACCATCGAGAAAGTATCCAATGGAAACACATCTACAATGGAAACATGGAAACTCTAATATCTACCAATGGAAACATGGAAACTCTAATATCTACCAATGGATGAGACATGAACAACTAAGATGAGACACCACCCAAACAAAGCATTCTTACAAAATCACGACCGCATCGCTCTGTTCCATGTTTGCACAAAACACCTCCTCTATCTCTTTCTCTAAAACATTGTCCCCAAATCCACTCCACCATGGCTGCCCGCTGACAAAGTTTGCTGTTGATGGCCTCCTCGTTGACTCCTCTTGATGCGTGTATTTCTCATCCAAAATCTTGCTCGTAGTGTCCTGCTCTTTGGGACCGCACGGTTAGTTCCAAAGTTGAGAACAAGAGATACTATAATGGTTTTTGTGAAAACATACTGCAAGCCGGCGGGCGTTTCTTTGCCCGAACATACCAGCACATTTGTGATTCATCTCAGCCCTACAAATTTTATCCAACGGCGGACATTAGAGTTTCAATGCTTCAATTGTAGATCGGTTTCCACTGGATACTGTCTCCCACCGTGCGAAAGCAACCGAACAGCCTCGCTTGCTGCCTCAACAAACCCAATTGCATGCAGATCACACATGTTCCGGCCGGCGACCCAGCAGAGTCGGCGGATCACACGTTGGCGATTGCGCAGAAGCGCAAGTGCCTGGAGACGAAGACGCCCCCAGGTTCATTAGGATGTAATTTTTTTTCACGATCATTTTGATATATTATACATTTTTTCCGACTTTGTATGCAACGAAATGTCGTTTTACCGATACATGTAGAAATTTTGCAAAACAGATCGAAATTTATTTTTGTTAAATTCTCTTGCAACTAGATGATATACGTCACATACCACATGGATATCTCGAAGGATTTTTTTGTATTTTTTTATCATTTTCTGTCATTTAGTTGAAAGTTAAAAAGGTGATCAGGGGGTACGTGGAGGGAAAATTTTCAACCTCTAAACCGAGGGTGGTCGTCGGCGTAGTTAAAAAAAAGAGAAGGCTATGCCGAAGGTGGTTGTCGGCGTAGCCTTGACGCCGTGACAACACCGTCACGGCCTAAATTTGGTGGACCACGTGCATAGGCCTACGCCGACGGCCCGCGATGTGCCGAGGGCAGCCGTCGGCATAGCATCTTCTACGCTGATGGTCCTTTTGGCGGGCTGGCCTGGAGGCCCATACGCCGACGGCCCCAACTTTTGGCCATCGGCGTATGAGAAATTGAGAAGACTGTTAGGGCAGCGCACCATTTCTGTAGTGACTGTGTGCAGGGAACAAGAAGAAAGACAACTGCCCCGTCCGCGTCTTTTTATTCATCTTTCAGCTCGAAGAACACAAAATGATACTGCAAGGAAATACAAACAGTGACACCAACACACTCAACCGACCTCTCAAAGACAATGGGAAACAAACAGGAAGGGGAAAAACACGCCTACGCGCGGCGACGTCGACGGCGGCGGTGGTGGCAACATGACCATCTAGCACAGGTTTCTTTCTAGAGGGTATTTATGGGTAACAAACATAAAGTCCTGAAATTTCCGGAGGTATGTTGCCGGCTTGCCGCTTTTCTTGTAGACTACGATCTCTACGCGAGAAGGAATCCATCCGCCGGTGAATGCATCAAAAGGACCGCTCGCCTGCTTAAGTTGGAGGGTGAGGCGGCAAGGGTCCACCAGGTCGCCGGTGAGGTGGAAGCGGCGCTTCATGCCTTGTAAGGCGAAACCACGCACCGTCCAGGTCGCGCCGGCGCCGCCCTTGTTGTGGACGCCCAGTATGACGTCCCGCGTGCTGCCGATGAATGGCGTGTCCACCTCGATGTAGAAGTTGTACTTGTTGTCGGCGGCGACGGCGGCGACTAGGAGGATGAGGACGCCCAGCTTCAACTGCATGTTGCTGCCCATGCTCCTCGTCCTCGCCGCTAGCTGCTAGCTACCTCCGATGGAGATGTGTGGAAATTAATGGTGGACTAGTGACCAGCAATCTACTTTGCCTCTGCCTTTCCATCAGTGTTGAGGTAGCTGCACTTATATATAGATGCATGGTACGTGCCTGGCCGGCCAGGCCACCGTGTCCGTTTGATCACATGCGCATCCTGATCCTCCGGGATCTCATATTAATTGCCTGCAAGTTCCACATGCACACTGACACTTAATCCTTAATTTGACAATGAACAAGTACGTGTCCAAGTAGCAGGGGTATTGAGTAGTGTGATCATCAACGGAAACTCATCCGTGCTCTTGAGCACCAGTGACAGCGAACAAAGTACAACTACGGTGCACATGACTACAAGATAGAATCAGCACTAATATATGGAAAACCGATTCTGCAACGATCGCACGCACGCAAGTGTGCTTCCTTCCACCATTGCTGGAGTTGGATCTGTACAGTGTGCTCACGTTCCCTTGAATTGCGAGTTAATGTCTCCAAGTGCGTGATGTGAAGCTCGCATGCATAAGATAATTCTCGTGAACTTGTTTACCGAGAAAGCCGTAGTTAAGTCACAAGGTCTGCCCTAGCTAGACCGCCAGTTGCTTGCTTCTTTCTTCAGAAAGATCAATTTGTACTTAATTTGTTTTCTCAAAAAAGGGCTGAAATTTGCATTTTCAGTTGGCAAAATGTTAGAGTGGCTACCTCAAGTTTATTGCTTTTGCAGACCTCATAAAAATGGAAGCTTTATTGATCGATCTCCATGAAGCTTCAAAAATCTTCGCCGATGTGTTGACCATTCAGGTCAAAGTGCAGGGCATGTGTGGTGACAAGGCCTTGTCCGGTTGCAATCTTGTAAGGGTATATTGCCCCTATGTGTGGTTTTGGTAATCAATGACAATCCCTATGGACTAACGTTTTCATTGAGTTTATATGAAGGAATATTCCATAGGTACTACTTGCTCTCCATGTGTTGGATTCAAGTATGAATGCCATGAAGATAAAGATATACCTTGTGTATTGGCATCAAGATCATCGGTATGAAGATATATATATGTGATATGATCAAGAAGAAGAAACGAAGATGGAGTTCTTATGTGGAACTCAATATTAGCCATGCTCTATCTTATGTGAGTATGAGAAGATACAAGGTTGAGTTGGGCAAGTTCAAGTTGAGCATCTTGAGTGGATCACATACTTGAAGCTTGCCGTCCATTTGGTGATGATGGACATGTGAAGATGTGCATCAATAGAGCTTTCCCATCATGGTGTATGGGGGAGCATTTGTGAGTCTTCACGAAGCGACGATGATCAAGTGTGGCATTCCGGCTTGAGTGGAGCTTGAAGAGCTATCATCAAGATCAAGCGGGATGCGCAAGGCAAAGGTATGGCCTTGCTAGGTTTTCCTTTTACCGGTCTCAAGGTGGTTGTTGGGAGACCGGATTATAGGATAGATAGCCGCACTATCAAGAGGGGCTTTCGGTTGGATAACTTGATCACATCGTCTTAGGGAGCTCAATCCTTTGCATTCTTTGCACATTCTTATTGCTTCTTGGTATTTCTCGGTGTGAGGTTCTTGAGCTTGTTGCTAGCTTTACAACAAGCCCAAGTTCATCGAAAACGGAGTTCGCATGCATCTTCTATTGCGTTTTCGAGGTTGGGGGATTTTAACGGTTATTCATGATATAAGGTTCTACCTTTTATATTCATGATAAAATCCCCTCCTACAGATTCTTGGGTTTTCACTTTCTATAAGATAGCATGTGTTGTTATCTTCCAAACAAAATTGGTTTCATGCGAATCGGAGTTCGGGAGCATTAGTTGTTAAAGAAAAAGGTAAGGGGAGAAAAGAATAAAAAGAGAAAAAGAAAAAAAGGGGGGAGGGGCCAGCCGGCCGACCGGCCCAGCCACCGGCCCACCCGGTCCGAACCGGGTCCGGTGCTGGTGCCATCGGGGACCGCATCCAGTGGGCCTCCCGGTCCAGTCCGGCCACGGGCCCGGCAGCCGCCGGCTGCCGGCCTCGCCGGCCAAAGCCGGCCTCACCCGCCGGCGGGCCTTAGCCCCCGCGCGGCCCATCTCCCCGCGCGCCCCTTGCTTCTCCTGCCGCCCCTGCGCGGCCTGCTCCTCATCCGGTCGGTGGCCCGGCTGGGCCGGATGGCTGGCCGGCCTCCTCAGCCCAAAGATCCGGTCAGCGGGCCGCCGGCTGGGACGTTTTTTCGACTTTTTCTCGCCCTTTTTTTCTGTCTTTTTCCCCAACAGTTATTTTTCCACTTGGGCTATAAATACCTTTCTTCCACCTTGAGCCCAAGTAGTTCTTCCCATTCTCTCACCTCCATTGTTGCTATTTGAAGAACTTGCTCTCCCCCTTGATTCCTCCAACCATTCTTGCTCATATTTGAGGATTTGAGAGAGGAGATCTAGATCTACACTCCCACCAAACCATTTCTTCTCTAAGTGAGGGAATCTCTTGGGATCTAGATCTTGGAGTCTTTGGTTGACTTTCCCCCTTGTTCTTCCTCTCCAATCTCATCCTAGCATTCGTTGCTTTGGTGGGATTTGAGTGTGAAGGACTTGAACACCTCCAGTGTTCTTGCTTTGCATCATTGCATAGTGTTGAGCTCTCCACCACGATTTGTTCGAGTGAGATACCGTGAGCTTGTTACTCTTGGAGGGTGACCTCCTAGTTGGCTTGGTGATTGGTGCTCCGGTGATCTCTTCAAGAAGATTGTGAAGAGGCCCGGGCTTCTCCTTCGTGGAGCTTGTGAAGTGGTTGTGAAGCTTGCCATCTCCGGAGCGGAGGAAAAGCTAACCATAAGGAAAGGGCCATTATCCTTCGTGGGTGTGGTTCGGAGAATAGGGTGAGCCTTCGTGGCGCGGGGAATCCTTCGTGGGACCTCCACTCCTCCAAACGTGACGTACCTTGTTGCAAAGCAAGGGAACACAGGAATACATCCTCGTCTCCGCGTGCCTCGGTTATTTCTATACCCGAGCTCTCTTTCCTTGTGATAGCCATCGTGCTTGAAGTACATATATCTTGCTATCACTTGTGCTACATATATCTTGTGCCTATCTTGCTTAGCTCTAGTTGCTATTGTTACACTTAGTTGAGCTTAGCATATTTAGGGTTTGTGCTTGTAAACTAAACGATAGTTTAATTCCGCATTCATACAAGACAAATCCGCAAGAGTTTGTAATTGCCTATTCACCCCCCCCCCCTCTAGGCGACATCTCGATCTTTCAATTGGTATCAGAGCAAGGTCTCTCCTTGTTTTAGGCTTCACCGCCTTGAGAGTAAAGATGTTGGCTAGTATAGTGCACAATGACACAATTGTCTTTAATGCCACAAATTATCTTTTGTGGCAAAATTGCTTACTTTGTAATCTTCGGACCTTGTGTCCACATATAGAGCAATTTCTAGATGTTGGTTTTTCTCCTCCGATGGATTCTCAAAATCTATCTTTAGAGGATGAGAAAAACTTACATCTTGAAGCTCTAGTATCTAATGAGCTTTTATTCTCTTTGAGACCCGATTTTCGTAGGTTCTTGATATATATAAAGCGAAAGTCGTCTCATGAGATGTGGATCAAGCTTAAGGAAATGTTTGGTGGATCCACTTCTCATTTGGTTGGTGGTGACTCCGAGGAGCTCTCTTCCCCTTCACATCATTGAAGAGTTCCAAGTTGCTTCCACCTCCGGCCGTGATGAGTCATCATCTTCTTCCACTTCACCAACATGTTGCAAGACACAAGGTAATGATATGGTGAGTGGTGAGGGAAATTGCAATGTTGATATTGTGCTCAATAGTGATGACTCTTCATCCCTATCTCATTGCAATGTTTCCTCTTTGGACTTAAACACATCTTGCATTGAAAATAATCTACATGCTTGTGTTGATAGTCCTTGCATATCATGTGTAAATTGCTTACATAGATCTCATGAGGATATGCTTGCCTTGTCTTGCTCCCATAATCAAAATGTTTCTATTTCCTCTAGTTGCTTGTTGACTAACAATGTAGAGGAAACCGAACACTCTATGGATCAAGACATGATTTCAAATGAGGATTCAAGAATATCTTCATCTTCATCCTCCGGTATGCACATGTGCCTTATGGCAAATGGACCAAAGGTATCTCCTACTTTGACTCCTAACACATCCTCTAATGATGAGAGTGATGATGATGATGATAATGATGAAGAACATAATATCTTGGTGCATGATATGGCAATGGAATATGCTTCTCTTCGTGGTAATAAAGAAGCTCGTGCTTATCTCGAACACTCTATGGATACCTTGAATAAATATAGGGAAACCATAGTGGAGTTGGAGTCCCATGTTGAAAATGGGGAAATGAGATTCACTCTCCTCAAGCATGAGCTAAAAGATGAGAAGCATGCTAATTTCATGCTTACACAAAAAATTGAATCCTATATGCATGAAAATGAGAAAACTATTGTTGATGCTTGTACTACTAACTCTAATTCTTGTGAAGCATCGACCTTAAAGGAGAATGTTGAGCTAAGGGCTCAACTTGATATGCTAACTAGCAATTATAGGGAATTGGAAGAAAGTCATAAAAAGCTCTCAAGCTCTCATGATGATCTTCTAATTTCTTATGATGGGCTAAAGTTAGCTCATGAGGCAAGTATCACTAAGGTAACATCTTGTGAGCCTTATATGGATGATAGCACAATCTCTACTACAAATGTTATATTGCCATGTGCTAGTCCTTGTAATCCATCTAGTCAAACTAGTGATACACCTTGTGTTGGATTACTCACTTTGCCTTGTTGCTCTAACAATGAAGCTTCTACTTCCTCTAGTACTTGTATTTCTACTAACCATGTAGAGGAAATCAAAGAGCTCGAGGCCCAAGTCCTTTCTTTAAAGAAAGACTTGGAAAAGCGTCATGAAGGGAAATCCGCACTTGACAAGGTGCTAAGTGTGCAACAATCCCCCAATGACAAGAGTGGACTTGGATTCAACTCCAATAACAAGAACAAGTCCAAGAGCAAGAGCAACAAGAAGAAGGGCCAAGACAAAGTCAAGGATCCGGCCAAGTTGGTTTGTTTCAAGTGCAAGGTTGAAGGGCATCATGTTAGATCATGCCCATTGAAGAAGAAGAAGAAGCACTTGAGTGAGAAACAACAAGGGAAACGGCCACAAGGTAAAGGTCAAGCTCATGCTCGACCTCAAGTTGAAGATAGGCCACTTCCCAAGAAGAATCAAGATATTGTTCCCCAAGAGAAGAAATCAATAAAGAAGAGAAAGGGGAACACTTGCTACTTATGCCGTGAGAAGGGGCACTTTGCTTCTTCTTGCTTAGGTGGTACCTTATCTAACCCTATAATTGTTGATGATGATTATTCTCTAGGGAAGGATAAGGATGGCAATGTGTTTGCCAAGTTTGTTGGAGCTCAAAGTGGTTTCAAGAAAAGAACCATTTGGGTTGCCAAGCCTATTGTGACTAACCTCTTAGGACCCAACTTGGTTTGGGACCAACAATCTCAAACTTGATCAATAGGTACATGTGGAGGGCATTGGAGATTTGGCTACTCCATGAAGAATTAAGGGATCTTCATATATTAAACTTTGACCAAGCCAAGTCATATGGATCATCATCTATATCTTATATCCAATGTTCCTCCTTGCGGTAACTTATATTTCAAATCTTCATGTATATTGTAAGTTACTTGCCCCTTTGCATGTTTGGTTTTGTACCAAATATTTGTGTGTATGTGTTGTGTCTTACTTACCTATCTTGTGTATTCAAGTATGTTTGTTTGACTCATCATATACTTGTGTATTATTTTGAGCCTAATGCATCTTGATGATATTTTATTTGGCTCTCTTTGAGTGATTAATGGAACATCCCATTTTGGGGGAGTGTTATGCTTTGTGCATTTCTCCTTCTATAAAATGTGTGTATATGGGTATCACCACTTAGTATTGATATTGCAAGATTATCTAGTCACTATGTGGTGTGTCATACTCATGAGAAATTCAAATTCTAAATGTCCATTAATCATCTCTAGTCGAATTTCAATTGCCTCTTGAATAAAAAGAAATGTTTTATCACATTATGGGGGAGTAATATGTTTTGTACATATCACAAACCTAGGAAATGTAAACATATGAGGTTTTGCCTCTTATAGTTGATACTCTTAATTATCTTGTACCTAACTGGCATGTTTGCTCAAACAAGCTCCATTCTTATTAAAAATCTTTTATTGTTCATCTTATGGGTCCTTGTTTGAATATGAAATTCTTGGTGCGGTTTTTCCTCAAATACATATCTCTATATCTTATTTGGGACACCGTTTGCTTCAAGTTATTCTAATCATTGCCGTGCGTGATTGTGTGACTAGTTGAAGTTATCAAGAATCTTCATCCGTGCATAGTGCATAATTCTATATACTTATCCTATGTCTTTTATTGTGAAGTTGATCCTTACTATCATTGTCAATACTCCACCGGAAATTATTTCCAATATACTCATTGTCTTTGACAATTGATAACCTTGTATGTGGTTGAATTTTTGGATCATCTTCACCTTGGATTGTTTCTTACTTCCTTATTTTATTTCCAAGAAATCTTTATAGCTCCCATATGTCTTCCTTGTCCCTTTGAAAAATCTTTTGATAAATCCTCTTGATTCATATCAAGTGTTTGTTTTGGAATACATACCTTTTCTTTACGGTACATTGTGCCATTGTGAAAAGTGAGGGTTTGGTTTATTTGTTCGAACCTTGCTCTTTTGGGGAGTTTGCTATCTCATTCCTTCTTACATATTTTATTAGCTTGAATGAGATAAATCTTTGAGCATGTTTGCTTTATTTCATCCTCTATGCTCAATGGTTTCTTCTTAGTTCATTTGTTGAACTTTGTTGAACAAATCTTTTGAGATTTGCTTCTTAGATATAACTTGGACAACAAATTTGTTTTGTGGCACCTCTATGCCTTATCTAATTCTTTTGGTGTTTTGTCCAAAGTATATCTTTCTTGGATCTTTAAAGGTTTTGGTGCATGCTTATATGTAATTTGTTTATACTTGTAGCATGCTTGCTTTCTTTTGATCCATTATGTAGGATATACTCCATCAAATCCTAAATGGCTAAGATGTGCATGAAATTCAAACTTCATCTAAATATGCACATGTTTATATGGAGTGTGTCCTATATATTGTGGTTAGTCTAACCATGTTGGACCCAATAAGTTTGGGGACCAAGATGTACTTGAATAATGTTTTAGGTACATTGGAGATGCAATGGAGGCTTGTCTCATCTATAAGGAAGGTGTTGTCACCATATGAGAATTGAAGTCAAGCTAGGATGATCGATGAACTCTTATCTACTACATCAAGCCATTGCTATCTCGGTAACAAGTATCTTATTCATGCATTCTCATATAGCATCCAACCTCTTGTAGGTTGTATCTTGGCATGAAATTATTTATTTCAAAAATATTGCGGTTCTTGAAAACTCATTTTTTAAGTAAAACTTTTTATTGTACATTTGAGTAATTTGAGAAGATGCATATGTTGGGAATATATATACATCATGTTTATGATTCACCTACCCAAATATGCTCTCTAGCAATTTATTGCATATCAATTCCTCAAAGAGCTCTTATGTGCAATATTGATGAAATTGCGAAATAAATCCATATTTATGATACTTGTTGCCTTTCTCAAAACACTCCAACTAGCTCTATTTCCCTTATTTTTAGTTGTGATGTTTTTGAGGTTTAACTTGGTTGAAGTTCATTCATATACCATAAGTGAAAATTGGAGCCATAGGCTATATATGTTTCTTAACCAAACATCCTTTGGTATATTTTATGACTTCATCTTGGATATCTTGTCTTATCTATTTTGTTAACCTCTTGTGTGTGCATGTTTCTTTATGGATCACTTTGTCCACTTTAGAAACTCATATACATAAGAGCGTTAATCCATCATCTTGATATCCTTGTTCTTTGCCGACCATCTTTTACCCCTTTTGTTTTTAGTGGGTTGGTAAAAAAAATTTATGAGTGCTTGGTTTATTTATTTTCTTCATGCACTCATATCTCGTAATTGTTGGACTAAAGTTGTTCTTGATAAGCATACTCTCTTTATCTTAGTTGTGTTCTAAATGATATATAGGGAGTGAGGATTCCATGTTTGTGCATATTGTATTCAAATGCAAACATTATAAATTGTGCACGAACCTTGGGGAGCTTTCTTATTTTTAGAAGCACTATATCTCTCTTATCATGATATCTTTGTTTGTCCAATTGGATCTTTGATTGCTTGCTTTATTTGTTGAAGCTCACTTCACCATGTTATCTTTATGCAATCTTTGATCCTCAATATAGTTTGACTTCCTTCAAGTATTCATCATTGGATATGTGCACTTGATTTCACTCAAATTATGAGAAGTGCACACTTTGGGGAGGAACTCACATTATATTGGCCTTCTAAATTTTTCACCCATTTTGACAATCGATGCCAATGGGGGAGAAGTTTAGAGGGTTTAAGGGAATGGTTTTATACTTAAGTTTGGTTTGTGCTTAAGTGTTTTGCCTCTCATGCATTCCATATCTATATGTCTTGCATGGTTGTATATATATAGTGGAAACTATCCCAAAGGTTAATCTTGACAATATATGCAATGAATTCATGATTCATCACACGTGCATACATTGTGGGGGAGTTTTCTCTATATATATTGGTTCTACTCACATCCATTGCATTTGTTGTAGTTGTGTGAGTAGAGCCGGTTTTGATATGGGCTAATAGCTTTGTGTTACTTGACCATATCAAATACAACCTCTTGTATACAACTTATTCTCGGATAAGTTGCGTACTTGTCACTAATATTCATTATATAAACCCTCTTATTGTGGTTGTCATCAATTACCAAAATGGGGGAGATTGTAAGGGTATATTGCCCCTATGTGTGGTTTTGGTAATCAATGACAACCCCTATGGACTAATGTTTTCATTGAGTTTATATGAAGGAATATTCCATAGGTACTACTTGCTCTCCATGTGTTGGATTCAAGTATGGATGCCATGAAGATAAAGATATACCTTGTGTATTGGCATCAAGATCATCGGTATGAAGATATATATATGTGATATGATCAAGAAGAAGAAACGAAGATGGAGTTCTTATGTGGAACTCAATATTAGCCATGCTCTATCTTATGTGAGTATGAGAAGATACAAGGTTGAGTTGGGCAAGTTCAAGTTGAGCATCTTGAGTGGATCACATACTTGAAGCTTGCCGTCCATTTGGTGATGATGGACATGTGAAGATGTGCATCAATAGAGCTTTTCCATCATGGTGTATGGGGGAGCATTTGTGAGTCTTCACGAAGCGACGATGATCAAGTGTGGCATTCCGGCTTGAGTGGAGCTTGAAGAGCTATCATCAAGATCAAGCGGGATGCGCAAGGCAAAGGTATGGCCTTGCTAGGTTTTCCTTTTACCGGTCTCAAGGTGGTTGTTGGGAGACCGGATTATAGGATAGATAGCCGCACTATCAAGAGGGGCTTTCGGTTGGGTAACTTGATCACATCGTCTTAGGGAGCTCAATCCTTTGCATTCTTTGCACATTCTTATTGCTTCTTGGTATTTCTCGGTGTGAGGTTCTTGAGCTTGTTGCTAGCTTTACAACAAGCCCAAGTTCATCGAAAACGGAGTTCGCATGCATCTTCTATTGCGTTTTCGAGGTTGGGGGATTTTAACGGTTATTCATGATATAAGGTTCTACCTTTTATATTCATGATAAAATCCCCTCCTACAGATTCTTGGGTTTTCACTTTCTATAAGATAGCATTTGTTGTTATCTTCCAAACAAAATTGGTTTCATGCGAATCGGAGTTCGGGAGCATTAGTTGTTAAAGAAAAAGGTAAGGGGAGAAAAGAATAAAAAGAGAAAAAGAAAAAAAGGGGGGAGGGGCCAGCCGGCCGACCGGCCCAGCCACCGGCCCACCCGGTCCGAACCGGGTCCGGTGCTGGTGCCATCCGGGGGCCGCATCCAGTGGGCCTCCCGGTCCAGTCCGGCCACGGGCCCGGCAGCCGCCGGCCTGCCGGCTCCGCCGGCCAAAGCCGGCCTCCCGCCGCCGGGCCTTAGCCCCCGCGCGGCCCATCTCCCGCGCGCCCCCTTGCTTCCTGCCGCCGCCTGCGGCCTGCTCCTCATCCGGTCGGTGGCCCGGCCGGGCCGGATGGCTGGCCGGCCTCCTCAGCCCAAGATCCGGTCAGGGCCGGGCCGCCGCCCGGGACGTTTTTCGACTTTTTCTGCCCGTTTTTTCTGTCTTTTTCCCCAACAGTTATTTTTCCACTTGGGCTATAAATACCTTTCTTCCACCTTGAGCCCAAGTAGTTCTTCCCATTCTCTCACCTCCATTGTTGCTATTTGAAGAACTTGCTCTCCCCCTTGATTCCTCCAACCATTCTTGCTCATATTTGAGGATTTGAGAGAGGAGATCTAGATCTACACTCCCACCAAACCATTTCTTCTCTAAGTGAGGGAATCTCTTGGGATCTAGATCTTGGAGTCTTTGGTTGACTTTCCCCCTTGTTCTTCCTCTCCAATCTCATCCTAGCATTCGTTGCTTTGGTGGGATTTGAGTGTGAAGGACTTGAACACCTCCGGTGTTCTTGCTTTGCATCATTGCATAGTGTTGAGCTCTCCACCACGATTTGTTCGAGTGAGAGACCGTGAGCTTGTTACTCTTGGAGGGTGACCTCCTAGTTGGCTTGGTGATTGGTGCTCCGGTGATCTCTTCAAGAAGATTGTGAAGAGGCCCGGGCTTCTCCTTCGTGGAGCTTGTGAAGTGGTTGTGGAGCTTGCCATCTCCGGAGCGGAGGAAAAGCTAACCATAAGGAAAGGGCCATTATCCTTCGTGGGTGTGGTTCGGAGAATAGGGTGAGCCTTCGTGGCGCGGGGAATCCTTCGTGGGACCTCCACTCCTCCAAACGTGACGTACCTTGTTGCAAAGCAAGGGAACACGGGAATACATCCTCGTCTCCGCGTGCCTCGGTTATTTCTATACCCGAGCTCTCTTTCCTTGTGATAGCCATCGTGCTTGAAGTACATATATCTTGCTATCGCTTGTGCTACATATATCTTGTGCCTATCTTGCTTAGCTCTAGTTGCTATTGTTACACTTAGTTGAGCTTAGCATATTTAGGGTTTGTGCTTGTAAACTAAACGATAGTTTAATTCCGCATTCATACAAGACAAATCCGCAAGAGTTTGTAATTGCCTATTCACCCCCCCCCTCTAGGCGACATCTCGATCTTTCAAATCTCCAGCCTGTCGATGAGATGCCAACAAGGAGGATTTGCAACTTCTGTTTGGAGGCCATGGACTAGAGCCACGGCAGCTTCGCCACCCAAAGTGGCTTTGCCCCCGGCAACGACGAGGTGGGGATCCCGAGCGGAGGCAAGGACCTAACCGCGTTTTAGTTTCTCTCACTAGTACAAAACCCACAACTAGGCCGGTTTCCGTACATAGGCAAGAGCCTGTTTACCCATCCGGCTCGGGCACATAATCTCTCATAAGGGTAACATTAGAGCCGTTTTACCTAGGCAGTCATGTTGTTAAAATCTTGTTGTAGGTTGATGTCCTAGCTGTTGAAATCCAAGAAACTATTTGTAATTTCTTTGTTATTCGGGGTCCTGTTGTAAGTTGTGTACTTGAGCTTTACAATTATTACAACGACGGGTCTCCTTGGGGACCATTCTTGTATTAAAAAGAAATGAAGCTTCAAAACAATTGAAATTTCAAATGTACCGGTATTTTATGTATTCATGAACTTTTGGCCATATTAATGAAGTGGATTATTTGTTGCCGGTGTTCAATGTTTCGTGGAGTGGTTTTGATTGGTTGCTTTGGCCTTGGGATCCAGCTAAACATCGCCGCATCTCCATTGAATGGAGAGGAAAACGAATAGTAGTACTCCCTCCTGCCCATTTTATGTTGCGCATAATTTTTCGTGCAAGTCAAACTATGTAAACTTTGATCAAGAATAAAGATAATGATACAAAGATCTACCAGGCGAAATGCATATAATATGAAAATATATTTCTTAACAATTCTAAAAATATTATTTTATCAATATAGATGATTAAACTTTACGGAGTTTGATTTTGACCAAAGCTTATATGCAACATATTTTTGGCAAGACTACGGGAGAACAGGAGTGTGCCGACGGCCAAAGGCCGGGACCGGGCCTGCATAATCCGAGGCCTTGTGTGAAACTTAAAATGGGGCCCTACCTAACTGGAGAAATATAACTAATAAACAATTCTAATGTACATATGTCTTATTTGGATGTTCAAACTAAAGAACTCAGCCCCGTAGATTCTAAAATCGTGGTAAGATCATCTTAATAAATAATTTAAGTGGAAACATATAGTTTCAAAACCTTACCAGACCCAACGGTCCAACAAAAAAACTTACATCTCATAGTTTTGAGATATTTAAACCGTTCGGGTTTTCAAAACTAGGAAAACTAGATGTTGCCCGGCGCGTTGCTGCGAGAATATGTTGATATATCTTTGGAGAATCGGTAAGGTAAAAGTAATAATGCAAGATTAGTAACGGTGGATATCAGTCAATGTTAAAGTATATTATGTCGCTAAGCACTTTGTGAAAAATTGCAATGAGTCTTATATTTTGTTTTGAATTTAAGAGTTAGAAACAACACTATCCAATGTAGTACAAAAAATAAGTTTATTTAGTAAATATCATACAATCATTTCAGATATGCAATGCTCACCCTAACAGTTTGACAGTTACCAAAACATAAAGGTTCATGTTGTAAATTTAGTCTACAAAAAAACTGGGATATGCTAAATCCCCATACCGATGCATCATGAGGCAAGGTAACATAATCAATGCACCATCAGGGAAAGGATGCTGAAAATCAAGCAATGATTAGTAGATTAGATGAATAACTCAATTCGTTTAACTCTGGAAAGAGAGCACTTGGAATATATGTTTAGACCAGATTACTCTCACAGGACAAATAAGTAGTTCATAGTGTCTATTTCACCCCTTGAATTTGAATCTTTGTGATTAGGAAAGAGAACATTGCCGGAGGCAGTCTGCGAATGAGTGAAACAAATAACAAAAAAACATAGAGAAGATGGAATATAAGAAAAAATGAGTGTATTCAGTATTCGGACTTTATGAGCCACACTAATAATTAATTTTTGCATTCCACTTCACTGCATTGTCAAATACAATATTATGAAAAAAAAAACAAATGGTCACGGAGTATCCAATATATGACTTGTCTTTTTTTCTTTAACAAATATGATAGGAAAAAAAGTACACATAGGTGTAATCGTTGTTGCCACCACCGCATCCATGATCAGAATCACACATTCACATTGCGTCTCTAGAAGCATGTCCCACATCAAATTAATGAAAGGTCAAATTAACATTTGCAATGCTACTACAGAACGGAGAAATATATAATAGACCTGTATCACTAAGGTGATTTATGGTAGCCTTTGATGCTACCTAGGAATCGCCACTTCACACGTCCAGCCTGATGTGGGCTTCAGTCTTCGTTCTTGTGCTGGTATGCGATATTGGATACGGAGTACCTGATTTAGGAGGAGTTGAGCGCGGCAGAAAGGGAGTTATGAAGACTGAGGAGCATGGCTCCGGCGACGCGCAGGCGAGGCGTCGATGGGTGTCATTGCCACTCCTGAATGTTGGTGTGCTGAAGATCAATGAAGAACAAAATCAGATGGCAAAATAAGAAAAGAAATTTGGTTGCATATAAAACATCCGATCTAAATTTAGCCGAGCTTAAAATATTGCCGAGTAGATTGCATATATACAACACCCATATCAAAATTTAGCAGAGTAGTTAGGAGAGGAAGAGAAAAACATTGAAGACAACCACCACTACTGGAGGGCGATGTGAGCAAGGTCAAGGTGGAGCTCGGGTTTAAATCGGTGGGAAATCTGCACGAGCTCTTCATATGCATGCGGAGATTGAAGATGCCCACCCATACGTTTCTTGTTCCTCGCGGCGATTGGGGGATATAAAAGATCATGGGCCATCTGGGTAATTAAATAGAAGAGGAAGCGGAAATGCGCACTCGAGGCCTGCAGATGGCTATTAGTTTTACGGTGGAGGAGAAATAACAGTGCTGCATTGAAGAGGATGGAGTAATGGGCTGTATTTTGTCTCCATGAAGTAATGGATTGTATTTTGTTGAATACTGAAACGGAAGAAAACATAATTAGGATAACCAAGGACAGAAAATGAACCAGTAGCAAAGGTAGTTGGGCACGCTGCGGAGGCTCACTGGGGAAAAGAGGTGACGTGGATGCCTAAGAGATCAGGTAATGGGGGACTCCTATTAAGAGATGAAAGATACTTTTAGAATCTCAAAGGCTTATAACATTCAAAGCTATCCCAACAAGTACATGTTCATAGATAATCCCATTATAAGACCTATCCGCATAGAAAAAGCTTATCTAAATTTGTTGAGTGTTAATAAAGTGAATAATCAAGTATTCGCATCAATCGTTATAGAAAATAGTTGCAAAAAAGAAAGAATAAAGAATAGTGTTTCAACAGTGGGTCGTGATTTATATATGTGTCTTGTTTGAGTTTTATTAATGCAAATAAAATGAATAACCAAATATTTGCATCAATCAGTATAGAAAAAGTATGCAGAAAATAAAGAATAAAAATAGTGTTAAAGCTGCAGAAAAGAAAGAATAAAGAATATTGTTGTTGTTGCCATCAGGATTTGAACTTGCAACCTCCACCTTTACCCATAAGCCACAAATTAGTATCAAGAGTAGGGTGTGATTTATACACTTGGCTTGTTGGATTTTTACTAATAATGCTAATAAAATGAATAATCAAGTATTTGCATCATTGGCATCGATTGGAATAGAAAAAGCTTATCAAAATTTGTTGACTGTTAATAAAATGAATAATCAAGTATTTGCATCAATCGGTATATAAAATAGTCGCATAAAGAAATAATAAATAATAGTGTTTCAATAGTGGGGCGTGATTAACACACGTGTTTTTTTTGAGTTTTAGAAAAAAGCTACAGAAAATAAAGAATAAAAGATAGTGTTAAAGCTGCAGAAAAGTATTTGAACGTACAACCTCCACCTCAACCCATAAGAAGGATTCAACCATAACACCAATTGAGCTCCTTTTTTTATCCGAATCTCATAGCACAATGGACGGTGATGGAAACACCCACACCCATGCGTGGGTGTACAAAATCCACTCTCGTTTTATAATTAGCTTTTGACTTACAAACTTGAGTATATGAACAGCTAACTTCGAAATTTTGGGCCCCCAAAAGTTTGGGGCCCTGAGAGGCCGCACGGCCCGCACTTCTGTGGGCCCAGGTCTGGTAGACATGCATGACATGCGACAACACCGTCATCAGCCCAATTTATTCCAGGTAATTTAAATAGTATACAACGCTTTAGAGCATGGGCGACATGCAACCCATTGTTTTCGAAGTTTCGAAAAGTCGGTTTCAAAGTTAGAAAAATTGGATGTAGATAGTGATATATTGTACCAACGTGTAATTTTTTTCATAAAAATATACTACCTCTGTTCATAAAAAGATGTCGCAAATTTGTCTAAATTTAGATGTATTTAATCACTTTTTAATGTATAGATACATTCAATAGCGGATCTAGCTCAATTTACTAGGGTGGGGCGGGCCTAAGTTAGGCCGGACCTTTAGTAGGATCTTAGCGTGACGTGGGATCCGCCACTAGATACATCCAAATTTCGATATTCTTTTATAGACAGGAAATGCATATATCGGTGTGGTGAAAAAGCTTCAAAAGGTAGGCTGGTTTGTTATTTTTGTATGCCTAGAATTCAAGATATTTTGCACTCATGATTCACATGTTGTTTGTACATCGGTGACTACACTAATTTTTTGAAACTTTCGGACCACATGGGCTCAAGTGAATGTTGGGTCGAAATACTTGTGTGGTATCATTAGCTCTATGCTAAACCTTTTTTTTATTTTTATTATTCCCGCAAAAATAGATAAAAACCATTTTTATGTACTAGAAAAATTGTAAATCCGTCTGTACAGGGAGAAGAGCTGGTGACAGACAGGCGGGCCCCACCCACGTCCCGAGTGTGGGCGTGTCCACGTGGCCACGTCGTCGTTGTCTTCTTCCCGATCCATTCATCCATCTCCAACAAGAAGAAGAAGAGGAGATCGAAATCCAATCGACCTCGCCGAACCTCAGCTCTCTGCCGCCGCCGCCGCCGCCCCACGACCTCGCCGGCGACCATGGCGACGCGGTACTGGATCGCCGCCCTGCCCGTGCAGTCCGCCGACGGCAGCTCCATCGCCGCCGCCAAGACCGCGCTCTGGGGCCGCCTCCAGGACTCCATCTCCCGCCACTCCTTCGACACCCCGCTCTACCGCGTAAGCCCCATATCCTCTCTCTCCCTTCTCCGATCGCCGCCCGCCTCGGCCTCCTTCTCGCGTCGCCTGACTCTCCACCCGCGCGTGCGTGCAGTTCACCGTCCCGGATCTCCGCCCCGGCACGCTCGACTCGCTGCTCGCCCTCAGCGACGACCTCGTCAAGGTACAATCCCGATCCCCACCACCCGCTCGACCCACCCGATCTCCTCACGGCCTCCCTGATCTGACGCGATCGGTCCCTTGTCACCCTGTCGGCGCGCGCGCGTGCAGTCCAACATCTTCATCGAGGGGGTGTCGCACAAGATCCGGAGGCAGATCGAGGACCTGGAGCGCGCGGGCGGGGTAGAGAGCGGCACGCTCACCGTCGACGGCGTCCCCGTCGACTCCTACCTCACCAGGTTCGTATGGGACGAGGGCAAGTACCCCGTCAACGCGCCGCTCAAGGAGACCGTCGCAAGCATCCAGTCGCAGGTCGCCAAGATCGAGGACGACATGAAGGTAAACCATGATCATCACCACTCTGCCTCTGTCTCTTCATCATCATTTTTCTCGCATTGCTGCTGCTAGTGATATTTCGGAACGTTGGCAAGGGCAGCTTAGCACAACGCTTCATGCATTTGATCGCTAATTAGCCAGAGTATTGTATTTTGGACTGTTGGTTTGGATGTAGTTTACTCTGTTATTTTCTCTTTGTCGGGTTGGTTCCCCTCTAGCTAGCTATTTGCCAAGACGAGCAAGACATGGAGGTGACGAATGATGACCACTCTGCTTCTGTCTCTTTGTTAGTTTCTTTTTTCGCAGTCTCTGGAGGAAACATTTCTGCATGTAAGATTTTGGAACATTGACCACAGCAGTCTAATACTAAAAATGTGGTCGTAAATCAGCTAGGCTCTGTGGGCACTGTACTTTGGACAGTGTCTGTTAACAATTAAATTTACTAACCCTGAATGTGCTATTCAAGCTGGTAGATTTTGGCTGTGGCTTACTTCGTCATTTTGTCTTCCTCTGTTTGGTTCCCTCTATGTAGCTATTCGCACAGCTAGTTTCTTGATTATTCCATTTGTTGGTTCCTTTTCTAGCATTGAGTTTCCGCATAATGTTCACGATGCAAACTGCTGCGGAAACATTCTGTCTATTTTTTGTAAAGAGAAAATATCAGAAATGTTATGCGTGTGATTTGTGCCCAACTATCAGCAATGTTACCATATAAATTGAAGGGAAAAGGGATAACTCGAAGTAACTATAAATAAAGTACCATGTCGATGAGCCTGTGATTTGTCCCCAGCCCTCGTCAGAAGTGTTACCTTTTGGTCACAGTCATAAAACTTTATTTTATTTTGTAATAGATGAGATAATTGATCTGGGTGGATGTTGTATTTACAAATAGACTGAATACGCTCTTCTCCAGGTCAGAGTTGCGGAGTACAGTAACGTTAAGAGCCAGCTCGGTGCAATCAACAGAAAGCAAACTGGAAGGTAAATTATGATCTCACCATACCTTGTGACTAGCTCTAGGTGGACATGCTTGAAACTAGTAGTATATCATGTATGCAGCACTATCTGTTGCTCCTGAGTCCAATGCCAATCGATTTGTTCTTGTATGGCAGTTTAGCAGTCCGGGATCTTTCCAACCTGATAAAGCCAGAGGACATGGTCACTACGGAACATCTAGTGACACTCCTTTCTATTGTCCCTAAATATTCTCAAAAGGACTGGCTAGCAAGCTATGAGTCACTTGATACATTTGTGGTAAGTTAAGAAATTCTGAGTATGCCTTTGAAGTTTGAATAATGATAGTGTCAGTGATAAACCATCGTTTGAACTATTTTCATGTCGTGTTTCCTTTCATAAATTGGATATTCTACCTGTGGCTTTTAATTTAAAACCAATAATGTTATTAAATTCCAGATTCATTTGACTTGCAACTCCTTTACTTGGATGCTATTTTACTCTGACCTTATGAGGAGCTTCATTTTTTTCCACTTCAAGTTATCCAAATTTGTGATCGTATTCAGTCAATTCTTTCATCAGAGCTAATTATTGATTTATAGGTTCCGAGATCATCAAAAAAGCTTTATGAGGACAACGAGTATGCTCTCTACACTGTCACATTATTTGCTAAGGTTGTTGACAACTTTAAGGTCCATGCTCGTGAGAAAGGTTTCCAAGTAAGTTTGTTGCTCTGAACGTTTTTTTGAACCTTTGCTTACACATAACCTTAATTTGGAAAGGTGGCAGTACTCCATGCAGCCCTCGATATAGCTCCAAATAGCTTGGGAAAAAAAATCTTGTTAGTTGCTGCCTATCACTCTTTCGTAATTTTTTCCCCACTAACATATGTTTCATACTGGATTCCAGATCCGTGATTTTGAGTATAGTCCTGAAGCACAGGAAAGTCAGAAACAAGAGCTGGAGAAGCTGCTCCAAGACCAGGAACTTATGAGGACCTCTCTCTTGCAATGGTGCTATGCCAGCTACAGCGAGGTACATGTCTTTTGCGGTATATATGTCATAATATTGTCAATGATGAAGCCATAAGGTGAACAAACCACAGGTGCTGAGTTCATCCATGTTTGCAAAAGACACTGTAGAAACAACCCGTTCGATTCTTCATTTTTACAACTTTCTGAATTCTTCTCAAGTTAAATTGCAAGCCTGTAAAGTTTTGAATTTCTTCATCTGCTTCGATGGTAGTCTGAAGGTCAGATTGAGGTGTGACCAAACTATGCTGAATCTGAAATTCTATTTTCATAGTGCTTGCTAACATCTGCCAGCCTTACATAGTTGCCGCTTTGGTAGTTTTCTCTTAATTATAATTTTGAATGAGGGTGTTAAGAGCAACAGGTAGGGTATTCACTCTTATCTCTTATATTATGTAATGTTTTGACAATAAACGGGTAGGGTATGGGCATACCTGTGGGTATGAGGCTATACCCGTGCCTACTCATGACTTAAAGGGTAGGGTATGGGTAGTACCCATGGGTGTAAAAGTGTACCCATACCCTGCCCATGCGGGTAGGGTACCCGCAGGTATCCGTACGTGTGGGTAAATTTGCCATCCCTACTGGCATACTGGGGGTTATTTTTGTTAATGCTGTTATTGTCTCAAAAGAGCATCTTTGTTAGGGCGAAATCCATATGGTGGTAACTTGCCCAGCAGATTGGCCACTTTGTTTTCTGATCTGTGATAGTTAATTAAAGCCACAATTGATGGCTGTTGTTCCTTAAGCTCCGCGGAACATCACAGCCTGTTCTCATAACATAATAGTAATCAGAGAAACTGCTGCGCTTCTCTATCAATGGAGAACTGGAAATTTATGGTGCTGTTATTCGTCTGCATATAGCAGTGCTAGATGGAGAACTGGAAAACTATGGTCCTGTCATTTGTCTACATATAGCAGTGCTACTTCTAATTTTCATCATGGCAGAAGTTAACTGATGAAAGCCTAGTAGATATAATGCTATATCACATGATTGATGATAGTTATTTCAGAAAAATGACTAAAATATTGGGTTTGCTAGGTTTGTTGTCCTTTTATCGTAAATACTTGTTCTCATGGTTCCTGAGTTGTAACTGCTTTTACTCTACTATGTTTCTAGGTATTCAGTTCCTGGATGCATTTCTGTGCTGTTCGTGTCTTTGTAGAGAGTATTCTGAGATATGGTCTGCCTGCTCGGTTCCTGGTAATTTCCCTTGCTGTTATTTGATAGCCAATTTTATACTTTCACATGTGTTCTGTAAATGTGCATGTAGCATTTGAAATAGACAACTGCAGAGTTCATTGTAATGGCCCTTGCTGTATTCCGATAGTCAATTTTATACTATCATGGCTGATCTATAAATATTCCCGTTGTGTTTGCACCAGTCTGTTGTTCTAGCACCATCTACAAAGAGTGAGAAGAAAGTACGGAGCATCTTGGATGGGCTCTGCGGCAATGCCAATAGGTACATTCCTTGTTTGGGCCACGGCCTATAGGTGTTGTTAGTCGCAGCTGGCTCATCTTTTTGGCTAACTGAACATTCGAATTACAGTAGCTACTGGAGATCTGAAGATGACGTGGGTATCGCTGCTGGTCTCGGAGGCGAGACAGAGTCCCACCCTTATGTCTCCTTCACCATAAACTTTGTCTGAGCGCAGCGTTTTCTTTGCAATTGGGTTCGAGCAACTATATTACCTTTTTGAGTATAATCCTAAAACCATCGGATGGTTCAGTGTATATTATTTGTAATGCGTCGATTCTTTCTTGGTCTATCGGTTTGTACTGTTCTGTAGGAGATGAGCCGATCAATAATGTAGATTCCTGAAGAAGAACCTGAAACATTTCCTCGCACAAAGTGGACCTTTTTTTTATCCATCCTGCAGTACTGCAACTGCTAGGTTTTGTGCAGTATTGTATTATTGGACCTTGGAAGCACTTGTGGATACTACATTCTTGTAACTTTGATTTACCAGGTTCATAATAAATTATGTTGAATAACCCAGTTCATCGCGGGGCTTTTATGTGACTTCATGTGTACCTCTGTTGGCTGTAAATACATGTATTGTTGCTTGGTCAGATTAACATCTAAGGGGTGCACGGACAAGATGACACGGTTGTCGGTTAGAATCTAAGAGGCTTAGAGGCATCAGGTGGGCAAGAAAAGGCATCAATGGTGTCTATTTGAAGCTATGCTGCATCAGATGGCCTGAATTGTCGGGTGACAATAGGATTATGGTGCGAAAAGCAATGATGCTCGCACACAAGGGGCGTGCATTTGCAGCCCTTTTCGTCATGATTTAGTGACACATATTAGTGCTACTCTCAATGGTGAAGGACTGTTGTTAAATCACGGAGTGCAGAAATGAGATTCAGAGTAGCAGTTGCAAATTCAATTCGCTTCAAAAAATACTGGACGAGTTATAAAACATGAAAATCCATTCCACCGAAAGTAACACACCATAGCAAAATTAGTTCATATCATACATCTGATGATCCGAAGCAGCCATAAAGGTGCGTGGTTTCACTTTCACATAAGTAATCCAAACGATTACAAATAATATTCCACAAGGAGTACGGAATAAACATGATATATTTACGTTACGGGAGAGGAAACCATGAGGCATACACAGCTACCACGGGTGGACTAATATTCTTAATGAAAAAGTGTTAAACAATATATACAATATAGGAATAAAATTTTCATCCCCTTTATTCGAGCAGCAGCATCTTCGTATGAAGGTATGCTTACTTTTTGCCTGTGTCGTTTCTGAACCGTTTCTGCCAAGTAACAACGAAAATAACATACAACCAGTCATATAGCTGGTCGAGTAGCCCCAAATAAGCATACCTCCACCTCTTCATGAACAGAAGTCCACAAAATACCATCCAGGTGCCTGCCACAAAACCAACAATTGATCCTAGAAGGAAATCCATTTGAGACAAAACACCTCCAGACCATATTGCTGAATCACAGTTAGCCAGCGGATCTGCGAGACGACCAAGGCATTGCCTTGGAACTGGATGTCCACAAAGACCGGGATTACCGATGTACATAGAAGCTGGATCATCTGTCTTGAGGACGTCAAGTTGATGTCCCGAGGGTATTTTTCCAGACAAGTTGTTGAATGACAAGTTTAGATAGCTCAAGTATGTCAAGTTTGATAAGCACTGAGGAATTCCACCTTCAAGTGCGTTCTTTGAGAGGTCAAAAGACTCAAGTGATCGAAGGTTGCCGATCTGATATGGGATATTTCCAGTCAATAAGTTTGATGATAGATTTAAATTTATGAGACCGATAAGGGATCCTAGTTGCACTGGAATTTCTCCAGTTAAATGGTTGGAAGATAAATCAATGCTCATTAAATATAGAGTATTCTGTCTGTACTGAAGCACTTGCCCTTTTATCACCACCGAGAAGCTATCATCTGACATTCCCATATCATAGGGAAAATAATTTTCATTGTACCATTCTCCAAAAGGATTCACATAATCATCACCAGAACCGTCATTCAAAGCTTTCAAGTTTTCTAGATAGTTCGGTATGACCCCAGAGAAGTTATTATTGGATAGATCTAAAATGCGAGCAGCGGGAAGTTCCATTAATTCAGCTGGAATGTTACCAGAAAAGTTGTTCGGTCTTAACAGTAGTATAACCAAACTAGGCATGGCTGTACTAATCCATTCAGGTAACTCTCCGGTGAATTTGTTTCGACTTAGATCAAGAAACATAAGATTTTGGCACTGTTGCATGACCAAAGGAAATCCACTTGAAAGACTGTTGTTACTCAGAAGGATAGTTGTGATCTGCAAACTAAAAGAACTCATTGAATTGACTCTTGAAGAGTTGTCGATATAAGGGTTCCGTTGTTTAAGCTCTTTTACACCACAATCAGGAAGTTCTCCTGAAAGCATATTGTTTGAAAGATCTAAGACCCGCAGATTTCGCATTTGACAAATTGACGTCGGAATGGTCCCAGTTATAGAATTAGAAAACATAATTGCAACCTGCAGACCTGGAGCTCGGAAATTTGATGCAAACCCATTTAAAGAGTTTCTAGATATGTCCAGTAACACAATTTTTCTTGGTAACCTGGGTATCAAACCAGTCAATAGATTTGAATGCACTGAAATTGCAAGTACTGACATGAACTCTAAATTGAGTGGTAGCTCACCGCTGCCATCGAAGATAAGATATTTCCAAAACTCTAGCATTAGAAAAGCTAGTCCAAAACCAATCTGGAATCCTACCAACTAGACTCGTGTTTGAAATATCAAGATGGATAGTGCTCTTCTGCCATCGAAGCCAATTAGGAAACTCGGGGCCTAGATGACAAGATGCAAACCATGCATAATCCAAGTTGAACGCAGGTACCCAATGCGAGTCGGTAATGAGTTCTAGATTAGTATGAGATAAGTCAATGGTCTTCAAATTCACCAAACCAACAAAAAGATCTTCTGATATCACACCACTCAAGTTGTTCAATCCAAGGTATAACTCAGTCAAATTTTTAAGTATGCCAATCTCCACGGGAACTGAACAGCTCAACTGGTTGTTACTAACATCAAGAATGCTTAAACTAGTAAGATTTGCCAGATATTGTAATGTTGTGCCAGTGATGTTTGTACTCATCAGACTCAGCTCATGCAAATTCTTCCAGGAACAATTGGGTATCTTATCTATCAAGTTTGTTATGTCCTCACCGATGTTGTTGCCGCTAAGATCAAGCGTCCTCAAATCACACATATTTTGCATTGTTCCTGGTATCATTCCCTTGATGTTGTTAAATGAAATGTCAAAGGTCTCTAACAAGGTTAAGTTTCCCAACTCGTCAGGAAATATGCCTGATAATCCACAAGACATTAAGCTTAAGCTCTTGAGGCTAGTTACATCCCAGAACCAACCGGATGTAGCTGGGATGTTCAAAGAGTTATAGGAAAGGTCAAGCTCCTCGAGAACTGTAAGGTTGTGTTGCACAAGTGTTGATGGAGCATTAATCATATTAATACCACATGACCTGAGAATTAATACAACCAAATTGGGAAGAGCATCGACCGGAAGTGCCCAGTCAACGACTCCGCTGAGGTTGATGGCAGCCATGTTGAGATGCTCTAGCGAGTGGAGACGCGCTAACCAAGATATATCCTTTGAGTATAGACTCTTGTAGGTAATATCATTGTGGATGTCAAGTAGTACCAGGTTGGAGAGGTTGCCTAGCTGAGGAGGCACTAGACCATGGAAACCCATGTAGGAGAGGTTGAGATACGTTAAACTATGAAGAGAGCCCAGAAATCGTGGCATAGGCATTGCACCTCCAAGAAAAGTATTCCCGCTCAGGTCTAGATACCTCAAACTACGTCGGAGAGCAAGAAGCGAAGATGATACCTCTCCATGCAACGAGTGACCCTGAGAGTCCTCGAGACCAAACAATTCATCCTCTGTTGGGGAACGGTTGCGGAGGTCGAGTTTGATGATATGGCCTGTCCGGCTGCTGCAGGTGACGCCGCCCCACCGGCAGTAGTCATGGTGTCCTTGCTGCCACGAGATGAGGAGATTTTGTGGATCGCTTGTGATGCCGGCCTTGAAGGCCAGCAGCGCAGTCCTCTCGGCCGGGAAGCAGCTCCGGTTGGCGGGTGGCACTGAATTCGAGCTGATTGATGATGGATCATCATTAAGAGCTATAGCACTCCTGGAGGAGGAGGCTGTAGCTGCTAGGACGACTAGGACGAGGAAGCACGGTGCGGCCATGGCGTTGTGATGGGTTAGCAAGCTGCGCATGGAGGGGGCTATAGAGGATAACACGGTCAGGTTTCTTCTGCCGAATCCACTATCAAAAGGAGAAAAATCTGTTGACTGGGAAGAGACTAGCTAGCACGCGCAGATCACGGCCGGATGACCTAAACATGCCTGTTGCCATGTTCAATTTTGTGGATGAACGGTTTGGTCCTTCGGAGGTACTCTCTTGGCACCTTGCACACTCACTCCCACATGCATGTCGAGCTAGCAATTGCATTCATCGGGTTTAAAAAAAAAAAGCAATTGCATTCATCGAGTTAGTAGTACTTCTCCCGTCCCATGAAACATGTCGGAGATTTTTTTAATTTAAATATATCTAGGCACTAAATAGCATGTAGATACAATATAACAACATCTTTATATGGTTACCACTTACCACACTATGTGCTTGCTTAATTTACACCCATGTTCCTGAACCACTTCCCTCCAGGTAAAGACAGAAATGACATACAACCTGACATATAGCTTGTCGAGTAGCCCAAAATAAGCATACCACCACCACAAAATACCATCCAAGTGCCCGCCATAGAACAAATAATTAATCCTAGAAGAAAATCCGCTTCAGAAAAATCATCTTCTGGCCATCTTGCTGGATTTCCTTTACTTAACATTCACGAGTTGGCAATCCTGGAACAGAGCAAAAGCTTTACACATGTCAGCATACAACCCAGGAGCAAAGACGCAAGCTGTTATCTGGTTGGTTCGACTAAACCCAAATGTATCACGGTGGTTTAAGGAAGAAAATACCTTATTTAGTCGGAGAACTCATAAAATAACATCTTCACAAAGAATTGGCCGGAAATAGAGTCAACAAATCAATCAGCTCTACCTGACAAGATGCCAAAATATACATAAGTAAAAGGCACATAACATTGTACTCATTGACTTGGTTGCAATGAGAAACATGATTTAACTTTGTCAATTATTGTAATAACAAGATGAACAACACAATGAATCAGAATCCAATGTAAGTGAAGAATGAGAGCAGCATATAAACACCTCAAATTTCTTCTTTGGGATATGCAGAATCTTGTTCCATTCAGCACCTTCCTTCCTTTGAAGCTGGCTCTCAAGCTCTGGATGGCAGCTTGATAACAAAATGGTCTGCACAGAAGTGGGCAGGCCATCTTGGGGGAGAAACCTCATCATTGGACACCCACATATGACTAACTCCTCAAGAGATCCCACTATATTCAAGTCGGTTGGCAAGGAGCAGAAATTGTAACAATCTGCAACAACTAACTTCCGGAGAGCTCTATGATTTCTAAATCCATCCAATGAAGCAAGCTCATTGCAACCTCTAATGGTTATAGTTTCCAGAGCTGTGAGGTGGTGGGGTCCAGAAGCAAATGACAATGAGGTCATCAAATGGCAACTTTCGAGCACCAACGTTGAGAGGCAAGTTAGGCCTTGCAAATACCTTGGTAATAAGTTGCGATGGAAATTGCTTTGAGATATTTCAATGTGGCAAAGAGACGGAGGAAGTAGATACGTCTCCAGCTGGTCCTCAACCGCTTCTGTACTAACTGATGATAGTAACGTCGAACAGTTGCTGATCCTGAACACCTCAAGGGAGCCAAGTCTGTGAAATCCACCAGTTGGCATTGGGTCTGTACAGTTCTTCATGTTCAGCTCAGCGACATGGTTGAGCTGCTCAGTGTTGAGGTCACTCAAGAAGCTGTAGGAGCAAGCTAGAAAGATCAATCGTGAAGCTGTTGCAATCAGTGAATCAATTAAACAAGAAGTTGGCGAGGAATCAGATGATATTTCAACTTCAACTCTTGGCTTTGCACTGAAGCTGCTTGGTATTTCTCGAAGCTTAGGACACCGTGATATGTGTAGTCTTTCAAGACATGGAAGCAAAGACGACCCATCTTCGGTTCCAGACCAGCCTTCAAATTGGAGCATGCCATCAAATACCATGTCTTCCAAAACTGGAAAGCAACCATTCCCATAGAATTCTTGACCTATCTGCTTGACAGCATGCATGCCGCTTAGTTGAAGATACTTGAGCAGAGGAAGCTGACCAAAAGGGGGCAATTGTACCCAACTGATGCAGTTCTCAAGAGCTAGAGAACTCAATGCAGTCAGCCAATTTGTCTCAAACCAATTGGGTGACCTTGCTCCCCTATATCCAATGATCTTCAGCCGATCAAGATCAGGGTTAGGTCTAAGGGCACTAAGCACATCATAATCAAGATCACAAGTTAAAGACCTCGCATGGATGCTCCACTCGAGTTCCAAATATTTGATATGCTCTTTGCAGTCTAGGCAGGCATTAATTGCCTCTTGCTGACGTTCAACATTCTCGAGAGATCTAATTTTTAACTGTCCGATGATATTTTTCATCTCCTTCAGCTCACTTAGTTTGTAGCCACTCTCCTTCCTGACGTGGAACTCCCCAACGCCATGGAGATGAGTTTGTCCTCCGAAACCAGAAATCGTGGCACCGTAAATATTATAAAGGAAAGCTTTTCTTAATTTGAGAAGGTTCCTCTTCATGGTTGCAGGAAGGTTGACGCATTCACTTTCCCGGCAGGAGTGTCCGCTTGTGGCCAAGACCTCCAGGTGGTAAAGCCGAATCAATGGTGTTTGCCATGGCCTCTCAGGAACCCGAAAAGCGAAATAACGCAGATGTTTAAGAACTTGCACTGATGTAGGCAGCCTATCCAGGCAACAACCGCTCAGATCCAGCACACGGATGCTCTTGGACTTGTTGAATACATCATCTGGAAGGGACAATTTTAAGCAAGTAAACCTTTTCTTCCAAACAATCAAGGTACGCAAATTTCTCAATTCTGTTTTTTTCATGGCACCTAAAAAATTTGCTGATATCGATAGATGGCGAATGTTTGGTAAGATCTCCTTTTGTTGTTTATCATTTTCAACCCTGACATACTCATCCTTGGAGACATTACGAGCCAGGTCATTGATCAAATCATGCATGACATAGTCTGTTGGAAGGCCAAACAATGAGCGTTCAAAGAATGATCTTTGCACAAGTTCATCGAAGTAGCCCTTTGCTACATCTTCAATATTGGAATCAGTGTCATATGGATCCTCCCTCTGTACAAAACCCTGTGCAATCCACATTTCAGTGAGCTTGTTAAGATCAAAAAGCCAGTCCTTTGGGAAAAGGCTGCAGAAGCTAAAGCATAGCTTCAGTTGGACAGGTAAGTGTTGATAACTCAATCTGAGAATCTTCATAACATCACCAGATAGATCACTCTCCAGAACTTTCTTCCAGTGGCCGATATCAAAATCAGCACTCAATAGGCGACCGATTATCTTTGCTGCTAGAGGCAAACCATTCAATCTGCGACAAATCTGTACTCCTATTTCCTTAAGTTCTGGAAATTGTCCAGGATATTTCTCACCAAAGGCACAGTTTCTGAATAGCAACCAGTAATCATCTGTGTCCAATCCTCCCAAACGTAAAGGGGGTGTCCTAGCATCTAGGATACTGCAAGCTTTGTCAGCTCGAGTTGTCACCAAAATCTTGGACCCTTCCAGTCCAGTATTTAAACAAGACAAGACTTTGCTCCACAGTAATTTATTCTCCCAATTTGTTCTGTCCTCATCATACCAAACATCATCCAGTATAAGAAGAAACTTCTTCCCACCTATCTTTTCACGAATAGCATTATGCAACTTATCAAATTCAGTAACAGTATGATAATTTTCATCGGTTGAACACTCCAAAATGTCCCTTGTTAATCTAATCTCATCATAAGTATCAGATACAGAAACCCACATTCTGAGACTGAAGTTCATGCGTATTTGTTCATCTCTGAATGCCAGCTGTGCAAGGCTAGTCTTCCCAACCCCACCAACACCTACAATGGATATAACATTAGGGATGCTTGAGTCACCAGGTGCTACAGGTGCATTACTGGGTCCAGGTGCACTGCTGTCACTTATCTCAAACAGCATATCTCTCAGATTATCTAGCTCATCTCTTCGACCATATATATGGTGATTTTCCTTCAAAGGAGTAGTTACACGCAGCCGTGTTACCGGCAATAACTTTGCAGTAGCATTGTCAAAACTAACGACCCTCAATAATGTATCTGCTGTCGTTTTGACCTCACCTAATTTCTCCAAAATATCTGCTAGCTTCCGCCTGAAATTGTCGGTACCGACCAAACGTTTACCCAAGTAAATACATGATGAGGTGACACAACTCACCGCAGATTGGCTGTCAACCTTGGACTCGAGGACCATGTATTGGAAACTGTCTAGCACATCAACAGCGCTGTAAATGGCGTCTTTAAGTTTGCCTAGCAGCCTCCTCTGGTTTCCATCCTTAATCTCCCGCTTCTCGATGACATCCACAATGGTCAGGATCTCTGTAAGGGTGGTGTCAAGGCGTTCAAGGTCCTTCTCCTGATCTTTCTTCCAACTAAATTGCCCCCTTATGTAGGCCAAAGCGGTGTCCTGCATCTCCCGTATGATTGGCGATAAGAACCATCCTGTAACAGCTAGTTCAGTGGCCATTTTGATTCCTGCAGATCGCAAGATATTCAATTCCGAAGAAGAATAAAGTTAATAACAAAGAAATTATGAAGAAATGTAAAAATTATGAAAAAATTCAAGTTAGAAACCTAAGGCAAGAATTATGGGCAGATGGATGTGATCTTGCCTTTCAGCCACAATTTGGAGAAGAAAGATGATTGTGCTCACTTGGTGTGGGGGAGAGAGTGAAATAATAGAAGAAAAGTCATCTTTCAATAGGCAGTACTATATATAACCCCAAGAGCTAGTACACTGGACCACGCTATTAATTCTTTTGCAAGTTTAGATGCATGCATGTTGGTATTCCTTAGTTAGAGAATCATCCAACAGTAGGGATATTTTCTAATATGTAGCTTGAAAAGTCAATGATGCTTCTGTCCCCATCCTCCAATGGCGCAACCAACTAAGGTAATCTTATATAAACATGTGGCTATAGTTAGACCTAAAACATCTTGTGACAGATGAAGATGATCTTGAGATTTAAAATACACCTATAGAAGTTTTTGCTCCTTTAACTTGCAAGGGAATAGGGTACCGTGGAATAATGATTCTGTATAAGTGGTCCCATATCATCACTGATGTGTGTAATATAAAAAAAATCAAGGAACTGACATAGATATATAGCTTGCAAAATCAAATGGAGAAAACTACTAAACATTAAAAAAGAACTCCCAAAATCAATGTCGCTACTTCAGATCGGTGAGACTTGACAGAAACTATGAATTGTTGGTATATATTAACAATTGTGAAAAGTACAACAAGTAATTCTGCCAGAGGCATGCTTCAAGATCAAACTAGATGAGAAATTAAATAAGTACCTATTGGATTAATCGAACATTTTTTTCAGCCAAACTGACGATCAGAGGAGGCTCCCGAAGAGGCGAGGAGTCACCGATGCCTAAAATGGAGCCTAGCTTGGATGTGACGGCTAACTACTAGTGGTCTTCGCGGTGTCGGTGGCAGCTCGGCGATGGCAAGCTACGAAGGAGAAGTTAGAAAGATGAGGTGGACATGGCTGTGAACTTGATGGGAAGACAAACAGTGTGAGTGGAGAAATGCTCGTTGTGGCAGCTGGGTATCAAGAGGACGAGTGAAAACGATGGGAGTTGAAAGTGGTTGGGCATGGCAGTGGCAGCTGTGTGGACTTTGACTAAAATGGAGCCTTGGATGACTAAAATTAAATGTCACATTTTAATTTAATATATCCAACATTTCAGAAAGTCCAAAACGTTGAATGGCCTCCATGATAGCTCTTGCTTTGTCATCTATGATAACTACTATGATTATACATAGCACTTGACAAGTGCTTCCTTGTTTGAAATAAGGCTACTAGTATTGAACAAGATATTAGGGATGACAGTCTCGCCCCTTTGCATGGTTACTCTTGGTAAATTACAAATGAAGGGGGTGCACACTTGGCAAGATCATAGCTCTGTCTTACGGATAAGCAGTGTTGGCCTAGACATGCATCTAGCCCATCTAAACATCGTCTGGATGCTAGTGGATCACACCAAGTTGGGGGGCAGAAGCAGACCAGAACCTAGACCTGGCCCAAACCAATTAGTCATCACAGCTAGACGGTTTCCAGACATGATCAGTCAGTCAGTAGTGAGTCTAGATGATCGTCCCGGCATTGGAAGATTTTGGCACTGCCAGGCACGCGGCGCGGGAGCCTGTTTTTTGGCCTCAACTTGCTGCACATGCCACAGGTAGAACTACTCGTAATTTTGGACTGGATTGAATCAGTAGCATTCCCCATCTGCTGCCTCTCCTCTCCATCGTTTCCTTCAATCAGCAAAGCATTCCCTATACACTGCTGTAACAAACATAATTTGGGCAAGTTCATCTCGTTTAGAACTATATTTGGGAATCCCATGTTCTCGGAGCGGGGTTTATGTTGTTAACGGCATTTTTTTTTTCATGAATCATGTTCTAACCCCAGCCCTTGTCTGTCAAGTCATGATGCTTCCGAGTTAGTGCTAATTGCATGCTTTTAATACCTGATGGTCAAGATTATGTGCTAACAATTTCAGATTAAGCTAAAGAACATGTTTTTAGCTGACTATAAAAAGTTCTTGTTGCTCTCGGTTGTGTCCTTATTATGTGCTACTGATCATGCTTGGTGGCAATCTAGTAAGTTATTATAGCTTGTTAATGAAATTAGTCACAGTTTGGAAAGGACTAAGGAGGAAAATTTCAACGAGAATACCATTTCCCCCCAAATTAAGAAGAGCCCCTAGCCCTAGAGAAGAAACCCCCAAATCCCGAAACCGAGCAACAGAACAAGAATGAAACCGGAGCTTACCTTGGGTTGGCGGGCGCCGCACCTCGAGACGACAACGATGGTGACCGTGCGTGGACAACGATGGCAGACCGGCGCAGGCTCCATCCTCTCCACGGAACCGGCGAGTCCTCCCACTCCGCCCCTCGCGGCGGCCATGCGCGCACGGCACGGGAAGCTCCGTTCGACGGAGCTGCGCGCAGCAATAACCGCCGCGCGCGGGCGCCAGCGAGCAGAGCCACCGCGCAGCCTTGGCACCCGGGGCGATTTACACAGAAATAACCCTTTACTCAAACTATAGCACACACTGACCCTCCGGCGAAACTATTTCACCATCTAACCCTTTTGTGTGACGCCCCTCCCATCGGCGCCACACCTCACTGTGTGGCGCCTGTGCGGCCGGCGCCACTCTCCCATCCGACGTGGCGCCCTCGACGCTAAGGTGTGCTCGACGCTGACATGGCACGATGTGTGGCACCGCTTCCATAGGCGCCACACATTGAAAGTGTGGCGCCGCTCTGAAGGGGCCACACATCCACTTATGTGTGGCGCCCGCGCCCGCCCCTGCCCGACCCATCCTCACTTCTCCTCTCCGTTTCGCGTCAAGAACAAGGTGGCCCGGCGGTTCCTCCTCCGCCCCACCCTCTCCCCCTACCAAATCGACCACCAAATCGTCAGATCTGCCCGGGCAATCTCATTCCCAACCATTCCTCAAGGTAACCCCCTTGGAATCCTTTCCATTCATCCACTAATTTCATAGATCTTGCTAGATTTGGACATGAACCCTAGACATGAATTTTTTTGGTGGACTCTATATTGTAGTGTATGTGTTGAAATTCATAGCCTCATGTGTATGCATGTGTTTGAACCATAGATGTGAAATTTTACATGTATGTATGTGTTGAAATGGCTATGTATGTTGGAATGACTAATTTTTTGCTTAGCAAATGCATTCAAATTTGTTACATATGCCTATTATTTGCGATGAAATAACTCACATTTGTTAGGAATGGCTCATAATATGGTGTTTTATGTAAACATGTAGGATGGTGTATCTCATAGATAATGAGTATGACAAGGATCACCGGGCTTTTCATATGACGGAGAAGGGAACGGTTCTTCAACCCTTGAAGATTCGTTACCATGGCACGTAGATATGGCGTATGACGAGAGGTACACGGAGTTCATCCAGCCTACCGGTCTTCTCCCGTTCATCACGCTTGTAAGCCGGGGGGGGGGGGGGGGGGCGAACATGACCGCCGCGGCACTCACCGCCCTTGTCGACCGGTGGAGGCCGGAGATGCACACCTTCCACTTGAGGGCCGGCGAGATGACCCCTACTCTGCAGGATGTTTCCATGATCCTTGCCCTTCCTATTCAGGGCGAGCCACTGTGTATGAACACAGCTTCTGATGGGTGGCGGCAGCAGATGGAGGCGCTTATTGGCATGGCTCCTCCGCCGCCAGAAGATCCAAAGGATAGAGCTCCCGCCGGCGCACCTTTCTCTTGGATCAGGACTCACTTTGGAGAATGCCCGGAAGGGGCCGACCGAGAGACTATCAGGACATACAACCGAGTGTACTTGTGGTATATGCTTTCGAGGACTCTCTTTGCTGACAGTGGTGGGAAGTTGGTGTCGTCGTGGTGAACAGACAGATGCCATGGGATGGCTTAAGTTGGGGCCGAATGTGCGCTAGAGGATTCGGGGGAGGGTTTCCGGAAGGATAGCCGGTTGCTTTCCTATGAAGAACTTGGCCTTGGCCAGAGGTAGAGGAAGAAGAACACTCAGACTATTTCTCCCTCAGATCTTTCTATTCCTTGATCACAAGTGGTTACAGGTTCCTGGATATGAGTCACTGGCTGAACGTAGATCATAACACGTTAGATCATACCCGTGCAAGGGTGTGCCCCCTCTCCTTATATAGGGGAGAGGGTGGCTTACAGGGGAAGGAACCCTAGGAAACCCTAATGGCATCTTTGAACAGACAAACTACTTTACAAAGCCACTTTGGCTACCGGTGACGCCGGTATCTCTTTCATCAGGGGCGCCGACATCATCCGGTACCTTTTACGTCACCTTCTGCTTTTGGCGTCAGGGCTTCGTTTAAAGCTGAAGTGCTTCGTCCATCCTTGTCCTCTAGCTCCGGAGAGAATCTTTGACCAGCCTTGTCGACGTGCTACAGTGTAGCCTGTACCGGTACTCCGGTATCTTCTTAGCCGGTGCCGGTATACCCCTCCTGGGATACCGGCATGATTCACTTCGCACAGAGCTAACACTTGTTAGCCGGAATAACTTTTAAACCGGTATCTTGATGGCTCAAACCATCCGGTTTGGCATGCCTTTGGCATACCGGGGGCCATCCCCCCAACATTAGTCCCCGAAGCTGGTATAGTCCGGTGGATCCTATCCAACGGACCATGCCAGGTTCCTTTTCATTCACGATACCGGTTTAAACCTTCCGGCAACCAGTTCTAACCTTCCGGCGTTTCTGCCGATCTCACATTTAGCATAGTCCAGCGGATTCTATCCGATGGACCATGCCAGGTCCTCATCCGGAGCGTACCGGATTAATCCTTCCGGTTTCCATTTAAACTCATCCGGCTCCTTGCCAAATCTTTCCGGTAGCTTCGTCATTAAGACTTTCCTCGACGAAGTCGAGAATTTCTCGGGTACAGTGCCTGTCAGTGACATGCGCACTGTGCCTGGCACGACAGTGTCAGAGGTCACTTCCCTTCGACTTCGGCGCCAGCAATTATGACGCCACACCGAATCCTCGCTGCCGTTCCGGATCCGTGCGGCCTCCCTGTGGTTTTTCGCTTTGCGCTCGTGTTGCCTTGCGCCGCGTGGTGGCCCACCAGGCGAACCGTCGCGGCCCGGCAGTTTCCGGCCCACGACCTCCTCTCTCTATTTAAGGGGGGGCGGAGGTTCCACTTCATCTTCTTCCCGCACTCGCACTCCCAGAGCACCTTGAGCCCTTCGCCCTCTGCGCTCCTCTCGCCGCCGGTCGCCGCCAAGATCCACCGCTCCGCCAAGACTCCGCGAGGCTTTGCCGCGCAGCGCTTCACCGAAGCTTTTCCGCCGTTTCCGTTTCGAGCGCCGCCCCGGCACTCCTTCTTCTTCCTCGTCTCGGTTCATCTCCTCCGCTTCTCCGGCGACCAACGTCCTCGCATCCTCCGCCTCAGGTTAGCCTCAACCCCCTTACATTCTTTCTCGTTTGCTTTCCAGTTCCTGGGCCGATAGGGTATTTATCTTTTCTTTTCCTTTGTTTTTTCTCTTACTCGTAGATTTTCACGAGCGGGTAGATTCGGGGAAACTTGTTTCTAGATAGACTCGAGCTCTTTTTTCCGGTATGTCTTCCGGAGAATATGTTTCGGATTCTACCGGCAGCAGCCAGCACAGCGGAGCTACCGGCAGGCTCGAGGCCGAGATCGACCGGATGAACATCTCCTCTTCTGCTCCCGAGGCCGGAGCCGGGAAGGGCCAGGAAGCCAGCAGCTCCAACCAGGCAATAACCCGCGGCGCCTGGAAAGGTTCCGATGTGAAGCAGCCGGAGATCGATTGGCTATACCGCTCCCGGAGGATACCGGCTGAGGTAGCCTGCCGGCTTCCGCGCGGCGAGGTAGAGCCCGCGCCGGAAGCCGGAGAATACGTAGTTTTCTCTGCTCATTTCGAGCGTGGTTTCGGCCTCCCGGCCTCTAATTTCTTCCGGGAGTTCCTTGATTTTTACAAACTCCAACCCCATCATCTCCGTGGCAACGCCATTTTCTATCTTTCTTGCTTTGTTTCCTTCATGGAGGCCTACGTAGGTCTCCTTCCCTCAAAAGAAGCTTTCGCTCGCTTCTTTGGCCTTCGGATCAACTCGGTCCAAGGCAAAAACATTCCGAACCCCAAACCTCCGGTTCAGTGCGGCTCGTGCATCATCAGCGCACGCCAGGGGAGCCCCTTCTTCAAATTCTCCGGTCTGGAGTCATGCCGGGCATGGCAACAGACATTCTTTTATGTGAAGAACAAGGGCACCTCAGATTTTATCAACCTGCCGGCCTACCTACCGGGGACGCCTTCAAAAACCAATTGGACGTACAATCTGGGGACCAACCATATTGAAACCAACCGGATTGTTCGCTTCCTAGAGAATCTCAAGAAGGATACCGGCATCTGCTCCGACGATATCATCCGGGCGTTCATCTCTCGCCGGGTGCTTCCTCTTCAGCGCCGGGCTCACAAGATGAGCCAGATGCGCGGCCGCCGTGATCCGACAAAGATTACCAGCTTCGCACTAAGCAAAGAGGACGTAGTCCTCAAGGCTAAGCAAATTTGCCAAACAGAGATGCCGATGGATTGGGAGTGGGGCCTCCTTCCTCTCAGCGCTATGAATCCCCCAACCGCTGAAGTAAGAACTGAGCAATCCGGGTTGTTTTTCCGGTATCTTTTAATGTGTTGCTAACCATCTTTTTCCTTTCTTTTTTCAGACCTGCGAGCGCTTCCCTCGTATTACTGCGGAGGCGCTACAAGGCCCCATCCGCAAGCGTGCGTTGGACGAGGAGGATCCGGATCCTCACGCAGCTGGTCATAAGCACAAGATGGGCAGGACCCACACCTCGCGCCCCGGTAAGTTTTCAGCCGCAGCTTCCGGTTCCTTGGTATTTTACTATTTCGGTACCTTATACCTTGCTTTTGTGCAGACCTCCCCTCTGCCAGTGGCAACCCTCCGATTGTGGAGCACGCCACCCCGCTGGAGGCAATGGTTGGCCAGGAGTTCCTGGACAAACTTGCCACCAGGGGCCAGAAGAAGAAGGCTCCGGCACCTGAGGCCGGCACGAGTGACGCTCCTCCCCCCAAGCGCTCCCGGACGGAAACTGTTGCCGGGAAGGTGGTCACATCCAAGCGCTACCGGAAACGGGAAATGCCGGTTTCTTCCGGGTAAATTTCCATTTCCACCTTCCTTTTGTTTCATGATCTTTCTTTTTTCCGGAAGCTTTTTCTGAACTTCCTTTTTCTTTATCTTTTTAGCCCTCCGCTCAAGATTGCCAAGAGCGCCACCGGCATGAGGCCGGAAAGCACTGAGGGTGCCGCCAGGGCCTCTCCTCCTCCTCAACCAAGTCTGGTACCATCTGGTGCCGGCAAATCTCCAGCCTCCCCACGGGGAGGCAACATAAGTGCGGGGCGCGCGGCCCCTGAACCTTCAGACCACCGCGCGGAGGAGGATTTCTCTTCCCCTCCAGAAGTTCAAGGCACCGGCGCCAGCAACATTGGCGCCGGCACAGAAGATGCCGGGAGGGCGGAACCTCTGGTTCCTCCCGTCCCGGAGAAGACTACGACATCAACTGCCTCTCCCTCTAAGTCCGTGTCGGATCCTTCCGCGCCGGCAAGCTCCTCTGTGGCCAAGGACGCACCGGAAGCTCCTGCGCCTCCACCGGCTGCTCCTACCGGCACACCAGCCGCCGGCCGGCCTACAACTCCAGCGCCAGACCCTGCCGCGGTGGCCAGCGCTGCCAGCTCCCCTTCCTCCAGCTCGCGGAGCCTCGTGCTGCACGCCAGCCGCGCCGCCCATGTGGCCGGAGAAACGGCCTCAGCCCAGCTGGGCCGGATCACCGAGCTCACGCGCGGCGGAGCCGACCTGGGCCACCTCGCTGATTACGCTGAAAAGTGGAATCGGGCAGATCTGTCCCCATCGACGCTCGGCCTGGGGAAGGACAGTCTGCCGGTGGTTGATCCTGCCGGCCCCCGGAGCACCGGTCAGCACTTTGGCCGGCTGCGGCGCGCGGTCAAGGAGTTCGACACCGCGTGGCACGACGCCAACCATAGCGTGGCGGTAAGTTGCACAACCTTCACAACTCTTTAAATTTATGCCGGTTTTACTTTTTCAAGATTATATTTATCTTCCCAGTCCCCGAGTTTCGGGTTGAGAGCGCAGCTCTCAGCGCGAAACTTTGTTAGAAAAACCAAGAAACCGGCATAGCCAGTCCCCGGGTTTCGGGTTGAAAGCGCAGCTCAGCGTGAAACTTTCTGTTCATACCGGCATCTTCTTACCGGAACTTTTTCACTTGAACAGAACACCTTCGACACCCGGAAGCGTCTCTTTGAGGAGCTTCTGTGGGAGCACCGGGAGCTTTCCGAGGCCCACAGCAAATGCCAAGGTTAGTTTTTGTGCCTCCGGCTTCTTTTTACCGGTTGTTTCTTTCCAAGTAGTTATATAAACTCTTTGCACGCCAGCTGTGCCGGAATCTACCATCAAGGACCTCTCCGACCAGCTCGCCACGCTCAAAGGTATCTTTTCCTTTCCGGTTGGTTTCCGTCTTTTTAACCTACCGGTTTCTTAACATTTTGCTTCCGGATTGCAGCTGAAAAAGAGCAGCTCGCCAAGGAGCACCAAGAAGCTCTGGATGCTCAACGGAAAGTTACCGCTGAGCTGAAGGATAAGCTCATGGAGTCTGAAGTCCGGCACTCTCAGGAGCTCAAGGACGCCCAAGCTGCCGCTGAGACGAAGCTGGACGACACCTTGAAGGAGTTTACCCACAACAGCAAGGTGCTGCGGTTGGAGCTGGAAGAGGAGAGCAAGGCGCGAAAAGCCGCAGAAGAACGGATCGCTACCCTCACCACGGATCAGGCCGCGTATGACCAGTTGGTCATGCAAGCCGATGCCCTGGCTTCCAGTAAGTCCTTTTTCTCTTTTCTTTCGCTTAAAAGCTTCTCTGTTTTTCCGGCAAGATCTTTTTATATTTGTTCTCTTTGTCTTTCCTGCTTATAAGCTTGCTTCCTATCTTACCGGCAACATTTTCTTATACCGGTTCTCTTTTCTTCTTCCTCCCGCAGAACTCTTTCCGGATTCACAGGTGCATGCTTCCAAGAAGGTGGCAGAACACAGGGCTAAGCAATCCATGACTAATCCGGATGCGCCCTGGGATTCCTACGACCATCTTGTGGCGCTGGCCGCCCGGATCTGCCACATGAGAGCGGTGGACCGGCATCTGGTCGAGCTGCCGGAAAGGGCCATAGAGATTTTTAAAGTCCTGTGGCATGAGGAGGCCGTTCCGGTGAATCTGACGCTCATCTCAGATCGGTTGAAAGATGCTTGCCGGAGGTTCCGGGAATGGAAATGCTCAGCGGCCCGTGCCGGAGCGGATGCGGCGCTACGCATCGCCTGCTCCTGGTATGAAGATCTGGACCTGGATGCTTTCCATAGCATCCGCGGCGATGCGCCCACAGATACAAACCCAATCTTGTCCGCCAAGCGCCAGGATCGCGCCTACCGGATCGCGGAGTTTGCCCAAACGCACACCTTCATCCCTCCTCCTCCCGGCGTCAGAGACGAAATCTCCGACGACGAAGAAGACGCTGAGGACGAGGAGGATGACGAAACCGCAGAAGGCAGCGCCCCTCCGGAACAAGGCGACGCTCCTCCGGAAGCTTCCAAAGCCGGCACGCAGCCTCCGGTTGCTTAAGCTTACTCATTATGTATCACCTGTTGCCTCAAAACAATGATCATTAAATTCTACCCAGGTATGCCGGGGTCTATGATGTAAGATAATACTTTGCCGATTTTTTGGCTGTGCTACAACATGTTATTCCGGTAAGCTATACCGGTAACTTGTGAAGTTTAAGTTTGTATGCTATCTTAGCACTTTATTTATCGTTTGCTTTTATCCTGCACTGTGAAGATTCCGGAATTGTTTCGGCATCCAATCCGATGCACACTTGGTTCTTTTACTTTGGCTCTGCCTACCTCTCTGGGTTTTTTGGCGTATGAGTTCCAAAGTTCTTTTGCCAAGCAAGCATTTTCTTGAACTTAGAAATAACTCGAAATTTTGCACAAAAAACCGGTATAACCGGGGTTAGTTAAAGTTTTGCGGATTGTTCGTTCCCACTCCCTCTCTTCGTCGTTCGCGTGTTTAATCCTTACCGGTTTATCTTGCTTGCCATGAAGCCGGGTTGCAGACAGCAGCAGAGTCGAAGACTCCGGTAAGTTTGACACGCTACTAAACCGGAAAGAAAAAATGTTCACTAAGCAACCGGTAACTGAAAAAATAAACATGTTATATGGAATTCCGGTAGAGATAGTCCCCGAGATTTATTCGAGGTTCCGGCATCTTTTATTCATAGCAAATAAGGTACAAAAAAGAACTTCTTACAGCACATCTTCAGGAATAGAAAGGACGTAGCAAAGCTATGTTCCATGGGCGCTTGGTTTCGTCTCCGGACCTGTCCGCCTTTCCCTTCTTCGATTCCTGTGCATCGATCAAGTAGTATGCATCATTGTGTAGAGCCTTGCTCACAATGAAGGGTCCTTCCCAGGGAGGTGAGAGTTTGTGGTGCCCCTCAGTGCGCTGCACTAGGCATAGCACCAGGTCTCCTTCCCGGAACACTCTCGGATTAACCTTCCGGCTATGATAGCGTCTGAGGTTCTGCTGGTATATGGCTGTTCTTGCCAAAGCCAGTTCTCTTGCTTCCTCTAGCAAGTCCACATCATTTTCTCGGGCCTCTTTTACCTCTTCTTCGGTATAGAGTTGAACCCTTGGTGAATCATGAATGATATCGGTTGGTATCACGGCTTCAGCTCCATAAACCATGAAGAATGGAGTGTATCCGGTTGACCGGTTCGGAGTTGTTCTTATGCTCCACAGTACTGATGGTAACTCATCAAGCCAGCATCCCGGTGTCTTTTCAAGCGGTTCAATTAGCCTTGGCTTGATACCGGAAAGCACCAAAGCATTGGTTCTTTCCACTTGGCCATTGCCTTGCGGGTGTGCAACTGAGCACAAATCCAACCGGATATTGTTATCCTCACAAAATCTTTTAAACTCACCTTGAGCAAAGTTTGTGCCATTGTCAGTGATAATGCTATGCGGGTATCCATACCGCAAAATAACATCTTTCAAGAATTTCACGGCCGTGTGCCCATCACATTTTGCGATAGGTTTGACCTCAAGCCACTTAGTGAATTTATCCACCATCACTAGGATGTGGGTAAAGCTGCTCCTAGCAGTTTTGAATGGGCCAACCATGTCAAGGCACCAAACAGCAAACGGCCAAGTTAACGGTATAGTTTTTAAGCCGGATGCTGGGGTATGGTTTTGCTTGGCGTACCTCTGGCACCCGTTGCATTTTCGTACCAAATCCTCAGCATTTTCCAGCGCAGTAGGCCAGTAGAACCCATGCCGGAACACTTTTGCCACCAGCGCCCTTGATGAGGCATGATGCCCACATTCTCCTTGGTGAATTTCCACCAGCATTTCTTTTCCCTCTTCCGGTTCCACACATCTTTGGAGGACACCGGTAACACTTCTTTTGTATACCTCTCCGTTGATGATGGTATAAGCCTTGGATCTCCTCTGGATCCTTCTTGATTCATTTTCGTCAACCGGCAAGGTGCCGTTGATCAGGAATTCCTTAATAGGTTCAACCCAGGTTGGTGCTTCCCGAACCAGAAATACCGGCACGTCCACCTCCATACTGTCCACCAGCATAGCTTCTTCCGGTATGGATCCGGCAGTCCCCGAGTTTACCGGAACAATCCCCGGGTTCCCCTCGTCAATGTCCATTGGCACAACGTGTGACTCCGGTACAAAGATTGATTCAGATTCCGGACTCGGTTTGATGGATGGCACCCTCAGGTGAGCCAAAGCCACTCCGGAAGGAATTTCTTGCCGGGAAGATCCCAACTTAGAGAGTGTATCCGCAGCTTCATTTTCTGCCCGCGGCACATGGTGGAATTCGCACCCCTCGAAGAATCCGGCAATCTTTTGCACATGAAACCGGTATGAGGCCATGTTGGCATCCTTTGCGTCCCAATCTCCGGAACATTGTTGTACCACAAGATCTGAGTCACCGTACCAAATAATCCAGCGTGCACCGATTTCTTTTGCGACCTTGAGCCCATGAATTAGAGCCTCGTACTCAGCGACATTGTTTGATGCCCTGAAATGCACTTGCAAAACATACCGGAGATGATCTCCCTTTGGTGAAGTAAGAACCACACCGGCACCTAGACCCTCTTTGAGCTTGGATCCGTCAAAGTGCATCTTCCAGTATTCCACTTTTTGTTCCGGCGGTTTGTATTGCGTTTCCGCCCAATCGCCCAGAAAATCAGCCAAGGCTTGTGATTTTATGGCTTCTCTTCTCTCATATACCGGTACATATGGTGACAGCTGAATTGCCCATTTGGCAATCCTGCCGCTAGCATCTTTGTTACACATGATATCTGAAATGGGTGCCTCGCTCACCACCGTCATGGGGTGTTCCTCGAAGTAGTGCTTGAGCTTTGTGGCGGCCATGTACACGCCGTAAGCCATTTTCTGGAAGTGAGGGTAGTTTTGTTTTGAGAGGGAGAGCACCTCGCTCAGGTAGTATACTGGCCTTTGCACAGTTTTTCCTTCCTCCTCTCTTTCTACCACAACCACAACGCTCACAACCCGGTTTGTTGCTGCTATGTACAACAGCATGGGTTCCCTTTCCAAAGGTGAAGCCAATACCGGTGCGGTTGCTAGCATTTTCTTTAGCTCTTTAAACGCTGCGTCTGCCTGCGGGGTCCAGACGAAGGTGTCGGATTTTTTCATTAAAGCATACAGCGGCAAAGCCTTTTCGCCCAACCGGCTTACAAACCGGCTTAGCGATGCCAAGCTTCCGGTAAACTTCTGCACATCTTTGAGATCTCTCGGTATGTTCATTCTTTCAATAGCCCGGATTTTTACCGGATTAACTTCTATCCCGCGGCTTGACACGAGAAAGCCAAGAAGTTTACCGGCAGGAACACCGAAGGTGCATTTAGCCGGATTGAGTTTCATCCGGAACCTTCTCAAGTTGTCAAATGTTTGCCTTAGATCGCTGATCAAGGTTTCTTTTACTTTAGTTTTTATGACAACATCGTCCACATACACTTGCACATTTTTTCCAATTTGATCAAACAAACACTTTTGCATACAGCGCTGGTACGTTGCACCAGCGTTGCGCAAACCGAATGGCATAGTGACATAGCAATAAGCCTCGTGCGGGGTAATAAACGCAGTCTTTATTTGATCTTCCTTTTTCAAGGGAATTTGGTGGAAACCGGAATAGGCATCCAGGAAAGACAACAGTTCACAACCAGCAGTGGAATCGATCACTTGATCAATCCGGGGTAAAGGGAAAGGATCTTTTGGGCAAGCCTTGTTCAGGTTGGTGTAGTCGATGCACATGCGCCACACCTTTGGAGCTTTGGGGTCTTCTTCCTTTTTCTTCTCGACCAGCACCGGATTGGCCAGCCACTCAGTGTGCAGTACTTCCACGATGAAGCCGGACACCAGTAACTTTGTTACTTCCTCTCCAATGATCTTCCTCCTATCCTCAGCAAACCGGCGTAAAGGTTGCCGCACCGGCTTCGCGTCCTTCCGGACATTCAGAGAGTGCTCAGCCAACTCCCTCGGCACACCCACTAAGTCATCGGTAGACCAGGCAAAGATGTTCCGATTCTCACGGAGGAAGTTGATGAGCGCGCTTTCCTATGCCTCATTCAGTCCGGTACCGATACGAACGGTACACTCTGGGTAAGCCGGATCCAGCACAATGTCCTTCGTTTCTTTTGTCGGCTTGAAAGCCGGTGAGCCAAGCTGGCCGCTCATTGCCGCTAAGTTCAGCTGGGAGGATTGAGCCAGCGCAACCGCAGTTTGCATTCTCCTTTTTTCTTCCGCTATCACCAGCGATTCGGCCAGATTCGATCCGGCAGAAGCAGTTTCCAGCGACACCTTGTAGTTTCCCACCACAGTTAAGGGTCCGTTGGGTGCCGGCATCTTCATCTTAAGATACGCCGTATGAGTCGAGGCCATGAACGCAGCCAATGCCGGTCTCCCCAGCAGGGCATGATAAGGGCTGTCTAGGTCCACCACCTCAAACAAGAGATTTTCCACCCGGCAATTATCACGTCCCCCAAACGACACATCCACCCGGACTTTTCCCATGGGCGAACAGGACAACCCCGGAACGATTCCGTGGAATGTTGTGTGAGTGGGCTGAAGCATGTTTTCTGTTATGCCAAGCGTGTGCATGGTATGCCGGTACATAATGTTTATGCTGCTCCCATTGTCTATCAGCACCTTGCTGAATTTGACGCGAGCCGTTGGCCCATGCATGATTGGGTCCACAACGAGAGCGTAACCACCCGGATTCGGCATGATCTTAGGGTGATATTTGAATGACCAGGTAATTTCCTGATCTGACCACATCATGTATTTTGGCACTGCCGGCATCACTGCGTTTACCTCCATGGAACGGCGACGCATGCTTTTTTGTCGGTTGGTTCAGTTACGAACACAACACAGCACATGTCCGGATCCTGATAAACATTCCGGCCTAAAGGTGCCGGTTGTGGGGCTTGGTTAATACCTTGTGCCACCTGATGAACTTGTTGTTGCTGCCGGTTCGGCTGAGGGTGTACCGGTAAAGCATTTGCTCCGGTAAGCGGGGGTGGTGGTGGAAGTCTTCCGGCATCATGATCCCTGGCATCTTTCATCATGCCTCTTTCCATCAACCTTTTTGTCCAAGTGCAATCTTTTGTCAAGTGGTTTGCGGGTCTTGCCGGATTTGGTGTGTGCCACCGACATGGCTGATCCATTGCGGATTCCATGGTGTACTTTTCATCGTTTTGCCACGGCTTCTTTTCTACCCATTGTTTTTTAGGACCCGCCCACGGCTGCGATCCGGTTTTTTGTCTCTGGCTTCCTCCGGCACCAGGATTATCCTGCACCGCGGCAACTTGCTGCGGGCCATATCTCCGATCCAGAAAATCTTCCCTTCTTTTGTTATGCCGGTTGTCCCGGTATGGATCATGGCGCGGTTGGCTTGCTTGCGCCGGTTCAGCTTGAACCGCCGGTTGCATTGGGTCTCCCAATGCGTAGCTATCTGCCACACGTATCATTTCTGCCAAAGTTACCTGCATGTTCCTCTGCAGCTTTTGCCACAGCGGTGAACCTCTTCTGCACCCATTGCAAAACCAAGCAATGGCCTGTGCCTCGATTACCCCCTCACAGGAGTTTCTTGTGGAGTTCCACCGGGTCAGGTAATCCCGGTCTGTTTCATTCGAGCGCTGCACGCACAAGGCGAGCTATTGCGGTCTGTTTGGCCTCCGGTAGGTACTGCTGAAGTTGCTCACGAAAGCTTCTTCAAAGTCTATCCAGCCATTTATGCTTTCTGCCGGCAGGTTGTTAAGCCAAATACGTGCCGGTCCTACCAGGAAGGATGGTACGATTCTTACGGCCCAACGCCGGTTTCCTCCACCTGCGACGGTTCCTCCGCCACCAGCGACGTATACCGCGGTAGCATAATCCGCAAGCCAATCTTCTGGCTTAGTGGTGCCATCGTATGTTTTTGTGTCACGGGGCAACTGGAAGTTGCGAACCGGTGGTTCCTCTTTTATGATCCGCGGGCCAAAACATTTCGGACCCGGAGGACCCTCTGCCTCGATCATCTCGGATAAGTATACTCTGTCCAGCCTGTGCCTCGCATCCCGGTCTGGTAGGCATCTTTCTCCTAGCCGTGTCCCTAAAGGGTTCCGGTAGGCTCCGGCTCTTTCTGCTCCGGAATCAGCTTCATCGTAACGTTCCGGTACCGCGGCTCTTGCCTGCCGGTACCTTGGCGGAGGCATTTCCTCCTCTTCATACGCTGCTCTTGCCGCGCGATAATTTTGCCCGGCTTCAGCTTTACCGGCATAATTGTTTCCGGCATAGCCATTTCCGGCATTGCCACGTGCTGCCCCTTGGCTTTTTCTTCCGGCCTCGTGTTGCCCGGCTTGTTGTTTTCCGGCAAGTACCGGATCATACACAGTCATTTGCTGTGCATTCACTTCTTTTTCTCTTCTTCTGTCCGGATGGGGGGACGATGCCTGCCCATGGGACTTGCTTCCGGCATTCTTTGCCGAACGCACCGATTTTGATGCCGCTGCTTTGTTCATTTTAGCAAGCTGCTCAGCATGTTGTTCCTGTATTATGTCAAGCAATTCCCTGACACGATCTTGTTGTTTTGCAAGAGCATCTCCGGTAAGCGAATCACACATTTCTACAGCAGCCCTAGCAGCTTTTATAGTTTTATCCGGGCTACTGTACTTAGGTTTCTCTACAATGCTCAAAGATGCAGAGGCACTTTTACCGGTAAGAATCTCCTTACGCAGATCCTGGTCTAGATTGCGAGCTTTAAGCCGGTTTTCCGGTACCCTAGCAGGTTGAGCGCTAACCGAAGCAAAGCCATGAGCAGCGTTGTACTCACGTAGGGTTAGGTTCAGCTCGCGCTGCGCCCGGATGATATCCGCGCCGCCGGAAAGAAGCTTCTGTCGTTGCGCCTCCAGCTCCGCCTGAGCCGCTGCCGGGTCGATGTTCTGCGCGATGGGCGTCGCCAGCACGCTCATGGCTGCTTGGAGAGGAGTCTCCGGTGGCGCTGCAGATGTACCCGCAACCTCCTGGTCACGCTCGGTCGGTGGCTTGGCCGTGCGCGTGGACCTTGTTTGTCCAGCGCCTTCCGCCGCAGGTTCTTTGCCGGCGCCAGCCGTGCCAACCACCAGCACCTCCACGCTGCCGGTGGCGTGGCCGTTGCGAAGCGCGGATCTTGGCGGGTCCGGAGCTACCAGCACCGGCGAGAGGCACTGGCGCTCAGGGACGGTGCCATAGTAGACGTGGAGGCTGCCGAACTCGATGATGCTGCCGTTCTTGGGGAACTTACCTCCGTTGGCGAAGCAGCCCGCGTTGTCGTTGACGAAGTTCAACGAGCCGAGGCGCTGGACGAGACCAGACACCACACGCTCGCCGGAGATGGTGAGGAGGCCCGCCCGAATGTGAACTCCAGCAAGCGCCGCTGCTGGCCCCACGGTGGGCGCCAACTGTCGTCATGGTGAACAGACAGATGCCATGGGATGGCTTAAGTTGGGGCCGAATGTGCGCTAGAGGATTCGGGGGAGGGTTTCCGGAAGGATAGCCGGTTGCTTTCCTATGAAGAACTTGGCCTTGGCCAGAGGTAGAGGAAGAAGAACACTCAGACTATTTCTCCCTTAGATCTTTCTATTCCTTGATCACAAGTGGTTACAGGTTCCGGGATATGAGTCGCTGGCTGAACGTAGATCATAACACGTTAGATCATACCCGTGCAAGGGTGTGCCCCCTCTCCTTATATAGGGGAGAGGGTGGCTTACAGGGGAAGGAACCCTAGGAAACCCTAATGGCATCTTTGAACAGACAAACTACTTTACAAAGCTACTTTGGCTACCGGTGACGCCGGTATCTCTTTAATCAGGGGCGCCGACATCATCCGGTACCTTTTACGTCACCTTCTGCTTTTGGCGTCAGGGCTTCATTTAAAGCTGAAGTGCTTCGCTCATCCTTGTCCTCTAGCTCCGGAGAGAATCTTTGACCAGCCTTGCCGACGTGCTACAGTGTAGCCTGTACCGGTACTCCGGTATCTTCTTAGCCGGTGCCGGTATACCCCTCCTGGGATACCGGCATGATTCACTTCGCACAGAGCCAACACTTGTTAGCCGGAATAACTTTTAAACCGGTATCTTGATGGCTCAAACCATCCGGTTTGGCATGCCTTTGGCATACCGGGGGCCATCCCCCCAACAGTTGGCCCATTGGTGTTGGCTCAAGGCGCTTACGGGCAGATCTGATGATTTGGTGGTCGATTTGGTGGGGGGGGGGGGGGGGGGGGTGGGTGGGGCGGAGGAGGAACCGCCGGGCCGCCTTGTTCTTGACGCGAAACAGAGAGGAGAAGTGAGGATGGGTCGGGCTGGGGCGGGCACGGGCGCCACACATAATTGGATGTGTGGCGCCCTTCAGAGCGGCGCCACACTTTCAATGTGTGGCGCCTATGGGAGCGGCGCCACACATCGTGCCATGTCAGCGTCGAGCACACCTCAGCGTCGTGGGCGCCACATCGGATGGGAGAGTGGCGCCGGCCCACAGGCGCCACACAGTGAGGTGTGGCGCCGATGGGAGGGGCGCCACACAAAAGGGTTAGATGGGTGAAATAGTTTCGCCGGAGGGTCAGTCTGTGCTATAGTTTCAGAAAAGGGTTATTTTTGTGTAAATCGCCGGCACTCGGAGCTCGTAGTCGCCGCTGCGCTCGGGCGGATGCGGGAACTGTGGCCCACAAACGGGTTTGTACTCCGCCAGGGAATTTGCGGGCCGACGCCGTTAGGCATGGTTACAAGGGCATCTCCAGTGCGGCGACCCAAACGGACGCGCTGAATCGTCCGTTTTGGGTTGTTTGGGTGGCCACGCGGACACGCGAACAGCGCCCCGCGTTCCACCCATTTGCCCATTTGCCTATTCGGCCTATTTGGCCACACATACTTATAAATAATATCTACAAAATATAGAATAATATCTAACAAATATAGAATAATATCGAATAGCATAAAATAATATCAAATAAAATGTAGCAGGATGAAAAAATGAAATGTGCCATAGTTTGAAAAAATATAAAAATTACAAATTGAGATTGTCAACTCAATTTGGGCGCTCTAGGATCTCCTTCTGCCTCTTCTCGAACCAAGCTCTCTTCACCTCGCTCATGGTGGTCAGGTCGGCGTTCATGATCAGGTTGTCCTCGGCTTGCTGTTTCAGCTCAACTTCCTTCGCCTTCAACTCCACCTCTTTGGCCCTTGCCATTGCTATGAGCTCATTTTATCTCTCTTTGAGCTCAATTTCTCTAGCTTTGGTCTTGGCCTTCACCTCTTCAATCTCAAGCTTTTTCTTTTGGACATCGAAGTAGTTCTTCCTGTCCTCTTCTTTCTCCCGGTGCCTCCTCTCATCCCTCTTGTCCGTGGACACCTCTCTGTTAGCATGCATCTCCTTCAAAGTGCCAACCAATTGCATGGCCGAAGCATCACGCTTCATGTCGGCTTTGGTTGACTTGTGGCCTCGTGGACGACTTGCACGAGAAGCGGAGCTACCACAAGGCTGCCCACCATCAAGGTCAATGACCGTGGCATCTTTGACAGGCTTCTTGCCAGTCAAGGTCGTCATGTACCCCTCCTGGAACTTGGGGGTGCCATGGAGTTCCTTCCAGCAATGAGGGAAGGCAAAGGTCTTTTGTTCATTGTTACTTTTGTAGAAATCCAAAGCTTGCCACACCTAGAGCAAAGCGAGACAACAATATGTACAAACATCGAATGAACAAGTTGAGGTTAAGAATCATACCAAGTCCTTCATGCCCATGCCGCTAACGGGCATCCGCTTCACGTGATCATACGCCGCCTAGAACTTGTTGCATTCCATTTGAATTGCTCCCCACCTCTTTTGGAGGGATATGTCGCTGCGGTCGCTCTCAAATGGCTCATGTCCGTATTTGCGATGTTCATGGAAGTATTCATAGATCCGGCGCTAGAATGCGGTCCCCTTCTGCTCGGCACCTGTCAATGCATCTTGCCCAATGGTCAACCATGCATCGACGAGCATCTTGTCCTCCTGCACCGTGTAGTTGCTGGTTCTTTTGCTAACCCGGCAACTTCGAGCTTGTGCATCTGCGGCTTGTGTGAGCTCCGCGAACAACAGCTCCTCCTCGATGTTCATGCTGCCGTGATGGCCAGTGGTGTCCTCCTCTGTGTCAATGGGAGGTGCCTGGGGAGCCTGCTCGGTCGAAGGATATGGCACGGTGGTCAGCATTGTCGGCGGGTAAGACGGAGGGGCCTGCTCGATCGAAGGATATGGCGGCACGCGCTCGGTCGACAAATCGTCGAGCAGGTTGCGTGCACCGGTCATCGCTGCTGCTCCCAGGTGCTTTGGGGCTTTGGAGTTCGCCGGCGCATGGTTGAGGTCAATGGACGAAGGCGACGGCCCCGTCATGGACTCGCCCGCCTCCGGTGACCCATCCCGTGACGGGTACGCGTACCGCCCCGACTGCGCCCCCATTTCCTGCGCGCTGGGCGTGTACCCAAACGGGGCAGTCGGTGGGGCTGTTGACCTTGGAGGAAGGGCCCGGGTCACGGACGAGGCCGAGCGCCCCCCCGAGGCCGTGCCGGCGCCCGGGATGATCATGTGACGAGCGAGCGCTGTGTGCCCGTAAAAGAGCATGGCATGCTCTTGCATCACATTCGCCTTCGCCTGCGTTTGGAGTTGGAGGAGCTGCTCCGCCGCCCGATGCCGCTCCTCCGCGGCAGCGGCCTCCTTCTTCCGTTGTTCGTGTGCCCTGCGCCGGTCGCCCCGCTTCTTGCTCTCCATCGCCCTCTGCTCCGCGGTGAGCTCGGGCTTCGCCTTCTTCGTCGCCGGCTCGGGCTCCACGACCACCGGAGCGTCCAGTTCAGGAGCCGCCTCCACGGGAGGAGCGGCAATGGCCACGACCTGGGCCTCGTCTCCGATGGTGGCGGTGGCGGCGGCAGGAGCTTCGTCGGCCATCTCTAGGTTTTGGGACTGGAGTGAAGTGGGTGTGTTTTGGGAGACAGATAGGCGGGCCAGGGCGGACAAGGGGAGGACGCGAGCGGCCAGCGATCGGCGTCCGCGGCCACACAAACTCGGCCCAGATTTGGGCCGGCTTTGGGTCGTCCCGGACGCCACGGCCATCCGTTTTTGGGATGAGTCCGCGCGCTGGGCCGCGTTTTTGTCCGGTTGGACCCGTCCGGACGCGCAGGCGCGGGATGGGTCGCCGCGTTGGAGATGCCCTAAGCCACGAATTGGGCGTTTATCTTTTGTGCTTGGTTGGACAGCCTGAAAACGGCTCCGTGCCACGTGCGGACCGTGGAAACTGGTAAGCCATGAATGAGGTCGTCTTCAGCTCCTAGGACCATAGCCCCTCTCACTATATTGTTCTTCGGTGATGTGGATATGATGTAAGGGCATCTCCAACGTGGCGATCCAAACGAACGCCGCTGGGCCGTCCGTTTTTGGGCCGTTTGGGTGGCCGCGCGGACACCCGGACGGAGCCCCGCGTCCACGTGTCCGTTTGGGTCGCGCGCTGCGCCCAACGTGGCAGATTTGGGTCGCGGCGCCGTAGAAATGCTATTTACCTCTAAATTCACTATAAAAGCATAAAAAATCATAAAAATATATATAACTGAGTTTAAATACTCAAGATTACATAAGTTTATTATCCACGTATTCAATGACAAAGTATTATTCAAAAAAAAATGTAAAAACGATACAAATGCTCTAGGCATTGTTTTCTTCGGGATTTGCTTCATTGTTGTTTGCAGCATTGTTGCCAACATACTGCCACATGTGCTCCACCAAATCAGCCTGGAGCTGATTGTGTACAGCTAGATCCCGAATTTCGTGGTGCACATGGAGGATATCTTGGAATGATGCCGAACCACCTTGAGGAGTAACCAACTCTCCCTGGCCATCCCACTCATTATCAAACAATGAATCATCCCGCTCTACCTCAACAATCATGTTATGCATGATTACACAAGCGGTCATCACCTCCCACAGAGTTTGTGAAAGAACGAGATGTCGCCTAGAGGGGGGTGAATAGGCGTTTAAAAACTCTTACGAATTTGGCTTGTAAGAATGCGGAATTAAACTAACGTTTATTTCACAAGCACAAATCCTAAATAAGCTAGGCTCAACTAAGTGCAACAACAACTACTAGAGCTAAGCAAGATAGGCACAATATATATGAACAACAAGTGATAGCAAGATATAATAGATACTTCAAGCTCGATGGCTATCACAAGGAAAGTAAGCTCGGGTATAGAAATAACCGAGGCACACGGAGACGAAGATGTATTCCCGTGTTCCCTTCCTTTGCAAGAAGGTACGTCACTGATACGTCTCCAACGTATCGATAATTTCTTATGTTCCATGCCACATTATTGATGTTATCTACATGTTTTATGCACACTTTATGTCATATTCGTGCATTTTCTGGAACTAACCTATTAACAAGATGCCGAAGTGCCAGTTCCTGTTTTCTGCTGTTTTTGGTTTCAGAAATCCTAGTAACGAAATATTCTCGGAATCGGACGAAATCAACGCCCAGGTTCCTATTTTACCCGGAAGCATCCAGAACACACGAGAACCGCCAGAGAAGGGAGGCAGGGCCACCACACCACACCCCGGCGCGGCCTAGGGGGGGGCGCGCCCCCCTAGGGTGTGGGCCCCCCTTCGACCTTCCTGTGCCGCCTCTTCGCCTATAAGAAGCCCCTGGATCAGAAAACCCTACACCGATTGATGAAACCCACGAAAACCTTCCAGAGCCGCCGCCATCGCGAGGCCAAGATCTGGGGGACAGGATCTCTGTTCCGGCACCCTGCCGGAGCGGGGAAGTGCCCCCGGAAGGCTTCTCCATCGACACCGCTGCCATCTCCACCGCCATCTCCATCACCGCTGCTGCTCCCATGAGGAGGGAGTAGTTCTCCATCGAGGTTCGGGGCTGTACCGGTAGCTATGTGGTTAATCTCTCTACTATGTACTTCAATACAATGATCTCATGAGCTGCTTTACATGATTGAGATTCATCTGAGTTTTGTATCACTACTATCTATGTGCTACTCTAGTGATGTGTTATTAAAGTAGTTCTATTCCTCCTGCACGTGTGTAATGGTGACAGTGTGTGCACCGTGTTAGTACTTGGTTTATGCTATGATCATGATCTCTTGTAGATTATGGAGTTAACTATTGCTATGATATTATTGATGTGATCTATTCCTCCTACATATGCATGAAGGTGACAGTGTGCATGCTATGCTAGTACTCGGTTTAGTCTGTTGATCTATCTTACACTAAAGGTTACTTAAACATGAGCATTATTGTGGAGCTTGTTAACTCCGGCATTGAGGGTTCGTGTAATCCTACGCAATGTGTTCATCATCCAACAAAAGTGTAGAGTATGCATTTATCTATTCTGTTATGTGATCAATGTTGAGAGTGTCCACTAGTGAAAGTGTAATCCCTAGGCCTTGTTCCTAAATACTGTTATCGCTACTTGTTTACTACTGCTGCGTTACTACTGCTTGTTTACTGTTTTACTGTGTTACTACTGCTGCAATACCACCACCATCAACTACGCGCCAAGCACTTTTCTGGCACCGTTGCTACTGCTCATACTTATTCATACCACCTGTATTTCACTATCTCTTCGCCGAACTAGTGCACCTATTTGGTGTGTTGGGGACACAAGAGACTTCTTGCTTTGTGGTTGCAGGGTTGCATGAGAGGGATATCTTTGACCTCTTCCTCCCTGAGTTCGATAAACCTTGGGTATCCACTTAAGGGAAAACTTGCTGCTGTTCTACAAACCTCTGCTCTTGGAGGCCCAACACTGTCTACAGGAAAGGAGGGGGAACGTAGACATCAAGCACTTTTCTGGCGCCGTTGCCGGGGAGGAAAGGTAAAAGGCACTCATACTCCGGTTCCAGGTAAAGTACTTTTCTGGCGCCATTGTGTTTGTGCTCGAAGCTATTTCCTTTAGATCCTGCAATTGCAACTTTTTGTTTCTTGTTTACACTAGTTAGGCATAATGGAAAACATCTGTGAGCTCTTTGTACTATTTCCTGAGTCAAGACATGAATGGTTTAATGCGAAAATTAAAAAACCCATGGAACATGTTAGCATGAATACTTTGAACACCATTGTTGCTAATGATATGGAAAATTCTAAGCTTGGGGAAGCTGGTTTTGATGAGCATGATCTTTTTAGTCCACCAAGCATTGAGGAGAAAATTTTCTTTGATGATACTTTGCCTCCTATTTATGATGATTATAATGATAGTGGTCTTTTGGTGCCACCTACTATGGAGAGTAAATTTTGTTGTGATTATACTATGCCTCCTACACTTGATGAGAATAATAATGATAGCTACTTTGTTGAATTTGCTCCCACTACAACTAATAAAATTGATTATGCTTATGTGGAGAGTAATAATTTTATGCATGAGACTCATGATAAGAATGCTTTATGTGATGGTTATATTGTTGAGTTTGCTCATGTTGCTACTGAAAGTTATTATGAGAGAGGAAAATATGGTTGTGGAAATTTTCATGTTACTAAAATACCTCTCTATGTGCTGAAATTTTTCAAGCTATACTTGTTTTATCTTCCTATGCTTGTTGCTTTGCTCTTCATGAACTTGTTTATTTACAAGATTCCTATGCATAGGAAGCATGTTAGACTTAAATGTGTTTTGAATTTGCCTCTGGATGCTCTCTTTTTGCTTCAAATACTATTTCTTGCGAGTGCATCATTAAAACTGCTGAGCCCATCTTAATGGCTATAAAGAAAAGAACTTCTTGGGAGATAACCCATGTGTTATTTTGCTACAGTACTTTGTTTTATATTTGTGTCTTGGAAGTTGTTTACTACTGTAGCAACCTCTCCTTATCTTAGTTTTGTGTTTTGTTGTGCCAAGTAAAGCCGTTGATAGAAAAGTAAGTACTAGATTTGGATTACTGCACAGTTCCAGATTTCTTTGCTGTCACGAATCTGGGTCCACCTCCCTGTAGGTAACTCAGAAAATTAAGCCAATTTACGTGCATGATCCTCAGATATGTACGCAACTTTCATTCAATTTGAGCATTTTCATTTGAGCAAGTCTGGTGCCATTTAAAAATTCGTCAATACGAACTGTTCTGTTTTGACAGATTCTGCCTTTTATTTCGCATTGCCTCTTTTGCTATGTTGGATGAATTTCTTTGATCCACTAATGTCCAGTAGCATTATGCAATGTCCAGAAGTGTTAAGAATGATTGTGTCACCTCTGAATATGTTAATTTTTATTGTGCACTAACCCTCTAATGAGTTGTTTCGAGTTTGGTGTGGAGGAAGTTTTCAAGGGTCAAGAGAGGAGGATGATATACCATGATCAAGGAGAGTGAAAGCTCTAAGCTTGGGGATGCCCCGGTGGTTCACCCCTGCATATATCAAGAAGACTCAAGCGTCTAAGCTTGGGGATGCCCAAGGCATCCCCTTCTTCATCGACAAATTATCAGGTTCCTTCTCTTGAAACTATATTTTTATTCGGTCACATCTTATGTGCTTTTCTTGGAGCGTCTGTTTGTTTGTTTCTATTTTTGTTTTTGTTTGAATAAATGCTTGTGTGGGAGAGAGACACGCTCCGCTGGTTCGTATGAACACATGTGTTCTTAGCTCATAATATTCATGGCGAAGTTTCCTCTTCGTTAAATTGTTATATGGTTGGAATTGGAAAATGATACATGTAGTAATTGCTATAATGTCTTGGGTAATGTGATACTTGGCAATTGTTGTGCTCATGTTTAAGCTCTTGCATCATATACTTTGCACTTATTAGTGAAGAATACATAGAGCATGCTAAAATTTGGTTTGCATATTTGGTTTCTCTAAGGTCTAGATAATTTCTAGTATTGAGTTTGAACAACAAGGAAGACGGTGTGGAGTCTTATGATGTTTTCAATATGTCTTTTATGTGAGTTTTGCTGCACCGGTTCATCCTTGTGTTTGTTTCAAATAAGCCTTGCTAGCCTAAACCATTGTATCGAGAGGGAATACTTCTCATGCATCCAAAATCCTGAGCCAAACAACACTATGCCATTTGTGTCCACCATACCTACCTACTACATGGTATTTTCTGCCATTCCAAAGTAAATTGCTTGAGTGCTACCTTTAAAATTCCATCATTCACCTTTGCAATATATAGCTCATGGGACAAATAGCTTAAAAACTATTGTGGTATTGAATATGTAATTATGCACTTTATCTCTTATTAAGTTGCTTGTTGTGTGATAACCATGTTCACTGGGGACGCCATCAACTATTCATTGTTGAATTTCATGTGAGTTGCTATGCATGTCCGTCTTGTCTGAAGTAAGGGCGATCTACACTGAGTTGAATGGTTTGAGCATGCATATTGTGAGAGAAGAACATTGGGCCGCTAACTAAAGCCATGTTCCATGGTGGAAGTTTCAGTTTTGGACAAACATCCTCAAATCTCTAATGAGAAAAGAATTAATTGTTGTTGAATGCTTAAAGCATTAAAAGAGGAGTCCATTATCTGTTGTCTATGTTGTCCCGGTATGGATGTCTAAGTTGAGAATAATCAAAAGCGAGAAATCCAAATGCGAGCTTTCTCCTTAGACCTTTGTACAGGCGGCATAGAGGTGCCCCTTTGTGATACTTGGTTAAAGCATATGTATTGCGGTGATAATCCAGGTAGTCCAAGCTAATTAGGACAAGGTGCGGGCACTATTAGTATACTATGCATGAGGCTTGCAACTTGTAAGATATAATTTACATGATACATATGCTTTATTACTACCGTTGACAAAATTGTTTCATGTTTTCAAAATAAAAGCTCTAGCACAAATATAGCAATCGATGCTTTTCCTCTATGAGGACCATTCTTTTACTTTCAATGTTGAGTCAGTTCACCTATTTCTCTCCACCTCAAGAAGCAAACACTTGTGTGAATTGTGCATTGATTCCTACATATTTGCTTATTGCACTTGTTATATTACTCTATGTTGACAATATCCATGAGATATACATGTTACAAGTTGAAAGCAACCGCTGAAACTTAATCTTCTTTTGTGTTGCTTCAATGCCTTTACTTTGAATTATTGCTTTATGAGTTAACTCTTATGCAAGACTTATTGATGCTTGTCTTGAAGTGCTATTCATGAAAAGTCTTTGCTTTATGATTCACTTGTTTACTCATGTCATACACATTGTTTTGATCGCTGCATTCACTACATATGCTTTACAAATAGTATGATCAAGTTTATGATGGCATGTCACTTCAGAAATTATCTTTGTTATCGTTTTACCTGCTCGGGACGAGCAGAACTAAGCTTGGGGATGCTGATACGTCTCCAACGTATCGATAATTTCTTATGTTCCATGCCACATTATTGATGTTATCTACATGTTTTATGCACACTTTATGTCATATTCGTGCATTTTCTGGAACTAACCTATTAACAAGATGCCGAAGTGCCAGTTCCTGTTTTCTGCTGTTTTTGGTTTCAGAAATCCTAGTAACGAAATATTCTCGGAATCGGACGAAATCAACGCCCAGGTTCCTATTTTACCCGGAAGCATCCAGAACACACGAGAACCGCCGAGAGAAGGGAGGCGGGGCCACCACACCACACCCCGGCGCGGCCCTGGGGGGCGCCCCCCTAGGGTGTGGGCCCCCCTTCGACCTTCCTGTGCCGCCTCTTCGCCTATAAGAAGCCCCTGGATCAGAAAACCCTACACCGATTGACGAAACCCACGAAAACCTTCCAGAGCCGCCGCCATCGCGAGGCCAAGATCTGGGGGACATGATCTCTGTTCCGGCACCCTGCCGGAGCGGGGAAGTGCCCCCGGAAGGCTTCTCCATCGACACCGCTGCCATCTCCACCGCCATCTCCATCACCGCTGCTGCTCCCATGAGGAGGGAGTAGTTCTCCATCGAGGTTCGGGGCTGTACCGGTAGCTATGTGGTTAATCTCTCTACTATGTACTTCAATACAATGATCTCATGAGCTGCTTTACATGATTGAGATTCATCTGAGTTTTGTATCACTACTATCTATGTGCTACTCTAGTGATGTGTTATTAAAGTAGTTCTATTCCTCCTGCACGTGTGTAATGGTGACAGTGTGTGCACCGTGTTAGTACTTGGTTTATGCTATGATCATGATCTCTTGTAGATTATGGAGTTAACTATTGCTATGATATTATTGATGTGATCTATTCCTCCTACATATGCATGAAGGTGACAGTGTGCATGCTATGCTAGTACTCGGTTTAGTCTGTTGATCTATCTTACACTAAAGGTTACTTAAACATGAGCATTATTGTGGAGCTTGTTAACTCCGGCATTGAGGGTTCGTGTAATCCTACGCAATGTGTTCATCATCCAACAAAAGTGTAGAGTATGCATTTATCTATTCTGTTATGTGATCAATGTTGAGAGTGTCCACTAGTGAAAGTGTAATCCCTAGGCCTTGTTCCTAAATACTGTTATCGCTACTTGTTTACTACTGCTGCGTTACTACTGCTTGTTTACTGTTTTACTGTGTTACTACTGCTGCAATACCACCATCATCAACTACGCGCCAAGCACTTTTCTGGCACCGTTGCTACTGCTCATACTTATTCATACCACCTGTATTTCACTATCTCTTCGCCGAACTAGTGCACCTATTTGGTGTGTTGGGGACACAAGAGACTTCTTGCTTTGTGGTTGCAGGGTTGCATGAGAGGGATATCTTTGACCTCTTCCTCCCTGAGTTCGATAAACCTTGGGTATCCACTTAAGGGAAAACTTGCTGCTGTTCTACAAACCTCTGCTCTTGGAGGCCCAACACTGTCTACAGGAAAGGAGGGGGAACGTAGACATCAGTCACGTTTGGAGAGGTGGAGGTCCCACGAAGGATTCCCCAACGCCACGAAGGCTCACCTTCTTCTCCGAGCCAAACCCACGAAGGATAATGGCCCTTTCCTTATGGTTAGCTTTTCCTCCACTCCGGAGATGGCAAGCTCCACAACCACTTCACAAGCTCCACGAAGGAGAAGCCCGGGCCTCTTCACAATCTTCCACGAAGAGGTCACCGGGACAGCCACCAAGCCAACTAGGAGGTCACCCTCCAAGAGTAACAAGCTCATGGTCTCTCACTCGAACTAATCGTGGTGGAGAGCTCAACACTATGCAACGATGCAAAGCAAGAACACTAGAGGTGTTCAAATCCTTCACACTCAAATCCCACCCAAGCAAATATGACGGTTTGGGGGCAGAATTGAGCCACCCGGTAGCAGCACTCGGTGGGACCGAGCTGGCTACCGACCTACCCGGTAGCAGCACTCGGTGGACCGGGCTGTGTACCGAAACTACGATAACTTTTGCATCCGGACTCCGATTTCGATGATCTTGGGCTCATTGGAATCACGAAAACGAGCCCTACAACATTATGCATAGAAACATCATAGTCCAACCATTGAGTAAGAAACATAATATAAAAGGTTTTGCCTATCTATAAAAACATCAAACCGGTAAAACCTCCAACCATGAAAACGCAATAGAAGATGCATACGAATTCCGTTTTCGATGAACTTGGGCTTGTTGTAAAGTAGCAACAAGCTCAAGAACCTCACACAGAGAAACACCAAGAAGCAACAAGATTTATGGAATGCAAAGCATGCAAAGGGTTGAGCTCCCTAAGACGATGTGATCAAGTTACCCAACCAAAAGCCCCTCTTGATAGTGCGGCTATCTATCCTATAACCCGGTCTCCCAACAATCACCTTGAGACCGGTAAAAGGAAAACCTAGCAAGGCCATACCTTTGCCTTGCGCATACCGCTTGATCTTGATGATAACTCTTCAAGCTCCACTCAAGCCGGAATGCCTTACTTGATCATTGTTGCTTCGTGAAGACTCACAAATGCTCCCCCATACACCATGATGGGATAGCTCCATTGATGCACATCTTCACATGTCCATTATCATCCAATGGAAGGCAAGCTTCAAGCATATGATCCTCTTGAGATGCTCAACTTGAACTTGCCCAACTCAACCTTGATGACGATCACCACTTGATGTCATCCTCTCACGGACTATATGAGATCTCAGTTTTGATGCATGCCCATATGATGGGTTAGTTCATGAAGCATAATTGACAAGGCTTACCATACCACATGACTTGACGTGGCATATTCTTCATGCTTCATGTGTTGACCAAACTTGAATCTAATCTTTACTCTTTGTATTGGTCAACCTTGTATCTTCTCATGCTCTATCATATTATCTTGAGGTGTATAAATAATTCTTCATTTGCTTGCATGCTCTAAATCTTAGTCAACCATAGCTCAACTTATGAGACTATCATGACACCGACTTAGAGCCATATCTTGAATTCTTCACTCGGAATCAAGCACTCAAGATCTTGATCATTCATTGCTTAACACATAAGCTAGAGCATGGCTAATATTGAGTTCCACATAAGAACCCCATCTTCATTTCTTCTTCTTGACCATATCACATATATATCTTCAAATCGATGATCTTGATGCCAATACACAAGGTATATCTTTATCTTCATGGCATCCATACTTAAATCCAACACATGGAATACAAATAGTACCTATGGAATATTCCTTCATATAAACTCAATGAAAACATTAGTCCATAGGGGTTGTCACTAATTACCAAAACCACACATAGGAGCAATATACCCTCATCTCACCCATTTTGGTAATTGATGACAACCACAATAAGAGGGTTTATATAATGAAAATTAGAAACAAGTATGCAACTTATCCGAGAATAAGTTGTATACAAGAGGTTGTATTTGATATGGTCAAGTAACACGAAGCTACTAGCCCATATCAAAACCAGCTCTACTCACACAACTACAACTAATGCAAGGAATGTGAGTAGAACCAACATATATAGAGCAAACTCCCCCACAATGTATGCACGTGTGATGAACATGAATTCATTGCATACATTGTCAAGATTAACCTTTGGGATAGTTTCCACTATATATATACAACCATGCAAGACATATAAATATGGAATGCATGAGAGGCAAAACACTTAAGCACAAACCAAACTTAAGTATAAAACCATTCCCTTAAACCCTCTAAACTTCTCCCCCATTGGCATCAAGTGCCAAAATGGGTGAAAAATTTAGAAAGCCAATATAATGTGAGTTCCTCCCCAAGGTGTGCACTTCTCATAATTTGAGTGAAATCAAATGCACATATCCAATGACAAATACTTGAAGGAAGTCAAACTATATTGAGGACCAAAGATTGCACAAAGATAACATGGTGAAGTAAGCTTCAACAAATAAAGCAAGCAATCAAAGATCCAATTGGATAAACAAAGATATCTTGATAAGAGAGATATAGTGCTCTAAATAAAATAAGGAAGCTCCCCAAGGTTCGTGCACAATTTATAATGTTTGCATTTGAATACAATATGCACAAACATGGAATCCTCACTACCTCTATATCATTTAGAACACAACCAAGATAAAGAGAATATGCTTATCAAGAACAACTTGAGTCCAACAATTACGAGATATGAGTGCATGAAGAAAAACAAATAAACCAAGCACTCATAAATCAAGTCCTTACCAACACCACTAAAACCAAAAGAATAAAAGGATGGTCGGCAAGGAACAAGGATATCAAGGTAATGGATTAATGCTATCATGTATATAAGTTTCTAAAGTGGACAAGATGATCCATAAAGAAACATGCACACACAAGAGGTTAAAAATAAATAAGACATGATATCCAAGATGAAGTCATAAAATATACCAAAGGATGTTTGCTTAAAAGCATATATAGCCTATGGCTCCAATTTTCACTTATGGTATATGAATGAACTTCAACCAAGAAAATCTCGAAAACATCACAACTAACAATAAGGGAAGTAAAGCTAGTTGGAATGTTTTGAGAAAGGCAACAAATATCACAAATAGGGATTTATCTCGTAATTTCATCAATATTGCACATAAGAGTTCTTTGAGGAATTGATATGCAATAAATTGCTAGCGGGCATATTTGGGATAGATGAATCATAAACATGATTTATATATATTCCCATCGTATGCATCTTCTCAAGTTACTCAAATGTACAATAAGAAGTTTTCTTTAAAAAGGATTTTTCAAGAATCACAATATTTTCGAAATAAAGGATTTCATGCCAAGATGCAACCTACAAGAGGTTGGATGTTATATGAGTATGCATGAATACGATACTTGTTAACGAGATAGCAATGGCATGATGTAGTAGATAAGAGTTCATCGATCATCCTAGCTTGACTCCAATTCTCATATGGTGACAACACCTTCCTTATAGATGAGACAAGCCTCCATTGCATCTCCAATGTACCTAAAACAACATTCAAGTACATCTTGGTCCCCAAACTTATTGGGTCCAAAATGGTTAGACTAACCACAATACATAGGATACATTCCATATCAATATGTGCATATTTATAGATGAAGTTGGAACTTTATGCACATCTTAGCCATTTAGGATTTGATGGAGTATACCCTATATATTGGATCAAAGAAAGCAAGCATGCTACAAATATAAACAAATTACATATAAGCATGCACAAAGACTTTAAAGATCCAAGAAATATACACTTTGGACAAAACACCAAATGAATTCAAGAAGGCATAAAGGTGTGACCAAACAAGTTTGTTGTCCAAATTATATCAAATAAGAAAATTACAAAATATTTATTCAACAAAGTTCAACAAATGAACTAAGTAGAAATCATTGAGCATAAAAGGTGAATAAAGCCACACGTGCTCAAAGAGTTATCTCATTCATACAAATAAAACATGTAGGAAGGAATGAGATAACACACTCCCAAAAGAGCAAGGTTCAAACAAATAAACCAAACCCTCTACACTTCACAATGGCACAATGTACCGTAAAGAAAAGGTTTGTATTACAAAACAAACACTTGATATGAATCAAGAGAATTTATCAAAATATTTTTCAAAGGGACAAGGAAGACACATGAGAGCAACAAAAGATTTCTTGGAAATAAAATAAGGCAATAAGAAGAAATCCAAGGTGAAGATGATCCATAAATCCAACCACATATAATGTTATAAATTGTCAAAGACAATGAGAATATTGGAATTAACTTCCAGTGTTATATTTCAAGGATTCGGGTTCAACTTCACAAGATGCATATGGTTAAAGATATGAATTAAGAACCATGCATAAATAGAGATTATCAATATATCCAATCATGCAAAGCAATGATTATAATAACTTGGAGCAAACGATTTCCCAAATAAGATGTATAGATATGTCTTTGAGAAAACCGCACCAAGAATCTCTTACTCAAACAAAAACAAAAAGATAAGCAAAGGGAGCATTTAATAAGAGTGATTTTGTTTGAGAAAACATGCCACCTAGGAATAAGATAATTAAAAATATCAACTCTAAGTGGCAAATAAAATGATAATCCAAGATGAAGATGATCCACAGATATTACCACATACAAGATTATTAATTGATACGAGATCAACTTCACAAAAAAGGCATAGGATAAATATATATAAGATTAAGCACTATGCACGGATGAAGATTCTTGATAGCTTCAACTAGTCAAACAATCACGCACAGCAATGATTAGAATAACTTGAAGCAAACGGTGTCCCAAATAAGATATAGAGATATGTATTTGAGGAAAAACTGCACCAAGAATTTCCTACTCAAACAAGAACTCATAAGATGAGCAATAAAATCTTTTTAATAAAAGAGGAGCTTGTTTGAGCAAACATGCCACCTAGGAACAATATAATTAAGAGTATCAACTCTAAGTGGCATAACCTCATATGTTCACATTTTCTTGGCTTGTGATATGTACAAAACATATTACTCCCCCAAAATGTGATAAAACATTTCTTCTAATCAAGAGGCAATTAAAATTCGACTAGAGATGATTAATGGACATTTAGAATTTGAATTTCTCATGAGTATGGCACACCACATAATGACTAGATAATCTTCCAATATCAATACTAAGTGGTGGTACCCATGTACACACATTTTTAAAGAAAGAGAGATGCACAAGGCATATCACTCCCCCAAAATGGGATGTTCCATTAATCACTCAAAGAGAGCCAAATAAGATGTCATCAAGATGCATTAGGCTCAAAACAACACACAAGTATATGATGAGTCAAACAAACATACTTGGATACACAAGATAGGCAAGTAAGACACAACACATACAAACACATATTTGGTACAAAACCAAACATGCAAAGGGGGCAAGTAACTTACAATAAATATGAAGAATTGAAGTATAAGTTACCGCAAAGAGGAACATTGGATATAAGATATAGATGATAATCCATACGACTTGGCTTGGTCAAAATATAATATATGAAGATCCCTTAATTCTTCATGAAGTAGCCAAATCTCCAAAGCCCTCCACATACACCTATTGATCAAGTTTGAGCTTGTTGGTCCCCAACCAAGTTGGGTCCTAAGAGGTTAGTCACAATAGGCTTGGCAACCCAAATGGTTCTTTTCTTGAAACCACTTGGAGTTCCAACAAACTTGGCAAACACATTGCCATTCTTATCCTTCCCAAGAGAGTAATCATCATTAATAATGATAGGGTTAGATAAGGTACCATTTAAGCATGAAGAGGCAAAGTGCCCATTCTCACGACATAAGTAGCAAGTGTTGCCCTTTCTCTTCTTTATTGATTTCTTTTCTTGGGGAACTTTATCTTGATTCTTCTGGAGAAGTGGCCTATCTTCAACTTGAGGTCGAGCTTGAGCTTGAGATTGACCTTGTGGTCGTTTCCCTTGTTGCTTCTCACTCAAGTGCTTCTTCTTCTTCAATGGGCATGATCTAACATGATGCCCTTCAACCTTGCACTTGAAGCAAACAATCTTGGCCGAATCCTTGACTTTGTCTTGGCCCTTCTTCTTGTTGCTCTTGCTCTTGGACTTGTTCTTGTTATTGGATTTGAATCCAAGTCCACTCTTGTCATTGGGGGATTGTTGCACACTCAACATCTTGTCAAGTGCGGATTTCCCTTCATGACGCTTTTCCAGTCTTTCTTCAAAGAAAGGACTTGGGCCTTGAGCTCTTTGATTTCCTCTACATGGTTAGTAGAAATACAAGTACTAGAGGAAGTAGAAGCTTCATTGTTAGAGCAACAAGGCAAAGCAAGTAATCCAACACAAGGTGTATCACTAGTTTGACTAGATGGATTACTAGGACTAGCACAAGACAATATAGTATTTTGAGTAGAGGTTGTGCTAATGTCCAAATGAGGCTCACAAGATATTACTTTGGTGATACTTGCCTCATGAGCTAACTTTAGCCCATCATAGGAAATTAGAAGATCATCATGAGGGCCCGAGAGCTTTTTATGACTTTCTTCCAATTCCCTATAATTGCTAGTTAGCAACTCAAGTTGAGCCCTTAGCTCAACATTATCCTTTAAGATAGATGCTTCACAAGAAGTAGAGTTAGTAGCACAAGCATCATCAATAGAATTTTTCTTTTCAAGCTCAAAGGATTCAATTTTTTGTGTGAGAAGGAAATTAGTATGCTTCTCATTGTTCAGCTCATGCTTGAGGAGATTGAATCTCATTCTCCCATTTTCAACATGGGACTCCAACTCTACTATGGTTCCCTTGTATTTATACATGGTTTCCATAGAGTGTTCGAGACTAGCACGAGCTTCTTTATTACCATGAAGAGAAGCATATTCAAGCCCCATCTCATGCACCAAAGCATTATATTCTTCATCATTATCATCATCATCATCATCATCATCATCACTCTCCTCATTAGAGGATGTGTTAGGGGTCAAAGTAGGAGATACCTTTGATCCATTTGCCATAAGGCACATGTGCATACCGGAGGATGAAGATGAGGATATTCTTGAATCCCTATTTGAAATCGTGTCTTGATCCATAGAGTGTTCGGTTTCCTCTACATTGTTAGTAAACAAACAACTAGAGGAAATAGAAGCATTTTGATTATGGCAACAAGACAAGGCAAGCATATCATCATGGGATTTATGTAGGGAGTTTATACATGATATGCAAGGACTATCAACACTAGCATGTAAGACATTTTTGGTGCTAGATGTGTCTAGGTCCAAAGATGAAACATTGCAATGGGATAGAGATGAAGGATCACAAATAGTGAGCACAATATCAACATTACAATTTCCATCACCACTCACCATGTCATTACCTTGTGTCTTGCAACACGTTGGTGAAGTGGAAGAAGATGATAAATCATCACGGCCGGAGGTGGAAGCAACTTGGAGCTCTTCATGATGTGAAGGGGAAGAGAGCTCCTCGGAGACACCACCGACCAAATGAGAAATGGATCCACCAAACATTTCTTTAAGCTTGATCCACATCTCATGAGACGACTTTCACTTTATATGTATCAAGAACCTACGAAAATCTGGTCTCAAGGAGAATAAAAGCTCATTAGATACTTGAGCTTCAAGATGTAAGTTTTTCTCATCCTCTAAAGATAGATTTTGAGGATCCATCGGAGGAGAAAAACCTACATTAGAAATCACTCTATATTTGGACACAAGGTCCGAAGATTACAAAGCAAGCGATTTCTCCACAAAAGATAATTTGTGCCATCAAGGATAATTGTGTCATTGTGCACTACATTACTAGTCGACATCTTTACTCTCAAGGCGGTGAAGCCTTAAAGAAGGAGAGACCTTGCTCTGATACCAATTGAAAGGACGAGATGTTGCCTAGAGGAGGGGTGAATAGGCGTTTAAAAACTCTTACGAATTTGGCTTGTAAGAATGCGGAATTAAACTAACGTTTATTTCACAAGCACAAATCCTAAATAAGCTAGGCTCAACTAAGTGCAACAACAACTACTAGAGCTAAACAAGATAGGCACAATATATATGAACAACAAGTGATAGCAAGATGTAATAGATACTTCAAACTCGATGGCTATCACAAGGAAAGTAAGCTCGGGTATAGAAATAATCGAGGCACGCGGAGACGAAGATGTATTCCCGTGTTCCCTTCCTTTGCAAGAAGGTACGTCACGTTTGGAGAGGTGGAGGTCCCACGAAGGATTTCCCAACGCCACGAAGGCTCACCTTCTTCTCCGAGCCAAACCCACGAAGGATAATGGCCCTTTCTTTATGGTTAGCTTTTCCTCCACTCCGGAGATGGCAAGCTCCACAACCACTTCACAAGCTCCACGAAGGAGAAGCCCGGGCCTCTTCACAATCTTCCACGAAGAGGTCACCGGGACAGCCACCAAGCCAACTAGGAGGTCACCCTCCAAGAGTAACAAGCTCACGGTCTCTCACTCGAACTAATCGTGGTGGAGAGCTCAACACTATGCAACGATGCAAAGCAGGAACACTAGAGGTGTTCAAATCCTTCACACTCAAATCCCACCCAAGCAACAAATTCTAGGATGAGATTAGAGAGGAAGAACAATGGAGGAAATCAACAAATGACTCCAAAATCTAGATCCCAAGAGTTCCCCTCACTTAGAGGAGGAATGGATTGGATGAGGTTGTAGATCTAGATCTCCTCTTTCAAATCTCCCAAGAATATGCAAGAATCATAGGAGGGAAGGGAGAGGAAGCAAGCTCAAGAAGGTCAACAATGGTGGTCAAAAACGTGCCTAAGAACCCTAAGAACAATGGGGAAGAATGCCCCTTTTATAGCCCATCAAAATATGACCGTTTGGGGGCAGAATCAAGCCACCCGGTAGCAGCACTCGGTGGGACCGAGCTGGCTACCGTCCTACCCGGTAGCAGCACTCGGTGGACCGGGCTGTGTACCGAAACTGCGATAACTTTTGCATCCGGACTCCGATTTCGATGATCTTGGGGTAGTTGGAATCACGACAATGAGCCCTACAACATTATGCATAGAAACATCATAGTCCAACTATTGAGTAAGAAACATAATATAAAAGGTTTTGCCTATCTATAAAAACATCAAACCGGTAAAACCTTCAACCATGAAAACGTAATAGAAGATGCATACGAATTCTGTTTTCGATGAACTTGGGCTTGTTGTAAAGTAGCAAAAAGCTCAAGAACCTCACACAGAGAAACACCAAGAAGCAACAAGATTTATGGAATGCAAAGCATGCAAAGGGTTGAGCTCCCTAAGATGATGTGATCAAGTTACCCAACCGAAAGCCCCTCTTGATAGTGCGGCTATCTATCCTATAACCCGGTCTCCCAACAATCACCTTGAGACCGGTAAAAGAAAAACCTAGCAAGGCCATACCTTTGCCTTGCGCATCCCTCTTGATCTTGATGATAACTCTTCAAGCTCCACTCAAGCCGGAATGCCTTACTTGATCATTGTTGCTTCGTGAAGACTCACAAATGCTCCCCCATACACCATGATGGGATAGCTCCATTGATGCACATCTTCACATGTCCATTATCATCCAATGGACGGCAAGCTTCAAGCATATGATCCTCTTGAGATGCTCAACTTGAACTTGCCCAACTCAACCTTGATGACGATCACCACTTGATGTCATCCTCTCATGGACTATATGAGATCTCACTTTTGATGCATGCCCATGGAAAGATACCTAACCCACATGGACAACACAGATGCACATATATGATGGGTTAGTTCATGAAGCATAATTGACAAGGCTTACCATACTACATGAATTCACGTGGCACATTCTTCATGCTTCATGTGTTGACCAAACTTGAATCTATTCTTCACTCTTTGTATTGGTCAACCTTGTATCTTCTCATGCTCTATCATATTATCTTGAGGTGTATAAATAATTCTTCATTTGCTTGCATGCTCTAAATCTTAGTCAACCATAGCTCAACTTATGAGACTATCATGACACCGACTTAGAGCCATATCTTGAATTCTCCACTCGGAATCAAGCACTCAAGATCTTGATCATTCATTGCTTAACACATAAGCTAGAGCATGGCTAATATTGAGTTCCACATAAGAACCCCATCTTCATTTCTTCTTCTTGATCATATCACATATATATCTTCAAATCGATGATCTTGATGCCAATACACAAGGTATATCTTTATCTTCATGGCATCCATACTTGAATCCAACACATGGAATACAAGTAGTACCTATGGAATATTCCTTCATATAAACTCAATGAAAACATTAGTCCATAGGGGTTGTCACTAATTACCAAAACCACACATAGGGGCAATATACCCTTACAGTTCGCACACTCCATGCTCTAGCAGGGTGTCTGATGATAGCCCAACGAGCTTAGAGGATGCCAAACGCCCGCTCGACATATTTCAGGCTGCCTCTTGCTCTTTGGCAAACCTTGTTGTAGTGGTGGCCATTGATCTCAAAAATCCACATCAGGGGACTGACCGTACACTAGCCTATCAAACACCGGAGAGCGCTGCGGCACGTTGATGTCATTGTGCGAGCCAGCCATTCCAAAGAATGAGTGCCAAATCCATGTGTCGTGTGAAGCAACAGCTTCAAGAATCACGGTGCACCCCTCAGAATGGCCGCTGTACGCCCCCTGCCAACCAAAGGGGCAGTTCTTCCACTCCCAGTGCATGCAGTCTATGCTGCCAAGCATCCCAGGAAACCCCCTGGAAGCGTTGATTGACAACAGACGAGCTGTGTCCTCTGCATTAGGTTGCCGAATATATTGTTCTCCGAACGCACCGATCACTGCTCTGCAGAACCTGTACATCGCATCCAAGCAGGTCGACTCACTCATGCGCGTGTACTTATCTACGAAATCACCGGCAACACCATATGCGAGCATCCTAATTGCTGCCGTGCATTTCTGGTACGAAGAGAGGCCTTCCTTGCCAATTGCATCCACTTTGGCGCAGAAGTAGTTGTCGTAGACCTTGACGCCATCCATTATCCGGGTGAACAACGGTCTAGACATCCTAAAACGACGGCGAAACATGGCCGGCGTGAACAATGCCTTGCGGTAGAAGTAGTCGTTGAAGAGCTAGTCGTGGCCGCGTTCTCTTTTCGGGTCCAAGGCGGCCGCGCGCCCCGGCCAAGACCCCCGGTACACGGGGATCTACGAGACATTGTGCTGGTGGATGATCAGCGCAGCTGACAAGGTATTAACTTGTCAATGCCTACAGATTGTAGACTAGGGTTTTAGCGGAAGTAGAGGGCAAGTAGATCTCGAGGGTTTCAGCCGGAAAAGTACTCGACTGCTAAAAAGCTAGGGTTATGTTGACAATGGAATCTTTAATCGATGATCTTAAGGAAACCTTCGATAATCTCGACAAGTTTCGCCTCAAGCTAAACCCGACGAAATGTTCCTTTGGCATTCCCGCGGGAGAGCTCCTTGGATACTTGGTATCAGCCAGAGGCATTGAGGCTAATCCTAAGAAGATACAAGCAATTGTGACAATGAGAAAGCCGACGAAGCTTAAGGAGATACAGCAGCTGACGGGACGTGTCGCGGCTCTGAGCAGATTTGTCGCCAGGCTAGGAGAAAAAACGTTACCCTTTTATACGCTGATTAAGCAAGGAGAGAAGTTCGAGTGGAACGAAGAAGCAGATAGGGCGTTTGAGCACCTTAAACGCACAATCTCGACACCTCCAATACTGGTGGCGCCAAAAGAAAAGGAACCTCTACTGTTATATATCGCGGCCACACCTCAGGTGGTTAGTACAGTACTTGTGGTAGAAAGAGAAGAAGAAGGGAAGCTTCATGGAGTTTAGAGGCCGGTATATTTCATCAGTGAAGTTTTATCGCCTTCAAAACAGAGGTACCCGCATTATCAGAAACTCGCATACGGAGTATTCACAACAGCAAGAAAGTTACGGCACTATTTTTCGGCACACCCGATCATAGTAGTCAATGAGGCACCTCTGTCGAACATCTTGAATAATCCAGAAGCTACAGGCCGTGTCTCCCTTTGGGGAATAGAGCTTTCCCCTCGGGACATCACGTATGAAAAAAGAAAAGCAATAAAGTCGCAAATCCTGCCGGACTTTGTTGCAGAGTGGATGGAGCTGCAAAGTACAGGACCTCCAGATTTATCGAGTACCTGGACTATGAACTTTGACGGGTCCAAAAGGGTAGAAGGAGCTGGAGCAGGCGTGATATTAGTATCACCTCAAGGAGACAAAATGAAATATGTGCTGCGGATGACGTTTTCCAATGCATCCAATAATGAGGCGGAGTACGAAGCGCTCTTACATGGGATGAAGATGGCGAAAGCTTGCGGAGCAACCCGACTAAAAATTTTCGGTGACTCCCAATTGGTGGCTCAACAGGTGATGAATCAGTGCGATGTAGTCAATGACAGCATGATAGCATACAAGGAAGTATATAATGAACTCGAAAAACTCTTTGATGGGTGTGAAGTAAACCACATTAGTAGACTCAGCAACGATGAAGCCGATGTTTTGGCAAACATCAGATCACAATGCTTAGCAGTACCACCAGGCGTATTCTGGGAGGAGATAAGCGAAAGATCAACCAAGGCGAGGAAAGCATCAAAACAGCCGAAGAAGAAGCTCGAGAAAGACTCGGGGGCTCCAGCAGAATCAGAAGCAAATACATCGGAAGAAGAAGGGGAATCACGTGAGGTAATGATGGTTCAAGTTCCTTGGATGCAGGTCTACGTCGCATATATCCTAATGAAAGAGATACTAGAAGACCCAGTAGAAGCAAGGCGAGTTATTCGGCGATCCAAAGCTTTTACTGTGGTCAAAGGAGAGCTGTACAAGCGAAGTATATCGGGAGTATTGCAGAGATGCGTTACACCCGAAGAAGGAAGAATTATCCTGAGGATGTACACGGAGGAGTGTGTGGACACCACGCAAGCAGCCGAGCAATAGCAGCCAAGGTCTTCAGGGCAGGATTCTATTGGCTAACTACAATAGAAGATGCGAAGGACATAGTGCGCGCTTGTGATGCGTGCCAAAGATTCGCGGCAAAACCTCATTCTCCGGCAGCAGAGCTGATGCCAATACCCTTGTCGTGGCCTTTTGCACAATGGGGTCTCGATATGGTGGGGAAATTACACAAGGTATGGCCAGGAGGATACGTATATATGCTCGTGGCTGTCGACAAGTTTACTAAGTGGATTGAGGCAATACCAATAACTTCGCCAGATGCAGCATCGGTGGTAAGTTTTGTCAAGGGCATCGTCTTCCGTTTTGGTGTCCCTCACAGCATCGTCACGGACAACGGCAGCAATTTCACCTCCAAGGAATTCAAGGCATATTGTGCAGAGGTAGGCATCAAACTACACTTTGCGTCAGTCGCGCACCCGCAAACCAATGGTCAAGTCGAGAAAGCAAACGGTATCATCTGCAATGGTATCAAGAAATGATTGTTGACACCCTTCGATAAAGCTCGACACACTTGGCCAGAAGAGCTGCCTAGCGTGCTGTGGAGTATACGGACAACACCCAATACAGCGACACAGGAAACTCCGTTCTTCTTGGTCCATGGGGCCGAGGCAGTGCTCCCGATAGAAATAGAGCACAACTCCCCGAGAGTGGTGAAATATGATGAAGAAACTTCAAGAAAAGCACTAGAGGATGATGTCGATGCACTCGATGAAGCTAGAGATGAGGTGCTGTCAAGAGTTACCAAATACCAGCAAGATCTGAAAAACTATCATAGTCGACGTTTGCGTCCAAGGTCTTTCCAAATGGGCGACCTAGTTCTTCGACTCACCCAGGACAGCCATGAAAAGTTCGAGTCACCATGGGTCGGACCATACATCGTCACAGAGGTGATCGCAGGAGGAGCGTACAGAATAAATGACAAGAAGACAGGGGTCGCAGAGCCAAACCCATGGAACGTGGCTCAGCTTCGGCGTTTCTACGCGTAGAAGTCAAAATAGAGATACGCATGTAAACATACAATGTACTGAAAAGCTCACGAGTTTCTAGACGCACTCTTTTCCTTTCAGGGCACCGAGTGGGGCTGAAAGGTTTTTAATGAGGCGGGCTCGCGATGCTGCAATATAGTAAAGATATCGGTGACACACATCTTTTCTTCGACAGGCTCGGGGGCTTGCAACCCGCGAGTTGAACAATATATACATGGTCCTTACAATATAAACTCAATTAATTTGCTTTGGTTTAAAAACCTCACGAATAACATGCGTACACTCGGGGGCTAAAGGAAAAAATACATAGTTCTCGCAATTTACAATATATTTCTCGCAATATACAAGATATCTCTGTATTTCAGGAAAAATTCGACAGAAGGAAAATAACTTCAATCACCTCCTATAAGGTCGTCTATGTTTACCCTTTCCTCTCCTGCGGAGGCACCCATGGAGTCAGCATAATGATTCTCCGTGAAGTACGCAGCATCCATCCGAAGAAGATCGTCAATCATCCTTTCGGCTACGGGTGTCACCGCCTCGTTGATTTTGTCAACATTCCTCTTTCGCTTTTTTAATCGCTCATGGCAAAGAGTCACAACATTGGACATATCAAGCTTCGGATAGCAGATCTGGAGCATGACCATAGAGAACCTAGCACCAACCATCAATTGAGCCTTGACAAATCCATGAATCCGTTGAACACTTTTAAACTTGTTCATCAATTGAGGAAGAGTCTTGGGTTGCAGATTTCGAGGAAACATGACGTTGTAAACCATAGCGAGTGTCTTTATGCAGAAGTCGAGATATTCCCGAACCTGAGAAGCACGATCCTGAAATCGTACAATTTGTCGGGTCCGGTCCGGGGAAGACCAAAAGCTGGAGCTGTTCTGCTGAGCAAGTCGAACAAGAACCTCGGCCCTCGCATCAACACGCTGGTCCTCGGCAGCAGCATCCAAGAAAGAGCCTAACCATATCAAGAAATATGAAGACCGGAGAACTTGTACTCGAAGTAAAAGAACGCATGGGTCGAGACTTACCCGCCATATCCAGACTTGCGTTAGTCAGCAGGTCAAGCATATAATTCTCTCGAAAAGTGGCTTGCAAAGCCTCGGCAACGGCAGCATCTTTCAACTTTAGAGCCTCTTGAGCCTGCTGAAGAGCCATCTTTTCCCGCTCGAAAGATTTGTGGGATTGTTCCATGACAATAAGGGATTGTTTCTTCATGGCCTGGAGTTGTTGTCGAAGTTCATCTATTTCTAGTTGATTCAGGTTCATAGACGACGAATCATCTAGTAAAATGTTGTCAGCTATCCGTTTGGAGTAAGAAGTCGCAGGGGAAGCAGAGGATGGTCCAGCAGTCTTAGAGTAGTTATCAAATATCAACTGGAAGAAAGAAAATACCGACATCAATAAACAAACAATGGATCATTTCCTTCTCATTGATAAGTGGGAATATTTACAAGTGATGGTCCATTACAAAAGGTCAGCTCCTAGTGAGTCGACGAAAATAGTCGCATATCATAAGGATATCGACATCTACCAAAAGAAAGACAGCAAACGGAGGAGTAAGTTGGTCTACTTGACCTCCGGCCTAGCGGAACTGGAAGGAGTAGCTGGCTTGTATCCGAGGAAGGAGAGAATCTTCTTCGAGTGCGGTTTGGCGGCCTTGATTAGAGACTGCCATTTCTCCTTGTTCATCCTCTTCGTCTCGCCAGTCCTCCCCCAGTCGACGTTCTGCTGGGCCTCGGCAACCAAAGCTATGGTACCCTCCACACCGATCTTCAAGTTCTCTTGCCGGAAAGCAAGTCCAAGATCCTCCTCAGGGATAAACTGCTTGGCGAGATCGGCGAAGGCCTCTGGTTGTTTTTTCTTCGGGAAGAAGTAGGGGAAGAGGCGCGCAAACGCGGTCCGCGCATCAGCAATGCTGCGGCGCGCCAGGTCCCCATGAATTTCAAGGAGAGAAAGGGCGTCGACGAGATGGTCCCCTTCAGGCTCCTGCAGTTCGAAGTCTTGACCCATTTTTCCTGCTGAAACAAAGTCAGGGTTATCAACAAATATAAGGATACATCTTGGAAGGGACTCGAGAAAAGTGCTTAGTGAACTTACTGGCAAAACGCCGATTTTGTGACTCAAGACGGCCGATGATAGCTTCTTCACGTGCTATCTGTTGGGTTGTCTTCTCACTTAAGGCATTTTCAGCCTGATGAAGCCTCTTCCGAAGATCCCCAATAGAGGCAGCGTCTTCTTCGGCCTTCTTGCGAGCTTTTTCGCTCTGCTCAAGATTGGCGGCAAGATCATCGGCGCGTTTATTGGCTTTGGTGAGAGCCTCTAACGGAAGGAAACAATGCAAGAAAGACAAGTCAAAAACTGCAATATAGCATACTTAATGACGAGAAAAAAACGTCACAATCGCATGAAGGCTCACCTTTTAAGTCTTCGATAGTGTCACGGTACCCAATAAATTGAGTACCAAGACTGATGAAGTGCTTCATCAGAGGCTGTAGAAAAAGAGGTGACACAAAGGTTGAGGGGAAAACTCGACAAAAGACACAAAATAGCTATAGGGATACTTACATCATCCAAGGAAGGAGTCGACGAACTCCCGGCCAAGAAGCCTTGTTCTTCGCCAAGTTCAATCCTTGCTCTCTTCGGCTCGGGGGCTCGGGGGCTGGCGACAGGAGTCGACATTCCCAAGTCCTGGTGTGGAGGCGAGTTTTCCTCCGTTGCGCGACGAGTTTCCGAAAGAACCAAAGTCTGTGACGTGCTCGTTGGAGCAGTCACATTGGCAGCAGGTTCTTCTTCTTCGTCACTGTCCACAAAAGATAGTATAAGACAATGCACAAGTAAAATGCAAAAAGTAAAAGAAGGCAGAGCAGCTTACAAGCTAACGAGGGCTTCCTCGTAAGGATTGAAGGTCTCCTCCTCCTCAGGAGCAGTTTCTTCGGCAGGTGATTTGCCGGCCTTGGAGGTGCCGGAGTCTTCGACATCATCCCTCTTCCTCTTGCTTCGGGGGGAAACAGCGGAAGGGAGAGAATGCGCTGACTCGGAAGCCTCCGATTCAGTCTCTCTTTCAGAGGAACCCTCGGATTTATGAGATCCAGTGATTTCACTCTCAGGGCGAGAAGTACCCTGTGCATCGTCGGCAACGACGGCTCGATCATCGACCTCCCCACCTTCAGGAAGGGGAGGCAGGGAAGACAAAATTTGGCGTTTCTGAAGAAGAAAATCGTCAACAGAAAAAGTTAAGCAAAATAGTAATCGAAGCACTAAAAACTCGGGAGGACAATTTATGCAAAATAATAGTCGAAGCAATAAAAACTCGGGAGGACAAGTCATTTACCTTGGGAAGGGGATTGGCGCTGTTGAAAGGCTCTACTCGGCAAGAAGATGGAACTGAGTCTTTCTTGCTTAACGATGAAATACGACGGACGAGCTTCTCCAAGTCCTTCACAGAAAGATCTTCGGATATGCGGTCGACGTCTTTATCGCCAGCATACAACCACAAAGGGTTTTTGCGAGCCTGCAGAGGCTGCACCCTAATCCTAAGGAAATGCGCAGTAATTTGGATACCCGCCAATTCTTTGCCTCGGGTATTCTGCAGCTCATGGATTTGCTTCATCAGCGCCTCTGTCGCCGTTTTCTCTTCTTCGGTGGCCTCTGCATCCCAGGATCAGCGGCGAAGGATTTTTGCGCTACCGTTGAAGGGGGCGATGTTGTATTTGACATAGGCATCCCCAATGGGCCTGCCGAAGATGGTACCCGGGGTTTACTGAAGGCCCACGACTCGATGAATATGAAGATTCGGAAGCCCAAGTTAGTATTAAGGAAAGCTAGAGTTGTATTACGAAAAACATACTTGTAATCTTACGGGATGAGTTAGAAACCTTCCCGGACTCTGTAACCTGTGTATTGTGAATCCCTCGACTCCATCTCTTATATAAGGGGGAGTCGAGGGACAAAGAAAGGATCGATTCATTGTCTCACGCAACCCTAGTTTTTACATCGTCGAGTACTTTTCGGCTGAAACCTTCGAGATCTACTTGCCCTCTACTTCCGCTAAAACCCTAGTCTACAATCCGTAGGCATTGATAAGTTAATCCCTTGTCAATTGGCGCCGTCTGTGGGAATTGGAGGTGTCAAGGATCTGATCTCGATGGCACGTTCAAGATCGTCGACTTCGTCAACTGCAAGCAACGCGATGGAGAGAGGTAAATAGATCGAAACTGGTCTAATTGATTTTGTTCCTCACCCGCCCTCCCGTTTGGATGCATATGCGTATCTGGAGGAGCCCATGAAGATGACGTTCGGAAAGTTCCACTTCTGCGTCGAGAAAGAAGGAGCGTATCGTCTCGAAATTCCGATCTCGTCGGGATTATCAGCGGTCGATCCCGATTTTTTGAGTTATGCATCGTCAATCGAGTCAGGCGACGAGGAGACTTCGTCGCCACGCTTCATCAGTACTGTGGCAAGCGAAAAACTCGCCAAGATCTTCAGCGACATGTCTTTCGAGTCATCTGCGGACTCCGATATAAGCGATGACCCGAGCAACATAGACAGCTTCAACTTCATCGATAGGTCCAATGTTGTGGGGAAGGTCTTCACCACTCTCTATGATGGTGTCACCAAACCTAAAAAAGTTCAGAATCCAAAATATCATCAGATCTATGCCATTGGAGAAACAAGTCGCCCACAGGAGGAGACGTCAGAGAATTTCGACGATGCGGGAAATCCGTATGTCGACCCTGCAGATCTCACTCGAGGTTTAGGAACAAAATATGTTGGGCCTGGAGCGCGGCAGATGATACAATTTCCGCAGGCAGTATGGGATAGAGTTGCGAAAGCCATTGATGGCACAGAACCAATGACTGTAACGGCGACACCTGAGGAGTTACAAGCATATCAATATAGGCTTGCACGTATCAGGCGGGAGCTCGAGAAACAAAAAAACGAGTTGGACAGGAGGCAGGAAGCGGCTTCCGCGTCAAGCAGGCGAAGGGCGGATTTGAGTCGACAATCTGGCACTTCGGGAGATAGTCACAGAGCAGCTCGAAATAGAGCAAGATCGCGGCTGCAGAATATACCTGAGGCAGATAGGGAGAATCTGGTTCAAAACCTCGACATGTCCTTTATGTCGATAGACACGAGGGGGAACATTATCCCTAAGACACCAGAAGCTGGGTACATGGCGACGCAGGCTTTCATCCTCGCATCCAAGCCACCTCCCGGAGATCCAAGAGAAGCATTGTACAATATGGCCATGGCAGGAGTTGGAGCCATGGGAACGGCGTTTATAAATTCGTCTCCCGAAGGATCAGCAAGGCAAAATAGTCCACGACCTACTGCAGCAGCACCAGGTCCCGAGAGAAGAAGTGGGGCAAGAGACACAGCAATTCAAGCACGGGTAGACAGAGCACGAAAAAATAGAAGGGAACATCGGCATTCCCCAGAGATAGATGACGAGGATATGTGTGGGCTACCGTGCTTTACAAGGAGGGTCCGGAAAACTCGGGTCCCTTCAGGGTTTAAGTTACCCGATAATTTCAAAAAATTTGACGGCCTGCAAGATCCCGAGGATTGGCTAGTCGATTACCTCGAGACGGTGAAGCTGATAGGTGGAACCAGAGCAACAGCCATGCAGAGTATTCAAGTACACCTGAGTGGAGCCGCAAGATCTTGGATAAAGAAGCTTCCTCCAGGTTCCATCGACAGCTGGGACAGTTTTGAGGATGTATTCGTCAAGAATTTCCGATCCACCTGCAAAAAACCCGCATCACTAGAAGAGTTGAGATCGTGTCGACAAAAGCATGATGAATCAATGAGAAAGTACATCCAGAGGTGGAACATCATTAAAAACTCGGCAGAGAACATATCTGACGAGAGAGCAATAGATGCGTTCGTAGCAGGAATTCGACGAGGAGATTTTATCAAAGACTTGGGGAGAACTAACCCAAGTACAGTATCAGCATTGATGGAGATAGCAAACAGATGGGCAGATGGAGAAGATGCTGTCCACAATAAGCGACACAGGTCACCGGAGGAGGACCGTAGTCGAAATTTTCAAAATAGGCGACGATTCCCTCGACAATTCTCGAGTTATGATGCTCCTGACCAAATATCGGCTGGTTTTCGGGGAAGTACTGGAGGAAACAATAGAGATGAATATCAAAGGAGTAACGAGCAGCGAGTCGACAATAGAGATGACTCTCGGAATAACAGACAAAATAGTGGACCAAGGTTTCAGAGACCTTTTGTATCTCCCGAGGATATGATGAACGGGCCATGTCAGATGCATTTCGATGTCGACAATAATGGGAAGAGGCGATCGGGACATCTACGTAAGGATTTGTCGAAATTTTCAAGCAATGTTGAGGTTTGCAGGGCAAGCCAATGCTCAAGCAACAAATAGAAACCCCCAGGGGCCCAGGAGTGAGATCCACCTGCCACCTCCTCCCGCAATTACGGACGAAAATCGACACCAGCTCAGAATAGCGGCAGCACCACACCCACCTCCATATGTCGACCCCAATTCCAACGGTGTGGTCTCGATGATTCAGAAAGCTAGGCCGTCTAACAGGGCTCAGAAAGTAATCTCGCGACAAGTGTTCATGGCAAAGAAGATGCCTCCACCAACGATTGAGTACCTAAATTGGTCGGGACAGGACATCGGCTTCACAATAGCGGATCACCCGCAGCAAGTTCCTCGACCAGGGCAGTCAGCACTTATCTTACCAGCAGTGATCGCAGGATTCGACGTATCTCGAGTATTCATAGATGGAGGCAGCAGTCTAAACCTTATGTACGCAGATACACTAAGGAAGATGAACATATCTCTAGCAAATCTGAAACCAACTGATACACGTTTTCATGGTATCACGCCAGAGAAGCCAAGTTATCCGTTGGGGAAGATCAATCTCGACGTTCAGTTTGGGACCCGAGAAAACTACAAGATAGAAAGGCTGGAGTTTGAAGTCGTGGATTTCCCGTCGCAGTATCACGCCCTGTTGGGACGACCAGCATATGCCAGGTTTATGGCGGTACCACACTACACGTACCTGTTGTGGAGGCTACCTGGACCTAATGGACCAATTACAGTCAAAGGAAGTTTCGCGTTAGCTGATAAATGCGACAAGGATTTTCATCGACTGTCAGAAACTTTCGGGATGCAAGCAGAATACATGGCGTCAAGGCTCACAACTGATTATGATGTGCTGCCAGATGTAGGAAGGCCTCTCAGGGAGCCAACCTTTAATACCACGAAAGATTCCAAGGAGGTGCAGGTTCACCCGACAGATCCAAAGAAAACGACGTCCATTGCAACAAACATGGACCTCGCATAGGAAAGCGCGCTCGTCGAGTTCCTCCGTGAGCACTGGAAAATCTTCGCATGGTGTCCAGCTGACATGCCAGGAGTACCCAGGGAACTTGCCGAGCACCACCTAAACTTGGATCCAATAGCGAGACCAATTAAACAACCTTTGCGGCGTTTTTCGGAACCAAACCGTAAAGCTATGCTGTCAGAGATTGATCGACTTAGAGAAGCTAGTTTTATCAAAGAACTACATACAGAGGCCACGTGGGTAGCTAACCCAGTGCTGGTCCCGAAGAAAAACACGAAAGTCCTTCGCATGTGTGTCGACTTTACGTGTCTCAATAAACATTGTCCAAAGGATCACTTTCCCCTCCCAAGGATCGATCAAATCATCGACTCCACGGCAGGATGTGAACATCTTTCCTTCTTGGACGCATATTCTGGTTATAACCAGATTAGATTAAAAGAAGAAGATGAGGTCAAGACAGTGTTCATTACACCTTATGGCGTGTTTTGCTACAAAACAATGCCTTTTGGTCTGAAAAACGCGGGAGCAACATACCAGCGGATGATGCAAAAGTGCTTGGCAACACAGATTGGAAAAAACATACAAGTATACATTGACGATGTCGTTATAACATCAAAAAAGGGGTCAACATTGATCGAGGATTTAAAAGAAACCTTCAACAATCTTGATAAGTTTTGCCTCAAGCTAAACCCGACGAAGTGTTCTTTCGGCGTCCCTGCGGGAGAACTTCTCGGGTTCCTAGTCTCAGCAAGAGGGATTGAAGCCAATCCAGAGAAAATTCAAGCTATCGTAACAATGAGGAAGCCAACAAAGTTAAAAGAAATACAACAGCTGACTGGGCGAGTTGCAGCTTTAAGCAGATTCGTCGCCAGACTAGGAGAAAAAGCGTTACCGTTCTATGCTCTAATCAAGCAAGGAGAGAAATTCCAGTGGAACGAAGAGGCCGACAGAGCTTTCGAGGATCTCAAACGCACAATTTCGACACCACCGATCTTGGTGGCGCCCAAGGAGAAGGAACCCCTCTTATTATACATTGCAGCCACGCCTCAGGTGGTCAGCACAGCACTTGTAGTCGAAAGAGAGGAAGAAGGAAAACTCCATGGAGTACAGAGGCCAGTATACTTCATCAACAAAGTTTTATCTCCCTCAAAACAGCGGTATCCGCAGTACCAAAAGCTAGCATATGGAGTGTTTTCAACCGCAAGAAAATTGCGGCACTATTTTTCGGCACACCCGATAATAGTGGTCAATGAGGCGCCTTTATCCAATATACTAAACAATCCAGAAGCTACGGGTCGTGTCTCCCTTTGGGGAATAGAGCTTTTCCCTCGGGACATCACGTACGAAAAAAGAAAAGCAATAAAGTTGCAAATTCTACCAGACTTCATCGCAGAGTGGATGGAGTTACAAAATACGGGACCCCCGGATTTATCGATAACCTGGACTATGAATTTCGACGGGTCCAAGAGATTAGAGGGAGCTGGAGCAGGCGTGATACTAATATCACCTGAAGGCGACAAATTAAAGTATGTCTTACGAATGACGTTTTCAAACGCATCTAATAATGAGGCAGAGTACGAAGCCCTCATACACGGGATGAAGATGGCGAAGGCTTGTGGTGCAACTCGATTAAAAATCTTTGGCGACTCACAGTTGGTGGCTCAGCAAGTCATGAATCAATGTGATGCAGTCAACGATAGCATGATAGCATACAAGGAAGTTTACAATGAGCTGGAGAAGCTGTTTGATGGGTGCGAGGTAAATCACATCAGCAGGCTAAGCAATGATGAAGCCGACGTTCTTGCAAATATTGGGTCGCAGTGTCTCGCGATTCCACCAGGCGTATTCTGGGAAGAGATAGCCGAGAGATCTACAAAGTCGAAGAAACCAAAGAAGAAGGAGAAGGATGAGAAACCCTCGGGGGCTATAAAAGCGGCACTGGAAGAAGAGGAGGAACATGACCTGGTAATGATGGTACAAAATCCATGGATGCAAGCATACATATCATACATCCTAAGGAAACAAATACCCGACGATCCAGTTGAAGCAAGGCGAGTTATTAGGCGTTCTAAAGCCTTTACTGTGGTCAAAGGGGAGTTATACAAGTGAAGTATTTCGGGAGTGTTACAAAGGTGCGTCACACCCGAAGAAGGAAGGATAATTTTGAAGGATGTACACGAAGGAATATGCGGTCATCATGCAAGCAGTCGAGCTATAGCAGCCAAGGTTTTCAGAGCAGAATTTTATTGGTTGACAGCAATAGAGGATGCGAAAGAAATAGTTCGTACTTGCGACGCGTGTCAGAGATTTGCCGCCAAACCTCATTCTCCGGCAGCAGAGTTGATGCCAATACCGCTGTCTTGGCCCTTTGCTCAGTGGGGTCTCGATATGGTGGGAAAATTACACAAGGCTTCACCAGGAGGATACGAGTATATGCTCGTCGCTGTCGACAAATTCACTAAGTGGATAGAAGCAAAGCCGATAAATTCACCAGACGGAGCGTCGGCAATCAAGTTCGTGAAAAATATCGTTTTTCGGTTTGGAGTACCTCATAGCATCGTCACAGACAATGGTAGTAACTTCACATCAAAGGAATTCAAGGCATATTGTGCAGAGGTAGGTATCAAACTACACTTTGCATCAGTTGCGTACCCGCAAACCAATGGTCAAGTGGAAAAAGCCAATGGAATTATCTGCAATGGTATCAAGAAGCGTTTGCTAGCACCATTGGAAAAAGCTCGACATACCTGGCCTGAAGAGTTCCCCAGTGTGTTATGGAGTATTCGAACAACACCAAATACGGCGACACAGGAAACCCCATTTTTTCTGGTCCATGGAGCTGAAGCAGTATTGCCGATAGAAATAGAGCATGATTCTCCAAGAGTTACAGAGTACGACGAAGAGGCCTCAAGAAAAGCATTGGAGGATGATGTCGATGCACTAGATGAAGCTCGAGACGAAGTGTTATCACGAGTCACTAAGTACCAGCAAGACCTGAAAAACTACCACAGTCGACGTTTGCGCCCGAGATCCTTTCAGGTCGGTGACTTAGTTCTTCGGCTTACTCAAAAAAGTCATGAAAAACTCGAGTCGCCATGGCTTGGCCCTTACATCATCACATAAGTAATCGAAGGAGGAGCATACAGGATAAAGGACAAGAAGACAGGGGTTGCAGAGCCAAATCCCTGGAACGTGGCGCAACTCAGGCGGTTCTACGCTTAGAGTCGAAATATAGTTCTCCTTTGTAAAAATACAATGTACTGAAACGCCCGCGAGCTTTCAGACGCACTCTTTTCCTTTTCAGGGCACCGAGTGGGGCTGGAAAGGTTTTTAATGAGGCGGGCTCGCGGTGCTGCAATATAGAAAAGATATTGGTGATATACATCTTCTTTATCGACGCGCTCGGGGGCTTGCACCCAGCAGCTACAATATACATATGAACTGCCGACAAAATAGAACTTGCAAAACAATAAATTTTGCCTTGGTGCAACACACCTCGCAAAACAATATAGACACACAGGAAGAACCAATAAAAAGCTCGGGGGCTTGTTGAAACAAAAATAGTTCGAGATATTTGACAACATATATGTTCTTTACAATATACAGGCGTTCTTCGACAAAGAAAAAACAACAAAGAAATTCTTCAATCAGCATTTAGTATAGCGTCTATATTGATTCCCTCGTTATTTGCAGCACCAGTTCTATGTTCAGCATACCTACCCTTCACAAAGAATTCTGCATCCATCCGAAGCAGTTCGTCCATCATCTTTTCTGCTACAGGGCGCACAATGTCGTCGATTTTGTCAACGTTCCTCTTCCGCTTCGCCTGCTTGGCCAGACACTTGGTGACAATTTGAGTCAGATCTAACTTCGGGTAGCAGATCTGTATCATAATCATGGCGAATCTTGCCCCAGCTGATAGCTGAGCCCGCACAAATTGATGAATATGAGGAGCATCTCGAAATTTCTCCATCAAAGCAGGAAGGGTGTCTGGGATTTTGTTGCGAGGAAACATGGTGCTATAGACTAAAGACAAAGTTTTCGTGCAGAAGTCAAGAAAGTCGCGGACCTGACTCGCGCGATCTTGAAATCTGACTATTTGGCGAGTACGCTCAGGAGTGACCCAGAAATTGGAACCATGCTGACGAGCAAGCCTGACAAGCACATTGGTTCGGGTTTCAACACGCTGATCTTCGGCAGCAGTATCCAAAAAAGAACCTGTTTCACCGAAAACATCAGCAAGGAATAAAAGATAGTAAGGTTACACTAACATATGATCAAATTTTGCGGAGCATACCCGTCATATCCAAGCTAGCGTCATTCATCAGTTCAAGCATATGATTCTCTCGGCGCGTAGCTTCGGCAGCCTCAGCAACTGCAGTTTCCTTCAACGCTATGGCTTCTTGAGCCTGTTGAACAGCTCGTTTTTCATTCTCAGATGATCTTCGAGACTGTTCCATGATCACGAGAGTTTGTTTTTTCATCGACTGCAGTTGTTGACGGAGTTCTTCCAAGTCTTCATTTTGTGCAGCACTTGAAGAACCTACAATATACTCGATAGCGGAGGACCTTTTAGAGCAAGACGTAGCAGGCAAGGCAGCCGATGAATGAGGCCCAGTGGTATAGTTGTCAAAAATCAACTGGAGAGAAAATACTTCGATATCAATACCTCGGCAATATAGCTTTTTCATTAATAAGGTCAGATATTTACATGGCTATTACAAAAGGTTCCTATTGAACTACTGGGGTAGTTGTCGCCAAAGCTACTTTGGCGACAGTATCAAAAGAAAAGCAAAACAAAAGAGAGACAAGGTGGTCTACATGACCTCCGGCTTCGATGAACTAGGAGCTGGAGTTGGCTTGAATCCAAGGAAAGCAAGGATTTTCTTCGAGTTTGGCTTGGCAGCCTTAATCAAAGACTGTCATTTCTTCGTCTCCATATCCTTTACATCGCCAACTTTGGCCCAGTCGACATCCTGTTGGCTGTCAGCAACCAAAGCTATGGTGCCTTCAACACCAATCTTTAGGCCTTCTTGTCGAAGACTGGGTCCAAGATCTTCTTTGGATTTGAAGCACTTGGCGAGAGCAGTAAAAGCCTCGGGTTCTTCTTTCTTCGCGAAGAAGTAGGGAAAAAGCCGTGACAGAACTATTCTAGCATCAGTAAGGCCTTGGCGTGCTTCATCTCCATGAATCTCAAGAAGGGAGAGCGCGTCGAGGAGACGATCACCTTCAGGATTTTCTAGATCATAATCTTGTTGCGTCCTCCCTAAGTGAGCAAAAGGAAGCTTGTTAAAGAAAAAGCGGGCCAGGAAGAATGTGATGACCCGAAAAAATAGCAAGGATTTGAGTACTCACTAACAAAACGTCGACTTTCCGATTCCAAGCGGGTAAGGATTTCATCTTCACGGGCAGACTGCTGAGCAATGTTGTCACTCAAAGAATTTTCCGCGTCATGAAGTCTTTTTCGAAGATCTTTGACAGCGGCAGCATCTGATTCAGCTTTCTCGCGAGCTTTTTCACTTTGCTCCAATTTAAGAGCAAGAGCATCAGCACGTTTGTTAGCTTCCGCAAGATTGGCTGGCAAAACAATTGACAATAAACAAGTGTCATGGCAAAAAAAAAGAAGGAGAGTTTATTTAGCAGGAGAAGCAGTAAAAAAAGTACCTTCAAGCTTTTTAGCATGGTCACGATACCCGACGAATTGGGTACCGAGACGAATAAACTCCTTCATCAAAGGCTGCAAAAGAAAAGTAGAGAAAGAAAAATCAATATAGGAATTGAAAAGTTCGACAGCAACAAGCAAAAGAGAAGCAAAAAAAAAAGAGGGGAGTCAACAGTATTGAACTGTTCGGAACATAGAAAAAAAGAAGTGAAGAACTTACATCATCCAGTGAAGGAGTTGTGGAACTACCAATTGGCAAGGTAGGCTCCTTGGCCGGTTCGACCCTAGCCCTCTTGGGTGAAGGGGCACGGGGGCTTGCAATTGGAGTTGGATGCTCAATGTCCTGCTGAGGAGGCGAAGTTTCATCTCCATCAGGCTGAGCTTCGGAGACAACTAAAGTATGCGACGTACTCGTTCGAGCAGTCGGGTCAATAGGTGGATTTTCATCCTCGTCACCACTACAATAAAAAGGCGACAAAGTAAGAAACAACATAGACAAAATATCGAGAGCAAGCAACAAAGAGCAGCAAGAACTTACGAGCTGACAAGGGCATCCTCGTAAGGATTGAAGGTTGTCCTTCCCTCAGTAGGAACAACTTCTTCGGCAGGAGGTGCGCCGGCTTTGGAGGTGCCAGAATCGGCAACTTCGTCCCTTTTTCTCTTGTTCCTTGGAGAAACAGCGGAGGGGAGGGAGTGTGTCGATGCGGTAGCCTCAGAATCGACTTCTCTTTCAGAAGAAGCCGCGGATTTCTGAGAACCCGCGACTTCACTCTCAGGGCGAGAAGTACCCTGGTTGTCGTCGGTGACAACAGCCCGTTCTTCGACTTCTCCACCCTCAGGAAGAGGAGGGAGAGGAGACGCAGTTTTGTGATTCTGGACAAGGCAGAAAAAGTATCGACAGGAATTTGTGTCAATAACAGCAGTCAAAGAAATAGCAGTACGAAAATGAGAAAAAAAGAGCGAGCGAACAAACAGACAATGAAAAATATATTACCTGCGGGAGCGCGTTGGTGGCGCTATATGGTGTCACACGGCAAGATGACGGGACGGTGTCTTTCTTGCTAAGCGACGAGATTTTTCGGACAAGTTTTTCTAAGTCCTTGACCGATAAATCTATCGACAGGCGATCCACATCCTTGTCGCCAGCATACATCCAAAGGGGATTTTTGCGAGCCTGCAGAGGCTGCACCCTAATTCTAAGGAAATAAGCTATGATTTGAATACCCGACAGTTCCTTGCCGCGGGTATTTTGAAGCTCGTGGATGCGTGTCATCAGTGCCTCTGTCGCCGCTTTTTCTTCGTCAGTGGCTTTAGCATCCCAGGATCGGCGGCGACAGATTTTTTTGGTGCCATCAAAAGGGGGAATGTTATATTCCGCCGAGTCGAGACTTTCCTCATGGATATACAGCCATTTTTTGCGCCACCCTTGAACTGAGTCAGGGAATTTGACATCGAAATACTCGACATCAGGGCGGACGCAGATAACAACGCCGCCTATGTTATAGGCAACATTGGGAGAGCCATTACGGCGAAGGAGGAAAATGCGCTTCCATAAAGCCCAGTTAGGCTGGACTCCAAGGAAAGATTCGCAAAGAGTGATGAAGATCGAGATGTGGAGGATGGAGTTGGGAGTAAGGTGGTGAAGTTGCAATCCATAAACAAAAAGCAACCCACGCAGAAAATCGTGAATAGGGGAAGAAAGACCGCGGATGAGGTGGTCAACGAAACTGACCCGGTACTCGATCGGCGGAGATGGATAGCTCTCCTCACTGGGGAAGCGCAGTGAATCTTTCTTCTTGCCGATCCCGAGTTTCTTCAGCAAGTTGATATCTTGAGCGGAGATTTTGGATCTCTCCCACTCCAGATCTTCCGCCGCCATCCTCGATTCAGGAGTGCTGTGGCGAGTGAGTCGCGCGCGCGGTGGCATCAACAATGGTGAAGGCGAAAAGTGCGAGTGTGGCTGAGCTCAGGAGGTGTTCGGTGCAATGGGGATTTTTGCAGGAGAGCAGAGGTGCGGCGCAGGCGAAAGTATGAACGGAGGAAGAAGAAGACCTTTATAGAGAATCAGGCGAAGCGACGCACCGTTGGATGGAGTAATTTTTCGGTGGATGCTGTACCCTTGGCTAAGGGGTAAAAAAGTATTTTGACTGTGAGAGAACGTAACAGGCGCTACAGTAATTGCGCCAGGAAAAGCGGAGGACGTGTGTCCCCCACTTGCATGACGTGTCAAATTGATGAGGGTTCTGGGCCCACAAGACAGAGAGAGAGCAGTACTCGCGTCTTCCCGATATAGTGGTCGTGGCTATCGTCAGCAGTGATGTCACCTTGACTAAAGGGAAAATTTCGGCTGTGAAGACTAAAAGAAATTGGCGGCAGGGAAAAATTATCAATTATTTCGAGAGAATTTGATCAAATACAAGTTTTTGCCCAAATCCTCGGGGGCTACTTTAGAAAAAAGAAAAAGCTCAAGTATGACAAAATAGAAATGACGAGAGCCTATGATCAAACGCAAGCATTTGTTCATAGCCTCGGGGGCTACTCCCATCGGGAGCGCTGGTCGCGCACCCGATAGACATAAAAAGCTCGAGAGAGATTGACAATATAGCGGCATAAGATGTTGAGCCTACAACCAAGCACTAGTCCTTGGCTGTAGCCTCGGGGGCTACTCCCATCGGGAACGCTGTTCGCGTGCCCGATGAAATTATAAAAAATATAGAGAGAAAGAAGAAGTGAGCATATTTTGAGTTATATAAATAACTCGAAACATACTCCCATCGGGAGGACAATATAAGTCATCCGTTGACTCAATAAAATGTGCTATTCCAACAGCCGAAAAAGCACTCGACAATATATTCTCAGAGTGCCAAAGTTGCGAACAGTCTCTGAATGCCGCAAAACTCTGCGAAGGTAAGACCCCAGATCCGTTCTGAGCGGCGTGGCGCCGTCTCTGACGTCGGTTTGCTACTTTTTTCCGTATCAACAGATACGAAGAAAAATCCTAACGGACGCGTTAGGTACCCGATAAAACATGACTGGGACTCGACAGAATGGTAAGACCTTAAGCGGCACCTGTCGAAGTTTACACCAGTATCCCGAGATCATGTCCAGGGACGTGATCTTGAAGTAGGTTTTTGCGGATTGCCACTAGAGCAGTTAACTAGTACCTGATCCGTCAGATGAACTAGCCCCAACTACCATTATCCCTGTACAATATATATTTGCGTATCCAAAGATATGTGATAAATTTGACAGTTATTGAATGACTATAAAGTTGGAGATTTTCCCTGATTCTTCGATTCAAGCAAAATCTCGGGGGCTACTGACATAGGCATCCCCAATGGGCCTGCCGAAGATGGTACCCGGGGTTTACTGAAGGCCCACGCGATGAATATGAAGATTCGGAAGCCCAAGTTAGTATTAAGGAAAGCTAGAGTTGTATTACGAAAAACATACTTGTAATCTTACGGGATGAGTTAGAAACCTTCCCGGACTCTGTAACCTGTGTATTGTGAATCCCTCGACTCCATCTCTTATATAAGGGGGAGTCGAGGGACAAAGAAAGGATCGATTCATTGTCTCACGCAACCCTAGTTTTTACATCGTCGAGTACTTTTCGGCTGAAACCTTCGAGATCTACTTGCCCTCTACTTCCGCTAAAACCCTAGTCTACAATCCGTAGGCATTGATAAGTTAATCCCTTGTCAGTATTCCAGCGAGTTGGGGCACTCCTCGCGGACATATAGCCATCTCCTGCGCCACCCTTGGACGGAGTCGGGGAATTTGACGTCGAAATACTCGACGTCAGGGTGGACACAGATAACAACACCACCTATGTTGTAGGCGATATTGTGGGAGCCGTTGCGGCGAAGGTAGAAAATGCGTTTCCACAGGGCCCAATTCGGTTGGATCCCGAGAAAGCACTCGCAGAGGGTGATAAAGATAGAAATATGAAGGATGGAATTGGGAGTCAGCTGATGTAGCTGCAGCCCGTACACGAAGAGTAAACCACGAAGAAATTCGTGGATAGGAGCAGAGAGACCGCGGATGAGGTGGTCGACAAAACTAACCCGATATTGGATGGGGGGTGTTGGGAAGCTTTCCTCGCTGGGGAAGATCAGCGCTTCCTTCTTCTTCATCAGGCCGAGCTTTTTCATCAGGTTGGCGTCCTGGTTGGAGATCTTGGATCTCTCCCACTCAGCAGCTTCTAGATCTTGCGCCGCCATGCTTGCCTTGGGAGTGCTATGCCTTGTGAGTCTTGACCGCGGTGGCATCAACAATGGCGCTGGAGAGAGTAGGGGTGTGGTTGAGCGCAGGAGGTTCTGGTTGCAGTGGAGGTTTTGCAGAGGGGATTTGAGCGCGGCGCAGTGAAGGGATTGCTGGAGGAAGAAGACGACCCTTTATAGCAAACCTACGAATCGACGCACCGTTGGATGCAGAAGGAATGGATCTGATGACTTACACGTGTCTCCATGGGTAGTAAAGTCTTTTTACTGCGACGGAACTGGACAGGCGCTACAGTGCGCGTGCCAGAAAAAGCGGAGGACGTGTGTCCCCCACTTGTGAAACGTGTCACAGACCGCAGGTTTTTGGACCCACAAGTCAGGGACAGGACAGGACTCGCGTTCTCCCGATACAACGGTCGTGGCTATCGTCAGCACTGATGTCACTTTAAAAGAGAGAAATTTCGACTGTGTTGTTTTGAAGATTGGTGACAGAGATGGATTGATGATAACTTCGTGAGCTTTTGATCAAATACAAGTTTCTGATCAAGTGCCCGGGGGCTACTTTTGAAAGAAGGAAACCTCGAGTATGGCAAGAAAGAAAAGGCGAGAGCCTATGATCAAATACAAGCATTTGTTCATATGCTCGGGGGCTACTCCCATGGGGAGCGCTGGTCGCGCACCCGATAAAGATGGGAGAATTCGAAAAGATAATAATATAGCGACAAAAAATGTTAAAATGGTGAGCCTACAACCAAGTACAAGCACTTGGCTGTAGCCTCGGGGGCTACTCCCATCGAGAACGCTGTTCGCGTGCCCGATGAAATTATAAAAGGCATGGTGAGCATATTTCGAGTTATACAAATAACTCTTCATATACTCCCATCGGGAGGACAGGATAAAAAATATATACAAGTCATCAGATGACTCGAATAAATGTGCTATTCCAATAGCCGAAAAAGCACTCGACAATATATTCTCAGAGTGCCTCAGTTGCAAATTAATCTCTGAATGCCGCAATACTTTGCGAAGGTAAATCCCCGGGATCCGTCCTGTGCGGCATGGCACCGCCTTTGATGGTGCTTTGCTACTTTTTCCGTATCAGCAGATGCGAAGAAAAATCCTAACGGACGCGTTAGGTACCCGAAAAAACATAACTGGAATTCGACATCTGGTAAGACTTTAAGCGGCGCATGTCGAATTACGTCAGTATCCTGAGATCATGTCCAGGGACGTGATCTTGAAGTAGGTTTTGGTGGATTGCCACAAGAGCAGTTAACTAGTAGCTGATCCGTCAGATGAACTAGCCCCAATTATCTTTATCCCTGGACAATATACGATTGTTTTATTAAAGATATGGGTTAACTCGAAAAAGTTGTATGGTAATTGTAAAGTTGGAGATTTTCCCTGAGTCTCTGATTCAAGCAAAATCTCGGGGGCTACTGACATAGGCATCCCCAATGGGCCTGCCGAAGATGGTACCCGGGGTTTTATTGAAGGCCCACGACCCGAAGTTTATGAAGCCCGGAAGCCCAATTAAGAGATAGTTTGGAAATATAGAGTTGTATTAGGAATACTCGACTTGTAATTATTACGGGATAGACTCAGAGAGTCTCCCGGACTTTGTAAACTTGTACATCACGAAACCCTCGGCTCCGCCTCCTATATAAGGGGGAGTCGAGGGACAAAGAGAGGATCGATTCCATTGTCAACATAACCCTAGCTTTTTAGCAGTCGAGTACTTTTCCGGCTGAAACCCTCGAGATCTACTTGCCCTCTACTTCCGCTAAAACCCTAGTCTACAATCTGTAGGCATTGACAAGTTAATACCTTGTCAGCAGCCTCCGTGAGAAAGTCATAGTCGGACTCCTCGTCTGACGATGTGCCGATGAAGTTCTTGAAGAAGTACTTGTCGTCGCTGTCCACCATGATCTAAAGATGAAATGGGACAAATTTTAAATCTCCCATTTCATCGAACACCTCGCAGGCGGAGGCCATCCAACGCATCCGTAGGGACCTGCAGGCAATGGCCGTCCCGGCCGACTTGCGGCCTGGAAACACGGTGCACGAGAGCTCACCTCTGGCGGTAACGGCGAAGCTGCTGACGGCGGGAGGTCTCGTGACGGTGAGACGACAACATCATCGGCGACGGCGTCCTCCGACTCTGCTACGACGCCGCGAAAGCAGCGCGGAGCCGCGTCCTATTCTTCCGCACCGCTTGCCGGCGTCTCACCAACGGTGGCCGGCGTCGACAACGCTCCCAAATCGCCGGTCAGGGGGTGGCGGCGGAGCGGTGGGAGATGTGTGCGAGGGGGCTGTGTTTTGGGAGGCAGACAGGCGGGCCAGGGGCGGACAATGGGAGGACGCGAGCGGCCAGCGACAGGAGTCCGCGGCCACGCAAACTCGGCCCCGATTTGGGCCGGCTTTGGGTCATCCCGGACGCCGCGCCCATCCGTTTTTGGGATGGGTCCGTCCGCTGGGCCGCGTTTTTGTCCGGTTCGACGCATCCGGACGCGCGGGCACGGGATGGGTCGCCGCGTTGGAGATGGCCTAAGACCGTCGCCTAAATCGTCCTTCAAACAGCTTCGGGTTGAATGTTTGGGGGACCCCTTCGGGTGTCGTGCCCTAAATTTTTTTACATTAAAATAACTTTTTTTTTATTTTGTTGCATTTTCATCTAAATAGACATTTAAATAGACAGAAGGAATATTACACAAACTAATACATAGTTTGGAACATGGTTGAAACATTGCAAAATTAGGAAACCTAAGTACTGTAGGTACGTCGATTTCGTCTTCTTTACTGCGAAGAAAGAATACTCTCATGCACTCTCAGTCACTCAAACTGGAAAATCCAGCTGGAGAGTGCCCTATTGTTCTTCGATGCGCATGAAGAACGTACAAAAATATACACTAGTGGCTTTAATTGGTCGACGGTCATCTTCGCTGGAAAGAAAGAACACTCGCCATGTTCAATCATCGTCCTCTTTGTCGTCGGTGTGGTAGTGCCGGTGGCAGGACGTGCCATTGAACACCTTCACGCTCATCTCGTCGTCGCCTTCGTAGCAGAAGGTGAGCATGCAGCCGGCTTGGAGGTCGTGCGAGCGGGCGATCTTCTCCCATCCGGTGTGGAGGTACATCTTGCCACACCCAACGAAGAGCACATCCACCGGCCATCGGCAAAAGTCGCAACGAGCCTCCCGCAGCGATAACTGCCGCACGCGGGCGCCGGCGAGCAGAGCCATCGCGCCGCCATGGCACCCGGTGCTCGGAGACGCCGCTTGGTCGCCTCGCTCGTGCGGATGCGGGAACTGCGACCCACAAACGGGTTCGTTCGCCGGCAGGGAATTTGCGGGCCGACGCCGTTAGGCATGGTTATAAGCCACGAATTGGGCGTTTATCTTTTCTGCTTGGTTGGACGGCCTAAAAACGGCTCCGTGGCACGTGCGGACTGTGGAAACTGGGAATGAGGTCGTCTTCAACTGAGAACCAACCTGGTTAGGTGGTTAGGAGGGTAGTGGCACCCCCAGCCTATTAAAGGTTGACACTTTGGTGTCTCATTAAAGGCGGAATATTATTCAGTGGGAGGCGATGTTCCCATCGACAGCGAGACGCCTGTGGTGACTTCGTCAATCTCAAGACCCGTCGGATGAAGTTTCTTGGACGCAGTCTCTCGAAGGTGCTCATAGGGGTAGGGTGTGCGTGCGTTCATAGGGGTAAGTGTATGTGCGTATATGTGAGTGTCTACGTCTGTACTGTGTTTCGCACCACGGTGCCGCGCGGGGCCGCTAACTGCACCTGTCGTGGCGGCATTTGGAGCGGCGGATCGTTCCCGTCGACGATGTAGCCAAGGACCCACGCGGGGGCGTGCTCCACCACCGCTGCCGCCCGCTGGCGTTGTTGTTCGCCGGCGGATCGCCGCTGCCATCGTAGGCAGCGAGACGGTCTTCGCGCTGGCGCTAGAAGAACGCCGTCCACGCCTGGTCATTGTCCGGCGACCACCGCGGGTCCTTCCTCTCCTCCAGCATTAGGCGGCTCCCAAATGTGGTTGTAGACCGCGACGGCGCGCTCGGTCCCCGTCGACACCGACGTGACCGGCAGGCCGCTGCGGCTGAGCGCCCCCCCTAGGACATCGCATGTCCGGCGGGACGAAGTAGCGTGTGTTCCAGAGGGTGCGCGCCTCGGCAACTTGAAGCCACCCGAAGTCGTTGGCGGCGGCGCCTTCTCTTTCTTGGCGGTCCTTGGCTAGGGCTGGGGCGTTGGAGAAGGTTTGGAGGAGGAGATGGCGAGGTCGCTGGCTAGAATGTGCGGCAAGGGAGCGCACTCGGTGGTTTATATGGTGCCGAGGGAGCGTTGGCGGGCATTAGCGTCGCCGCTGAAGACGAGCATGCGTATTAACGCCGACGCGACGTGACGCGGAGGGCGAGCAAGCGCAGAAGGTGAGAAGCCTTTGACGGGCGCGGAAGGCGAGGAGGAAGACGACTCCGCCGACACTGACGGGTAGGTCCACATCTAGCAGGCGTTTCCCGCGCCTTCTTCACGCGTCGTTCCCGCCAACACGTGGCGCGCCGGTGCCCCCGCTAGCCTCCCTTTCTCCTGGATTCGGCCTGGGGGTGCTGGATGGATAGTTAGACCGCGCTGGCTGAAAATCTATTTAGGAGGCCGCGTCTGGGAACGATTTTGGGCGCCCACACTCCCCAAAAGCCTACAGGGGGCAAATTGTATGTTAACATGGCGAACTATTCAGTTGGACAACTTGTTCATATATATTATATTCCTGAGAAAGGCACCATTTAGGATGATACAAAGCAACAGCAATGACTCTCCATCTGGGGTTGAAACCAACACACAACACGTCAATTAGAAGTGATAACATACCATGCCACACAAGATAGCACATATAGCAGCTTCATCAGCGATACTCAGTTCTACCTAGCATATCATAAACATAACCAGAATAGTGATAATATATAGTGCTGGATAACATTCCGAGACATAAAAAACCACGTTTTATTCACTGCTCTGGCTTCTTCTCTGCCCTCTTCACTTGCTCTGCTTCTCTGCCTCCTTGACCTTCTTACCCTTAGTCAGTAGTCACTGTACTTGAGAGAGGCTAACGTAACAACGGCGGTTGTCCCTGCCACAAGGTTAAAGATTTTTCTGGCAGGAAATATCTTCATCAACTCCCTGCAGGCAGATCAAGAGGAGATTATATCAACTCCGGTCAAACCGGAAAAGAAGAGGAAATAATAATCTATATCTGCATATGTTTAGTATTGTACCAGCAAATCTGATGCGGCTTTAGGCGCTTGATTTGCTCCTCAAGATCCTTTTCACGCTCCTCAAAATCTTGCTCCTGTTTCTAATAGAAAAGAGACCCACTAAAGAAGTTGTCTTAACACATAGGATGTTGCTGTTCGGATCCCAAATAATTGGGGTATTTGTACAGCAAAACAAATACAGCAGAAAACCGTGCGAGATAAAAAGATGTTAAGTTTTTGTTAAGATACCTTACTGGAATGGAGCATGCGCCTTGGCACGAGCAGGCGTCGCTCCTCAGCAACCGCCGGCGACGTGACCGCCGCCTGGGTTCGCTGGAGCACGGAGCCACCGATCCTGGTCAACCCCTGTCGAAGAAGCGCCGCCATCGTCGCTGGCCTGCAAATAGAGAGTGATTAGGGGAAGTCCGTCACGAATCTACACCGCCGTCCCCTCTCCTCTTCTACCAACGTTATTGGGTTTGCGATTGGTTGTAAAAGGCGAGAAATTTCGGAAGATCTTGGTGCCTACCTTGCGGGATATGGGAATTCTTTCTCCTTAGGGTTAGGGTTGCTCGCTCGCCTGTTTTCCGATTCCCTACTCCAAACACAACACGAAAGAATAAGAGGGGTGTCTTCTTGCGCTCACTTTATATTCTCCCAAGCAGACCCAGCCCAACCTTGTATGATTCACACTGGGTCCATCCCCTAAGGCCCAGCCCAACCGGGCTTCGTAAAGAGATACTCGTGATCCGAAATAATACCCTCAATCCATTAAATACAATCAAAGTGTAGAAACTGCCGGGTGCATATGCTTCCGCTATGAAAAAGATATTTTGAGGTGTTAAAAATTTACAAAAAATTCTACATGTACATCTCAATAATATATGTGTGTTTGTGAAGTTTCGAGAAAACCGATAATTTTTATGATCTATGTAAAAAATAAAAAAAATTGTGAAATCATTATTTTTAGCACCGAATTTTGTCCTTTTTACACATGCCACACACGACAAGTCGATTTTCCATGAAAATATTGCTCCCGAGGACGGCTGGCGTTGCTACCGACGGCTGGCGATGTTGCTACAAAGGTACGCCTCCGTTGCTACCACAGTATGTGACATTGCTGCAAAGGTACAACGGCTGTGCTTATGACGGCATACACCGTTGCTACCGACGGTGATGCCCCCGAAGGTGCTCTGGTGGTTCTTCGGTGGTGCTCTGACGATGGTGCTACGGGGAAGAGATCGGCGCTGGGGGTTTGTGGTGGTGTTGTGGTGCTCAAGGGAGAAACAAAAGGGAAGCCAGGAGGAGGACCAACGACCCGTTCCTTTCTTTTGTCCACTGGGACATGTGTCGCATGGAGGGGACGGGGATCGGAAGCCCCGATCCCCCGGGGGACGCTCAGCGTTGCCTTTTTTTTGGAAAATCCTCAAATTTGAAAATATTCAAAATTTGGAAAATGAAAATAGAAAATAGAAAAACAAAAGATAGAAAAAAAAAGGAAAACCAAGAGGAAACCAACCGAAAACCAGGAAACCGGACCGGAAGAATCTAGAAGTTTCCCAAAACCGGAAAAAATAAAACTGATTGGGATGTACTGGGCTGGCCCGCTTAGAGAATGTAGCGATGGATGGGGTACGCTAGGCAGGCTAAGGAGTGTGTGAAGCGTCAATTTTTTTTGAAAGGTCCAACAATTGCTGGCTTTCAGTTATATTGCAGAGGGAAGCTTACAGAGATTATCCGAGCACAAAATTATGGGACAGAATAGACAGAAAAAAGAGCGAAAAGAAAGAAAATGGAATAACTGTAGACATGTATCAATGAAGCTCGAATAGCAGTTCTCGCAAGGCCTTGGCGCCAGCCTGCACCCATTCGCTCGCGTGGTCGTAAACGAGGCATAATTTCCTTTGAAGATCCGGTCGTTCCGCTCACGCCAGATAGCTGAACAGGTAAGAATGAAGAGGGACTTATCCCTTTGCGGTGAGCTGGAGTTGTATCGGCAGTCATCGATCTTGTGCCCCAGACCTGAGGCATGGACGGCTCGTTCTGCCAACGGTCAGGCTCCACTGCTCCAGTGATCCACAGCTCGGCCACTGCACGATCGCCCGCCATATTCGCTTGGAAAGAAGACAACAATAGGATTCACCGTGGACAGCCTGAAAATCGCCTCTCACTCTGTTGTTCTTCGGTGGTGTGCACATGATGTAATGTAACCCCTCCCCCTCTAGAGTACACGGTACAAATATCCTACCGCGAGCTTGAGCTCTTCTGAGACCTCAAATCTGAATGTTGAATGTTATTCAGTTCTTGATTTGTAATTAGTAAACAATAGAAATCTTTATCTAAAAAAAAAACAATAGAAATGACTAGAACGTTGGGGTTTCGTTGCTAGATATTTTCTCACGGTTCATGGTAATTTTCCATACGGCTACAGGCTACTTGATAGCCGATTTTATACTTCGACATCTTGTCTGTAATTTCCCATACGGCTACAACTGCACGGTTTATGGTCATACTGTTTTCCAACGGTCAGTTCTATGCTTCGTGGATGATTTATAAATATGCCATTTGTGCTTGCATCAGCGTGTTGTTCTAGCACCAACTACAAGGAGCGAGATGAAAGTAAATGCTACTCTGAACGGTGAAGCGCAGCTGTAAATCAAGGTGCAGCAGAAATGAGATTAAGAGCAGTGTAGCATGGATTAACAGTTCTAAATTCAGGTGGCCAAATAGAAATCACACCAGCAACATCAATCGATTTCACCCAAAAGTAATAAAACCACACCAGCAAAAATTAACTCATATATCTCATAGTGCAAAACAAACGTTTAGAAATACAGGTCTCGGCGTTGGCGGTGACTGCTGGTGGCGCTGATGATGTCGTGACCGACTCCGGGAGATCGACATGCGGCAGCGCAGTCGGGGAGATGCCGGCACGTCTCGGCCCGATTCCTCTGATGGTGAGAGAGAGGGCATCGAGAATCAGCGACCAGCTGGAAGTGGGGGCGACGGTGCAGCACACGAGGGCGGAGGCTGGATCGGGCGCCCGCGGGAAGGGTGATAGATCAAAATTATGTGCTAACAATTTTAGCTTAAGCTAATGATCAAAATTATGTCCCTTCTAGAGTACACGGTACAAATATCCTACCGCGAGCTTGAGATGTTCTCATACCCCCAATCTGAATGTTGACAGTCATTCAGTTCTTGATTTGTTACTAAACAATAAAAATGACTAGAATGTTAGGGTTTAGTTGCTAAATATTTTCTCATGGTTCCTGATCTGTTATTGCTTTTGTTAAACTATGCTTCTAGTTATTCAGGTCGTGGATGCATTTCTCACTCGTTCGCCTCTTCCTAGAGAGCATTCTGAGATATGGTCTTCTGCACTGTTCATGGTAATTTCCCACTAGGCTATTTCATAGACGATTTTATGCTTCGTCATCTTGACTGTAAACACGCATGCAGCATTGCAACAGACAACTGCACGGTTTATGGTAATCTTTCCATACTGTTTTCCAACAGTCAGCTCTATTGCTTCGTGGTTGATTTATAAATATCCCCGTTGTGTTTGCATCAGCCTGCTATTCTAGCACCAACTACAAGGAGCGAGAAGAAAGTAAATGCTACTCTAAACAGTGAAGCACAGTTGTAAATCACGGTGCAGCAGAAATGAGATTAAGAGCAGTTTCTCATGGATTAACAATTCTAAATTCAGGTGGCAGAATAGAAATCACACCAGCAACCATCAATCGATTTCGCCCAAAAGAAATAAAACCACACCAGAAAAAATCAACTCATATATCCCATGGTCCAAAACAACTGTTTCAAAATACAAATAATTCCAAATATAAGTCCATAATTGGTATATGATAAACAAATACATTTAGTTTATGAGACAGGAAACTGTAAGGCATACATGTGCTACAAAAATATATTTGCTTACAATAATGTGAATGGCGAAGTGTTTGACGTTACATATTGCAATAAGTTCTTCATCCGCTTTATTCAAGCATCAGCGTCTTTGTAAGGAACAATAACTCCTGTAGATTCTTGATTAATTGCCGTTCGTGTTCATGAAGCATTTCCTCCAAGTAACAACGGAAATGACATACAACCTTTCATACAGCTGGTCGACTTTCCCGAAATAAGCATACCTCCACCTCTTCATGAAGAGAAGTCCACAAAACACCATCCATGTGCCCAATACAAAACCAACAATTGATCCTAGAAGGAAATCCATTTGAAACAAAACATCTTCAGACCATCTTGCTGAATCTTCACTAGTTGGAGGATCTCTAGGAGAACCAGCACATTGCCTTGGAACCGGATCTCCACAAAGACCAGGATTGCCAATGTACATAGAAGCTGGATCATCTGCCATCAGGATGTCTAGTTGACGTCCTGAGGGTATTCTTCCCGACAGATTGTTGTATGACAAGTTAAGATAGCTTAAGTATGTCAAATTTGTCAAGCTCTGAGGAATTCCACCACCAAGTGTGTTCTTTGAGAGGTCAAGAGACTCCAGTGATCGAAGGTTGCCAATCTTAGGTGGTATATTTCCACTCAACAAGTTTGATGATAAATTCAAATTTATGAGACCGGTAAGGGAGCTTATTTCATTTGGGATTTTTCCAGTTAAACTGTTGCAAGATAAATCAAGGGTCATCAAATATAGAGTTTCCCTGTACTCAAGGACTTGTCCCTTTATCACCTCCGAGAAGCTATCGCTATAAAATCCTATATGAGTAATTCCATCCCGATCAACGTATGCTTCTTCAAAAGGATTCTCATCACTATCTAAAGCATTGCCGGTCAAACCTTTCAAGTTTTTCAGATATTGTGGTATGGCCCCAGAAAATTTATTATTGGATAGATCTAGAATACGAACAACCTGAAGTGCCGTTAATTCAATTGGAATATGACCAGAAAAGTTGTTCGATCTTAACCGTAGCATGACCAAACTAGGCATGGCTTCGCTAATCCATCTAGGTAACTCCCCAGTGAATTTGTTTTGAGCCAGATCGAGGAACATAAGACTTCCACAATGACGTAGAAACAAAGGAAATCCACTTGAAAGACTGTTGTTGCTTAGAAGGAGTGTAGTGATTTTCAAACTGAAAGCAGTCGTGGAATTGACTCTTGGAGAGTTGTTGTTAGATGGAATCCATTGTTCTAGCTCTCTTCTACGACAATCAGGAAGTTCCTTTGAAAGCAGATTGTTTGAAATATCCAAAACCTGCAGTTTTTGCAATCGACAAATTGACATTGGAATAGTACCAGTAATAGAATTGGAAAACAAAACTGCAATCTTTAATTGTGGAGCTCGGAAATTTGGCACAAATCCATTTAAGGAATTTCTGGATATGTCCAATATCTCAACTGTTCTTGATAACTTGGGTATCAAACCACTCAATAGATTTGACTGCATTGAAAGCACATTCACTGACATGAACTCAAGACTGGGTGGTAACTCGCCGGTAAGTTGGTTCAAGGATACGTTCAGAAAAGAAGCCTTGGAAAAGGTTGTCCAAAACCAATTGGGGATCCTACCAACTAGGCTTGTGTCCGAAATATCAAGTATGTTAATTCCCTTCTGCCATCTAAGCCATTTGGGAAACTTGGGACCCAAATAACAAGATGAAAACAATGCCATTTCCAAGTTGAATGGAGGTACCCAATGGGAGTCAACAACGAATTCCAAATTATTAAGAGACAGGTCAATGTTTTTTAAATTCACCAAACCAGCAAAATGATCTTCTGATATTACACCACTCAAGTTGTTGATTGCAAGGTCTAAGTAAGTCAACTTTGTAAGCATGCCAATCTCCACAGGCAATGAACCACTCAAGTTGTTGCTTCCAAGGTATATGTAACTCAAATTTGTTAGCATACCAATCTCCATGGGCACTGAACCGCTCAACTGGTTGTTCCTAACATCAAGCATCCTTAAACTACTTAGATTTGACACAAACTGTAATGTCGTGCCGGAGATGTTGGCACCTGCTAGCTTCAGCTCTTGCAAATTCTTCCATGAGCAGCTAGGTATCCTGTCTATCACCTCTCGTATGTCCCCGCCGATGTTGTTGCCGCTGAGATCTAGAGAGGTTAGATTGCACATATTTTGCAGTGTTCCTGGGATCATCCCGTTGATATAGTTATCTGATATATCAAAGTTCTCTAACAAGGTCAAGTTTCCCAACTCGTCAGGAAACGTTCCTGATAATTCACATAACGCTAAGTTTAGACTCTTGAGGCTAATAACATCCCAGAACCAATTGGGTGCAGCCAGACTGTTGAAAGGGTTCTCAAATAGGTCAAGCTCCTCAAGAACTGTAAGGTTGTGGTGTAGAAGTGATGACGGTGCATTACTCATATTAAGGCCACAATAACTGAGAACCAGTACACCCAAATTGGGAAGGGCATTGACCGTATGGAACCAGTCATCGACTCTGCTGAGGTTGATACATGCCATATTAAGATGCTCAAGCGATCGGAGACGCGCTAACCAAGATATATCATTTGAGTAATGATAATTGTAGCTGTACTCATTTCCTATGTCAAGGTGTACTAGTTTGGATAGGTTGCCTAGCTGAGGAGGTATTATACCATTGAAATCCATGTTGGAGAGGTTGAGATACTTCAAACTCTTGAGAGAGCCCAGGAATCCCGGCATAGCCATTGTATCTCCGAGAAAAAAGTTCATGCTCAGATCTAGATACCTGAGACGTCTGAGAGCAAGCAACGACAGAGATACCTGTCCGCGCAGCGAGTGGCTCTTTGGGTGATTGGCAGCATACAATTCATAAAACGTTGGAGATTTGTTGCGGAGGTCGAGCTTGACGACGTGGCCTGTCCGGCTGCTGCAGGTGACGCCGCTCCACTGGCAGCAGTCGTGGTGTCCTTGCCGCCACGAGGCAAGGCGATTCGCCGGGTCGCCTGTGATGCCGGCCTTGAAGGAGAGCAGCGCGGCCTTCTCGGCCGGGAAGCAGCTCTCGTTGGATGCTTGGCTCGCGCAGTTTACTAAGGAGGCTGTAGCTAGGATGATTAGGAAGAGGAAACTAAGTGCAGCCATGGCGTTGTGTTGGGCTAGGCTTGTGCGCGCAGGCATGAAGGGGAACGAAAACATGATGGACCGTGAGTTTGCACCGAATGATGAACTGCCAAAAGGAGAAATATGGGTATTCTATCTTGTAGGGGCTACAACAAATTTGGATGGACACACACTAGTTAGGCCAATGTGACTATCGGCCTGTCACTCATGTTGACTGGAAGATATTTCCACAGTTGGAATACTCGACAAGATGTCGTGATCGATCCACTCCGGTCCGAGGGCTGACAAAACATGGAAATATGTGCAGATAAACTGCAACCTATTTCGATCACTACGTCAGCCTGTTAGGCTGCTCATAGTGGGGAGTAACTTAGACTAGTAACATATGACATGTTACTAGTCTAGGTTACTACCTTCATAGTGGGTAGTAACTTATATGTGGTGTCATGCATTGTGTCATTTATTATGTTGTAGACTCATTTTGCCTTGGGGTGTGTGATGTTATGGTAACATAGCTAGTTACCACCTCACTCTCTTTCTTCATTTATTCGCATGCCATGTCACCAAAATGCTTTGAGATGTGTGATGTTACTAGCTATGTTACTCCCACTATGAGCAGTCTTACCGCTCCGTAACTGAGCAGTTGAGCTTCTGGGCAATTGATTAATTGACCATACCTTCTGTGAGTTCCATTTTTCTGAAGAAAGCCAATGTTTTAGACTTTTAAAGCGTGATTTGTTGCCCACAAAGCCTTTTTTCGTATCCAGTGGGCCAAAAAAACGTCCGTTTGGAAGTCCAGCTTGCACAAAATCTTGCATGGCACGATGTTTAAAGCAGGTCAAAAGTTGGCCCGAGACGAACGACCGAATCGGCCATTTTTCCGGGGAGAGGCCCGGCCGAGCGCAACATCGCTACTGTTTCGCACGCGGTGGGACGCGCGGGAGACGAGGCGAAACCCATTACTCCCGAACCCCACTCCCCTCACCGCCTAACCGGCACGCTGACCTCCTCGGAAACTCCATAGCAGCCGCTCCTCCTCCTCCTCCCCCCTTCGTTGCCTCCCCTCAAAGCGCAAGATGTCAGCACAGGAGGTGTGGGCGGCGCATCAACTGGACCTGCTCGCAGTCGGCAGGGTCAGCAACCTCGCGGCCGCTCTAAAGCGGCCACCCCCACTCTGTTCAACGCCTCCCGCGATGAGGGAGACGACCATAGCGGACGCGTCGGAGATCACGGATCTGACCGGCGGATGATCATCGACGGCGACGCCCGCTCCGCAGAGCATTGCGGATGGCAAGGCTCCTGCCTACGCAGGGCCTAGCCTCGCCAAATTGGAAGGGATTTTCGACCCCTCCGGCGGCCGCCTCGACCAGGTCGTCCTCTTCTTCCCGGGCTCTGGCCCGTCTGTCCCGCTCTCGGAGCATTCCTCCGCATCCAAGTGGTTCCCGCATATTATTAATACTAGTATCATATCAATCCTATTAACCTCTCCTTCACGACGTCACATTTCTTTATTGTTTGAATTCAAAAAATTACTTTAATAAACAAAAGTAATGAAGTAATAATAATCTTGAGTAAATAATTTTTTTTTGCAAAACCTAAAACCTGAAAATTTTCATACTTCCCTTTAGCAGTTTGAGAATCTAAAAATTCAGATGTAACTTTTGAGACGATCATTTTGATAGGTTATACATTTTTTGCCGACTGTCGTATGCAAAAGATATTCCCATTTTACGGAGAAATAAACTTTTTTCGCAAAAAAAACTCAAAATTCAAATTCGTTAATTTCCGTAATAGTAGGTTGAATAACATACAGGAATCTCAAAACATTTTATTTTTTGAATTTTTATCGTTTTACAAAGATAAAAAAAGGCGATCCAGAGAGGTGGGGTGCGTGGGAAGCAAAAAAAAACCTATAAAACCGTCCCGGTTGGTGTTACAAACCGGGACTAAAGATCGGGACTAAAGGTTTTCGCAGCAGAGGCAGCATCCTGAAACCTTTTAGTCCCGGTTGGTGTCTCCAACCGGGACTAAAGGTCCCGTTACAAACCGGGACTAAAACTTTTGAGCGTCCTACCCGTTTGAACCTGGACTAATAACAAATTAGTCTGGGTTTCAAACACAGCCGGGACTGATGCTTCAACTCCGAACAAAAGAACTGTTTTCTATTAGTGTGGAATATTTGCCGTCTTGCAAATCAAGCTCCGACGCTTCCTCTTTCTGAATCATATATGTTCCTTGATGCTGATGTTGCACACCACGGTCAACGCCAGATATTTTTGATTCCTCAGATTTCAGACCATGAACAATATCTAAATCCTCTAAACTTTTGTACACGCTTCCGTTCAACACGGTTCACTGATACCCACACGTGTTTGTGGTCACCATTATAAGTCGTTCCATATGCACCGTGTATCGCTGATTAGCTCCGTCGAACAACAATTGTATCATTTGACCTAACTTCTTCACTACAGAGAGCCATTTTCTCATGCAACGGTTTTCTCCGATATGTTGGCTCCATCTTAAAACATACATGTTGATCATATGATTTTTCTCGCTAGCGCTTGCGATCTCTAGGTCTGAACGCGACCTATACTGCTTAGTATGTCCAAGCCGATCACACACATTATTGGCCTTGCCTGAAGTGTATTTGTCCAATAAATGCTTTACAATCGGCTTTGTTCTAGGAGCTGATTGTCCCTTCCTTTTGTTCTCTTTCCACACCCCTACTTCTGAACTTTTCTGTTCAATCATCCTTGGTGCAACATTATAATCAATGACAACATTTTTCCATTCCTTGGTGCAACATTATCATCAATGACAAAAAATTCCCTTTGGTAGATTCCGCCTGATCTGACTGAACTAGAATTTTCTGGTTCTCAAAGTCAATCACATTGATTAGAAAAGGATTAATATGGAGTTTCATCTTAGAGCATTCTGTAAATATCAATCGTCTGTCGTCAATGGATGATTGCACCTGTCGACGAAACACGTTACAATCATTAGTAGCATGTGAAAAAGAATTGTGCCACTTACAGTAAGCTCTTCCGGCCAGTTCTTCTGGAGGTGGAATTACATGACCATCTCCTACTATAATTATTTTTTCCTTGCAGCAATGTATCAAAAACTCGATCACACTTGCTAACATCAAAATTACACTTAATATCCTCTCTCTTAGTAGGTGTTGGATTCAAAGCAGAACATGCAAAAGGTTTTGACGTAGGTGCTTGAACCCATTCGGCTATACATATGTCAATATCATCACCACTAGCCCAATCAACATCATATTCTAAATCCTTAACCATGTGGTTTTCCTTCTCATTATTCATAATTTTTTTAACCGGCTATGTTGTTTAATTTCTTTAGCTCGGTTTTCATGTGCCAAAGTTGTATGTAACACTTGATTAACATCTAAGAATTCTCGCCCTTCTAATTTTTCCTTAATATGAGTGATACGTCTCCGACGTATCGATAATTTCTTATGTTCCATGCCACATTATTGATGTTATCTACATGTTTTATGCACACTTTATGTCATATTCGTGCATTTTCTGGAACTAACCTATTAACAAGATGCCGAAGTGCCAGTTCCTGTTTTCTGCTGTTTTTGGTTTCAGAAATCCTAGTAACGAAATATTCTCGGAATCGGACGAAATCAACGCCCAGGTTCCTATTTTACCCGGAAGCATCCAGAACACACGAGAACCGCCAGAGAAGGTTGGCAGGGCCACCACACCACACCCCGGCGCGGCCTAGGGGGGGGGCGCGCCCCCCTAGGGTGTGGACCCCCCTTCGACCTTCCTGCGCCGCCTCTTCGCCTATAAGAAGCCCCTGGATCAGAAAACCCTACACCGATTGACGAAACCCACAGAAACCTTCCAGAGCCGCCGCCATCGCGAAGCCAAGATCTGGGGGACAGGATCTCTGTTCCGGCACCCTGCCGGAGCGGGGAAGTGCCCCCGGAAGGCTTCTCCATCGACACCGCTGCCATCTCCACCGCCATCTTCATCACCGCTGCTGCTCCCATGAGGAGGGAGTAGTTCTCCATCGAGGCTCGGGGCTGTACCGGTAGCTATGTGGTTAATCTCTCTACTATGTACTTCAATACAATGATCTCATGAGCTGCTTTACATGATTGAGATTCATCTGAGTTTTGTATCACTACTATCTATGTGCTACTCTAGCGATGTGTTATTAAAGTAGTTCTATTCCTCCTGCACGTGTGTAATGGTGACAGTGTGTGCACCGTGTTAGTACTTGGTTTGTGCTATGATCATGATCTCTTGTAGATTATGGAGTTAACTATTGCTATGATATTATTGATGTGATCTATTCCTCCTACATATGCATGAAGGTGACAGTGTGCATGCTATGCTAGTACTCGGTTTAGTCTGTTGATCTATCTTACACTAAAGGTTACTTAAACATGAGCATTATTGTGGAGCTTGTTAACTCCGGCATTGAGGGTTCGTGTAATCCTACGCAATGTGTTCATCATCCAACAAAAGTGTAGAGTATGCATTTATCTATTCTGTTATGTGATCAATGTTGAGAGTGTCCACTAGTGAAAGTGTAATCCCTAGGCCTTGTTCCTAAATACCGCTGCGTTACTACCGCTTGTTTCGTTTTTCTTTGCGTTACTACTGCTGCAATACCACCACCATCAACTACACGCCAAGCACTTTTCTGGCACCGTTGCTACTGCTCATATATATTTATACCACCTGTATTTCACTATCTCTTCGCCGAACTAGTGCACCTATTTGGTGTGTTGGGGACACAAGAGACTTCTTGCTTTGTGGTTGCAGGGTTGCATGAGAGGGATATCTTTGACCTCTTCCTCCCTGAGTTCGATAAACCTTGGGTATCCACTTAAGGGAAACTTGCTGCTGTTCTACAAACCTCTGCTCTTGGAGGCCCAACACCGTCTACAGAAAGGAGGGGGAACGTAGACATCAAGCACTTTTCTGGCGCCGTTGCCGGGGAGGAAAGGTAAAAGGCTCTCATACTACGGTCCCAGGTAAAGTATTTTTCTGTTGCCGTCGTGTGTGTGCTCGAAGCTATTTCCTTTAGATCCTGCAATTGCATCTTTTTGTTTCTTGTTTACACTAGTTTGGCATAATGGACAACAATGAGCTTCTTGTTCTATTTCCTGATTTAAAACATGGATTGTTTGATGCGAAAATTAAAAAACCTATGAAATCTTATTTGCATGCTGGTAGTAATATTAGTATGAACGCTTTAAACACCATTGTTGATAATGATATAGAAAGTTCTAAGCTTGGGGAAGTTGGTTTTCATGATATTTTTAGTCCCCCAAGCATTGAGGAGAAAATTTTCTTTGATGATACTTTGCCTCCTATTTATGATGATAATGATAGTGGTCTTTTGGTGCCACCTACTATGGAGAGTAAATTTTGTTATGATTACAATATGCCTCCTATATTTGATGATGAGAATAATAATGATAGCTACTTTGTTGAATTTGCTCCCACTACAACTAATAAAATTGATTATGCCTATGTGGAGAGTAATTATTTTATGCATGAGACTCATGATAAGAATGCTTTATGTGATAGTTATATTGTTGAGTTTGCTCATGTTGCTACTGAAAGTTATTATGAGAGAGGAAAATATGGTTGTAGAAATTTTCATGTTACTAAAATACCTCTCTATGTGCTGAAATTTTTGAAGCTATACTTGTTTTATCTTCCTATGCTTGTTACTTTGCTCTTCATGAACTTGTTTATTTACAAGATTCCTATGCATAGGAAGCATGTTAGACTTAAATATGTTTTGGATTTGCCTCTTGATGCTCTCTTTTGCTTCAAATACTATTTCTTACGAGTGCATCATTAAAACTGCTGAGCCCATCTTAATGGCTATAATGAAAAGAACTTCTTGGGAGATAACCCATGTGTTATTTTGCTACAGTACTTTGTTTTATATTTGTGTCTTAGAAGTTGTTTACTACTGTAGCAACCTCTCCTTATCTTAGTTTTGTGTTTTGTTGTGCCAAGTTAAGCCGTTGATAGAAAAGTAAGTACTAGATTTGGATTACTGCACAGTTCCAGATTTCTTTGCTGTCACGAATCTGGGTCCACCTCCCTGTAGGTAACTCAGAAAATTAAGCCAATTTACGTGCATGATCCTCAGATATGTACGCAACTTTCATTCAATTTGAGCATTTTCATTTGAGCAAGTCTGGTGCCATTTTAAAATTCGTCAATACGAACTGTTTTGTTTTGACAGATTCTGCCTTTTATTTCACATTGCCTCTTTTGCTATGTTGGATGAATTTCTTTGATCCACTAATGTCCAGTAGCATTATGCAATGTCCAGAAGTGTTAAGGATGATTGTGTCACCTCTGAATATGTCAATTTATATTGTGCACTAACCCTCTAATGAGTTGTTTCGAGTTTGGTGTGGAGGAAGTTTTCAAGGGTCAAGAGAGGAGGATGATATACTATGATCAAGAAGAGTGAAAGCTCTAAGCTTGGGGATGCACCCGGTGGTTCACCCCTGCATATATCAAGAAGACTCAAGCGTCTAAGCTTGGGGATGCCCAAGGCATCCCCTTCTTCATCGACAACATTATCAGGTTCCTCCCCGAAACTATATTTTTATTCCATCACATCTTATGTGCTTTTTCTTGGAGCGTCGGTTTGTTTTTGTTTTTTGTTTTGTTTGAATAAAATGGATCCTAGCATTCACTTTATGGGAGAGAGACACGCTCCGCTGTAGCATATGGACAAGTATGTCCTTGGTTTCTACTCATAGTATTCATGGCGAAGTTTCTCCTTCGTTAAATTGTTATATGGTTGGAATTGGAAAATGATACATGTAGTAATTGCTATAAATATCTTGGGTAATGTGATACTTGGCAATTGTTGTGCTCATGATTAAGCTCTTGCATCATATGCTTTACACCCATTAATGAAGAAATACATAGAGCATGCTAAAATTTGGTTTGCATATTTGGTTTCTCTAAGGTCTAGATAATTTCTAGTATTGAGTTTGAACAACAAGGAAGACGGTGTAGAGTCTTATAATGTTTTCAATATGTCTTTTATGTGAGTTTTGCTGCACCGGTTCATCCTTGTGTTTGTTTCAAATAAGCCTTGCTAGCCTAAACCATTGTATCGAGAGGGAATACTTCTCATGCATCCAAAATACTTGAGCCAACCACTATGCCATTTGTGTCCACCATACCTACCTATGCTACATGGTATTTTCCAGCCATTCCAAAGTAAATTGCTTGAGTGCTACCTTTAAAATTCCATCATTCACCTTTGCAATATATAGCTCATGGGACAAATAGCTTAAAAACTATTGTGGTATTGAATATGTAATTATGCACTTTATCTCTTATTAAGTTGCTTGTTGTGCGATAACCATGTTTACTGGGGAACGCCATCAACTCATTGTTGAATTTCATGTGAGTTGCTATGCATGTTCGTCTTGTCTGAAGTAAGGGCGATCTACACTGAGTTGAATGGTTTGAGCATGCATATTGTGATAGAAGAACATTGGGCCGCTAACTAAAGCCATGCTCCATGGTGGAAGTTTCAGTTTTGGACAAATATCCTCAAATCTCTAATGAGAAAAGAATTAATTGTTGTTGAATGCTTAAAGCATTAAAAGAGGAGTCCATTATCTGTTGTCTATGTTGTCCCGGTATGGATGTCTAAGTTGAGAATAATCAAAAGCGAGAAATCCAAATGCGAGCTTTCTCCTTAGACCTTTGTACAGGCGGCATAGAGGTACCCCTTTGTGATACTTGGTTAAAGCATATGTATTGCGGTGATAATCCAGGTAGTCCAAGCTAATTAGGACAAGGTGCGGGCACTATTGGTACACTATGCATGAGGCTTGCAACTTATAAGATATAATTTACATGATGCATATGCTTTATTACTACCGTTGACAAAATTGTTTCATGTTTTCAAAATCAAAGCTCTAGCACAAATATAGCAATCGATGCTTTTCCTCTTTGAAGGACCATTCTTTTACTTTTATTGTTGAGTCAGTTCACCTATTTCTCTCCACCTCAAGAAGCAAACATTTGTGTGAACTGTGCATTGATTCTTACATACTTGCTTATTGCACTTATTATATTACTCTATGTTGACAATATCCATGAGATATACATGTTACAAGTTGAAAGCAACCGCTGAAACTTAATCTTCTTTTGTGTTGCTTCAATGCCTTTACTTTGAATTATTGCTTTATGAGTTAACTCTTATGCAAGACTTATTGATGCTTGTCTTGAAGTGCTATTCATGAAAAGTCTTTGCTATATGATTCACTTGTTTACTCATGTCATATACATTGTTTTGATCGCTGCATTCACTACATATGCTTTACAAATAGTATGATCAAGGTTATGATGGCATGTCACTCCAGAAATTATCTGTGTTATCGTTTTACCTGCTCGGGACGAGCAGAACTAAGCTTGGGGATGCTGATACGTCTCCGACGTATCGATAATTTCTTATGTTCCATGCCACATTATTGATGTTATCTACATGTTTTATGCACACTTTATGTCATATTCGTGCATTTTCTGGAACTAACCTATTAACAAGATGCCGAAGTGCCGGTTCTGTTTTACGCTGTTTTTGGTTTCAGAAATCCTAGTAACGAAATATTCTCGGAATCGGACGAAATCAACGCCCAGGTTCCTATTTTACCCGGAAGCATCCAGAACACACGAGAACCGCCAGAGAAGGTTGGCAGGGCCACCACACCACACCCCGGCGCGGCCTAGGGGGGGGGCGCGCCCCCCTAGGGTGTGGACCCCCCTTCGACCTTCCTGCGCCGCCTCTTCGCCTATAAGAAGCCCCTGGATCAGAAAACCCTACACCGATTGACGAAACCCACAGAAACCTTCCAGAGCCGCCGCCATCGCGAAGCCAAGATCTGGGGGACAGGATCTCTGTTCCGGCACCCTGCCGGAGCGGGGAAGTGCCCCCGGAAGGCTTCTCCATCGACACCGCTGCCATCTCCACCGCCATCTTCATCACCGCTGCTGCTCCCATGAGGAGGGAGTAGTTCTCCATTGAGGCTCGGGGCTGTACCGGTAGCTATGTGGTTAATCTCTCTACTATGTACTTCAATACAATGATCTCATGAGCTGCTTTACATGATTGAGATTCATCTGAGTTTTGTATCACTACTATCTATGTGCTACTCTAGCGATGTGTTATTAAAGTAGTTCTATTCCTCCTGCACGTGTGTAATGGTGACAGTGTGTGCACCGTGTTAGTACTTGGTTTGTGCTATGATCATGATCTCTTGTAGATTATGGAGTTAACTATTGCTATGATATTATTGATGTGATCTATTCCTCCTACATATGCATGAAGGTGACAGTGTGCATGCTATGCTAGTACTCGGTTTAGTCTGTTGATCTATCTTACACTAAAGGTTACTTAAACATGAGCATTATTGTGGAGCTTGTTAACTCCGGCATTGAGGGTTCGTGTAATCCTACGCAATGTGTTCATCATCCAACAAAAGTGTAGAGTATGCATTTATCTATTCTGTTATGTGATCAATGTTGAGAGTGTCCACTAGTGAAAGTGTAATCCCTAGGCCTTGTTCCTAAATACTGCTGCGTTACTACTGCTTGTTTACTGTTTTACTGCGTTACTACTGCTGCAATACCACCACCATCAACTACACGCCAAGCACTTTTCTGGCACCGTTACTCTTTGCTCATATATATTTATACCACCTGTATTTCACTATCTCTTCGCCGAACTAGTGCACCTATTTGGTGTGTTGGGGACACAAGAGACTTCTTGCTTTGTGGTTGCAGGGTTGCATGAGAGGGATATCTTTGACCTCTTCCTCCCTGAGTTCGATAAACCTTGGGTATCCACTTAAGGGAAACTTGCTGCTGTTCTACAAACCTCTGCTCTTGGAGGCCCAACACTGTCTACAGGAAAGGAGGGGGAACGTAGACATCAATGAGCAAGCAAACCCGAAAAGGCAAGATCAGCTAAATCCTTTTCGGCTATGTTTAAACTAAAATAACGGTTTTTGACATCTCTAAACCTTCTTATATAATCATGAACATGATCATTGCATTTTTGTCTAACCATTGTTAAATCTGAAAGTCTAAGTTCAGTTTCACCACTATAAAAATACTCATGAAACTTTTGCTCCAATTGTGACCATGTTGAAATTGGAGAAAGCAATGTAAACCAAGTAAATGCAACACCAGACAAAGACAAAGAGAATAATTTTACTCTATGAACATCAGATGTACATACCTCACCACATTTTGCTAGAAAACTTCCTCCATGCTTAAAAGTGTATCTACCATTTTCCCCGTAAACTTAACAAAATCTGGAATTCTAAAACCACGTAGATATGGCATCAAGTCAAAATATTCAGGGTATGGTTTTTGGTATGCATGTGCTCTACCCTTAGGTTCCAAACCAAATTCTCTAAGTATACTAGCAATTCGATCCTTAAAATTATTAGTGGGTCATGGAGAACTAATTTATCTAGCGGGTGGAACACAAGTGCGATGTGGCATCTCCGGTAAAGTAATTTGAGCATGTGTGGTTTGCTGCGGAGAACCATTAAAATAAGCATCTGGTATCGGCCCGTAAGGAATCTCGGTACCAATCGGTGGCACGATGATGTATTATATGCCACCATTTGATAACTAGGTTGCTACAAACTAAAATTAAAGCCCACACTTCGGTCATGGCTACTTAATTTTTTTGAAACTGAAGTTAAGTACCATGAGTTGAAACACTAGATACAAAATTATTGGCCGAACTACTGACATAACTTTGGCCACCTTGATTGCTATTTGAATTGATACGAGGATGTAAAATATTTTCACGTTTCCTATTAAGCTATTAAGCTGCACTACTGCTCCGGTCATTATGTGTGCCGTATTTGTTGTATTAGAACCATACTTAGTATCTACAACCACATCAATTAATTGAGAAATTTCTTCGGTTGACTTAGTTACCTGAGTGCGGAACGCAGGAGAAGAGATTGATGTCGTTACCTTCATGACGACGCCATCTCTTGTCTTGAAGTATCGCTTCAATTTCTTAGCCTTCACTTGTTCAAGCTCCCGCTCAAGCTCTAGACGGTCATTTTCACACAGATCGTTGAGCCCAAAGTCAATCATGTTGTCTAGGTCGATGCAGCTTGTGTCCATGGGATCGGAGTTCATCGTGTGTTTCTTCTTCCCCAGCAGAGTCGCTAATTGTGTTGCCATGTGTAAGGGTACATTGCCCCTATGTGTGGTTTTGGTAATTAATGACAACCCCTATGGACTAATGTTTTCATTGAGTTTATATGAAGGAATATTCCATAGGTACTACTTGTAGTCCATGTGTTGGATTCAAGTATGGATGCCATAATGATAAAAGATATACCTTGAGTATTGGCATCAAGATCATCGATTTGAAGATATATATGTGATATGATCAAGAAGAATAAATGAAGATGGAGTTCTTATGTGGAACTCAATATTAGCCATGCTCTAGCTTATGTGATAAGCAATGAATGATCAAGATCTTGAGTGCTTGATTCCAAGTGAAGAATTCAAGTTATGGCTCTAAGCCGGTGTCATGATAGTCTCATAAGTTGAGCTATGGTTGACTATGATTTAGAGCATGCAAACAAATGAAGAATTCTATATACACCCCAAGATAGTATGGTAGAGCATGAGAAGATACAAGGTTGACCAATACAAAGAGTGAAGAATAGATTCAAGTTTGGTCAACACATGAAGCATGAAGAATATGCCACGAGAAGTCATGTTGTATGGTAAGCCGTGTCAATTATTGGACTCAAGTTGTTCTTGATAAGCATATTCTCTTTATCTTGGTTGTGTTCTAAATGATATAGAGGGAGTGAGGATTCCATGTTTGTGCATATTGTATTCAAATTCAAACATTATAAATTATGCACGAACCTTGGGGAGCTTCCTTATTTTATTTAGAGCACTATATCTCTCTTATCATGATATCTTTGTTTGTCCAATTGGATCTTTGATTGCTTGCTTTATTTGTTAAAGCTTTCTTCACCATGTTATCTTTGTGCAATCTTTGATCCTCAATATAGTTTGACTTCCTTCAAGTATTCGTCATTGGATATGTGCATTTGATTCCACTCAAATTATGAGAAATGCACACCTTGGGGAGGAACTCATATTATATTGGCCTTCTAATTTTTTCACCCATTTTGGCACTTGTTGCCAATGGGAGAGAAGTTTAGAGGGTTTAAGGGAATGGTTTTATACTTAAGTTTGGTTTGTGCTTAAGTGTTTTGCCTCTCATGCATTCCATATTTATTATGTCTTGCATGGTTGTTTGTATATAGTGGAAACTGTCCCGAAGGTTAATCTTGACAATGTATGCAATGAATTCATGTTCATCACACGTGCATACATTGTGGGGGAGTTTGCTCTATATATGTTGGTTCTACTCACATCCCTTGCATTAGTTGTAGTTGTGTGAGTAGAACTGGTTTTGATATGGGCTAGTAGCTTCGTGTTACTTGACCATATCAAATACAACCTCTTGTATACAACTTATTCTCGGATAAGCTGCGTACTTATTTCTAATATTCATTATATAAACCCTCTTATTGTGGTTGTCATCAATTACCAAAATGGGGGAGATTGTAAGGGTACATTGCCCCTATGTGTGGTTTTGGTAATTAATGAAAACCCCTATGGACTAATGTTTTCATTGAGTTTATATGAAGGAATGTTCCATAGGTACTACTTGTAGTCCATGTGTTGGATTCAAGTATGGATGCCATAATGATAAAAGATATACCTTGAGTATTGGCATCAAGATCATCGATTTGAAGATATATATGTGATATGATCAAGAAGAATAAATGAAGATGGAGTTCTTATGTGGAACTCAATATTAGCCATGCTCTAGCTTATGTGATAAGCAATGAATGATCAAGATCTTGAGTGCTTGATTCCAAGTGAAGAATTCAAGTTATGGCTCTAAGCCGGTGTCATGATAGTCTCATAAGTTGAGCTATGGTTGACTAAGATTTAGAGCATGCAAACAAATGAAGAATTCTATATACACCCCAAGATAGTATGATAGAGCATGAGAAGATACAAGGTTGACCAATACAAAGAGTGAAGAATAGATTCAAGTTTGGTCAACACATGAAGCATGAAGAATGTGCCACGAGAAGTCATGTGGTATGGTAAGCCGTGTCAATTATGCTTTATGAACTAACCCATCATATATGTTCCCTTGTGTTGTCTATGTGGGTTAGGTATCTTTCCATGGGCATGCATCAAAAGTGAGATCTCATATAGACCATGAGAGGATGACGTCAAGTGGTGATCGTCATCAAGGTTGAGTTGCGCAAGTTCAAGTTGAGCATCTCAAGAGGATCATATGCTTGAAGCTTACCGTCCATTTGGTGATAATGGATATGTGAAGATGTGCATCAATGGAGCTTTCCCATCATGGTGTATGGGGGAGCATTTGTGAGTCTTCACAAAGCAACAATGATCAAGTGAGGCATTCCGGCTTGAGTGGAGCTTGAAGATTTATCATCAAGATCAAGCGGGATGCGCAAGGCAAAGGTATGGCCTTGCTAGGTTTTCCTTTTACTGGTCTCAAGGTGGTTGTTGAGAGACCGGGTTATAGGATAGATAGCCGCACTATCAAGAGGGGCTTTCGGTTGGGTAACTTGATCACATCGTCTTAGGGAGCTCAACCCTTTGCATGCTTTGCATTCCATAAATCTTGTTGCTTCTTGGTGTTTCTCTGTGTGAGGTTCTTGATCTTGTTGCTAGCTTTACAACAAGCCCAAGTTCATCGAAAACGGAATTCGTATGCATCTTCTATTGCGTTTTCATGGTTGGAGGTTTTACCGGTTTGATGTTTTTATAGATAGGCAAAACCTTTTATATTATGTTTCTTACTCAATGGTTGGACTATGATGTTTCTATGCATAATGTTGTAGGGCTCATTGTCGTGATTCCAACGAGCCCAAGATCATCGAAATCGGAGTCCGGATGCAAAAGTTATCGCAGTTTCGGTACACAGCCCGGTCCACCGAGTGCTGTTACCGGGTAGGTCGGTAGCCAGCTTGGTGGGACCGGGTCCAGTACCGGGTGTCTCGATTCTGCCCCCAAACGGTCATATTTTGATGGGCTATAAAAGGGCCTTCTTCCCCATTGTTCTTAGGGTTCTTAGTCACGTTTTTTACCACCATTGTTGACCTTCTTGAGCTTGCTTCCTTTCCATTCCCTCCTATGATTCTTGCATATTCTTGGGGGATTTGAAAGAGGAGATCTAGATCTACAACCTCATCCAATCCATTTCTCCTCTAAGTGAGGGGAACTCTTGGGATCTAGATCTTGGAGTCATTTGTTGATTTCCTCCATTGTTCCTCCTCTCTAATTCCATCTTAGCATTTGTTGCTTTGGTGGGATTTGAGTGTGAGGGATTTGAACACTTTTAGTGTTCTTGCTTTGCATCATTGCATAGTGTTGAGCTCTCCACCACGATTCGTTCGAGTGAGAGACCGTGAGCTTGTTACTCTTGGAGGGAGACCTCCTAGTTGTCTTGGCGATTGGTGCTCCGATGATCTCTTCAAAGAAGATTGTGAAGAGGCCCGGGCTTCTCCTTCGTGGAGCTTGTGAAGTAGTTTTGGAGCTTGCCATCTCCGGAGTGGAGGAAAAGCTAACCATAAGGAAAGGCCATTATCCTTCGTGGGTTTGGCTCGGAGAAGAAGGTGAGCCTTCATGGCGTTGGGGAATCCTTCGTGGGACCTCCACCTCTCCAAACGTGACATACCTTCTTGCAAAGGAAGGGAACACGGGAATACATCTTCGTCTCCGCGTGCCTCAGTTATTTCTATACCTGAGCTTACTTTCCTTGTGATAGCCATCGTGCTTGAAGTACATATATCTTGCTATCACTTGTGCTACATATATCTTGTGCCTATCTTGCTTAGCTCTAGTTGTTGTTGTTGCACTTAGTCAAGCCTAGCATATTTAGTATTTGTGCTTGTAAAATAAACGTTAGTTTAATTCCGCATTCTTACAAGCCAAATCCGTAAGAGTTTTTAAAACGCCTATTCACCCCCCCTCTAGGCGACATCTTGTCCTTTCAATTGGTATCAGAGCAAGGTTTCTCCTTGTTTAAGGCTTCACCGCCTTGAGAGTAAAGATGTCGGCTAGTAATATAGTGCACAATGACACAATTATCCTTGATGGCACAAATTATCTTTTGTGGAGAAATCGCTTGCTTTGTAATCTTCGGACCTTGTGTCCAAATATAGAGCGATTTCTAGATGTAGGTTTTTCTCCTCCGATGGATCCTCAAAATCTATCTTTAGAGGATGAGAAAAACTTACATCTTGAAGCTCAAGTATCTAATGAGCTTTTATTCTCCTTGAGACCAGATTTTCGTAGGTTCTTGATATATATAAAGCGAAAGTCATCTCATGAGATGTGGATCAAACTTAAAGAAATGTTTGGTGGATCCATTTCTCATTTGGTCGGTGGTGTCTCCGAGGAGCTCTCTTCCCCTTCACATCATGAAGAGCTCCAAGTTGCTTCCACCTCCGGCCGTGATGATTTATCATCTTCTTCCACCTCACCAACGTGTTGCAGGACACAAGGTAATGACATGGTGAGTGGTGATGGAAATTGTAATGTTGATATTGTGCTCACTATTTGTGATCCTTCATCTCTATCCCATTGCAATGTTTCATCTTTGGACCTAGACACATCTAGCACCAAAAATGTCTCACATGCTAGTGTTGATAGTCCTTGCATATCATGTATAAACTCCCTACATAAATCCCATGATTATATGCTTGCCTTGTCTTGTTGCCATAATCAAAATGCTTCTATTTCCTCTAGTTGTTTGTTGACTAACAATGTAGAGGAAACCGAACACTCTATGGATCAAGACACGATTTCAAATAGGGATTCAAGAATATCCTCATCTTCATCCTCCGGTATGCACATGTGCCTTATGGCAAATGGATCAAAGGTATCTCCTACTTTGACTCCTAACACCTCCTCTAATGAGGAGAGTGATGATGATGATGATAATGATGAAGAATATAATGCTTTGGTGCATGAGATGGGGCTTGTATATGCTTCTCTTCGTGGTAATAAAGAAGCTCGTGCTAGTCTCGAACACTCTATGGAAACCATGAATAAATACAAGGGAACCGTAGTAGAGTTGGAGTCCCATGTTGAAAATGAGAGAATGAGATTCAATCTCCTCAAGCATGAGCTGAACAATGAGAAGCATACTAATTTCCTTCTCACACAAAAAATTGAATCCTTTGAGCTTGAAAAGAAAAATTCTATTGATGATGCTTGTGCTACTAACTCTACTTCTTGTGAAGCATCTATCTTAAAGGAGAATGTTGAGCTAAGGGATCAACTTGAGTTGCTAACTAGCAATTATAGGAAATTGGAAGAAAGTCATAAAAAGCTCTCGGGCTCTCATGATGATCTTCTAATTTCCTATGATGGGCTAAAGTTAGCTCATGAGGCAAGTATCACTAAAGTAATATCTTGTGAGCCTCATTTGGACATTAGCACAACCTCTACTCAAAATGCTATATTGTCTTGTGCTAGTCCTAGTAATCCATCTAGTCAAACTAGTGATACACCTTGTGTTGGATTACTTGCTTTGCCTTGTTGCTCTAACAATGAAGCTTCTACTTCCTCTAGTACTTGTATTTCTACTAACCATGTAGAGGAAATCAAAGAGCTCAATGCCCAAGTCCTTTCTTTGAAGAAAGACTTGGAAAAGCGTCATGAAGGGAAATCCGCACTTGACAAGATGTTGAGTGTGCAACAATCCCCCAATGACAAGAGTGGACTTGGATTCAACTCTAATAACAAGAACAAGTCCAAGAGCAAGAGCAACAAGAAGAAGGGCCAAGACAAAAGTCAAAGATTTGGCCAAGATTGTTTGCTTCAAGTGCAAGGTTGAAGGGCATCATGTTAGATCATGCCCATTGAAGAAGAAGAAGCACTTGAGTGAGAAGCAACAAGGGAAATGGCCACAAGGTCAAGCACAAGATCAAGCTCGACCTCAAGTTGAAGATAGGCCACTTCTCAAGAAGAATCAAGATAAAGTTCCCCAAGAAAAGAAATCAATAAAGAAGAGAAAGGGGAACACTTGCTACTTATGTCGTGAGAAGGAGCGCTTTGCCTCTTCATGCTTAAACGGTACCTTATCTAACCCTATCATTATTAATGATGATTATTCTCTTGGGAAGGATAAGAATGGCAATGTGTTTGCCAAGTTTGTTGGAACTCAAAGTGGTTTCAAGAAAAGAACCATTTGGGTTGCCAAGCCTATTGTGACTAACCTCTTAGGACCCAACTTGGTTGGGGACCAACAAGCTCAAACTTGATCAATAGGTGTATGTGGAGGGCATTGGAGACTTGGCTACTTTATGAAGGATTAAGGGATCTTCATATATTGAATTTTTATCAAGCCAAGTCATAAGGATTATCATATATATCTTATATCCAATGTTTCTCTTTGCGGTAACTTATACTTCAACTCTTCATATTTATTGTAAGTTACTTGCCCCCCTTTGCATGTTTGGTTTTGTACCAAATATGTGTTTATATGTGTTGTATCTTACTTGCCTATCTTGTATATTCAAGTATGTATGTTTGACTCATCATATATTTTTGTATTGTTTTGAGCCTAATGCATCTTGATGATATCTTATTTGGCTCTCTTTGAGTGATTAATGGAACATCCCATTTTGGGGGAGTGATATGCGTTGTGCATCTCTCTTTCTTTAAAATGTGTGTACATGGGTACCACCACTTAGTATTGATATTGCAAGATTATCTAGTCACAATGTTGTGTGTGATACTCATGAGAAATTCAAATTCTAATGTCCATTAATCATCTCTAGTCGAATTTTAGTTGCCTCTTGACTAGAAGAAATGTTTTATCACATTATGGGGGAGTAATATGTTTTGTACATATCACAAGCCTAAAAAATGTGAAAATATGAGGTTATGCCACTTAGAGTTGATACTCTTAATTATCTTGTTCCTAGGTGGCATGTTTGCTCAAACAAGCTCCACTTTTATTAAAAAGCTTTTATTGCTCATCTTATGGGTTCTTGTTTGAGTAAGAAATTCTTGGTGCGGTTTTGCTCAAATACATATCTCTATATCTTATTTGGGACACCGTTTGCTTCAAGTTATTCTAATCATTGATGTGCGTGATTGTTTGACTAATTGAAGCTATCAAGAATCTTCATCCGTGCATAGTGCTTAATCCTATACATATTTATAGTGTGCCTTTTATTCTGAAGTTGATCTCGAATCCTTGAAATGTACCACCGGAAATCAATTCCAATACTCTCATTGTCTTTGACAATTGACAACCTTGTATGTGGTTGAATTTATGGATCACCTTCACCTTGGATTGCTTCTTATTTCCTTATTCTATTTCCAAGAAATCTTTGTAGCTCCCATGTGTCTTCCTTGCCTCTTTGAAAAATCTTTTGATAAAATGTCTTGATTCTTATCAAGTGTTTGTTTTTGGAAGACAAACCTTTTCCTTTCGGTACTTTGTGCCATTGCGAAAAGTGTAGAGGGTTTGGTTTATTTGTTGGAACCTTGCTCTTTTGGGAGTGTGTTATCTCATTCCTTCTTACATGTTTTATTTGCGTGAATGAGATTAATCTTTGAGCACGTGTAGCTTTATTCACCTTTTATGCTCAATGATTTCTACTTAGTTCATTTGTTGAACTTTGTTGAACAAATCTTTTGTGATTTGCTTCTTTGATATAATTTGGACAACAAACTTGTTTGGTCACACTTTTATGCCTTCTTGAATTCATTTGGTGTTTTGTCCAAAGTGTATATTTCTTGGATCTTTAAAGTCTTTGTGCATGCTTATATGTAATTTGTTTATATTTGTAGCATGCTTGCTTTCTTTGATCCAATATATAGGGTATACTCCATCAAATCCTAAATGGCTAAGATGTGCATGAAATTTCAACTTCATCTATAAATATGCACATATTGATATGGAATGTATCCTATATATTGTGGTTAGTCTAACCATTTTGGACCCAATAAGTTTGGGGACCAAGATGTACTTGAATGTTGTTTTAGGTACATTGGAGATGCAATGGAGGCTTGTCTCATCTATAAGGAAGGTGTTGTCACCATATGAGAATTGGAGTCAAGCTAGGATGATCGATGAACTCTTATCTACTACATCATGCCATTGCTATCTCGGTAACAAGTATCTTATTCATGCATACTCATATAGCATCCAACCTCTTGTAGGTTGCATCTTGGCATGAAATTCTTTATTTCGAAAATATTGCGGTTCTTGAAAAATCCTTTTTAAAGAAAACTTCTTATTGTACATTTGAGTAATTTGAGAAGATGCATATGATAGGAATATATATAAATCATGTTTATGATTCACCTATCCCGAATATGCCCTCTAGCAATTTATTGCATATCAATTCCTCGATGAACTCTTGTGTGCAATATTGATGAAATTACGAAATAAATCCCTATTTGTGATACTTGTTGTCTTTCTCAAAACATTCCAACTAGCTTTACTTCCCTTATTGTTAGTTGTGATGTTTCTGAGATTTTCTTGGTTGAAGCTCATTCATATACCACAAGTGAAAATTGGAGCCATAGGCTATATATATGCTTTTTAAGCAAACATCCTTTGGTATATTTTATGACTTCATCTTCGATATCTTGTCTTATTTATTTTATTAACCTCTTGTGTGTGCATGTTTCTTTATGGATCACTTTGTCCACTTTAGAAACTTATATACATGAGAGCGTTAATCCATCACCTTGATATCCTTGTTCTTTGCCGACCATCTTTTTATCCTTTTGATTTTACTGGTGTTGGTAAAGAAGATTTATGAGTGCTTGGTTTATTTGTTTTTCTTCATGCACTCATATCTCGTAATTATTGGACTCAAGTTGTTCTTGATAAGCATATTCTCTTTATCTTGGTTGTGTTCTAAATGATATAGAGGGAGTGAGGATTCCATGTTTGTGCATATTGTATTCAAATTCAAACATTATAAATTATGCATGAACCTTGGGGAGCTTCCTTATTTTATTTAGAGCACTATATCTCTCTTATCATGATATCTTTGTTTGTCCAATTGGATCTTTGATTGCTTGCTTTATTTGTTAAAGCTTTCTTCACCATGTTATCTTTGTGCAATCTTTGATCCTCAATATAGTTTGACTTCCTTCAAGTATTCGTCATTGGATATGTGCATTTGATTCCACTCAAATTATGAGAAATGCACACCTTGGGGAGGAACTCATATTATATTGGCCTTCTAATTTTTTCACCCATTTTGGCACTTGTTGCCAATGGGAGAGAAGTTTAGAGGGTTTAAGGGAATGGTTTTATACTTAAGTTTGGTTTGTGCTTAAGTGTTTTGCCTCTCATGCATTCCATATTTATTATGTCTTGCATGGTTGTTTGTATATAGTGGAAACTGTCCCGAAGGTTAATCTTGACAATGTATGCAATGAATTCATGTTCATCACACGTGCATACATTGTGGGGGAGTTTGCTCTATATATGTTGGTTCTACTCACATCCCTTGCATTAGTTGTAGTTGTGTGAGTAGAACTGGTTTTGATATGGGCTAGTAGCTTCGTGTTACTTGACCATATCAAATACAACCTCTTGTATACAACTTATTCTCGGATAAGCTGCGTACTTATTTCTAATATTCATTATATAAACCCTCTTATTGTGGTTGTCATCAATTACCAAAATGGGGGAGATTGTAAGGGTACATTGCCCCTATGTGTGGTTTTGGTAATTAATGAAAACCCCTATGGACTAATGTTTTCATTGAGTTTATATGAAGGAATGTTCCATAGGTACTACTTGTAGTCCATGTGTTGGATTCAAGTATGGATGCCATAATGATAAAAGATATACCTTGAGTATTGGCATCAAGATCATCGATTTGAAGATATATATGTGATATGATCAAGAAGAATAAATGAAGATGGAGTTCTTATGTGGAACTCAATATTAGCCATGCTCTAGCTTATGTGATAAGCAATGAATGATCAAGATCTTGAGTGCTTGATTCCAAGTGAAGAATTCAAGTTATGGCTCTAAGCCGGTGTCATGATAGTCTCATAAGTTGAGCTATGGTTGACTAAGATTTAGAGCATGCAAACAAATGAAGAATTCTATATACACCCCAAGATAGTATGATAGAGCATGAGAAGATACAAGGTTGACCAATACAAAGAGTGAAGAATAGATTCAAGTTTGGTCAACACATGAAGCATGAAGAATGTGCCACGAGAAGTCATGTGGTATGGTAAGCCGTGTCAATTATGCTTTATGAACTAACCCATCATATATGTTCCCTTGTGTTGTCTATGTGGGTTAGGTATCTTTCCATGGGCATGCATCAAAAGTGAGATCTCATATAGACCATGAGAGGATGACGTCAAGTGGTGATCGTCATCAAGGTTGAGTTGCGCAAGTTCAAGTTGAGCATCTCAAGAGGATCATATGCTTGAAGCTTACCGTCCATTTGGTGATAATGGATATGTGAAGATGTGCATCAATGGAGCTTTCCCATCATGGTGTATGGGGGAGCATTTGTGAGTCTTCACAAAGCAACAATGATCAAGTGAGGCATTCCGGCTTGAGTGGAGCTTGAAGAGTTATCATCAAGATCAAGCGGGATGCGCAAGGCAAAGGTATGGCCTTGCTAGGTTTTCCTTTTACCGGTCTCAAGGTGGTTGTTGAGAGACCGGGTTATAGGATAGATAGCCGCACTATCAAGAGGGGCTTTCGGTTGGGTAACTTGATCACATCGTCTTAGGGAGCTCAACCCTTTGCATGCTTTGCATTCCATAAATCTTGTTGCTTCTTGGTGTTTCTCTGTGTGAGGTTCTTGATCTTGTTTCTAGCTTTACAACAAGCCCAAGTTCATCGAAAACGGAATTCGTATGCATCTTCTATTGCGTTTTCATGGTTGGAGGTTTTACCGGTTTGATGTTTTTATAGATAGGCAAAACCTTTTATATTATGTTTCTTACTCAATGGTTGGACTATGATGTTTCTATGCATAATGTTGTAGGGCTCATTGTCGTGATTCCAACGAGCCCAAGATCATCGAAATCGGAGTCCGGATGCAAAAGTTATCGCAGTTTCGGTACACAGCCCGGTCCACCGAGTGCTGTTACCGGGTAGGTCGGTAGCCAGCTTGGTGGGACCGGGTCCAGTACCGGGTGTCTCGATTCTGCCCCCAAACGGTCATATTTTGATGGGCTATAAAAGGGCCTTCTTCCCCATTGTTCTTAGGGTTCTTAGTCACGTTTTTTACCACCATTGTTGACCTTCTTGAGCTTGCTTCCTTTCCATTCCCTCCTATGATTCTTGCATATTCTTGGGGGATTTGAAAGAGGAGATCTAGATCTACAACCTCATCCAATCCATTTCTCCTCTAAGTGAGGGGAACTCTTGGGATCTAGATCTTGGAGTCATTTGTTGATTTCCTCCATTGTTCCTCCTCTCTAATTCCATCTTAGCATTTGTTGCTTTGGTGGGATTTGAGTGTGAGGGATTTGAACACTTTTAGTGTTCTTGCTTTGCATCATTGCATAGTGTTGAGCTCTCCACCACGATTCGTTCGAGTGAGAGACCGTGAGCTTGTTACTCTTGGAGGGAGACCTCCTAGTTGGCTTGGCGATTGGTGCTCCGGTGATCTCTTCAAAGAAGATTGTGAAGAAGCCTGGGCTTCTCCTTCGTGGAGCTTGTGAAGTGGTTTTGGAGCTTGCCATCTCCGGAGTGGAGGAAAAGCTAACCATAAGGAAAGGCCATTATCCTTCGTGGGTTTGGCTCGGAGAAAAAGGTGAGCCTTCGTGGCGTTGGGGAATCCTTCGTGGGACCTCCACCTCTCCAAACGTGACGTACCTTCTTGCAAAGGAAATGAACACGGGAATACATCTTCGTCTCCGCGTGCCTCAGTTATTTCTATACCCGAGCTTACTTTTCTTGTGATAGCCATCGTGCTTGAAGTACATATATCTTGCTATCACTTGTGCTACATATATCTTGTGCCTATCTTGCTTAGCTCTAGTTGTCGTTGTTGCACTTAGTCAAGCCTAGCATATTTAGTATTTGTGCTTGTAAAATAAACGTTAGTTTAATTCCGCATTCTTACAAGCCAAATCCGTAAGAGTTTTTAAAACGCCTATTCACCTCCCCTCTAGGCGACATCTCGTCCTTTCACCATGCAAAATTACAGCACATTGCATGCAATATCTCAAAGTAGCTGCGCGGGGGGGGGGGGGGGGGGGTGGGGTGGGGGGTGGCAAACAAGCCCTTTGTGACCCAGCGTACCGAACTATTCAGTTGGACAACTTGCCCATATAGTGGCTGACACGTGTCACTTTTAGGCTTTGCTTGTTATCTCCACATTTCTGTTAGCCATTCATATTAGTGTCTAACTTCCACTCAAGTCATGTGGGACCCATAGTTTGAATTCAAAAATAGTGGACCCGAATGCATAGTATTGCAGGGCCCTACTTTTGAATTTAAATTGTGGGATCCATAACCCAGACCCTACATTTTTAATTCAAACAGTGGGACCTATTACATGGACCCAGTACCCGGACCCCACACTCGGATTCAAAGTATTGTTCACGTTGCCACATCAAAAGCAAGCTTTTTGTAATACAGATTCAAGCCTTCTTGTTTGTTCATACCGTGTTGGACCAACCTCCCCATAGATGACAGCTATTAGGAACAGCATGCTCCCATTACACATAGCTAGCATGCCTAATCATTTTTGGTCTATACAAGAATTCCAAACAGACAATCCCATTTTTATCTCATCTCGTCAAGTAAGTAGTCATAGATTACACTTAATCTATCTTCTTACTTTTCTTTGCGGGTTAGAGGAATGGACTATTTTTTCTTCATGAACATAGCACTTTGCTCATCTTTACTTCACAGCACCAGAGGTAGGAGAAGATGAGCAGTACGACTAGTTCTGTTCATACAGGAACTTTGCACAACAGGCACCCATTATTTTTGGAAGTACCCTAACCCACCGTCAAAGAAAACACACAACGCTGCAGGAAAGTGACTAGAATTGGTAGTCACCGGTGCTACAGTTTGTTCAACTCACAACTTTCATCTTATCCTCTTACGCGCTATTATTGATAGGCAGATTTGCACACCCGTGAACAGCGTGCAGCAAGCAGCTTACACGCAAAACAGTAAACACACACACATCATATGCCTGGACATAACAGCGTACAGCAACCAGCTCACACGCAAAACAGCAAACGCATAGCAACATGAGGCCGGTCGATGTTGACTAAAGACGATTATCTAGCTGTTAGGTCTTTTTATAGATATCTTAATCTTGTACCCCCTCCGTCCCAGGGAAAATGTTGGAGCAGCAGTACAAAGTAATTTTTGCAGAAAATCCCGAAACTCTAAAAACATTTCAAAATAGGACTTCGGATATGAATTTCGAACATCGATCTTCCCCGACCTCTGTCTCCGTCTCCGTCCTCGTCCTCGACCTCCGCCTTCCGTCATCGAGCTACCAGCTCGCCGTCGACCGATCTATCAGCAATTACGACAGGGGCGAGGTCAGCAAACAGAATCCAATTTAGAAGGAGAAGAGAAACAAATCGAAGACTTGAAGAAAGAAATGGACTGAATTACTTAGCTGATTAGTCAAATGTATTGGATCGACCACCATTCTTCTCTGCTCTCTGGCAGGTTGGATGTCAAGTGCCAGCAGATATGTTCCTCTGCATACTTCCACTCCGTCCTCTTCAGAATTACTTAGCTGATTAGTGATTTCTTTATTGCCTGTAACAGTAAATACACAAAATGCAAAAAAAAGTAAAACTGTAGAACGGAGGTATGCTTTTAAATGATTATTTTCACTGGAACCGTATTACTGCAAAAGAAAAAGTATGGGAAAGGAAAATATCAGCGGTATTCATGTGCAGCAACTTGTCAAGTTCAGGTGGCCTGTACTACAACCATTTATGTGCTTGCTTGCTGCTACTGGACAAATTACTCATGCTTTCCCTTGCATTTCCTGATACTACTGTAAACAATCTCTTCCAGTCTTTAGGCAACACATCTGCCAATACTATCAGCGAAGAAATGTTACTCCTATACAGAATTGGTGTTAGTGACAAGTAAAATTGGTCCTGTACAGAACTGGAAGTATCATTACGAAGCAGTGTTGATCCTAGTGACTCCCTCCGTCCCCTAAAGCTAGCTATGTGGTTTCTAATTCCTTTCCTATAGGTACCAGAGTACAGCTATTACTCTGAGTACTATCAAGACTGCTTTTCACTGTAGTTTCTCGTTGTATATGTGCAAATAACTGGTTCAATCAATCATGAAGTATTTATATGCATCAGAAAGTAGTGCACTTAGGAGATAATATTTTTTATGGTCAAAGAAAATCGGTTCAAAACATAAGAGATACTCTAAAGAAAAATGCAGCATCCTAAACATGTGAATGGATCAGATATATACAACTAACAACAATAATGAATCATGATATAAAGGAAAGCAATGATAGATTCATCAGCTGGTTACCTTCATCTCTAATAGTGGCTGTCTGAATGAACAAGAACACATGCCAGGGTCTTGTTTTTGTCAAGTCGTTCTTGCCTGAAAAAGGTAATCGGCGCACAAGAATTTCAACAGCAGTAACAACACAAACCCATATTTATAGCAGGTTATCAAATAGAATTTAAAACATGCGGTGCAAATTAAAAATTCATAAACAGCAGATAACTCTAACAAGGTTTTAGACTGGAAAGTTGTAGCTTCAACAAGGAATCAAATGAAGAGGATGCTAATTTGGGGCAGAAGATGGTCATTTATTCAGTTCTTCAGGCCCAACCGTCAAATCAATTGGCCAAGGTCTGTCAGGCATCAGCTAGATATCCAAAAGAAGATCTTATGATGCTACCAACCCTTTACAATAGGAATGCAGTCAGTCGTATAAGATGGATACTTTAAAAATGAAACTACACCAAAAAGCAGAGACTAATAAGATCATTTGCTGCTACCAGTTCAAGTAAACATAAGGTTACTTATTCCCCATCATAATACAACTATACAAGATCATGATTGCAGTGAACCTTGCGAAAAAATACTCCTCACAATACTCCTGGAGTGGTACTCCTTAAAATAAACCTTGATAGATTATCTAGGAAATAATACATCCACAAAAATAAGCAGCCGCATGCCACCGAACAACCATCACCATGAGGAATAAATTTGGGGCAAAGGAGGGCGGCGACCTCACCTGGTTGCGGACAACCCAGCGCGGGGGCACGTTGGCCCCGGGCGTGAGGATAGTGGTAGAGGGAGGCGTTGGGCGGCGGCGGGTACTTGCCCTGCCGCTAGACCGTGTCGGCGCGGTTGACCTCGGCGGCGGCCAGCTTGAAGAGAACCTTGCCGTCCCCGCCACCTCCGCGGACAAATTTTGGAACTTTGGGTTCCGAGGTCGACGCGGTGGAGAAGCGAAGACCCTGCCTTCAAATCCGGTGGGTAGAGGTGGCGCGTGGCCTCCTTGTCGTGGTGAAGACGTCGGCGCAAGTCGGGAATGCCGGCGCACGGCCTCCCTGTCGCTTTCTACCTCTTCTTCTTGGCGCCGCTGAGAAGTTACGGTGGGTAGAAGTTACGGGCGACGGCATGGTGGCCAGCGAGAGAGCGGCGCACGACGGCATGGTGACCAGCGAGAGAGGGGCGCGCGACGGCACGGTGGCCAGCGAGAGAGCGGCGGGCGAGGCTGTGGGAGGAGAGGCTCATCTGTTTGTACGACAAGTTCACATTTTGGATTTTTGTTACACTCTTTTTTCCGCTGCCTTATACTGCCTGAGATGGAAGTTACGAGCGAAACAGAGAAATTGGAAAGATCCCTCCTATGCTGCCTACGCGCCTTTTTTTCACCCTGGCGCCAAAATAGCGCGCCAAATGAATCCCTGCGCAGACAACACTAATGATTGGCGGCGGCAATTATTGGAACGCAGCCCCCGCAGCCATCATCAAGTGTAGCATTAGCGTGCATAAACAAAAGACCAGTCAATAGCCTCGCTAACTGCAACCAAATCTTAACGCGGATCCAACAGCGGCTAAGCCGTGCTCACGTATCCTCCAACAGCAACAGCAATGACTCTCCATCTGGGGTTGAAACCAACACACAACACGTCAATTAGAAGTGATAACATACCATGCCACACAAGATAGCACATATAGCAGCTTCATCAGCGATACTCAGTTCTACCTAGCATATCATAAACATAACCAGAATAGTGATAATATATAGTGCTGGATAACATTCCGAGACATAAAAAACCACGTTTTATTCACTGCTCTGGCTTCTTCTCTGCCCTCTTCACTTGCTCTGCTTCTCTGCCCCCTTGACCTTCTTACCCTTAGTCAGTAGTCACTGTACTTGAGAGAGGCTAACGTAACAACGGCGGTTGTCCCTGCCACAAGGTTAAAGATTTTTCTGGCAGGAAATATCTTCATCAACTCCCTGCAGGCAGATCAAGAGGAGATTATATCAACTCCGGTCAAACCGGAAAAGAAGAGGAAATAATAATCTATATCTGCATATGTTTAGTATTGTACCAGCAAATCTGATGCGGCTTTAGGCGCTTGATTTGCTCCTCAAGATCCTTTTCACGCTCCAAACGACCACGCTGGATTCACATGATCATTAATTTATATCATTAGCTAACTGTTAGTTGATTGGTCATAATAAAAACAGTGAGGTCTGGTAGAAATAAACAGTGTCATTCATTCATACACGCATATGCACCCAATGCCCTGTATATGTTTGGGTGCCAATGAAAGGATGATGGATTACATGGAAGTAGGAAAAACTTGTCTGCTTGGGCTTGTCTTACGAAATAAATTATTGACCAGTACTAGGAATTGCAGCAAGCATAAGAGGAGATGGTTCAAGATATCGAAACAGCAGCGGTAAGTTAACATCTAATGTGTTTCTATTTGATAATTAAAGGGATGGCCAGTATAAGTCATCATCCAAGATGATCAACCAGGCTGCTTCGTGTAAAAATGCTACTTTGGGTAAGTAAACTCGCTCTTTCCTGTAAAGGGAAAGAAAGGAAATCTTGCTCCTGTTTCTAATAGAAAAGAGACCCACTAAAGAAGTTGTCTTAACACATGGATGTTGCTGTTTGGATCGCAAATAATTGGGGTATTTGTACAGCAAAACAAATACAGCAGAAAATCGTGCGAAATAAAAAGATGTTAACTTTTTGTTAAGATACCTTATTGGAATGGAGCATGCGCCTTGGCACGAGCAGGCGTCGCTCCTCAGCAACCGCCGGCGACGTGACCGCCGCCTGGGTTCGCTGGAGCACGGAGCCACCGATCCTGCTCGCCCCCTGTCGAAGAAGGGCCGCCATTGTCGCCGGCCTGCAAGTAGAGAGGAAGTCCATCACGAATCCACACCGCCGTCCCCTCTCCTCTTCTACCAACGCTATTGGGTTTGCGATTGGTTGTAAAAGGCGAGAACTTTCGGCAGATCTTGGTGCCTACCTTGCGGGATATGGGAGTTCTTCCTCCTTAGGGTTAGGGTTGCTCGCTCGTCTGTTTTCCGATTCCCTACTCCAAACACAACACGAAAGAATATGAGGGGTGGCTTCTTGCGCTCACTTTTATATTCTCCCAAGCAGACCCAGCCCAACCTTGTATGATTCACACTGGGTCCATCCCCTAAAGGCCCAGCCCAACCGGGCTTCGTAAAGAGATACTCATGATCCGAAATAATACCCTCAATCCATTAAATACACTCAAAGTGTAGAAACTCCCGGGTGCATATGCTTCCGCTATGAAAAAGATATATTGAGGTGTTAAAAATTTACAAAAAATTCTACATGTACATCTCTATAATATATGTGTGTTTGTGAAGTTTCGAGAAAAACCGATAATTTTTATGATCTATGTAAAAAGAAAAAAAAATCTTGTGAAAATCATTATTTTAGCACCGAATTTTGTCCTTTTTACACACGCCATACGGCAAGTCGATTTTCCATGAAAATACTTTGTAAGCGTGTAGCACGTGAAGCTGTACTTGCAAATTTATTTATTTTGATTTTTTTGACATTTTAAAGTACGTCTCATATATATTTTAAATGAGACCATATACTCCTATGTGTCAAAACATCACTCCCACCTCGAAATGGTGTCAAAAAAACTGTTGGATTCTCATATGGTAAATAAAGTAGGTAAATACTACAGCATTTGTCTTCCAGACTAGTGATTTCTTCAACTTCAGTTTATAGGTTATAAATGCTATTGACATTGAAATAATAAACGCGATGTTTGCAGTAAATCACAGCTAATATATATATTGCTTCTTGTTTTATCCATGAATGCGTAGTGACTTCATGTGAGCTCGGGTTAAATCTCGTGGACTTGAATTCGAACCACCTTGATTTTTTCCTCCCCACTGGGAAAGTATTTTCGTACTTCTCCCATGGATGGGATTAGTCGACACCTGTACTTTCTAACATTTTCACTGTTTATCACAGCCGTGGCAATAAAATGTCAGAGAGGCAATTTAATCTTAGAACATGGATGCCGGATAATTACTTCTAGCTGTTTCGGGCTCTCTTTTTTTATCATAGCACAACATATATAGCGTGCTTAGAGAATACCTACAAGTGTATACCACCACCAAATCCCGGGTACTCTGCCAAGCAAGAGGAGGCGGCAGAGGCCGCGAGATCTCGCTGGAATCTGAAGGCACGATGGCAAATCGGGAGCAAGCCCACCAAAGCACAGAGCGGCAGAGGCTCTGAAAATGCACCGATTGCAACGGACGTACATGTTGTATCTAATATTCAAGTTAGGATGTATTGCAAACCACGTGCAAGATTACTAGTCTATTAAAGTTCAGTTCCAGTTTCTTCTGAAAGTTCAGTTGAGTGTCGACGTTACCCGCCGAGTGCAATCCGTGTGTGTCATGCACAGGCAGAGATACAATGGTATTCCTAGCAAGCCGAGATGCAGCGGTGTCAACCCATCGGAGGCGCAAAAATCGATCTACCGAGGATAAGAAATCACATCAAACGATACCGATATTTGGTAACGCAGTTCGGCGAACGCCTACATCTACGAGGCATTCTTTACGGGCCCTCCTCCCCAGGTACTATCAAGGTACCGTCGACGACAAACCCTCCGAGGTGATACAAACACATCTGATCTACAACGCCACGCCGGTCCAGCGCCCCTGCCATGTGTGCCAGACCGTACCCGAAAATCAATCTTGTGTATAGTCTATTTTGGCTACTTCCGATGCCTTCATATATTAGGCCAGGTTACAGAGTACGACTCCAACACCCTACTAGCCTGATGCTTCAATCGCAGCCAGAGATGCTATCGTCGAAACCGATGGTGCTGCCAATGGTGGGCGAGATTGCTGCCTACAGAGGGAGCTACTGCTGGGTATGTCTGGATGTTCCGGACGGCGGTCGACGTTGCTCCCGGGGACGGCCGGCGTTGCTACCGACGGCTGGCGATGTTGCTGCAAAGGTACGCCTCCGTTGCTACCACAGTTTGTGACATTGCTGCAAAGGTACAATGGCTGTGCTTATGACGGCATACGCCGTTGCTACCGACGGTGATGCTCCCGAAGGTGCTCTGGTGGTTCTTCGGTGGTGCTCCGACGGTGGTGCTACGGGGAAGAGATCGGCGCTGGGGGTTTGTGGTGGTGTTGTGGTGCTCAAGGGAGAAACAAAAGGGAACCCAGGAGGAGGACGAACGACCCGTTCCTTTCTTTTGTCCACTGGGACATGTGTCGCATGGAGGGGACGGGGATCGGAAGCCCCGATCCCCCGGGGGACGCTCAGCGTTGCCCTTTTTGGAAAATCCTCAAATTTGAAAATATTCAAAATTTGGAAAATGAAAATAGAAAATAGAAAAACAAAAGATAGAAAAAACAAAAAAAAGGAAAACCAAGAGGAAACCAACCGAAAACCAGGAAACCGGCCGGAAGAATCTAGAAGTTTCCCAAAAAACCGGAAAAAAAACAAAACTGCTTGGAATGTACTGGGCCGGTCCGCTTAGAGAATGTAGCGATGGATGGGGTACGCTAGGCAGGCTAAGGAGTGTGTGAAGCGTCAATTTTTTTTTGAAAGGTCCAACAATTGCTGGCTTTATATTGCAGAGGGAAACTTACAGAGATTATCCGAGCACAAAATTATGGGACATGTATCAATGAAGCTCGAATAGCAGTTCCCGCAAGGCCTTGGCGCCAATTCCCTGCACCCATTCGCTCGCGTGGTCGTGAACTTTGGCCATGATACCATTCAACGAGGCATAATTTCCTTTGAAGATCCGGTCGTTCCGCTCACGCCAGATAGCTGAACAGGTAAGAATGAAGAGGGACTGAATCCCTTTGCAGCAGTCATCGATCTTGTGCCCCAGACCTGAGGCATGGACGGCTCGTTCTGCCAACGGTCAGGCTCCACTGCTCCAGTGATCCACAGCTCGGCCACTGCACGATCGCCTGCCATATTCGCTTGGAAAGAGGACAACAATAGGATTCACCGTTGGACGGCCTGAAAATCGCCTGTGGAAACTAGAAACTGGTAGGCCAGCAATGAGGTTGTCTTCAACTACAAAGGCCATACCTCTCACTCTGTTGTTCTTCGGTGGTGTGCAGATGATGTAGCCCCTCCCACTCTAGAGTAGACGGTACAAATATCCTAGTGCGAGGCTAGATTTTCGTTCTTTCCTTCTTAATGCAGCTGTTAGCTTGAGCTACCCCCAATCTGAATGTTGACAGTTATTCAGTTCTTGATTTGTAGTTGCTAAACAATAAAAATGACTAGAATGTTAGGGTTTAGTTGCTAAATATTTTCTCACGGTTCCTGATTTGCAATTGCTTTCACTAAACTATGCTTCTAGTTATTCAGTTCGTGGATGCATTTCTCACTCGTTCGCCTCTTCGTAGAGAGCATTCTGAGATATGGTCTTCCTACACGGTTCATACTAATTTCCCACACGGCTATTTGATAGCCAGTTTTATACTTCGACATCTTATACGTAAACACGCCTGTATAGCCAGTTTTATACTTCGACATCTTATACGTAAACACGCCTGTAGCATTACGACAGACTGCACGGTTTATGGTAATTTTTCTATACTGTTTTCCAACAGTCAGCTCTATGCTTCGTGGCTGATTTATAAATATCCCCGTTGTGTTTGCATCAGCCTGCTGTTCTACCACCAACTACAAGGAGCGAGAAGCACAGCTGTAAATCATGGTGCAGCAGAAATGAGATTATGAGCAGTGTAGCATGAATTAACGGTTCTAAATTCAGGTGGTGGAATAGAAATCACACCAGCAACATGCATCGATTTCACCCAAAAGTAAGAAAACCAGATGGTGGGAGCAGCAGCAGGGTATCGAAAAAACGCTCTCTGCTCCTCGGTCGCCCCGCGTGACCCTGGGGCGGAACCCTAGCTCTTGCCCCTTCCCACCTCCACTCGCCTCCCCCCCCCCCTCCCCCCCCCCCCCAGCCGCCGCCGGCGTGCGCCGCCGGGCAAAGCCAGCGCGGTGCCGGCGGCGGTGGGCCTTCCTCTACCCGACGCGAGGGGAGCTGCGCGGGGCGGCGTCCACCTTGGCGGCGGTGCGGTTCGGCGGAGGTCGGCGGGGCCTGGCGTGGCGGCGGCCGGCGAGCTGCGCCAGGGGCGACCTTGCGCATGTCGAGGCGGCGGCGGGTGATGCTTGTGGCTGCTGCAAGCCCTCCTGGGTGGAAGCGGCCACGAATCCCCTGCGCGTGGTGTGTGTGTGTTCTGCCCAGGGGGGTGGTTGCTGGCCGGCCTGGCCGTGGGCGCCGACAGAGGCGCGAGGTCGACGACGGATCTGGCGGCTCCGTCCTGGATCCGGCCGGTGTGGCTCGGCCTGCTGCTGGAGAGGCCACCTTGGCATGCGCAGATGCTCAGATCTGGGGCCGATGGGAGGTAGGTCGGCCGGCTCGGACCAGCGGTGTTGTTGTGGTGGGTTCCTGTGAGGTCCGGCGGCGTGGCTGTCTTCCTTGTGTGCTGGCTTGGGAGAGTTTGGGAAGAAGGGGTGTGCTAGCGCAGTCTAGGGTGACTCGCTGCCGCCGGGACCGGAGCAGGGGCTCCCTCGGTCCTCCTCTTCTCTCCCATAGCTGCTCTCACTGGCGCCGCCGAGCGACTGCGTTGTCCTAACCTTCACTCAGCCCGCAGGTGGCTCTCTTTGGTCCTGCGAGGAAAAGGTCCCAACTTTCGGGCTCCCGATGCTTCTCCGGTGATGTGGTATCACGGTGGGTGGGCGTTGATGTCTCCGCTCGTGGAGTGGCTGGTGTGGGTTTGAAGTCGACGGCTCGGGCGAAAGCCATGGCCGGTTTATCCGGAGCCGATGACGGTGATGCCCGTGGGCGCCATTATCCTCCTTGGAGGCGTCTTCGTTGAGCCTCGGCTCTGGCCCCATCACGGTCGAAGGTCTCTAGGTGAAAACCTTGACCCTTGATGGATCGAGCAACGGTGTCACCTTGGTGTCACTCCCCTTCCTGGAGGCGTTGCTTCTGAGACTTCAGCGTTCTCTTGCTTCCCATTCTATGGTCACATGTGCCTGGCGTTTGCACTTGGGTTGTCAGTTCGTGGGGATTCCGGTTGCACTTGGGTTGTCAGTTCGTGGGGATTCCAGTGGTGTTCGCCGGCGGCAACCTCTATTCTTCAATTGTTCGAGACGACGACCTCAAGGCTTCAAGTTTTTCTTTGTTTAGTGTAGGTCGTTCTCCTCCTGTTCAGGTGTCGTTTTGCTCTGCCCTGTACTTGTATTGTAAGCTGGTAACCCCAGCAGCGTGCGTGTGTGTGCTTGAGGTGTGTTGTAATCCTGGCCGGTTGAGGGCTTTGTTAATTCAAAGTCGGGCTCTTTGAGCCTTCTCTTTTAAAGTAAGAAAACCACACCAGCAAAAAATCAACTCATATATCTCATGGTCCAAAAAACGTTTAGAAATACAAATAATTCCAAATATTAGCCCATAATGGGTATATGATAAACAAATACATTTAGTTTATAAGAGAGGAAACTGTACGGCATACACAGCTACCACAGGTGCTTCAAAAATATATTTTCTTACAATAATGTGAATGACAAAGTGTTTGACGTTACATATAGCAATAAGTTCTTCATCCGCTTTATTCAGGCATCATCGTCTTTGTAAGGAACAACCACTCCTGTAGTTCTTGATTAATTGCCGTCCGTGTTCATGAACCATTTCCGCCAAGTAACAACGGAAATGACATACAACCTGTCATATAGCTGGTCGAGTTGCCCGAAATAAGCATACCTCCACCTCTTCATGAAGAGAAGTCCACAAAACACCACCCATGTGCCCACCACAAAACCGACAATTGATCCTAGAAGGAAATCCATTTGAGAGAAACCATCTTCATGCCATCCTGTAGAATCTTCCCTAGTTGGTGGAGTTCTAGGAGGACCAGGACATTGTCTTGGAACGGGATCTCCACAAAGACCAGGATTGCCAATGTACATAGAAGCTGGGTCATCTGTCTTGAGGCTGTCTAGTTGATGTCCTGAGGGTATTCTTCCGGACAGATTGTTATATGACAAGTTTAAATAGCTCAAGTATGTCAAATTTGATAAGCCATGAGGAATTGCACCAACAAATTTGTTCTTTGAGAGGTCAAGAGACTCTAGTGATCGAAGGTTGCCAACCTTATATGGGATATTTCCACTCAACAAGTTTGAAGATAAATTCAAATTTATGAGGCCAGCGAGGGAGCTTAGTTCCTCTGGGATTTCACCAGTTAAACTGTTGCAAGATAAATCAATGCTCATCAAATATATAACATTCTTCTTGTACTCAAGTACTTGCCCTTTTATTACCACCGATAAGCTATCATCAGAGGGTCCTGGCACGTTGGCACTATGAACATTACCATAAAATTCGTCAAAAGGATTTTGAACGAAAGGAGTAGCAGTGCCGGTCAAAACTTTCATCTTTTCTAGATATTGTGGTATGGTCCCAGAAAAATTATTGTTGGATAGATCTAGAATTTGAACAACCTGAAGTGCCATTAATTCAATTGGAATATGACCAGAAAAGTTGTTCGATCTTAACCGTAGCATAACCAAACTAGGCATGGCTTCGCTAATCCATCTAGGTAACTCCCCAGTGAATTTGTTTTGAGCCAGATCGAGGAACATAAGACTTGCACAATGACGTAGAAACAGAGGAAATCCACTTGAAAGACTGTTGTTGCTTAGAAGGAGTGTAGTGATTTTCAAACTGAAAGAACTCGTGGAATTGACTCTTGGAGAGTTGTTGTTAGATGTAATCCATTGGTCTAGCTCTCTTCTACCACAATCAGGAAGTTCCTTTGAAAGCAGATTGTTTGAAAGATCCAAGACCAGCAGTTTGTGCAATCGACAAATTGACGTTGGAATAGTACCAGTTATAGAATTGGAAAACAGAACTGCAACCTCTAATTGTGGAGCTCGGAAATTCTCCACAAATCCATTTAAGGAATTTCTGGATATGTCCAATATCTCAACTGTTCTTGATAAGTTGGGTATTAAACCGATCAATAGATTTGACTGCATTGAAAGCACAACCACTGACATGAACTCAAGACTGGGTGGTAACTCGCCAGTAAGTTGATTCAAGGATATGTCCAAAGAAGAAGCCTCGGAAAAGGTTGTCCAAAACCAATTGGGGATCCTACCAACTAGGCCTGTGTCCGAAAGATCGAGTGTGTCAATTCCCTTCTGCCATCTAAGCCATTTAGGAAACTTGGGACCCAAATAACAAGATGAAAACAATGCCATTTCCAAGTTGAATGGAGGTACCCAGTGAGAGCCAATAACGAATTCCAAATTACTAGGAGACAGGTAAATGTTTTTTAAATTCACCAAACTAGCAAAATGATCTTCTGATATCACACCACTCAAGTTGTTGTTTGAAAGGTCTAAGTAGGTCAACTTTGTAAGCGTGCCAATCTCCACAGGCAATGAACCACTCAAGTTGTTGTTTGAAAGGTCTAAGTAGGTCAACTCTGTAAGCGTGCCAATCTCCACAGGCAATGAACCACTCAAGATGTTGTTTGAAAGGTCGATGTAACTCAAATTTGTTAGCATACCAATCTCCATGGGCACTGAACCGCTCAACTGGTTGTGCCCAATCTCAAGCATCCTTAAGCTACTTAGATTTGACACAAACTGTAATGTCATGCCAGAGATGTTGGTATCGAACACCTTCAGCTCTTGCAAATTCTTCCATGAACAACTGGGTATCATGTCTATCACCTCTCTTATGTCCCCGTTGATGTTGTTGCCGCTGAGATCTAGAGAGGTTAGATTGCACATATTTTGCAGTGTTCCTGGCATCATCAGGTTGATATAGTTATATGATATATCAAAGTTCTCTAACAAGGTCAAGTTTCCCAACTCGTCAGGAAACGTTCCTGATAATTCACATAACGCTACGTTTAGACTCTTGAGGCTAATAACATCCCAGAACCAATTGGATGCAGACAGCCTGTTCAAAGGGTTACCAGATAAGTCAAGCTCCTCAAGAACTGTAAGGTTGTGGTGTAGAAGTGATGACGGTGCATTACTCATATTAAGGCCACAATAACTGAGAACCAGTACACCCAAATTGGGAAGGGCGTTGACCGTATGGAACCAGTCATCGACTCTGCTGAGGTTGATACATGCCATATTAAGATGCTCTAGCGACTGGAGACGCGCTAACCAAGATATATCCTTTGAGTATTGATAATTGGAGTTGTGCTCATTTCCTATGTCAAGGTGTACTAGTTTGGATAGGTTGCCTAGCTGAGGAGGTATTATACCATTGAAATCCATGTTGGAGAGGTTGAGATACTTCAAACTCTTGAGAGAGCCTAGGAATCCCGGCATAGCCATTGTATCTCCGAGAAAAAAGTTCATGCTCAGATCTAGATACCTGAGACGTCTGAGAGCAAGCAACGACAGAGATACCTGTCCGCGCAGCGAGTGGCTCTTAGGGTCCTGGTCACCATACAATTCATATTCCGTTGGAGATTTGTTGCGGAGGTCGAGCTTGACGATGTGGCCTGTCCGGCTGCTGCAGGTGACGCCTCTCCACTGGCAGCAGTCGTGGTGTCCCTGCCGCCATGATGTGAGGAGATTCGCCGGGTCGCCTGTGATGCCGGCCTTGAAAGAGAGCAGCGCGGCCTTCTCGGCCGGGAAGCAGCTCCCATTGGATGCTTGGTTCGCGCAGTTGACGGAGGAGGCTGTAGCTAGGATGATTAGGTAGAGGAAGCTCGCTGCAGCCATGGCGTTGTGCGCGCACGCATGGAGGGGATGCCGAACGAGAAAATATGATGGACTGTGAGTTTGCACCGAGCGATGAACTGTCAAAAGGAGAAATATGGGTATTCTATCTTGTAGGGGCTACAACAAATTTGGATGGACACACACTATAGGCCAATGTGACTATCGGCCTGTCACTCATGTTGACTGGAAGACATTTGCACAGTTGGAATACTCGACAAGATGTCGTGATCCACTCCGGTCCGAGGGCCGGCAAAACACTGGAAAAATGTGCAGATAAACTGCAACCTATTTCAATCACTACGTCAGACTGCTACGATCCGTAACTGAGCAGTTGAGCTTCTGGGCAATTGAGTAATCGATCATACTTTTTTCTGAAGAAAGCCAAATGTTTTAGACTTTTAGAGCGTGATTGGTTGTCCATAGAGGCTTTTTCTCGCATCCAGTGGGCCAAAAAAAGATTTGTTTGAAAGCCCAGCTCGCACCAAAATTTTGCATGTCATGATATTTAAAGAAGGCCAAAAGTTGACCCGAGAGAAACGGCCGAATCGACCGTTTTTCCGGGGGCAGGCCCGGCCGAGCGCCACGTCGCTACTGTTATGCACGCGGTGGGATATGACTTATGAGGGAGATGAGGCGAAACCCATTACTCCCGAACCCCACTCCCCTCAACGCCCAACCGGCGCACTCACCTCCTCGGAAACTCCATGGCCGCTGCTCCTCCTCCTCCTCCTCCTCCTCCTCCTGCTCCTCCTCCTCCCGGCGGCCTCCCCTCAAAGCGCAAGATGGCAGCGCAGGAGGTGTGGGCGGCGCGTCAACTGGACCTGCTCGCAGTCGGCAGGGTCAGCAACCTCGCGGCCGCTCTGAAGCGGCCACCCCCAGTCTGTTCAACGCCTCCCGCGACGAGGGAAGCGACCATAGGGGACGCGTCAGAGATCACGGATCTGACCGGCGGATGATCCTCGATGGCGACGCCTGGCAAGGCTCCTGCCTACGCAAGGCCTAGCCTCTCGCCGAATCGGCAGGGTTTTTCGACCCCTCCGGCGGCCGCCTCGACCACGCCGTCCTCTTCCTCCCGGGCTCTGGCTCTCGGAGCATTCCTCTGCTTCCAAGTGGTTCGAGCATGTTATTGATACTAGTATCATATCAATCCTATTAACCTCTCCTTCACGACATCACATTTCTTTATTGTTTGAATTCCAATAAATAACTTTAATAAACAAAAGTAATGAAGTAATAATAATCTTGAGTAAATAAAAAATAATAATTTTTTTTGCAAAACCTAAAACCTGAAATTTTCATACTTCCCTTTGGCAGTTTGAGAATCTAAAAATTTGGATGTAACTTTTTGAGACGATCATTTCGATAGGTTATACATTTTTTGCCGACGTCGTACGCAAAAGATATTCCAATTTTACCGAGAAATATTTTTTTGCAAAAAAAAGTCAAAATTCAAATTCGTTAATTTCCCGTAATAGTAGGTTGAATAAGATACAGGAATCTCAAAACATTTTATTTTTTCAATTTTTATCATTTTCGTTTGTATTTTACAAAGCTAAAAAAAAGGTGATCCAAGGAGGTGGGATGCGTGGGAAGCAAAAAAACCTATAAAGCCTTTAGTCTCGGTTGGTGATACAAACCGGGACTAAAGGCCTTTAATCCCGGTTTGTAACACCAACCGGGACTAAAGTTTTTCGCAGCAGAGGCAGCCTGCTGCAACCTTTTAGTCCAGGTTGGTGTCTCAAACCGGAACTAACGGTCCCATTACGAACTGGGACTAAAACTTTTCGGCGTCCTACCCATTTGAACCAGGACTAATGACAAATTAGCCTGGGTTTTAAACATGGCTGATGCTTCAGCTCCGAACAAAAGAACTGTTTTCTACTAGTGTGGAATATTTGCCGTCTTGCAAATCAAGCTCCGACGCTGCCTCTTTCTGAATCATATCTGTTCCTTGACGCTGATGTTGTACACCACGGTCAACGCCAGATATTTCTGATTCCTCAGATTTCAGACCATGAACAATATCTAAATCCTCTAAACTTTGTACAGGCTTCCGTTCAACACGGTTCACTGATACCCACACGTGTTTGCGGTCACCATGTGCACCGTGTATGACTGATTGGCTCCGCCGAACAACAATTGTATCATTTAACCTAGCTTCTTCACTACAGAGAGCCATTTTCTCATGCAACGGTTTTCTCCGAGATGTTGGCTCCATCTTAAAACATACATGTTGACATATGATTTTTCTCGCTAGCGTTTGCGACCTTTAGGTCTAAACGGCGACCTATACCGCTTAGTATCTCCAAGCCGATTACACATATTGTTGACCTTGCCTGAAGTATATTTGTCCAATAAATGCTTAATAATCGACTTTGTTCTAGGAGCTGATTGTACATTTCTTTTATTCTCTTTCCACACCCCTACTTCTGAACTTTTCTGTTCGATCATCCTTGGTGCAACATTATCATCAATGGCAAAAAAATTCCCTTTGGTAGATTCCGCCTGATCCGACTGAACTAGAATTTTCTGGTTCTCAGAGTCAATGGCAAAAAAATTCCCTTTGGTAGATTCCGCCTGATCCGACTGAACTAGAATTTTCTGGTTCTCAGAGTCAATCACATTGATAAGAAAAGGATTAATATGGAGCTTCATCTTAGAGCATTCTGTAAATATCAATCGTCTATCGGCAATGGACGATTGCACCCATCGACGAAACACGTTACATTCATTAGTAGCATGTGAAAAAGAATTGTGCCACTTACAATAAGCTCTTCCGGCCAGTTCTTCTGGAGGTGGAATTACATGACTATCTCCTACTATAATTATTTTTTCCTTACAGCAATGTATCAAAAACTCGATCACACTTGCTAACATCAAAATTACACTTAATATCCACTCTCTTAGTAGGTGTAGGATTCAAAGCAGAACATGCAAAAGGTTTTGACGTAGGTGCTTGAACCCATTCGGCTATACATATGTCAATATCATCACCACTAGCCAAATCAACATCATATTCTAAATACTTAACCATGTGGTTTTCCTTCTCATTATTCATAATGTTTTTGAACCGGTTATGTTGTTTAATTTCTATAGCTCGGTTTTACTGTGCCAAAGCTGTATGTAAAACTTGATTAACATCTAAAAATTCTTGCCCTTCTAATTTTTTCTTAATATGAGCAAGCAAACTCGAAAAGGCAAGATCAGCTAAATCCTTTTCGGCTATGTTTAAACTGAAACAACGGTTTTTGACATCTCTAAACCTCCTTATATAATCATGAACATGCTCATTGCATTTTTGTCTAACCATTGTTAAATCTAAAAATCTAAGTTCAGTTTCACCACTATAAAAATACTCATGAAACTTTTGCTCCAATGTGACCATGTTGAAATAGGAGAAAGCAATGTAAACCAAGTAAATGCAACACCAGACAAAGACAAAGAGAATAATTTACTCTATGAACATCAGATGTACATACCTCACCACATTGTGCTAGAAAACTTCCTACATACTCAAAAGTGGATCTACCATTTCCCCCCGTAAACTTAACAAAATCTGGAATTCTAAAACCATGTAGATATGGCGTCAAGTCAAAATATTCAGGGTATGATTTTTGGTATGCATGTGCTGTACCCTTAGGTTCCAAACCAAATTCTCTAAGTATACTAGCAATTTGATCCTTAAAATTATCAGTGGGTCGTGGAGAACAAATTTATCTAGCGGGTGGAACACAAGTGCGATGTGGCATCTCCGGCAAAGTAATTTGAGCATGTGTGGTTTCCTGCGGAGAACCATTAAAATAAGCATCTGGTATCGGCCCCTAAGGAATCCCAGTACCAATCAGTGGCAGCGATGATGTATTATATGCCACCGTTTCATAACTAGGTTGCTGCAAACTAAAATTAAAGCCCACACTTTGGTCATGGCTACTTAAATTTTGTGAAACCGAAGTTAAGTACCATGAGTTGCAACACTAGATACACCACCTTGATTGCTGTATGTTTGTTAGGAAATCTGTTGATACGAGGATGTAATATAGTTTCATGTTTCCTATTAAGCTGCTCTAGTGCTTCGGTCATTATGTGTGCCGTATTTGTTGTATTAGAACCATACTTAGTATCTACAGCCACATCAATTAATTGAGAAATTTCTTCGGTTCACTTAGTTACCTGAGTGCGGAACACAGGAGAAGAGCTTGGTGTCGTTACCTTCGTGACGACGCCATCTCTTGTCTTGAAGTATCGCTTCAATTTCTTAGCCTTCACTTGTTCAAGCTCCCGCTCAAGCTCTAGCCGGTCATTTTGACACAGATCGTCGAGCCCACATTCAATTATGTTGTCTAGGTCGATGCAGCTTGTGTCCATGGGATCGGAGTTCATCGTGTGTTTCTTCTTCCCCAGAAGAATCGCTAATTGTGTTGCCACGCAAAATTACAGCACAACAACACAATAACCGTTTTAACCATTTTCGTTTTAACCGTTTTCGTCTCCACGCGTATGAGAAAACTCATTGTGCTAGGAGAAAACCCAGGCTGGGCAACCAATCAGGCCCCCTGTACCGTTTCACTGTATGCAACATCTGAAACTAGCTGCGGGGCCCCAAACAAGCCCTTTGTGACTCAGCGTACAAGCTATCCAAAATGTATGTTAACATCGCGAACTATTCAGTTCGACAACCTGCCCATATATATTATATTCCTCAGAAAGGCACCATTTAGGATGATACAAAGCAACAGCAATCACTCTCCATCTGGGGTTGAAACCAACACACACAACTCGTGAATTAGAAGTGATAACATACCATGTCACACAAGATAGCACACATATAGCAGCTTCATCAGCGATACTCAGTTCTAACTAGCATATCATAAACATCCCAAGAATAGTGATAATATATAGTGCTGGATAACATTCCGAGACATAAAAAAAACCACGTCTTATTCACTGCTCTGGCATCTTCTCTGCCCTCTTCACTTGCTCTGCTTCTCTGCCCCCTTGACCTTCTTACCCTTCGTCACTGTACTTGAGAGAGGCTAACGTAATAACGGCGGTTGTCCCTGCCACAAGGTTAAAGATTTTTCTGGCAGGAAATATCTTCATCAACTCCCTGCAGGCAGATCAAGAGGAGATTATATCAACTCCGGTCAAACCGGAAAAGAAGAGGAAATAATAAGGGACTGACTATTGAACAGCTATCTGTTTTCAAATTCGTGAACAGACACATTTTCGTAGCCAATAGTAAGATGACAGCTGTATGACTCAAAACTACAGAAAAATGAATGAGAAAAACCGTCTGTTCTCAAATTAGAAAACAGACACATTTCTGCCAGCCCAAAAACATTGAGTTCTAACGGCTCTTTGTGTCTCTCGTTATCAGTCGAGTTACCATTCTAAACGAAAATGAGAAACCACATAGCCTGTAGCTAAAAAGGACCAATACACACTAAGACAATACGCCCAATAAAAAAGACCGGGCCATCCTCTTCAGCAAGCAAACGCCGCATGCCCTCCAACTCCATCCCAAGCTGGCACTACGCCCAGGGTGGAATAGACAGAAAAAAAGAAGGGAAAAGATAGAGAAGTTAGACTTGGAATGGTAGAACTAGAGATAAAGGAGTAACAAGTTCCGGTAGATAACCTACTTGGAATTGGTGAAATTCTGCAGTCCCAATGAGGTAACCTGTACCATGAAGGGAGTCAGATCAGTGTATTAGCAGATACAAGCTAGTGTAGAAAGATGTGATAAAAAAATTACATTGAGGGCTGCAGTATAGGGGGTCATACGTGGGGATGACCATTCAATCCATCTAGAACCAAAAAGGGAAACACTTCAAGAAGAACAGAAAGAAAACGATAGTGCTTCCGGACCAATATCATGCATTGCTAGTCACATCAAAGTTTGCAAACCACTATAGGGAAATAATAGGAATTATAAATAAATGGGTTCATTTATAAAGATGGGAAAACTAGAGAACAAATGATTATTGTAAACTAGCTTGCAAACTCATCCCCTGATCAAAAACAATAGATGGTAACTAAAATACATTGTTGCACCATTTTGGACTTCTCCGAGTATCTGAGCATAAAGCACATGGAATGATACCTTGACATGGCGAGAAAAAGTCATATAGAACATCATCATCACATCCAGACCTGCTTCGAGTTCATTGGAAACAGCAAAATAGTTCCATCCAGTTCTGAAACTTAACCTCTCTACAGAATAAGTGTACTACTCAACTTTTCATTTCCCCGATGCATCGACAAAACTAAGAAACAATGAGTGAGAAAATGGTAGTAGAAAAATATTCAAAAAGATAACTGATCGGTAGAAGATAAAATCAAAAAAAAAGGGCCCTTCCTACTTTTCCCGGTTTCAGAACCGGCTATCAAACTTGAGCATACCTTAAGTGTATGATAGGCAGAGTTACCCACCATGACCCCCAAAAAGATAGAATCAAAGTCTAAAATCACAATGAAACAAAAGAAACTATGTATTTTCAAAGATCACAAGCTAAAAAAAGAGAAAATGAGTGAATATATAAATGAAGAACATAAAGAGAGGAAATGATAGAAGTTCTACAAATCGGAGAGAGATATTGATAACTCAAGTAATGAAGGACTGAAGAGAGAACAAAAAAGTCAATGAAAGCAAAAAATAATCAAGTAATTAAAAACTGAAGCAATATACTTAGGAATTCTGATAAATACAAACATTTAAGTCAAAATAAATGCAAAATGATGTAATGAAAAAGTGAAATTCTGAAAGTCAAATAAAGTAGACTTAATATACTTAAGAAATTAACTGAGAAATGAGATAGTGAGGTACTAAAGAAATAATCTGAAAGGCCGAAGATTGGACAAAAAAAATGTTGAAGTATTGAAATGAACACTGAGTAAATACAAAGAGAGACTAAAAAAGAATGGAAATTCGAGGAGAATTTACTGACTAAAAAACTGAAATAATTATTACTGAAAGAGTGAAGAAAAGGAAACAAACAAAAGAGCGACTGAAAACTTAAAAAAAACATAGGGCAGAGACTGAAGAAAGAACAATGACGGAAGAAGATGATAAATAGATCAAATGAAAGAATGAATAGCTGAGAAATTAGTGACCGACAACATTGAGAAACTGAGAAGTAGGCATAGACTATAGAAACGGGACTCATAAAATAACTTGTATACGGAAACTGAGTGAACTCAAAACAAAAGTGACCGAGAAACAGAAATCTGAAGAAACTAATCACTGAACCAAAGAGAATGAAGGACAATAAAATGGTAACACGCTGACAATCTGAGAATGCAAATAATGAAGAGTAAGGTCATTATATAGAAAATGAAAACTGAAGAAATTAACTGAGAATCTGAGAATCACTAATTGAATAACGAAACCTCAATAAGATGCTAGTTTTGATGCACAGTCTCATTTTGGAGAAAATGGTGTTGTGGTGCACGATCTTCCGAGAGCCGTTCTTGTCTCTACTTTGGATGTGTCAGCATGTTACATAAGCGCAGAGGAAGGCGAGCTTCAAGCTTGTTTAAAAGGCCTATATCTTGAATGTTACCCAGAGCAACTATAAGCTTATATTAGCTCAGCTAGCTACTTGCATGTTAAAAGCTCACGTACAAGAAAATCGAGGAACTAAGCTCTTGACTTGTTGTCAACGGCCGAATGATATATATATTAAAGCATTTGCTTCCTATCTAGCAGGATATTCCTAGAGACTACCACAATTTTTTAAATAAAAACAAAGCACACAACTAGAAATTTTGCCATGTCTGAGGCCGGACGTCGGTGCACCAACCCGCTTTAGCAGCAACGCCTGGAGCACCATCCAGACCGAGATCGTCATCACTGGTGATAGTGATGGTTCTGAACTCAGCACTCCATTGGTTGAATCAACCTGGGTTGCAGAATTTGAAGTTCTCTCCATTTGCAGTTGATAACCAGTGCATATTGTCTTGATGGTCTAGCACATCAGCTACAAATCTTGATTGATTACAGAGTTGTAAGCTAATTTGCAACCCACATGTGCTCCGCACTCTGTTTTGCTATCAACAATTACTACTAGGCATTGCGTTCCTTCAATTTGAGCGGGAGGTGCAAAACCATTTGTCACTAGTAGCAGTACATACACGAGAAGAATAGGAAATCGATTCCAATGGCCAGAAATAAAATTATTGGATGGAAATTCTCTACACATTCTGAAGCTAGCTACCTTTTCTTATCTAACCCAGCTACTTTCTTGCCCAAGTGGATGCAGCAGCCATCTACTAGCATTGAGAACAAAAACTATGCTGACAACCTACAGAAATCTGAAGTGCAAAACTAACCCACAATCAACAAAGTAATAGAGTCATAAATTGAAAAAAATCATGCTGAAACCACAGAACTAAAACCTAATGTATTCAAGGTGTGAGCACACCATGAAAACATGAGAAATCTGCTCAAGAAAAGTAAGAAAAATATATAACCTCAAAATCAACTGAGCCCAAATATAAATTAGACAATCTTACACACCGAACCTGAAACCTAAACTACAGGTGGAGCTCACCAACAGAGAACACGAACACAGATGAAATTAACCTAGTATGAACCATAATCCAACCTCGGCGAGCTCGGACTCCTGGTCAACATGAACTGCACTCTGCAGGTTTGCCATGACAGTGAATCAGCTCCGCAACTACAGCAGCATCGCTACCTGATAAAAAAAATTCAAACTGCCCACACCTCACAACCAAGCACCGACAACGTAACCAGCGACGCTGCCCGAAAATGAAAACGCACAGGAGCTAGAGATAGACTGAAATCAGAGCACACATATGCAGAAAGAAAAAAAAAAAGACATTACCATCTCGAAAGCGACGGCCATGTCTTCGACTATCGCGAATCGCCGGCCTCTCCGCTGCAGATCGAACAAAGTCCCAATCCACAACGCTACCTGACGCCGCCGGAGCAGGCTGCGGAGATACCTCTCTCTCTTCCAAGGCAGTTGGGCCGGCCTACGCAGTAGCACTCCGTTCCGCTGCCGGTCTCACCAGCTGCGGGGTCGCCGCCGACCTCTCCGCCATGGCACCTCTGTTTGCTCCCTTTCTCTCCCGAGGCAAGGCAGACAGAGTGAGAGACTAGGGGAAAATGAAATTCTAAAAATAAATAATCCTGAAAAGGTACGTTGACTAAGCCCAAACCAGCCTAAATGAGGGGTAGAAAAGACTCAACGCGGCGCGGAGATTCGTGACAGAAGACACAGATCGGACCCTTAAAATGTGACTGTTCGCCAATTGCAAAACAGCTAGCTGTAAACTAGGAAAAGTGAATAATAATCTATATCTGCATATGTTTAGTATTGTACCAGCAAATCTGATGCGGCTTTAGGCGCTTGATTTGCTCCTCAAGATCCTTTTCACGCTCCAAACGACCACGCTGGATTCACATGATCATTAATTTATATCATTAGCTAACTGTTATTTGATTGGTCATAATAAAAACAGTGAGGTCTGGTAGAAATAAACAGTGTCATTCATTCATAGTACACGCAGATGCACCCAATGCCCTATATATGTTTGGTTGCCAATGAAAGGATGGATTACATGGAAGTAGGAAAAACTTGTCTGCTTGGGCTTGTCTTACGAAATAAACTACTGATCACTACTAGGAATTGCAGCAAGCATAAGAGGAGATGGTTCAAGATATCGAAACAGCAGCGGTAAGTTAAACATCTAATGTGTTTCTATTTGATAATTAAAGGGATGGTCGGTATAAGCCATCATCCGAGATGATCAACCAGGCTGCTTCGTGTAAAAAATGCTACTTTGGGCAAGTAAACTTCTCTTTCCTGTAAAAGAGAAAGAAAGGAAATCTTGCTCCTGTTTCTAATAAAAAAGAGACCCACCAAAGAAGTTGTCTTAACACATGGATGTTGCTGTTTGGATCGCAAATAATTGGGGTATTTGTACAGCAAAACAAATATAGCAGAAAATCGTGCGAGAAAAAAAGATGTTAACTTTTTGCTAAGATACCTTATCGGTATGGAGCATGCGCCTTGGCACGAGCAGGCGTCGCTCCTCAGCAACCGCCGGCGACCTGACCGCCGCCTGGGTTCTCTGGAGCACGGAGCCACCGATCCTGCTCGCCCCCTGTCGAAGAAGCGCCGCCATTGTCGCCGGCCTGCAAATAGGGAGGGATTAGGGGAAGTCCGTCACGAATCCTCTTCTACCAACGCTATTGGGTTTGCGATTGGTCGAGAAATTTCGGCAGATCTTGGTGCCTACCTTGCGGGATATGGGAGTTCTTCCTCCTTAGGGTTAGGGTTGCTCGCTCGCCAGCTTTCCGATTCCCTACTCCAAAGTCCAAACACAACACGAAAGAATATGAGGGGTGGCTTCTTGCGCTCACTTTTATATTCTCCCAACCAGACCCTTATAACCTCTTGTATGATTCGCAAAAAAAAAAAGACCCAGCCCAACCTCTTGTATGATTCACACTGGGTCCATCCCCTAAGGCCCAGCCCAACCGGGCTTTGTAAAGAGATACCCGTGATCCCAAATAATACCCATTAATTAAATACACTCGAAGTGTAGAAACTCCTGGGTGCATATGCTTCCGCTATGAAAAAAGTATTTTGAGGTGTTCAAACTTTTGATAAAAACTATATGTGTGTTTGTGAAGTTTCGCGAAAAACTGATAATTTTTATGATCTATGTAAAAAAAGGAAAAAATCTTGTGAAAATCATTATTTTTAATACCGACTTTTGTCCTTTTTACACATGCCACACACGACAAGGCGATTTTCTATTAAAATACTTTGTAAGCGCGTAGCACGTGAAGCTGTACTTGCAAAAAAAAAATTTCGATTTTTTTGACATTTCAAAATATGTCTTATATATATTTTAAAATAAAGATACCATATGCTCGCATGGGCCAAAACATCACTCCCACCTCAAAGTGCTGTCAGAAAAACTGTTGGATTTTCATATGGAAAATAAAGTAGGTAAATAATACAGCATTTGTCTTTCAGACTAGTGATTTATTCAACTTCAGTTTATAGGTTATACATGATATTGACATTGAAATAATAAACGTGATGTTTGGTGTAAATCACAGCTAATATTGCAACAGAGCCTCTACTGCTCTGTTACAACATGTACGTATGTTGTAATTTCCCATACGGCTACAACTGCACGATGTATAAAATGCGTACATGTTGTATCTAAATATGCCCGTTGACAAGATCCTTAGCGGTCGGATTGAGCCCATGTGCTCTGGCGACGCAATAGGCGACGCGGGAGCCCCGTCGGCCGCCGCGGCGGCCGCCGGCCACAGCCAGACACCACCACTCCACCGGCCTCCACCACCCTCCACCCTCCCAGCTGATCCGTCCTTTGGCGGCGGAAACCCGGAAAGCTCCCCCCTGTGGGATGGCGGTGGCGCGGTCACCGGTCGCGCTCGCGATGCCGGCAGGCTTGTCCCAGGTCAGGTTTTCCAGGACTATGTCCTAGCTCAGTTCTCTTCTCTGGTGCCCTTCTCCCCCCAGCTCCCGCTGATCTTCGGCGAGATCTGGGTCACTCCACCCTTCTCCTCCCCGTGCTTCTGCCCATCCTCGATGGAGAGCATCCTCTCCTTCTTCCTTTGCGGTCAGGGTGTCCGCCTCTCTGTCGAGTGCGTCTCTGTTGGCGTTTTCCACGTCATGGTTGCCTCGCCGGCGGTGGCGCGCTTCCTCCTGCGCTCCGGTCCCAAGCATTGCGTCCGTTTCCAGCTAGGGTTCCACGACTCCCTGCCTGCCGCCAGAGACGCTGCTGCTGCCGCTGCCACCCTGGCCCCACCTCCCCTGCCGCCACGTAAGCGTCGTGCGCGTCGCCGTAAACCTGCCTGGTCTCGCTTTCCCACCTCCTCGGTAGGGTTTGGTGGCAAGGGTTTAATTCCGCTCCCCCGCGCCGGTATCCAGGAAACTTTACGCGCCTCGACCGCCGTCGCTTCGCCTGTCCCGTCCCCGTTTAAGGAAGCCGCGTCCGCCGCTGCGCCCCTACCGCCCTACACCGGCGAGCCCAACGCCACCAGTTATGGCGCTTCCTCTTCTCCGGCTGCCAACCGCGTTGGAGGCTTCAATGCTCCTGTCGCGACCCCAAATCCGCGATCCTATTTGGACATCGCCAGCTCGCCACCCACGCCGTGCCCTAAAACCCCTGCAGCCCCTTTCAAGCTTTTGAGCTTAGACGGCTGCTTCCGCTGCCTCTCCCCTCTGCACTTCGTTAGAGAGTGTCGCGACCCCATCCGCTGCCGTGCTTGTGGCCGTTCTGGTCATCGGCGCCGCGAGTGCACCATGCCGTTCCCGCAGCCCACCTTTGTTCCCACCGTCCGCACGCCGCGCCCTGCCACCGCTGTGACTGTGCCACCCTGCCGCGCCACGCCTTACCCCTCCGCCCTGTCCTCGCCGCTGTCCCCGTCCCCTTCTGCCCGGCGTGCCCGCTCCTTGTCGCCTCCTCGCCGCATGGGGCCTCTTTTTGAGGTTGGGGAGTCCAACCACCCGCCCATTCCCGAGGAGGAGCGCCTCATCCACGTCGTCGAGCCGCCGCAGCCTCCCCATGCGGAGTCGGTCGGGTCGCTGCCTGATGACGAGGAGGAAGTGGAGTCCGGCGACGATTCTGACGTGCCTCCGGACGAGGTTTTCATGCCTCCCGGCAACGTGTTCGTGGCCCGCTGCATGGCGGTGGCGTACGTTGAATCGCTGCTGCCGTTCACCTCCCCCGGCGCCGCCATCGCCGAGGTTATCTTCTCCGAGCTCCCAGGGCTCCACGTCACGCTGGTCCCGTCCTCCCTCGGTGACATGTACGCCAAATTTCTGTCGGAGGAAGATAGAGAGTTGGCCGTTCTCCACCAGCCTTTCCACCTCGACGGGGCTTCCATTCGCCTTGTGCGCGAGGAGGAAGCCGACCGCGTCCCCTGCGACATGTAGTGGGTCGCTCTCGTCTTGGTTCGGAGAGTGCCGGTGGAGCACCTGAGCCAGCTCAACATCTCTGCCGCCGTCAGCAGTTTTGGTACTGTCCTTGAGGTGGACGGAGCTTGCCTGTGTGGCACGGACTACGCCTCGGTGCGCGCCGTTGTTCTTCTTAAGGATGCTCAGCACGTGCCGCGCGAGGTCCTCCTCACCAGGCTGCCGTGGGGCTCGCGCCTCATCACCATCCGCAAGGTCAGAGTCGGGCACGCCATCGACTCCTACAACGCTGACGGCGAGTACGTGCACTTCTTCAGCCCGCCGCCGCCGTACATTCGGACTCGTGTTGGCCGCCTGCCCCTGGCTCCCCCGCGCCTCCCTCCCGCGCCGGACACTTCCAACCTGGATGAGGTCGATGCCCGCAGCGCGGCGGGGCTGGCGCATGACGCTCTGCTCGTGCTCCTCGACAGCGTGGCGTCGTCCCCGACACGTGCTAGCTCCTCGCCTTCCTCCCTCTCATCGCTCGCCATCTCCTGGTGCAGTGGCGTGGGGTCTTCCGGGGATTCCGGCTCGCTGGGGTCTGGCCCGCCCCTGTCCGCCACCATGCGCCACAGCGTCGTGATCACGGAGCTGGAGGAGGTGCTCCCGACGCCGATCGTGATCACGGAGCTCGTGGCTGCGCCTGCCGGTGATGCGGCGCCCGCCGCCCTCGTGGTTAAACGTAGCCCACGCCTGGCGCTGAAGGAGCCCCAACTCTATGAGCCCATTGAGGCTCGTGCTGTGAAGCTCCGTGGTCTGCGTGACGTGCTCGGTGGCTGCACCGCTGCTCTCCAGAAGCAGGTCAAGAAGCACTCGGCGCTGACGGCTCATGCTAAACCCCTCCGCAAGAGTTCTGTTGCCGCCATCGCGGCCTCCATCTGCGCTTCCTCAAGCCCGGTGCAAGCTGGGTCTGATGTGTAGTCGTCCTCCGCTCTCTGTCCGTCTGGGCCGCGGCTGGCTTGGCCCCCGGCGTGGCGTCGTCAGGAAGATGACCATGTCGATGTATCCCCCACTCCTCCAGCTGTTTCTTTTTCTTTTCCACCGTGTTTCTCCTCCCTGTGTAATCCCTGTAACCCGTGTGATCTCCCTGGTGCTGCTCACGTCAATGATTAGTGCCTATCGTGATGTTAGGATCGAAACGTGGAACACGCTGTTAAGATAGGTCTAGTAGATGTATATCCTGTCATGTATATGTACGTGTATATACGCATGTATTTGTATGATCACCATTATATATAGAAGAGACGTGCGTGTGCATTGCACCCACGAAAACCCTATACCCTTTCTTGACTTGGTATCAGAGCCGCCTGGCTCCTTCCGCCGCCGCCACTAGCAAACCCTAGCTAGCCGGCGCCGCGTCTAGTCCGCCGCCGCCGCCGCGATCTCACTCGCCGCCGCTGTTGTGGGTATACTTTATGGGTATATCAACGGCATGGCCTAGATCCGGCAAGCCCGGGTGGCCCATAGTTGGTGGTGAGGCATGTGGCCCATCGGGCGGCCCAGTTGCTGTAGATCCTAAAGGATGAAGTCCAGCCCAGGAACGAGGAGCCGGATCCTAACCGACCTACGAAGGAGGCCGGATCCATTGAAGCCCATGAAGTATCCGGATCCAGCGTGACCTAGAAGGAAGGCGGATCCTTGACGTACACGGCAAGACTTTGTACCGTAGTTAGGTGACTTGTATTCCGGCTAGGACTCTCCGTGTAAACCCTAGATCCGTGCGCCTTTATAAGCCGGATCCCGAGAGCCCTAGAGGCACAACCTCAACTCATTGTAACAACGCGAAAGCGCCCAGATAATTCCTGCATAAGCAGCAGAGGCCCCGTCATCGTGCGTGTTCCGACGCTGGGTAACTCGCGTACCACCGTCCCGTGTGCTCTCCGCCCTATGGCCCCTACTTCTTCTCCCCCTCGTGAGGATCCCTCCTCCGAGGTACCGTCGATTAGGCAACGACAGTTGGCGCCCACCGTGGGGCCTGTGGCGTCTAGAGGCCGGAACCGGGAGGGTTCCGCCATGGGAAGCTACGACGACACCATCGCTGTGGGGCGCGTCCTCTATACCGGAAATCTGCCGATCGTCCCTCCGGATGAGTGTTGGATTCCGGCTAGGACAAACCCCGTCAAGCTCTCCATCGTCCCAATTGGCGGCATACACATCTTCATCGGGGAAACCGTCGATTCCGACGGAAACCCACTGGTAAGTAACGCAGACGCGACCGCCGCAGAGCTGGACGCTGTCGCGAAGATCCGATCTGAGACGCAGGAGCTTCCTAAGGAAGATTCCGCCTCGGATCTGGAAATTTCAAAGCCCACCCAATCCGCCCCTGTGCAGGAAACAACGGTGGAAGACCAATGCAGATCCGCCTGGGTCTCCCAGGTGTTAGAAAAGCAGAGGTGCCACTTCGTACACTTCTTGGCCCACACCGCCGGAACCGCCCCTCAAGAAGACGGAGCTGGTCCTGAGCAGGTAGAGGCACCGGAAAACGGCGCAGATCCGGATCAGCCGAGCTCGTCTGAGAAAGCGAAGCTCCGGTTGAAGAGTCGATTTTGGGCAATTTGAGCCCAATTTCCGGAGATACCCCCTCCATGGATACTCGACGAGTTTAACCGCAAGCTAGGGAGTACGGTTTCGGTGATCAGCTCGAAGTCGACTCCGCCCAGCCTAAGCAGGTGTTCTCGCAACAAGAGCCACTGGGACAAACCGGATCTGAAGACCCAACCAGCCAATCCGACCCTCAACCATCCCAACAAGGATCTCCAATGTCTCGGTGCGACCCCACAGGGATTCTTCCTGAGGAAATCCCGTCACACCGAGGAGATGGTGGCGCGAGCAGTTCTTAACAAACCTATAACACCGGGCGACGCCGCAGATCTGGAGGCTCTAGAGGCCACCAGACAGGAGATGCTGGCCACAGCCAAGAAGCTCGCCGATACCGAAGCCGCATTAAGGGAAGAAAGGGAACAAGCTGCAGGTCTGGCGGAAACTTTCGACAGACAGGATCGCGAAATTACTGCCACACTAGAGCAGGTCAAGAGCATGGCGAAAGAGTGGGAAACAAAGATGACCTATGCACAGGCGGAGGCCGATCGAATTGTTAGAGAAGCAATTCCGCCTCGCAGGATCAACTTCGCCACGCCCGCAGAGCACCGGCCGCTGGAAACCCCAAAGGACAACATGCAAAAAGCTGCGGAGCTGTTGAAGAAGAAGGACGAGGAGGTTGATATCAACTACCTCCGCACACTTGTAGCTTCAGCAATGCAGCAGCAAAGCAAGGCCGATACTTCGCGCAGGTTGGAATCCAATCCGGACAACTGTGTATCTACCGCGCAGAAGGACGCCCGCGCCGATCGGCATCCCGATGATGAATCACACACCGGATCCTCAGAACGCAGAAGAAGAACCAGGGAACACCCAAATCCGATCCCTGTTCCATCAAAGACGCCTTCGTCGGATCCAAGAAAGGGAAAGGATGCAATGTACTCTGGACGAGACAAATATCGCAACCCCTCTCCTCCGCCCAACGGTTACCCGCGACCCCCTCGCCGCCGTAGTCCAGCCGGAAACACCAGGCCCCCAGGGCATGGTGGGATTGTTATCCGCGACAACGTGCTGCCAAGAAACAGAAACAGGGAGCGCTCGCCGGAACCTCGCCGGAACCAGAACAATGTTCATGAGCCCGAGCCCAGGAGGAGTCGGAATGAGGAGCGCGGCCCAGAACCTCGCCGGAGCCGCGACCGAGAGCCTCGCCGGAGCCGCGACCCGGAACCTCGCCCGAACAACCAGGGCAGCCTGCGCCACGGCGAAGGCAGCCACAGGAGCCGGAGCCAGCACCAGGAAGGCCGAGGAGAATCAGATGGCGGAAGCAAGAAATCGGACCGCCCACCTCGCAGGTCTCCCTCACCACCACCTAGCGGTGGCGGCGGAGGTGGAGGCGGAGGCAATGGCCGGAGATCTCGCTCTCGCTCAAAATCTCCTCGCCACGGCTCGCGCGACGCGCGGGATCGCCTTAACAAATACAGAACCGACTACATTGGTCCGAAGTGCTTTGGCAGGATGATTCGAGATGAACCAAAGCCAAGGATGAACCTCAAGCTACCCGGAAATCTGAAACATTATGATGGCACCGAAAGGCCGGATACCTGGATTGAGGACTACTATAATGCTGTAACCTTCGCCGGAGGAACCCCTAACATCGCCTGCCGCATGCTTCAGTTGTACCTTGTAGGTCCAGCCCGGATCTAGCTCAGCGACCTCGAGAAGAATTCCATCTTTTGCTGGTTTGACCTGAAGAACGCCTTCGAGAAACACTTCAGGGGCACCTATAAGAGACCTGCCACAACAAGCGACCTGCAGGCATGCATCCAGAAGAAGGGCGAAACATCGAGGAATTTCCTCACCCGATGGTTGGCATGCAGAAACGAGTGCGAGAACGTCGACAACCGCACAAAGAATGCACGCTGTCATTGGGGGCGTGCAGCGAGGAGGATTGCTGCGACACAAGCGAACGTGCGTGGTCAAGGCACACAAACTGACGTTGGATGACATGATCACCATCGCCAGCGATCACACTGCCGCCGATGATGACGCAGGCGGTGATCTCGCAGCTACAGCAATCCCACTGCATCAACAAAAGAAGAACCGTGACAATGGTAGCAGCAGCAGTCATAAGCGCAAGAACCCTGATGACCAGAAGAGTGGCGGATCCGAGATGGTCGCCATGGCGTTTCAACGCGGAGGTTCAGGAGGCGGAAGAGGACGCGGACGTGGAGGCGGAGCCGGCAGGGGTCAGCAGCATACCTCCGAGGTCACAGCTGGCGGATCCCGCGCCCCGCAAACCTACGAGGAGTACAGACATGCCCTGCCTGGCCCACCTGGATCCGGTTACAGGGAAGTCCACTCACACCAACCGCAACTGCAAGTGGGTCAATGATCTAAAGAACGACCCGGAGGCAGGATACAAGCGCGCCCGGAAGCACCGCCCACGCGGCAAAGGTGGCAAGGGCAAGAACAAGGACAAAGAGGATGACAGTTCTGAGGCGATGGATGAGGATGATAACTCGCCGGATCCCAAGGCAGGATCCGCAGGTAAATCCAATCCATTCGATAAAAAGAGCATGGGGGCTTACCACACTTTCCTCGGAACCCCAACAGTGCGCGCTTCCAAGTCAGCTACCCGGATCCTGAACGCCATAGTTCCGGCTGTGCCGCAGTACGTCAGGTGGTCGGAAATCCCGTGCACATTTGATAGGAAGGATCACCCCGCAATTGTGCCAAAAGAATGCTACGCCTTGGTTGTAAGTCCCCGCATAGATGGGTACGATTTCTCCAAGTGCCTCATGGATGGCGGGGCCAGCCTGAACATCATGTACCTGGAGACTCTAGAGCGGATGAACCTCACCAAGGAACAGCTCAAACACAGCACAACTGAGTTTCATGGCGTGGTTCCGGGTAAGAAGGCGAATTCCCTCGGCAGCATCACACTTCCCGTGGCTTTTGGCGATGTTCATAATTTCCGCGAAGAGAAGATCACGTTCGAAGTTGTGCCCTTCAAGAGCTCCTACCACGTCATCTTCGGCAGGCCCACCTACCACAAGTTCCACGCAAGAGCGTGCTACATCTACAACAAGCTCAAGATTCCGGGTCCTAAAGGTATGATTACCGTATCCGGAGACTACAAAAAGGCTCATGAGTGCGAGTTGGGCGAAGCCGCCTTCGCAGTCTCGTGATATCCTGGAGAAGAGCTGAAAGGCTGCAGAGCCGCGGTGGATCCGATCGAGATGCAGACCACCAAAAGCAGATCTCCGGAAAGCGTAAAACCTCCTTCAAGGCCGCGATAGAAACCAAGAAGCACGACCTGATCAAAGGCGACTCTTCCAAGCAGGTTTCAGTCGGAGCCAACATGGACCCCAAATAGGAAGACGCGCTCGTCGAGTTCCTCCGCGCTAACATGGATATCTTCGCATGGCAACCTTCTGACATGTCCGGAGTACCTAGGGAACTCGCCGAGCACTACCTCAACATAAATCCGGGGGCTAAACCGGTGAAGCAAGCTATGCGACGCTTTGGAGATAAGAAGCGCCGCGCCATAGGAATGGAACTAGCAAAGTTACTAGAAGCAGGTTTTGTAATAGAAGTTATCCACACCGATTGGGTCGCGAATCCCGTCCTTGTACCCAAAAAGAACACTGAAATACTAAGAATGTGCATCGATTACTCTGGCTTGAACAAGCATTGCCCGAAGGATCCGTTCCCCTTGCCGCGCATTGACCAAGTCATTGATTCGATGGCGGGGGCGGAACTTCTGTGTTTTCTTGATGCGTATTCCGGGTATCATCAGATCCGGATGAAGGAATCCGACCAAAAGGCGACTTCATTCATTACCCCGTTTGGTACTTACTGCTATGTTACTATGCCTTTTGGTTTGAAAAATACAGGTGCCACCTACCAACGTACGATGCAGCGGTGCCTGAAGGACCAAATTGGCCGGAACGTGCACGCTTACGTCGACGACATCGCGGTCATGACCCGGAAAGGATCCGACTTGATCAGCGACCTCACAGAAACCTTCGACAACCTCCGCAGGTACAAGATGATGTTGAATCCGCTGAAATGCGTCTTTGGCGTGCCAGCCGGAAAACTCCTTGGCTTCATAGTCTCTCACAGAGGCATTGAGGTACCTCGGAGGAGATCGTCCGCTCTGGTATAAGCGCACATCAAGCGTGCGTTGTAGCGCAGAGGCTGGATTCGCCGGGAAAACTAGCTAAGTGTGAGCTGGGCTCCGGTCAGTCCATCGTGGACTAGCCAAGAGATTCTCCGCGCTGCCTTCTCCAATATAGGCATTTGGGTGAGCGAAGGAACGAAGCTCCAGCTTGCGAGCTCTTCCGGAGGTTCGTTGATAAACTGGGGCAGGCCTTGATGGACATCCGGAACTGAAGCGTTCTTCTCATAGAACCATCCGGCGTTCCAGTACCGGATGGATTCGTGCGAGTCGTGGGGAGGATACATGCGACTAGGGCGGAGCATAAACGTCATGCTCCCGCAGTTCACCATTGCTTTGTCCTTGGTTTCCTTCTTCACCCGGAAAAAGAACTGCCATAACTTGACATCTGGCCGGATCCCAAGGTGCCCTTCGCAAAGAGTTACGAAGTTGGACAGGAGGAGATAGGAGTTTGGGCAGATGTTGTGGGGCTGGAGCCCGTATGTGCTGAGGACGGAGAGAAAAAACTCCGAGCAGGGAAGTGAAAGTCCGCGTTCCACCCAAGCTTTGGTCATAACAATTTCTCCGGCTTCAGGCTTGGGGACGTCGGAGTCACGTGTGAAACTCCAATGCGTGGAGATCATGCCCTCGTTCTGGAGCTCTCTAAGCTCCACATCAGTTGTTGCGCAAGGCCACCACTGACCCCGCTCTCCTTCACGGATCCGGGCCTTGGACGCCCTCTTGTTTTCCGCCTCCTGAACCTTTGCAGCCATCCTAGCTTGTCCCTCAAGTTCCTCTTGGAGCTCTTGGAGGGAGGGGATCCGGCTTGGAGCGGTGCTGGAAGATGCGGAAAACGGTTGAGCTAGTCTAGTGTCGGAAACATATGGTGGCAGGAATGATATGGGATCCAGGCATATTGGTTCTATTTGATTGGGATCCGGGCTACTCGGAGAGCTACCAGTACAATGCGAAGAATCGAGTGGCATGCTTCCGGCTGCACCCATACAAAGTGTTTAAGTACCCGGATCACCTAAGTCTATCTTCTACACTAAGTCTAAGTCTATCTTCTACGAGGCCGGCGCACTTACCGCTAATGGCGCGGTGGCTCGACGGAGCTCCGGTGAAGATGGGGTCGCCGGACTTGAAGAAAACCGACCCGCGAGACCACGAATCGGCGGCGGAGGGAAATTCCCGTTCAACCGCAGGAATCTTGGCGCGAGAGGGGTCTTGGTTTGGCGGCGCGTGAAGCTCACCGTGGCGAAGATCGCCGGAATCGAGATCCGTCGGGCGGCGCGGCGCGAGGAGGAAGACGAAGTGGTGAGGAGGGGTGAAAGAATGAAATTTTAGCGGGCCGCGGGGTATTTATAGGCCGCACGCGGAGATTCGGGATTCGGATCCGACGGTGGAAACTGAACGGTCACACCGTTGGATGGATGACACGTGTTTTAGGTCAACTGCGGTAAAACGACGTGGAGGTAACTTAACCATGCACTCCCGAAATTTCCGGCTAAAGATTTGCATCTGCGAAAATTTAGCACGGGAAATGAGGAGGTTGTGCGCGGGAAAATCGGAGCTTCCGTTGTTCTGCGTGATCTAAAGATGAAGGATTTCCGGATGAATAAGCCCGGAATCAAGTAAGAAGTTTTGAAGCTCTTCAAGATTCTCTTCGTTTCCGAGCAGGATGAAGTCGGAGGAATGATGAATCTCGGAGAACTTCGGGGGCTACTGTTGTGGGTATACTTTATGGGTATATCAACGGCATGGCCTAGATCCGGCAAGCCCGGGTGGCCCATAGTTTGTGGTGAGGCATGTGGCCCATCGGGCGGCCCAGTTGCTGTAGATCCTAAAGGATGAAGTCCAGCCCAGGAACGAGGAGCCGGATCCTAACCGACCTACGAAGGAGGCCGGATCCGTTGAAGCCCATGAAGTATCCGGATCCAGCGTGACCTAGAAGGAAGGCGGATCCTTGACGTACACGGCAAGACTTTGTACCATAGTTAGGTGACTTGTATTCCGGCTAGGACTCTCCGTGTAAACCCTAGATCCGTGCGCCTTTATAAGCCGGATCCCGGGAGCCCTAGAGGCACAACCTCAACTCATTGTAACAACGCGAAAGCGCCCAGATAATTCCAGACAAGCAGCAGTAGGCCCTATCATCGTGCAGGTGTTCCGAAGCTGGGTAACTCGCGTACCACCGTCCCGTGTGCTCTCCGCCCTATGGCCCCTACTTCTTCTCCCCCTCGTGAGGATCCCTCCTCCGAGGTACCGTCGATTAGGCAACGACAGCCGCTGCTGCGATGGCCCAGCATGATTCCAGCCTCGCGCTGATGAGTTCCTCCAGCGCCAGCCTCTCCACCACCGTGGCTGGCCCTGTCATCGCGCCGCCGACCGACACGGCGGTGATACGTCTCAAACGTATCTATAATTTCTTATGTTCCATGCTAGTTTTATGACAATACATACATGTTTTGTTCACACTTTATATCGTTTTGATGCGTTTTCCGGAACTAACCTATTGACGAGATGCCGAAGTGCCAGTTCCTGTTTTCTGCTGTTTTTGGTTTCAGAAATCCTAGTAAGGAAATATTCTCGGAATCGAACGAAATCAATGCCCAGCATCCTATTTTTCCACGAAGCTTCCAGAACACCCGAGAGCCAGCAGAGGGGGGCCACAGGGCCACCAGATGATAGGGCGGCGCGGCCAGGGCCTGGGCCGCGCCCCCCTACTGTGTCGTCGCCTCGTCAGCCCTCCGACTCCGCCTCTTCGCCTATTTAAAGGTCCCTGACCTAAAACCTCGAGACGGAAAAGCCACGGTACGAGAAACCTTCCAGAGCCGCCGCCATCGCGAAGCCAAGATCTTGGGGACAGGAGTCTCTGTTCCGGCACTCCGCCGGGACGGGGAAGTGCCCCCGGAAGGCTTCTCCATCAACACCACCGCCATCTTCAGCACCGCTGCTGTCTCCCATGAGGAGGGAGTAGTTCTCCATCGAGGCTCGGGGCTGTACCGGTAGCTATGTGGTTAATCTCTCTCCTATGTGCTTCAATACAATAATCTCATGAGCTGCCTTACATGATTGAGATTCATATGATGATGCTTGTAATCTAGATGTCATTATGCTAGTCAAGTGGGTTTTACTTATGTGATCTCCGGAGACTCCTTGTCCCACGTGTGTAAAGGTGACAGTGTGTGCACCGTGTGGGTCTCTTAGGCTATATTTCACAGAATACTTATTCACTGTTATGAATGGCATAGTGAAGTGCTTATTTATACCCCTTTATGATTGCAATGTGTTTTGTATCACAATTTATCTGTGTGCTACTCTAGTGATGTTAAAGTAGTTTATTCCTCCTGCACGGTGTAATGGTGACAGTGTGTGCATCGTGTGGTACTTGGCGTAGGCTATGATTGTGATCTCTTGTAGATTATGAAGTTAACTATTGCTATGATAGTATTGATGTGATCTATTCCTCCTTTCGTAGTGTGAAGGTGACAGTGTGCATGCTATGTTAGTACTTGGTTTGGTTATGTTGATCTGTTATGAACTCTAAGGTTATTTAAATATGAACATTGAATATTGTGGAGCTTGTTAACTCCGGCATTGAGGGTTTGTGTAATCCTACACAGTTAGTGGTGTTCATCATCCAACAAGAGGGTGTAGAGTCTAGCATCTATCTATTTATTCTGTTATGTGATCAATGTTGAGAGTGTCCTCTAGTGAAAGTATGATCCCTAGGCCTTGTTCCTAAATACTGCTATCGCTGCTTATTTACTGTTTTACTGCATTTATACTGCCTGCAATATTACTACCATCAACTGCACGCTAGCAAGCACTTTTCTGGCGCCGTACTACTGCTCATATTCATTCATACCACTTGTATTTCACTATCTCTTCGCCGAACTAGTGCACCTATTAGGTGTGTTGGGGACACAAGAGACTTCTTGCTTTGTGGTTGCAGGGTTGCTTGAGAGGGATATCTTTGACCTCTTCCTCCCTGAGTTCGATAAACCTTGGGTGATCCACTTAAGGGAAACTTGCTGTTGTTCTACAAACCTCTGCTCTTGGAGGCCCAACACTGTCTACAAGAATAGAAGCACCCGTAGACATCAAGCACTTTTCTGGCGCCGTTGCCGGGGAGGAAAGGTAAACGGCACTCACACACCGGATCCCGGCAACGAAGCACTTTTCTGGCGCCGTTGCCGGGGAGGAAAGGTAAACGGCACCCACACTCCGGACCCCGACAACTAAACCACTTTTCTGGCGCCGTTGCCGGGGAGGAAAGGTAAAAGGCACTCATACTCTGGTCCCAGGTAACTAAGTACTTTTCTGTTGCCGTTGTGTGTATGCTCGAAGCTATTTCCTTTAGATCCTGCAATTGCATCTTTTTGTCTCTTGTTTTACACTAGTAAGGCTTAATGGAAGACAACAACAAAATGGGAGATCTTTATGAACTTTATCTTGAATTAGGACATGATGTGTTTGAAGAGAAAATTAAAAAAACCATGGAACTTATGCATGCTAATGGGAATTTTATTAGTATGAATGCTTTGAACACCATTGTTGCTAATGCTATGGAAGAATTTAAGCTTGGGGAGGTCGGTTTTGATGAAAATGATCTCTTTAGTCCTCCGGGTATTGAGGAGAAAGTTTATGTTGATTATGATATGCCTCCCATATATGATGATTATAATGATAGTGGTCTTTTGGTGCCGCCTACTATGGAGGATAAGTTTAATTATGATTACAATATGCCTCCTATATTTGATGATGAGAATAATAATGATAGCTACTTTGTTGAATTTGCTCCCACTACAACTAATAAAATTGATTATGCTTATGTGGAGAGTAATGATACTTTTATGCATGTGAATAAGAATGCTTTATGTGATACTTATATTGTTGAGTTTGTTCATGATGCCTCTGAAAATTATTATGAGAGAGGAAAATATGGTTGTACAAATTTTCATGTTACTAAAACACCTCTCTATATGCTGAAATTTTTGAAGTTACACTGGTTTTATCTTCCTATGCTCGTTACTTTGCTCTTCATGAACTTGTTTATTTACAAGATTCCTATGCATAGGAAGCAAGTTAGACTTAAATGTGTTTTGAATTTGCTTTTTGATGCTCTCTTTTGCTTCAACTCTTATTTCTTGTGAGTGCATCATTGAAATTACTGAGCCCATCTTAATGGCTATAAAGAAAGAACTTTTGGGGAGATAACCCATGTATTTTTTTACTACAGTACTTTGTTTTATATTTGAGTCTTGGAAGTTGTTACTACTGTAGCAACCTCTCCTTATCTTTATTTTATTGCATTGTTGTGCCAAGTAAAGTCTTTGATAGTAAAGTCAATACTAGATTTGGATTACTGCGCAGAAACAGATTTCTTGCTGTCACCAATCTGGGCAGAATTCTCTGTAGGTAACTCAGAAAAATCTGCCAATTTACGTGTGTGATACTCAGATATGTACGAAACTTTCATTCAATTTGAGCATTTTCATCTGAGCAAGTCTTGTGCCACTTTAAAATTCGTCTTTACGGACTGTTCTGTTTTGACAGATTCTGCCTTTTATTTCGCATTGCCTCTTTTGCTATGTGGGATGGATTTCTTTGTTCCATTAAATTCCAGTAGCTTTGGGCAATGTCCAGAAGTGTTAAGAACGATTGTGTCACCTCTGAACATGTGAGTTTTTGATTATGCACTAACCCTCTAATGAGTTTGTTTCGAGTTTGGTGTGGAGGAAGTTTTCAAGGGTCAAGAGAGGAGGATGATATACTATGATCAAGAAGAGTGAAAAGTCTAAGCTTGGGGATGCCCCGGTGGTTCATCCCTGCATATTTCAAGAAGACTCAAGCGTCTAAGCTTGGGGATGCCCAAGGCATCCCCTTCTTCATCGACAACTTATCAGGTTTCTTCTCTTGAAACTATATTTTTATTCGGTCACATCTTATGTACTTTACTTGGAGCGTCTGTGTGCTTTTATTTTCGTTTTGTTATTTTCATTCTCTGAATAAATGCTTGTGTGGGAGAGAGACACGCTCCGCTGGTTCATATGAACACATGTGTTCTTAGTTTTTAATGTTCATGGCGAAGGTTGAAACTGCTTCGTTCATTGTTATATGGTTGGAAACAGGAAATGCTTCATGTAGTAATTGGTATATGGTCTTGAATAATTTGATACTTGGCAATTGTTGTGCTCATATAGATCATGTTTAAGCTCTTGCATCATGTACTTTGCACCTATTAATGAAGAACTACATAGAGCTTGTTAAAATTTGGTTTGCATGATTGGTCTCTCTAAGTCTAGATATTTTCTGGTTGAGGTGTTTGAACAACAAGGAAGACGATGTAAAGTCTTATAATGCTTACAATATGTTCATATGTGAGTATTGCTGCACCGTTTTATACTTGAGTTTGCTTCAAACAACCTTGCTAGCCTAGCCTTGTATTGAGAGGAATTCTTCTCGTGCATCCAAATCCTTGAGCCAAAAACTATGCCATTTGTGTCCACCATACCTACCTACCACATGGTATTTCTCCGCCATTCCAAAGTACATTACTTGAGTGCTACCTTTAAACTTCCATTCTTTACCTTTACAATATATAGCTCATGGGACAAATAGCCTTAAAAACTATTGTGGTGAAGAATATGTACTTATGTGTCTTATTTCTTAATAAGTTGCTTGTTGAGCGGTAACCATGTTTCTGGGGACGCCATCAATTTTTACCTTTGTTGAATATCATGTGAGTTGCTATGCATGTTCGTCTTGTCTGAAGTAAGGGAGATTTTCATGATCAAATGGTTTGAGTATGCATATTGTTAGAGAAGAACATTGGGCTGCTAACTAAAGCCATGAATCATGGTGGAAGTTTCAGTTTGGACACAAAACCTCAATCTCTTATGAGAATATTATCTGTTGTTGAATGCTTAAGCATTAAAAGAGGAGTCCATTATCTGTTGTCTATGTTGTCCCGGTATGGGTGTCTAAGTTGAGAATGATCAAAAGCGAGAAATCCAATGCGAACCTTCTCCTTAGACCTTGTACAGGCGGCATAGAGGTACCCCTTTGTGACACTTGGTTGAAACATATGTCATGCAATGATAATCCGTGTTAATCCAAGCTAATTAGGACAAGGTGCGGGCACTATTAGTATACTATGCATGAGGCTTGCAACTTGTAGGATATAATTTACATAATGCATATGCTTTATTACTACCGTTGACAAAATTGTTTCTTGTTTTTAAAACCAAAGCTCTAGCACAAATATAGTAATCCATGCTTCCCTCTGCGAAAGGCCTTTCTTCTACTTTATTGTTGAGTCAGTTTGCCTATTCTTTCTATCTTAGAAGCAAACACTTGTGTCAACTGTGCATTGATTCTTACATGTTTACTTATTGCACTTGTTATATTGCTTTGCATTGACAACTATCCATGAGATATACATGTTACAAGTTGAAAGCAACCGCTGAAACTTAATCATCCTTTGTGTTGCTTCAATACCTTCTACTAAGAATTTATTGCTTATGAGTTAACTGTTATGCAAGTCTTATTGATGCTTGTCTTGAAAGTATTATTCATGAAAGGTCTTTGCTATATGATTCAGTTGTTTACTCATTGTCTTCATCATTGCTTTGAATCGCTGCATTCATCTCATATGCTTTACAATAATGTTGATCAAGATTATGTTGGTAGCATGTCACTTAAGAAATTATCATTGTTATCGTTTACCTACTCGAGGGCGAGTAGGAACTAAGCTTGGGGATGCTTGATACGTCTCAAACGTATCTATAATTTCTTATGTTCCATGCTAGTTTTATGACAATACCTACATGTTTTGTTCACACTTTATATCGTTTTGATGCGTTTTCCGGAACTAACCTATTGACGAGATGCCGAAGTGCCAGTTCCGGTTTTCTGCTGTTTTTGGTTTCAGAAATCCTAGTAAGGAAATATTCTCGGAATCGGACGAAATCAATGCCCAGCATCCTATTTTTCCACGAAGCTTCCAGAACACCCGAGAGCCAGCAGAGGGGGCCCACAGGGCCACCAGATGATAGGGCGGCGCGACCAGGGCCTGGGCCGCGCCCCCCTACTGTGTCGTCGCCTCGTCAGCCCTCCGACTCCGCCTCTTCGCCTATTTAAAGGTCCCTGACCTAAAACCTCGAGACGGAAAAGCCACGGTACGAGAAACCTTCCAGAGCCACCGCCATCGCGAAGCCAAGATCTGGGGGACAGGAGTCTCTGTTCCGGCACGCCGCCGGGACGGGGAAGTGCCCCCGGAAGGCTTCTCCATCAACACCACCGCCATCTCCATCAATGCTGCTGTCTCCCATGAGGAGGGAGTAGTTCTCCATCGAGGCTCGGGGCTGTACCGGTAGCTATGTGGTTAATCTCTCTCCTATGTGCTTCAATACAATAATCTCATGAGCTGCCTTACATGATTGAGATTCATATGATGATGCTTGTAATCTAGATGTCATTATGCTAGTCAAGTGGGTTTTACTTATGTGATCTCCGGAGACTCCTTGTCCCACGTGTGTAAAGGTGACAGTGTGTGCACCGTGTGGGTCTCTTAGGCTATATTTCACAGAATACTTATTCACTGTTATGAATGGCATAGTGAAGTGCTTATTTATATCCCTTTATGATTGCAATGTGTTTTGTATCACAATTTATCTGTGTGCTACTCTAGTGATGTTATTAAAGTAGTTTATTCCTCCTGCACGGTGTAATGGTGACAGTGTGTGCATCGTGTAGTACTTGGCGTAGGCTATGATTGTGATCTCTTGTAGATTATGAAGTTAACTATTGCTATGATAGTATTGATGTGATCTATTCCTCCTTTCGTAGTGTGAAGGTGACAGTGTGCATGCTATGTTAGTACTTGGTTTGGTTATGTTGATCTGTTATGCACTCTAAGGTTATTTAAATATGAACATCGAATATTGTGGAGCTTGTTAACTCCGGCATTGAGGGTTCGTGTAATCCTACACAGTTAGTGGTGTTCATCATCCAACAAGAGGGTGTAGAGTCTAGCATCTATCTATTTATTCTGTTATGTGATCAATGTTGAGAGTGTCCACTAGTGAAAGTATGATCCCTAGGCCTTGTTCCTAAATACTGCTATCACTGTTTGTTTACTGTTTTACTGCATTTATACTGCCTGCAATATTACTACCATCAACTGCACGCCAGCAAGCACTTTTCTGGCGCCGTACTACTGCTCATATTCATTCATACCACTTGTATTTCACTATCTCTTCGCTGAACTAGTGCACCTATTAGGTGTGTTGGGGACACAAGAGACTTCTTGCTTTGTGGTTGCAGGGTTGCTTGAGAGGGATATCTTTGACCTCTTCCTCCCTGAGTTCGATAAACCTTGGGTGATCCACTTAAGGGAAACTTGCTGCTGTTCTACAAACCTCTGCTCTTGGAGGCCCAACACTGTCTACAAGAATAGAAGCACCCGTAGACATCAGGCGGCAGTGCCGGTCCTTCCGGCCATCGCCGTTCGCCTGAACGGCAGCAACTTCATGCCGTGGAAGGCGCTTGCCCTTCCCACCTTCGCCGGAGCACGTCTTCATGGCTTCCTCGACGGCTCGGCCCCGGCACCCCCGAGCACCATCCGGGAAGGCACCGGTGACGCAGCGCGCGACGTCGCGAACCCCGCGTACGCGCAGTGGTGGACCTTGGACCAGCGCGTCCTCGGCCATCTCCTCGGGTCGATGCACGAAGATGTCTCGGCCCAGCTCATCGGTCGCACCACGGTAGCGGCAGCCTGGAGCGCCGTTCACACCATGTTCTCCGCCGACGCTCTTCGATGCGAGATTCAAGGGCTGAAGAAGGGAGACAAGTCCGCCGGCGAGTATATGCAGAAGGTGAAGGCCCTCGCCGACGCCATGGCCGCCGCCGGATCCCCTCTTCGCGATGACGAGATCATCGACTACATGCTCACCGGGTTGGGAACTGCTTTCAACCCGATCGCGGCGTCCATGGACTTCGCGACTACGCCTATCACCCTGGCCATGTTCTACAAGAACGTCCTCAACTATGAGGGCCTCCAGAAGCAGCAGCAGGCAGATCCCGAGGACTGGACCTCCTCGGTTAACGCCGCAACTCGCCCCTACACCAACAATTCTAGGCGTGCGAGCGACTCGCCTCGCCCTAGCGGCGGTCGTCCCACGGGTGGTGGCTGATGTCTACGGGTGCTTCTACTCTTTTAGACAGTGTTGGGCCTCCAAGAGCAGAGGTTTGTAGAACAGCAGCAAGTTTCCCTTAAGTGGATCACCCAAGGTTTATCGAACTCAGGGAGGAAGAGGTCAAAGATATCCCTCTCATGCAACCCTGCAACCACAAAGCAAGAAGTCTCTTGTGTCCCCAACACACCTAATAGGTGCACTAGTTCGGCGAAGAGGTAGTGAAATACAGGTGGTATGAATAAGTATGAGCAGTAGTAACGGCGCCAGAAAAGTGCTTGCTGGCGTGCAGTTGATGGTAGTAATATTGCAGGAAGTAAAGATGTAGTAAAACAGTAAACAAGCAGCGATAGCAGTATTTAGGAACAAGGCCTAGGGATCATACTTTCACTAGTGGACACTCTCAACATTGATCACATAACAGAATAAATAGATAGATGCTAGACTCTACACCCTCTTGTTGGATGATGAACACCACTAACTGTGTAGGATTACACGAACCCTCAATGCCGGAGTTAACAAGCTCCACAATATTCAATGTTCATATTTAAATAACCTTAGAGTGCATAACAGATCAACATAACCAAACCAAGTACTAACATAGCATGCACACTGTCACCTTCACACTACGAAAGGAGGAATAGATCACATCAATACTATCATAGCAATAGTTAACTTCATAATCTACAAGAGATCACAATCATAGCCTACGCCAAGTACTACACGATGCACACACTGTCACCATTACACCGTGCAGGAGGAATAAACTATTTTAATAACATCACTAGAGTAGCACACAGATATATTGTGATACAAAACACATTGCAATCATAAAGAGATATAAATAAGCACTTCACTATGCTATTCATAACAGTGAATAAGTATTCTGTGAAATATAGCCTAAGAGACCCACACGGTGCACACACTGTCACCTTTACACACGTGGGACAAGGAGTCTCCGGAGATAACATAAGTAAAACCCACTTGACTAGCATAATGATATCTAGATTACAAGCATCATCATATGAATCTCAATCATGTAAGGCAGCTCATGAGATTATTGTATTGAAGCACATAGGAGAGAGATTAACCACATAGCTACCGGTACAGCCCCGAGCCTCGATGGAGAACTACTCCCTCCTCATGGGAGACAGCAGCGTTGATGAAGATGGCGGTGGTGTTGATGGAGAAGCCTTCCGGGGGCACTTCCCCGTCCCGGCGGCGTGCCGGAACAGAGACTCCTGTCCCCCAGATCTTGGCTTCGTGATGGCGGCGGCTCTGGAAGGTTTCTCGTACCGTGGCTTTTCCGTATCGAGGTTTTAGGTCAGGGACCTTTAAATAGGCGAAGAGGCGGAGTCGGAAGGTCAACGAGGCGACGACACAACAGGGGGGCGCGGGCCCCCCCCTTGGCCGCGCCAGGGTAGTGTCTGGTGGGCCTGTGGCCCCCTCTGGCCTCTCTCGGGTGTTCTGGAAGCTTCGCGTGATCCTAAGATGCTGGGCGTTGATTTCGTCCGATTCCGAGAATATTTCCTTACTAGGATTTCTGAAACCAAAAATAGCAGAAAACAAGAACCTGCCCTTCGGCATCTCGTCAATAGGTTAGTTCCGGAAAACGCATAATAATGACATAAAGTATGCATAAAACATGTAGATATCATCAATAATGTGGCATGGAACATAAGAAATTATCGATACGTCGGAGACGTATCAGCATCCCCAAGCTTAGTTCCTGCTCGTCTCGAGCAGGTAAACGATAACAAAGATAATTTCTGGAGTGACATGCCATCATAACCTTGATCATACTATTGTAAGCATATGTAATGAATGCAGCGATCAAAACAATGGTAATGACATGAGTAAACAAATGAATCATAAAGCAAAGACTTTTCATGAATAGTACTTTCAAGACAAGCATCAATAAGTCTTGCATAGGAGTTAACTCATAAAGCAATAATTCAAAGTAAAAGGTATTGAAGCAACATAAAGGAAGATTAAGTTTCAGCGGTTGCTTTCAACTTATAACATATATATCTCATGGATAATTGTCAACATAGAGTAATATAACAAATGCAATATGCAAGTATGTAGGAATCGATGCACAGTTCACACAAGTGTTTGCTTCTTGAGGTGGAGAGAGATAGGTGAACTGACTCAACATAAAAGTAAAAGAAAGGCCCTTCGCAGAGGGAAGCATTGATTGCTATATTTGTGCTAGAGCTTTGGTTTTGAAAACATAAAGAGAGCATAAAAGTAAAATTTTGAGAGGTGTTTGTTGTTGTCAACGAATGGTAGTGGGCACTCTAACCCCCTTGCCGTACAAACCTTCAAAGAGCGGCTCCCATGAAGGACGTTATCTCTACCAAAGAAGGTAGATCATCCCTCTTCTCTTTTGTTTACACATGTATTTTAGTTTTATTTATGGATGACACTCCTCCCAACCTTTTGCTTACACAAGCCATGGCTAACCGAATCCTCGGGTGCCTTCCAACATTCACATACCATGAAGGAGTGTCTATTTGCAAAATTAAGTTGCTTACTGATGAATCAGAGCAAAACATGTGAAGAGAATTATTAATGAAGGTTGATTAATTGGGGCTGGGAACCCCGCGCCAAATTCTTTTGCAAAATTATTGGATAAGCGGATGAAGCCACTAGTCCATTGGTGAAAGTTGCCCAACAAGAATGAAAGATAAACACCACATACTTCCTCATGAGCTATAAAACATTGACACAAATCAGAGGTGATAAATTTTGAATTATTTAAAGGTAGCACTCAAGCAATTTACTTTGGAATGGCGGAGAAATACCATGTAGTAGGTAGGTATGGTGGACACAAATGGCATAGTGGTTGGCTCAAGGATTTTGGATGCATGAGAAGTATTCCCTCTCGATACAAGGCTTAGGCTAGCAAGGTTTATTTGAAACAAACACAAGGATGAACCGGTGCAGCAAAACTCACATAAAAGACATATTGTAAACATTATAAGACTCTACACCGTCTTCCTTGTTGTTCAAACTCTTTACTAGAAATTATCTAGACCTTAGAGAGACCAATTATGCAAACCAAATTTTAGCAAGCTCTATGTATTTCTTCATTAATAGGTGCAAAGTATATGATGCAAGAGCTTAAACATGAGCACAACAATTGCCAAGTATCACATTATCCAAGACATTTTACCAATTACTACATGTAGCATTTTCCGTTTCCAACCATATAACAATTAACGAAGCAGTTTCAACCTTCGCCATGAACATTAAAAGCTAAGAACACATGTGTTCATATGAACCAGCGGAGCGTGTCTCTCTCCCACACAAGCATTTATTCAAACAAAAACAAAAACAAAAACAAACAGACGCTCCAAGTAAAGTACATAAGATGTGACCGAATAAAAATATAGTTTCAAGGGAGGAACCTGATAAATTTGTCGATGAAGAAGGGGATGCCTTGGGCATCCCCAAGCTTAGACGCTTGAGTCTTCTTAAAATATGCAGGGGTGAACCACCGGGGCATCCCCAAGCTTAGAGCTTTCACTCTCCTTGATCATATTGTATCATCTCCCTCTCTTGATCCTTGAAAACTTCCTCCACACCAAACTCGAAACAACTCATTAGAGGGTTAGTGCACAATAAAAATTTACATGTTCAGAGGTGACATAATCATTCTTAACACTTCTGGACATTGCACAAAGCTACTGGACATTAATGGATCAAAGAAATTCATCCAACATAGCAAAAGAGGCAATGCGAAATAAAAGGCAGAATCTGTCAAAACAGAACAGTTCGTAAAGACGAATTTTAAAGTGGCACCAGACTTGCTCAAATGAAAATGCCCAAATTGAATGAAAGTTGCGTACGTATCTGAGGATCACTCACGTAAATTGGCATAATTTTCTGAGGTACCTACAGAGAATTAGGCCCATATTCGTGACAGCAAAGAAATCTGTTTCTGCGCAGTAATCCAAATCTAGTATGAACCTTGCTATCAAAGACTTTACTTGGCACAACAATGCAATAAAATAAGATAAGGAGAGGTTGCTACAGTAGTAACAACTCCCAAGACTCAAATACAAAATAAAAGTACTGTAACAAAATAAACACATGGGTTATCTCCCACGAAGTTCTTTCTTTATAGCCATTAAGATAGGCTCAGCAATTTTAATGATGCTCTCCCAAGAAATAGTAGTTGAAGCAAAAGAGAGCATCAAGAAGCAAATTCAAAACAAATTTAAGTCTAACCCACTTCCTATGCATAGGAATCTTGTAAATAAACAAGTTCATGAAGAGCAAAGTAACAAGCATAGGAAGATAAAACCAGTGTAACTTCAAAAATTTCAGCATATAGAGAGGTATTTTAGTAACATGAAAATTTCTACAACCATATTTTCCTCTCTCATAATAACTTTCAGTAGCATCATGAGCAAACTCAACAATATAAGTATCACATAAAACATCTTTATTCACATACATAAAAGTATCATTACCCTCCACATAAGCATAGTCAATTTTATTGGTAATAGTGGGAGCAAATTCAACAAAGTAGCTATCATTATTATTCTCATCATCAAATATAGGAGGCATATTGTAATCATAATCAAATTTATCCTCCATAACAGGCGGTACTAAAAGACTACTATCAGTATAATCATCATAAATAGGAGGCAAAGTATCATCAAAGTAAATTTTCTCCTCAATGCTTGGGGGACTAAAAAGATCATGCTCATCAGAACCAGCTTCCCCAAGCTTAGAACTTTCTATATCATTAGCAACAATGGTATTCAAAGTGTTCATACTAATATGTTCCGTGGGTTTTTTAATTTTTGCATCAAACCGTCCGTGTCTTAAATCAGGAAATAGAATAAGAAGCTCAATGTTGTCCATTATGCCAAACTAGTGTAAACAAGAAACAAAAAGATGCAATTGCAGGATCTAAAGGAAATAGCTTCGAGCACACACAGAACGGCAACAGAAAAGTACTTTACCTGGGACCGGAGTATGAGTGCCTTTTACCTTTCCTCCCCGGCAACGGCGCCTTTAAAAGTGCTTTGATGTCTACGGGTGCTTCTATTCTTGTAGATAGTGTTGGGCCTCCAAGAGCAGAGGTTTGTAGAACAGCAGCAAGTTTCCCTTAAGTGGATCACCCAAGGTTTATCGAACTCAGGGAGGAAGAGGTCAAAGATATCCCTCTCATGCAACCCTGCAACCACAAAGCAAGAAGTCTCTTGTGTCCCCAACACACCTAATAGGTGCACTAGTTCGGTGAAGAGGTAGTGAAATACAGGTGGTATGAATAAGTATGAGCAAGAGTAACGGCGCTTTAAAAGTGCTTGTCAAGGCAAGTGCTTGATGGTAGTAATATTGCAGGAAGTAAAGATGCAAAGAAACAAGAAACAAGCAGCGATAGCAGTATTTAGGAACAAGGCCTAGGGATCATACTTTCACTAGTGGACACTCTCAACATTGATCACATAACAGAATAAATAGATAGATGCTAGACTCTATACCCTCTTGTTGGATGATGAACACCACTAACTGTGTAGGATTACACGAACCCTCAATGCCGGAGTTAACAAGCTCCACAATATTCAATGTTCATATTTAAATAACCTTAGAGTGCATAACAGATCAACATAACCAAACCAAGTACTAACATAGCATGCACACTGTCACCTTCACACTACGAAGGGAGGAATAGATCACATCAATACTATCATAGCAATAGTTAACTTCATAATCTACAAGAGATCACAATCATAGCCTACGCCAAGTACTACACGATGCACACACTGTCACCATTACACCGTGCAGGAGGAATAAACTACTTTAATAACATCACTAGAGTAGCACACAGATATATTGTGATACAAAACACATTGCAATCATAAAGAGATATAAATAAGCACTTCACTATGCTATTCATAACAGTGAATAAGTATTCTGTGAAATATAGCCTAAGAGACCCACACGGTGCACACACTGTCACCTTTACACACGTGGGACAAGGAGTCTCCGGAGATCACATAAGTAAAACTCACTTGACTAGCATAATGACATCTAGATTACAAGCATCATCATATGAATCTCAATCATGTAAGGCAGCTCATGAGATTATTGTATTGAAGCACATAGGAGAGAGATTAACCACATAGCTACTGGTACAGCCCCGAGCCTCGATGGAGAACTACTCCCTCCTCATGGGAGATAGCAGCATTGATGGAGATGGCGGTGGTGTTGATGGAGAAGCCTTCCGGGGGCACTTCCTCGTCCCGGCGGCGTGCCGGAACAGAGACTCCTGTCCCCCAGATCTTGGCTTCGCGATGGCGGCGGCTCTGGAAGGTTTCTCGTACCGTGGCTTTTCCGTATCGAGGTTTTAGGTCAGGGACCTTTAAATAGGCAAAGAGGCGGAGTAGGAAGGTCAACGAGGCGACGACACAACAGGGGGGCGCAGCCCCCCCCCCCCCCCTTGGCCGCGCCAGGGTAGTGTCTGGTGGGCCTGTGGCCCCCCTCTGGCCTCTCTCGGGTGTTCTGGAAGCTTCGCGTGATCCTAAGATGCTGGGCGTTGATTTCGTCCGATTCCGAGAATATTTCCTTACTAGGATTTCTGAAACCAAAAACAGCAGAACAAAGAATCGGCCCTTCGGCATCTCGTCAATAGGTTAGTTCCAGAAAACGCATAATAATGACATAAAGTATGCATAAAACATGTAGATATCATCAATAATGTGGCATGGAACATAAGAAATTATCGATACGTCGGAGACGTATCAGTGGCCCGCAGGGACAGCACGGCCCTGTCCAAGGAGGCTACGGACAGGGGTCTGGCGGTCACGATGGAGGTGGCCAAGATCGTCGTCGCAACGACGTCAATGGCGGCAACAATGGCCGCAACGGAGGAGGACGTCGCAGCCTCGCAGGTGGCGCCCCCAGTGTCAGATCTGCGACATATGGGGGCATGACGCGAGTAATTGTCGCCGGCGCTATGATCAGCAGCAGCAGCGCACCGGCAACTCTGCATCGATATCCTCCAACGAACAGTACTGGCACCTCGACTCTGGTGCATCCGATCATCTGACAAGTGATCTCGAGCGCCTCCACGTTCATGACCGCTACCATGGGAAGGACCAAGTTCAGGTGGCCAACGGTGCAGGTTTGTCTATTTCGCATGTTGGTCATTCGTCCTTACCTGGTTCATCTTTGAAACTGAAAAATATTCTCCATGTTCCACAAATTCATCAACATCTTCTTTCAGTTTATCGTCTTGTTTCCGACAATAAGGTTTTTGTTGAGTTTCATAAGTTCTTTTTCCTTGTAAAGGACAAGGTCACGAAGAAAGTTCTTCTACACGGTAGAAGCAGAGATGGAATGTACCCCGTTCCGTTTGGCCGAGTTCCTCCTCCAACGCCGCGTCGGGCGTCCTCCGGCGTGAAGACCTCCTCGCCTCATTGGCATCGTCGCCTCGGTCATCCCACAAATAATGTCATTCAAACCATTGTTAGGAAAAATGATTTAGTATGTTCTTCCAATAATCAGACTTCAGTTTGTGATGCTTGTCAGTGTGCTAAAAGTCGACAATTGTCTTATAGTAATTCTCATCGTGTTTCTACTGCACCTCTCGAGTTAATTCATTCGGATGTATGGGGTCCAGCTATTGCATCTTCGGGAGGGTATAAATATTATGTTAGCTTTGTCGATGATTATTCCCGTTTCTGTTGGATTTACCTCCTCAAGCATAAGTCTGATGTTGAGCATGTCTTTTATACCTTCCAGGCGCATGTGGAGCGTCTATTGAACACTAAAAATCAAAGCCGTTCAGTCGGATTGGGGTGGCGAGTATCATAAGTTGCACCGCTACTTTCAACGCCTTGGCATCTCCCATCGCGTTTCGTGTCCTCACACATCGCAGCAAAATGGGATTGCTGAAAGCAAGCATCGTCATCTGGTGGAAACCGGACTTGCTTTGCTTGCCCACTCTTCCCTTCCTCTTAGGTACTGGGATGAAGCTTTTCTCACCGCTTGCTATCTCATTAATCGCATGCCTACACCTGTGCTCCAGCAAGATACACCTATTTTTCGTCTTCTTAAAATCCAACCCAACTACACCTTCCTTCGTGTCTTTGGATGCGCTTGTTGGCCTAGGTTGCGAAAGTACAATGCTCGCAAGTTGTCTTTTCGATCCACAATGTGTGTCTTTCTGGGCTATAGTCCGATGCACAAGGGGTATAAGTGTCTCGATCGTTCCACGAGTCGTATTTATATCTCCCGTGATGTCGTCTTTGATGAGTCTGTCTTCCCTTACTCCACTCCTGGTGTCACCATCGATGTCTCAACTTTGAAACAAGCAATTTCGTTTCCCTCCGATGAACCGGTTACGAGTGACTGTATGCGTAAATATGACTTATCTCATTTACCGATTGATGTGCCTGGTAGTTCTTCTTGTGTGCAGGACATTGTGCCAGAGTGCTCTTCCTCCGTGATCGACGTGCATGGCGCGCCCATGCATGGCCCCTGCCCCGAGGTGTCCTCGTCACCTGCCCCGGGCTCCACGTCGCCAGCCCCGGCCGTGCCCTCTGATGGGCCGAGTTTGCCCGCGGCGCCCCCTTCTGCTGGGACTCCCTCGCTCGCGGCGCCCTCTCCTGCTCAGCCCGTGTCGCCTCCAGTCGAGAGCACTGCTGCTCCCTCGACCGCGACACCTTCGGCTGTACCTGTACACACCATGGTCACTCGTACGCGTGATCACACTCGCCGCGCCAAGGAATACACGGACGGCACCATCCGCTATGATGCATCACGCCGGGCCTTCTTTGTGACTCCGGCATCTCATCGTGATGCACTTCATGACACAGCATGGCGTGCTGCTATGACTGAGGAGTTCACCGCCTTGCAGCAGACACATACATGGAAGCTTGTTCCTCGTCCTCCCGGTGTGAATATTGTTGGCAGTAAGTGGGTCTTTAAGACCAAGCAGCGACCGGATGGCTCCGTTGATAAGTACAAGGCGCGCCTTGTTGCACGTGGCTTCACTCAGCATCATGGTATTGATTATGGTGACACCTTTAGCCCAGTCGTGAAGCCAGCCACAGTTCGTTTGGTTCTCTCTCTTGCTGTGTCTAGAGGATGGAGTCTTCGACAGATAGATGTCAGTAATGCATTCCTTCATGGTTTTCTCTCAGAAGATGTATATATGCAGCAGCCACCTGGTTTTGAGGATGATCGGTATCCCTCCCATGTGTGCAAATTGCAACGGGCTCTCTATGGTCTTAAGCAGTCGCCTCGTGCCTGGTATGCTCGTCTGAGTGCTCTCCTTTTATACCTTGGTTTCACTTCCTCCAAGGCTGATACTTCGCTGTTCATTTTCTCTCGGGATGGTGTCCGCATCTACATGCTGGTACACGTGGATGATATAGTTATTGCTGGGTCTACTCCTGAAGCAGTTGATCGCCTCGTTCGTGCTCTTTCTGCTCATTTTCCTATCAAGGATCTTGGAGTTCTGGATTATTTTCTGGGTTTGGAAGCGTCTTTCCATTCAGGGGGATGACAGTGACTCAGCGCAAATATGCACTAGACTTGTTGCACCGAGTTAATATGGAGAATTGCAAAGCCACTTCTACTCCATCATCTGCAGTTGATCCTCTGTCTCGGGTGTCTGGCACTCCTCTTGGTACTGAGGATTCTTTCCGGTATCGAAGTATTGTGGGCGGCCTTCAGTACTTGACTCTCACTCGCCCGGATATCTCATTTGCAGTAAATAAAGGATTTCAGTTCTTGTCTCAGCCCAATGATGTTCATTGGGAAGCAGTAAAACGCATCTTGCGTTATATCAAAGGGACGCTACATACTGGGCTGCGTTTTCGCAAGTCTAACTCCACCAGCATCAGTATCTTTACCGATGCAGATTGGGCAGGATGTGTTGATGATCGGAGGTCTACAGGAGGTTTTGCTATTTTTGTTGGTCCGAACCTTGTCTCTTGGAGTTCGAAGAAGCAACCTTCTGTTTCACGGTCGAGTACAGAGGCTGAGTATAAAGCCTTAGAAAATGGAGCTGCTGAAGCTATATGGGTAGAGTCGTTACTCAGAGAGTTGGGTGTTACTCAGCAGCGCACACCTGTTTTATGGTGTGATAACTTAGGGGCTACATACCTGACTGCCAACCCAGTTTTCCATGCACGAATGAAGCATATTGAGATTGATTTCCATTTTGTACGTGAGTGTGTTGCAGCTGGAGCTTTACAAGTCAGGTTTATCTCTTCTGGTGATCAATTAGCTGATGTGTTTACTAAACCAGCTACTCGACAGATGCTAGACCGGTTTAAGACCAATCTGAATCTTGTTTGTAGTAGAAGTTCAGATTGAGGGGGAGTGTTAAGATAGGTCTAGTAGATGTATATCCTGTCATGTATATGTACGCGTATATACGCATGTATTTGTATGATCACCATTATATATAGAAGAGACGTGCGTGTGCATTGCACCCACGAAAACCCTAAACCCTTTCTTGACTCACGCAAGGCCTCGGTTGTGTTAAAAAACGACCCACAATCCGTGACGCGATCTGCGCCTCTGCTCCCCACGTCATCTGTATCCAGGAAACTAAGATGCGAGCGATCGACCGCTTCATCTTAGCCTCCTTCCTCCCTGCGCAGCTCTCGGTTTACGACACAGTGGATGCGATTGGAAGCTCCGGCGGCATTCTCACCGCCTGGGATCCTCGGTTCCTCTCTCTGGACTCATCCCGCAGAGACCGTTTCTCTCTCTCTACTGTTCTTTCGTCCTCCCTTACGGCTCTCACCTTCGTTGTGACGAATGTTTACGCTCCTGCGGACCACTCCCTCACGCCGCTCTTCTTGGAAGAGCTGTAGAGTCTTGTCCCTCTCTTCAAAGATCTTCCGTGGATGATCGTTGGAGATTTCAACCTTCTCCGCTGCCCCACCGACAAAAACACACCCAATTTCGACCTCTCCCTCGCTAACGCTTTCAACGACTCCATCCGCTCGCTGGCTCTTTTTGAGCTGCCTCTGCTTGATCGTTTGTACACTTGGTCGAACAAACGTGAGACGCCTACCCTCGCCCGCCTCGACCGAGCCCTTTTCAATCAAGCATGGAATTTGGCTCTCCCCAACTCCTCCCTCTCCTCCCTCCCTCGTCCCACCTCTGACCATTTTCCCCTCCTCGTCACTGCCTCCACTAAAATTCCCCGGGCGGCTTGCTTTCGGTTCGAGAATTCTTGGCTGAAAAACCCCCTTTTTCTCCCCTCTACTCTTCCTGCCTGGGACAGTCCTCTGACCATCGCTAACGCTGCTGGAGATCTCGCTGCTCGCCTCAAGTCTTTCCGCAACACTGCGAAGGTCTGGAAACGCACCCACCACTTCAACCCCAAATTCCAAAATAATTGCTCTTTTGTCATCGATTTACTTGATCTTTTTGAAGAGACTCGGCCACTTTCGGCGGAGGAGCTTGCTTTGCGTGTGTCATGCAGGGAAACTTTAGAGCGGCTGATCCTGGAGCGCGCTGCCCATTGGAAGCAGCGCGGGAAATTTCGTGCCATTGTGGAGGGCGACGAAAACACCCGATTCTTTCATGCCCGTGCGTCGCAACGGATGCGTCGCAATTCCATCCGCTCGCTGGACATTGACGGAGCGGTCGTTGTATCCCACGAGGCAAAAGCGGCTGCTCTCCACTCCTTCTACGGCGAACTCCTCGGCTGCACCACCGACGCGGTCTGGGAGTTTGATGTCGACGAACTCTACGCCAACAGCTGTGCCGTGGACGGGGGCGCCCTTGTTGGGACCTTTTCGGCCCATGAAGTGGAGTCTGCCCTGCACTCCCTCGACTGCTCCAGCGCCGCTGGCCCAGACGGTTTTGGGCCGTCCTTCTACCGTGCGGCATGGGCCACGGTCCGTGGCAGCCTGCTGCGTCTCTTCGAAAATTGCCATTCCCACGCAGCGGAGCTGGAGCGGATCAACCGATCCCACGTTGTGCTGCTGCCGAAGGCGACGGGGTGCCTGTCGCCGGGCTCGTTCAGGCCGGTCTCTCTCCAGAACTTCAACATCAAGACGCTGTGCAAAGCCCTCACCGTACGGCTGCAGCGCCAGATCGGGCGGTTGATCGACGTCGACCAAACTGGCTTTCTCGCTGGTCGGAGCATCTCCGAGACCTTTGTTTATGCGAGGGAGCTTGTGCAAACCTGCTTCCGCCGCCGCGCGCCCTGTGTCGTCCTCAAGCTCGACTTCGCCAAAGCTTTCGACTCGGTCAATTGGGCAAGCCTGCGCAAGGTGATGCTTGCCCGGGGCTTCCCCAAGCTGTGGTGTGATTGGATGGACGACCTCTTCACCTCCTCCCGCTCTGCTGTCCTGCTCAATGGCATCCCCGACAAATGGATCAAGCTCATGCGTGGGCTCCGGCAGGGGGATCCGCTGTCGCCGTACCTGTTCCTGCTCGTGGCCGACGTGCTGCAGCGGCTGGTGCAGCGCGATGGCGCGCTCCAGCACCCCATCGTCGACGGCGCCCCCTACCCCATCCTCCAATATGCGGACGACACGCTCATCATCCTCCGTGCGGACGCCGCCACGGCTCGTCGTCTTCGGCTGCTGCTCGAACAATTTGGAGCGGCGACGGGGCTTCGCATCAACTTTCAGAAAAGCACGCTGGTGCCCATGCATGTTCCTCCTCCGCTGCTGGCCGAGATCCAAGGTGTGCTCCAATGTCGCGTGGAGGGCTTTCCGCAGACGTACCTTGGCCTGCCTCTCTCCGCTGAGAAACTGCGGCTCGCGGCCTTCTCGCCGCTCATTGCAAAAGTCGACAAGTAACTGTCCGGGTGGCGGGCGCTCCTCTTGTCGTCGGGAGGGCGCATCGTCCTACTCAACGCCGTGCTGGACGCGCTCCCCACCTTTGCCATGGGTGCCCTGGAGCTCCCGCCAGGGGTTACTACAGCCCTGGACAGGCTTCGTCGTGCTTTCCTCTGGGCTGCCACGGACCGTGTCACCGGCGCCAAGTGTCTCGTGGCCTGGGAATGGGTGTGCCGCTCGAAGGAGGAAGGTGGGCTTGGCGTCCGCTCCTTGCCTGTCCAGAATGCCTGCCTGCTCACCAAGCTGCTCCACCGTCTCCACTGCGCTACGGATGAATCCTGGCCCCGTTGGGTCTGGCGCAGCCTTGATGGGCTGCCGCTTGATGATGCTGCCCGCTCCACGCCGCTCTCCGGCATGCACTGGGCGTCCCTGCTTCGCTTGCTCCCCCTGTACCGCGCCATCTCTCGCGTGGCTGTCAGGGATGGTAAACGGACCTCGTTCTGGTGCGACCACTGGCTCCCGCTGGGCACCCTCGAGTCTGCCATGCCAGAGCTGTTCTCCCACTGTTCGTCCCCGTCCGCGACAGTTCGGCACGTCCTGGATGCGGGGCTGGACTCGACTCTGGTGGCGCGTCTCTCGGCGAAGGCTGCCAGACAGCGTGAGACGCTCCTCCCCATCCTGTCGCGCGTGAGGCTTACTGATGGAGCCGACTCGCGCTCTCTCCCGCTCTGCGCCCGCGGAGAGCGTCTGAGCACCTCCTCGCTCTATCGGCTCTGCACCAACGGCGGCGTCCGCGACGTCCACCACCCCTTCGTCTGGTGCAACTCCGCCCCGGCGCGGGTCCGTTTCTTCGCTTGGCTGCTGGTCAGAGGGCGAATCCAGTGCCGTTCAAATCTGCTGCGCAAAGGCATCCTTGACGAGCGCGGCAGCCACTGCCCCATCTGTGATGGCCCCCTGGAGACACCTGACCACATCATGTTTGGGTGCGAGTTCGCCTGCCGTTTTTGGGCTCTGCTGGGCGCCGATGCTGCCGCTACTCACAAGGTGACGGAGGCGTCAACCTGCCCCCTCCCTCCCTCTGCTCCGGCGGGGTCTGCAACGACGCTGCGGATGCTATGCCTCTGGCACCTCTGGAAGCATCGCAACGGAGTTGTTTTCAACGGGCTCGCTCCCTCTCTTTCCCTGGTGCGTAAGAACTGCAGAGACGATGCCGTGCTCTGGCGTGCTCATCTTCCCATGGAGCAGCGAGCCGACGTTGACCTCTGGCTCACCTACCTACTCCCTGTTCGGCTCTAGCCTAGCCTAGCCTGAGCTCGCCCCCTTCGCGTTGGGCGCTGCCTCCCTTGTCCCCATGTACAATGCTGCTGTAAAACCCTGGGGATTTCACCCCTGTCTACCGACGTAAATGAAAATTATGCAGGTGGAGGCCTTGCGCCTCCCCCGGTGAACACTCAAAAAAAAATATGCCCGTTGTGCTTGCATCAGCTTGCTATTTTAGCACCAACTACAAGGAGCGAGATGAAAGTAAATGCTACTCTAAACGGTGAAGCGCAGCTGTAAATCAAGGTGCAGCAGAAATGAGATTAAGAGAAGTGTAACATGGATTAACAGTTCTAAATTCAGGTGGCCAAATAGAAATCACACCAGAACATCAATCGATCTCACCCAAAAGTAATAAAACCACACCAGCAAAAATTAACTTATATATATCTCATAGTCCAAAACAAACAATTAGAAATATAGGTCTCAACGCTTGCGGTGACTGCTGGTGGCGCTGACGATGTCGTGACCGACTCCGGGAGATCGACTTGCGGCAATGCAGGCACGTCTCGGCCTGATTCCTCTGACGGTGAGAAAGAGGGCGTCGAGAATCGGCGACCAGCTGGAAGTGGGGGTGACGGTGCAGCACACGAGGGCGGAGGCTGGATCGGGCGCCCACGGGATGGGTGATAGATCAAAATTATGTGCTAACAATTTCAGCTTAAGCTAATGATCAAAATTATGTCCCTTCTAGAGTACACGGTACAAATATCCTACCACGAGCTTGAGATGTTCTCAGACCCCCAATCTGAATGTTGACAGTCATTCAGTTCTTGATTTGTTGCTAAACAATAAAAATGACTAGAATGTTAGGGTTTAGTTGCTAAATATTTTCTCATGGTTCCTGATTTGTAATTGCTTTTAATAAACTATGCTTTTAGTTATTCTGTTCATGGGTGCATTTCTCACACGTTCGTCTCTTATCTTCGTAGAGAGCATTCTGAGATACGGTCTTCCTGCACGGTTCATGGTAATTTCCCATACCGCTATTTCATAGCCAATTTTATACTTCGACATCTGATCCGTAAACATGCATGTAGCATTACGACAGACAACTGCACGGTTTATGGTAATCTTTCCATACTGTTTCCCAACAGTCAGCTCTATGCTTCGTGGCTGATTTATAAATATGCCCGTTGTGTTTGCATCAGCCTGTTGTTCTAGCACCAACCACAAGGAGCGACAAGAAAGTAAATGCTACTCTGAACGGTGAAGCACAGTTGTAAATCACGGTGCAGCAGAAATGAGATTAATAGCAGTATAGCATGGATTAACGGTGGTAAGTTCAGGTGGCAGAATAGAAGTCACACCAGCAACATTAAAATTGATTTCACCGAAAGTAATAAAAACGCACAAGCAAAATAAACTCATATATCTCATGGTCCAAAATAGTCATTCAGAAATACAAATAAATACATTTACTTTATGAGAAATATATACAACTACCATGGGTGATGCATATATATATGTGGTTGTTTACTTTGTACGATGACAAAGTGTTTCACAATATACATAAGTTCTTCATCCCCATATTCAGGTAGCAACATATTTGTATAGAGCAACTTGCTTAATTTACATCCGTGCTCCTGAACCATTTTTGCCAAGTAACGACAGAAATGACAAACAACCTGTCATATAGTTCGTCGAGTAGCCTAAAATAAGCATACCTCCACCTCTTCATGAAGAGAAGTCCACAAAATACCATCCAAGCACTCGCCACAAAACCGGTAATTAATCCAAGAAGAAAATCCATTTGAGACAAACCATGCTTACGCCAACTTTCTAAATCATTGTTAGCTGGCAGATCTCTGGGAGGACCAGGACATTCCCTGGGAATTGGATGTCCACAAAGACCAGGATTACCAATGTACATAGAAGCCGGATCATCTGCCTTGAGGATGTCTAGTTGATGTCCTGAGGGTATTCTTCCTGACAGCTTATTGTATGACAAGTTTAGATAGCTTAAGTATGTCAAATCTGTTAAGCTCTGAGGAATTCCACCACCAAGTGTGTTCTTTGAGAGGTCAAGAGACTCCAGTGATCGAAGTTTACCAATCTTATATGGGATATTTCCACTCAACAAGTTTGATGACAAGTTCAGGCTTACGAGACCGGCAAGGAAACTTAGTTCCTCCGGGATTTCTCCGGTTAAGCTGTTGCAAGACAAGTCAATGCTCATCAAATATATAGTATTCTTACTGTACTCAAGCACTTGCCCTTTTATCACCACGGCTAAGCTATCATTATATTGACCCCTATCAGCGAGGCCAAAGTTTACATAGTATGTTTCTTCGAAAGGATTCTCAAATTGTGTGTTGTTACCTATAGCAGTGCCAGTTAAAGCTTTGAAGTTTTGTAGAGATCTTGGTATGGCCCCAGAAAACTTATTATTAGATAGATCTAGAATACGAACATTGTGAAGTTCCATCATTGCATTTGGTATGTGACCAGAAAAGTTGTTCGATCTTAACCTAAGCATAACCAAGCGGGGCATGGCTTCATTGATCCATCCAGGTAACTCTCCAGTGAATTTGTTTTGAGTTAAATCAAGGAAAATAAGATGTGGACATTGTTGTGTGAACAAAGGAAATCTGCTTGAAAGACTGTTGTTGCGTAGAAGAAGAGTAGTGATTTTCAAACTGAAAGAACTCGTGGAATTGACTCTTGAAGAGTTGTTGGTGAATGGGTTTCGTTGCTTCAGATCTTTTCTACCACAGTTAGGAAGTTCCGCTGAAAGAAAATTATTTGATAGATCCAAGACCCGCAATTCTCGTGATCGACAAATTGACGTAGGAATAGCCCCTGCAATGGAATTGGAAAATAGAACTGCAACCTGCAATTGTGGAGCTCGGAAATTTGGCACAAACCCAATTAAAGAGTTCCTAGATATGTCTAATACCTCAATAGTTCTTGGTAACTTGGGTATCAAACCAGTCAGTATATTTGACTGCATTGAAAGTATAACCACTGACATGAACTCTAGGCTGAGTGGCAAGTCTCCACTAAGTTGGTTCAAGGAGATGTCCAACGATCCAGCATGAGAAAAGGTTGTCCAAAACCAATCTGGAATTCTCCCAAGTAGACCCGTGTTTGAAATATCAAGGTAATTGATGCTCTGTTGTCCTCGTAACCAGTTCGGAAACTGGGGACCCAAGTGACAAGATGACAATGATGCCCAAACCAAGTTGAACTGCGGTACCCAACGCGAGCCAATAGTGAATTCCAAATAATTATAAGATAAGTCAATTAACTTTAAATTCATCAAACCAGCAAGATGATCTTCTGAGATCACACCACTCAAGTTGTTGTTTCCAAGGTCTAAGACGGTCAAATTTGTAAGTGTGCCAATCTCCACCGGCACTGAACCACTCAACTGGTTGTCACTGACATCAAAATTTCTTAAGCTAGTTAGGTTTGATACAAATGTTAATGCCTCGCCAGTGATGTTGGCATATGCCAGACTCAGCTCTTGCAAATTCCTCCAAGAACATTTGGGTATCCTTTCTATCACCTCTGAAATATCTGCACCGATGTTGTTGTAGCCGAGTTGTAGAGACCTTAGATTGCACATATTATGCAGTGTTCCCGGTATCATTCCCTTGAAGTTATTATATGCAATGCGAAATGTCTCTAACAAAGTCAGGTTTCCCAACTCGTCAGGAAACGGGCCTGATAGTCCACAATCCAATAAGCTTAGGCTCTTGAGGCTAGTTATATCCCATACAAAGTTGGGTACTGCCAGAGTGTTGAAGGAGTTATCAGAGAGGTCAAGCTCCTCAAGAACTGTGAGGTTGTGGTGCAGAAGTGCTGATGGAGCAGTAAGGCGACACCTTTGAAGAATCAGCACAACCAAATTGGGAAGGGCATTGACCGTATGGACCCAGTCATCGACTCCCGTGAGGTCGACGAAGGCCATGTTAAGGTGCTCTAGTGACCGGAGACGTGGTAACCAAGATATATCATTTGAGTATAGATTATCGTCGCCAGACCTGCCTATGTCAAGTTGCACCAGCTTGGAGAGATTGCCTAGTTGAGGAGGCACTATACCATGGAAACCCATGCGTGAGAGGTTGAGATATGTTAACCTCTGGAGAGAGCCCAGAAATCCCGGCATAGCCATTGCACCTCCGAGAGAAGTGTTCATGCTCAGGTCGAGATGCCTAAGACTATGTCGGAGACCAAGCAACGAAGAAGATACCTGTCCGCGGAGCGAGTGGCTCTGAGCGTCCTCGAAACCGAACAATTCATATTGTGTTGGAGAAGGGTTGCGGAGGTCAAGCTTGACGCCGTGGCCTGTCCGGCCGCTGCAGGTGACGCCGGTCCACTGGCAGCAGTCATAGTCTCCTTGCTGCCACGAGACAAGGCGATTTGCCGGGTCGCCTGTGATGCCGGCCTTGAAGGAGAGCAGCGCGGCCTTCTCGGCCGGGAAGCAGCTCCCATTGAATACTTGGCTCGCACAGTTGCCGAACGAGGAGACTGTAGCTAGGATGATTAGGAAGAGCAAGCTCGCTGCAGCCATGGCGTTGTGCTGGGCTAGTGGGCTTGTGCGCGCACGCATGGAGGGGATGCCGAACGAAAACATGATGGAATGCTACTTTGTACCGAGTGATGAACTGCCAAAAGGAGAAATATGTGTACCGTATCTTGTAGGGGCTACCGGCAACCACAAATTTGGATGGTACACACACTAGTTAGGCCAATGTGACTATCGGCCTGTCACTCGTGTTGACTGGAAGACATTTCCACAGTTGGAATACTCAACAAGATGTCGTGATCACTCCGGTCCGAGGGCCGATAAAACTGCAACCAATTTCGATCGCTATGTCAGATTGTTACCGATCCGTAATGAGCAGTTGAGCTTCTGGGCAATTGACCATACCTTCTGTGAGTTACATTTTTCTGAAGAAAGCCACAGTTTTAGCACTTTTATCCGTGGCTGATGCGTGCTTTTTTTTTGAGGGAAATCTCGCGCGTGCTTGGAACTTGGAAGACGACGAGTGACCTGGGCCGGATGAAGGAGGACGAAGCGTGCGGGGCCGACTTGGGCTGCGCCTGCGCGAGAAAAAAGAACAGAGTTTGGGCTAACTTTTAGCCAAGGCAAGGCAGGTCAGAGGGGTTTACTTTTTTTTTCTGTTTTCAAAATAAAATCTACTAGTACTGTTTCTCTCTCAAAAAAAGAGCTACCACTGTTTTTGAATTGTTTGGGGATCCAAAACTTAGCCACACTTCCTTGAAATTGATTCAAGGCACACCGTGACATCCTTATAAAATATTTCCAGCAACCAAAAATACAAATCCAGATTTGGAAGCATAAGGGGTTCAAAACAGATGAGAGAGGATCTAGGTACACGCAGAGCTCATGGTTTCGGTGGCGTACCCTCGTAGCTCGAAAGCGGTTAACATTCCGCTACAACGTGGATGATGTAGTCGTACTCGTCGCCGACGTTAGGGTCGTGTTCAATCCTCCTGGTACGACGTCAAGTGCCGCAAGTGCAGCACCTCGTAGTTTCGCACACATCGGGTCTCAAGGACGTTCCCGTCTTTGTTCAAGCGGATGTGCGTAAGTAGATCTTTTGGATCCGGATCCCGGTAGCGCTTCCGCATACCGGGTGGAGTAGACTCCCTCTGTGTGAAACTTTTCGAGGAACCGCATACAGGAGAGAGAACTAGAGAGAGAGAGGGGGAGGAGGCACCCAAGGGGTGTTTAGTGCTTGGATGTTTTCCGGCATTTTAGTATTTTACAAATGATGTCATTGTCAAATTTGGATGTTTTTCCAGCATTGTAGTGTTTTATAAATGTTCAATCTATCATCATCGGGATTATTAATAACAACAACTCATTCATAACCAAATGTAAACATAAAAGACTTTATTCATAAGAAAGACAACTAATTGTCTCTAACACATATGAATAGTTTTCTTGCAATAAGTTTCATGCTCGTGGCATTTGTAAAATATTTATTTAAATCCATTTAACTAATCCAAATGAGCAGATGACTGCGAAGCAGTGTATCAACTTGTGCACGCCAGAACAGGTAACTATCGCCTGTCAATCTGATGGTGATCGATGAGGCAATGGTGAGAACGGGCGAAAACACATGGCCAGGGAAGAACACTTGCTATCTCGGTGTAGAACCAGACGCTGGTGTCGATGTAGAGCCATAGGGCAGGGACGGCACCGTCGGTGAAGGGCCGAACCCTAGCATGGGTGCCATAGGGTACCCGCTCGCTCGAGGGATAGTACCCATGATAGCCGGCCATTGGAGAGCACCTCATCGAGGGTACAAAAATGGCGCCACAACCCATCGCGGCAGGGGCTGCACAAGGAAGGCGTCGCCGACGGAGGGGAAAGCGGAGAAGTGCGGTGGCCCAACCTTAGGTCAAGATCGATCGCTCTGAACATATGAAAGACGTGACGTGAAAGAGAATTGGGAGCCGACCCGATGTGCCTCGTCGGTAGGGTTCTTTTCATCATGTAGTGTATAAAAATTACAAGATACAGTACACCATATATAATACGGTACGATTCTAATAGGCATGACATTCTCGATTGACGATTATTATCCTTAGACCATAGGTAGGTCTTCCACGTCTCCTAGGCGGCGGCGGAAAAGCTTTTCCTACTCCAATCTCCGGCGTCTGTGCTGGGCCCCTCTCCTTCCGCTTGCCGCTCCGGCGGTAGGAGGGAGGGGGACCCCGTTTTCTGCATGGTACTTAGGGTTAGGAGTTCTCTGGCATGGCGCGCCGTTGGGGTGGTGGGAGCGGCGCCCAGGCAAATAAATCTGCCTCAACTCTTGTCCCACACCGGCGCTATTCTTCATGGCGGCGTCTCGGAGTTGGTGGCACTATGTGTTTGCCGATCTTTCAGATTGGTGGCTTTAGGGTTCATGGATGGTGTCGGCGAGGCGGCGGCGACAACTCCATCAGATGGTTTTTTCCTCCTGTTTTGTCCCCGTTGCTGCTGCGTTGTCTCCGGCGCCAAGGTGGAGCAGAGAGGATTCGTCCAGGAGTACGTGCAGATGGTGGTCTGCACTGGTGACAGCTGGAAAATGGTGCACCTTGTGGTAGGTTCGTGGTTGAAGACTGATGGTTCTGATTCCCGACTCCGACATCGTCGTGCGTGGGTGCCAGTGCTGAAGTTTGATGGCGTGTCCAGGGACATGCTGCCCTGGTCTGATTCTTTCAACGGCAATGGTTTGTCCTATGGCAAACTACATTGGAGGTCCGAAAAGCTGATGATCAGCGATAGAGCCGCGTTGAGCTCAGGTAAAGAGGTGATCCGTCCATTTTTTTCCTTGGTGACTGCTACGGTGGTGCCGAAGAAGACGGATATGCGTTGGTTTGTCACATAGGTTTATCCTATCTTTCCAGATCTGTAAGATCGATGTATATGTACTTTGTATCTCGTCTCTCTTATTTATGAATGAGAATCGTATTACCATGCCAAAAAAAAGATCGACGATTATTCGAAATTTTCACCCCGATCACACGACATGGATTGTCTGTACTCCGTAGAACGTTTACACGGGTACATTTATCTGGCCTCATCATGGATTCATGTCATACCAAAATCAGAAATGGACTGGCGTAAGCTAATGCCGCAATCAATCGTGTACACCCCTGCATTACCTGGATCATTATGCCATTCCTTCCATAACGAGAAGTAAACATATCCCCTGCCAAACCAGCTCGCCTCAAGTTAATGTGGCCATCAATACCTGACATATATCTCCTCCCTCTTTCAGCAAGACATTCGAAAGAAAACACAAGTATCAAATTCGTAAAAAGATACTCAAATATTTTTCATGGTAGAAATAAAAGGAAAAAGTGAGGAAAAAAGGAAGGATATTATAGTGAGCATACGTTGACATGGCTGGCCATTCACACTTGCGATTGACAGAGAAGAGAAAGAAACGTGCCGAGTTCCCCTCGTGCGACACGACACGACACGGTCTGGTCTCTCACGCCCACCTAACCTCAGCTCGCTCTTCTTCTTACAAGACACACACACACGACCACGACTTCTCCCTCTCTCCCTCCACCCAATCGCGATGCCCAATCGCCGCCGGAAGCGCGGCGCCGGCGAGGACCCTCCTCCTCCCCCTCTTGATGCTTCCTCTATCGGCGGCGCGGTTCTTGCCGCCGATGAGGACATCAAAAAGCTGACTTTCCCCATCACCACCATCCTGGCGTCCCTCGCCGCCGCGCCCCGCCGCCGGGCGCTCCCCTTCCTCGAGCTCAACAAGGGCCTCCTCCCCGAGGAGGACGACGACGAGGTGGTGTCCCCGCTCACCGCCCCCGCCGACGGACCAACACCGCCGCCCGCCAAGCGCCCGCGCGCCGCCGCCGACGACGCCGCCTCCGCGCCCCCGCCGCACCAGCGCCGCCTTTGGGTCAAGGACCGGTCGAGCGAGTGGTGGGAGCTGCGCAGCAGCCCGGCGTACCCGGACGCGGACTTCCGGCGCGACTTCCGGATGGGCCGCGCCACCTTCGCCATGGTCTGCGACGCGCTGGGCGCCGCCGTCGCCAAGGAGGACACCGCGCTCCGCACCGCCATCCCGGTCCCGCAGCGCGTGGCGGTCTGCGTCTGGCGCCTCGCCACGGGGGAGCCGCTCCGGCTCGTCTCCAAGCGGTTCGGCATCGGCATCTCCACCTGCCACAAGCTCGTCCTCGAGGTCTGCGGCGCCATCCGCACCATCCTCATGCCGCGCTTCCTGCAGTGGCCCTCCTCCCCGTCCTCCTCCGCCGCCGTCAAGGCCAGCTTCGAGGCCGCCTCGGGCGTGCCCGACGTGCTCGGCGCCATGTACACCACCCACGTGCCCATCATCGCGCCCAAGGTCTCCGTCTCCGCCTACTTCAACCGCCGCCACACGGAGCGCAACCAGAAGACCTCCTACTCCATCACCCTCCAGGGCGTCGTCGGCCCCGACGGCGCCTTCACCGACGTCTGCATCGGCTGGCCCGGCTCCATGTCCGACGACCAGGTGCTCGACAAGTCCGCCCTGCAGCAGCGCGCCGCCGCGGGCATGATGGCCGGCGCCTGGATCGTCGGCGGCGGGACCCACCCGCTCACCGACTGGCTGCTCGTCCCCTACACGCACCAGAACCTCACCTGGACGCAGCACGCCTTCAACGAGAAGGTCGGCGACCTGCGCCGCGTCGCCGTCGACGCCTTCCGGAGGCTCAAGGGCCGCTGGGCATGCCTGCAGAAGCGCACCGAGGTCAAGCTCCAGGACCTCCCCGTCGTGCTCGGCGCATGCTGCGTGCTGCACAACATCTGCGAGGCCAGAGGGGAGCCCGTCGCGCCGGACCTGCTTCAGGACCTGCAGGTGGACCTCGTCGACGACGACGAGGCCGTGCTGGACAACCCGGTGCGGTCCGAGGCCGCAGCCAAGGCCAGGGACAAGATCGCGCACAACCTCCTCCACCGCGGCCACGCCGGCACCGCATTCTTCTGAACTCTGTCGCTTTTCCGTAGCTTAATTCGGTTCATTTCCATTAGGTTCGATCCACAACTGAATCAAACAATCCATGTTTTCTTTCACTTGCCTTGCTGCTCATACTATTTGCCATAGAACATATATAGACTAGTTTTTGAGTTTTGACAGGGTAGTTATTTAGGTTCCCTTGAGAAAAGAAGATTTACAACATTCAGAGAAACATAGCCAGAAAGCACACCAAATATTGTTCAGTTTCATCCTTGTGCTAGCCCAGCTCATCTATCTGTATAAACATTCCAATGCTGTACATTCCTGAATGTGTCTGACTTGAATTCCCTTCTCCTAGCTGATTTGAATAAGAAACAATACAGATTAGCTGCTTTCGTTGGTACAATTAGCAATATGTGTTGTGTGTGGATGTTGCATGATTTGGTCACTCAATTGGCTTGAGCTGGGTTTAGCACGTTTAGTGTTCAGGAGTGGGTGTGAACTAGTCCTTTTCTTTTGAAGTCTGTCGACTGTCGTCGCACTCCTTAGCTTCATTTGGTTCAACTCCATTCGGTTTGATCCAAAAACTAAATCAAACAATCCATGTATTTTGTTTCACTTCAATTGCTGCTCATATCAGTCGTAGAACATAGAGGAGTTTTGAGTTTTTGACAGGATAGCATGAAGATTTACACCATTCCTTTGATGTGTCTGACTTGAATTCTCCTCTCCTAGTTGAGTTGTATAAGAAACAGTACTGATTAGAATCTTTACTTGGTACAGTTAGTAGTCAGTTTTGTGTGTTGATGTGGCATGATTTGGTCAGTCCATTTGCTCGAGTTGGATTTAACCCTTGCCGGTTTCAGGAGTGGGTGTGAACCCCTGGTGCCAACTTGTTTCATCTATATAAACATTATTTGACTTGGTTGCGCCAACGAACTAATGTCTCTTCTCTTGGATGTTGTTTGATTTGAAATGCCAATTTATACCGAGACCCTAGCTCATGACTGTGTTGGTTGAGTTGAATAAGAAACAATGCATGCCTTGTGTGCGGGTAGCACCAATGAACTAATGTTTTTTCTGAAGTCTGTCAACTGGCGTCGCTCTCCTTAGCTTAATTTGGTTCATTTCCATTAGGTTCGATCCACAAATAAATCGAAGAACCCATGTTTTGTTTCGCTTTGCTTGCTGCTAGTATTTGCCATAAAATATAGAGGAGTTTTGAGTTTTGACAGGGTAGTTACTTAGGTTCCCTTGAAAGAAGATTTACAGCATTCAGAGAAACATAGCGAGAAAGCACACCCATTGTTCAGTTTCATCTTTGTGCTAGCTCAGCTCATCTATCTGTATAAACATTCTTGGACTAGTTTGGGCAAACCACACAAATGTCTCTGCTCCAATGCTGTACATTCCTAAATGCGTCCGACTTGAATTCCCTTCTCCTAGTTGATTTGAATAAGGAACAATACATATAGCTGCTTTTATTGCTACAATTAGCAATATGTGTTGTGTGTGGATGTGGCATGATTTAGTCAGTCAATTGGCTTGAGCTGGGTTTAGCCCCTTCAGTGTTCAGGAGTGGGTGCGAACTAGTATGAGCTTTCCTGGAACTGCATGCAGGAGCAGAAGTGTACACTCCATTGCATCTGATTTTTTCCGATGACCATGAAACTAAGAACCATGTTTTTTCATCATTAAATGAAGGTGGTTATATCAATATTTGAATGAAGGTGGCTACATCAGTATTTGAAAGAAGATTCACACCATATCAAAGAAACATAGAAGAAAGCACACTTATTAGCTTGGTTTCATTCTTTGTCTCAACTTCATTCATGTATCCGTATACACATTCTTGGATGTTGTTTGATGTGAAATTTCCCTTTCCTATTAGTTGCAATGCAAGGCCAAAGCCAGTATATACAGAGATCACTTTTATCTTTGCCAGGTTGGTTCAAAGTTTTTTCTTTCCTGTTAGGTGTTAGCTGCAATGCAAAAAAGTGACAAGTATTGACGTGAAATTCCCCTTTCCTGTTAGCCGCAATGCAATGCCAGTTTATATAGATCCTAGATAATGACCTAGTTAGCTTAGTTGAATAAGAAACAAACAATGCAGGGTGTGCCTATGTGGCTCTGATTACTACTGGTGTGGCATGATTTGGCCAGTCAGATTGATTTAGCTGGTTCAGATTCAGAACTTGGTGTGAACTCCTGGGAAGAATCATGACAATGCAAGCAAGTGCACACGTCTGCTCTGTAATCAATCAGATCAGAGAAGTATTGTACAGCAGGAAACTTTGAACCAGTTGGAGTGCAGAAGTGTACACTCCATTGCATCAGATTTAGTTTAGATGGCAATGAAACTAACAACCACGATTTTTCATGATATTTAAGGTGGTGACATCAGTATTTGAATGAAGATTCACACCATGTCAAAGAAACATGGCAAGAAAGCACACTTATTACCTTGGTTTCATTATTTGTCTCAACTTGATTTATGTATCTGTATACACATTTTTGGATGCTGCTTGATGTGAAATTTCGTTTTCCTGTTAACTCCAATGCAAGCCCAGTTTATATAGAGATATTACTAGATAATGACCTTGTTAGCTTAGCTGAATAAAAAACGATGCAGTATGTGCCTCTGATTACTGGTAAGCAGTATATGTTTTGTGTGGATGTGGCTTGATTTCCTTAGTCAGATGAACAAGAAAAAGTGCAGTGTGGAGATCTGATTATTATTGGTAAGGAGTGTGATGTGTGTGTATGGAGTTGCATGATTCGGTCAGTCAAATTTATTTAGTAGGTTCAGTTCATCTATCTGTATAACAAACATATGTCTCTGCTCCAATGTTGTACGTTTCTGAATGTGTATTAACTTGAATTTCCTTCTCCTAGTTGAGTTGAATAAGAAGCAATACATATTAGCGGCTTTGATTGGCACAATTAGCTGTGTGGATGTGGCATGATTTGGTCAGCCAATTGGCTTGAGCTGGACTTAGCCTGTTCAGGGTTCAGGAGTGGGTGTGATCTCGTCGTAGGAGTGAGTGTGAACTCTTTGTGTCAACTTGATTCATCTATACAAACATTCTTGGATGCTGTTTGAATTGAAACATTCTCGTACTGGGTTTAGCCAGTTAGTGGGTGTGAACTCTTTGTGTCAACTTGATTCGTCGATCTATATAAAAATTCTTGGACTTGGTTCCATAAACAAACTAATGTGTCCTGTTAGTTGAGTTGAATAAGAAACAATGCAGTATGTGGCTCTGATTACTATTGGTAAGCCCTGTGTGTGTGTTGTTGTGGCATGATTCGGTCAGTCAAATGGATTTAGCTTGATTTAGTAGGTTCAGTTTCGGAGCTCGGTGTGAACATGTCTGATGAATCATGACAGCGCAAGAAATGTGTGCTCTCTCACGATCAGACAAGGCAGAAAAATTGACTGAGACAACAAAGATGAAGTGCCCGAGCAAATTCCAGCATAGTCTCCTCTAGGCAACAATGTTCAGTGTGAACATTGTGCTAGCTCAGTTCATCTATCTGTATAAACATTCTTTGACTAGTTGAATGAAGATTTACACCATATAAAAAAAAACATAGCAAGAAAGCACACTTATTAGCTTGTTTTCATTCTTTGACTCAACTTGATTCATGTATCTGTAATTCTATATGCACATTCTTGGATGCTGTTTGATGTGAAATTTCCCTTTCCTGTTAGCTGCAATGCAAGGCCAGTATATACATAGATCCTAGATAATGACCTTGTTAGCTTAGTTGAATAAGAGACAATGCAGTACGTGGCTCTGATTACTATTGGTTTGCAGTGTGTGTTGTGTGTGTGGATATGGTAGGATTTGGTCAGCCAAATTGATTTAGCAGGTCTAGGTTCAGAGCTTGGTGTGAACTCGTCTGAAGAATTATGACAATGTAAGCAAGAGCACACGCTGCTTTCTAATCAATCAGATCAGACAAGTATTGTACTGCGCAAAACTTTGAACTAGCCCCGGGAAGAAAAAAGAAATGCAAAGTATTTATCTACAGTTCAGCTGAGTTCATATTGTGAACGAGGGCATTCTTCAGAGCACGTTAATTTGTTTGGTTTCATTCCTTTGTGTCGATTTGATTGTTGATCTAAGCATTCTTGGACTTCGTTGCGTAATCAAAATAATATCTCTACTATGCTATACATTCTTGGATGTTGGTTTGTTTTGAAATTTCATCTCTTGTTGGCTGGAATGCAAGGTGTAGATATCCTAGCTGATATGAATATCGGGTTTGCTAGAAATGAGCAACTGATTTTTATTATGTCTCAGGCAACTCTTTAGCTATTGGATTTGTCTTATCATTTGCGCTAATATGATAGTTTCAAGTCGATTGCAACCAAGACTTTTCTAGTTGCAAGCGGGCACTGAGAAATTGAATTTGCTTCGAGATTCATGCGGACATACGAGTTGCAACTAGGTTGTAACTGAAAATGACATCACGTGACTGAGCTTTTGTTAATTAAAGGCTAAGTCGCATCAGATCTAGACGTTCCCTTTATATAAAAAAATGTTGATATTCTACCTAATGACCATGTTAGTAAGCAATACAATGTGTGGATGTGGCATGATTCGGCCGGCCTGTTAAATGGATCGAGCTAGATTTAGCAGGTTCAGTTTCGGAATAGGTGTGAACTCTTCTGACGAATCATGACTGTGCAAGCAAAAACACACATGTGCAGTGGGGAACAATGTTCAGTGTCAACATGGGACAGTTTCTGCCAGCAGTACATCACCACGAACCCACACTCCCGCTGAATATATGAATAAGATTTATCCAAACATAACATAAGCTGAGTATTGAACCGCTTGAAATTTTGAAGCAGCCGGGGTGAGGGAAAGAAATGTAGAGTATTTATCTCTAGCTGAGTTGAGTTCATATTACGAATGGAGGAAATTATTCAGCGGTTAAGCTCTCATGTTCATCCAACGAGCGAAGGAGGACATTCTTCAGCAGTAACTGGTGAAACCTGTACATCTGAATTTGGCGGGTTGGCATTTTCTAACATCTCAGAGAAATGCTGGAGCTATTGATTCAACCTATATATCTGTCCAGTTCTCTTGCGGGCTTGATCGTTTAGTCACAATCAAAATGGTATTTTTTTGGGTGAGTATTTAAACTTTTAAACCTTATGAACCAAGCGCCCGACAAGAACAAGGTCTGCAACGCCCTGACCGTCTAACTTGGCAACTAGCTTGTTAGAACGTGGTTCCGAAGAATCCAGCAGCACAAATGCACAATGACAAATTAGCAAGTGCATGGCGACGAAAACGAAAACAGTTCAAACGGGAACACGGTTAGAGACATATATTAGGTGATGGATGGATAGTCAAGTGACAAGAACAATCCAAGGTCCTAAATCCCGTTCAGCGAACGGCACAAGACTGACCACAGCTTCACAAATTACTTCTAGTCTAAGGTAGCATAAGACGACGACATTAGGCTGCGGCGAAGCTGATCATCCTAGGTGAGAAGATGCAGTCAGCCTCCGGTCTGGGGAAGCATGGCGGCGATGGTGTCGCCCTCCTCCATCTCGAGCTGAAACAGAGGCGAATGACGGTGAGAACAAACACAGATTCTTCCACGGGAGCTCTGAAGAAGAAGCCGTGGTAAGTTGGGATGGAGGGGCGTGCGTACGTACCTCTCCTGGGGTCTGCTCGCCATTGATCCTGCGACCATCGAAGAGGAACACGAACGAGTTGGCACGCACGGACTTGTGGTCGCAGTAGGCGTTCATCAGCTTCTTGAGGCGCGTGGTTCCCTTGACGCGGAAGAAAACCTCCTCGCCGTCCTGCAAAGCAGAGGGGCTTGAGCATCTTGCAGTAAATGATCCCACACGGCATTTTCGTTCGATCCTTTTCTTTTCTTGCGGGGGATTTTTGTTCATTCAAGCTTGATGAAGAAAATCACACATTTTGTTTTTGCTGGACAATACTACTACTACTAGATACTGTATTAAATTAGCGAAATGTGCGGTCGCCCCGTTAATCAGTCTGCCAAGCAACTAATCACGGCAGGTTAATTAAAAGATGATTCTGACTAGTACTGGTGGATTTTCGCTGTGATGATGCCGCAAGGGGGCAGATCGAGAAGGAGGTGGCGACGGCTAGTTCAGCAGGATTCTCACTAGCGAATTCAACAGGACAGATCGAAGTTTCCATGGAGAAATAAGAAGCCGTGGAATGGAACGGAAAGAGATGTAGATAGATCGGAGTGAGCCTGCAGCAGACCTGTCCCTTGACCTTGACGTTCATGCGGCCGTCGCCGCCGCCCGACGTCACGCCCGACATCTCCGACGACTGCTCTGCTCCGCCGCCGCGGACGAGCTGTAGTGCAGTGGAGTGGAGTGGAGTGGAGTGGGAGGAGGTAGAGTGATTGAGCAACACAGAGGACCTGAAAGCGTGGCAGGGGAAATTATAGCGCGGCGACCCAGAGCCGGTTTTGATGATTGCTTTGGCGTCCGCCCTGCGCGAGAACTGTGTTGCCCGCGATTCTGATTGGAGGATAACCAACCCAGAGCGTGCTGGGACTTGGGAGACGGATCGCGTGCGGCCCGCCATTCTGATTGCAACTGAGTAGTACTCGATGTTGCGTTGAGCTTGTCGTTCGAGGACCTCTTTCCCCCCCTCCCCCTCTCAAGTCTCACCTACGCTACACTAGTTGGGAGAGGTTTCCCCGGTTCCGGGCCAGACCGAGGCTCCAACCTTCGTAGTGTATATAGTAGAGCTACATGTAGTGGTTCCACAATGGCGTCTTGGAGTAGGGTCACCAGTTCTTCTCCGTCAGATCTGGTGCATCCTGTTGTTGGGTGGTGCAGCGGCACGGCTCCGCTGGCAGGGGCAGTGGCTGTCGCGCGACCTCGGCTCGGCCATCTCGGCAAATAAGACGGGGTGAAAGCTCGTGTTTCCCGATGCGGTGGCGCAGCATCGGGGATCAGACCCTGGTGGTTCTCTGTTCGTGTCCAAGGTGTGCGACCGCGGCAAGCTCGGTCAATAAGGGCTGGCTCCGGCAGCTTAATTAAGCTCCTCTCTCCCATGTGTGTCCTCTTGGACGGCCGTGGGGCCTCTTGAAGAACATTAGTTTTTCGTTTAAACCACGGCCTATTGAAGAAGACACCGAAAAATAGACTAAATAAAGAAGGTAAAACCTCTCGCCTAGACAGCGGCTACGTCCTGAAGTCAGAATGATGTCTTCCCCCTCTATCCTCGCTTTGTTGGTGCATCTAGCGCAGCCGGAGGGCGCGTGGAGTTCTATGTCCGCAAATCTTGCAAGATCTGGCCAGTTTTCGTGTTCGTTTGTGTGTCAGTCTCTTCCGATCTACAGTTAATTATCATTAATGGCGATGGATGCTGCTCTAGTGCACTGGTCTAGATACACGGTTGAAAAAAATCTCTTCACGCCATAGTGCATTTTAATCATCATCATAAAAAAATCTCTTCATACTACATTTCAATCAAACAGATGCATGGTTGAAAAATCTTTTCACCCCATAGTGCTACATTTTAATCATCGGCATGAAAAGTGAAAAACCCCAAATCTAACATTCATGCACCCTAGAGGCCACATCTGGCCCATCTTGTCCATTTAGGAAAAATAAAACCATGGAAATATGTGCCTCACCATAGATCTGTTTATTAGAAGGCGGATGTTCATGCTATGAAAGAATAACCAGGATAATCTACCATATAAGCAAGCAGGATATGTCATGCATGTCAAATACTTAGTACTACCGTTGTACAAACATATATATGCATATTAGACCAGATAAGTGCTGATTCGGGACATACCGTTGTTGTTGCACCTCTGTGAGTAGAGCTTGAACCGTGAAGAAGGTGTCCGTCTCAGGGTCGATGAAGGCTCGGCTTGATTTCCCGCTCTTCCGCCATCATCGTAGTTGTCTTGAATCTACCAACGATAGTGCAACCGCCGGTGAGAGAGGAGGGGGAGGAGAGGGCGGGTGAGAAAGGCCGAGTGAGAGGGGAGAGTAGACGATGTGGGGAATTATGGCGCGAGCTCTTGATGCGTCGGGCGGACTCCCGCGTTTTCTCCACGTGTGCAGCCACGTTCTCACGTTGCATTCGCCAATGCTTGTCTCGTCCTGGACGATCTAATTGAGCGTGTATCAAGCCATGCGTTTTTTGCTGCTTTCACTACACCACAGCACCAGATTCCCAACTGACGTCGGTTGGGAAAAGTCAGTATCCCTGATAGCTAGTTGGTCGGGAATGATCCTATCGGATTGTTTGTTGGGAATAGTTATACATAATGTCGGAGTATCGGTCGGAAAAGTTACAGGATATAGCGTCCAATTATCGGTCGGGAACGAAGTTAATGGCATCCAACAGTCGGTCGGGAAACAATACCCACCGATCGTTCGTCGCTGCCAATTTGGACTGGCGCGCTGCAAATTAAAACCTTGGCGCACAAAAGGCGCGGGCCGAATTTTTTCGCTACTGCGGCCAAAGCCCAAACTAACGCCCGCGCTTCCTTGTAAAATATCCTTAACCCTCTCTGAGCCGAATTTTTATCCTCTCTGAGCCTCTCCTGGATCCCATCCCCAATCCGTCCTTCTCAGCCTCCGCCTCTCCCCCTCCCCAGATTCGCCGATATGCGCGAGGTCGCATCAACGGAGGAGGGTGCCGCCGATGACGCCGTCGCCTACTACCTGCCGGACGTCACACACCGAGTTCGCAGGAACCCTTTAAGTCCCAGATTCGTGCCATCCAAGAGGAAAGCGCAGCTCTAATCTGAAGTTCATCGACGGCACTGCCGCTGCTTTCGCTTGTACTCTTCACCACTGGATCTCCTCTCTCTCCCCCGCAGCAAGTAAGGTAAACCTCTTATTATGCTTTCATCTCTCCTCCCAAGCTTTCTTACTATTGTCACTTGTTCGTGCTGGACCCGTTCGCTGTTATTGCTTTCTTGTTGGGTGTGTCAAATACAGACACTCATTAACATGTCCAGATTAGTAACTCATCTTGATACCGACTGCCTTTGCTGCTTGTAGTTGTTGCTGGCAAGGGAATGTGGAGTTGGTATCTGGTGCAGAGGCTGTAAGCTGTGCAAGCAACAAAGTTATGTTAGGTTGCTAGCCTGCTACACTATGGCAGGGTATACCAGTTAAGTTGTTGCCTCTGTTGCCATGTTGTAGCTAAAAGCTCGTACCTAGTTGTTCCTTGTGGCTGTGTTCAGAACCTGTCAGTTCACCTGATGTTAAATTTCTGTCAATCGCGGTGCTACAACTATGATCATTCAGCTACTATTAGGTGACTTCAGTTTAGTCCACTTACAAAAATACATGCATGTAAGCTACAGATTGCTGGTTCCAGTTTTTGTTTAGAGATATAACGATCAGTAGAGAAGTACAAATTGTTGGTTCCCTGTACAAATAATAGTTTGTAAGTTTGCTGAAAACTACTGTCATACATGTATGCATGTCAATATCTGCAATCTGTATATTATGTAACCCAGCTATTTTTCCAAAATAAATTGTTATTCTGTATGCATGTCAATATGTACAAGTTGTAGCTTATGCCCCCTTGGTTTTTGGGACTATGGATTACTCATCTCAAATAGAAATCATAGCTTGATAAAAGAGGAAAATATGAAAATCAGGTAATAGTTAGAGATCAGTTCTTGTGTACGTTAACAGTTGTACAATCATAGCTTGATTATTAAAACCAGGCCTTTTATGTCACTGTCCTCTCAAATGTATTGTTGGTCAACTATGTACAGGTTGTATCAGATTTTACTACTTCAATATTAACATGGGCATAAGATATCATACAGTACTATATATGGCTTAGTTGATATTGGAGTATCCACTTGTGTTGTCGTGTGTTAAATAACTTTTTCTCTGTCTTACGGAGCAACATAGAATCAGCTAATCCCTTATGGTGACCTGGGACACATATGTGAGGTAGAAAGGTTGGTTGTGGGAACTAGTCAGCCTGCCAGTCAAGAAATTATATAGGTATGCTTTCATTACTCCGTGGAACATGAAGTGCTGTAGGAGTGAATAGATGACTTCTCTTTTTGCATAGTCCTACTGTTATCTGCATTTGTACAACTATATAAGTTCATCCCCTTTTAGTTCATACTTTTTAGACTGCTAGTACTCCGTGGAATAATAAACATCTCCCAATGGATTATGTGTTCCATTAATCATTTTGCAGATCAGCTGATTATGGATTCTGTGTCTAGTTCTATTCCTTTGAGTGGCAGGAGATGCAAATCAAGCAGTTATTGCATTGCAAGGTTTGCTTCTTTGCTAGAATATCATACTATTGTGATGTGACATACTTTCTGTTATACTAGCCTCATATTTGACATCAAATTCATAGTCTGATGCCTAAGTTCATCAACTAAATGTATCCACTTTTACTTTTAGGAAGGACATGCATCCAGAAGGCGCTTCACATGAAGATGTTTGTTTCTTAATGGATGAAGTTCTGTGTTATTGGAGATATCAGATATCATTTTGTAAAGTCAGATGTATGTTTGTGTCTTCGCTACAAAAAAACAATTCTTAGGTCACTTAGCCACCTTGAATCTCAGAGCAATCTAGATGGTAAAAGCGTTGTGAACAGAATTTGTATGTGTGTGGCGGTAATATATGACGTTATCATCAAGGTTCAGGAAAGCGGGAAAAAGCGTCGCTTATGCCCGCTAACGTGCAATGCGGAGGCCTTCCGCATTGATTGCATAAGCGCTTAAGCGGAAAAAAGGGAAAACAGCGCCGCTTATGCGCGCTGAAGCGCTAAGCGGAAGGCCACCGCACCAATTACGCTTAACGCTTTCATGAACCTTGGTTATCATTTAGTTCCATGTTTCCTTTTGGATTTAATATTTCTGAGAATTTACCTGATGCAAATTTATGGGATTAGAATGTATATAGCTCTCAAATATGTGAAATGAGTAGGTCGGAAAGGTCAATTGATTGGCCAGCTGAAGCTCGGCTGGCAAGATATGCAAAGTCAGACTCTGGGATAGGATTTTAGCTTGCCTACAAGAAGTCGGTCGGTAAAACGCACCTGATCAGATTGTTGGTCGGGATAGGAATGTTGGTCGATAAAATAATGTTGGTTGGGAAAATATCTGTCGGTCGGCAAAGGGTGTCCAGTGCTGTCAAGCAGTCGGTCGGAAAACATATGTTGGTCGGGAAAGATCTTTGCCGACCGGACTTATGGTGACCGACAAGATCGGTCGGCAAAACTGATTCCCGACCGACTTTCTGTTGGGGAAAGCGGCTTTCCCGACCAACTTATCTGTTGGGGATGTAGTGCTGTGGTATAGTGTTTAGGGAGCGTGATGTGCGGGCCAAAACTTACCTGTGGGCTAACATACCGATGAATTTTGGCCTCCGGTTGTGGCAAACGGAACTGCGAGCATCCAAACACACCCCTAGAGGGCCATGTGATTTCTTCCTTCCCCGTTGAATAAGTACCACGCGTGAATTTTTTTTTTAGATGATCGCGCATGATGTTGATCGAGTGCAAACAATACCCGCTCCACTTACCAAGAGTTTGAGGATAAGTTTAGAGCAACGCAGAGTTACGAATTTAGACTTTCGCAACACTCGAGAGACCAAAAGTGCACTTAATCCTATTTGAGATTTTATCTTTTGAGGGAGTCCTTTTTGAGAATTGAAGAGGAAGCACAGGAGGTAACTGGGCCCTTTGTTCCAGAAGAAAAGAGAAGTTAGACCAAGCCCAAGGATGTCCGGGCCTGCTAGCAAGCGTATACCCTCGTAAGCATACGAGTCGAGCGGCGGAAGAGGAAGCGGAAGCGAGCGACGAACCCTAAAGAGCCAGCCAAGATCCGCAAGGTACGCGCGCCGTACATGTATCCACCGATCGTTTCACCTCGTCGCCGGCGTTGCTTCCCCTAATCCCTCAGTTGTTCGATGGCCGCGGTTGTTCGATCCGGTGCGAGGAGGCTTGCTGGGTCCGCCCTGCTCCAGCGAGCGCCGGCGGCCTCGGGTGTGGACCGCCCCTTCCTAGCAAGGTTCACGAGCAGCAGCACCAAGAAGGTGAACAAACGTCCAAAGCCGACTCTTTTTTTCCGTGTCTGGCAGAGCTTCATGTACTACGGAGCATATGATATCCTCGATCGTTTTCTCACCTGTGTACGTACGTCCAGCCCGACGACGAAATCCTGGCGAAGAAGGAGGAGCTGTACGATCTGATAGCTCTGACGGGGAGGCATCTCCGCACCGACCCAGACAACACGCTGCTGCTCAAGTGTCTTTCTGCGCAGATCAAGCCGAGACCACACGACCCTCAATGGTACAACTTCAAAAACACATGCATCCCAAGTGCTATGCTGGTTCCTCCTTTTCACTATTTTGTGGCAGACTGGCAGTAGCTCGTCGTTCTGATTATCTCATTTGACCTTACCTCCTATATGCTGGTTCCTCCTTTTCACTATTTTCTTGTAATGCATATGATCCCTTAGGTCTTGTTTGGTACTAGAGTTTTAGTGGGAATTAGCGGAAATAATCCGCTTCAAATTTTAAATCCCCACTTATCCTCAATGCATATTTGGTGCTAGAGTATGGGCGAGTTTAATCTCCACTTATCCCCACTTTTCCCCAAATTTTAGTGTAATTTTTTCAATCCTCAACACTACGGGAAAAATTGTAGTGGCTGTGTTGCTCAACCTTCGCCATGTGCCATGCGTCTCGGAACACGGCAATTACTAGCTTTGCCGTGTTCCACGGAAAAAGAACACGGCAAAGATTTAAAACACGGCAACATTTGAGAAAAGAACACGGCAAAAAAATAACCACGACAAAGGTCCGAAAAAGAACACGGCAAAAAGTTGAACACGACGAACTTCGGCCAGGACACACGGCAAAGGTCTACAACACGGCAAAGGCTGCACCACGTGTCCCGAGCGAGCTCTCAAGACGGCGCCGTTATAACGACATGGCTTTGCTGTGTATCCCTAACGGACACACGGCAAAGGTCCTTCTCACGCGCACACCCCTCCCCTCCCGCCAACTTTTCCTGCGCGAGGTAGTATGTCGGCAGCATTTTGGCGCGAAACCTTCGCCGTGTGCAAAAGAGCAAGGAACACGGCAAAGGTGTCTTTGCCGTGTGCCATGTCAAAAAGAACACGGCAAAGATCAATTTCCCTCTTCTTCCCCGCCATTTCTCTTTTCTTTTCGGCCGTTTCTTTCCCGCCATTTCTCTCTTCTTTCTCGCCGTTTCTTTCCCGACATTTCAGCACTCGCCCTCCCTATATATACCCATGTCTCAGGCATTTCTCCTCCACATCCACCAGCACTTCTCCTCTCTAGCACCGACACCAATTCTTCTCCAAACACCACCAGCGAAGACTCCATCCTCTGCAGCCGTCGAGATGCCCCCTCGTCGTCGTACCAACCATAGCAACACGGGCTTCACAAGCGTCCGTTTGCGGCCTGGGGGCCGTTTCGTGGCTGAAATCTCCACCGCCGGAGTGCGCGTGTGGCTCGGCACCTTCAATAGTAAGGAGGAGGCTGCCCGTGCAGACGACGTTGTGGCGTGGAGGTTTGCCCGACCGCGCCACCAAATGAACTTCCCGGAGGTAAGTTCTTTGGAGGAAGCCATGTTTCTGGCTCCGGTGCCGCAATTTGCCTCTGCAGCGGAAGAGCGGCACCACCGTTTTGGGCAGAAATGTATCGAAACAAAGTCGGAAATATGCGAGACGTTGCGGGGCGTCGTTTTATGTGACCTAGTAGCGAGAACAAAAGACGGATGTGGGATACGGATCTTCTTCTGAAAAACCCTTCACGAAATGAGCTATGACGTCCGGAGTTATATGGCTTTTAGTGCAAAAGAGCTAGGTATTGCCCTCTGGACACGCATAGTTCGTCGGAACGAGCCCATATCGGGGCACGTGCGTGTCCCTTGGGACGGGAAGCAACACTGTATGCAATGTTTCCCTTCCGTTGCAACGAAAAACCCGTTTCCCATTTCTCGAGTGCCGAAGCGGGCTATTTTGGTGAAGAAGCTGCAGAGGGCGCATTCAATAATTCAGCGGGACCTCTGCACGTTGATAGAGGAACGCATATACACCACAAATCACATGCGTGCCGCGCGGGTTAGCTTTCTGGGTAGACATGCGGCTCCGTGTGGTGTCCTGCCGATTCCGCTGGAAACGGTCCGGATTTGAACTAAGCGTCCACTTTCTGTCGCCCCAATAATTTTGGAAAAATCATTTTTAGAACCGGGACACGTTATTTTATTTGTAAAGGTAACCTCAGTTTCGCGCGTTCCCAACCTGGTGAACCCTGACCGGCGGTTCTAGCGGTCCGTCTTTTCATGTGGGTCCCATTTTGGGCAGAAATGTATCGAAACAAAGTCGGAAATATGCGAGACATTGCGGGGCGTCGTTTTATGTGACCTAGTAGCGAGAACAAAAGACGGATGTGGGATACGGATCTTCTTCTGAAAAGCCCTTCACGAAATGAGGCTATCACGTCCGGAGTTATATGGCTTTTAGGGCAAAAGAGCTAGGTATTGCCCTCTGGACACGCATAGTTCGTCGGAACGAGCCCGTATCGGGCACGTGCGTGTCCCTTGGGATGGGAAGCAACAACGTATGCAGTGTTTCCCTTCCGTTGCAACGAAAAACCCGTTTCCCATTTCTCGAGTGTCGAAGCGGGCTATTTTTGTGAAGCAGCTACAGAGGGTGCATTCAATAATTCAGCGGGACCTCTGCACGTTGATATAGGAACGCATATACACCACAAATCACATGCGTGCCGCGCGGGTTAGCTTTCTGGGTAGACATGCAGCTCCGTGTGGTGTCCTGCCGATTCCGCTGGAAACGGTTCGGATTTGAACTAAGTGTCCACTTTCTGTCGCCCCAATAATTTTGGAAAAATCATTTTTAGAACCGGGACATGTTATTTTATTTGTAAAGGTAACCTCAGTTTCGCGCGTTCCCAACCTGGTGAACCCTGGCCGGCGGTTCTGGCGGTCCGTCATTTCATGTGGGTCCCATTTTGGGCAGAAATGTATTGAAACAAAGTCGGAAATATGCAAGACATTGCGGGGCGTCGTTTTATGTGACCTAGTAGCGAGAACAAAAGACGGATGTGGGATACGGATCTTCTTCTGAAAAACCCTTCACGAAATGAGGCTATCACGTCCGGAGTTATATGGCTTTTAGGGCAAAAGAGCTAGGTATTGCCCTCCAGACACACATAGTTCGTCTGAACGAGCCCATATCGGGCACGTGCGTGTCCCTTGGGACGGGAAGCAACACCGTATGCAGTGTTTCCCTTCCGTTGCAACGAAAAACCCGTTTCCCATTTCTCGAGTGCTGAAGCGGGCTATTTTTGTGAAGCAGCTACAGAGGGCGCATTCAATAATTCAGCGGGACCTCTACACGTTGATAGAGGAACGCAGATACACCACAGATCACATGCGTACTGCGCGATTTAGCTTTCTGGGTAGACCTGCTGCTCCGTACAATGTCCTGCCGATTCCGCTGAAAACGGTCTGGATTTGAACTAAACGTTCACTTTCTGTCGCCCCAAATTGTTTGGAAAAATCATTTTTAGAATCAGGACACATTATTTTATGTGTAAAGGTAACCTCAGTTTCACGCGTTCCTAACCTGGTTAGCGTGTTCCGTTCATTTTAGTATAGAAGGAAGGGAAAACAGTTTTTTTTTAAAAAAAAACACCTTTGCCGTGTGCACTTATCTAGAAACACGGCAAATATAGCTATATCGTGTATCTTTTGGAAAAGGAACACGGCGAATGTCCCTTTGCCGTGTGCAACGGTTAGACACTTAGGCACACGGCAAAGGTGCAGGGACTTAGGGTTTGGGCTGGCCGGATCGAATTGGATTTGGATAGGTGAAAAAAAATCCCGCACCCGTCCCCCACCCCCAACCTCGCACCCGCACCCGCCCCCCACCCGCGACCTCGCGCGCCGCCCCCAACCTCGCGCCGCCATCGACCACCGCCGCACCCCACCTCGCGCCCGCGCCGCTGTTTCCCCACCTCGCGCCCGCACAGGCCGCCTCTGCCCGCGCCCGCCGCCACTCGCCGTCGCTGCGAGCTCGCTGCCCGGGGCTGCCGCTACGAGCCCGCCGCCCGGCCGGTGCTGCTGCTGCGCCGCTGTCGCTCCGCTGATCCAAAGAACAGGCCCCGATCCGTCGCGGTGGACGCGGCGGCGAAGGCGGACGGGGCCGCGGGCCGGCGCGCCCAAACGACCTCCAGCGACAGCGAGTTGCGGTGACTATTATCGACGCCGCCGTGCGCCGCGGCCTCCAGGCTACTGACGCGGGTACATACGCAACCACCGCGAATCCACTTCGATTCCTCTCCCGCTCCGCCGCTCTAGGCGGCATTTTCTCTGCGATCGACACCCTCTAACGGCGGCATATGGTGTGTTTCTATTTCCTCCTCCTCGTCGCGCTCGCGCCTCTAGGTACTGGCTGGCCGCCGGAGATGCAGTTCCTCTTCGCGTGCACGGACGGCGACCTCGGCCGCGCCAAGGGTAAAATCCTGCTCCCCCGTAATGGCGTTGCTTCTCGATGTAGCGGTTAATTTTAGCCTTGATTTCTGCTAGGCCTCGCACGCCTTCCTCGCGTGCGCTGCTGTGTGCTGTGCGCTGCAGACATTTTTTTGGGATGGTGCTTAATTTGCGCGAGTACGTCGCTTGCTTTCCTGTTTCCTTTGGCTGCACAAATATGGCATAGTCGCGAGGTGTTCTGTAGCCGGATTGTGTTCTCTGATTGCGGATGCATGCACCTTTATGTGTGCACGAGATCGAGCGACTTCTAATCTGTAGTTGGTGGAATCTGATTCATGGCAAAGTTGCGTCGAGTTTCGGTCGGAAATCGCATTTCACCTTAAGTGTATTGAGTATTTCGATCTTGTTTTATGCACCAACCTTGGTGGATACTGGATACTATACTGCAAGTTTTGTGTCTTAACGACTAACGTGCTTCCTGTGAATATTGGGCCTTGAAGCCGTGGTAGATGCCATGGATGTGGCTGAGAGGGAGTCGCTTGCCTCTCTGAGGTTTACGGACTTGCAACAGGCCCTGATCCAGCAGCAGCAGATGATGGAGGTTATGAGAGTCCAGATGCAATCCTTGATGCTGACTGGCGGGACTGGTCCTCCTCCTCCTCCTCCTTTCACCTTCCCTTGGGTGAGTAGTCGGTATATATGCCATTTTGTTGTCTTTGCGTCTGTTGTTAAATAATGCTCACCATTTGTTGTTGTAGTCATAGAGTTCGGTTGGCGGCTCCAACCATGCGTCCCAAGGTGAATTGGAAATCACACCGACCCCTTGTACGTCAGCTCAGCAAAGCACGAACATTGGGAACCAACGCACATTGTTCCAGGTTAGTTCTCCTAAATTGGTGACTCACGCGCTTCTAAGTTTAGCCTCACTCGCTCTAGTCTTCAAACTCATCAAAACTGCAACTTCTCAAACATATATGACTTGTAAATCTCACTTTAGTGTACAAACTTGTCAAAATTGCAACTTGTCAAAAATATATGATGTGCCAATCTCACAATGCCCTCTTGATTTAGGATGTGCAACATGATGCCCCTTGAGCATCACCGGCGTGGCCAACATGTAGAGCCCTTGATCATCATGGTTTTCATGTGTTTGCGGAGGACATGTGGCTAGCTTTGCCTTATCTATATGGTGTTTATGTACTTTGCACTATGGATATGTAACCACTATGGACTATATGACTTCTTTGAACATTTGATTCATTTGATGGACTATGTGACTTGTATGGACATTTGATGAACTATGTAACTTCTATGGACATTTGATGATCTATTTTGTTGTTATTTATGTGGTTATGATGATATGGTGACACCGGCTACGATGATATGGAGATATATGATGATATTTGTGAGTTTTGACTGTTATATGCATGCATGGATTAAAAAGAAATAATCAAAAAAAAAAAAAAAAACTGGGTGTGCCCTTTGCCGTGTGCATGCACACGGCAAAGAGCACACGTGGCAGCAGCCTATGCATCCGGGGCGACCATTTGGTCAGGCCAAACGGCCATTGCCGTGCTCCCTATTTTGGTGGCACACGGCAAAGAGGGAGGCCTTTGCCGTGTTCCCTCGTCGGTGGCACACGGCAAAGAAAGGGAAAGGGGTGGGCCGTGCCGTTTCTTCGCCGTGCTTGTCTCGCGGTGTGGCACACGGCAAAGAAAAGATTTTGCCGTGTTCCTTGATGGCAGGCACACGGCAAAGATCATCTGACGTGGCGCCGTCCGTTAAGTCGAGATTCCGTCAACTGCATTTTTGCCGTGTTCTTGGGTGGAAGGCACACGGCAAAGCCTTTGCCGTGTTCCGCGCAGAAAGGCACACGGCAAAGGTCCTTTGCCGAGCTGTTTTTCGCCGTGTGGACTTTGCCGTGTTCCGCCACACGGCAAGGGCTTTGCCGTGTTCCGAAGGGCCTTTGCCGTGTATTTTGCCAACACGGCAAAGCCATGTTTTTCCGTAGTGCAATACTCTACCCCTACCTAGTGGATTGGGGATGGGGTTTGTGGGGATTGGGTGACAGCAGTGATTCACCAATACTCTAGAGTATTATCCCCACTAATCCCCACTAAAACACTAGTAGCAAACAAGGCCTTAGCTAGAACCTGATTGATTGCAAGTTTATCGCGGCGGACGATCTTGTGATCCAACTATGCTAACTGTTGCCGTGATCTTGTTATTACATGCTGTATGTTGTTCTGCCGTTTTCCCTGTTTTTTTCCACCAAGAATTACTTCAAATGTATATACAATATCGGTACACAATCAGCATTGTTAGAAAGTGTTTTTCAATATGAATCCAACAGTACCACCCAATTACGTACAATGTAGTTAAGATTTTATTGTCTTCCCTGCCAAAGTTCGTCTGCTCTTGTTTGCAGTAAATTGCTCGAGAATGGAGGCCAATTAGAGTTCAGCGCGCCCTTTCATTGAGGCCGACCTTGTTGTACGCATGCAAAAACAAAATTTTCTTGCAAATTTATGTAATGTGTTGTATACTAGTTTTTATGTCCGAAGAAACATAGCATATTCTTATTCTCTTGGAGCGTGCATGATAAAAACTTGTCCTCTCACCTTGTATGCCAGCATTGCATCAGCTGGTACAGCTCTGAACCAAGTAGAATATCTTCCCCATAAAATAAGACACAGAAACCAGTTATGCTGCTGAGCAAAAAATGCACATGTATGTTCCAAGAGGTGGTACCCTGCCCAAATTGGTGCACGGTCACTTTTAAATTGACCGCGAACATGTCATTTCAAAGAAACACTATGGTATGTTTGGTTGCTTGTGAAGAGGTTTCCCACACGCGTGAGGAAGAGTTCAGCCCGTTTGCTTGGCTTGCTCGCACCGTTTTCACGCACCCCTTGAGATTTAAAGGAGTCTAAATGTTGACATGCAAGACACGTTCAATTCGGGCGTTGTCACATGTGCAGGTCCTCTGCATGCATTGGGAAGCGCGGGAGATGGGACGTGCAACGTTAAATTCCTAGTTCACTCCCCTCGCCGCCCAAAACCCCTCTCTCACCTCCTCTGTACCTTCACCATGGCCGACATTCCTCCAACCCCACCCCGACCTCCGTGGCAGAAGCCCTTCGCTGTCCGGGCTCAATCCGCGCAAGAATGCTGGGCAGCGAACCACATCTAAATGTTGGGGACGGCCAACGACTTCGACTTGGCAAGGCTCTGAGAGCTCCGTAGCTGGTGAGATGGAGGTCCTGTGTGCCAATGGCTAAACCGACGGCAGTCTCATCGGAGGTCGGGACCTCTAGTGCGATCGCGTGGAAGGCGTCAGTTTTCGTCGGCGCAACCCTTGCCGTCCTCGAGGAGATTTTTCACCGGCGGCGCCACCCCATTCTGTGCCGCATCTGATTCTGTCGACGACTCCCAAAGCTTCAGCGGACCAACCTAGGTCATCATCAGCTGCAATGGTGCCCGATTTGTCCACTGTAAGTCGTTCATCTTCTATATTTGATGCGATGTTAGGGTTTTCTAGGGAGGATACATGCGGATAATTTTTGCCTCTGCTCCGTTCATACGACCATTAAATTGCTTCTTTCGACCTATACATAGTAGATTCATTGTACATTCGCACAGTTTTGGTTGATTGAAGTTTGATGCCACTTTTTCCAATTTGGGATCACACATCCTGCACATGTACGTTAAATCAATGCGTGGCCCAATTGGGAAAAGTGTAGACAACCCAGCTAGACCATGTCCATTGCATTGCAGAGATAGATCGCAGCAATGCTGATGCCGCCATGGACATGATCTAAAGCTTTCATAGGCTCATCGTTCCACTGGCGTTTCAGGAATGCTTGAGGGTGTGGATCAAGATCCCTCTGCCGCACTGCGTTGCCATCTCAGTGTGTCGGTGGTGCGATGAGTGGGTGCAGGTCTCTTATCGAGGCGGGCAGGTGGTGCTAGCGAGGAACTGGTGGGAGGTCGTCTTGAAGTACGACCTGGGGCATGGCGACGCGGTGGAGTTCAAGATTAATGCTTTCAGCCTGAAGATGAACATCTTCAAGCGCAATAGCTCCAGCGGCAAGACCTACATCTGCCCTAACCACGACTAGTCTAACGGCCTACCAGTGTTAATTTGTGTGTCTGTCTATGTAAGAATGTAGTCTTAGTTTGCGTGATATAACGATGAACATGTCTAGCTACTAATGCAGTGGATTTTGATCTGGGGTTTAACCCTAGTTGGTCCAAAGGCTTTGGAAGCCTGTGAAAGGTTTTGATCAGGGGTGTTCGTCTGAACCCCTGATGTCTACTCACGCTTCTTTTCCTGTAGACAGTGTTGGGCCTCCAATGTCGTTGTCAAACTGAACTCACACACGCTCTCGCTCTCTCAGATCACGATCGAACACGAAGATCACAAGGGAGTTTTTGTGCTGCGTCAGTCTTGCAGCTTTTCTATCTTCCTTAACCACTTAAAAGGGAATTACAACTGAAAGCGAAAAACCAGCTCAAGAGCGAGGCTAACGGACGTGCCATCCCACGTCCTCCCGGTCTGAGCGGTAGCACCGTCACAGGCGTGATGATCATGCCATCCCACGATCCACTTGTGACGGCTAGCATCTAACAGAAAGAAACTAACCAACTAATAGGACCAAATCGCAAACAGGCTCACGATCCAGTCCCTATCTTATTTCCTATGGGATACAAGTTAACTGACAGAGTTCAGACTATCGTTGACAACAGCGAGAACAGCTTCAGTTAACTGAAGATGCAAAGTGACAGAGGACATATGTGGAGGATTAATCCAACACTTCACCCCCTTAATCCTGCACCTTGATGACACCAAGCGTGCGTCGCAGCTCAAAGAACCGCGCGAATCCCAGTGCCTTGGTCAAAATGTCGGCCAGCTGCTCCTCTGTGCGCACATGATCGACGTCCACCTTCCCTTCCTCAACATGTGACCTGATGAGATGAAATCTGGTGTCAATGTGCTTACTCCGATCATGATGCACGGGGTTCTTGCACAGAGCGATTGCAGCTTTGTTGTCCACCAGAAGCTTGAATTTGGCAGGTGTGCATCCGATCAAGTCTCCAATGAGTCGACCAAGCCACACCCCCTGACATGACGCATCTGATGCCGCCATGTATTCTGCTTCACAGGATGATTTAGCTACCGCCTTCTGCTTCTGTGAGCTCCAAGACACAATGTTGCCTCCAAGGAAGAAGATGATTCCTGATGTGCTCTTGCGGTCATTTACATCACCAGCGTGATCACTGTCGCTGTAACCCAAAAGCACTGGCACTCCTTCTCCCTTTCTGAAACTGCAACCCAGAGACAGTGTTCCTTGCACATACCTCAATATCTGTTTGACTGTAGCCCAGTGAGTTGCTGTAGGGTTCTCCATGAACCTGCTCGCTACTCCCACTGACAGAGCAATGTCCGGCCTGGTATTTACCAGGTATCTGAGGCTGCCAATAACACTCCTATACAGTGTCTTGTCTGCTGCACCGCTGCCATCTTCCTTCTTTAGCTGCAGACGACATTCCATTGGGGTTTTGCTGCTGTTGCAATTGCTCAGCCCAGCAACCTCAAGGATTTTTTCGGCGTAGCTCTTTTGGCACAGAGTAATCTGCCCATTTTCTTGCGTGACTTCAATTCCAAGATAATAGGAGAGAAGTCCTAGGTCACTCATCTTGAACAGTTGCTGCATCTGCTTCTTGAATGCTGCAATGTCCTTCACGTCAGTGCCGGTGATGATTAAGTCATCGACATACACCCCCACAAGCAGGTAAGAATTGCTGTCCCCTCGCCGATACACTGCGTGTTCCATTGGACAGCGAGTGAATCCGAGAGAAACCAGAGAGGTATCCAGTTTTGAATACCAAACTCGTGGTGCCTGACGCAGCCCGTACAATGCCTTCTTCAGCTTCAGTACTGCACTTTCCTTGCCGGCGATGACATATCCCGGCGGCTGGCTCACGTACACCTCTTCACCGAGCACGCCATTGAGGAACGCACTTTTCACGTCCATGTGGTGTACTTCCCAGCCGGAGTGAGCTGCGAGAGCGAGCAGGAGACGCACGGTCTCCATCCTGGCCACCGGCGCGTAGACCTCCTCGAAGTCCACCCCCTGCCGCTGAGCATAGCCCTTTGCGACGAGGCGTGCCTTGTGCTTCACTATGACGCCGGCGGGGTCGCGTTTGACCTTGTACACCCAGCTACGTCAAGTTCGTCCACGACTCCGATCAGGACCACGTCTTCACCTCCTAGCCTCAACAACAACGAGGCCGAGTCATCGTCAGCTTCTGAGACACCGGCTGGCATCCGCTGGGCCACGCCGCTCGCCGACGACGACACCCTCGACGACGACGGCGCGCCCATACGGTACCGTCGCCTCTCGTGCATCTATGGTGACACGGAGGACAAGGCTGTCATGGAAGCGAGTCAGCAGTGTCTGCTCACTGCGGAGGAGCCTCGTACAGTTGATGAGGCCATCGGCGACGAGGCATGGCGAAACGCCATGGATGAGGAGATGGCGTCCATCAAGGAGAACGCCACGTGGGAGCTGTCGACACTCCCGCACAACCACAAGGCAATTGGCCTCAAGTGGTGTACCGAGCACCGGTGTCGTTGGACGCACGACAGATGCACGTACAGCTCCAGCGCCTGAGTCCAGCTCCAGAGTGCCATCTTCCAGATTGTATGTGACGGTGAACGAGGCATGTGGCTCAGCAGCCACGCTCGCCTCCTCCCATGACCAAGGCCTAGATTCTTCAAAGACGATGTCACGGGATGCCTGCAGTTTATCAGCTGACGGATCATATACACGATAGCACTTTGAGCTCTCCTCATAGCCAATGAATACCATCATGGTTGAGCGATCAGTCAGTTTGTTGATGCCGGGGCCGATCCTCTTGACATGCGCCACACAGCCAAACACACGCATATGATGCACGCTCGGCTTCTTGCCATGCCACTGTTCGTACGGCGTGACGCCGTCGAGGGCACGCGTTGGAGAACGGTTCAGTATGTAGACCGCGGTGCGCACTGCTTCACCCCAAAACCGCGACGGCACGTGCATACTCTTCAACAGACAGCGCGCCATCTCCACAACAGTTTGATTCCGTCTTTCGACGACGCCATTCTGCTGAGGGGAGTAGGGGGCTGTTGTGAAGTGCCTGATGCCGCTCGTGTCGCATAGCTGACGGAAGTCACCAGAATTGAACTCCCCTCCACGGTCCGACCGAAACGCGCGGAGCCGACAGTCGCCGACGGCTTCTGCTGCAGCTTTGATCTTGCAGAAGGTTCGGTATGCGTCGCTCTTGGCTTTGATGACTTCCAGCCACATGTAGCGGCTGAAATCATCGACGACGAGCAAGAAGTAGTTGTTCCCGCCCGGCGTCGTTGGAGTGATGGGGCCGCAGAGGTCGGTGTGGACGAGCTCGAGCCCTCGCTGTGCTCGGTATGGGGATGCAGCGGGGAACGGCGAGCGATGTTGCTTGCCGAGCGCGCACCCCTCGCAATATTCTTCGACACGCTTGACCTCTGGCATGCCACGCACCATGTCCCGCCTGGACAGAGTGTGCAAGGCACGGAAGTGCAAGTGGCCGAACCTGGCATGCCATCTCCATGACATGTCTTCAGTCTTGGACAGGAGACACACCGGGGCGTCGTGTGTGAGGACGCCGGTGTACAGGCGGTTGCCGGTGCGCTTCACTCGCGCCAGCAGTTTGCGCATTGGATCGTGAATCGTCATGATGCCATCCGTGATCCCGATCTTGTACCCTCCCTCGTCAAGCTGTCCCACGGAGATGATGTTACTCCTGAGACTGGGAATGTAGTACACATCGGCGAGCACGCGCTGGTCACCGGACTGTCCGCGGAAGACGACGGAGCCTTTGCCGCAGATGCTGACGACCGATCCGTCCCCGAACCTCACGATGCCGTGCACCGTTTCATCCAGGGACGAGAATACGAACTTCTGCCCTGTCATATGGCTGCTCGCGCCTGTGTCGAAATACCACAAGCCATCAGTCCTAGATGCAGGAATTACCTTTTCTTCATTCAGGTATACTGCCTGCGGCGCCACGGCCACCGTCTCGGTGACCACGGCCATCATCATCACAGGCGCCTGATGCTCCTCAGCCTGAACCAGATTGGCCTGCTGCTCGCGATCCCGCTTGGCTTTGCGGCATTCTTTCGCCCAGTGGCCGGCTTTTCCGCAGTAGCGGCAATTTCCTTTGCGCCGCTCGCCGTTACCGGCGGCAGTGCCACCGCCGCCACCTCCGCCGTTGCCGGAGGAGCCGGTGTCATGAGGCTTGGACTTGTGCGCGGGCTTGCCGCTGCCGGGCGTGCTCTGGCATTGTCGAGCCGCCCACTCCTCCTCCGTGAGCAGGAGCTTCCCGACGCCATCGCCGACGTCGTCGAGATCGTAGCTCTCCTCGGCCGTGATCAGACGGCCGGTCACCTCCTCGATCGTGAGTGTCCGCAGATCGACGGTCTGCTCGATGGCCATCACCATCGGGCGGTACTTTTTCGGCACCACCCGCAGGTATTTGAGCACCGCACGGTACTCCTCAACCGGATCGCCAAGGAGCTCGAGGTCGTTGATGATGGCGGTGAGTCGGATCGAAAAATCCTCGATCGACTCGTTGGGCTTGAACCGGAGTTCTTCCCACTCGCGCCGCCTGGTCTGCGCCTTCGCCTCGCGGACGCGCTCGCAGCCCAAACGCATGGTTTTGATGGTTTCCCATGCGGTCTTGGCGCAATCCTTCACGGCGAGGGTCCGCACCAGCTCCGGTGGCACTGCCCTGAGCAGCGCGGCCAGGGCCGCTCGATCATCGCCGTCCTCGTCTGCGCCATACTCGATGACGTCCCAGAGGTGCGCGGCTTGCAGTTGCACGCGCATCACCATCGCCCACTCTGCATAGTTGGAGCGGGTCAGAGTGGGGTACTGCGCGTTGCCGGAGCTTTCGCGCACCACGCGCTCGCGCACGACGACCTCGCGTCCGCGCACCAAGCTGCGTCCTCGCCGGCGAGTGGGCGACACGGAGGGACGGCGTTTATCCGCCGGCGGCGTGGAGCCGCTCCCCTCGACGTGTGCCGCTTTGGCCTTCTCCGACGGTGTCTTCGACATCCGGCTCTGATACCAAATGTCGTTGTCAAACTGAACTCACACACGCTCTCGCTCTCTCAGATCACGATCGAACACGAAGATCACAAGGGAGTTTTTGTGCTGCGTCAGTCTTGCAGCTTTTCTATCTTCCTTAACCACTTAAAAGGGAATTACAACTGAAAGCGAAAAACCAGCTCAAGAGCGAGGCTAACGGACGTGCCATCCCACGTCCTCCCGGTCTGAGCGGTAGCACCGTCACAGGCGTGATGATCATGCCATCCCACGATCCACTTGTGACGGCTAGCATCTAACAGAAAGAAACTAACCAACTAATAGGACCAAATCGCAAACAGGCTCACGATCCAGTCCCTATCTTATTTCCTACGGGATACAAGTTAACTGACAGAGTTCAGACTATCGTTGACAACAGCGAGAACAGCTTCAGTTAACTGAAGATGCAAAGTGACAGAGGACATATGTGGAGGATTAATCCAACATCCAAGAGCAGAGGTTTGTAGAACAGCATCAAGTTTTTCCTTAAGTGGATCACCCAAGGTTTATCGAACTCAGGGAGGAAGAGGTCAAAGATATCCCTCTCAAGCAACCCTGCAACCACAATACAAGAAGTCTCTTGTGTCCCCAACACACCCAATACACTTGTCAGATGTATAGGTGCACTAGTTCGGCGAAGAGATAGTGAAATACAGGTGGTATGAATATATATGAGCAGTAGTACCGGCGCCAGAAAATACTTGATGCTACAACTGGCGTGTGGTTGATGGTGGTAATATTGCAGGAAGTACAGATGCAGTAGAACAGTAAACAAGCGATGATTGCAGTATTTGGGAACAAGGCCTAGGGATTATACTTTCACTAGTGGACACTCTCAACATTGATCACATAATAAAACCACTCTACACTCTCTTGTTGGATGATGAACACCACTAATTGTGTAGGGCTACAAGAACCCTCAATGCCAGAGTTAACAAGCTCCACAACATTCGATATTCATGTTTAAATAACCTTAGGGTGCATGATAGATCAACACAACTATACCAAGTACTAACATAGCATGCACACTGTCACCTTCATACTATGAAAGGAGGAATAGATCACATCAATACCATCATAGTAATAGTTAACTTCATAATCTACAAGAGATCATAATCATAAACTACGCCAAATACTACATGATGCACACACTGTCACCATTACATCATGAAGGAGGAATAGAGTACTTTAATAACATCACTAGAGTAGCACATAGAATAGTGATACAAAGCACATTCCAATCATAAAGGAATATAAATAAGCACTTCACTATGCTATTCATAACAGTGAGTAAGTATTCTGTGAAATATAGCCTAAGAGACCCACACGGTGCACACACTGTCACCTTTACACACGTGGGACAAGGAGTCTCCGGAGATCACATAAGTAAAATCCACTTGAATAGCATAACGACATCTAGATTACAAGCATCATCATATGGATCTCAATCATGTAAGGCAGCTCATGAGATCATTGTATTGAAGTACATAGGGAGAGAGATTAACCACATAGCTACCGGTACAGCCCTTAGCCTCGATGGAGAAATACTCCCTCCTCATGGGAGACAACAGCGGTGATGAAGATGGCGGAGCACTACTAGGAAAAGGCTTATAGCCGCACTCCTTACTGCCGGCAAATACGAGCTGAAGATGCCGGCGGTAATACCTTCCAGGGGGGCCTAACAGTACCGCCGGCGAAATAGGTAGGACGGCGCCGGCGGTGGCTCCATTACCGCCGGCCAAATGGAAACGGAGGCGCCGGGGGTGCAATGGGCCGCGGGGTCCCATTTGGGCCTAGCCTTACCGCCGGCGAATTGGGCCCAAAGCGCCAGGGATACTGGGCTGTACCGCCGGCGAACGTGCGCAGTAGATGCCGGCGGTATCGCCGAGCCAGGGTGGGCCACCCGGCCTTAACTTACCGCCGGCGTCTTCGGCCAGCAGATGCCGGCGGTAACGGGCCCTACCGCTGGCAATTTCGTTTGTAGGCGCCGGCGGTAACCTGGGCATGTCCATTTAGGATGACCAGCCACCTACCACCACCCACACACACTCATATGTGATGGCAAATCAACCCAAGCACTAGTTAGCTCATTCCCCCACCCATTTTAGCTATTTCAACCAATAAAATATGATGTATTTAAGCAAATTATGCACCACCTAGCCCCTCTAGCATGATTTGCATAATCTAGATCTAGATCTATCTCCTCCCACCACCTTTTCCACTAGATCTAGCTAGATCTCTCCATTTCTTAGATCTCTAGATCTCTCAAGGATTAAAGTCGACGTGTGGCGTCTCTCCGGTGCTTTTGGACGTCGCGTCAACTAATAGGTACATAACTAAATGAGTGGAATGTTCATGTGTTGGCGAAAATTCGCGGTTATATCACTAGTGGTGGCAAAAGGTGGTCCATATATGTAAATGCATTGTTTTGCATTTGTTTACGCGTGCAGGAACATTGAGTTGCCAATGTTTTGCCGGAATGTTGATTAACTTCCGTTCCGGCGAATTTTGGAACTCCAGCATGACAATATTTAGCAAAGGTCATGCCGAATTTTTTCCGTGAAAACCGAGAGGGCGGTGTAATCAATTATCTTGTCTTGTAGGCGGCGATGGTCATCGCGATGAGGGAAAGCGTCGTGGATAGATACGTGGAACGCGCGACGGCCGACATGTATCGAAAAAAGCGAAAGGATATAATGTGTCCTTGTCGAAGATGCAAGCTAGGATCGTTGTTTGACCCCTTCTCAGGCATAGTGAATCAACACCTGCTCAGGTATAGTTTCATGGAGGGGCATACTCAGTGGATGAGTGATGATGGAGATGATGATATCGATGGTGATGATGATGGAGATGATGATGGTGGAGATGATGATAACGAAGGTGATGGAGAGGATGCCCCACACTCAATGGAGACGAGGTTGAAGAGGATGGGGCACACGTTGATGGTGATCAAGAAGGCCGGGAAGAACATGCGGCCGACGAGGACATGAGTAGAAATACCCCGCTAACCGCGGCCGTGCAGGACCGTCATGTTCAAGAACTTCTTCTCAGCAACACATCGACCGACCCAAAAATCGCTGGTAGACGGAAGGCTACGCTGGATCAACTCGAGGTAGACTCGAGAACTCCGTTGTACGATGCAGCTCGTGGGACGGAGGAGAGCCGTCTGAGATACGCTCTCGATATTATGGAGATGAAGGCAAAGCACAAATGGACGGACACAAGCGTGGACGAACTCTTCGGATACTTGAAGATGCACTTTCCTAAAGATAACACGTGTGCCGGTAGCCTACAGGAGGCCAAGAAAATCGTGTGCCCTCTCGATTTACCGCACCAGAAATACCACGCATGCATCAGTGACTGCGTAATATATCGGAACGAGCATGCCAATCTCGATACATGCCCACAGTGTGGCGAATCTCGATACAAGAGAGGGACAAGAAAATATCCTCGAAAAGTTGTGTGGTACTTCCCGCTCATGCCCCGTCTGCAGCGGTACTTCGTGGACCCCAAGGAAGCAAAGCTCATGCGCTGGCACGCGGAAAGAAAGGAGGCAGTGATGCGTGATGTGGAACGGGTTGAAAACCCAGTGCTAACACACCCTTCGGATGCAAGCTAGTGGAAAACATTAGACGATGAGTATTACGAAGAATTCGGGAAAGAACCAAGGAACATCAGGTTGGGTGCGAGCACCGACGGACTCAATCCGTTTGGGAACCAAAGCAGCAAGCACAAAGACTGCCCGTGTTTGTATGGATGTACAACCTCCCTCCATGGCTATGCCTGAAGAAGAAGTACATACACATGAGTATGCTAATCCAAGGGCCGACGCAGCCAGGGAGCGATATCAACCTGTATCTGGAGCTATTGAAGGAGGAGCTAGTCACTCTGTGGGAGGAAGGGATAGAAACTTGGGACACCTACGGACAAGAAACTTTCCGTATGAAAGCCGCACTATTGACGACGGTGCAGGACTATCTTGGATACGGATATATCGCGTGCCAGGTGTGCCACGGACACAAGGCATGTGTGAGGTGCATGGAAAAGACGCCGTTTTTACAGCTGGGTAAGGATCCCGGGTCTTCAAAAACCGTCTACATGAGGCATCGAATGTGGCTTCCCAAGAATGACCCGTGGAGGAAGCGTGGAGACCTGTTCAATGGGAAGGATGAGGTCGAGGGACCTCCACCTAGGCGAAGCGGCGAAGAGATAGATACTCTGTTGAAAAACTGGAAAGACTACCCTCCGGCGGGTAAGATAAAGATCCAGAAGCGGAAGAAAGGAGACAAGAGAAAGAAAAAGGAACCCAGGCCGCTCTTGGGGGTATGGAAAAGGAGGTCCGTGTTTTGGGACTTGCCGTACTGGAAGATCCTCGGTACGCCTCATAGCCTTGATGTCATGCATATCACGAAGAACGTGTGCGAGAGCTTGCTTGGCACTGTGCTCAACATGCCGGAGAGGACCATAGACGGGTCGAAAGCAAGACACGACCTGATGGCCCTTGATATCAGAAAAGAGCTTCATTTCGCCCAGGTTGACCAGGAAACCGAGGAGGAGGAGACGGATGGTCGCAAACGCAAAAGGGTGGCCAAGCAGCGCGAAACTCCTCGCCCCTCCTGCTTCACTCTAAATCCCGATGAGCTCGAACAATTCTTCAAGTGCCTACTAGAAGTCAAATTTCCCCTAGGCTACGCGGGGCTGATATGCAGATGGCTGGACCCGACGAAAAAAATCTTCAGCGGGATGAAGTCTCATGACTGTCATGTCATGATGACGCAGATACTTCCGGTTGCTATCCGAGGGATAATGGAACCGCACGTTCGTGCGACACTGACTGACCTGTGTAACGTCTTCGACGTCATCACTCGAAAGTCGATAACCGTCAAGAAACTCGGGAGGCTGCAGGAAGAGATCATCACCATCCTATGCGAGATGGAGATGTACTTCCCACCCGCGTTCTTTGACATCATGGTCCATCTGCTGGTGCATATAGTGGACGATATCGAGGATCTTGGGCCCGCGTTCCCTTCACAACATGATGGCGTTAGAAAGAATGAACGGCTTCATCAAAGGATACGTTCGTAACAGGGCACATCCGGATGGAAGCATCGTCCAGGGCTTTCTCACCGAGGAGTGCATCTCTTTCTGCAAGAATTATTTAAACGAGGACGACCCACATCCGGTTGGATTGCCCGCCAACAAGCACCTCGGCAGATTCGAGGGAGTAGGCCACAACGCTGGTAGGAGGGAACTCGACGCGGATCAAGATGATAGGAGAACAGACTTTAACAGGGCCCACTTAGTAGCACTACAGCACATGAATGAGGTAGAGCCTTGGGTGGATCAGCACATAAACATGATCAAGAGCAGGGCTGACAAGCCGATGACGGAAGAAGAGGTATTTAGAGCGCACAACTCCTCTTTCGCGAGCTGGATCAAAGACCAGATTGATGCCAATCCCCCACCAATGGCAAGCGACGTAGACAAAATGATATTGGCCTTGTCTTGTGGGCCTGCCCCAACCTCATGACTTATCTGAAATATGACATCAATGGTTACACATTCTCCACAGAGGAGAGAGACAAAAGAAGCGACTATCAGAACTCAGGTGTGACGATGGAATCGTACACGGGTGAAGAGAAGAAAAGGTACTACGGAAGGATCGAGGAAATCTGGGAGCTCGACTACGTCGGGGAGAAGCTACCGATGTTTCGTGTCAGATGGGCTACGGACGTCACAAAAGAAGATGCGTATGTCACCACCATGCGACTGCCCCCCCCCCCCCCCCAAATCCAAGACCAAGAACCCCACCGCGCAAAATGAGCCTTGGGTATTGGCTAAGCACGTCGAGCAATGCTTCTTCATAACTGCCGTGTTGTCGTAAGGAGAGGAAAAAGGGCCCTCGTCGGAATGGATGGAGTTGCCGACGAGCAAGACTTCGACGGCCTCATCGGAGACCCAATGATGGAAGAACCCGATGAAGACGATAGAACCTACACACTAAGAAGAAGAAGGACGACGCTACCTAGGTCAAGTGTTCCTCCGTACACAAGGAGTCGCGACAATACCGGTGGGGTCACAAGGACCAAGCGGAAGGGACTTTGAAGTCATTTGTGTATTTCTAATAATTATCTCTCGAACAACCATTTGTCCTTCTCAAGTGTATCCTAAATTTATGTCTTGGTTTTTTATCGGATGTCGCCGAAAGGACTTTGAATTCATTCAAGAATTAAAGTCCTAAATTTATGTCTTGCAATTTAATTATCCTTCAAGTATATCCTAAAAATGACTAGAAACAACAAAAGAGGTCTAGGAAAGGGATAAAAAAATGGGTGGCTTTTTTGCGCCCTGTGGGATTCGAACTCCTGATGCTGCAGCTATGCCCAAGTGAGTGGAACCACTCTGTTACTGATTCGTTTTTGAATAACAATATGGTTTACAGAAAAAAAAGGTGTATCGCGCGCCCTGTGAAAAAAAACTAGTTACCCCCGGCGAATTGGTCGTTTCCGCCCGTGGTAACTCCACATGGTCCCACCTGTAAGTGGCTGAAACATTACCGCCGGCGGTTTCGCAAAAACACCGGGGGTACGCGTTCCAGGACTTAGGCGTGTGGCCGTCGTTCCCCACGGCCAAATCGACCACGCAGTCGATCCGCCGCCGTCGTTGCCCCTGCCGCAGTCGATCCGCCGCCGTCGTTGCCCCTGCCGCCGTCGCTGCCCCCTGGCGCCGTCGATCCCTCCACCGCAGGTGCGCCCCTCTCCCCTGCCTCCCTCTCTCCCTTACCGTCGTTCCCCTCTCTCCTTCCTCACTGTCGCCGCCTCCCCCAGACCTCCGCCGCCGTGCCACCAGTTCGTCGGCCACCAGCAGGAGGAAGGAGGCCGCCATCAGTAGGAGGAAGGAGACCGCCATCGTCGGCCACTAGCAGGAGGATGGAAGCCGCCGTCGCTGCTGTCCCCCACCCCCACGGCCGCCGTCGATCTGCTGCCATCGTTGCTGTCTCCACTGCAGGTGTGCCCCCTCCCTCTCTCCCTTGCCGTCGTTGCCCTCTCCTCCTTCCTCACCATCGACACGGAACTATCTAAGGCTCCATTTTCCATCACTGTGATTTTAAGTAGTGCAAGATCTCCACTTGTGAATACAGCATAGAGCTAGCAATTATCTTCTAGACATAACAGCATAGAAGGCTTGCGGCCAGATATTTCAGACTTTGTACACCTGTATGATGTTTGTACTTGTAATGAATATTAACTGGTTTCTAAGGTTTCATTTTCTTCATCAGTTGCACTTCTCTGTCTGAGCCCGTTTTCATTTTTAGTATGGTGCTTGTCAATTGTCATGCATGTATTACTTGGTGAGAGTGATTTTAATCTGTCAGATACGCATCTAAATGTAGCTTTGTTGGTATGATATAGAGAGTTGCTATACCTGATTGGGCAAAATGTACCTGGTGCATGAATGTTGCCAAGTATATGGGCATGACACTAAAATTTCTTGAAAATGTCTGATGACATCGTTCAGAGTGATAGCAACTCATACTGCACGAAGTGCAGTACAAGCAATGACGCTACACAAAATGTATTTATCAGAAGAATAAGTTGCATCAGAGGTTGGCAGGCTTACTGTTTGTATTTAGGTGTTTGAACTAAACATTAGCCTATCATGAACTTGTTTAATTGAGCTCGTTAGGTCCATCCATTGGTAAATTGATGGAAACTTAATTTGACATGGAAGCTGCTTAATTGGTATAACAAGTTTGAGGTTCATAATTAGTAGAGTCAAGTACCTTTACAATCGGTGCTTGACCAATTAGTACAATTGGTCAAGCCGAGGCCTTGAAGACCTTTTTTTCTGAAGTTAAGAGCCTTAATGTCACAACTTTGCAAGTCTGAAGACCTTTTTTCTGCCACCTTACAGTAATGCTTTTCGACGTGTTGCAGAAACTAGGTCTTTTTTTAAACCTTAGAAACAAGGTCTTCAACTCTTGCATCAAATATTAACTCTTGCTCGCTGTCTTCCGCCCCAAGGTCGACGAGATCTCCCTCATCACCGTCAACACCACCACTGGCTTGAGGTGTGTGCTGCATTGACCCCTCCCTCCCCTCCCCTGATGCTTTGCTCGTGAATCTGTTGGCTTGGTTAGTATGATTTTTTTTTACTACAAATTGCATTCCATGCTAATAAAATTGATCTACATTGTAGTTGCCTACAAAACTGTAATTAACACTGTGATTAGAATATCTTCAGTTCTCCAGGCATGAACATTTTGATCAATGTACACGATATTTTCTACTTAATAGAGCTATAGAACTGAGCAGGTGGTGAGCTAGTGTGTGCGGGATGCCCTAGTGGCTGATGGATTATATTCCCTTATACATGAATGTAAACAGTAGGATTGTTCTATTAATTCCATATTATGCCTACGGTATGAATTGGTCCTTATTTATTAATGTGCATTGTTCTGTCTTGGCAGTATCTATCTTGGTCCTTATTTATTCTCTGTTAAAGACTGTTGATATGTTTCTTATCATTAGTGGATCATTACTGAACAATGCTCACTGTGTAGCAAGTCATTGGAACATAGCTTGAACTTGGCCATTATTCTCCTCTCAGTCTAATAGATGCTCTGAGCCATTGGAATAGCACTAGAACTTGCATAATTTCCCTGTAAAGCTCATATGAATAATAGGCAGCAATAATAAGAATGTTGTTATTGAGATCAATTAGGATTATAAGATTTAGAGATTCTATGACAACGGAGTAGCGAATTAGGTACGTTGCGACTGAACTGAACTCCATCATCTGTTGTAAGCTGATGTTCAGGGCAGCTACACCCTTCGTTTTTGTTCATGAATAATTTAATACTGTTTCAGAGATTCTCTTATCTATACATATATCATGACTGTGAAGTGGAAAAATGTTGATTTACCATGTGATAAGTAATAGACCAGTTTCTGTTTATTTGCTTTGTAAACATCCTTACTATTTATTGCCGTATGAAGTGTCTCTGTGAAGTATTTGAGCATGAATTTTTGGTGTGAATTGCACAAAAACTATAGTATATGAAATATGTGGAAATGATGTCAGTCCCAGTGGGCACAGATAAAGTACATATATGCTGGAGGCTCAGGTCATTGCTATATTGATATGTCTGGAAGGAAAAGTTGTGTGAAATGTGTCTGCAGGTTCATTGAGTGCCAATGTTTCGCCGGAATGTCGATTAACTTCCGTTCCGGCGAATTTCTGGCACTCCGGCATGACCATTTTTTAGCAAAGGTCATGCCTAATTTTTTGTTGGTATAGTTGAAGGCTTTTGAAGTATGATCCAATTGACTCTCTGATCTCCAGACAAAAAATGTGTCACCTGTTGGTATAGTTTAATAAGATAGCTATGACTCATTTTTTGCTTTGTCAGTTTGAGAAAATGAGTTATAACTGCCCCAATGGAGACTGAAAAGGTGCATCCTGATAACATAGCTAGGAAACACTGAAAAGTTTTGCTTTGGGTCACATGTCACTTGTGTCCTTGTATTTATGGTACTTTTAGAAGTTGGATATGCCTACAACAATGAAGTGCTGCTCCACTCACTGAATGATGAATACCGAATTTATTTGTTCCCTACTCATATGCTATAGACTATGGTTTATCTGTCAGAAGTTACTGCTTCATCTGCATGTGTATGCTGCCTAATGCTGTCACATCTACCTTTGTTAGCATGTTCCTAAAACACTACCTGATTTCTTTCTTTGACTAATAGTAGTTCCAAATACATGGCAGAAGCACGTAGCTAGCGATGTCGTCTTCTGCAGACCCCAATGAAGACGTTGACGGGTCTTCTCAGCGGAAGTTGGATGAGCACTACAGGCTCATGGTCTCGGATCAGCTGGAGGAACTTCCAGGCAGCGATGACGGGTCCTCGGAGGAGGGGGATGATGAGATGGACAACGATGGTGAGGATGAGAGGGCCGCTGCCGACGAGACCACCGACAGTGGCGTTGCCGGGGGTAGCTCGGATACTACTACCGAGGCCAAGAGGAAACGGAAGCAGCGGCGCCCAAACAGGGTCGGCACCACTCGCGACATAATCACCGCGGTGGACGCCAAGACCGGTCTTCCTACTGAGCCCAAGCACGTGGCGAAGGGGTACGGCCTCCAACTGGGAGCAATCCTTCGGGACGTCGTCGACGTCAACGAGATGAAACTCCGAACCAAGAAGAAGCAGCATTTGCAGGCCCAACTCCTTGCGCGGTTGCACGCACGGTATGAGTTCCCTGTGGAATACAGGAACGAGGATCCCAAGGATAACATCGTGAACAGACGAGCCCTCTCTAAGTTCTCCAAGAACCTCAGCGGTTATAAAACCATGCTGAGGGGGATGCTTGGTGACAATGAGACTTGGGAAGAGATCCAGCGCCACTTCCCGCGGATGACGCTGGAGCAGTATAATAAATTCTTGGAAAACGAGGAGCTCGAGTACACCAAACGACAATCGACCTGGGGGAAGGAGCTGGCGGATAAGAACATCGGTCACTACAATCTCGGTTGCCGTGGCTTCGAAGGCAAGCAGCCGGTATGGGACAAGGAGGACCTGGCCTACATAAAGGCTGGCCTCGAGCCCCCTTTTGCCAAGTACAAAGACCCACTCTTTAGGGCATATCTCAGGTCCCGATACCATAGAGAATTGGCTGGGAAACATGTCACGAAACCTGATGTGGTGGTGGGAGTTGAGTTGGTCGCCGACGCGAAGGTGATGGCACTAGAGAAAGCAGTGGTAAGCAATTTACCAGCTTATTAATTTGACACTGCTCACCAAGTCCATTACATTCTAAAATTGTTCATGTTACTTCTGGCAGTTGACGGAACAAGCAGCCGCCGAATCAGCTGGCTCCTCGTCCTAGACGTCGACGGGCAAAAGTCCCATGGGACACGCCTTTTATCAGGGGTCTGAACACCGTGAAGGCGCGGCCGCTTTTGGACAAGCCCCACCGTGTCCCCGGCGCCGGAGGAGGTCGCAAGCTTGCCGACTATGGCTTGGACGTGCCCGCAAGCACTAAGGAGTCGCGACAGGCGCAGAAGGACCGGGAGCACGAGGCTCTTCTGAAAAAGGTGGCCGACTTGGAAACAACCATGGAGCAACGCGTCAGTGCCGAGGTTCAGCAACGAGTCGGTCAAGAGGAGGTTCAGCAACGCGTCGATGCCGAGGTTGCTAGCAAGGTCGATGACACGCTGGCCAACGGGGTCAATGAAATCATCCCCGATCTTGTGTCGTCGATGAAGAATTACTTTGCTCGGCGGCCAAGGGACCGATGCCGGTTATCAGCCTAGGCGCCGACAACTCGGACAAGCTGGCCTCCAACTAGACACGCTCAATGCACACCCAACTTGGTGACTCCACCCGCCGGCAATGTCGGCGCTAGAGAGGATTCGCTGACCTGGGGGGCCACAGTACTAGCCCCTCGATCCACTGCACGCCTGGCCTCGGTCCTTCAACGCGAGCCGAGCTCGACGACCTCACGGTAATTAATTTAGTCTCTCAAGCTCTACAAATTAGTTACTTTGTCGTCGCCCCTCTCTGACCTACACATGTTTTCACAGGAGAACGTGACTCCTTGCACCTTGCTACTGAATGTGGACAACAAGTTGAAGGCTGTAGCGAGCGGCAGTGTCATCCTGCCAACACAGTGGATTTTCCACTGCGTCAGGATGGATGATAGCGTGAGCCGGGTTCGCGTGAACCGGTCGTTACCGGGATGCCAAGACCTCCATCCTCCTTATCAACCCCCGGAAACGGAAACCCCGCTCACTCTCGGGGACCTCAAGAATCACATCCTTCTATGGCCGAAAGCCCTAATTCGGCTGAACATCGCCGCCTCAGGTTCAGAGGCAAGCTATGGCATGGTCACTCCTCAGGATGCGACGGCTGCCCCGAGTCCTCCACCGGCTGGTGGTCCTTTTGGGCCCGATAGCCAGCCCGACAGTCAGCCCGAGAGTCAGCACGGCAATGCGTTGGACATCGATCAAGCTCCAATCGATACGTTCATCGCTGAGATGGAGGGCGACGGGGTTTCTCCTTAAAGCCACCCGCCGATCGTACGCTAAACAAGAAGTTGTTCCTTTCACAAGAAACTCCCGAGCAGGAAGACACTACCGCCTTCACCGCTCCACCCCGAGTTGGGCTTACCCCGAGGACACTCCTTGGTGCGACCACGGAGGGTATGAAACAAAACGCTAGTCCCAGTTGCAGTAAGAAGAAGGCCAGGAAGCGGAAGAAGTCCGGAGATGTTGCCGCAAGCAAGAAAGTGGTTAATGACAAGTTGCCGACCCCGTGGAGGAAGATGCATCACATAGGCCAGCCTATGCTGCCGGCACACATTGTCCAGCAGGTGACGCCGGATATGAGGAGCTTGCATGATGCTGTTCTAATGAAGGAGGACCTACTTCTTCGAGATAGAAATCCCTCGTACCCGGTTTTGACGGCGAAGGTGCCCACTGGCTTTGGCTTTGTCACCACATACCCTGCGGACTTGATGTTCATTCGATATGAAGACATCTTCAGGATCTTGAACATGCAACAGCTCGACCGAAACTTGGTCCGCCTCCTATCGCTCAGCATGGCGCACAATATTGCCATGGAGAACACAACGCACATCGCTATCATGGACCCCTTCTACATGACTCCAGCTGTCGTCCAGAATGAACAAGCGTTTCTAGCGAAGTACATCCAGGATTTCTTGGTGTTAAACAAGGATAAGAAATGCTTTGTCATACCATGTTTTCGCGAGTAAGTATTTGGTTACTAGAGTACCCTCTATTACATTCTTTCATGAATTTCCTTCATAGTTGATCGAGTATGATGGCTTATTTCCATTTTGCGTAGATTCAAGTACTGCACCCTCCTCCTCTTTTACACGTATCATTCAGATGTCAGTTACCTCGACTCCGGGCTTGATCCGGACAAGGACTTCACCGACCTTAAGTCTACACTTGATAAAGCCCTCAGCGGCTTCATAGCCGAGGTTGGCATCGACAAAATCAGGCATGAGAAGAAAGTGAAAGGTTGCTATGTGTGCAACCACATAACCAAGTTCCCCTGCCTCAAGCAATCGGCGCATGACAATGGGATGGAGGCCTGGTTTGCCATCCTACAGATGAGGTCGATTGTAAGGTCTCAGAACGATCTCTTGTTGCCATCCAGACTTCAGCGGATGTTCGTGAACATGTCGGACACCACCGATGAAAACGTGAGAGCCGAGTTCCGTGCCATCCAGCGGACCATTTGCACAATACTCTGGAGGGATGTCTGCGGTAATGGTGGCTTGTTCCACTATGGTCCCGAACTTTCTAAGGCCAAGATAGAAGGCCGATTAGAAGATGGATGTGATGATAGAACATTCAACACGCTCGAGGGCATCCGTCCCTTCCCGCCGAAGCCTACTTGACTCAAACACTTTTGTCCTTTGCAAATGTTAGTCATAAAATTACTTAAGTAATTTCCATGCTTTTTCTTTGCACTACTCTATGTTATATCTCTCTCTACTAATGTACTAACAACTTTCATTTCTTTTTTCTGTGTTTGCATAGATGACGTACTATGTCTTCTACCACGGCCGGGTTCCTGGAGTCTACGAGGACTGGGAAGACTGTAGGAGGCAGGTCCACCGTTTCAGCGGCAACAGCTACAAGGGTTACACCACTTTGGAGGAGGCGAAAACTCGATACGCCAACTTTCGAGCGGGACCCCTGTCATCGTGATGCTGCTTGCCGCCACCGTCTCTCTAGTTTATTATGTCATTGTTGTTTAGCTAGGTCATCGACTGGACTTATATGTATTTGTGTATCATGTGCTACTTCGAGTTTGAACCATATGGTCAACTATCTAGTATCTAAACTTGTGTTATTAATGCATGCATGTTATGAACATTTGGGACTTTCTATATAACTGTGTATTCTGTGTGTATTCTGTGTATTCTGGTGTATACTGTGTATTCTGTGTGTATTCTGGTGTATATTTCGAGTTTTATTTTTTTAATCCTGTAATCAATACCACCGGCGTCCCTAAACTGTACCCCTGGCGAAATTGAAATCGCCAGCGCTACAGCAGATTACCCCCGGCGAATTTGCAAACCGCTTGTGCTAAGTCATTGCCGCCAGCGATTCGGGGAAAGCGCCGGGGATAACGGCAGTTACCACCGGCGATTTGGAAAACGCCGGCGATAAGACATTACCACCGGCGAGGTGATCGCCGGCGAATGCGAAAACGCCGGCGGTAAGGCATTTTGGGACGCCAGCGGTAAGGCATTTCCTAGTAGTGGTGGTGTCGATGGAGATGCCTTCCGGGGGCACTTCCCCGTCCCGGTGGCGTGCCGGAATAGAGACTTCTGTCCCCCAGATCTTGGCTTCGCGATGGCGGCGGCTCTGGAAGATTTCTCGTACCGTGGCTTTTCCGTATCGAAGATTTAGGTCAGGGACCTTTAAATAGGCGAAGAGGCGGAGTCGGAGGGCTGACGAGGCGGTGACACCATAGGGGGGCGCGCCCCCCCTCTGGCCGCGCCAGGGTGGCGTGTGGGGCCCCCAAGGCTCCCCTCTGGTGGCTCTCGGGTGTTCTGGAAGCTTCGTCCAATTATAAGATGCTGGGCGTTGATTTCGTCCAATTCCGAGAATATTTCCTTACTAGGATTTCTGAAACCAAAAACAGCAGAAAACAGCAACTGGCTCTTCGGCATCTTGTTAATAGGTTAGTGCCGGAAAATGCATAAATATGACATAAAGTATGTATAAAACATGTGAGTATCATCATAAAAGTAGCATGGAACATAAGAAATTATCAATACGTTGGAGATGTATCAGCATCCCCAAGCTTAGTTCCTGCTCGTCCCGAGTAGGTAAACGATAACAAAGATAATTTCTGAAGTGACATGACATCATAATCTTGATCATACTATTGTAAGCACATGTAATGAATGCAGCGATCAAAGCAATGTTAATGCAATGAGTAAACAATTGAATCATATAGCAAAGACTTTTCATGGATAGTACTTTCAAGACAAGCATCAATAAGTCTTGCATAAGAGTTAACTCATAAAGCAATAAATTCATAGTAGAGGCATTGAAGCAACACAAAGGAAGATTAAGTTTCAGCGGTTGCTTTCAACTTGTAACATGTTGATAACCCACAAGTATAGGGGATCGCAGCAGTCTTCGAGGGTAGTATAACCCAATTTATTGATTCGACACAAGGGGAGACAAAGAACACTTGGAAGCCTTAACAGCGGAGTTGTCAATTCAGCTGCACCTGGAAACAGACTTGCTCGCAAGAGTTTATCAGAGGTAACAGCTTTTATAGCAAAGAGTAGTGAAATAACAGCAGCAGAGTAACAAAGATAGCAGTAGTGATTTTAGTAAACAGCAGGATTAAAATACTGTAGGCACGGGGATGGATGACGGGCGTTGCATGGATGAGAGAAACTCATGTAACAATCATAGCAGGGCATTTGCAGATAATAATAAAACGGTGTCCAAGTACAAAGCAATCAATAGGCATGTGTTCCAATTATAGTCGTACGTGCTCGCAATGAGAAACTTGCACAACATCTTTTGTCCTACCAGCCGGTGGCAGCCGGGCCTCAAGGGAAACTACTGGATATTAAGGTACTCCTTTTAATAGAGTACCGGAGCAAAGCATTAACACTCCGTGAACACATGTGATCCTCACATCGCTACCAGTCCCTCCGGTTGTCCCGATTTCTGTCACTTCGGGGCCATCGGTTCCGGACAGCGACATGTGTATACAACTTGCAGGTAAGATCAATAAACAATGAATATCATGATGAAACAATAACATGTTCAGATCTGAGATCATGGCACTCGGGCCCTAGTGACAAGCATTAAGCATAACAAGTTGCAACAATATCATCAAAGTACCAATTACGGACACTAGGCACTATGCCCTAACAATCTAATGCTATTACATGACCAATCTCATCCAATCCCTACCATCCCCTTCGGCCTACAGCGGGGGAATTACTCACACATTGTTGCGGTCAGAAACCCACCGGCGAGCAACGACGGGCAACACAGGAGAGCCGGGAGCAACTTAGGGCTGCGGCTGGCCCTGGTCCCTCCGAGCGACGGCCCGCAAAGACTCCGGCACGCACGTCCGATGCTGGTGCAAGGGCGTGCCACCTGACCTATACCTGGTCAGGAAGGTGATGGAGATGCCTCGCTTAGTTTCCTGCATGGCATACACGTAAACATTAAATACGAGCCTCGATCGGCTCTCAGGTTGTCCTGTGAATCGGCTCAAAGAGCCGATCCACCCATGGTTCGCACGAAGTGTACGAATATATGGTGGTCCTGCTTGATCAAGATAAAGCTAAAACGATCTACGACGATTTAGGGTTTTCACCGCATAATCGGAACGTCCTACTCGTGATTGAGCCTCGCGGCCGCGCACGGTGATCGTAAGCCGATCCTAGACAGGGCCTAAAAACCAACACGAGGTTGATCCCCGGAACATCCTGTCTAGGACTAGCAAACTACACCCTACGCGCCGCTGGATCCTTCAACCCTTTGTAAGGCCTAACTATGCAGATATTAAACTAATCCTTGAAGAACAAGGAGCAACCATAACGGATCGGATCTACTAAATAATGATCAAGCGGGGTGCCGCCCCTACGCCTAAGATAGGCGTAAGGGCGGCTAGATGTCTAAGGGTTGCACGACGATAGCATATGATACGAAGAACAATGCTAACCCTAACACATCTAAGATAACTACGTTGCTCGCCATCAAAAAGGCTTCGATCGAGCAACGCATGAACAACGAATAAACTTGTACTGCCTAGATCGCAAGATGCGATCTAGGCAGCATGATGCTTACCCGGAAGAAACCCTCGAGACAAGGGAGTTGGCGATGCGCCTAGATTGGTTTGTGGTGAACGTGATTGTTGTTTATTTCATAAACCCTAGATACATATTTATAGTCCGTAGACTTTCTAACGTGGGAACAATCCCAACCGTGCACGAGCCAAACTCTAACTAATCCGACACGTATCCTACTATATTACAGATACACGGGCCAACTAGCCCAAACTTTGTATATAAGGCCGATTCACGTATATTCTTCCATGTATATTCTTCAAGCCCATCTTGATCGCGGCCCACCTCTGACTCGGTCAAATTCTGGTGATAACACATGCCCCCCTGGTTTTGGAATTGATAATTCCAAAATCACTCTGCTTTTCTTCGTCGGGTCATGTCGTGGCAGAACCGTCGCAGTATCCTTCATCATGATGCCTTGCCTTCTCAACTTCTCCACGTGACCTGGCAGTTTTTTTTTGTTAAGCATCACTTCCTCGGAAACTGCTGTGGCATTGAATTTCCACTATATCCCCTTTTATTTAACCGCTCCAAACAGTTCGCTTCCGCATCCCCTTCGCATTAGCACTCCAAAAGCCCTCCTGCGCCACCATGTCTTCTTCCTCCTCTGCTTCATCGGATCTTTCCACCCAGTCCTCCTCTTCCCGTGAGCCGACGCCGGAGCAGAACCCGGAGGAGGCCCACGCGGCCAACATCCGCCGCGCCATCGAAGCCGGGGAGGAGTCTAGTCACGACTTCTCCGTCTGGTCTGAGGACGACAAGTCCTCGACTGACGGGGAAAGTGACCTCCGCTTCCTCGCCGACGGGGAAACGGAGGAGGAGAGCGATGACGATCGCTTCTCCTGCGACGACTTCACCTCCCCCGAGGAGGAAGAGGAGGAGAAGGAGGAGGAGGAGGAGGATGACACTTCCTCCGACGAACCGCCGGCCAAGCGCTTCTGCCCCTGGCCAGGGAACCTCAGCGACTTCGACAGCGACGACGACGACGCTGACGAGGAGGACGAGGACAACGAAGGCCCGGCCGGCGGCCGCTGGAGCAGCGACGACGAGCCCGCCGGGAGCAGCGCCGACAGCGGCGATGACGGCGACGACGAGGGCAGCGACGGCCCATAGATAGGACCCCTAGCATAGGATCGGTAGTAGTAGATGGGGCAATGTATCCCCTAGTACTTCCTTTTGAGAGCAATCAACTCTTTATGTAAGAAATCCTGCTTATCAATGAAGAACTTCCCCCAATTTGATTTTGCCGATTTCCCTTGAGCTGATTTAGCCGATTTCCCCTCATACTGATTTTGCCGATTTGTCCCCTTAGCCAATGCTTAATGAGCCGATAGCAACGCATCGGTCCTTTACAATCCATCCTTCAATTCTTCAACTGATGACTTTGAGATCTGGTGGATAATGTGGAGTCTTCAAAAGAGCCCTTAGATTCCTCCCACCAGGTCCAGTGATCCTCTTCTGCAAGAATTCACTATTTTTGAAGAAGGTTGGGACGCAGGATCAGCCGATGGCACCCCGATCGGCTTCTAAAACAGAGCATCTACCAGGCCAGCTGCCCCCCGAGCCTCAATCAAGGCGAGAATATCGGTAAGGATGCACAGATCAGACAAAGGGCCTTGAACTCAGGCAATTGAGACAATCATCATGCAGAGCGTAACTGAGAAAGTGGCCAACTTAGCCAGACCGACGGTAGATGCACCAGAGCCGATCACCTTTCTTCCTCTGAAAGCCGATATTGTAGATGAAGTACCAATGGCTTAACGAGCAAAGGGCTGCCTTGTATGCCAAAACTGACGCCTCTGACAGTACTGCTGAACCGGCGCAAAGGGTTGGAAGTCCTCGAAGAGAAGGTTCAGGCACCAAAATCGGCTCATTGTTCATTCCCTCGAGGAAGCAGAAGGACTCACAGCTGAGCTGAACACGCAGCCGGTAGATCTTGTGTAATTGTACTAGAGTCGATGGCTGTGCATCGGCTTTGTTTCTTAGCTCTAAAGTCGATGTCCGTGCATCGGCTGTAAAAAAATTTTTACTGGCCGATTTTCTATCGGCCCCCAATTTTTCACCGCACATGTATCGCACATGTTCATCTGATTAGGTGCCCCCCGAGCCGAATCTACCAGGTAACTGCGGATATCGGCTCTGTAGTTAGCCAAGGCACTGTATTTGAACGTCGGCTCAGTTAAGACTAATGTTGACTCTCATCAGCCGACGTAAAACCGCTGCCCATTAGATCGATGTTGAACACAAGCAGAACATGTGGTGAGGATAATTTTGGCCGATTGCTGGAATCAGCCTCCTTATTGATCGAAGCGCTAGGTTTTGCAATGTCCCTCCATATATCTTTGGGGCTGATCCCAAGGATCGGCCTCGCCACGTTTGTCCATAGGTTGGTTCTTGCTACACGGTCAGGCCGGTGGATAGGACCAGCCTAACCCCGTTCTTCGTCACGTCGATGCGCTCGCAGTCGTCCAAATTGATACCTGAGAGTGGCTCTTGGCCTGCTGTTTCCCAAGCGTTCATGCCAGCCGTTGAAATCTCGGCTGAGTCATCGGCCTGGACGACCTCTACCTCATCTCCATCCCACTGTATTACGCATTGGTGCATCGTGGAGGGAATGCAACAGTTGGCGTGGATCCAATCTCTTCCTAGCAGAACAGCATAGGTGCTCTTGCTATCGACGATGAAGAACGTCGTAGGGATGGTTTTCCTTCATACGGTCAGATCCACGTTCAGAACACCTTGTGCGTCAGACGCTTGGCCGTTGAAATCGCTCAATGTCACGTTGGTCTTGATCAGATCCGAGCTAGAGCGTCCCAACCGACGTAGCATAGAGTATGGCATAATGTTGATCGTCGCTCCGTGTCCACCAAGATCTTGGCCGACAGGCCTCCCATCGATATAACCTCGCAAGTACAGTGGCCTTCGTATGTCTGTAGCTTCTTTCTCGTGGCTTCTCAAAGATAACCGGCCGTGGGCCGCAGTCAAGTTGTGCTACAGGTGCCTCGTCTAATCCTGGAGCGCTAAACTCCGTCGGAAGGATAAACACCATGTTTGTGCCAGCCGATGTCTCATCATCGGCTTTCTTTTGCTTGGGCGCCACTCCATTTTTTGTGGTCGACCCTCTTCATCCAGGGTTCGCTGGATCTTCGCGGCCAGATCAGGCCGCGCCTTCCTTAGTGTGTGCAGGTATAACCTTTCGGCTTCCTCCAAGCCGCGCAGTCGCTGAACCCTATGCTTTTGGGAACGGCTGAGTCCATCAGGGCACCACCTTGGCCGGTGGTACCTGTCTTCTTCTTCTTCTTCTTCATCGTCTTCCAAATCCTCGAGATCTTCCACCCGAGGGGACTCAGCGTGCTTGCTTCGAGGTGGGAGAGGCCCTAGACGTTTGAACACGGACACGTTAGCTGCATCCTTCCTCTTCTGTCTACATTCTGGGCAGTTGCCGATTGTAGGCAATCGGCTCATTCCTGAATCCCAGCAGTGTCTGAAGAAGGGGCAGTCCCAGTGCCTATCCTCGTCGTCTTGCTTCCTCGATTCTTCCTTGGCACGGCGCTCGTACTCCTCCTCATCGTGATCATGCCGACGATATCTCCTGGCGTCCCTAGCCAGACGATCTCTTTCATCATCGTCGTTGGGTCGTCGGCGTTGGTCATATTGACTCACATACTTGTTGAGGAGGTGATCAGAGAGAGGTCGCTGATATCTTATGTTCTTCACTTCTCCCTCTGTGATATAGCGCTTGCCATCGTGCCGGAGCCGATCGCGTGGAACGGCTTCCTCTGTGTCCTTGCTACGAGAGCAGCTGCCCTCGTCTCCGTCCTTACCAGAGTGGTGTCCAAGTCCTACCATATTGATGTTAAACGAGAAACTTGGCTGGCACCCTCCAGGGCAAGTGAACTCCACCATGTTAACGGCGGGGAAGGGGTGGGTGTCGACCTTCATGGCATACTGGTTGAAAATTAGACGTCCTTGTTCTATCGCCATTTGGATCTGCTGACGCCACACCCTGCAGTCATTGGTGGTATGGGAGAACGAGTTATGCCATTTGCAGTATGGCTTTCCGTTCAGCTCCTGTACCGTGGGGATTTTGAGGCCTTCGGGTAACTTCAACTGTTTCTCCTTGAGTAAGAGGTCGAAGATTTGCTCAGTTTTAGTCACGTCAAAATCGAACCCTCTGGGCGGACCTGGTGGCTTAACCCATTTGCAGGACACGGGGGTTGCCCCCCGAGTCCATTCAGCCACTGCTACTTCTTGATCTCCCGCAGAGCCTTCGTCTTCATCTGCCTCAACCAGGACTACCGCACGCTTGAATTTGTCCTGGTACAGGTCCGGGTGGCGCTGTTCATATAACGACAGTTTCTGAACCATGTGCGCCAGTGAAGGGTAGTCTGCTTGGGAGGCCATATCCTTCATTGGTGATGCAAGGCCAACCACTGCCAACTCGACTGCTTCCTTTTCAGTCACACGAGCCGAATAACATCGGTTCCTAAGATTTCTGAAGCGCTGGACGTATTCTGCCATAGTTTCCCCGCGCTTCTGACGTATTTGTGCTAGATCGGCAAGGCCAGACTCGGAAGCCTCTGAGTGATACTGCATGTGGAACTGTTCTTCCAACTGCTTCCAAGTCCGGATCGAGTCCGGTGGCAACGAAGTGTACCACCCGAAGGCCGATCCTGTGAGGGACTGTGCGAAGAACCTCACGCGTAGTGGATCCGATGCTGAGACCGTTCCTAGCTGTGCCAAATATCGGCTCACATGCTCGATGGAGCTGGAACCATCCGATCCACTAAATTTGGAGAAATCAGGGAGCCGATATTTGGGTGGTAGCGGGATCAACTCGTACTCGTTGGGGTACGGCTTGGAATAGCCGATTGTCCTCCTTTTCGGTACCATGCCGAACTGGTCTCTCAGTATAGTACTGATTTGATCCGCGGTGCTGGCTGCAGGAGTCGAACTCTGAAGATTCGCCGGAGTGGCATACTTAGCCAGCCATGCTTGCTTTTCCAGCTCTGAGCCAACTGCAGGAGCTGAGCTCTGGAGGTTTGTCGGAGTGGCATACTTAGCTAGCCACGTCTGCTTCTCAAGATCCGTTCCCGAAGTTCCTCCTGTTGTTCCAGAAGTCCCTGCTGTTGCGGCCTGGTTTGTGAGCGCCCAGTTACCGCAGTCTGGCACGTATGTGCACGTGTACCCGTGAGGGATCTCCTTAGGCGCCTCGTGCAAGAACTGGTAGTCACTAGGGTCACCACCGATCTTGTAGACGACGAATGCCGGTGAATTCGGCACTTCTGGTGCTGCCAACGCGAATGGCAGCGGTGGATTCGGGATCGGAGTGGCATCTCTCCTTGGTATGTCCCGAGAGCTGGTCCCGACGGAGAGTACCGGTGCCTCATGATTTCCTGGATCACCCGAAGCGCAACACGCTCCAAAGTGGTCACCAGGTTCTCCGTGGGGCGGGGTCGCGCATGAGCTCCCATGTCGGTAATCTCCTGACGCAGGGCCCTGGTGCGTGCTGCGGACGGGGCGGACCGGTCCACTCCATCGAGCGCGCCTTCAGTGAGAACCCTTTCCACCCGATGCCATGTGAGCGGGTTCTCGTGAAAGGAGCCGATGAGGTCGGCTTCGAGGATCGCTTTGACCTCGTCATACTTCTTCTTGAGCTCCTCGGCCGATCCTCGTACGTGATCGGGTGCCATCCGCCATCTCAGATGTAGATGGCGATGTGGTTGATGTCGAAGATTGTCCCACCGGGCGTGCTGTAATGTGTTGCGGTCGAAACCCACCGGCGAGCAACGACGGGCAACACAGAGAGCCGGGAGCAACTTAGGGCTGCGGCTGGCCCTGGTCCCTCCGAGCGACGGCCCGCAAAGACTCCGGCACGCACGTCCGATGCCGGTGCAGGCGTGCCACCTGACCTATACCTGGTCGTGAAGGTGATGGAGATGCCTCGCTTAGTTTCCTGCATGGCATACACGTAAACATTAAATACGAGCCTCGATCGGCTCTCAGGTTGTCCTGTGAATCGGCTCAAAGAGCCGATCCACCCATGGTTCGCACGAGGTGTACGAATATATGGTGGTCCTGCTTGATCAAGATAAAGCTAAAACGATCTACGACGATTTAGGGTTTTCACCGCATAATCGGAACGTCCTACTCGTGATTGAGCCTCGCGGCCGCGCACGGTGATCGTAAGCCGATCCTAGACAGGTCCTAAAAACCAACACGAGGTTGATCCCCGGAACATCCTGTCTAGGACTAGCAAACTACACCCTACGCGCCGCTGGATCCTTCGACCCTTTGTAAGGCCTAACTATGCAGATATTAAACTAATCCTTGAAGAACAAGGAGCAACCATAATGGATCGGATCTACTAAATAATGATCAAGCGGGGTGCCGCCCCTACGCCTAAGATAGGCGTAAGGGCGGCTAGATGTCTAAGGGTTGCACGACGATAGCATATGATACGAAGAACAATGCTAACCCTAACACATCTAAGATAACTACGTTACTCGCCATCAAAAAGGCTTCAGTACGAGCAACGCATGAACAACGAATAAACTTGTACTGCCTAGATCGCAAGATGCGATCTAGGCAGCATGATGCTTACCCGGAAGAAACCCTCGAGACAAGGGAGTTGGCGATGCGCCTAGATTGGTTTGTGGTGAACGTGATTGTTGTTTATTTCATAAACCCTAGATACATATTTATAGTCCGTAGACTTTCTAACGTGGGAACAATCCCAACCGTGCACGAGCCAAACTCTAACTAATCCGACACGTATCCTACTATATTACAGATTCACGGGCCAACTAGCCCAAACTTTGCATATAAGGCCGATTCACGTATATTCTTCCATGTATATTCTTCAAGCCCATCTCGATCGCGGCCCACCTCTGACTCGGTCAAATTCTGGTGATAACACACATGGATGGGGGAAACATGGCTGGTTGATGGAGAGGCGTTGGCGGTGATGATGGCGATGATCTCCTCCAATTCCCCGTCCCGGCGGAGTGCCAGAACGGAGACTTCTGGCTCCCGCGACGGAGTTTCGCGATGTGGCGGCGTTCTGGAGGCTTTCTGGCGACTTCGACTTCTCCCCGTGCATTTTTTGGTCGAAGGCATTATATAGTCCGAAGGAGGGCGTCGGAGGCCGGCCAAGGGGGCCACACCATAGGGCCGCGCGGGCCCCCCTAGGCCGCGCCGCCTTATGGTGTGGGGCCCTCGGGCCTCCACCTTACTTGTCCTTCTGGCTCCGTCAGTATTCTGGGAAAATAGGGCCTTCTGCATAAATTCCGAGGATTTTCCCGAAAGTTGGATTTCTGCACAAAAACGAGACACCAGAACAGTTCTGCTGAAAACAGCGTTAGTCCGTGTTAGTTGCATCCAAAATACACAAATTAGAGGCAAAACAATAGCAAAAGTGTTCGGGAAAGTAGATACGTTTTGGACGTATCAACTCCCCCCAAGCTTAGCTTATTGCTTGTCCTCAAGCAATTCAGTTAACAACTGAGTGATAAAAGAACTTTCACGAACATATTTGCTCATATGATGTATATATTCTCATGCTATGGCTAATACTTAAACAGTTCATATTGAGGTACATGCAAATAAGATCATCTAACAGCTATGTCAATCATGGAGAGGTACCAACAATTAATAATAAGCATCATGAATCATGTATATAGGCAGGATTCCAATGTTCATAAGAGAGTATGATAAAGTGGTATCTCGCTTTCCCGTATTTGATCGGCAAAACATAAATGCCCAGGCACCTCTGGAGTTCATAGAAAGACTAGAAGTAGTGATTGTCAAAGATAAAAGCATCAAAGTTATACCACAATCAATCATATTTTGAGACAAGCATATTGTACTAAGAATGACAGTTGTGCTCTCAAGATAGTGCTCAAAGAAATAATGGAGACACAACATAAAAGTAAAGGATTGACCCTTCGCAGAGGGAAGCAGGGATTAACATGCGCTAGAGCTTTTCTTTTTTGAAATCAGGAGTAAAATTATTTTGAGAGGTGTTTGTTGTTGTCAACGAATGGTAATGGGTACACCAACTACCTCGCCAACCGGACTCTCAAGAGCGGCTCCCATGAATTATTTGCATGTTTATGTGGCACTCCTTCCAACCTTTCTTACGCAAACCATGGCCAACCGAATCCTCGGGTGCGTGCCAACAATCTCATACCATGAAGGAGTGCCTTTTTATTTTAGTTTTATTATGATGATGACACTCCCCCCAACCTTTGCTTACACAAGCCATGGCTAACCGAATCCTTCGGGTGCCGTCCAACAATCACAAACCATGGAGGAGTGTCTATTTAGGTTAATTAATTTGGGACTGGGAATCCCGTTGCCAGCTCTTTTTGCAAAATTATTGGATAAGCGGATGTGCCACTAGTCCATATGAGAGTCCGTCAAAAGTAAATGACAAGGTTGAAAGCTAAACACCACATACTTCCTCATGAGCTATGAAACATAAACACAAATTGAGAAGCATTTTGAAGGTTTTAAAGGTAGCACATGAGAATTTACTTGGAATGGTTTGAAATGCCATGCATAGGTATTTATAGTGGACACTTTGGAACAACTTGGTTTTCAGGTGTTTGGAAGCACGAGCAGCGTTCCCGCTCAGTACAAGTGAAGGCTAGCAAAAGACTAGGGAGCGACAAATCAAGAGAGCAGTAACTGTCATAATCATGCTTGCGGCAAAATAAATTAACTGAGGCATAAAAGTGATACAAGAACTCTGAAGCAATGTAGATCATCGAGGCTTAATTGACTTTTGTTCAGTCATATGCATGCGTGAGCATGTGCCAAGTCGATATAAATGAATTATTCAGAGGAGGATACCACAATGCCATACTTACTTATGAATAAAACAATGCAAGCAAATATCCATGACATGCTACTCATATAATAAATTGGAGCTAAACATGAGAGATCATAAACTACTAGACTTTCTCAAATAACATATACCTCACATGAACCAACTAAGCATGCTCACATGGATGAGTATATGTACAAAAATGAAAACAAATAGAGTTCATACCAGCCTCTCACCACAATCCAATTGTCGTAGATCGTCATTATTGCCTTTCACTTGTGTAGCTTGGATAATATGAAATGAAAACCACGCTCCAGCCACCGAAGACCATTGAACTCATAATGAACCAAAGAAGAATAGCAAATATTTTTGGTGTTTTCGAATTAGAAACAAGAACAAAAGGAAACAAGCAAACAAAGCAAAATCTTTTTGGGTTTTCTTATAGCAAACTAGCAATAGCAAATAAAGCGAAACAAATGCAAGAAACCAAAGCAAACAAATGGTGAAGAGAAACAACAGAAATATTTTTGGTCTTTTTGTGTTTTGGGAAGGAAACAAAACAAAAACAAGAAATGGCAAACTAGAAGACTCACATAAACACAAAGCAGCAGAAATTCGTCAAACTTGATAGCAGTACAGTACCCGATTTTTAATAAATTCTTCCACTGCTCAAATCGAAAAGTGTTCAACTAATGAAAGTTAGATAACGACCTGGGAAACATGCACAAAAATTGGCTTCGCAAAATACTGTTCTGGCTATTTTTGAGAATTTTTACGGTAACAGTCCAGAATCTGTTTTCAGGCAGCACTTCCCCAAATATCATCTTCCTCTCATTAGAAAACCACTCAAACGAACAAAACAAGTATATATAAATATCCAGCAATCATAATATGCAAAGAATGAGTGATGCCGGTATACCTCCCCCCAAGCTTAGGCTTTTGGCCTAAGTGGAGTTCAATCCCAACGAGGGTCGCTGTTCCTCGCCGGTGGATAATTCACGGCGTAGTCATAGTAAAGTTCCTGTGCAGAAGAAAAGCGTGAAGGTGAGTCAACATGGCCAACATGTTGATGCGAGGAACTTGCTGCATCGGACGATGAGTCGAGGTGTTCCTCAGCCTCCTCCGTGTTGTCTCTTGCATGATGGCCTCCTCCCTCTATGTGTGCATCCAGTGCACCTTCTGTGACCGACCAATCCTCCCTGGAATCAAGGTTAGACAGAACAGGCGCAGGCAATCTTACTAGTTTCTCAGTTTTCTTAGTTATTCTCCAGACTTTCTTATAAAATGTCATCTTGTAAAACAGGTTACCCAAGTTGGAGGAATCAGAAACAAATTCATGTTTAATCATAGAGGCTATGTCAAGTTTTTCTATGGAAAGTGGAATATCAAGATGATGAGGTTCTACATTATGAAAAGATAGTAAACAAGAAGCGATGAGACCTCCACAAATTCCACCTTTCTCACGGTTAGTAGCAAGTCTATAAGCTATCAATGCCCCCAAATTATAAGTCCTACTACTTTGCAATGCCGCAGCTAGAAAAGCTAAATCCGGGATAGATAGTTTACCACCAATCCTTCTAGAAAGAACGCATTTAGTAATGTAATAAGCAAAGTAGCGGATAGCCGGTAGCTGAATGCTAGTGATTTTACCACTATCCTCTGAGAAACTCCTTCCATAGCAAATCATCTTGAAGAGGCTTAAGAATTCTTGCGGCGATCCCCTTATCTTCTCGCATGATCCCCATTGAAGTACTCTAATTGCTGCACAAAAATCTCTGAATGGCAAGTTGACAGCTTTATTATAAATTTTATACTGAACCGTGGGGTTAGATCGCGACCAATTGAACTTAAAGTCCTGCACAATAGACATAGTTAGTTTTGCATATTGGCTTGGCTCTCCTTCAACAAAATCACTCAGCCCTGCACGAGAAATTAAACTTTGAACATCTTCCAATATTCCTGCGCTTCTCATGAAATCCGCACACGGGTAGTAAGAGGGGTATACTCCCTCTTCACGGTTCACTCTCATGACTTGTTGGACCTCCAATTCTTGTTGGTTAAGTTGATATCTATTCCACTCCATTTTCTGAAATTTTCAATAAACAATATAAAATTTGATTTGATGACATATAATCAAGGGGAACTGCTATAGGAACTTGCTAGAGTACTAATCATGCATCAAAACTAGTTTATACCACTTAAACAAGCATGCAAGCTCACTAAACATGTTACCTACAGCAGTAAAATATTCAAGATATACTCAACCAAACAAAATTCTACTTGGATAATCGGAGGAGTCACATACCGGAGAGCAAATGTGCCAAATTTCAGACAGAAATCTGGGCTGAGCAAAGAGATCGAAAAATCCTGAGCTCTTGAGCAAAAACGCGAGTGAGTGAAAGCTGGTTCGAGTTTTTTCGGGAGAGAGAAGATGCTGGGAGAAAGAGATGAAGTAGTGGGGCAAGGAGGGGCCCACACCACAGGGTGGCGCGCCCCCCTCCTTGGACGCGCCGGCCTGTGGTGTGGCACCCTGGGGTGCCCCACAGGTCATCCTCTGGTGCTCCCAGGTGCCTCTTCGAAAAATAGGACCAACGGTATAATTTTTGTGAATTTTTGAAAACTTTGAAAAATGCACATTTCTGGGTATTAAGTTTACTAGTCCTCCTCCTGGCATGTTTGAATCACCTGCATTCACAAAAAAAAGTACCTATTAGATAGAGTTCTTAGAATACAAAATGATGTAGATGAAAGAAGAACGCAATAATTATAATACAACCTCGCATGATACAAAATGATGTAGATGAAAGAAGAAATTAGCAAAGCAAATAAATTAAAATACATAGAGTTCTTACAATGGCAATAATTAAAATACATAGAGTTCTTAGAATAGGCTACTTTTACAAATCACTATTACATAGAGGAAGACTATGAATTTCAGAAGCCCGTTTCTTGATCATCGCGAACAACCAATGGGCCACAAGCTTCGTCATCGCTATCACGCTCCCCCCAATAATCAGGGATGTAACCTGGAGGCGGCTCCGTTGACTCAGCGGTGTCTAGGCCTTGTTGGAACCTGGCAAGCAAAGTCAAGTCTTGTGCGCTCTGAACCTCCTCGACTACATCCTCTTCCTCCTCAACATCCTCGACTAAATTATCCTCCTCCTCTATGACCATGTCATCATCAGTCGGCAAGTTGATAGTGAAATGCCCTGGGAGGCCTTCTTCTTGGAAAAACTCGCCTTCATATGTCGAGGGGTCAAGGCGACGGTAATCTTCATTGTCTGGCTTAGGCGGCCTGTTGTGTGTCGGCACCGTGATCACGACATCCCAGCCCTGCAGACGTTTCTTCGGGTTCTTGCACGGGTACGGGAGGTAGAATACTTGAAAGGCCTGGGTAGCTAAAATATATACATCATCTCCCGTGTAAACGGAGCTTCGCTCAACTTCGACCAAGCCAATTTCAGGTTTCCGTCTCACCCGATGCGGGTCAAACCAGTGACACTTGAATACAACGGGATCTAGGCCTTTGCCGAAACCATAAGGCAGCTCGTATATCCCCTCGACTCTACCATAGTACTGGAGCTTATCTGAGCCTTCACACACAACCCCACTATTTATTTTCTTCCGGTTGGCCCGGCGTTGTGTGTACTGATGGGTATGGAAGCGATACCCATTCACATCATAAGCATCGAATGCATTGACAGGTGAGCTAAAGCCCTTGGCAATTTTTCTCAAGTCCGGATTCATTTCAATGTCATTTTGTGCCTACAAGTTCGATAGGAGAAGTTTAGTAGGAGAGGTGGCTGAATAATGTAGGCACTACAAGCAAAGTTATATAGAAAGGTACCAAATTCGAGAACCAGTTAATGAAACCGTATCCACCACCATTTTCAAAGAGATCCTGGTCATCTTGGGCCGTACGACTCCTGCTTAGCTTTCAATATTTTTTATTGAATCGTCTACGGGAATAAAAAGAGGAAATGTTAGCCACACGGTAACGAGCGAATGTGTGTGAAAAACAATAAGTGGGAAGCACTTACTCGATGTACGGCTTCACTTCTTTCATGCTTTTCAAGACATAAGAGTGGATTAAACCCCACTTGGGATCCGTTATCTTGAGCCTCTTCGTGCCGCTTGATTTGCCACCTAACCCTATGAATATGCCAAGCTTGGGTACATCTTCAGGGTTGGCGGCATTGTAACGAAGGATTGGATTGTGTCGAGTGCGAATGTTTTCATCGTAGTACTTTGTCGTGAAGTTTGAAACCTCCTTGTTAAGGGCTGCCTCGGCTATGGATGCCTCGAGTATTTCTTTGCCGTGCGTTGTTTATAGTCTTTGCCGTGCCGTTTTTCTTTGCCGTGCGTTGTCTCTGGGCTTTTGCCGTGCTATGCTTCTTTGCCGTGTGCTCTAATTTGTTTTGCCGTGGTTGCCTTCTTTGCCGTGCAACCTTGCACGGCAAAGGATTCTTTGCCGTGAAGCAGCGCACGGCAAAGGTGCAACGCACGGCAGTGATGAATTTTCCTGTAGTGTACGGGCTGAATTTTTGTTTGAAACATTTTAAGCCACACATAAGTTTACTATGTACGATATCGATAAGACTCATCACGCTTCACATTTTTCCAGAAGCTCGACTCCTAGCGCAATGATGTACGCCAGTTGGAGGTGAAGGCTAGCATGCTTCCGTAGTTGTGAGCCGGTGATTGCCGAACACACCAATAAATGTTTACATATTGGTTCAATTTAATTGTGTATACTTATACCTTTTGTAGTTCTCTTGACGTTTTGATAGGAAAAGGAACAAATATGTCTTGAAATTAATATATATATATATATATATATATATATATATATATAATCTTATTCTTGAAATTTATATGGATAGATATATATATTGTTTTACACATTTCTTGGGTCACACCGGCCCACTCATTAAGTAGCTTGCCATTTTGGAGCCCAATACAATTGTTGACAACCTAGTGCTGACCCCTTCATGTGGGATGCCGAACGGGTGCGTCGAAGTCTCGCACGACCTAGGATTAGGCGTGTGGGGCCATCCTGGCAGCGAGAGTAGACATGTCACAGATTAACTATATGTGTGGAGAAGGCCGGTCATCGTCTTCAATGGGCGCAACAGTTCCCGAGGCGACGACACGAAGGTTCCCCATGGATGTGCCATGCCTCCCGCTATCAACCGCATGTCCATCCCCGTCTCTCCCATTCCACCACTCCTCTCCTATGTCAAATCCTAGCCACTGCTACAATCTCCTCTCCACCGCCATGGCGCACAATCACGAGGCCGACGGCACCGACGTCATAGAAGACAGGTCGCACAACCTCAACCTTGGGGTATTTCACCGAGCCCACCTTCTCGTGCCGCCGGAGTACCGCCTCCTACATGGGTGGCATTATCGAATCTCCGGCTATGTGGTCCCGTTGTTGCGGGTGGGGGCGGATCTCCACAAGCTCATCGACGAGCGTAAGGCAAGGATGATGCCGCAGCAGCGCATGCAGCCGAGGTGGTTGACGACAAGCCGCGACTGGGTGGACGTATTCTAGCGGGAGCGCGAGGCGGAGATCGCCAGGTTTGCCGTCCTCGACTCCGGCCGGTTTAAGCGGGTCTGCCGGCGAGCATGGCGGCACGGGCCTGGAACCGATGTCAAGCTCGACGCATATGCCTACCTCCCGGGGAGCCTCCTCGTCGGCCGGTGTGCTACCCAGCGGCCTTGTCCACCGCTCATCCGGTGCTTTCGGGCCTGGTACTGTTCAGGCACCGGCAGTAAAGAAGGAGGAGGCCTCTTCATCGGACTTCAAGTTCGGCTCGGACGATGACGATTGCGATGGTGCCGACAATGCCCTCGTCTTCAGCACCTTCGACCACCGCTATATTTTTTCCGTCTAATACTACTTATATTGTAGATTCTGTATAAATTCGAACGTAATTTGGCGTCATTTCCGAAAATTTAAATCCTAAATGTTTTTGGGGTCATCATTTCGGGATCGTCGCTGTGTATCATCTCCCTAAATTGGGAAGCAAGTGCCGGCGGCCACCTGTTGGCGCCTATTTACGATGCACCGGTGAAGATGATCTAAATCCGCAATAAGATAGGTTCATCATGTTTGCTATAGTAGATCAAAAACGTATTCCGTTCTTGCCTAGTGGAACTATTCTAGATCGAAAGAAATAAACCTCTAAAATATCGCTTTATTGAATGAACCTGAATTCCCGAGAACTCTCTATCCCCAATTTGCTCGTTCGTTCTAGGGCTGCTCCATGCGCTCTTTTCCCGTCGATGTCTAGGACCTCCCGCTTCTACTCGAGGTCTGCATCCATGGACATCTTCTACTTCCACCACAAATCTTCTCTTTCGTTGGCAAGCACAAAACATAACATCTCTTGAGGTTCGCATCCATGGACAGAGCACCACTAAAACGTATTGCCTCCCGCTGCGCGAGGCAGCTTGATTTGTTCTGGCGCCACACCAAGGCCTCGATTTCTTCTATCGCGACAGCGTAGGTCCGGGCCGCCGCCGCACCTGCAGTCCACATCCGAGTTGCCGCCCTTGATTTCTTCTGCCGCGAGCCCGCCACCGGCCATGGTGGCTCTTCCCTGGCGCTTCCATCGCCGAGCTCAGCCGGGGCTTGATTTGCTCAGGATCTTTCCTTCCCACCGAATAGATCGATCAGCGAATCGATATTTTCACTTGGCGGTGGCAAAGCCTGTAATATTAGTTTGCGGTTTTATTTACGTCGGAGGAATCGACAGAGGACAGGTTCGCTGGTTTTTCTTCATCTAGCCAGGGCAGAATTAGTAGATGCCGCGATCATTGGCGTTGATTCCGGTTTTACTGGGAAGGCTCGTTCCCGGTTTTTTAACGTACGAGGGTAGGAAACAATTTCTTTTTGACGTACCATGGTTTTTTAACGGACGGACACCACCTCTAGCAAACTAATAGTAAAGATTATTACTGGCCAGGAAATTTTTTGGAAACTCTAATTAAGTAAGGAACTTTGCAAATCAAAAGTGCTACAGCAAGTAAGACAAGTGGAGTGAGAAAGAGATGTTGTTTACCGCCTCTATGCATATAAAAAGTATTCGTTAACAAGGTTGATCAAGTCTTGCCACCGAATAATTTTTACATAGCATAAGAAGAAATAAACCTCAAATCAATCATGTTACCTTGAATTGTATTGATATGGATCCAATCATAAGATTTTGATAACCTTCTTTAGGCTCATATATAGGACAATCAATAGTTCCAACTTTGATAGTTCTCACATTAGAAATAGTATTGACTCCACATACTTTATCAATCTTCTTGGGGAAATAGACGGTATGCTCCTTATCATCAACATTGAAAGTAACTTTTCCTTTATTGCAATCAATAACAGCCCCTGCGGTGTTAAGAAAAGGTCTCCCAAGAATAATAGACATATTATCATCTTCAGGCATTTCCAACACAACAAAATCAGTTAATATCAAGCAGTTAGTAGTAACTTGAACAGGAACATCCTCACATATACCAACAGGAATAGCAATAGATTTATCAGCCATTTGCAAAGATATATCAGTAGGTATCAACTTATCTAAGTAAAGTCTCTTATAAAGAGAAAAAGGCATAACACTAACACCGGCTCCCAAGTCACATAGAGCAGTTTTAACATAATTATTCTTAATAGAACAAGGAATAGTAGGTATACCTGGGTCGCCCAACTTTTTTGGAACTTTGCCATTGAAAGAGTAATTAGCAAGCATAGTGGAAATCTCCTCATTGGGGATTTTCCTCTTGTTAGTAACAATATCTTTCATATACTTTGAATAAGGAGGCAATTTAATAGCATCAGTCAAAGGGATTTGCAAGAATAAAGGTTTCATCCAATCGCAGAATTTATTATAGTGTTCTTCTTCCTTTGATTTTAGTTTCTTAGCAGGAAAAGGCATTTGCTTTTGCACCCAAGGTTCTCTTTCATTACCATGTTTCTTAGCAATAAAATCTTCTTTAGTATACTTTTTATTTTTATCATGCTTTTCAGGTTCATCTTCTACTTCTTCTTTATCAGAAGCATCATTCTTATCATTATCATTATTATTATCATGCTCATTACCACTTTCAGTTTCAGCATCGGAAATAGAAATACTATTAGGATCAGTAACAGGTTCAGAGGATTCTACAACATTTTTATGTTTCTTCTTCTTTTTCTTCTTAGAATGAGCACTAGGTTCAATGCGTTGGGAATCTTGTTCAATTCTTTTGGGGTGCCCTTCAGGATATAGAGGATCCTGGGTAGAGACACCACCTCTAGTTGTTACTTCATAAGCATGTTTCTCTTTAGAATTATTATTTAGCAAGTCATTTTGCACTTTAGTGAGTTGATCAATTTGAGTTTGAATCATTTGAAAATGTTTAACAAGCACCTTAACATCATTGGAGGTTCTCTCCACAATATCATGCAAATTGCTAATAGCTTGAGAATTTTCCATTAGATGATTTTTTACTCTTATATTAAAATTTTCTTGCTTAACAATATAATTATCAAACTCATCTAAGCATTGCGCAGGAGGTTTTGAATACGGAATATCTTCCCTAGTGAAGCGTTGAAGGGAGTTTACCTCAATCATGGGTGAAGGGGGAATTATCTCACATATATCCTCTATGGGAGGTAGATTCTTCACATCTTCGGATTTAATACCTTTCTCCTTGAGAGACTTCTTAGCTTCCCGCATATCTTCATCATTCAATTCAATTAAACCCCTCTTCTTCAATATTGGCGTTGGAGTTGGTTCAGGTGTTTCCCAATCATCATGATTCCGGCTTATTCTAGCCAATAAATCTTCAGCTTCGTCTGGAGTTCTTTTCCTGAAAACACAACCAGCACAACTATCCAAATATTCTCTAGATTCAATGGTTAGTCCACTATAAAATATATCAAGTAGATCATTCTTTTCCAAATCATGTCCAGGTCTAGCTCTGATAAGAGAACAAAATCTTGCCCATGCCGCAGGCAATTTCTCTTCATCTCCCTGATCAAATCTGTAAATTCTCTCAGTAGCAGCATGTTGAGCACTAGCAGGAAAGTATTTTCGAAAGAAAACATCACGCAAATCAGTTGGACTTTTAATAGAACCAGGAGGCAAATTATTATACCAAGTTTTAGCATCATCCTTTAATGAGAAAGGAAAAATTTTAGCGACAAAGTAAGTACGCATCTTGACATCATCAGAAAACAAACTACTCATAGAAGAAAGTTCAATCATGTGTTCTACAGCACTTTCTTTTTCAGTACCACAAAAGGGTGTTTTCTCTACAATAGCTATATGAGATAGATCAAGAGAAAAATCATAATCTTTATCCTTAATGCATATAGGAGATGTGGCAAATTCAGGATCAGGAGATAGCTTATGTTTAACAGTATATTGTGCGAGAAACTTTTTAATGTTTCTTGCATCAGTAATAGAATTGCATTTATCAATAAAATCATCATTAAGCTCCACATAATCTTCATCAGGATCATCACTAAAATAATCAAGTTCAGGTGAACTAACAGGTGTAGTGGCATTTTCATTAGGAGTTTCAGCATTTTCAATTTGTCTAGACCTAGCAATTGTAGCATCTAGAAAGGATCCCAACGAACCACTATCATCAAGCACAGCAGAAACATTATCAATATTATGAGAGTTTTCAGATTCAGCAGACGTACCAGTTTGTGGCGGTGAAACAAGTTGACTTATCACAGATGGTGAATCAAGTGTAGCGGAGGTACTCAGAATTGTACCTTTTCTTGTAGTGGATGGTAATATGGCGACTTTAGAATCGCGAGGTTTACCCATGATGGAGAATTTGCAGCGAATAATATTAATCCAAGTGAACTTCCAAATAAAGCTATGCTCCCCGGCAACGGCGCCAGAAAACGGTCTTGATAACCCTCAAGTATAGGGGATCGCAGCAGTCTTCGAGGGTAGTATAACCCAATTTATTGATTCGACAAAAGGGGAGACAAAGAACACTTGGAAGCCTTAACAGCGGAGTTGTCAATTCAGCTACACCTGGAAACAGACTTGCTCGCAAGAGTTTATCAGTAGTAACAGTTTTATAGCAAAGAGTAGTGAAATAACAGCAGCAGAGTAACAAAGACAGCAGTAGTGATTTTAGTAAACAGCAGGATTAAAATACTGTAGGCACGGGGACGGATGACGGGCGTTGCATGGATGAGAGAAACTCATGTAACAATCATAGCAGGGCATTTGCAGATAATAATAAAACGGTGTCCAAGTACAAAGCAATCAATAGGCATGTGTTCCAATTATAGTCGTACGTGCTCGCAATGAGAAACTTGCACAACATCTTTTGTCCTACCAGCCGGTGGCAGCCGGGCCTCAAGGGAAACTACTGGATATTAAGGTACTCCTTTTAATAGAGTACCGGAGCAAAGCATTAACACTCCGTGAACACATGTGATCCTCACATCGCTACCATTCCCTCCGGTTGTCCCGATTTCTGTCACTTCAGGCCATCATCGGTTCCGGACAGCGACATGTGTATACAACTTGCAGGTAAGATCAATAAACAATGAATATCATGATGAAACAATAACATGTTCAGATCTGAGATCATGGCACTCGGGCCCTAGTGACAAGCATTAAGCATAACAAGTTGCAACAATATCATGAAAGTACCAATTACGGACACTAGGCACTATGCCCTAACAATCTAATGCTATTACATGACCAATCTCATCCAATCCCTACCATCCCCTTCGGCCTACAGCGGGGGAATTACTCACACATGGATGGGGGAAACATGGCTGGTTGATGGAGAGGCGTTGGCGGTGATGATGGCGATGATCTCCTCCAATTCCCCGTCCCGGCGGAGTGCCAGAACGGAGACTTCTGGCTCCCGCGACGGAGTTTCGCGATGTGGCGGCGTTTTTCCGGGAGGCTTTCTCGGCGACTTCGACTTCTCCCCGTGCGTTTTTAGGTCGAAGGCATTATATAGTCCGAAGGAGGGCGTCGGAGGCCGGCCAAGGGGGCCACACCATAGGGCCGCGCGGGCCCCCCTAGGCCGCGCCGCCTTATGGTGTGGGGCCCTCGGGCCTCCACCTTACTTGTCCTTCTGGCTCCGTCAGTATTCTGGGAAAATAGGGCCTTCTGCATAAATTCCGAGGATTTTCCTGAAAGTTGGATTTCTGCACAAAAACGAGACACCAGAACAGTTCTGCTGAAAATAGCGTTAGTCCGTGTTAGTTGCATCCAAAATACACAAATTAGAGGCAAAACAATAGCAAAAGTGTTCGGGAAAGTAGATACGTTTTGGACGTATCACATGTATATCTCATGGATATTGTCAACATAAAGTAATATAATAAGTGCAATATGCAAGTATGTAGGAATCAATGCACAGTTCACACAAGTGTTTGCTTCTTGAGATGGAGAGAAATAGGTGAACTGACTCAACATAAAAGTAAAAGAAAGGCCCTTCGATGAGGGAAGCATCGATTGCTATATTTGTGCTAGAGCTTTTATTTTGAAAACAAGAAACAATTTTGTCAACGGTAGTAATAAAGCATATGCATCATGTAAATTATATCCTACAAGTTGCAAGCCTCATGCATAGTATACTAATAGTGCCCGCACCTTGTCCTAATTAGCTCGGATTACCTGGATTATCACCGCAATACATATGTTTTAACCAAGTATCACAAAGGGGTACCTCTATGCCGCCTGTACAAAGGTCTAAGGAGAAAGCTCGCATTGGATTTCTCGCTTTTCATTATTCTCAACTTAGACATCCATACCGGGACAACATAGACAACAGATAATGGACTCCTCTTTAATGCTTAAGCATTCAACAACAATTAATATTCTCATAAGAGATTGAGGTTTGTTGTCCAAAACTGAAACTTCCACCATGGATCATGGCTTTAGTTAGCGGCCCAAAGTTCTTCTCTAACAATATGCATGCTCAGACCATTCAACTCATGGTAAATCTCTCTTACTTCAGACAAGACGAACATGCATAGCAACTCACATGATATTCAACAATGAGTAGTTGATGGCGTCCCCAGGAACATGGTTATCGCTCAACAAGCAACTTATAAGAGATAAGATGCATAAGTACATATTCAATACCACAATAGTTTTTAGGCTATTTGTCCCATGAGCTATATATTGCAAAGACAAAGAATGGAAATTTAAAGGTAGCACTCAAGCAATTTACTTTGGAATGGCGGAGAAATACCATGTAGTAGGTAGGTATGGTGGACACAAATGGCATAGTGTTTGGCTCAAGGATTTGGATGCACGAGAAGTATTCCCTCTCAATACAAGGATTAGGCTAGCAAGGCTATTTGAAACAAACACAAGTATGAACTAGTACAGCAAAACTTACATGAGAACATATTGCAAGCATTATAAGACTCTACACTGTCTTCCTTGTTGTTCAAACCCTTACTAGAAAATATCTAGACCTTAGAGAGACCAATCATGCAAACCAAATTTTAGCAAGCTCTATGTATTTCTTCACTAATAGGTGCAAAGTATATGATGCAAGAGCTTAAACATGATCTATATGAGCACAACAATTGCCAAGTATCACATTATTCAAGACATCATACCAATTACCACATGTAGCCTTTTCTGTTTCCAACCATATAACAATTAACGAAGCAGTTTCAACCTTCGCCATGAGAATTAAAAGCTAAGAACACATGTGTTCATATGAACCCGTGGAGCGTGTCTCTCTCCCACACAATGAATGCTAGGATCCAACTTTATTCAAACAAAACAAAAACAAAAACAAACAGACGCTCCAAGTAAAGCACATAAGATGTGACGGAATAAAAATATAGTTTCACTAGAGGTGACCTGATAATTTGTCGATGAAGAAGGGGATGCCTTGGGCATCCCCAAGCTTAGATGCCTGAGTCTTCTTGAAATATGCAGGGATGAACCACGGGGGCATCCCAAGCTTAGAGCTTTCACTCTTCTTGATCATATTGTATCATCCTCATCTATTGACCCTTGAAATCTTCCTCCACACCAAACTCAAAACAACTCATTAGAGGGTTAGTGCATAATCAAAAATTCACATGTTCAGAGGTGACACAATCATTCTTAACACTTCTGGACATTGCCCAAAGCTTCTGAAAGTTAATGGAACAAAGAAATCCATTCAACATAGCAAAAGAGGCAATGCGAAATAAAAGGCAGAATCTGTCAAAACAGAACAGTCCGTAAAGACGAATTTCTAAGAGGCAACAGACTTGTTCAAATGAAAATGCTCAAATTGAATGAAAGTTGCGTACATATCTGAGGATCACTCACGTAAATTGGCAGAATTTTCTGAGTTACCTAAAGAGAATTCAACCCAGATTCATGACAGCAAGAAATCTGTTTCTGCGCAGTAATCCAAATCTAGTATGAACCTTACTATCAAAGACTTTACTTGGCACAACAATGCAACAAAACTAAGATAAGGAGAGGTTGCTACGGTAGTAACAACTTCCAAGACTCAAATATAAAACAAAAGTACTATAGTAAAATAAACACATGGGTTATCTCCCAAGAAGTGCTTTCTTTATAGCCATTAAGATGGGCTCAGTAATTTTAATGATGCACTCCCAAGAAATAAGAGTTGAAGCAAAAGAGAGCATCAAGAAGCAAATTCAAAACACATTTAAGCCTAACATGCTTCCTATGCATAGGAATTTTGTAAATAAACAAGTTCATGAAGAGCAAAGTAACAAGCATAGAAAGATAGAACAAGTGTAGCTTCAAAATTTCAGCACATAGAGAGGTGTTTTAGTAACATGAAAATTTCTACAACCATATTTTCCTCTCTCATAATAATGTACAGTAGCATCATGAGCAAACTCAACAATATAACTATCACATAAAGCATTCTTATCATGAGTCTCATGCATAAAATTATTACTCTCCACATAAGCATAATCAATTTTATTAGTTGTAGTGGGAGCAAATTCAACAAAGTAGCTATCATTATTATTCTCATCATCAAATATAGGAGGCATATTGTAATCATAATCAAATTTATCCTCCATAACAGGCGGCACCAAAAGACCACTATCATTATAATCATCATAAATAGGAGGCAAATTATCATCAAAGTAAATTTTCTCCTCAATGCTTGGGGGACTAAAAAGATCATGCTCATCAAAACCAGCTTCCCCAAGCTTAGAATTTTCCATATCATTAGCAACAATGGTGTTCAAAGTGTTCATACTAATATGTTCCATGGGTTTTTTAATTTTCGCATCAAACCATCCATGTCTTAACTCAGGAAATAATTTTAAAAGCTCATTGTTGCTTTCCATTATGCCAAACTAGTGTAAAACAAGAAACAAAAAGATGCAATTGCAGGATCTAAAGGAAATAGCTTCGAGTACTTACAACGGCGCCGGAAAATAGCTTAGTAGCCGAGATCCGGAGTGTGAGTACCTTTTACCTTTCCTCCCCGGCAACGGCGCCAGAAAATAGCTTGATGTCTACTCACGCTTCTTTTCCTGTAGACAGTGTTGGGCCTCCAAGAGCAGAGGTTTGTAGAACAGCAGCAAGTTTTTTCCCTTAAGTGGATCACCCAAGGTTTATCGAACTCAGGGAGGAAGAGGTCAAAGATATCCCTCTCAAGCAACCCTGCAACCACAATACAAGAAGTCTCTTGTGTCCCCAACACACCCAATACACTTGTCAGATGTATAGGTGCACTAGTTCGGCGAAGAGATAGTGAAATACAGGTGGTATGAATATATATGAGCAGTAGTAACGGCGCCAGAAAATACTTGATGCTACAACTGGCGTGTGGTTCATGGTGGTAATATTGCAGGAAGTACAGATGCAGTAGAACAGTAAACAAGCGATGATTGCAGTATTTGGGAACAAGGCCTAGGGATTATACTTTCACTAGTGGACACTCTCAACATTGATCACATAATAAAACCACTCTACACTCTCTTGTTGGATGATGAACACCACTAATTGTGTAGGGCTACAAGAACCCTCAATGCCGGAGTTAACAAGCTCCACAACACTCGATATTCATGTTTAAATAACCTTAGAGTGCATGATAGATCAACACAACTATACCAAGTACTAACATAGCATGCACACTGTCACCTTCATACTATGAAAGGAGGAATAGATCACATCAATACCATCATAGTAATAGTTAACTTCATAATCTACAAGAGATCATAATCATAAACTACGCCAAGTACTACATGATGCACACACTGTCACCATTACATCATGAAGGAGGAATAGAGTACTTTAATAACATCACTAGAGTAGCACATAGAATAGTGATACAAAGCACATTGCAATCATAAAGAAATATAAATAAGCACTTCACTATGCTATTCATAACAGTGAATAAGTATTCTGTGAAATATAGCCTAAGAGACCCACACGGTGCACACACTGTCACCTTTACACACGTGGGACAAGGAGTCTCTGGAGATCACATAAGTAAAATCCACTTGAATAGCATAACGACATCTAGATTACAAGCATCATCATATGGATCTCAATCATGTAAGGCAGCTCATGAGATCATTGTATTGAAGTACATAGGGAGAGAGATTAACCACATAGCTACCGGTACAGCCCTTAGCCTCGATGGAGAACTACTCCCTCCTCATGGGAGACAGCAGCGGTGATGAAGATGGCGGTGGTGTCGATGGAGATGCCTTCCGGGGGCACTTCCCCGTCCCGGCGGCGTGCCAGAACAGAGACTCCTGTCCCCCAGATCTTGGCTTCGCGATGGCGGCGGCTCTGAAAGGTTTCTCGTACTGTGGCTTTTCCGTATTGAAGATTTAGGTCAGGGACCTTTAAATAGGCGAAGAGGCGGAGTCGGAGGGCTGACGAGGCGGTGACACCATAGGGGGGCGCGGCCCCCCCTCTGGCCGCGCCAGGGTGGCGTGTGGGGCCCCTAGGGCTCCCCTCTGGTGGCTCTCGGGTGTTCTGGAAGCTTCGTCCAATTATAAGATGCTGGGCGTTGATTTCATCCAATTCCGAGAATATTTCATTTCTAGGATTTCTGAAACCAAAAACAGCAACTGGCTCTTCGGCATTTTGTTAATAGGTTAGTGCCGGAAAATGCATAAATATGACATAAAGTATGTATAAAACATGTGAGTATCATCATAAAAGTAGCATGGAACATAAGAAATTATCGATACGTTGGAGACGTATCAACCCCTTATTGTGAACGCATGTGTATATGAAACCTTCTTCGTAATCTGCTATTAGGTGCCAAACTCAGTGTGTTTTGTGTATTTTTTGCTTCACTAGTACAAATGCCCGTGCGTTGCCACGGGTCTTCAAATTTCATTTCTCAATGCACATATATAATTCACAATTCACTATAAAATTCAGATATCATAATGTACTACATCATGATAATACTGATTGCAATCATATTGAGAGGTGGAAAGGGGACTAACATACGGAAATATTTATGAGAACAAATCATACAATCAATTCCTTCCTCTTGAGTCTTGGCCACTCTCCAACTTCATTTGGAGCGCCTCCAATAAAATATTCATTTTGTGTATCTCAGTTCGACAATTCTGCAAGATCATGAAAAGCAACATCATCACAACAATACTCACTCACATCTCTCCACTCTCAAGTCTCCCCACTCTTAATCTCTCACACAACCACAACATACCAAGCTTAAAAAGCCGCACCCACCCTAGACATGATCAAGATGAGATCAAGAATTCAAGATAATAGTATCCCTCCATCCTTAAAGTCGACTCGGTGTGGCATCCAGTTCATACCGAGCTTAAAAAGCTGCAATCTCAAAAAAAGATTAAAATCTTGAGCACTACGTGAACTTGATGTATTAATCGATCCCTATCCCGCCTGACCGACCAGTTACAAGTTACAGATATCCTTACCATTGCAAAGATGGTTTTTCCGAGGTAATAGAAACAATTTATATTTTAATTAAAGTTGTCAAAACCTAACTTTTAATGTGGCAAGAAGCGTCCAGCTTTAGAAACTGCTATAATAGGAAAATATAGTTGCATTCACCTGCAACAAATTGTTCCCACACATAGTAATGCACTTGTTCTGTTTTCTCCAAAATTACTTGGAAAATAATATAAAATGAATTGCTTACCCAGCTTCAGTAGTAGGTCATTCACCACCACTGCAACCTAAATATTGCATGGAGATAATCTCAGTATCAATTACCGTAAAACCATTCAACCTTTGTTAACTTAGCAACATCTCATATTTAATCAAGCACCTTATTGAAATGCTCGTATTGCCTTTTTCCAGGGCAAAATACAGCATAGTTAAAATCCTTGAGCCAAGCTTGTTTCTCCTTACTCTGCTTCACATGCCAAAATAAAGGGAAAAATCATAAGGAGTTGTAGAGACCAATGAGAACATGATAACTTGATTTTTTTTTCACAAAACTCGTGTTATCAGTGGGTTCCCCGTCGTCATATTTGTGGTCATTTAACATAATTACTGGCACAAGTTGTTGATAAAAGAATCTTACTACAAATGTTAAAGTTGGTTGCATTCATTTTTCAGTCAGGTGTTAATATTTCAGCAACTTAGCCCTCTTAACTATTCATTGTTTATAATATTTTTTCGCAAGCATCTGCACTACATTTCACAACAATATCTTCTTGAGATATGAGGGCAACCTACATTATTTCACGACAAACATCAGATCTCCAGCTACATGGAAATTTTAAGATATTGTGTAGATACCGGGTTACCTAGACTCCTTGATCAGGCTAGGCGAGTGTAGCAAGCATTTGTTGTGCAGTTGATGTAGCTGACTTCCGATGTGCTCTTCTCTGCGTTCCCATACTTTTGGACCTGCTATATCAGTAGCTTTCCTTTCATGACCAAACACATTAGTAACCCGGTGAACCGGGTAAAGAAGTCAAGATGAGCCATAGTGTTTTTCGGAACTGTGTGTGTCCTGCCTGATTTCCATCTTTTTCGGGTGTATGCTAACCTGGATTTCTGTTGCGATATAGACATATAGAGATCAATAAGATAGGGTGGAACCTTATTTTGTATCACAGGATGCAACGGTATTAAGTGGCAGGTACCATAGTTGAACAACTTCCTCTTTGGAAACAATTGTACACAATATGACATGCCAACAAGTATGCTCAGTAAGTGACTTTATGACCAAGAGAAACCACTAAGATAGTAAAATTACCCCTGCCATCAACTCATCATGTTCTAGGTAATCAAGGTCAGGTAGCAGTAAAGGGGGTACCCACGTGGTTCTTGAGAGAACCTCTCAGTCTGAAAATGAATATGGAAAAATAACAATGTGATTAGAATGTAGGCAATAGGACAAAGAAAGTAGATCCGACGGTAGAAATACTATATTATGTCCTAACAATAATCAGCAGAAAGAAATAGCTAACAAAGTAGGCTATATGTCCATAATTTCATCCCGAGTAGATCACATTTTCAGTTGAACTGGTATAGAAAAGTGAAAGGTAAAAACTTCTAAAGCCAAAAAATTACCCTAATTCTAAATCTAGTGCCGATGTACAATTTCTCAAAATAGATAATGATGGAGCGCAAAAACATATCACTTATGTTCCAACTAATGAAAGTATATATCATGATAATATGACAGATCACTGTGCCATGGCTAATTTAATTCATCTCGGAGCAACTTCTGAACATGATATGGGGCGTTGGAGGCCCATCTTAGCTACTTATATTTTGTGTGTTTTAAGGGGAAATTTAAATGCTAAGAGCAGCACCTTCACTTTTCTCTTTTCTCTTGAATCATGTACTGTTGTGGCATTTCCATTGTCATCATAAGAGCCAGTTGTCCTAGTTGTACGATAATTGCCGCCGCACCCGGCACTTGCTGAAGCAGCAACACCAGCTCCTGGGTTCCTAAACCATGAGTGGCACCTTATCCTGAATTACTGCAAAGAAATGATAAAATCATCAAACATAAATAAATCCAAAGCAATACTCAAACCAGATGCAAAGCATCATTACATGATCTGCATCCTTGTTCTTCTCCTCTATTTTGCCTTTTTTTTCTTATTCGTGTTAAAGTTGTAGAAACAAGTCGAAATTCAATAATGTACCTACAGGGGGCTCATGTTGGCTTATTGGTTTCAAGTAGGGCATAATATACAGAAAACGGCATATCAGTACAACTGATAATCGATTCAAACTACCCCATATTTCCTAATACAAGTAATCTGACTATAGCAATGACAATCACAGTCGACAATTTGCTCCTTCAAGTCTTTCCTGTAAAATTAGGGTCCTACAATCACACGAACCAAACACACGTATACTTATCAGTAATTACCTAGATTACCTAAATAGTTCATGACACCAGTGGCACACGTCGATGGAGCATGGAGATGTCCACCAATAGCACTCAGCAAGGATTCCGCGGCGCCCGCGGTGAAGACCAGGCGGCAGCCATCAACCACACCTTGCGCGGAGGCGGCGGCACCCACGGTGAAGGCCCAACGGTTGCAGATACCTGTGAACGGGAGCCAGGAGGGCATGTGGAGGTGGGTGGATATGCTAAAGTCGAGCTCCCATATCAACTTGCAATGCTCCTACTTAAGCTCCTTCTCATTCTTATTCTGGTTCCTACCCGGTAACCCACCTCATCTCCCTAGCTGCGAATAATTGGCACGACAAATCATCACCCATCATGTAGGCAAAGAAAATTCATACAAAATGTATAGTTGCACGAGCCATAGAAGACTGTGCTTTCAGGCAATCAACATTATTCAAAGAAAAAACTGAAAGTGAAGAACCTCGTATCATGGTTGAACAATAATACGACCATCTGTAGCCTTTCCTCAAATGTAGCATGGAGATGATTATGTACAGATATACGGAAACAATCTACACATGATTCACATGACTGAGAATTCAGAGAAAAAATTGAAAGTGAAGAACCTTGTATCATGGGTGAACAAAATAATAAGGAACATGTGACCAGGCATGGATCACCCGATATTGGGGATGATGATGCGCCTTGTAGCCCAGGGCTGATGATGGTGATGCACAGTGGCGGAGCCAGGATTAGAGCAAGCCCTGGGCCAAAAATTAAGCGCCAATAAAACTCTTGTAATAGTACATAAAATTTGGTAATATGAACATGTGTTTAAATTCAGGTATAAATATGTTCGTCTTTCCGTTCCTAAAACATGAATCGACTACAACCTACAAAAAAATTTAACCATACCACAATCAGCATCTATATTGCTAAAAGGCTAAAAACCAGCCCCTGGCTAAAACAACTACGGAGTACAAGAAATTGCCAAGTTGAGGCGCAAACAGCAGGAGTCTGACGGTGCAAACGTGAGAAGAGGAAGCAGTGCTGCAGCAATCGGGCTCAGGGGCTACGTCGGCCAAGGGTCACCCGGGAGGAGCTGAGCACAGCGCCGCATGCAGCACAGGAGGGCGGAAGCGGCGGCCTGGTAGGGCAGGAGAGGGGTCCGGCAAGTCAGCGCCGGCGTGGTCGCATGGGCGTGGAGGTGCGGTCCTGCGTGTGGCTGCGAGCGAGGGTTTCGTTGCTCTCTCCGTTGATTCCTTTCGGTCGAGCGAGGCAGCAACAAGGAGTTGGGCAGGATATCCAAATGCCCCGGGCCGAAACTTTCGCTGCGCCCCGGCCATGGCCCTTGTTGCCCTGGGCCTGGCTCCGCCCGCGCCATGGTGATCCGGATGTAGTGCGTCTGAGATCGGAGGCTATCCAGGCGGCACGGGTTAGCTCCGGAATAGCGAGGCAACGATGGCGAGGGAGGAGACATGGGAGTAGGAGTAATCTAGCAGCATCGTGGAGGCGCCCATCGGCAGCGGAGGCGACCGGTGTTGGGTGGCAGCGGCAGCGATGGTGAGAGAGAGGAAACGGGGAAGGGAGAGATAGGCGAGAGAAGAGATCCGTGTTTCTAGGGAGAATGAAAAAAACCATGTAAAACCGGTTGTGCGGAAGTGGACGAAATAAAACCGGCGGAGAGGAGATTGACGAAAAACAATCGACGGAGTGCGTTGGGCTGGCCACGAGGACGACGAAAAGTTTGACGTATTGAGATGTTGGGAATAAGGAATATGTTCCTCCTTTTTAAGTAGTGTAGATAACCGTTAGGGTGTTAACATCACCAAGTTTGAAGTGGCAGTCGTAATTTTTTTTTAGCACATAACCAAACTTCTTTTTTTTTTCCTCTAGCTACCGTATTCTTATCCGCTGCGGACTATCAATCAATGGGCTGAAAGTGCACAGAAAAACATTGTTGGGAACCAAACTAAGTGAACAAATATGCCCATAGTCGGTTTCCACTCATGCAAAAGCAGGCAGGCTAAATCAAAAAAAGGGAAAGAAAAAAAAACATGCGAGTAACCAAACAGTCTCTATGGGTTTGTTTGGTCATTCGCATGAGGTTTTAGGCAATAGTGCAACTTAGCCCACTAGAAATTGTATAAGGGCATCTCCAATGGCGCGACGCAAACGGCCGCTGAGCGACCGTTTGTGTCCGCCGTGATCGGAAATGTGTCTGGCACTACCTCCAACGGGCGACGCATAGTGACCGGGCTGTCCGCGGAGACGCAAACCTGGCCCAAATATGCACTAGGTTAGTGTCTCCGCGGACGCTCCGCAGTCGCGCCGAGTGTCCGCCGAAAAAGACGTAGGACCCGTGCGTCAGTGGCAGGAAGGCCGATATTATTCCCGCCACTGGTCATTCTCCGCGCGAAATACCAAACTAGACCGGCGCGAGCAGTCCAGAAGCGATGGACGTTCTCGCCGTCGCAGCCACCGCCATGGATGCAGGGCAAACCCTCGCACCCGTCGCCGCCCCACACTCGCCCGTAGCCACGACCATAGTCACAATGGAGGTTGCAGCTCCGGCGGAAGCAAAGCGGGCCGCCACCGGCGGCGGCCGGGAGGCAAAGCCGAAGGCGGTAAAGAAGGTGCTCTCCCCGGAGGATAAAATCATCGAGGCCGCGAAGCGTCGCGGCCGGCGCAAGAACCAGAAGATCAAGACTGCCGCGGCCGCCAACCAGCAGGTCTGGCAGATGCAGATCAAAGCCGGCGTCGCGCAAGTAGCCCTCCATCCGACCTTAGCGGAGGGCTACATGCTCGTCAAGAGAGAGGGGATCGCCGGCGTCGCTCCTCCGGCCTCGTCGGTGAGCTCGGTAAGTTCCCAGCTGCGTCCTGGAACTCCCGCTCCCTTGCAGGGCCACCCGGCGTCGCGGTTCGCCTCCGGCCTGCCGCCGGTGAAGTTGACCATTGCTGCGACGTGCTCAAGGACGCGCCAAAGTGGTTGACAAGCTTTGCGTCGTACAACGAAGCTGTGAGGAATTGGACAGCGATCAACCTCGACGACGAAGACGATGATCAAGGCCGTCCAGCCCTTCCACCTCGTCTTCGAGGCCATAAGGCTACCAATGCCGATCTAGTCCGGGAGGCGCAGGCCATTGCGTTCACCCAGAGCATGGAGAAGATAATGGCCGAGAATCTTGCCGCCTTGTGTGCTAGGGACGAGAAGAGGCGTATGGAAAAAGAGGCTGCAGCTTCCATCTACCACAACCTCGCGAAGGAGGTCATTGAGGTCCGAAGGCTGAACGTCGAGGCCAAAAAGGCAGACGCCAAGGCCAAATTGCGTGCAGAAGACACAAGGATCATGCTTGCCGACTTGAGCGGCGTCGACGACGACACCAGGGCATGGTTCATGAAGAGGCATGCCGAAATCCGCGCGCGAGACGCCTGATCGCCATCGCCATGCGCCCAGCACCTTGGCCTCCTTTTGGACTTTTTTTTATTGCTGTTCAGGCCTTGTTGTACCCCTTTTGCTCCACTTTGCGCCCTACCTTGTGCAAAGTGTGATGAACATATTGCAGACCTTAATTTGCGGCTGTAATTTCGTGCAAAGCTGATGCTAGTTCATCTTTTTTTGAAATCTGGCATGCGCCGAAAATGCGTCGCCCCGCTGGAGCCAGCCCCAGACGCCAGGCGACGCAAACGGACGCTTGCGGACATTTCGGATATCCGAAATGCGTCGCGCCGCTGGAGATGCCCTAAGTAGAAATTTGACTTGGGTCGATTTATGCACTACTTTGGACGCTAGTGTTTATGCAAACTAGTTCATCTTAATCCACACCCATGGTTCGATTCGAGGTAAAGTGTACATAAAAAAGATGCGCCTCTACGTCGTTCTGATTCCATTCCCGTGAACGGTTAACAGTTTCGTTGATTGTTTAAAGCACGGTTTCATGTTCCCTTTAGAGTTTATTTGAACAAATTTGATGGTCGACCGTTGAAAATTCATTCGAACGGTTTCACATAACTTTTGTGTTCAAAGTTATTGGTTTCCCGTTCGTATGCAAGTAGATCTACAACTCCATACAGTATATTAGGGACACTACGGCAAAACAGGGCTTTGCCGTGCAGCCCAAACGCACGGCAAAGGGACAAACCGGCTCGGCAAAGCCTTTGCCGTGCGGCCGTGCACGGCAAAGACTGCTCGGCAAAGATCCGCCCGGCAAAGGGGTCTTTGCCGTGTGTCGCGCGAAAGTCGCACGGCAAAGGCTTTGCCGAGCGACGCAGCGTTGCCGTGAGCTGTGGCCTCGTTGCCGTGCGGATTCCTTTGCCGTGCGTTTGGCCTCTTTGCCGTGCGAGTTTCTTTGCCGTGCGCTTCCTCTCCAACTCGCACGGCAAAGATTTGGCTTTGCCGTGTGCTTCTCTTCCACCATGCACGGCAAAGGTAGGTACAGCAACGTCAGGTGGGCAGCGTGGGCAGCCTTTGCCGTGTGCATGTGCACGGCAAAGAGTGCCTTTGCCGTGTGCTGTGGCCTTTGCCGTGTGCATGTGCACGGCAAAGATTGTGCAAATTTTGCCAGAATTTTCCTGCTTCCCCATTAATCCCTGCATATGCAATTCACAAATACAAATAACAGTCCAGATACATATATAGCACAATATATAGAGTATTGCATCATCAACAACATAGTTCATATCCAACAAAGTCCATACAATAGTTCCAAGTCGCATAATTAGTTCATACAAGCAACATCAACATCAAAGTCTCCAACATAGAATGTTCCAAGTCGCACAACAAGTTCATACACAAGCAACATCAACCTTGGCCTCTTCCTTGTCCTTCTCCACTTCCTTGTCCATCTCCACTTCCTTGTCCTTCTCCACCTCCTACAAGTTCATAGATATCTATGCATAAGTGGCATGGAATGGCTAAAATTGACATGTAAGAACTAGGATTGACATGGAAGAAGTAGAATTGATATGGAATGGCTAAAATTGACATGGAAGAAGTAGAATTGACATGGAATGGCTAAAATTGACATGGAAGAACTCGAATTGACATGGAATGGCTAAAATTGACATGGAAGAACTAGAATTGACATGGAATGGCTAAAATTGAACATAATCGCTTAGAATTTGGATGAAATGGCTAAAATTCAACATAATGGCTAAGGATGACATGGAATGGCTAAAATTAACATGGAATAGGTAAAATTGAACATACCGGCTAAAATTGACATGGTTGAATGGCTAAAATTCACAAGTGACATGGTATGGAAGAATTAGAAGTGTAGGAGAACTCACCTAGAAACCGCTGCGAGCTCCGGATGATGCCCGTATTGTTGACGGTCAAGCCAGGTGTCGGCGGGCTCGACTTGGCGCTTGCTGGAGGAGCGCCATCACAGCCGGATCAGCGCGCGAGGATCTGCAATATCCAAAGTTCGGTTAGACAACAAACAAGATTGAGACGGAGATATTAAGTTAACCACTTACAAAATGTGGGAACATAGGAGGACACGACGTGCTAGGACCACTACTCCCGGTGGTGAAGTCGCACGGGTCCGGTTCATGAACATCTGGCTGGAACATCTGCTTTCGTTGTTGCATCTGCTGCAACATCTGCTGCTGCATCTGCATGTTCTCCCTAAGTTGCTGCTGCATCTGCATCTGCTCCTCTTGGTGCCTCCGTTCCCTTTCTTCCATCTCCGCCTACGTTGTGTTGCCGCGATGTCAGTAACATTGCAATGGAAAACATGTAATGAAGCGTAGAGGATCGACGAAGAACTTACCCGTAACTTCTCGATAGCTAGGTCCGAAGCCCGTGGGCGGGTCTCTACCCGAGGCTGCTCGCTCGTACGCCCACGACGGATCTGGCGTAGAGATGGAATGGTACTTGGGTCGACTAACCCGTCAGCAATCCATAGGCGGCCACCCTTCTTGCCTTGTCCCGCAAGCACCGCAACCTCAACGTCAAACTCTTCGGTGGTTGGGTCGGCGTCTTCGCCATGCTTGTCCTTGAACTTCGAGCGGTACGCGCCACACTGGCCCTCCGCTAGGTCGTTGACCCACAAGGACCCCGTTTCAGGATGCGGCTCCTTCCTGGTCTTCGACTTTTGGAAAAAGCCAAACAAGTTTGGTGCCACGCCTGTCTTCACTTCCTGCAAAAGAGTACATGCAATTAAGTGAAGAGGGAGACACTTGCGGGGCTAGCAATAACATAAAACGAAAGAATGAAGAAACTCAAAGTAAGGAAGCTTCCAGAAGCACGGCTTGTGGGTCCATTGGTGTGTCTCCCCATATCCCAAGAAACCATTCCCATCAGGGTTAGGCTGGAGAGCGTCTAACTCGGCCTTGGTTTCCTGTCCGGTCTTCGGAATTGGCTTCGGTGCATGGACAACACGGCCTTTTTTGAAGCTCTTTACATCACTCCTGTATTCATGATTCTGCTCAAGGAACTGCCGAGCTTCATCAAAGCAGGAATACTTGCCACCCTTGTTTAGCCAGAAGAAAGTCACGGCTTGCCTGCACTCCGGACAAGGCCACTTCCCATGTGTACACCACCCGCAGAACAAAGCACGTGCTGGCAAGTCATGCAGAGACGTGTGGTACCAGACATACATATCGAAGTGTTCCTTCTTTGCCGCGTCATAAGTTCGGATCCCGCGATCTTCCCAGCCAAGAAGCAAGTCATCAATCAGTGGTTCCAGATACACGTTCATGTTCTTACCTGGGTATTTCGGTCCAGGGATTATCATCGACACAAACATGTACTCTGATCTCGTGCAGACGCCAGGGGGTAGGTTCAGGGGAATAACAAACACTGGCCAACAACTGTATACCGCAGCCGACATACCATATGGATTGAACCCATCGGTTGATATCGCAATTGCTACGCTCCTCGGGTCACCGGCTTTCAGGGGATATTTCTTGACAAAGTTCTTCCATGCAGTACCATCCGACGGATGTATCATCTTGCCACCTGCCTGGTCTCGATCCCTTCTACAGCCCACCTCATCTGGCCGGGCGTATCCTCGGTCATGAAGAGCCGCTGGATCCTCGGTAGGACCGGAAGATAGCGGAGGATATTCTTGGCAACCGTGGTCTGACTCTTATGACCAACACCATTGGTGTCAACCTAAAAGTACCTAGAGCTATTGCAATGGATGCAATAGTTTGTGTTAGCATGCTCCTCTCTCGAATAGCATGCATCCCTTTGGACAAGCGTGTATCTCGCTGAGATGACATCTTGAGGTCACCGAGCAATTTTTTCGAATAGTAGAAGTTTTGCGGCAAGAGGTGCCCTTTCGGCGAATGCTGCCAACGAGGACCAGAAGTTCATCGAACCCATCTCTACGCATTCAGATTCCCGTGGCACTTAAAGGCCAAAAGGCGAGCGATGGCATCTAGTTGGGTGACATCTCGTATTTACGTGTAGGGGTTTCGCGAAGCAAACAAAGCCTCGTAATACTTCTTTGTGTTTTCCTCCGGCTCCTCACTCTGTCTCCGCATCCCTAGATGTCTCCGCCTCTACATGAGGGCTTTCAGGGCACATTACCATTAGCCAAGTTCTCTAGGCACCTATCAAACCCAGTATCATATTCTCTCGTAGGCTGAATCTGCCGCACCTCCTTCCTAGCACGTTTCTTCGCCTTTTCTCCATGAAAAGTCCAAATCTTGTAGGACGGTTTGAACCCAGACTTGATCAGGTGAAGACTCATAGTTTCCTTGTCCTGTGTTTTTTGGTTAGCGCACTTACTACAAGGGCAAAAACTGTCCCTGGTCTCGCTAGGGATGTCAAACGCGCTATTTGTCCACGAACCGCTTGGTCTTTTCTCCCCATTCCTCGGTATATTTCCACGGACCGATTCGCCATCGTACATCCAGTCACTTATCCATCCTCTAACCAGCACCAAAACAGACGAACTTTGAATTTATATCAAACATGATCCGCATTTTAATTTTTCCTTTTTTACGCATGCATCAACCTGAATCTCTACTAGGTGGGCTCCTAGCAGCCGCCGGATCCGTAGATTGAGTACGTTCTCCCTGCTCTACCCTGATCCGAGACAGAATTTCGGCAGCACCTCCCCGCTGCTCTCCCGATACACGTCTCGCCAAAAAGCCGAGAGGGGTGTGCATCCGGAGAACAACGGGGAGGCGCTGCCGAAATCCTGACTCGGATCGGGGTAGAGCAGGGAGAACGTACCCAACTACGCATCCGCCGACTGTCCCGATAAATGCCGTAAGAGTTACGCTTCATAATATGCGAGACCACTAATGCATATTTATCCGTGTAACCCTTACGGTCGGGAAAAGACGCCTAGGTATCGCGACAGACTTGGTGATCTAGACCCACAAAAAAACCTAGGTACACAGGGGCGAGATTTTTACCCTTGACGCGTGAGCGAATCGGCGAAGAAGATTCGAGACGCCCCCTCAAAGACCCCCGCGACGCCGCCCCCCGTGTCCACCTCGAAGCATCGCCTGCATAGCGAGAAAATGAATTACTAATTATTGCAAGCAAACACAATTTTTTTTTGACAACTATTACTTATAATTTGCTTTCATCACATTATAATCGGAGGAGGGCCGGGGCACACACATATTTCACAACTTTTACGGCAGCACATTATCTTTTTTTCCCTATATTGGCCTATTTCTAACCTACACTACCGCAGCACATTAAAATTCTACACTAAATCCTAAACTAAACTACACTAAATCCTAAACTAAACTACACTAAGTCCCTACACTAACTACACAAGATGCAGGGATGTATTGGAGGAGGCCGGGCGCACTTACTTGGTGCCGGTGAGCCGGACGAGGGGAGCTGCCGCGCGGGGCGGCGAGGCGGGAGGAGGACGCCTGCCGGCGCGTCACCGAGCCGGGAGGAGGCCGGGGGCCCGGCGCGCGGGACGGCGAGGCAGCGGCGGCATCGACGGGAGGGCCGAAGGAGGCCGGGAGCACGTCGGGGCGGGGGCCTTCGCGAGGAGGTGGGCTGGCGCGGCGGTGGCGGGGCAGAGGCGGCTAGGCGGTGGTGCGGCGCGACGGGGAAAGGGCGAGGCGGTGGCGGCACGACGGAGGTCAGGAGGAGGCCGGTAGCGCGTCGGGGGCAGGAGCCTTCGCGAGGAGGTGGATGGCGTGGCGCGGTGGCGGGCCGAGGCGGCGAGGCGGTGGCGCGCGGGACGGGGGCAGGGCGAGGCGGCGGCGGCGGCGGCGGCGGTGGCGGTGGCTATCTGTGTTTGTGCGTGCGCGTTTGTGTGGTCGAGCTGGTGGCCAGGTCGGGCCGCCGCGAGCGGATAAGGTCTCCCCGTCTTTGCCGAGCGGGCGTCTTTGCCGTGCGCCCTGGCAGCTTTGCCGTGCGGCACTGGCCCTTTGCCGTGCGCCCGCGGCTACCCGCACGGCAAAGAGAGCCTTTGCCGTGCAACTTCTCTTTGCCGTGCGTCTGTGCACGGCAAAGCCCAACTTTGCCGTGAGCAATAGTCTTTGCCGTGTGCATACGCACGGCAAAGATGCTGAAAATTATCGCAAATACATATATACATCCAAATTCATATATAGAGCACTTGCACATCACCATCAACAAAATTCATACAATAATAGTCCATACAATAGTCCAACAAAGTTCATACATAGAATGGAACCTCGCCCGGTGAAATCTAGGGGGGTAGACCCCCCGAGGCACGCAGACCGCCGTTATCGGGGGGGGGGGGGAATGACCGCCGAGGCACCGGAATGCCACCAAAACTTGCAAGTGGACCTAGTATATGTGTCAAAGTGTGTTGGAAGGTGTGATTCACCAAATGGTGCAAGGCATAGCTCCCATGTGTGGCATTCCTCTCTTTTAGGCGATAACACTTGGAAGATTCCTCGACTTGTAGGCTGAAGTGTCCCGCTGCGAGTATACCGGTGGCTATAATGTGCCAAAGTGTGCAAAACCTAGCTTCCCATGTGTATATGGCCTAAAAAAACTAAACCTATCAAAAAGTATGTTGGTGGAACCTCGCGCGGTGAAATCTAGGGGGGTAGACCCCCCGAGGCACGCAGATCGCCGTTATCGGGGGGGGGGGAATGACCGCCGGGGCACCGGAATGCCACCAAATCTTGAAAGTGGACCTAGGATATGTGTCAAAGTGTGTTGGAAGGTTTGATTCACCAAATGGTGCAAGGCATAGCTCCCATGTGTGAGATTCCTCTCTTTCAGGCGATAACACTTGGAAGATTCCTCGACTTGTAGGCTGAAGTGTCCCGTTGCGGGTATACCGGTGGCTACAATGTGCCAAAGTGTGCCAAACCTAGATTTCCATGTGTATATGGCCTAATCAAAACTAAACCTACCAAAAAGTATGTTGGTGGAACCTCCCGCGGAGAAATCTAGGGGGGTAGACCCCCCGAGGCACGAAGACCGCCGTTTTCGGGGGGGGGGGGAACGACCGCCGGAGCACCGGAATGCCACCAAAACTTGCATGTGGACCTAGGATATGTGTGAAAGTGTGGTGGAATGTGTGATCCACCAAATGGTGCAAGGCATAGCTCCCATGTGTGAGCTTCCCCTCTTTCGGGCGATAACACTTGGAAGATTCCTCGACTTGTAGGCTGAAGTGTCCCGCTGCGGGTATACCGGAGGCTATAGTGTGCCAAATGGTGCCAAACCTTGCTTTCCATGTGTATATGGACTAACCAAAACCAAACCTATCAAAAAGTATGTTGGTGGAACCTCGCGCGGTGAAATCTAGGGGGGTAGACCCCCCGAGGCACGCAGACAGCCGTTATCGGGGGGGACGACCGCCGGAGCAATCGAATGCCACCAAAACTTGCATGTGGACCTAGGATATGTGTGAAAGTGTGGTGGAATGTGTGATCCACCAAATGGTGCAAGGCATAGCTCCCATGTGTGAGCTTCCCCTCTTTCGGGCGATAACACTTGGAAGATTCCTCGACTTGTAGGCTGAAGTGTCCCGGTCATGGTATACCGGAGGCTATAGTGTGCCAAATGGTGCCAAACCTTGCTTTCCATGTGTATATGGACTAACCAAAACCAAACCTATCAAAAAGTATGTTGGTGGAACCTCGCGCGGTGAAATCTAGGGGGGTAGACCCCCCGAGGCACGCAGACAGCCGTTATCGGGGGGGGGGGGGGGGTGTAGGAAAACGTTGCATAGAAAACAAAAATTTTCCTACCGCGAACACGCAATCCAAGCCAAGATGCAATCTAGAAGACGGTAGCAACGAGGGGGTATCGAGTCTCACCCTTGAAGAGATTCCAAAGCCTACAAGATGAGGCTCTTGTTGCTGCGGTAGACGATCACTTGCCGCTTGCAAAAGCGCGTAGAAGATCTTGATCACGATCGGTTCCGGCGCCACGAACGGGCAGCACCTCCGTACTCGGTCACACGTTCGGTTGTTGATGAAGACGACGTCCACCTCCCCGTTCCAGCGGGCAGCGGAAGTAGTAGCTCCTCTTGAATCCGACAGCACGACGGCGTGGTGTCGGTGGCGGTGTAGAAGTCCGGCGGAGCTTCGCTAAGCTACGCGGGAAATATGAAGTGGAGGAGCAAAGCTAGGGTTTGGGAGGGGGTGGCCGGCCACTCAAGGGGGGCGGCCAAGCTATGGTCTTTGGGGTGGCCGGCCCCCTCCCTTGGCCCCTCATTATATAGGTGGATCCCAAGTGTTGGTGTCCAAGTCTTCGAATAAGACCCGAAACCAAAACCTTCCATAGGAGGGGGCAAACCTAGCCCAACTAGGACTCCCACCCAAAGGTGGGATTCCCACCTCCCATGTGGGGGTTGGCCGGCCCCCTATGGTGGAGTCCACTTGGGACTCCACCCCCACTAGGGCTGGCCGGCCATGGAGGTGGAGTCCCTTGTGGACTCCACCTTCCTTGGTGGTTTCTTCCGGACTTTTCTAGAACCTTCTAGAACCTTCCATAGAACCTTCCGCGACATTTTATTTCACATAAAATGACATCCTATATATGAATCTTATTCTCCGGACCATTCCGGAACTCCTCGTGATGTCCGGGATCTCATCCGGGACTCCGAACAAATATTCCAACTCCATTCCATATTCAAGAACTACCATTTCAACATCCAACTTTAAGTGTGTCACCCTACGGTTCGAGAACTATGCGGACATGGTTGAGTACTTACTCCGACCAATAACCAATAGCGGGATCTGGAGATCCATAATGGCTCCCACATATTCAACGATGACTTTAGTGATCGAATGAACCATTCACATACATTACCAATTCCCTTTGTCTCACGATATTTTACTTGTCCGAGGTTTGATCTTCGGTATCACTCTATACCTTGTTCAACCTCGTCTCCTGACAAGTACTCTTTACTCGTACCGTGGTATGTGGTCTCTTATGAACTCTTTCATATGCTTGCAAGACATTAGACGACATTCCACCGAGAGGGCCCAGAGTATATCTATCCGTCATCGGGATGGACAAATCCCACCGTTGATCCATATGCCTCAACTCATACTTTCCGGATACTTAATCCCACCTTTATAGCCACCCATTTACGCAGTGGTGTTTGGTGTAATCAAAGTACCTTTCCGGTATAAGTGATTTACATGATCTCATGGTCATAAGGACTAGGTAACTATGTATCGAAAGCTTATAGCAAATAACTTAATGACGAGATCTTATGCTACGCTTAATTAGGTGTATCCATTATATCATTCACACAATGACATAACCTTGTTATTAATAACATCCAATGTTCATGATTATGAAACTAATCATCCATTAATCAACAAGCTAGTTTAAGAGGCATACTAGGGACTTCTTGTTTGTCTACATATCACACATGTACTAATGTTTCGGTTAATACAATTCTAGCATGATATATAAACATTTATCATAAACATAAAGATATAAATAATAACCACTTTATTATTGCCTCTAGGGCATATCTCCTTGATCTCCCACTTGCACTAGAGTCAATAATCTAGTTTACATTTGTAAAGATATAACACCTTGGCCTTCTGGTGCTTTATCATGTATTGCTCACGGGAGAGGTTTTTAGTCATCGGATCTGACACGCTCAGAAACGTATGTATTTTGTAATTCATTTGCGTCTCAACGCATCACTCATTTCCAAATGAGCTGGCATTAAATATGTTTGATCTTCTGGTGGAACCTTAATTCCGCTGTCTGAAATATGTCACTAATATTGTCACACACAATATAGCTTCAAAGTTCGACTGGAACTACACCAAGTTCTCAAAGAACCTCTTGACTTAACATCCTTTGTCATTGTCAAAACAATGACATACTCTGCCTTCTTTTGTAGAATCCGTCACCATATTTAGAACCCTTCTAAATCTAGCATAGACAACTTCTAGCTCATTGTGCTACCTTTTAAACAACACTTCGTCTAATTTGAGATTGAATTTATATTTTATATGTGATAAAACCAATATCGGTGTAACACCTTACATCGATTTGTTTGTCATTTCTTCATACAAAAATATATATATATATCCTTAGTTCTTCTAAAGTACTCAAGGATATTCTTCCTGTCGTCCAATGATCATCATATGAATCATTCTGGTATATGCTCATAACACTTTATAGCACATGATATCTGATTGTGTACATATTATTCGTGATCTATAATCACTCATGTGTTTTTGATCATTGAGTGTCGTATACACTCAAGTCTTGTTAAACCTTCACATGACAAGAACATTTTCTTAATATTTCTATATTGAACTACTTCAATATCCATCATATGCACTTTGACTTAAACTTATTTATGTGTTTCAATCTATCTTCATAGATCTTGACACTAAATTTGTTTCAGTCCATATCCTTTCATTGAAGTTAATTCTCAATGAAACCTTTTAATCAAGTATATAATTACATCATTTATAACCAACTATATGTCACCTACATAAAGTATTATAAATGTGTCTTAGCGCTCCCACTTAATTTCTTGCAAATGCAAGCCTCTTCATTGTTTCTGATGAAATCAAAAACTCTTTGACTATTTCATCTAGTGAAGATTCAAACTCCGCTATACTTACTTCATCAAATTGAAGTTTGTATACCTATCTAGTATTCCACGGATCAGCAAAACTCTTGGTTGTATCTTGTATACACCTTTAATACACACTTCTGATAAGTAATGTATTTTGCCATCCTACTAACATATCTCATAAAGGAAATATGTAGTGATTACTAGAATAATCCATATAGACTTTAAGCATTGCTACGGAAGATCTAATCTTGTCGTAGTCAACTCTTTGAACTTTGTCGTAAACAACTTTTCGACAAGTTAAGCTTCTTCAAGGATATTTCATCCAAGTCCATCAATTTTATAGATCTATTTTCTTTCAAAAAGTATTCATCTATCTTGGATTTCATGGCGTATGGCCATTTTAACGAGTCGTGGCCCATCATAACTTCTTTGTTTTGTAGTTGGTTTATCATTGTTCAAAATCAATCCTTTGTCCACAAATCATTTATTTGATCACAAAGTAAACCATACCTACAAGGTTCAATATGTACTTCGATCTCCATGGCTAAAACACTTTGTAGTCATGGGAGCCATGATCGTTGTGGCCGCTTTCAAAACCAATTCCGATGCTGCGCTACTCTGATCATTATGCTCGAGTTCATAAACCTTATCAAAATATATTGTCCTCCCACTCAAATACTTCACTAGAAACAATTTCTCGGAAATAAGAAACATTGACAAACACTTTTTTCTTTGTCTCGTGGGAAGAATTCCCAATCAAATCTCTGGGATAACCAACAAAGACATTCATCCGATTTTGGTTGACTATTAGGGTTTATACCCATGCCATAACTTGTATGGTGTCATTTCAACGGATCATGATGATGCTCTATTCAGTGTAAAAGCGGTAGTCACTAAAGCATAATCCACAAAAATATAATGGCATCAATATTTTATCTCATCATTGATCCAACAAAGTTTGGATATATCTCTTGGATACTTCATCATCACTATGATACTCCAAGAAACGTAAGTTGTAGAACAATTTCATAACTCTCTTAGATGTTCGCTAAAACTCGTAATTCAAATATTTCCACCATGATCCAATCATAGATATTTGATTTCTATTACGATGATTTCCACTTCATGCTGAAATTTATTTGAATCCTATTCAAATGTTTCAAACTTTTCCTTATTGAATATATCCACATATATACTCAATTCATTGTTTGAAAGTTTTCATGAAGTAGAAGAATCTTCCGCACACAACTATGCCCAAATGAACCACATATATCATTATGTATGTTTTCACTAAGTTAGTTGCCCGTTCAACTCTTCGGCCTATGAACGGTATTTCAGTCTTTACCTTTTAGAATAGATTTTGCATGTGCCATTCGATTCAAAAAATCTTATGACTCCAAATATCCATTTGCATGGAGTTACTTCATGCGATCCTTTCTAACATGACCTAAATTGCGGTTCCACAAATAAGTGGAATTCAAATCATTTGCCTTATGGCATTTTTAGCGTCGGTGTTATGTATGTGTGTTTCACCATTTAAGATTTATAATAACTTATCCATCATACATGGAGTAATGTCATAATTTGAACAACTCATTGTTTTCATTTGACCAGAGCAAAATAACAATTTATTAAGCTCTTTATTATAAATTCTAAGGGCTAGATAGAATGCCAACGACGAACATAATAACACTTTATTTTTGTTCGGCGAACATTCTTATCATATTCCTTGTCAGTCACTTAGGCCATTGTATTCTTGAATTGCGTTGTTTTGTATGACACTTCATACCAACCAATATGGTATTAATACCCAAGAATTTCATTGTGTGACTTAACTAGGAATACAACCATAACATGTATATCATTTATATACACCCGAGCTAGACTTTCTAGTCTTTTTCTTTTACGTTGCCAAAATATCTTTTGCAGTTTCTCTTTTAGCTTTCCTCATTATTCAGAAAAACATTTCAACATCAATAACTTCTAGGTTTGTTGGTCAAATACCAATAACCTTGAGGTTCTTACTTTGAAGTTGATCATCATATGACAAGTGTTCTAGATTTCACATATTAGTAACTATGATGAACAATTTCACTCATAATTTTATCCATCAATTCATGACAACTTTTTGAGACCATGTCTCCAGACATGCTAGGCTCATAAAGTTTAACCTTATTATTCGCATGTGCAAATCAGGCTTGCACCCATTGTAAGCACACGTAGAATCTATAACACCCGATCATCACGTGATGCTTCAAACGACGAGTCTTAGCAACGGTGCATACTAAGGATGATAACTTCATGGATATGCGAATATCATTAGTGCCCCAATAGCTGGAGGATTGTGACGTCTTGCGTCTTCAACCTTCATACATTCCCATAAAACTTATGAGTTTATGTAGTCTCACCAAATTATATTCTATCATCTTGCAATAAGGTCTTAGATATCACATATATCTCATACCTTGATTATTTACGAAAACTAAATTTTCAGCTCCTTATTTTTCAAACATATTTGAACTTTCAAGTTTCATGGAGACAAGATAACTTTAGGTACTAATTGAAACCATAGCTCTTTGAATCAACAATGTGAGGTTTACTAAAAGTTTGCAATAGGACTTAATCAATTCTTGATTCTTTAACAATACGGTACCAATCCGTAAAGTTTCTTGTCGATTTTAACGGTATTTCTATCTCAATAACAAGACTAGCGCATAGTAGTAAACGGATGCCAATACTACAAAATTAATTCAAAATACTACTCAGACTATGTTTATGATAATTAGTTCATGTTTTAATCTAATTACTAATGAACTCCCACTTAATACAACATCCCTCATAGTTGTTAAGTGGTACACGATCCAAATCCACTACACCAAAACCGATCATCACGTGAGATGATGTAGCTTCAATGGTGAACATCAACATGTTGATCATATCATCCATATGACTCGTGTTCAACCTTTCGGTTTCCGATTGTCCCGAGGCCATGTCTGTACATGCTAGGCTCGTCAAGCAAACCCAAGTATTCCGCGTGTGCAACATGGCTTACACCCGTTGTATGTCAAGTTTATCACACCCGATCATCACGAGATGCTTCAAAACGTCGAACAATGCAACGGTGCATACGAGGGAAGAACACTTTATTATCTTGATATTAATGTGAGGGATCATCTTATAATGCTACCGTCGCGATCTAAGCAAAATAAGATGCATAAAAGGATTAACATCACATGCAGTTCATATGTGATATGATATGGCCCTTTTGTCTTTGCGCCTTGATCTTCATCTCTAAAGCACGGACATGATCTCCATCATCAACGGGCATGATCTCCATCATCGTCGCGTAGCGTCAAGGTTCATGGCGCCGTCTTCATGGTTGTTCACCTCATGTAGCAACTATTACAACTTCTTTGAAATACTACTCAACATGAAAATTAAAGACAACCATAAGGCTCCTGCCGGTTGCCACAATACAATAATGATCATCTCATACATATTCATCATCATATCATGGCCATATCACATCACCAAACCCTGCAAAAACAAGTTAGACGTCTCTAATTTGGTTTGCATATTTTACGTGGTTTAGGGTTTTCGAGAGAGATCTAATCTACCTACGAACATGAACCACAACGTTGATACTAATGTTTTCAATAGAAGAGTAAATTGAATCTTCACTATAGTAGGAGAGACAGACACCCGCAAAGCCTCTTATGCAATACAAGTTGCATGTCAAACGAGGAACAAGTCTCATGAACGCGGTCATGTAAAGTTAGTCCGAGCCGCTTCATCCCACTATGCCACAAAGATGCAAAGTACTCAAACTAAAGATAACAAGAGCATCAACGCCCACAAACCATTGTGTTCTACTCGTGCAACCATCTATGCATAGATACGGCTCTGATACCACTGTAGGAAAACGTTGCATAGAAAACAAAAATTTTCCTACCGCGAACACGCAATCCAAGCCAAGATGCAATCTAGAAGACGGTAGCAACGAGGGGGTATCGAGTCTCACCCTTGAAGAGATTCCAAAGCCTACAAGATGAGGCTCTTGTTGCTGCGGTAGACGATCACTTGCCGCTTGCAAAAGCGCGTAGAAGATCTTGATCACGATCGGTTCCGGCGCCACGAACGGCAGCACCTCCGTACTCGGTCACACGTTCGGTTGTTGATGAAGACGACGTCCACCTCCCCGTTCCAGCGGGCAGCGGAAGTAGTAGCTCCTCTTGAATCCGACAGCACGACGGCGTGGTGTCGGTGGCGGTGTAGAAGTCCGGCGGAGCTTCGCTAAGCTACGCGGGAAATATGAAGTGGAGGAGCAAAGCTAGGGTTTGGGAGGGGGTGGCCGGCCACTCAAGGGGGGCGGCCAAGCTATGGTCTTTGGGGTGGCCGGCCCCCTCCCTTGGCCCCTCATTATATAGGTGGATCCCAAGTGTTGGTGTCCAAGTCTTCGAATAAGACCCGAAACCAAAACCTTCCATAGGAGGGGGCAAACCTAGCCCAACTAGGACTCCCACCCAAAGGTGGGATTCCCACCTCCCATGTGGGGGTTGGCCGGCCCCCTATGGTGGAGTCCACTTGGGACTCCACCCCCACTAGGGCTGGCCGGCCATGGAGGTGGAGTCCCTTGTGGACTCCACCTTCCTTGGTGGTTTCTTCCGGACTTTTCTAGAACCTTCTAGAACCTTCCATAGAACCTTCCGCGACATTTTATTTCACATAAAATGACATCCTATATATGAATCTTATTCTCCGGACCATTCCGGAACTCCTCGTGATGTCCGGGATCTCATCCGGGACTCCGAACAAATATTCCAACTCCATTCCATATTCAAGAACTACCATTTCAACATCCAACTTTAAGTGTGTCACCCTACGGTTCGAGAACTATGCGGACATGGTTGAGTACTTACTCCGACCAATAACCAATAGCGGGATCTGGAGATCCATAATGGCTCCCACATATTCAACGATGACTTTAGTGATCGAATGAACCATTCACATACATTACCAATTCCCTTTGTCTCACGATATTTTACTTGTCCGAGGTTTGATCTTCGGTATCACTCTATACCTTGTTCAACCTCGTCTCCTGACAAGTACTCTTTACTCAAATGCCGTGGTATGTGGTCTCTTATGAACTCTTTCATATGCTTGCAAGACATTAGACGACATTCCACCGAGAGGGCCCAGAGTATATCTATCCGTCATCGGGATGGACAAATCCCACTGTTGATCCATATGCCTCAACTCATACTTTCCGGATACTTAATCCCACCTTTATAGCCACCCATTTACGCAGTGGTGTTTGGTGTAATCAAAGTACCTTTCCGGTATAAGTGATTTACATGATCTCATGGTCATAAGGACTAGGTAACTATGTATCGAAAGCTTATAGCAAATAACTTAATGACGAGATCTTATGCTACGCTTAATTAGGTGTATCCATTATATCATTCACACAATGACATAACCTTGTTATTAATAACATCCAATGTTCATGATTATGAAACTAATCATCCATTAATCAACAAGCTAGTTTAAGAGGCATACTAGGGACTTCTTGTTTGTCTACATATCACACATGTACTAATGTTTCGGTTAATACAATTCTAGCATGATATATAAACATTTATCATAAACATAAAGATATAAATAATAACCACTTTATTATTGCCTCTAGGGCATATCTCCTTCAGGGGGAACGACCGCCGGAGCACCGGAATGCCACCAAAACTTGCATGTGGACCTAGGATATGTGTGAAAGTGTGGTGGAAGGTGTGATTCACCAAATGGTGCAAGGCATTGCTCCCATGTGTGACATTCCTCTCTTTCAGGCGATAACACTTGGAAGATTCCTCGACTTGTAGGCTGAAGTGTCCCGCTGCGGGTATACCGGTGGCTACAATGTGCCAAAGTGTGCCAAACCTAGATTTCCATGTGTATATGGCCTAATCAAAACTAAACCTACCAAAAAGTATGTTGGTGGAACCTCCCGCGGAGAAATCTAGGGGTGTAGACCCCCCGAGGCACGAAGACCGCCGTTTTCGGGGGGGAACGACCGCCGGAGCACCGGAATGCCACCAAAACTTGCATGTGGACCTAGGATATGTGTGAAAGTGTGGTGGAATGTGTGATCCACCAAATGGTGCAAGGCATAGCTCCCATGTGTGAGCTTCCCCTCTTTCGGGCGATAACACTTGGAAGATTCCTCGACTTGTAGGCTGAAGTGTCCCGCTGCGGGTATACCGGAGGCTATAGTGTGCCAAATGGTGCCAAACCTTGCTTTCCATGTGTATATGGACTAACCAAAACCAAACCTATCAAAAAGTATGTTGGTGGAACCTCGCGCGGTGAAATCTAGGGGGGTAGACCCCAGGCAGCATGTGACGACCATTATCGGGGGGACGACCGCGGAGCACCGGAATGCCACCAAAACTTGCATGTGGACCTAGGATATGTGTGAAAGTGTGGTGGAATGTGTGATCCACCAAATGGTGCAAGGCATAGCTCCCATGTGTGAGCTTCCCCTCTTTCGGGCGATAACACTTGGAAGATTCCTCGACTTGTAGGCTGAAGTGTCCCACATTGCGGGTATACCGGAGGCTATAGTGTGCCAAATGGTGCCAAACCTTGCTTTCCATGTGTATATGGACTAACCAAAACCAAACCTATCAAAAAGTATGTTGGTGGAACCTCGCGCGGTGAAATCTAGGGGGGTAGACCCCCCGAGGCACGCAGACAGCCGTTATCGGGGGGAACGACCGCGGAGCACCGAATGCCACCAAAACTTGCATGTGGACCTAGGATATGTGTGAAAGTGTGGTGGAAGGTGTGATTCACCAAATGGTGCAAGGCATTGCTCCCATGTGTGACATTACTCTCATTCAGGCGATAACACTTGGAAGATTCCTCGACTTGTAGGCTGAAGTGTCCCGCTGCGGGTATACCGGTGGCTACAATGTGCCAAAGTGTGCCAAACCTAGATTTCCATGTGTATATGGCCTAATCAAAACTAAACCTACCAAAAAGTATGTTGGTGGAACCTCCCGCGGAGAAATCTAGGGGGGTAGACCCCCCGAGGCACGAAGACCGCCGTTTTCGGGGGGGAACGACCGCCGGAGCACCGGAATGCCACCAAAACTTGCATGTGGACCTAGGATATGTGTGAAAGTGTGGTGGAATGTGTGATCCACCAAATGGTGCAAGGCATAGCTCCCATGTGTGAGCTTCCCCTCTTTCGGGCGATAACACTTGGAAGATTCCTCGACTTGTAGGCTGAAGTGTCCCGCTGCGGGTATACCGGAGGCTATAGTGTGCCAAATGGTGCCAAACCTTGCTTTCCATGTGTATATGGACTAACCAAAACCAAACCTATCAAAAAGTATGTTGGTGGAACCTCGCGCGGTGAAATCTAGGGGGTAGACCCCCAGGAGCATGACCGGCCGTTATCGGGGGGCGGCACGACCGCCGGAGCACCGGAATGCCACCAAAACTTGCATGTGGACCTAGGATATGTGTGAAAGTGTGGTGGAATGTATGATCCACCAAATGGTGCAAGGCATAGCTCCCATGTGTGAGCTTCCCCTCTTTCGGGCGATAACACTTGGAAGATTCCTCGACTTGTAGGCTGAAGTGTCCCGCTGCGGGGGTATACCGGAGGCTATAGTGTGCAAAATGGTGCCAAACCTTGCTTTACATGTGTATATGGACTAACCAAAACCAAACCTATCAAAAAGTATGTTGGTGGAACCTCGCGCGGTGAAATCTAGGGGGGTAGACCCCCCCGAGGCACGCAGACAACCATTTTCGGGGGGGGAACGACCGCCGGAGCACCGGAATGCCACCAAAACTTGCATGTGGACCTAGGATATGTGTGAAAGTGTGGTGGAATGTGTGATCCACCAAATGGTGCAAGGCATAGCTCCCATGTGTGAGCTTCCCCTCTTTCGGGCGATAACACTTGGAAGATTCCTCGACTTGTAGGTGAAGTGTCCCATTGCGGGTATACCGGAGGCTATAGTGTGCAAAATGGTGCCAAACCTTGCTTTCCATGTGTATATGGACTAACCAAAACCAAACCTATCAAAAAGTATGTTGGTGGAACCTCGCGCGGTGAAATCTAGGGGGGTGGACCCCCCGAGGCACGCAGACACGACCAAGTTATCGGGGGGGACGACCGCGGTGCACCGGAATGCCACCAAAACTTGCATGTGGACCTAGGATATGTGTGAAAGTGTGGTGGAATGTGTGATCCACCAAATGGTGCAAGGCATAGCTCCCATGTGTGAGCTTCCCCTCTTTCGGGCGATAACACTTGGAAGATTCCTCGACTTGTAGAGGTGAAGTGTCCCAGCTGGCGGGTATACCGGAGGCTATAGTGTGCCAAATGGTGCCAAACCTTGCTTTACATGTGTATATGGACTAACCAAAACCAAACCTATCAAAAAGTATGTTGGTGGAACCTCGCGCGGTGAAATCTAGGGGGGTAGACCCCCCCGAGGCACGCAGACAGCCATTTTCGGGGGGGGGAACGACCGCCGGAGCACCGGAATGCCACCAAAACTTGCATGTGGACCTAGGATATGTGTGAAAGTGTGGTGGAATGTGTGATCCACCAAATGGTGCAAGGCATAGCTCCCATGTGTGAGCTTCCCCTCTTTCGGGCGATAACACTTGGAAGATTCCTCGACTTGTAGGCTGAAGTGTCCTTGCGGGTATACCGGAGGCTATAGTGTGCCAAATGGTGCCAAACCTTGCTTTCCATGTGTATATGGACTAACCAAAACCAAACCTATCAAAAAGTATGTTGGTGGAACCTCGCGCGGTGAAATCTAGGGGGGTAGACCCCAGGAGCAGACTACACCAAGTTATCGGGGAGCAACGACCACGAGCACCGGAATGCCACCAAAACTTGCATGTGGACCTAGGATATGTGTGAAAGTGTGGTGGAAGGTGTGATTCACCAAATGGTGCAAGGCATTGCTCCCATGTGTGACATTCCTCTCTTTCAGGCGATAACACTTGGAAGATTCCTCGACTTGTAGGCTGAAGTGTCCCGCTGCGGGTATACCGGTGGCTACAATGTGCCAAAGTGTGCCAAACCTAGATTTCCATGTGTATATGGCCTAATCAAAACTAAACCTACCAAAAAGTATGTTGGTGGAACCTCCCGCGGAGAAATCTAGGGGGGTAGACCCCCCGAGGCACGAAGACCGCCGTTTCGGGGGAACGACCACGGAGCACCGGAATGCCACCAAAACTTGCATGTGGACCTAGGATATGTGTGAAAGTGTGGTGGAATGTGTGATCCACCAAATGGTGCAAGGCATAGCTCCCATGTGTGAGCTTCCCCTCTTTCGGGCGATAACACTTGGAAGATTCCTCGACTTGTAGGTGAAGGGTCCCGCTGCGGGTATACCGGAGGCTATAGTGTGCCAAATGGTGCCAAACCTTGCTTTCCATGTGTATATGGACTAACCAAAACCAAACCTATCAAAAAGTATGTTGGTGGAACCTCGCGCGGTGAAATCTAGGGGGGTAGACCCCCCGAGGCACGCAGATGTTATCGGGGGGGACGACCGCTGAGCACCGGAATGCCACCAAAACTTGCATGTGGACCTAGGATATGTGTGAAAGTGTGGTGGAATGTGTGATCCACCAAATGGTGCAAGGCATAGCTCCCATGTGTGAGCTTCCCCTCTTTCGGGCGATAACACTTGGAAGATTCCTCGACTTGTAGGTGAAGTGTCCCAGCTGCGGGTATACCGGAGGCTATAGTGTGCCAAATGGTGCCAAACCTTGCTTTCCATGTGTATATGGACTAACCAAAACCAAACCTATCAAAAAGTATGTTGGTGGAACCTCGCGCGGTGAAATCTAGGGGTAGACCCCCGAGGCACGCAGCCGTTATCGGGGAACGACCGCCGGAGCACCGGAATGCCACCAAAACTTGCATGTGGACCTAGGATATGTGTGAAAGTGTGGTGGAATGTGTGATCCACCAAATGGTGCAAGGCATAGCTCCCATGTGTGAGCTTCCCTCTTTCGGGCGATAACACTTGGAAGATTCCTCGACTTGTAGGTTGAAGTGTCCCAACGGGTATACCGGAGGCTATAGTGTGCCAAATGGTGCCAAACCTTGCTTTCCATGTGTATATGGACTAACCAAAACCAAACCTATCAAAAAGTATGTTGGTGGAACCTCGCGCGGTGAAATCTAGGGGGTGGACCGAGGCACGCAGATGAAGGCCGTTATCGGGGGACGACCGCCGGAGCACCGGAATGCCACCAAAACTTGCATGTGGACCTAGGATATGTGTGAAAGTGTGGTGGAATGTGTGATCCACCAAATGGTGCAAGGCATAGCTCCCATGTGTGAGCTTCCCCTCTTTCGGGCGATAACACTTGGAAGATTCCTCGACTTGTAGGTGAAGTGTCCCATTGCGGGTATACCGGAGGCTATAGTGTGCCCATTGGTGCCAAACCTTGCTTTACATGTGTATATGGACTAACCAAAACCAAACCTATCAAAAAGTATGTTGGTGGAACCTCGCGCGGTGAAATCTAGGGGGGTAGACCCCAGAGGCACGCAGATGACCATTTTCGGGGGGGGGGAACGACGGGGGGAGCACCGGAATGCCACCAAAACTTGCATGTGGACCTAGGATATGTGTGAAAGTGTGGTGGAATGTGTGATCCACCAAATGGTGCAAGGCATAGCTCCCATGTGTGAGCTTCCCCTCTTTCGGGCGATAACACTTGGAAGATTCCTCGACTTGTAGGTGAAGTGTCCCAGTTGCGGGTATACCGGAGGCTATAGTGTGCCAAATGGTGCCAAACCTTGCTTTCCATGTGTATATGGACTAACCAAAACCAAACCTATCAAAAAGTATGTTGGTGGAACCTCGCGCGGTGAAATCTAGGGGTAGACCCCAGGAGGCACGCATGACGGCCGTTATCGGGGGGCACGACCGCCGGAGCACCGGAATGCCACCAAAACTTGCATGTGGACCTAGGATATGTGTGAAAGTGTGGTGGAATGTGTGATCCACCAAATGGTGCAAGGCATAGCTCCCATGTGTGAGCTTCCCCTCTTTCGGGCGATAACACTTGGAAGATTCCTCGACTTGTAGGCTGAAGTGTCCCGCTGCGGGTATACCGGAGGCTATAGTGTGCCAAATGGTGCCAAACCTTGCTTTCCATGTGTATATGGACTAACCAAAACCAAACCTATCAAAAAGTATGTTGGTTGAACCTCGCGCGCGGTGAAATCTAGGTAGACCCCGAGGCATGCGAACGACCATTTTCGGGGGAACGACCGCCGGAGCACCGGAATGCCACCAAAACTTGCATGTGGACCTAGGATATGTGTGAAAGTGTGGTGGAATGTGTGATTCACCAAATGGTGCAAGGCATAGCTCCCATGTGTGAGCTTCCCCTCTTTCGGGCGATAACACTTGGAAGATTCCTCGACTTGTAGGCTGAAGTGTCCCACTTTGCGGGTATACCGGAGGCTATAATGTGCCAAATGGTGCCAAACCTTGTTTTCCATGTGTAACCAAAACCAAACCTATCAAAAAATATGTTGGTGGAACCTCGGGCGGTGAAATCTAGGGGGTAGACCGCCGGGGCCCATATATAGACCGCTGTTTGGGGGGGGGGAGACCTCCGGAGCACTTGAATCCCAGCCAAACTTGCATGTAGACCTAAATATGTTTGGAAGTGTCGTGTAAGGTGTAAAGCTGCAATAAATTGCACCAAATATGTGTGGGCGATAACACTTAGCAGACACCGAACCCCCGTTAATTTGCTCTGAAACCCTGATATGTTGGGGGGAGGGGTCGATGAAGATGTAGATTATTTATTTTATCGGTATACAGATTGTATTAAGTAACACTAACAAATAGTCTACAAAAAGTAAAAAACTAATTTTACAACAAATATAAGTATTAATATAAATATAAATACAAAACAAGGAAAAGAAATAAAATTGTACTCTGTGCCGTGCAAACACGCACGGCAAAGGGTTGGCCTACACGGCAAAGACGTCGTTGCCGTGACCGCATCTTTGCCGTGCGCCCTCATGGCCTCTTTGCCGTGTGGCGTTACTTTGCCGTGCGCCATCTGGCGGGATTGCCGTGCGAGGCTGCTTTGCCAAGCGCCTAGTTGTAGCTTTGCCGTGGACCTTTTGTTTGCCGTGCGTCTTTCCGCTGCTGCACGTCAAAGCTGTCATTGCCGTGCGCGAGGCGCACGGCAAAGAACTGCCGCACGGCAAAGGGTCACAAAGGCACACGGCAAAGAGGCGCGCACGGCAGTGAGACTTTTTCCCGTAGTGGGAGAGCAAGAAGCACTCATCTAACAATGTTAAAACGAAAAACTACGAACACTGAAGTTATGTAGAATAGCGAGGTGAACTTACTTCTCCAAACAAAAAATTCGAACGGTCGAAAAAGGTGCAAAAGAAGCCCCTCCCATCTTTTTATTTTGATATAAAACTATAGATAAGATAATACTAGTTAAATGCCCGTGCGTTGTTACGGTCTACGAGATAAAAAAAAAACATATCTAGACATAGAATTAGTCCCTGGTATCATAAAACAAAAGCAAATTGATCAAGTTTATAAAACATATCACATACTTCAATCTCGTTGATGAGATTTTGTATAGTATATCGAGTACAAGTAAACTTGAGTAGGATTTTTAGACCACAAAACTATAAATGAAACGAAACTAAAAATATACAACATGGTCTAGGAAACTTGTTTAAACTTGGCAACATCCATCTCAGCGTAGGCTAATCAGTCATAATGCCATTTCTCCTATTGTTTGGATTTGTCTACCACTGCACCAAATGTAATCTTGCATCAATGGAAAGCTTGGACAATAGAGTTTGATTATTGACGAGTAATGCCCATCTGATAGCTTGTAGGAAATAGGAGGGGAAACATCAGTGCAATATCTTTCAACATCTTTTCTTCAAATAAGTTTTCACAAATCACTGACCATTTTAAAATTCAAGTCTACAAGTGCAAGTTAATTGACCTTGAAAGAATCATTTAATACCAAAAGAAGTCCTACCAAAAGTTTTGAAACATATGATATATGTAGTGATAGTCTGATGGAAATAGGTAAACAGCTGTACACAAGAACCTTTATGTATAGGGAAAAAGGTTGTCTTATAGGATATTAAGATTATGAAGAAACAACTTTTAGATATCTCGACAGGCCCATAAAGGAGATTCCTGCCATCAAGATCAAATATAATGTTTGAGTGTGAATCACCTTGTCTACCAGTTGAGATCGGAGGGGGTGTTCAGAGCATTTCAATGGAAGAGTTTATAAATTCATTTCAGAAAAAATAACTGTAATCAGATCTCTATTCAGTGTTTGTTGGAATGTTTAGAGGTTGCTATATCAGCCCAACAGTTCCAAATTATAATCTAAAGATGATACATATAAGATTGCATCATAAATAGTACATGATAGCGAAATATACGTAAGTATCTGCATATATTCATTCTTAAACAAAATTCCACAAAATCTTACAACCTTGAGATCAAACCTCTTGTCAGAATAACAATCTGGTTATTAATGAGCCAAAATATCAAAATCGAGATTATATATGCAGAGTAATATTTCTAAGTACTAAACAAAGATTACAGTAACCTAGTTTTAGTTATAAATGGCAGCAAGAGACCTCGTACTTCTATTTACTTCCTTTCAAACAGATTAAAAAACAAAATGCAGAGCCATGGAATGTCATGAACTTCAGATCCCATCACTACTAAAAACAGCAGATGTCGCAAACTTCAGATCCCATCACTACTGAAAAACTTAAGAAATGCTGCTGGTGATGTGCACGGTTGAAAGAGTAGGGTGGAGGAGGAGCACCAAATCGAGGCGTGTGGTCAGGTGGAGCCGAGGAGAAAGCGCAATAGTTGGGTCATTGAGGTAGAGTGATGCGCCCCGCTACTGCGTCCACGAAGTGATTGTATCACCCAAAAGCAAAGAACGACTAAAATTGTATTGCCAGAAACCAAAAAACAATTTTTTTTAACAGATATTATGCTTCTGAAGAGCACTTCTTACAACTTAATCTGCGTGTTTCATGTAAGATACTTCTCATCCTTCACATTCCAGCGTGTGGGTTTTCCTATGGCATAGCTTAGACTTACATGATATATGATCTTGTAAGGATATAATAAAAAAATTACTTGCAGAGTTTGCTTTCATCTATTCCTCTATTAGTTCTTGAATCTTAATACATGGATTACAATCTGTTCATATGGACTAATATTTCTTCAGAATGTGGGAAATCAAATAAATCACCTGTCTTGAAAGTTTCAACACATATAAAGAACACTTCATCAAATTAGTGAAGCCCAAGTAATGCTGACAGGATTTCAAGTACTTAGATTTGGCTACCCGATAGGTTATGTCAGTCTTTAAAATTCTTACAGATGAGATAGAACAGATAGACCATTTGTCGACACCAAACTGGTTAACAAATACACCTTCTATTAAATGTGAACTTCCATGGTCTACATGTATTCATGTACAGTGCAACCAAAAGAGATTTAGAAACATAAGTATGAGAGAACAAAGAACCTTGAAAAATAATAAACCTTTAATTTTTGGACAAAATGTTGGCGACAAACTGGAGCTAAAAATCCAATAGATCACTATATCAATAGATCATGGAACACATGGATTAAGGCCAGTGAATCATTATGAGAAAATGCAATGGCTACCTTCAGTTAGAGATTACCAATTGCCTGGGGATGCCAAAGATGATTTGTCCTCATATGACTATCTTTCAATATCCTCTCTCGGGATAGTGATTTGACTTCAACTTCAATTGAAAAAATGTTAATAAGAACAGACAAACTCTGTAGGGAGAGAGAGACTTAACAGAGGAAGCTTGATCAACCGTGAGGCGGCGCACATGCCGGAATTCAGCGCTGGGAAGAGAAACAGAGTAGCTAAGTCCCAGCGTGCCTGGACGGACTCCGCAACGATGTCAGCCCACTCCATGAGCCCAGCTACCTTCAATATGCTAATTGGTGAAGATGTAAGATATTGAGAATTTTGACCCTAGTTAACTTAACACCATACCACTGTGCCATCCCAGACCCCGACCTTCCTGAAGTAGTAGCAGCGCGAATCTATCGTCTCATGTAAAAAAATTACTTGCCAGGGAGCAACAAATCTATACCTAATAATAAAGGAGCTAAGGTTTCTGCCAAAATTTTCGTCCAACAAATTTTCCGACCATTTTGCCCTCCCACCAAACTACATATTACAACCAATGCCACCCGTGAGACAAAAACCGGTTCGATTTTTCCATCCGTCACAACGCTCACCCCTCCGGCGATTCTCCGCGGAATCCGCCGTTCCGCATAGGGAAACCATAGTTCGTATGGATCTCTGTTCCTATTCCTACCAAATCAATCCAGATTTCTTACCCCCTCTTCACGAAAATCCGTTCATATATAGTAGTTCCTTTCAACCACAGAAATCTCGCCATCGAATCTGGAAATCGAGCTCTTTGTGGAGATCCCCGAAACTTTTTTTGCCTCCCCTTCCCGACTGTTTTCCGTGCGCATCAACCTCAAATCGAGCAACGCCGCCGGCAGGGATAAACGAAGTCCTTTTCCTTTCCTCTACTCATCGCCTAATTCGTGAAGAAGGGTCACAGGAGATGGGAGATCACGGCATCCCCCGACGGAGGGAGAGAGAGGCGCCTCAATGCCCCCAGCCGAAAGATCCGCCCTTGGATAGCTCGGATCCAAGCCGGAGGGTGCTCGTGATACCGGTGAAGACGCCGGCGCCAACCCTGCCGTAACCGCCCATCACGGCCCCGACCCCAGGCGTTCACGCTCCACCCCTATCTGAGCCGCTCCGCCGCCGGTCATCCAGTGGCGCGGCTGGTGGTCTCCTGCAAGGGGCAACAGCTGGCATCGGCGGCGGTCGGAAGCTACGCAGGACACGGTAGTAGGCATTGGCTTCACGGTGTGTAATCAATGGTGGAGCTTCTCAGGATCTAGGTTCGCGGTGGTCTGGTAGCATCCATCCAGCCAAGATCCATCGATCCTCCATTTGCGTGCACTGGGTCTCAATGTATTGAAAATTGATTGTATTTCTTGAAGTTCTACTAAGGGCCGGGCATGTCTAACATGAATAGGGAAAGAGCAGATTTCGCCCAGTAGTGGTCTCGACGTATTATTTGGATTTTCCAAAGTTCTGTTAATCAGTGTGATGGCCTTGCAGGTCAAACACAAGCAGGTTAGTGTTACAGGTTTTACTCTGAATCTGACTTCAGTATGATGATGGACTTCCTGACGCCGTTTCTTGCTAGGTCGAGAGAGTTTCAGTAAATTCAGTCAGATATATTGCTTAATGTGCAATGCAATTTTGGATCCTTCCGCGTGAAGACAAAATAAGGAAACTCCCAGGGTGCAAGGTATTTTTGTTGGCCACACCTACAGGTTGATCAAGTTCATGATGTAAGTTTGAGAGAGATTGATTGGTGGTTTCTGTGGATCATCACGTATGAGTTAAGTCTGGATGTGCATCATGTTATGCTTTTGAGAAGCCATCTACCATAGTTAAAAAGATGCAGATTATAAAGAGTTCGACGGAATATCTCAATGATGCGTATCGTGGTTCAACTTTCTTTTCTGAATATATTTATGTTCTAGGAAAGTATTTGAGTATTGGACAGATCACTTCATAAATATTGTCCACCAGGAAATAATTTTTGGATACCTAAGTCATGAGAATTTCAGTAATTGTTTGTGGAGTCTCCAATCAAGGGACATACATCAATTTTATCAACAATAGAACATGGAAAATTTGTTGTCAAAATAGGATACATGTCACCAGCGGATGCAGGCGACGGCATTTTTCTTGTACAAAGCCCTATACAGATGGTGATTGAAGTTTGATATTAACTGAATTTTGCCTACTTCATTGCAATTTATTTAGGTAACCATGGGGTAATTAATAATGGTTACTCAATTTGATGTCGGTTCAAGCTACAACATTTGTGCACTGGTGATATTACAAAATTCTTATTAATTTAATGTTGTTTTTTGTGCCTAGATTACATAACGAAATTAGGGTTGATTTAGACACACTTTTCTGTAAGTGATATTATGTCACTTGTTTACACTTAGCACTTGCAAATGGCATCCTGCTTCATACATCTTAAGCTAATCATAATGTGATTATTGTCCTCATGAAAAAAACTGCCACTTGGTGAATCTCCATGACTAGCTTATGTTGGACGTTAGGAGAAAACTCGTTCATGCAATCTACATTATATATCCGTATTATTATATGTTCATGTTTTTGGGTCGGACGGATAGCTAAGTCCCATAGCAACGCAAAAGAGACCAACAAGGCGGCAACGAAACGATTAGGACGACCGGGACAAATGGAATATTTTTGGCTGTGAGTTGCGATTATATGACTTTGAATAGATCTACTTCTTTTTTGGTGCAGGTTCTCATTTTTTTTCTCTGGATTGGTCATGCTCCTTCAGCTTAATTCTCCATATGTCATCCTGCTTTTTTTTTCAACACCTGGTCGATCACTTCATGATCTAGCATATGGCAGTTTAGAATTAGGGAAAAATGTGACATTTGTTGAAGATGACATAGAGGATAAAGAGCCATTTTGGATGATTCACTGAAGTGTTCGAATTTTTTTTCCCGGTGCATCGCACGGGCACTTTTGCTAGTTAATGTAAAATACAACAAACCAAAATCCACGCTAACACAAACAAAATGGTAAACCAACACAAATCATGTTAGACATCTCCATAGAGAACCACAAGTTGGATTAGCCCAAGCAGGTCTTTTCCTTTCAATCAAGTCTTTCCTAATCATTAGAATATTTCCAAATAAAACGTGCCTCATTGGTGATAATTGTTCAACAATTGATAAAATCAGAAGCAATATCATGTTTTTTATGTAGAGTATTCTAGCAATTACGTGGCAAGCAAATTTAGAAAGTATACATTGTATGAAGCATTTTATCAATCACTTGACATGGCTAAGTTGGTGCACTGATATAATAAAACAGTGGTAAGAAGGAATGGGCCAAACCTGGGATAGGAGGGTGTTGGTCTGTCTGACTCTAGCAAGATTTCAGCATATGAGAACTTCCGCCCTATCCACATCACAAGAAGGTGCTTATGGAGTCACGAGGATGAGGGTGGCTGATGTCAAGGTTGAACGACGGAGAGAGCAGGATCATCATGACGTCATCATCCACTTCCCTGATGACCTTTGGATCGCCATGGTTGCCACCGTGTGGTCGCTCCAGCAGCGGCAACAGACGACACTACAAAAAAATACAACCTGATTTATAAATTCTCTAGCTACATTGAGTAAGCTTCTTTATCCATAGATCTGATCGCTAATGATCTGATTTATAAATTATCTCTATCTCTCTTATTTTCTCATGTCAGTAGACAGTACATGGAAAGAAATATATCAAGTCTGTTATTTTTACCCAAAAAAGGAGCTGCAAACAATAAGTAGCAAATCGGTGTTCTATAGTATTGATCAGAACACCACTGAAATTACATGTAGAGTACTAAGGCTAAATCATTGCTAAACTACATGTAGCATAGACTTTCATAGTATTACTTCTGTAGTAACTATGATAGGGTAAATGATTGAAGAATCATTGCAAGATTGAGTCGTACAAGTAATAACACTATCATAGTGACATAGTGCTCAAAAAAGCCTCTTTACAAGGGACTAAATTATCATCACTGTACATCAAGTGCGATTTCAGCAGAAAGTGCAAGCCCCATAATTACTCAAATCCACAGAACAATAGAGACAAAGGTAAGTACAGGCGAACAAGGCGCCCACCTCCTGGTCTGGAAAGTGAACATCCCAAAACCTGCATGTTCTTGCATGGAGAAGAGGGTGGCATGGAGTTCCAGTGGTTGTCCTTCTAGCGCGTGTGAGCCATGACGCGCTTGATGGCTTCCCTGGCGCCGGACCTGGCCACACAGCAAGCCATGCACGGTGCGCACGTGGATAGCTCGACCGCCATGCTCGAGATCTGATTCTAGGGAGGACGAATTAGAGCCCTCCATGGCCGCTGGAGACTGAGGCGGCTAGGGTTACCTGAGATGGCAGTTGAGAATGTAGAAGGAAGAAACAACGATGGGGATTGCTAGAGGAGAGATAGCCGAGCTCGCTCCAGTGAAGGGCGGAGCTGGAAGAGCCTACATCGGCCAGAATGAGTGGAGGTAGTGGCGCCGTCGTGAGTCGTGAGAGAGGATACAGAGGGGATCGAGAGGGGGTCCTGCCTTGCCTTCCGCAGTAGGAGGGATTTGTTGGGCTTTGGCCCATTTGGGCGCTCGACAAAGCAGAAGGAATCGCTTGACGAAACGGACGATGTACGACGGAACCCGCTCGTCTTTTGAAAGTATACTAGTTCAATGCCCGTGCGTTGCCACGGGTAACGAAACAGGTAAACAAAAAATATAGTAAAAAATACAAATATCAACCATTAAATTAAATTCAAAATAATGCTCCCTTGGATTCATGATAAGTGCCACTTTTATACTAAATTGTCGATGTTTATTATTAATCCTCCTCGAAATAGGCTTTCGTCCCGCTAAATTTAATATAGCAACCACACAATACAAGAAGCATGCTGGGCGCAGCACAACCAAGCCCAAACGAAACTACAAAGAAAGGAAAGATAAAAAGAATGCGAACACCGGCAGATCGACAAAACGAGAACAACCCGCAACCGTTGCGCCCTCCGGAGAAGTCATACCACACACCTAGCACTCTGAATCGTCGCATACCAAACAACACCTTCAGCAAGGGGAACGACAACTACGCCGTTGTTGCCCGGAATAATCCTAGGGTTTCCCCCGGTACGCGGAAGGGATTAGGGAGGGGGTACACCCGACACCCTTCAGGAAGGTAAGTTGGCACCCTCGGGCGTCACCGTGTCGGTGTCAGACAAGCCGACATGGATTTCTTCCAACCCCACCACCACCATCCCGGACGATCTGAAGTTTTCGGCCCAGCCTTCCGCCCACCAGCACACGCCACCACGGTCTTGACGTCATCCTCCATCTCCCTGTGATCATCGACGCAAGGCCTAGAGGAGGAGGAGGGAGTCAACATGGCCAGGGGTCGCAGCACCACAGCCAGGGGAGGGAACTGCCTCCAACCGCCAGCTCGGTTGTCGACCGGACATGGCAGCAAGGACAAACCAGGCCCCTACTGGCCCGACCGGGCCACACTGGCCCGCTAAGTCCCCGCCGCCATGTTGCAGCAGCCGGCTGTAGCGCCGCCACCACCCTGCCATCTCCAACTCACCAACTGTGCGCCCAGGGAGCACCACCATCGAGCAAGGAAGCTCCAGCCCGCCCTAGCCAAGACCGGGCCCAAAGGGGCCAGATCTGGGCCGAGCAGGAGCTGCCGCCCCTCCCGACCGCGCTAATCCACCGCTAACAGGGGCGCCGCTGCATCTCTGCACCACCCAGCGCGCGGGAACCACACCGCCGCCACCCGAAGGCCACCGTCGCCAGCCCAAGGCCCCCGCGCCCCCGGTTGCGCCACAGGTAGAGTCAGCCCCGCCACCGCCGGCACCGTCCGGGCAACGCCCAACGGCACACGCCGACAAGGGAGAGCGTCGGATGGGGGCTAGGGAGAGGCCGCAGAGCTAGCGCAGGTCACGAGAGCGGGTTAGGTTTTTTCGCCAGGGGGTTTCTGCTCGGGCCAAGCCTTTGTGGTGGCACTCGATGTTTATTATTAATTGGAGGGAGTAGTTGTTTTCTGACCATGAACTGTGAGGCAATAGCCCGGCATCAAAATTTTATTCTCAAAACACTACCAAGTCATATGTATAGGAGGAAAAAGTAACCTAATTAGAAATAGATCGTACTCTAAGGTAGGGTCCTAATGAAAGAAAACAAACTATCTCTATGCTTGACCTTACTCCTATGGTGAAGGAAAATATCATGAAAAAATTTACACTTCCACCTTACGAAGTTGGGTGTCTCTTTTGCGATTTTGCCCAATTTTTTCCCCGTTACGAACCAGCCAAATATTCCAGCAAGCTAACATCAAAACCTCCATAAAGAAAGGCCAGCCAAAAAATTTGTTTGCATGAATCGCCACTAAATTCAAAATAGTAGTTGATACATGCGAACATAAACTACTACGACGAAGTCTGCACAACACACTTCTAAATTTGTACTTGAGGTGCATGACTGAACTCCTCTCCCCAAAGCCACACTCAGTTCTTTTTTTTTTTCTGTGAACAAGTCCACACTCAGTTCTGAGTTCTGCCATATGCAAAGTCTCAGAGCAAGCATTTATTTCACCTGAGTCCAACATGAGAGACCCGCACCTGACTCTCGAGCATTTCCTACAACATCATGGAGTATCACAATGGAGTTGATCTATGCAAAACAAAGTATATTATAAAGTTAAGTATATATTAAAAATATAGAACTATGATTACGAAAAGTATAATAAGCAACAAATATCCCACCTATCATGTAATGATCTATTTGTAGAAATGTTCTTCATATACATAACAATAGATTTTTTAATTATCAGCATCCGGGATGACCGGAATCTTGACGTTATTGCTATCAGCGAATCTTGATAGCTACATACAACTCACCATGAGAGAACACCGACTCAGGCATGTGTTGTAATTCGACAGTTGTTTGCTGGCATGCAAAATTTCTACAAAAATAACTTAATATGTTATGCACTTCCACTTGATTATTACTAAAAAAATGTTCTAGATCATTCTAAATTTAGATACATGCATCTAAGTTTAGACGAATCTAAACCATCCTTTATGACAAGGAGGGAGTTCTTTTCTTGCATATTCCCTTTTATAAGATGTTTTCATAGGCTATAATGGACGTAGTAAAATGCCTGGGCGTTTTCATAGATTATTTGATCCATTTGATGATTCAGATTTCTTTTGTCGACCATCCCTCCTGTGCTTTATCTACAGCAATTGCACAATCGATGATCAAATCACCGGGTTACTACAACTCCTGGAAAGTAACAGAGTCTATTGAAACTAATTCCAGAAAACTGATGTTGGAAGAAGGTAAAAAAGAATAGAAAGACATGTATGATAAAGAACAATAACTGGTTGTTCTTCAAATTCAGGAATCTCTATTCTGGAGCTTGTAAACGAGGCATGAAGTTATTTTCAAATAAAGGCCAAACTGCTAATATGCTTACAACCAAAGCATCGAATAAAATTCCGGCGAAGTTCTGAACCTCTTCAACCGGCAACAGAACAACACCTCAACAGCAACATAAAAACACCAATAAAGACCGGAGAGAGGGGATGTGAATTGTAACGCAGGGAGGAGGCAGCCATATTGAGGATTGTGTGTGAGGGAGGCGGCAAAAAAATCAGGTAAGTACGCAACATCATAACTTCCACGTTATTCATAGATTTTCACCTACTTACTATTAAAGTTGCTCCAGGTGTTGTTTTAGCTGAAGTCTGGGCATGCGATGATTATTAATTTTTATTTTATTGTACTCACCTAGTTGGACTGTACTTGTCCATTCACCAAACTCTTAACGACACACTGAAATACCTTTGTTACTTCCGAAGTTCCGAAACATAGAAGCAATAAGAAGCCTTCAACTAAACGATTGGCTTGCCTCAAATTATCATTGCAAAGAGAGATAGGGAACCACTTATCGTATTCTTTTGGTATGTCCTATGTTTCGTCGCATGACTTCGCTTGGTGTCAGGCTCGGAGCTAGCATAATGGTTATAAGAGCTGGAGGGTGACCAACTTGGCCTCTCCCAATATGCGTTGATACCACTCCGGGTGCTGAGAATATTCTTCATTTCAGTTACTATTTCTAGTACCTAATTGAAATACATAACCGACAATGTGCATTGAACTCACCAATATCTGCAAGCTGACATTATGTGTTGCTCCGGTTGCGGAGTTCATCCCCAGTTCCTACATTCAGAGGTTTCATGCTATTAAGACATCAACATGTGTTGTACCATGAGAGATATTAAAACAAAGGGCCATAACACTAAACACACAAATCAATCATTTCGTGCTATTAGGAAAATTAATCCGGAGAGAGGAGCACTAATTCAAGGACAGTAGAAGACTATTTCTAAGAAATAAAACAAAACTACCATGGTAACACAGAAATGATACACTAATTAGTACTCACCCATGAGATCAGGAATTACGTCGTTGCATATCCACTGGCCCATGGTCAAGTCAAAAAAATGAAAACCACGACTTGCCAGCCAATGAAGCCGCCAGTCAATCAACAGCTATGTACAGGTAGCCTGAAGCATTTTACTTTTGCATCCATTTGAACAAAACCTATGGAACATTAATAAATTACACTAGTAGAAAACCTCTCATCCATCTAAGCCTTTAGTACCGGTTCCCTTACGAACCGGTACTAAAGGGGGCATTAATACCGGTTCCGTGCGTGGGACATCAATACCGGTTCGTTATGGACCTTTAATACCGGTTCGTAACACGAACCGGTATTAAAGGGTTTGGGCCCGATTTCCAGGCGGTGGTGGGGCCAGGGTTGCACCTTTAGTACCGGTTCGTGTAAGGAACCGGTACTAAAGGGTCTGTGCCCTATATCAGCACGCAGCCGCGCGCCCGACCCCCTGCATCTCATTCCTCCTTCTCCTCCTCTCACATTTCCAAATATTTTGCACCTCTCACACTCCAATAATCTTCATTTTTCTCCATCATTTTAACAAGATTAACGGCATACATCTATCCAAGGGTTAGCAATATCATCCTTCCTTCCGGCGTTCCTAATTTAGCTCAGTTCTTTGGTAGTTTTAACTCGTACTATTTTTGTAGTGCAAGCAAGGTGTTCGATGAAATGCCTAAGTTAGTGATTTTATTTTTTTATATGCAATTTGAGCTGAAATTATGGTATGTTTTGTAGGTTTTAATTAGTATCATCCCCTTCCTTACCGCCGTCGATCGCCAGCGTCGTCCCCTAGCCGGCACGGTACCACCTCGGTGAGCCCCTCTTCTTTTTATAAAAAAACAATTAGTTTTATGTGATGAACTTGAATATTAATTAAGTTGGTCACTCATATATATCCATGATGTTGTGTATTTAATGATTTTTGATATACATATAAAATGCAGATGAGTCGACAATGGATGTACGGTGACCGGTGCCATCCCGAGTTCATTACTGGCATGCATTATTTTCTCAACGTGGCTGAGGCAAGCAGTGATCGAATGGTTTCATGTATTGTCCATGTAGTTCCTGTAAGAATATGAAGGATTACTCTACCTCGAAGACCCTTCACGTCCACCTGCTGGAGAACGGTTTCATGCCCAGCTATAATTGTTGGACCAAGCACGGAGAAAGAGGGGTTATATTGGAAGACAACGAAGAAGAAGAGGATAGTGACAACTATCCCTTATTCACTGAAGACGGTGGTAGTAGAATGGGGAAGACGAAGGCGAAGAAGAGCCCATTTTCGATGAGCCGATTTTTGATGACCCGGATGACGATTTGGGTCGGGCCATTCTTGATGCGAAGATGAACTGCGGAAATGAAAAGGAGAGGTTGAAGTTGGAGAAAATGTTAGAGGATCACAACAAACTGTTGTACCCAAATTGCGAAAATGGTCAGAAAAAGCTGGGTACCACGCTGGAATTGCTGCAGTGGAAGGCAGAGAATGGTACTTCTGACAAGGGATTTGAAAAGTTGCTGAAAATAATAAAGAAGATGCTTCCAGGGGAGAACGTGTTGCCCTCTAGCACGTACGAAGCAAAGAAGGTTGTCTGCCCTCTAGGATTAGAGGTGCAGAAGATACATGCATGCATCAATGACTGCATCCTCTACCGCGGGGAGTACGAGAATTTGAATGCATGCCCGGTATGTAGTGCATTGAGGTATAAGATCCGGCGAGATGACCCTGGCGATGTTGAGGGTGAGTCCACCCCCAGGAAGAGGGTTCCTGCGAAGGTGATGTGGTATGCTCCTATAATACCACGGTTGAAACGTTTGTTCCAGAACAAAGAGCATGCCAAGTTGTTGCGATGGCACAAAGAGGACCGTAAGAAAGATGTGATCTTTGAGACACCCCGCTGACGGGTCGCGGTGGAGAAAAATCGACAGAGAGTTAAAGTCATTTTCAGATGACGCAAGGAACTTAAGATTTGGTCTAAGTACGAGATGGCTTTAATCCTTTCGGGAGCGAGAGCTCCAGTCATAGCACCTGGCCAGTGACTCTATGTATCTATAACCTTCCTCCTTGGTTGTGCATGAAGCGGAAGTTCATTATGATGCCAGTGCTCATCCAGGGCCCGAAGCAACCCGGCAACGACATTGATGTGTACCTGAGGCCATTGGTTGAAGAACTTTTAGAGTTGTGGCGTGACGAAGGTGTACCTGTGTGGGATGAGCACGAACAAAAGGAATTTAACCTACGAGCGTTGTTATTTGTAACCATCAATGATTGGCCTGCTCTTGGTAACATTTCAGGGCAGTCAAACAAGGGATACAATGCATGCACACACTGTTTAGGTGAGATCGATAATTATTTGGGAAACAAGAATGTGTACCTGGGGCATCGTCGATTTCTTCCAAAACAACATCACGTAAGAAAGAGAGGAAAGCATTTCGGAGGTGAGGCAGATAACCGAACGAAGCCTACCCGCCCTACTGGGGAAGTTATATATGATATGGTCAAGGATTTAAAAGTGATCTTTGGAAAGGGTCCCGGCGGACAATCTGTTCCGCATGATGTTGACGGACACGTACCCATGTGGAAGAAGAAGTCGATATTTTGGGAGCTACCCTACTGGAAATTCTTAGAGGTTCACTCTGCAATCGACGTGATGCACGTGACCAAAAATCTTTGCGTGAACCTGCTAAAATTCTTGGGCGTGTATGGGAAGACAAAAGATACACCGGATGCACGGCAGGACCAGCAAAGTATCCACGAAGGAGGGCTCTGCCCTTTCTATCTCTTTACATCCCTTTCTCTCTGAAATCCTGAGGCAAAAGCACCGGCGACTGTCAACCATCGCTGTATAGTCGTCGTCGAGCTAGCAAGTCGCGCGACTTGCCCCGTGAGTAAAGTCGCTTGCGCGACCAAGCCACGCCGCTTCGACTTGGCGACTATACTGCGACTATACATCGACTATACGGCGACTCAAGAAGCATGGTACTAACGAGTTATTTTGGTTTTTTAAATAATAATTTATTTTTACATGCAATTGGCGGTCAAAGTTGCATAATTTCACATTGATTGAACCTTATATGCAGAGTAATATGAAATAGAGGCAGTAATGCAGGTGCCCTTCATCAGAACTATCAACTTGTCAGTACGCGTTTGTTGTGCTTTGCGGTTTTAGGGATAACCAATGTAGCCCCTTTGCAGTTTTAATACAGATTACTATGTAATAGGATTTTATTTTCTTTCATAAGATACTTGCTAGGAACTTTGATAAGAGTTTGTTTCCATATATTTTACGATCATATCTCATAGTATAGCATAATAATTCTGTGTTGTGTGGCCAGCCACAGACTACAACATGTCCTCACAGTGAGCTTAGGATGGAATCGAGGACAAGAAACAAGAGCTCTATGACTTGTGCCTGGAGATGAGAAGCACTGGAGCGTTCAAATCTTATTGGGAAAATATTCAGAATTTACGGCTCATCTCCCATCTTGCTGCACAAGTGAAGCGTAGATCTGAAGACCCCAACTGGTAAACTATAATCTCAAGCATGTGCAATTCTGTTTGCTCTTTTTGTTCCCAATTGGATTTTATATTTTTTTAATTTTTTAAAACCTAAAATTAATAATTTCATTCTGCATAAAGATTACTATCATTTTTACCCAATTTTTAGATTTTCAAATTTTTAGATTTTAGGTTTGGCAAAAAAAAAATTTAATTAATTAATAAAATTAAAAATAATACAAATTAAAAAGTTAATATTTATTTATTTATTCAATATTATTATTACATCATTACTTTTGTTTATTAAAATAATTATTTGAAATTCAAACAATAAAGAAATATGAGATCGATCAACATGTTAATAGGATTGATATGATACTACTATCACATACATGCGCGCGAAGCACTTGGATGCGGAACGGAATGGAACTTGGAAGTTAAGCGTGCTAGAGGTGGAGTAGTGGGAGGATGGGTGACCGAGCGGGAAGTTTGACCACGAGTAAGTAATTTGACTAGAGATAAGTGTAGTTAGAGATAGAGACTAAGCTATGCAAATAACTGAAATGAGAGAAATTCTGTAAAAAAAAGAAAAAAAAAACGGAGTGAAAAGAAATTAGAAATCCAAATGAATTTAAAAAATTTAACGAAATAGCCTTTAGTCCCGATTGGGGACACCAACCGCGACTAAAGGTCCTTCGCCTTGCAGCGCACGGTAGCGCCTGACGTGAGTGGGCGCCTTTAGTCGCGGTTCGTAAGCAACCGCGACTAAAGGGGGGGCCTTTAGTCGCGCTTAATTAGTCGCGGTTGTGCAACCGCGACTAATGGCAGTTGCGAACCGCGACTAAAGGCCATTTTTCTACCAGTGTAATACATGCATGCATGAACCATGTGTAGTAATGATTCACTGCCAACATGCATGTATAGATAGTGCATAGTAATATCCAACAAACAATTATTCGTACGTGGGGAAGCTAGCGGCAAAATCCAGCAACTTGCCTGATTTGCTTCTACCTGAGCGTCTCGAGGACTTTGTCTCGCTCTGTGCATATCTTGATGTATTAAATCGAGCCAGCTTTGCAAATTTGTAGTTCACGCCAGGAAGTATAGAACATGTCGCATCGTTCAATCGGACCTACGCCAACAGACCTCCAGCTCCACTCCGCGGTGTTATCCGTCGACTCTGGCCGGACGGATGTCTCACCTGGGACGAGCAAAGGGCAGCGGCTGCTTCTGCTTCTGCTCTGCATCGTGTATTGTTCGAGAGTGACACGCTTCATAACTCCCCCATCTCGCGGCAGAAAACTGTCCACTGGCGGCTCTAAAAAAGAAACAACTTGTTTCTTGCTTACTAGTGATCAATTCAATAAATTTTACCCGGATGTTTTGGCGAAATATAGGTCCATGCTGACTAGTGTTTTAGTGTGCTCATGCATGCAACGTCAGATGCCCCCATGTGGGAAAGAGGGGCCAGCTTGCTTGTTGCTGCACCTCTGCACCCATGCTGCATATCAACGTGAAATTAGGAGCTAATTAAGCTAACGTGTGGTCATGAATGCGATCTGGACAAGGTTAGCCAGTGCAGAACGAATCTCAAGCATAACATCGGACGGTAGCCAGTGGGGGGACATTGCCACCGGGTGGCAACAAATCCACACTCGTGCAGAAAAACCTGAAGTTAAGATAAATTTTACAACACCCATGGGTCTTCACTGTGAGTTCACTACTAGGAAAACCATTATAGATAGAAATGTATTATGCGGAGCATCTAAAAGTGTGTGCTCTATAAAAATATTTCTGTGGCACATAGAAAAATATGCTTCACAGAAATTTTAAATTTTTGTGGCGCATGTAATACTGGTACGACACAGAATTGTGGCTTTCTGTGACACACGTGGACGGATGCGCCACAGAATCTCTATGGGGCCCACGCGGGGTCCAGTACTACACATGGGTGAAGGGAATTCTGTGTTGCATCTGCCGATATGCGCCAGAGAAAGTCATAATTCTGTGGCGCATATTTTTAATATGCGCCACATAAGTTTATCTTTCTGTGGCGCATGTAGACATATGCGCCACAAAATGTGTGGGGTTTTTTCTCTCCACGCAACTCCACCCCCACTAGATCGCCTTTTTAGCTTTGTAAAATACAAAAGAAATAGATAGAAAATTCAAAAAATAAAATCATTCGAGGTGCCCATTTATTATGTTATCTAGGGCTACTGAGAATTAACAAACATGAATTTCGATTTTTTTGCAAAATTGCGTTGCAAAATCATCAAACTGGATTTTTGGCTGCATACGAACTCGAAAAAAAACACACAATTTATTACAATAACCGAGAGAAAATTCTACGTCCGAATTCACCAGGATTTACCCGGTTAGCCAATTTTTAGAATCGCCAAATTCGAAAAGAGTAAAAAGTTACGGCAAAGTCAAGATTTTTTCCGTGGCGCACCATATGCATATACGCCACAGATTTCTTAGCGCGAAATTTAAATTTCGGCGGCGCCCTTCTCCTCCTCCTCCACCCGTCGACCTCCTCCTCCTCCTCCGGCGACCACTTCCTCCTCCTCCTCCAGCGACCACCTCCTCCTTCGGCGACCACCACCACCTCCTCCTCCTCCACCACCCACCCACTACCACCTCCTCCTCCTTCTCCTCCTCCTCCGACGACGACCACCACCTCCTCCTTCGACCAGCCTCCTCGGCCTCCTCCTCCTCCTCCAACCACCCCACCTACCCACCTTTGGTGACCTCTAGCGACCTCCAGAAAATTTCAAAAAAAAAAAAAACGGCGAAATTTTGGCGGCCCCTATCTGGCAGCCATTTTTTAAATTCAAAATAAATCTCTGGCGTGTGGCGCACCACTTTTGCATGCGTCATAAAAATTATTTCTGTAGCGCACCTGGCCTGGTGCGCCACGAAAAATAGCATTTTATGTGGCGCACCCCACACGCAAGTGCCACAGAAATATGGTGGGCCCACCTCTAGCCAGCCAATAATTGGTTTCACTATTTCTGTGGGGCACAGACCTGGTGCGTCACATAAATAAGAGATTCTATGGCGCATTGGGCCTGGTGCGCCACATAAATTTTGTGGAGCACTAGGCCTGGTGCGCCACAGAAATTTTATCAACCGTCCACGCACCACCACACCCACCCCCTCCCCCTTGGATCGTCTTTTTACTGTTCTTCAAAAAAATATTTCTTTGAACTATAGTTATATTAAGTGGTATACTTCAAGGGGAAATTAACTGCAAAATTGTGTTGCAAAATCATCAAACTGGATTTCTAGTTGCATACAAAGTCGGAAAGAAACGCAAAATATATCAAAATGACCGGGTGAAAATTCTAAATCCGAATTAACCAGGTTAGAATCGGCAAATTTGAAAAGAGTAAAAAGTTACGGCAAAATCAAGATTTTTTCCGGCAAAAATTAAAAAATTAAAAAAAAGTGGCGCACCATATGCCCATGCGAAGGAAGATGGGGTTGATACGAGGCTTTTGCCGTTTCGCTCTGGACAGACGATTCGTCTCCCTTTTTTTAGAACAAGATGATTCGTCTCCCAACCCTCGGCGGGCCGCCTTGCAAAGACGTAAAGCCCGTATGAGTGTTTCGCGGTCCGATTAACCAGGAGCGGCCTAACTTTATCTCTAGAGAAGCAGCCCAGTAACGGGGCTGGCTTATTTAACGCTGCCCAACATCTCGCATGGCCGTAAGGTACATGGTAGACTGGTAGATGATGACTTTTCGGTTGCGCGTGCCAAGTCAACCCAATTCGGCACCCCCGCAGACTGTGGAGCCATGATGGCAGCGTCTCTGACGCTATTCTTCGGTTGCGCCCTCTGTTTCAAACTGGTTGACGTTCCCCGATCAAGCTATTTAGGCTCCTAGTTGATAGGTCCCCGATGTTAGCCTCTATCGATAATAAATGTTTCCATTTTCTATTATTCTTTAGCCGTGATTTCTAACTACTTGACTTTTTATTTTGATTTCTAGCCGTCTTGGTCACGTTGAGGGATGCCACCTTGATAACTTTACTGTTCAGGCTTCGTTGCTGGTAGGAGGCATTGTCCAACAAACAACAAAATCCCTTTAAACTAGTAGTAATAACTGAATTTATATCGGTTGTTCTCCGGTCTAAATAGGGAGGGGTGCATGACACTAAGATATTTGGCACTAGGAACAAACGACCAAGCCACTGCCTTAAGTAGCCTAAAAAGGGCAAAAGAGAAATAATGAGGGTTTGGGAGGCAAAAGACTAAAAATTAAGTCCCTCCCAAAAAAAAATCCTTCACGGGAAGGGTGCTGCCTACCCCCGCCGCCGACTTGCATTGCATTGTAAGCTACTAGCTACTACACCTCAAACTAGCTTGCAAAAGATGAAAAGAGAGGAGTTGTCTCTATACGCAGGGGCGGGACGACTTCAATTCAAGGGTATTCAGGGTATTCAGTTGAATACCCAAATATTTTGACAAATCTACTGATATATGAAATGTTGGACGAATAATAAAAGTAAACTATCATGTCATAACGGATGAGTAGCTCAGTTGGCTTGAATCATTTGGTTCAGAGTACAAATCCCATCTCTTTTTCCTTTTCCTTATTAATTATTTTCCCTTATTTTTGTTATAGAAAGCTGATGCAACGTTGCTTCTACTTTTAAGTTTTCATGTCAATTTCATTAGCCCTAAATTTGTATAGATTTATATATTTGGTACTTTTATTTTCAGTTTCTCAAGCATAAATATCTCCCTTTTGCATAAAAACACAAATATCTTCTACTCTTATGCTTCCATGTTAACTTCATTAGTTATAAATTATACAAAGTTACATATTCGATACTTCTGAAAGTTTTTCAAGCACAAGTATCTTTTATTGTGAGGGTTTGTCAAGCACATAGGTGTGAACGTAGTTCATACAAAATATAGTTAAATCTAGCACAAACTGCGAGTGTATTAAATGATTTACATTGCAAATATGTAACAAGGATGCTACAACGTAATTCGTATTTAAAAAATTTATGTGACAAATATAATTTAAATCTAGCATAAAGAAAGTGTATGTTCCAATGATTTCCATTATATTGGTATGAAAATAGTGCTACAAAAAATATATTTAGCTTTTTCTATGTGGTTAACTATATAAAATAAAAATAATAAAAATATACTCGTTCAGACACTATAAAATGCGAGAATTTGTAAGAAAGTATAAAAGCTTAGTACAAAGTTATATTTCCATGGTTGTTGGTATTCCTATTTGTGTGTGGATGAAATCTGTTCTATCCGGTGCGAGGAGTCTTGCTAGGTCCGCTCTGTCGCACCGTCCGTCGCACGGCACCTAGCCAATTTCGGTTGCATGGTGTGCCCCGCTCCCCCAGAATTAGCCCTTGGATGTCGACGTGTTGCGTCGGCCGTTCTTTGCAAGGTTCATGAGTAGCAAGAGCACCGTAAGGCCAAAATCTGGTGTACGCGGCAGCAGACCACATTTGCTCGGGGGATACGGAGCGCTCACCGCAGTTAAGCCGTTTTCCTCCCTAGCATCCGCCGCCTCGGCCTCGCCAGCCGTCGATTCCAAGGACATGGTAGAGACCTTGAGCCCATGGTCGTCGGTGGGACCGATCCACGCCGTCGACCAATTCGCCCACTGGGATACGCCGCGCTCGCCGCCTTCGCGGCCGCTAGCATCTGCATGGCCTATGGTCAGTTTCGATGGTCTTCTGCCTATCCTTCTACCTTTCCTTCTGCATTTCCTTGAAAGTATTTGACCAAATCTCGCGTTTCTCTCTGCAGCTCCGGATGAGGAAGAAATCCTCAAAGACATGCGCGAAAGAATGATGAAACAGTATGTTTGTTACTGCACTTGCTAAGTTTTTATTATACTGTCCACTGTCACCTATACTTTATTTATGCCTTTTTGATGCATGATTTATTCACCCTTCAAATTTATAGTTACACCTAAAATATATTACAGTAATAGAAAAAAGTGTGTAGTTGAACCTGCATTTGGAGTATATATACGATAGAGGTGCTGCTATCCGGTACAATCCTTAAATTGGACACTGCTCAAATTACGATATGTCGTTTTAGTGGCCATGCCAATAGGCACTCTGCTTGGGTATGTGACGTCCTCCACTGAAATGAACTGTCCTTCTTGATTGAATGCACTCAACTTTGATTCTCTGAAGCTCATATGCTCAAAACGCCAATTACTGTACTTTGTTTTCCTTGATTTTTCCCACCCACTTGGCTTTTCTTCACTTTTGAGAGTGCAAGAGTTTATTCCCATTTCACTCACTTGTAATAATTTCCTCCTGTCCCTCTTCTGTTTATTATCTGTCTAGTAACTCCTCAGTCCGCTAGTTTGAGTTCTGCATTGTCGATGACAAATGTCCATACAGCCTTGCTACTACATAATTTCTCAACTAATTCTGCAAATGCACAGTTTCGAATTTTCTTTTGGTTGGATGTTATTGCTTTGTTTGTACAGTATGTGGTAGGATTTGTGCTTCCTCATTCTGAGACATGTTAGCGTCTAATTCAGTTTACTTAGGTGAAATCACAAAGTCGTGGGTTTAAACTACCGGTTAATGTCGTAAAGTGTCAAATTGGAACTCTGTATATATGTATTTCATCTTTTCTGTGACATGCATAGCATCTGTATCTTAGTAAGAGTTATGTTCTCTGATTCTCTCATGGTGAGACATTTTACCATCTACATCAGTTTGCTTAGTGAAAATTCAAAATTGTGGGGATTTAGTTAACTGGTTAATGGTGTAAGTGTCAGACTGAAACTTGTGCATCCGTTACCCTTTTTTTGACTGTGCCTATGCATTTTTATCAATTTAAGAATTCATAATTTGTCTATCTTGTCTTATTTCTTTGTAGCTGGAATTCTCCTAGACGTCCTCCATCCGGCAAAGAAGTAAGAGCAATGACTAAGATGATGAGGCGTCTTGATCGCCGAATGAAGAAGTTTATGGAGATGCGGAACAAGGAAAAAGAGAAGTTTTGGTCATTCCTTGAAGACATCATCAAGAAAGGCCAAACACTTCTCTCTGCTGGAAACCTTCTGATAGATGTGTATGCCTTTGTGGCAGCGATCGTCGCAAGTTCCATAATTCTAATCGAAAAACTTGGCGACCATGTTCAGTACTTTGTGTGCCCATACTCAGGGCAAAGGTGCTGGTGGCAGTACATCACACCTCAGGTATTCTACAATTCACCTTTTCCTATATTCCGTGCCCTAGCTGTCTTTACTTCTTGTTCATGCATTACACCTTCCCAACAATCTTATAACAGTCTGGCAATCTTGTTTTGCCATTTTGGTTATTCAGGATCAACAATGTTTCTTTCTTTGCTGGGCTGGAAGCCATGGGCATCACCTTACGGCAGGTGAGTTTCGTTTTGTAAGTGCTTAATGTATATTCTTTGATGTGATAACTTCCACTTAATGGAAGAAGATGATTGACATCACCGTATACCAGATGGACTTGCAATGTCTTTCGCTGATTGACATCAAGATTGGCATCATGCCTGAGTTGGAGGGAGCTGGTAATGAACCATCGCTTATACCTTTCTTTATAACCATACATTTTGTTAGTGGACGCTGATGAAGTGATCTATATCTGTTTGCAGTTGTGGAGAACAAGTGGGAGAACAGCTCATGGGTAAAGAAGCCTAGTCCTACTGAGGCAACTTTTATCATTACTCTAGAGGAAGCTGGTAATTAACCATAACTTTACATCTATACACATTCTGTTATTGAATGTTGTTTAAATGAATTATTTTTGTTTGCAGATGTAAATATCAAGTGGGAGAACTTCTCATGGGGCAAGAGGCTCATCCTGGAGAAGGGGAGCTCATGGGGCGAGAAGATGATCACCCACTATAGAAGATCATAGATGTCTTCAAAACCGATGTTCAAAAGCTGTATACATGACAATGATGTCTGCCTTTGAGGCTGTCCAATGGGGCACATCTCCCCCGGCTTATGTGGTTTAGAAATGCATGATCGATACATCGAAGAGAACTAAAAGGAAGAATATTGTTTTGGATATATGCGTAGACATTGCTTCTTTTTTTTGTATAGTGAATTCTGAGCTATTTTGACATTTTCTGTTCTTTATGCACCATGTCGATCAGGACATGCGCATAGCAGCGCATAGTGCACAGAAATGAGTGTTTTGGTGCGAATTTAAAATAGTGTTTCTGCGAGTTTTGCTGTAGCCGCATGCTCTAAAAGACAGTATATTCTGACAGACTCTTCGTCTGCTAAGTGTTGAGCCGTTTCACTAGCACTGGCCTTAGCATTGGCCTTCGAAAATCAACTCTATTAAAAAAATAGGTATATCATCTACCTCTAGGGGAAAAAACTACTCCATCCATACATTTGCTATTTAGATGTATGAATTACTTAGGCCGGTGCCAACGCGGGCGGCAGCCGGGGCGCTACCGCCCGGGGCGGGGCGGGAGAGGGGCTGGAGGCGGGCGGGACGGGAGGCGGGCGCCGGCGGGCGCCGGCGGTAGCGCCCGCTCCCGCCGGCCGGCGCCCGCGTTGGCGGCGAGAGGAGGCGGGAGAGGGCGGGAGGCGGGGCGGCGCGATGGCGGGTGGGGCGGGAGGCGGCGGGCGGTAGGCGGGCGGGAGGCGGGCCGGAGGCGGCGGGCGGGAGGCGGGCTGGAGGCGGGCGGGGAGTGGGCGGGAGCGGGCGGGAGTGGGGGCGGCGAGGCTAACGGCTAGGCGACGTGCCGCGACGCGATTGGTCCACGTCGGCTAGCCGTTCTTTGGTTCAAAAAACCCTATAAATACCCCCATATGTTTTCAGCCATTCCACACCTCCACTCTCCATTTCCACTCCACTCTACACCATGTCTTCATCCAGCAGCAGTTCGAGCGACGGAGTGGAGGGTGATTTCATCGCTGCATCGCAAAGATGTCGAGTGTGCCTTTGGAGTGTTGAAGTCTAGGTTCAACATTCTAGCAGTTCCGGGACGCTCCTACTCCAGGCGTACTCTTGGATTGATCATGCGTGCATGTGTCATTCTGCACAACATGATCATTGACGATGAGCGTGGACAAAATTTGGACAACATCTATGAGACAGTTGATTCAAATGTCGGCCCTGCAATACACCACCATGCACCACCAAGCCTAGCAGCCAGGATTCAGATGGACACCGAAATGAGGGACTCACCGATGTATACACAGCTCCAGCATGATTTGATGGAGCATGTGTGGGCTAATTCCTAGATTATGTAATTTTTTCAGATTTTTATGTAATCTTTTCAGATTTTTATGTAATTTTTTTTATGATGTAATCGGTAACAATTTTAGTTCAATAAAATAATTTCCTTGCATTATTTATATTGTTGTAACGTAAACAAAGATATGCTCATGTTGAAGAGAGAAAAGGCGACGTGGAGGAGAGAGAACTAAAAGGCAGCTATAAGCAATGTGCGTTAGCGTAGTGTGGTGAGAGTGGGGTGAGAGTGGGCCAAAAGCTGACGTGGCGGGGCTGGAGGCGGGCGGTGCGTTGGCACCAGCCTTTAGTAGTGTTGTAACAATTTGACGGTCTAGAGTAGGCAGTGGACTAGAAAATCGATTTAAGAAAATTCGCTATGACCTTTGTTTTTTCGTTTTTATGTTATGGAAAGGAAGTAATAATGGCGTCCTAATGAATCGTTCATTTAGCGCGCGAAATAATAATGTTAGTCAAAGTTGGAGGCACTCAGCCTCCGGGTTGCGCTCTGCCCACCTACACGAGCGGCTGCTGGCCGCGCCACGACGGCGGCGGCGCGTCGACGGACGGCCAAGACGCGACCACGCCAACCGCCGGCCGGCGCGCGATGCGACGCTCCAATCTCTCTCTCCGTCGCCTTCCTCCGTTCTGATTTGCTTCGTCTCCAGGGCACATCCCGTGCGCGCACCCACCCACCACAAGATTCGCTCCGATCTCCATCTCGGTCTCCGTCCATGAGTAGCAAGCAGCAGCAGCAGCACACCTCCCCACGACCACTGCCACCACCATGGCCCTCTGCTCCGGCCCATCGCTCGCCCGCTCTTAGGCCTTGTCCCGGCCACGCGCGCTCGCCGCCATGGACGCCCTAGGCGCCGCGCTGGCGCCGCTCGCCCTCGCCGACGCCGCGGCCAAGGACTCGCCGCAGGACCCAGGGTCCGCGTGCGGGAGCCCCTGCTCCGTCGCCAGCGACTGCAGCAGCGTCGCATCGGCCGACTTCGACGGCCTCCTCTCCCCCTCCGCCGCCTCATCCTCCGCGGGCCCGCCCTCGCTCGTCTCCGACGACCTGCCCGCGGCCGCCACCGATTCCAGCCCCGCCTGCGGCAGGAGCGTCTTCGCCCTCGACTCCCCGCCGCGCTGGGGGCTCGAGTCCGTCCAAGGCCGCCGCCCGGAGATGGAGGACGCCGCCGCCGTCGTCCCGCGCTTCCACCGCATCCCGCTCTGGATGGTCGCCGCCGACGCCGACGGCCTCGACCGCGCGTCCTTCCGCCTGCCCGCGCACTTCTTCGCGGTCTACGACGGCCACGGCGGCGCCCAGGTCGCCCACTACTGCCGGGACAGGCTCCACGCCGCGCTCGCCGAGGACCTGCGCCTCGCCGAGGAGCGCGGCGGCGGCGAAGACGACTTCAACTCCCTGGACTCCAAGAAGCGGTGGGAGAAGGCGTTCGTGGACTGCTTCTGCCGCGTCGACGCCGAGGTCGGAGCGCGGCCCGTGGCTCCGGACGCGGTCGGGTCGACGGCGGTGGTCGCATTGGTCTGCTCGTCGCACATCATCGTCGCCAACTGCGGGGACTCGCGAGCCGTGCTCTGCCGGGGCAAGGAGCCATTGCCTCTGTCTCTGGATCACAAGGTGAGCCATGCATCTCCGGGTTATCATCATTCACATTTGTTCAGTACTGCCCTGCAATTTGCTCCAGGTTCTTGCGTTGATCATAGACAATGCCTGACTGTTGCTCCGCTTCTGTCTGCGATTTAGCCAAACCGGGAAGACGAGTACGAGAGGATCGAGGCCCTCGGCGGCAAGGTCATTCAGTGGAATGGGTACCGAGTTCTCGGCGTTCTTGCCATGTCGCGCTCCATTGGTACACATTCCTGCACTTCTGGCATGTTGATTAACTCGCCATGTTTTTCTCCAATTTCATCACTCACTCTCATTGCAATCATGTGCTCTAGTTTTCTTCTGAACTTCTGAATTTGTTTCCTGCATGTACCACTCCTTATGTTTCTGTTGCTAATCTGCTTGTAGGGGACAGATACCTGAAGCCTTACATAATCCCCGTCCCCGAGGTCACACTTGTAGCTCGTGCAAGAGACGACGAGTGCCTCGTCCTCGCGAGCGACGGCCTCTGGGACGTGCTATCCAACGAAGAGGTCTGTGATGCTGCCCGCAAGCGGATTCTGCTGTGGCACAAGAAGAACGCCACCTCGTCGCCCTCCTCCTCCTCCTCCGCTGTCGCCCGAGGAAGCGGTGACGACGGTGGCTCGCCGGACCCTGCCGCACAGGCGGCCGCCGAGTACCTGTCCAAGCTTGCCCTCCAGAAGGGGAGCAAGGACAACATCACCGTCCTCGTGATCGACCTCAAGGTGCACAGGCGGTTCAGGAGCAAAAACCTGCCGATAACAACAGATGGTAGTGGATAGGAACTCAAAACCTAACGACAGTAACAGTGGATAGGCTTTAAGATAAGAAACAGTAACACCTGCACCTGTGACTACATATACCAAGTCTGATTCAGGAACCTGGGATTTCAGGGTTCTAGATCTGATGAAACATGACTCTTGTACATGTAGCAGTAGTACATAATTTGGGTTTCTGGCTGTCAATTCTTGAGTTGACCGGTAGATATGCTTGCTACTTCAGAAAATTGTATCACCTGATTTAACTCATTGCAAAAGCTTCCCCATATTTTTATCCATTACTTGTAATTTTGCGACGAAATTTACCCGGTTTCATTACTTTCCCGGAACTAACAAACCCAACCTACATTAGCAGACTATAGGGGATAACTTGTACGGAAATGGTGAATGGAACCTGGGTGCACGCGCACCATTTACGAAAAGTTCAAAAAAATGCTATTTAAAAGTTTCCAAAAAATGTGAAGTAAATTTTTGCATGTATATATATCATGTTGATACTTACTCGTGTGTGTTTTCACGAAAAAATACCATTGTGTATGACCTACACAAAAATGACAAAATGCAAATTCCTGAATAGTACAAATTCCTGTTCACTATTCTTATTTGGACATTTTGTAATTTTTATGCAGGCCACACATAATGGTATTTTTTCGTGAAAACTCACAGGAGTAAGTATCAACATAATATGTACATGCAAAATTTTACTTCACATTTTTTTGAAACTTTTAAATAGCATTTTTTTGAACTTTTCGTAAACGGGTGCGCGCGCACCCAGGTTCCATTCGTCCGGGTCGATGACTTATAGTCTTATTTCATCTTCGTTCAAATTCGACAAAGTTGGGACCAAAACCTTTTTTCCCAATGGGGAGCATTGCCCTAGCATGTGCATCAAAGTGATGCATACAACTGTTTTTATTGCGAAGCTTCAAATATTCACATATATCACTCAAGATCTCAACATGAATCAACCAGCGGAACCAAACATGCAAAAAACACCTATGCATCTTGTAATATAAGCGGTTGTTGCCACTGGTTGAATATAGCTCGTATGACCGCCATCAACCGAGTGCATCCAGTATCCAAATGATCTAGCTGATCCGCAAGTAGAAGGTATGGCCACAAGTGGATCCAATAGGAAGCCTGACGAGTAACTTGCAATTTTCTTAGAACCTTGGTCTTGTTAAAAGTAACGTCATTTTGACAATTCCAAATTGTCCAAGTCAAGGCACAAACTCATGTACAAATTCTAGCCTTGACTTTCTTATTGATTCCATTAATCCAATTACCAAACATATTAGTAATATTAGAGGAGGAGTAATACTTTAAAAGTAAAATGAACAACTCTCCAAACGGATTTAGTAGAAGGACATGAAATAAAAAGATGTTGAATGGATTCATGAGAATCACAAAAAAAAACATTTTGTACACCCTATCCAATTTCTTTTTATTAAGTTGTCTTGGTAAGCAAAACCTTCCTATGAAGGAAACACATAGAAATCTTTATCTTTAGTGGTACTTTCAAATTCCATAGATACCTATGCAGAAAAAAAATATGACCATTCATAAAATCTGTGTACATAGACTTGACCGAAAAAACCTTCGGAGGAGTCAAATTCTACAAAAATTTATCCTGTTGATCCATCAAAGATACACACATTAGACGTTGCAGTAAGTTTAGCCAGCTTGCCCAATTATTGTCACTAAACGACCGTCTAAACTCTATGTTCAACGGTGAATGAGACAGAACATCCACAAGCATTACATTTTTAGGCCGCAGAATCTAGAACTTTGAAAAGTATATTTAAAACTTTGAAAAGTGTTAAGAATCTAAAAATAATTATATGTGTATATATAGATGTAGTCCATATGACCATATGCGTAAACTTGTATTAACAATATTAAACATGTGAGCTACATACAAGACAAATTTGGGGATTTCAATTGTGACAAGTGCACGTAGTATTTGCTATTTCAAACCCACATATATGCTTTTTTTGTGTATCCATGTATAAAAACATGTATTACATGGAAAACAATATTTACATGGATAACAACCATGCGCATATGTAATCTTTTATCCATAATTTTTGTTTTAAAAGTTCTCCAGCTTGGAGAATCTTTCGGATAGGTGGAGCCAGAAATCTAAATGTCCTTTTCATTGGATATAAACTCTGTTATCCGTCTTTAAATGTTTATCCGAGCGTGATTTAAATCTTTTATATAGGTTTTTAAACCATATTTACCTACTTCATTATGTTTCTTGGAACTGATACGTCGTATGATAGGGTGGCATAACTTGGAACCATATGCGATTAAGTAGAATTCAACCTAGTTACAGGTATTTGGATAGAATTCGATGAAAGTTGATATACTCGGGACAACATGTGGTGATGTGTCCACGTGGCGTTTGCATTTCGCTCTATCTTCATGAATAAGTGTTAAATATGAAAACATTTTATAGTTCCGATAAAAACCGTTCGGTAAGCAAGCAAATGTGATGTTCACATTTGTAATTGGAATTTGAAACTTTTTTTCCTAATCTAATTTGTACTGTATTAGTACCATTTTCTCTCTCTCACGAGAAGCACAAATCGTGCAAGATACAAACTCTGTGGAATCCATCCAAAGGAAGATAAACGAAGAAATCCCTAGAATGAAAGGGCAGAACGGTCTTTTATCTCCCCCGTCTCCTTTCTTCCTAAACTCGTCCCGAGCACATCAGTAGGGTTTTCATCCGCCGCCGCCATCTCGCTCCAATCGATCCCCATCCGCCGCCGCCGCCGCCCCATTCCGGTCCCCGCCTCCACCCCACCCAGAAACCCTAGCCTACACCGCGCACGGGGCGCCGATGGGGCGCAAGAAGAATGTCGTCATCGACGACGACCAGTACTCCATCCCGCAGGACGACGACGCGACGGCCGCCGCGGAGAAGGCGAAGCCGGCCAAGAAGGGCGGCAAGAAGGGCAAGAAGGGCGCCAAGTCCGCCGCGCACGACGACGACGACGACTACGAGCCCGCCGCCCCCCCGCCGCCGGTGGCCGATGAGGACGGGGACGAGCCGATCAACCTCGTCTTCACCGGCAAGAAGAAGAAGAAGAAGGGCGGCGGCGGCGGGATGAGCGCCTTCGACGCCCTCGCGGCCGCGGAGGACGAGGACGGCGAGGACGAGCCCCCCGCCGCCTCCTCCGCTGCCGCCAGCACCGAGGCCGACGGGTCCGATCTCGGGGACGGCGACCTCGATTTCGACTTCAGCAAGGCCAAGAAGAAGAAGAAGAAGAAGGGCAAGGGGGCTCGCCCGTCCACCCCCGACGAGGACGAGGACGACGACTACGAGCCCGCCCCTACTCCTCCCGAGGAGGACGAGGAGGAGCAGGCCGTGGCGGCGGCCAAGAAGCCGCAGAAGAAGAAGAAAAAGAAGGGCGGGTTCACTGTCGACGACGAGGACATCGACAAGCTCCTGGCTGAGATGGAGGATCCTCCGCAACCAGCAACACAGGAGGCCGAGCCTGAGGAGGCTAAAGGTGGGGAATCTGTGGCCGCCCCTGATGCGGATGATGCCGGTGGAAAGAAGTCCAAGAAGAAGAAAAAGAAGGGAGGATTTACCGTGGACGATGAGGACATTGACAAGCTCCTCGCAGAGATAGAGGACCAGCCTGCTCCCGCCGAGGAGCCTAAGCCCAAGGCAGCGCAGGAGGAAGTTACTGTGGCTGCTGCGGCTAGCGTGGTGGATGATGCCGAAGGGAAGAAATCAAAGAAGAAAAAGAAGAAGAGCGGGAGGACAGCACAGGAGGAGGAGGATTTAGATAAGCTTCTTGCTGAGCTCGGTGAAGGCCCTACTGCACCAGAGAAACCATCCCAGGCGCCGCCTTCCGCTCCAGCAGTGAAGGAGGATGAGGAGGATGGCAATGCAGAGCAGAAGGCTGGGGAAGGAGAGGTGGAGTCCGCTGCAGCCAAGAAGAAGAAGAAGAAGAAGGAAAAAGAGAAGGAGAAGAAGGCAGCAGCAAAGGGGGGAGAGGTTAAGAAGGAGGAGGAAAAGGAAGTGGAGGTTCCTAAAGGGAAGGTTGACATGAAGAAGCTCCCAAAGCACGTCAGGGAGATGCAGGAGGCACTTGCGAAGAGGCAGGAAGCGGAGGAGCGGAAAAAGAAAGAGGAGGAGGAACGTTTAAGGAAAGAGGAGGAGGAGCGGCTGAGGAAAGAGGAGGAGGAGAGGAAGGCGGAGGAAGCAAAGAAGAGGAAGAAGGAGAGGGAGAAGGAGAAGCTGCTCAAGAAGAAGCTGGAGGGTAAGCTCTTGACAGGGAAGCAGAAGGAGGAAGCCAAGAGGTTAGAAGCCATGAGGAGACAATTTCTTGAGCAGAGTGAAGTTCAAGTAGCCGATGGTGCTGCCCCTGAGATAAAGAAGAAGCCCAAGTATGAAAGCAAGAAGAAGAAAACTCAAACAAAGGCTTCTGAGTCTCTGAAGGTAGCTGAAGAACAACAGCCAGAGGTAAATGAAGCCAACATTGATGAAGAAGAGTATGTCATGGTGGATCAGGAATCTCAGTCTCAGGTCGAGGAATCTGAGACGAAAACAGAACCTGATCAAGAGGCTGAAGAGTCGAAACAAGAAGAGGAGGAAGATGAAGATGACTGGGATGCAAAGAGCTGGGATGATATCGATGTGAATTTGCCAAAGACAAATGCTTTTGAGGAGGAAGAGGAGAAGGAGGAGAAGCCCGTTACACTGCCTACAGTTCCTGCTGTAAAAAATGTTGCTCCGCCTGTTAAAAACACTAAAAAGAGTGAAAATGAAGATGCTGGTCCCAGTAACGGAGTTACTAAAAGGAATAAAGGGAAGAAAGGATCTTCTTCTAAAGATGATGACACTAAAAATGATAGCAACCTTCGTTCACCAATCTGTTGCATCCTTGGTCATGTCGATACTGGAAAGACAAAGCTACTAGATTGTATCAGACGAACTAATGTACAAGAAGGAGAAGCTGGAGGTATTACTCAACAGATTGGGGCTACATACTTCCCAACTGAAAACATTAGGGAGAGAACAAGGGAATTGAAGGCTGATGCTACTCTTAAGGTTCCAGGCCTGCTTGTTATTGATACTCCAGGCCACGAGTCCTTCAGTAATCTGCGTTCTAGAGGTTCAAGTTTGTGCGACATTGCTATTTTGGTTGTTGACATTATGCATGGGCTCGAACCTCAGACAATTGAATCCCTGAACCTTTTGAAAGATCGAGAAGCAGTATTTATTGTTGCTTTGAACAAGGTATTATCCTTTTTGATTTTTCCTTTTACCTTTGGCTTCCTTACTGTTCACCCACTAATTTGTTTGGTTGTTATCACTGCATGAAGGTTGATCGTCTCTATGGCTGGAAGCCTTGCCCCAATGCTCCTATCGGGAAGGCTTTAAGACAACAAAATGAAGATGTCAAGATGGAGTTCAATACGAGGCTCACTGATGTGTGTGGACATTATAACTTCCTCCTTTTTATGAAGAAAAGAACTCCTAGTAGGTGTTGCTCTAATCACATGCATCTGCTTTGTCCAACAGATTGTGACACAATTCAAGATGCAAGGTGTGAATACTGCTTTGTACTACAAGAACAAGGAGATGGAAGATACGTTTAACATCGTGCCTACAAGTGCATTAAGGCATGATCTACCATTCAACTTATTGGTTCATTCGTTCAGATTTCTGACAGCAACTATGATAGTAATAGCATATTTCTTTAACATATAATGCACTACTCTGTGCAGTGGTGAAGGCATTCCTGATCTGCTTCTACTATTGGTTCAATGGGCACAAAAGACAATGGAAGAAAAGCTTACTTTTGTTGATGAAGTCCAGGTACTGGGCATAAATTTACTTGCCATTGTAGAAGAATGCACTATTATGATATTATCTTATCGTGTTAGTGTACTGTGCATTAATTTTCTTGTCGCTGTAGAAGAACGCACTCTTATTATCTTATTGTGTTTCAGTGTACTGTGTTGGAAGTCAAGGTCATCGAAGGTCATGGCACTACAGTTGATGTTGTGCTGGTTAACGGTATGCTCCATGAAGGAGATCAAATAGTCGTGTGTGGTATGCAGGTAAAAATCACTTTGCTCTATAATTGCAATTTCTGAAGCAAGTACATCACCAATCATATGTAAGACTCTTTATGTTATCGCTGTTTATCATTTAGGGGCCCATTGTGACAACCATCAGAGCTTTGTTAACACCACACCCGATGAAGGAGCTTCGAGTTAAGGTGTGTAACTCATTATAGTGCTGTTTACTATGCTGCTACCTGAAAGATTCATTCTCCTTTTGGTGCTTTGTGATAGCTTTCATTCAATTGTTTATGTACTACTGTGAGGTTTACATTATGTTCAAGAGAGTTAATTTATGATATTTATTTTGTGCCTACTCGGGAGTAGTAAATTAGTGTCACTTTAATGTCATCTGTTCTTTTCACCGGTATGATGTTTTTTTCCTTCTTTATATTTGTGTATTTCAATGTCAGGTAGTAGCTATCTCTATTTCTTCCTTTTACTTATTACCAATTTACCATGCTTAGGCCTACCAAGACGCGTAAAACCTGCTTAAAAAAAAGACGCGTAAAACCTTGCAAATAATCATTCATTATTTCTTTTGCACTAACGTGATCTCGTCTCTTGGTTATTACTTTTTAAAGTTCAAGTTGGAGTAATACGTTGAAACACAATTTTTCAGGGCACCTACCTTCACCATAAGAAGATCAGAGCCGCACAAGGAATTAAAATATCAGCACAGGTGGGTTTATATAATTTTGGTACTTCAGAGTCTTATACCTTAAAGTTAACAAGTGTTCTCTTTCAGGGTCTTGAACATGCAATTGCGGGGACTGCTCTGTATGCGGTACGACCCGATGAGGATATAGAGGACCTGAAGGATGCTGTAATGGAAGAGATGGCAAGGGTTAGGAACCGGATTGATAAGAGTGGTGAGGGTGTCTATGTGCAAGCATCAACGCTGGGGTCATTGGAAGCTCTCACTGAGTTCTTGAAGAGCCCTGCTGTGAATATCCCCTTCTGTGATTTCAGCATAGGTCCAGTCCACAAGAAAGATGTTATGAAGGCCAGTGTTATGCTTGAGAGGAAGAAAGAATACGCAACTATCTTGGCGTTTGATGTCAAAGTGATGCCTGATGCCCGTGATCTTGCAGAAGAGTCGGGTGTGAAGATCTTCGTGGCAGATATTATATACCACCTTTTTGACCAGTTTACAGCATACATTAAGAATGTAAAGGAAGAGAAGAAGAAGGAAAGCGCTGAAGAAGCTGTTTTCCCCTGTGTTCTCAAGATTATGCCAAACTGTGTCTTCAACAAGAAGGATCCAATCGTTTTGGGTGTTGATATTCTTGAAGGAATAGCTAAGGTATTTTGGTTGGTTGCTGACATTTTATATTTCCTCAACCCCTTTTTACTAGGAGTATGTTGTTGTACATTAAGTGAGTTTTCCACAGTAGTTAATAACTGACTGTCCTAGATGAACAAATTCCAATAGGCTCATCAACTAATAGGTAGAAACTGTCACATGGAGAACTAAATGTCCAAAGACTTGAATATTATGCTACATTTTCTCCCATGTCATTGAATGATTATTTACGTCTTTCTCAAGATATGCATTCCTCATTTTCCCTTGTCATGTAGATCGGGTCGCCTATCTGCATACCCTCGAAAGAATTTATTGACATTGGGAAGATTGCCTCTATTGAAATTAATCACAAGCAAGTTGATACAGCCACAAAAGGGCAAAAGGTGGCTATAAAGGTTAGTACTGTATTGTGCTACTTGGTTCCTTTTACGCTTGCAGATTTATCACGTTTTGCCTGACATATGTTGTTTACTTGGCTGTGTGACCAGATTATCGGGACCAATTCTGATGAGCAGCAGAAGAGTTTCGGCAGGCACTTTGAAATGGAAGATGAGCTTGTCAGCCACATCACAAGGCGATCTATTGATCTTCTCAAAGCAAACTACAGGGCAAGTCCAACGTTTCCTGTTTATAGTTCCGCGTTCTCCTTGTCTGCTTATACTGTTGCCAGGCCACTGGTTACTAATTCTTTTAGCATCATCACCACAGGATGAGTTGTCACTGGATGACTGGAAGCTCGTTGCGAAGCTGAAGAAGATATTGAACATACCATGAGACCAACCAGGCCCACGGTCTAGTCCTGTCAGCGAGAGCCCCTGATCTATGCCTGTTGGTTGGCGTGCACAAATCGACAATTGTGGTATTTTTTGTGCCGATACTTGAACTTGGGATTGCAGCTGAGCAAAAATCCTTTAGCCCTCAGAAGTTACCCATGATAGAGGTGTTTCAGTTTTGATACTTGTAATTTTCTCGGCGTGTGCCGCCTGACTTCACGAAGAATACACCCTCTAATAACAGCCTGGTTCGTTGGAGGCAACTGTGATGTCCCTGCTCTCTTTTTCATGGCATTTTGTTGATTTTTTGTTGCACTGTTTAATTTGGCAGTTAGCATTGTACTCTTTAAGGCTGGTGAAATATTGGATAGTAAGCCGATTTGGGTGCATGGCTGTTAATGGGGCCTGTAATGAGGCATGCCTTAAATTTCTGGATTGGTCTGTAGTTAACTGAACTTTGCTCATTTTGGGATATTTGCATGCTTTTGCCATCTTACATCGTTATTTAGATCATTATCTTCACACAGCCACTGATTTTTTTGCTAAGGCTATGATTGTGTAAACTACATTTCTCTTACTGAGTAATGTGTGTTTTCTCGACAAAACACGTGACAAATATTTGCGGTTGTTTTAGCAGAACCTCCGACTAAATTTATGGGTACATACCAACAAAGGAAAAAACATTATCAGAACCCATAAAACCACCTGAAGAACATCTTTGTGGAAATAAATATGCAACGTGCCAACTCCAAATGACATTTGACACACAAGCCCAACTTTGTGCCATCTTCAACAGTGTCCCACAAAAAGTGTTCGTTCGGTTTGGTTGCAGGTGTGACGTGTGGGTAGAAATGGATCCTTGTCCGTTTGGGTGGTTTAACGGTGATTATACCATTTCAAAAAATCAGAAAAAGAACTTTCTAAAAATTTGGATAATGTATCCGCATGTAGTCAATGACATACACTACTACCGCGCAATATTTCTTATATTTAAACTTAATAAAAATGATATAGTTGCACAAATTTAGAATAAATTTTGTGGACCACCTCCTATGGGCGGATATGGACCAAGTCTCTCTCCTTATTTATTGTCTTGCAAATTTGGTCCAAAATATAATTTTGTGGATAAAAAAATAAACAGTTACCGTTTAAGAATCACCATTAGATCCGGAAATCCGTTTCTGATCCCAGGTCTAGATGATCCCGTTTGCTTGACCAATCACATTGAGCCACCCAACAGTCTCTCGGCGTATTCAACCATGTACGCTCTTTGTATCTCCCCATTTGAATAGTGCTTAGACCCACCTGGTACAGACATCATCAATGCGTGATGCTTCGTTTCAAGCCAGTAGTACATGATGGAGCTTTGTTGTACCCTCGTTTTACAAACCACATGTACCGTTAGTAGTCCCAGACCATTAATTTCATGTACAACTGCCGTGACCTTCACTAAGAAAAGAAGGTTGCCATTCTTCCATCCCACGAACGTAGCAAAAGGCAACGGGACGACGCGCTAAGCGACCGTTTGCATCCGTTCAGTTAAAAATGTGTCCGGAACACGTTTCAGCAGGGCGACACCTCGTGACCGGGCCGTTCGCAGCGACACAAACCTGACGCATATTTACGTCTAGAATACGTAGCGATGCGCGGACGCCCCAAGTGACTGCTCGCTTCTCCACCGGGCCTACCTAGCAGCTGGGCATCGCTTCCGCGGCCATCGCTTCCGCGGTCAGCGCTTCCGCGTCTGCGTCGCAATCTTCGCCATCAATGTCGCGGCTACCTCTTCTGCGCGCGCACTGGCGGGCGGCGGCTAGGCTTCTGTGCCGTCTTCAATGACATGGTTTCCCGCGCGCGGCTGACCTTAAAAGTCGACCGACATCATTCTTGCCATCGGCCACACCTCCACTCCCATCACAACCGCCGCGCGCCGCCGCAGCACCATGGGAAAGAAGAAGAACGACTTCAAGGCGTTCGATAGCAGCACCAAGAAGGAAGAGCGGCGGTAGAGGGTGCCGCTGCCCGTCAACATGGCGCGGCTGATGCACGCGAACTGGACATCGTGCGACGCCTGGGGGTACGTGCACATGCCTGACGGCTGGCGGTTGAGCTACCTCCGGGGTGCCCGTCTCGCCCGTGCCTGCGCGTAGCCATATAGGAGCGCCAAGATCCGGCACGGGCGGCGATACCTGCCGCCGGACCTCCGTGCTGATCCCGCCTACGCCATCGACTCCGACAGCTGGCGCACCTATCGCAAGCCCGAGAAGGATCCGAGGAGGAGGGTGGGCTTCCTGGGCGACAGGGACTTTCCCTTTGACCGTCCATCGGCGCCTTGTCATCGAACACGGCATGCGCTGGCGCCTGCACAGGACGACGACGATGACGACAGCGACGAGGACGGGGACGACGACGAGGACTACAACGAGGCGTTGGCGTAGCACAACGAGGAGGCGGAGGACGACAGCAACGACTACGTCGCGTGCATTTTCCAGGAATGGCAGTTGGCCATGGAGGAGGGCTGAAAGTTTGAGTACCCGAACAACATGACGGACGACGAGATCGCGAGGCTCGGCTTCCTCGTCTCAGAGGTGGACCGACCGGTGCAGCTGCCGCTGCCCCGGTACGCCACCGGCATCATGCCATCGGGCCTCACGGAGGAAGAAGACATACGACTGGCGCTACAGGATTCGACCACGCCACCGGTTCAACCGGCGCCTCCACCTCCGCCGTACAACCCGTGGGGGCATCCACCTCTGGCGTGGGTTGCTCCACCTCCACAACCGGCATGGGCTCCTCCACCTCCGCCACAGGCCTGGGCTCCTCCATCTCCACCTCCACCATAGGCCTGTGCTCCTCCACCTCCACCACCGCTAGCGGCACCGGCGTATGTTCCGCCACTTCCCAACTGGCCGTGGGTGGTACCGGAGCTCATCGTGATCGATAGCGACGACGAGAACCAGTAGGCGCATGCGTTCTTAGGGTTTTATTTTCCTTTCTTTTACTATGTAAATTATGTTTTCATGTTATAAAAAATAGAAAATTGAGAAAAAAATGTGTCGTGCCGCTGGCGCCACCCCGACGCAAACGGACACGCGGTCGATTTTGACATTTGGGAACATGCAAATAGACGCGCGCGGACATTTTCAGACGCTGAAATGCGTCGCCCCGTTGGAGATGCCCTTACACAACATTCAGACGATCAACCCAGACGAAATAAGCTAAAATTAAGGCAACATAAAAGAACGAACAAATTAAATGTTTTCCTTCTGCTTCTAGTGCATTATTTTTGCAATCGTTTCAGATTGAACATATTTTTACAGAGTGAATACCTGTATGAGATAGTAGAGTTCAGCGAACAAATAATTGCCACACTGTTCATCTGGGAGGGCTCCTAACTATTTTCTGAAAAGAGATCTTGCTAAAACCCGAAACATTTGACAACCCAAGCAATGAACTGAACAGCATGCTGTTTTTTTTTTGCGGGGAGCATGCTGAATTGTCATCAGGTTTACTTTTAGAGATGGTTAGAACAATAATAAATTGAAAAAATTGATTGGGCGTCCGTTGACCTGACTACTACATTAGTTGATCCTGTACCTGTTCTTTCAATGCATCTTCAGAAACAAAGGCACAATGACTGAAGTGATCAAGAAAGACAACAAGACCAGTAGTAGAATGTAATTGCCCAACTAGCATGGAGAGAAGCAGTATTGGTGTGAAAGATGAGACACTCACTTCCATTTCTTCAACATATGTTACTGAACTGCAAACTGATAATTACTAGTACAGAGTGTGCAATGATGAACTGTAGCATTCTTGAGCAAGTTGCACGAATACAACTGCAAAAAAAAAAAAAGACAGATCCATCTACCTGTTATTCCTTCTCTCTTCCCCGTCGAGCTTGATTTTGGTTAATCTGCCGCTTCCAGCTTCGAGAGAATTGTATCCCCTTACGAAGATGCCGCACCTACTCAGCCGACCACCTAAATCTATGATGAAATCATCTCTGAACAGAGGCCAATCCGTACCATAGGTCCAACACTGGATCCACGGGAAAATCCATCTTCTTCGCCTCCTCCCCGCCTGCGCCTCCAAATCGGCTCTTCCGCCGCTCAAAGCATACAAGAAGGGCCTCCAGCCGTGGAGATGCCTCCCAGAAAGATCCCACAACTAAAGTAATACGTTCTGTGCCGTCGGCACATGTAATAGCCGCAGCTGTACCACCAGATCGGGCTAACTGTCGCTGCCCGTCATCCAGACGAGTTCCGCGACGTTCGTCTAACCCTGTGCCACCGTGGCTATCCGTACACTACGCGTATACAACTGTTCCACCCACTTCTGGACGCTGTATCTGACATATGTCAGGCTTCGTGGCACAACATGAACGGTTCACAAAAAAGAGCTCATTTGAGCCCGGGACTAGAAACACCTCTCCCATTAGATCTCGTATTTAAGCCACACAAACACCAACAGATGTCCGTTTCTCCGTTAGAGATGTCATTACATGCGACACATTTGACGGATGAAGGTACTCAAATGTTTCAGCTTCTTTTGTACAACACGAAACTGACAGCTGGTGGAAAAAAATAAATACATTTTTGGTGTCTGCTGCTCGCTGCAAACAGACGCTAGAGATGCCTTTAGAGCATCTCCAACACGCGCGCTATAAATCTGCGCGCTAAACCACGCTGCCGCCGCGCTGTAAACCGATGGCGCGCGCCGGACGTTTTTCCCCCGCCGGATGCTCCATTTTGCAGCGCATTGGCGCGCAAAAAAAGCACCTCTGCCGGACGCTCTATTTTATAGCGCGTGGCGCGGCGCAAACAATAAAGAAACACAACTATGCATCGAACAAGATCAAACAACCATATAAAATTCACAAATAAAATGTACCATCCAAATACAATACATTGTTCACAACAATGTCAACAAGTACATGAAATTGTTCACACCAAATACAACACGTCCAACATACAACAATACAACATAGTTTTGAGACATAACAACACATAGTTTTCAAACAAATACAACAAGTATGCAACTATTGTTGTCCATTCCAATTCCACCATTCTTCCATGAGATCTTTTTGAAGCTCATCATGTGTGTCGTTGCACCGAATGGCATGGTATGAGGCAATGAACCGGGCATTCCAAAAAAAACATGCCATATCCAAGTCTCTTGGTCGGCCACCGCTTCAAGGACTATGGTGGCATCCTTCTTGTACCCTTTGAATTGTCCATGCCATGCCGCTGGACAATTCTTCCAACTCCAATGCATACAATCAATGGAACCAAGCATACCGGGAAACCCCCGGTTGGCGTTGATCTCCAAAAGCCTTGCCGTGTCTTGAGCATTGGGGGCTCTCAAGTATGTGGAGCCAAAGACATTGACAATTGCAACGACAAAGCGCTTCACACACAAGATAGAAGTGCTCTCTCCCATGGCCAAATGATCATCAATTAGATCCGCCGGTATACCATATGCCAACATACGCAAGGCGGCGGTCACCTTTTGATATGTGCTATGACCAAGTTCTCCGGCGGCATTCCTCCTTTGCTCAAAGAAGCGATCATACTTGGTCACCTCCGTTGCGATGTGCTTGAACAAGTTGAGACTCATCCGGAAACGCCGCCGAAAATAGCTTTCGGGGAATATCGGATTCTCATTGAAATACGACCGCATCAATCTCATGCCCTTCAATCATTTCTCTCCACAACTTCTGTCTACCGAACACCGATCCACCAAATTTTGGCTTCTTAACGGCGCGGTATGCTAATAGTAGCGATATGTTCTCCTCTTCCTCTTGGTCGTACTCGTCATCCGATGAATCGTATGCTGAACTCTACAAATATACATATGAAATTACTTAACTAACTATAGTAGCTAATCGACGAGCAAAATCAAGGAGGCCGGCCGGCGGAGGTGCGTACCTTGCGAGCAAATCGGCGAGCACCATGGTCGCGCCATGTCGTTAGCAAGCTCGAAGACGAAGACGACGACATGGCGACGGCAGCGCGGAGGAGAACGCGACGGCGGCGGGAAGGAGGAGGCGGAGGAGAAGCGCCGACTACTGCCCGTCGTTGGCGGCAGCGCAGGCGTCACAGCGCGGCGGAGCGGCCGCTGCTGCCGAGAGGAGGCGCGGGCGAGGCGGATCTACGCCGCGGCGGCGCGCAGCAGCGGGGCCGGTGGCGGAATCGACCGGAGGAGGCTAGATTTCGCGGCGGCGGGGCGGTGGGAAATGAGGGGCGTGGGCGCGGGGGGGGGGGGGGGGGATTTTTCAGCCGTTGGCTTTTCGCGCGTGCGCAGAGCGTTGCCGCACGCTGTAGCCGACGCGGCACATATGGCGCTCCGGATTGTGCAAAATGCCGCGCGCCCAAATTTTTTTGCAGCGCCACGCCGTTTGCCGCGTCTGCTGGAGCGCCTATTTTCCTCCCGCGCGCTGCATACCGGCGATTTTTTTACAGCGCGGTCTATATAGCGCGCCTGTTGGAGATGCTCTTAGACCGCGCAAACATCAACGGATATCCATACACGGTTCTCCGTTGAAGATGACATTACAGGCGACACATTTGGCGGATGAAGATACTCAAAGGTAAGTACAGCACGAGACGACAGCGGTTGGAAAAAAATGACACAATCGCCCATTGCACAGTATACTGCCACATCCGACTTGTCGGCAGCATCCCTCGCCGGTGAGCCGGCAGCCTGGTCGTATCATCGGCAAGGTCGTTTTCATGAGGCAGCAAGTACTCGACGGTCTCCGTGTTCAAGGCTGTCTCCTGAGATAAGGAGCCGTCTTCAGACGCCAACCCTGTCCTAGAGCATTGAAGCAAACCCGTGCCATGGCCAGCCCTGCCTAAAAACATTTTTCATTCTACCAGTGGTTATTCAGTAATAAACACAACTCGTTTGTCCAAGCTAACTGTTCCGTGCTGTTTTCTCCCCAGTTATTTTCCTTGGCCCGCTCTAAGTTTTCCGTCAAGTTCCGCTGCTGACAACACTTCCTTGATGCTAACCAATTTACAAGATCGCCACAGAATTGCCTTTTTATCGAGACGCAGCGAGGATATCACGACTTCAATTGCTTTTTCTTGTGAAGGGAAGTTGGGGTCTCCAAGGACGCCGAAGGTTGCGTTATAACATCTCCGGTGGGTACAATATACAAACAATACCCTGAAAGAAAGAAATTACGACATAGTCGTAGAAAATTATACAAATGACACTAAAACCATAATGAAAAACAGGATCAAGTCCTTGGTCCTCTCTGCCGGAGTTAAGACTCCATCGTCGGCCACCTTGACATCATCGGAGACGCACCACGTGTTGATGCGAAAATGCAGGGTTCCAACGAGAATCTCCGGGAAGGGTTTCCACAGAGGAGGTTGAAAGAACGCTGATATACCGGAGTCTATAGGGGCCACCTCTTCGGCCATAGATCACGGCATCGAGCATGTCCACGATGTAGGACACTCCAAGGCGCTAGCGGATGCGCCGAGCCCCCTCCCTCCATTGCCACCGAGGCTGGCCAGAGGGAGCTTCAAGACGAAGCATTAGGACACCGAAAGGTGACCATAGAAATTTACTTATCGGAAAAAATCAGATCACAAAAAATCCATGACTAAACTAGTAGGACAAAGCATGCTTCGTAAAATTTAAATGTAGAGTATCAAACTACAACCTGACATAATTTGCTGCATCACTAGTTAATGGGAACAAATAATCAAGAAATGCAACATGAGTAAGGATGGCAATGGGTAGGATGTAGGCAGGGTAGAGCAATGTCATACCCATACCCGCATAGTAAATGGGTAGAAAATTATACCCATACCCGTACTCATGGTTATAAAACTCCACTCATACCCATATCCAACAGATACCTATATCCATTAGGTATTCCCAGTAAAAAAAATAGAATAGAAAAATATGGGACAAAAAATAAATCCACTTGGTTTCAGACTTGGTACAACCCAAAAACACCATTCCTTTTGGTTCACGGGTAGATCAAATAATACACAAATTATTTACAATTTTACATTCATTGGTAACATATTTGACAAAAATTAACTCAATAACATGTAGTTGAGTATATGGCAATTATCAAAATTTAGAAATCACAATCACACTCATAACTCATAAGTCAACAAGATTAAACAAGTCAGATGACATATTGATAATTGATGACAACTTAATATAGGTTGGAAACTCGATAACTTAGTTATTTAGTTGCATAGGTCCACATGCCAGTATAAATAAGTAGGGCCGCGGGTAAAATTGCCATCTTTAAACATGAGTAGCACTCTAGCATAAAAATATGTTATGACCAAATATATGGTTGGTTTGAATGTAACGATAGATGAGAGAAATTTGAGATTTGGAAGCAGGTGAACTTGGGTAACAAGAAGAAGACAACAACACAGATTGAGACTTAGCCGTTCAATTTGCTTGTTAGAAAAAAGTCAGTTGGAACATGAATGCACCATTCGCTAGGACACCCAATAGCCGTGGCCCACATCCAACCACTAAAGAGCTCACAATCAACATAAAATCAGTTCAAACTCCCAAAATTTCTACGTTACTACCGCCGGACCTGGCGCCCACCGCCGGAATAAAGATAGATCAGTATCACATATCCTTGGTTTTGTGCCAGCCGGCTAACTTCTAGGCTACCTCGTCTCTCAGTGAGGGATCGAAGCCAACCCAGAGAAGATCAGTGCCCTAAAGAAGATGGAACTGCCGCAGTGCCTCAAGGACGTCCAGAAGTTCACCGGTTGCCTGGCCTCCTTGAGCCGCTTCGTCAGCCGGCTGGGGGAGAAGGCACTGCCCTTATACCAGGTGTTAAAGAAATCGGACACCTTCGTCTGGTCACCGCAGGCGGATGAGGCTTTCCGCGACTTGAAGCGCGTGCTGGCAACCGCACCCGTCCTGGCATCGCCAGCTTCAAAAGAGCCGATGCTTTTGTACATCGCAGCCACCAACTAAGTGGTTAGCGTTGTCCTGGTGGTGGAACGCAAGGAAGAGGGCAAGGAGCAGCCGGTCCAGCGCCCAGTCTACTACCTCAGTGAGGTGCTCTCCCAGTCCAAGCAAAACTACCCCCATTATCAGAAGGTCACTTATGGCGTTTACATGGCGGCCAAGAAGCTCAAGCACTACTTCCAAGAGCATCCCATCAAGGTGGTGTGCACTGCGCCCTTAGCGGAAAACATTGGCAGCAAGGACGCAAATGGCCGGGTCGCCAAGTGGGCTCTGGAGCTGGCAACTCACTCCATCATGTACGAGGCAAGAACCGCCATCAAGTCACATATCCTAGCCGACTTCTTCGTTGATTGGGCTGAAATGCAGTACCTGCCACCCGTGCCTGACTCCACGCACTGGAAGATGCATTTTGACGGCTCCAAGATGCGCTCCGGCTTGGAAGCCAACATCGTCATCACCTCTCCAAAAGGGGACCGGCTGGACTACGTCCTACAGATCCACTTCACCGCATCCAACAATGTGACGGAATACGAAGCACTCATTCATGGGCTCAAGCTGGCCAAGGAGATTGGCGTGCGTCGCATCTTATGCTTCGGCGACTCCGACTTGGTCGTGCAGCAAGCTTCTGGCGAATGGGACGCGAAGGATGCCAACATGGCGTCATACCGCTTCCATGTCCAGCAGCTAGCCGGCTTCTTCGATAGGTGTGAATTTCACCATGTGTCACGAACAAACAACGAGGCGGCTGATGCCTTATCCAAGATAGGCTCAACCCGGCAAGCGATTCCGCCAGGTGTTGCCCTGCAGCATTTGCGGAAGCCGTCCATCACACCGTCACCGGATTCGGATTCCATATTCGTACCGGCTAACTCGGGGGCTTCTCAGCCAAACCCGCCGGGTCCACAGCCGAACCCGGCGACCATGCAGTCGATCCCGGCGACCATGCAGTCGAACCCGGGGGCTTCTCAGCCAAACTCGGGGGCTTCTCAGCCAAACCTGCAGGCTCCACAGCCGAACCCGGCGACCATGCAGTCGAACCCGGGGGCTTCTCAGCCAAACTCGGGGGCTTCTCAGCCGAACCCGCCGGCTTCACAGCCGAACCCGGCGACCAAGCAGTCAAATCCGGAAGCTCCCATGCAGGAGGCCCTATTGGTCAGCGTATTTGAAATAAAATGCGTACCATCATGGGCACAAGAATTCCTCTCCTACCTAACAGATGGCGTGCTGCCCAAAGATAGGGTTCAAGCCAGGCAGATTGAGAGAAGGGCCAAGGCCTACACAATCATCAACCACCAGCTGTACAAACGCAGCGTAAGTGGGGTGTTCCAGCGGTGCGTCGAGCCGGTTGAAGGGATAGAACTCCTCAGGGAAATCCATCAAGGAGAGTGCGGGCACCACGCCTCCTCCAGAGCCATAGTAGGCAAAGCCTTTCGGCACGGTCTTTATTGGCCGACTGCGCTAAAAGATGCGGAAGAGATGGTGAAGACATGCAACGGTTGTTAGCGCTTCGCCAAGAAAAGGCACGCGCCGGCTTCCGCCTTGAAAACCATCCCCATCACTTGGCCATTTGCTGTATGGGGCCTCGACATGGTCGGCCCGTTTAGAACCGCCCGAGGCGGCATGACACACCTCTTGGTGATGACTGATAAATTCACTAAATGGATCGAGGCCAAGCCGATCAAGAAGCTGGATGGCTCAACAGCCGTCACCTTCCTCAAGGACATCATTGTGCGGTATGGCTACCCCCACATCATCATCACCGACAATGGCACCAACTTCGCCCAAGGCGTTTTCGCCCGCTTCTGCGAGGAGAAAGGAATTCAGATGGACCTAGCGTCCGTGGCACACCCTGAGTCCAACGGGCAGGTGGAAAAGGCCAACGGCTTGATTCTAGCCGGCATCCGGCCCCGGCTGGTGGAGCCGCTCGAGCGAGCTGCTGAATGCTGGATTGAGGAGCTGCCCTCCGTACTCTGGAGCCTGCGCACTACACCAACCCGCTCTGTCGGCTTCACACCATTCTTCCTCGTATATGGGGCCAAGGCCGTCCTGCCAACTGATATTGAACACGATGCGCCAAGGATCAAGCTGTACACTGAAGCCGAAGCCAAGGAGGCCCGCGAAGACGGAGTCGATCTGGTCGAAGAGGCTCGGCTGCTGGCCGTGTCCAGATCCACCATATACCAGCAAAGCCTCCGACGCTACCACAGCCGGAAGGTCCAGCCCTTAGCATTCCGAGAAGGAGACCTAGTGCTCCGGCTGATCCAACGGACAGCCGGACAGCATAAACTATCATCCCCATGGAAAGGTCCCTTCATCGTGAGCAAGGCTGTAGGCAATGATTCCTACTACCTTATAGATGCCCAAGAGGCCAAGAAAAACAAGCCGAACAAGGCTGACGAGGAGACTAAACGTCCCTGGAATGTCAACTTGCTTCGCCCATTTTACACTTGAGGAGAGGAATGTATGTATCCCTTGTACCTCTTTTGTAACCTATGCTAATGAAAAAAGCTTGCGCCAAGAGCGCCTGGTACCAACAATTTTTCGCGTACTTTACTGCTTTCGCCGATTGGCTTGAACCCTCTCACGCGGCTGGCTTAGTACCGTGATCCGGCTTCCAAACAGCCAGTTCCCGAACCAGCTACAGACCGCAACCCGGCTGTCCGACTGGCGGGGGTAGATGCTTAAGGAGCCGGCACGCGAAAAACAACCAAGGGAAAGAGCAAGAGCGAGTCGACCCTTGTCCAAAACTTTCATATAAGCGCCGGCACGTTCAACTCGGCTCACTTGACTAAAATATTATCGGCCTCACTCAACGGCCCACTCTTGATCCGGCTACAGACCGCAACCCGGCTGTATGGCCGGCAAGAGCAACGCCAAAGGGTGGGGCGGATGAGAAAAAGCAAGAGGGCAGAAGGAAAACGAGCCGGAGCACAAATGATTAACAAATACACTAAAACGTGCGATTTCATAAAAGGATAATAATATCGTCTTTACAGCTACACCCGGCATACCGGGGATTTAACCATTGTCTTGTCAAAAGTAAAGTGATGAGCAGGCAAACTTAAGCGCCGGCTGGAGATGGACCAGCCGGGGGAACATCTGAGCCAGGAGCCGGATCCGCCTCTGGCACGCCCTCCTTCGCATCCGCCATGTCCTCGTCCTCAGCCGCCTCCTCCTCCTCAGGTGGATTCGGGTCATCGACGAAGGTGCTCTTGTTGACGAAGTCGGCAATGGCGCAGGCCCGAGCAAGCCGGCGAGTCTTGGTCTCCGCGCTGAGTGCATCCTCTACGCCAGCCCGCCAAGACGCCAGCTGGTCCAAGTCCACCTCCTCGTACCAGGACAACACAAAGGAGAGAGCCATTCGGCCCCAGCGCGCGCAGCAGACTCCTTCCAGTCGAGCAGGCGGTCGGGCGCATTCTCGAGCCACTTCACCAAGTTGGCGAGGTCGCCTGGCAGCGTCTCCATCGGCCACAGCAGCCGGTAAAGCTCTTCCGCCGCCTGCCGGAGCTCGTATCCCAGCAAGGTGATTGGCTCAACTCGGGCGGCCATGGCGGCCAGGTGGTCGTCCATGGAGAAGTTCACAGAGCTCTCCTCGCCGGTTGCAAGCCGGCGGGCCTCCCGCGCCTTACCAGTCGCCTCCAGCGCTGCCTGCTGCGTCTCGGGAAAGGTAGCTGAGAAAGAAAAGTTCGTTAGAAGCCTGTAAATCCGGCTGATAGCAGCCGGCAGGTCCCTGCCAGCGGTATCAGCCGCAAGCCGGGGAAAGAACAGAAAAAAGCAAGATTTTTCGAAGTCAATACAAGCCTGGCGGCAGCCGGCGAGTGAACGCCGCCTGCCACCAGCCCGAAGATGGAGAGCGTTGAAGTTAAAAACTAGCCTGGCGGCAGCCGGCGAAAGACCGCCGCCTGCCCCCAGGCGGGAGCCGGAAATATTTGAATCTTTCCGGCTGCCGGCCACCAACAGAATCCTTGCCGGAAGCCGACAGCCGGAAGCTGGCAAGGGATGGAAGAAAGACAATAGCAAAAGGACTTACCCGCCAGGCCGCGGTCGAGCACGCTGATCTCGTCCACCCAGCGCTTGGCCGTAGCCGTCAGCACCTGGGACTGGGTGGTCATCTCCTCGCGGAGCTTCCGGCACTGCCCGTCCACCTCACCCAGCCGCTGGTTGAGATCATCCACCTTCGCCTGCTCAACCCGTTTGACAGAGTCAAGCGCGGCGAGGTGGTCAGCCTTGAGCCGGCGCAGGCGCGCTAGTTCCCCATCGGTCTCCTTCGCCTTGGCGGCGAGGGCCTTGGCCACCTCTTGGCTATCGGCGCACTGCGCGCGCACAATTCGCAGGTCCTCCTCCAGCTGAGGGACTCGGGCAGCAGCAGCTGCGAGCCGGAAGAAATTCAAGACGTCAGCCGGCTGAACTCAAAAAGCAAAAGCACAAACAATCGCAAAGAGAAAGGCTTACCCTGGGCAACCTCCAGCTCGCGGGCCATCTCGGCGCGGTCAGTCTTGGCCTTGTGATAGCTGGCCACAAGCCGGTTGTATAAACCGGCCCGCTTGTCTGTGACCGACTGAAAAAAGGCAGTTCAGAAGGTCAGTAAAAAGACGAAACCCAGGCCGGCTCCACAGCAGCCGGCCCATGCCTCGGAGGGCTACAGGACAATACCAAATTGCAAAAACAAACAAAGGCAGAGACTCACCTTGTTGACCTTCTCGACCCGCTTCAGGCGGCCGTCGGCTTCAGCGGCAGTGCCGTTGACGAAGGCGCGGAAGTCGGAGAAGAACATCTCCATGGAGGCCATCCCCTTCCTCCCCTCCCGGCTCGTCACCTCGTGGACGTCCGCGTCGCGCCACTCCTTCTCCATGGTGCCCACGGAGCCCAGGCTGGAGTCGGAGGCGGAAACAACGTGCGCCAGCGAAGCAGCCGGGGCCACGTGAAGGCTCACCAGCGGCTGCGAGGCCCCCTGAGGCTCCAGCGCTGGGCCCTTGGCCTTGATCAGCGCCCTCGCATCCGCGTCAGAAGCGCGGGCTGGCTCCTCCCTGGGCGGCTCCGAAGCCGGAGGCGGCACGACCTGGCCCGCCTGGCCAGAGGAAGCAACAGGCTCCGGCGGAGGCGGGGTGGCCCCGGGGCCCGAGTCGGCGCCTACCTTAGGCGCGGCCCCGCCGGCCCTTGCCGATGATCCTTCCGGCCGGCGGCGCTGGAGAAGGTCGCCGATGGTCGGCTGGCTGGAACGTCGAGCCGGCTCGACCTGAGAGCCGAAGCCGGAGCTGCTCGACGACAGCGCGGAAGAAGTCCCCGCCCTCGCGGCAGGTGGCGGGAAGACTGGCGGCGTACGCACCCGAGGCGGAGGCTGCGGAGTCGGCTCCCTCCTTGTCCGCGGTGGAGCAGGCGGCGGCGAGACAACGCCGGAAGCCGGACTAGCCCCCGCGCCCTTGGCAAACTTAATAGAGGTCCTATGCCAAGCAAACAAACGACAAAAAGAGAAGATAAGAAGCTCATAAAAGCGAAAGAAGGAAAGAAAAGGAATCAAACAAGCTAGATAAAATAAACTCACCCGGCTGCTTCCGGGACCGATTTCGGCGCCAGCCGGCGCTGCTTCTTCAGCGCGGCCTCAATCTGGGCGGTGGTCCTCTTCCGCACCTTGGGCGCCGATGAGGAAGCCGCAGGCGGCGGCACATCGGCCAGGGGAGTCACGCGAAGTGGCCCCGTGGCAGTCGGAGCCACCTCCTCTTCCGACTGCGGAGACGGCGGAAGCTCCACATGCTCCTCAACGGCGTGGTGGGCGGCGTCTGGATTCTCGTCCTCGCCGGCTGCACGGTCAGCCGGATCGGCGTGGTCGGCCTCCCACACCTTCTCCGCCAGGTTGCCGTCCTCGACGAGCATCCGCGGGAAATTCTGCGGCCAACACAAACAGCAAGGCTTTAACAGCCGAACAAACCGACAGAGAAGCCAAAAACATACCGGCAAGCCTGATAGATAACAAGGCTTACCACAGGCGGCGGGTCGCTCCGGTCAAAAGGCTCCATCCCCCACTGCCAGTCGTCCGGCAGCTTGGCGTTGGAGATGTAGTTCACCCGGTCTGCCACGCCCTTGGAGGTGAGCTCCATGTTGGATGTCCGGGTCGGGTCGAACCGGCCGCTCATGTGACCGATCTTGTGAGCTCGCCGCTGTAGCGGCAGCACCCGCCGGCTGGCGTAAGTACAGAGAAGGTCCGAAGCCGTCAGCCGGTTCACCGTGACGCAGGTCTTCAGGAACTCCATCAGTTGGTTGACCTCGGCTTCTGGATCAGCCGGCTTGTAGCTGTACCCCCAGTTCTGCCGGATGGGCTGCGCCAGCGTAAACTCCGGCAGGTTGAGGCACTCCACAGCCGGCTTCTCATTCTTGACATAGAAGAAGGAGGACTGCCACTTCTTCACCGAGTCCACAGTCGGGATCTTCGGGAAGGGAGCCCCCGGGCGCGGATAGAGCGAAGCCGCCCCACAGGCACGCAGCTGGCCGTCAGTGGTCTGGGCCTTGATGTAAAACAGCCGGCTCCAGAAGTCCACATCGGGCCAAACTCCGGCGTAGCCCTCGCATAAGGCAACGTAGCAGGAGAGGGTCACGTACGCATTGGCCGGAAGGTGATGCGGCTGGAGCCCAAAGAACTCCAGGAAGCCGCGGAAGAACGGGCTCGCCGGTAGCCTGAACCCACGGTCGAAGTGGGCGACGAACACGACGCGCTCGCTGGGCTCCGTCACCAGCACCACCTCCTCCCTGGGCACGCGAACCGCCACCCCCGGCGGGATGCGATGTGTGCGGTGGAGGCGCTGCACCTCGTCGATGTTGATGGTGGAGCCCTCCCAGGAGCCACTGGGCTGCGCCATCTCCTCCGTGGCCGACGAGGAAGACGACGGTGCGGAGAGCGGCGAAGGAGCACGCGGCTTGGACGAGCAGCCTCCCGTGGCGCCGGAGCGGCTACGCTGCGGCGGCAGGTCGAAGGGGCAGCCTCGCCGCGTTCGGGTGGGGTCCTCGCCGAAGATCGCCGGAGAAATCGAGCGGTGAGCGGAAGAGCGAGGGGAGCGGAGAGCTGCACGCAGGAAGAGAGGAAGAAGAAGAAGTGGCGGAGTGCCTCCTCGATGCCTCCCACGCCCTATTTAAAGAGGGAGGCAAGTGGGCGACGTGGGGGACGTGGGCGGCGGTGCAGGATTAACTGCGCCCACGATCCCCACTACCCCAGCCGTTACCAGTAACCGCTCATCGCCACGTCAACCACGACCGCAGAAAATCCGGAGGCCAGCATTGACACGACCGTGCACTGTGCACTGTGCCAGGGACAGAGATTCCCGCCAGAGCCGGTCAAATCGCAGCCCATGTCCCGAGGCGGCATTAAATTCATGGCGTCCTTGCGCGAGTCAGACACGCCTCCCCAAAGCCAGGTGCCACCTCATCCATCAAGGCGGCAAGACCTCCAGCAAATTCATGGCGTCCTTGCGCGAGAACCAAGTTTGTAAAACCGAAGCGGCATCCGGCTCGAGAGCAGCCGGACGAAGCAAGCCGAGGGAGGGCGTAGCCGGCTGGAGGAAATTCCCAGCCGGCCCCTCAAATGCTTTTCAGCAAGATCCATGAGATCAACAACGAACGGCCAGGAAAAACCTGCTCAGGTCCTTCTCTACGCAGGACCTCGCCAGCTTCAGGGGCTAATGTCGGGGGAAAGACCCCGGGTATGGCAAAAGACTGGGAACAGTTGGCTCGAGGCCGGCTGGCCCGCGGGAAAGGCCGGCTGAGGAGCAGCCGGCTGGAGCCGTGGCCGGCTGCCTTGTGGGCCGGCTAATCCCAAGTCTACGCTGGTCCAGTCATGGCCGGCTGTGCTATGGCTGGGCCGGCTTCTACATGCCATGTCCGGCTGGGTTTGGCTCTCCCCTGACCGGCTCGAGGTTGGTGATCCTTGCAGGAGAAGGCTCCGGAAAGGTCATCCGGGTGCTAAAGTCCACTGGTGATCTCATATCCCGTAAAGTGGGGGGCACTGTAGAGCAACAGTGCCCCGCGTCGGACAGGCCATCATGGCCTAGCTACGTCACGCGCCGTAGGCTACGAGCGCAGACAGCGGGCGCCTAGCCCACGTCGCTCGGCACGTCCTGTCTCCGCTGGCTTCGACATGAAGGATGGACAGGCCCTAACGGCCAGTGACGCTAGCGCCTCAGGAAGGAGCGAAGAAGCCGAAGCCGGCGGAGCCGGCCAGTAGGCTATAGGGACTTCTTTGTAATGTTACTAGCACTATATAAGCCACACTACCCCTCCTGTGCGGAAAACGATCGACCAACTCTCATTTCATACTTACAACCGCTCGGGAGAGAGGCCTTCTTCTACCTTCAGCCCTCTCTTAGCAGCCGGATACAGCTCAAGGAGCCCCATTGTACTATCACTCATCATACATACACTCTAGAGCAGGAGTAGGGGTGTTACCTCAATATGAGGGCCCCGAACCTGGGTACGTCGCTGTGTCGCTCGTGCTCATACCCGCATCCGGAAACCGCCGTGGACCACAGGCCGGAACCATCGACTTTAGCCATCCTATGGCATATGCCGTGACGATACCACGACACAAATCATTTTAGCAGCAGTCATTTTCTTCAACATGCAACTTGGACCATTTATTTTCACACAAATATATTGGTCAATATTTATAAATTTACAATATAGTAGGAAAAAATGACTAATTTAATAATACAAATTATTTTTCCTATTATAACTGCACACATTCTAAGAGGACATGCATTTATGAAAAGATGAATTATAAGTTAGCAATCCAGAGATACATTTGAAGCCACGTAGTGGCAATCTTGGTCTTTCGTAGTGAAGGCTATCTCTCAGCATTGTCTTTAGTGATGAAGGTGAACTCTCAGGCAGTAAGGAATATACTGTTACAAATTTCTTGCATGACGTGAGTAATGCGCAATGACTAGTCAAACACATACATTTTAGTTCATGCATTGTAGAAAAATATAAATACCAAGAAGAGTGTTGAAATCAATTATGTTTGAACTAATATGTCGATAGTACATAACCGGGATAGTTTTATGCTTGAAATTCTCACAGTGAGCCAATAATAGCAAATGATCTATCAATGTCGGGTTATTTCCTTGGGGCAGAAATGGCCTCAATAATTACTGTTATCGCCTTTGAATCAGATATGTTTCATTGATCTCAAAAAATGCATTGCATCTGGATTTGATATTTTTCTGTTTTATAAGAAAATTTTTATGAGTTGGTCAAGTTGCAAAATACATTTTTTGTGAATAATGTATAAACAGTTAAGATCATATAGTTAGACTGCATTTGGCATTGTGATAGTTTATAATAATGTCACCTGTAAAATCTAATTTGGCTAACCAATGCTTCATATATTCGTATCCAATTGTAAAATAATTTCAGCTGAAAATTAAGCCTTAGTTAGAATAAGAACTTCTATGTACTCCTAGATTTATCCCTGCAAAAAGCACATGACGATGTTAGGACCGTCAGAACATGAAAAAGATACATTGGCAAATTCACGAAGCATGCATCCAGCTCGATCATACCGCGATGGCCGGCCGTTGTGGTCATGCATGTCGCTGCAGCGCGTACAGACGGGTCCGATATCGATCACTCTTGTTCAGCTAATGCAGTTTCTAAAACGTCCGCCTTATGCATACGTTGAACTCTGCAGTATGATCGTCGCCGACTTTTCGCCAGGCTAGCACATCAACATGTCAATCGATGATAATGTTATTGGATGCAGGACAACATTACTACCAGTAATTTTACTCAACCTGGATCAGAGCAGCGGAAGCATAAATTCTATATGTGTTAGTATTTCCATCTTCAAAGTACCCATCAATCTAGTAATGCAACATGTTCAGCAAAAAAATATTTCTTCTAATTATCATCTGGCCAGTATGGCTCTTCTTATATCCAGCCGATTAAGATTAAGATTAAGAAAATATATGATACGGGTAATTTGATTTGCTTAAGATCGAGAAAAAATACCAGATATGTATATATGTGTGCTTCAGACTAAATAGGAAGGATCAATTTAGCTATAGAAGAGAATCAAGAGCCAATGTTGTGAAACAATTTTCCCTGCAAAAAGCACATGACGATGTTAGGACCGTCAGAACATGAAAAAGATACATTGGTAAATTCACGAAGCATGCATCCAGCTCGATCATACCGCGATGGCCGTTGTGGTCATGCATGTCGCCGCAGCGCGTACAGACGGGTCCGATATCGATCACTCTTGTTCAGCTAATGCAGTTTCTAAAACGTCCGCGTATGCATACGTTGAACTCTGAAGTATGATCGTCGCCGACTTTTCGCCAGGCTAGCACATCAACATGTCAATCGATGATAATGTTATTGGACGCAGGACAGCATTACTACCAATAATTTTACTCAACCTGAATCAGAGCAGCGGAAGCATTGAGAGCCCACACAGCCAAAGATGAAATTAATCCTTATACATCGTGTCTGGCCGCCGCGCATCATCGGTTGCCAATAGCCGTTTGCCCTATTTGGGTTGTAAGTTTTGGCATACATGCATACTAAGCTAGGGCAGAGGTATTGGTATCTTACGCGATCCATATGCAAATCAGCAATTCTTACTTTGAAATCTGCAGGTCGCATGCATAGAGCCAATCACTATGGAAAACAATTCTAAAGACCCCCAAATAAGCCTACTGCTGCACGTGAATTTCAATTAAGAAAGCGTGTTAGGTGAACTAACCTGAACGATGCTACCAATTCGCTCGGCCGGAGATCCCAAAGCAGGCAGGGTCACACTGAGGCGGTTGAGGAGCGGCCAATCTTAGATTAGAAACAGGACGACGGCGGTCTACATTTTTGTTTTGATGAAGACGGGGCCACGGAATAATTTTTGTTTTGAGATGCCACGGAATAATTAGAGATAAGAGAGAAACACAGTATGTTTATTAATGGCATTGGTGGGTAATTTACTTGAAGTTAGATCTAACGGATGTACTATTCTATTCCGTTAAAATTAAAGGCCGGATGTTTCTAATTTTTTGGAAATTTCTAGATAATTCTCTATTTTCTGGTTAGCCCTTGATGTACTTTTAATATATAATAGATATGACAAGACAACAGACAAGGCACAACTTTGATGTTGCGGTTACTCTGTGAAACAAACACAAACTTGGAGGGGCGATGTGTTATAGTTACTCTCTTTGTCTTTATTTAACCTGCGGTTTGGTTTTAGTCAAAGTTAAAATTTCTTAAGTTTGACTAAAGATATAGCAAAAAATATCAACATCTATAATTGCATATTTATATAATATAAAAATACATTTGAAGATGATTGTAATGGTACTAAATTTATATTTTAGATATTAAGATTTTTTCCTATATTTAGTTAAATTTTACAAAGTTTAACTTTAACTAAACGTAGAACGCAGGTAACTATGAACAGAGGGAGTACAAAGTACGCTGATGCTAATTAAATTCCAGTCTCCCTTTTGGACATTCTAAACTCCAACTTGTTGAACAAAACATAGGACAAGGAGACATGTCAAAAACACATTCAACATACCGGTAAGAAATAAAAAAACACTTAAGATTATATTACTCCATCCATCCATAAAAAGATGTATTAGATTTATCTAAATTCGGATAAAATCTAACACATATTTTATGGACGAAGGTAGTACTATAAAATAACACTTGTGAATTACCGCAAAGCTTTTCGTTTTACACAGGGATCATGGATCATACAATAGGTAGAAGAACCCCCACCGAGGAGCACGCGCGGTTCATGTGCTTGGAGGGCGCGAAGAAGCGCGCGATAAAGGGTGGACCAAGCACGGGCTCACCCCGCGGCCGTCCCTCCACGCCTACGCCCACGACGCGGGGTCCTCTTCCTCACGGGGTCGTCGACATCCTTGCTCCCCCTACTCCGACGAGGAGTGGGACACACCAACGGAGTTTGAATAGGAGCAGAGGAAAAAGGTCGTCGCCATGGCGGACTATGTCGACATGGACGAAGCCTAGCGCCTTGCCATGGATAAGCAGCAGCGTCACTCGAACAGCGTGGCGGCACTAGGAGAAGGAGGAGCGTTGGGCCATCATCCAGGTGGCTACCTACGAATTGCATCAAAATGAGCTCGCCGTCCACCGCGTGAAGACAGGGATCGTCGACCTCGATGACTCGGAGTAGCTCGCAGAGCTCACCGTCCGCCGCCGCGCCCACAGACCCCGGTGAGGTATCTTGAGGCTGAATTTTTGTAAATTTAGGGTTACCGTAGCTTAGATCTAGTTTATTTATTTATTTTGCGTCTGTGTTGATTTTGCGTATGTATGAATGTAGCGATGAACTAAATCGCAAAGAATGAATCAATGAACTAGAATGATCACTCTAGTTCTCCGGTGAACAATCATTTTCAAATTATTCAACTCCAAGTACAATTTTTTATGTGCGCTTCGTCAACTTGAACTTGTACTCACCTTTTTAGTTGTTTGTACTCTCGTTTTGCAGTTACACATAAGCAACAAACATATAACCGTCATATATATTTGGCTCCCGGGCTCTTGTGATCTCTTCGTTTTAAATTTTTTAAAAATCATTATTTATATGTATAAAAGAAATAAGAAAATAAATCTGGGCATAACCAATAATGTAACCTATAAGCGTGCAAAATTTTAATGCGAAATTATTTGTATTGTAGGCTACAGAAAAATGATAAAATACGATAAAGTTGGAGATTTGAAAATGTAGATTCGTCTTTTTTATGTAGCACAGAATACAAAGTACTCCCTCCATACTGGATTAATGGGCAATTGCGCATTTCGAGAAACAAGTTTTACTACTAATTTAGTCAACAAAATATAAGATATACATCACAAAAATTATATTATTGGAAACATTTTTTGAATACGAATCCAATGATATAATTTTTGTGGAATATATCTCATATTCTGTTGACCAAATTTATAGTCAAACTTATTTCTCGAAGTACGTAATTGCCCATTAATCCGGTATGGAGGGAGTATTTGAATCGATATTTTGCAAGTTTGTTGGACAAATCACTGGCTACATGCAGATTTTTTTCTTTGAAACTCATTAATGCGATTTTCTTTAAATAAATAAATAACGGGAGCACCAGTGGCCCCGAGCTAAAAATCTCCACAGCTTGGACAAGCATATAAAGTACAGTGGCTACAGACGACCTCCCAAAACACTACGAATTCAGAACATTCTACGCTTGGTACACTTCTTCACATCTTGGCCATCTTATTGATTTCTCTCTTGGTACCAGTGAAACGAGGCATCTCCAGCCACATAGCCAATAAGAAGCCCTCCCACCTGTGCGACGCAATCATGAATGAGCGCCGATCGCCGACACGAGCGCCTACAGACCATCAGATGACATCGTTAAGGAAACAGATCATAGATAGATAGATGTTGTTATATGATCTGAGAGAACAAACATCGTTAAGAAAATAAATCTACACATAGGACTATATGTACCAGCGGGGGTCGTCGCGTCTAGGTTGGATCTGCACAGAGAGCTCATTCAGCAGCCTGGTGTATTTCTGCCCTGCGCTGCCACTCACAATGTACTTTGCTTTGAACCCGGCGATCATGTCGTACAGCTCCTCCGTCTTCTTGTCGATCAGAACCAAGCGAATCGCAGCATCCTTCTTCTCGTCGGCCGTCAGCCCCTGCATCCGGCGGCAGGCGCAAAGTAAGTAATTAACATCGTCAGTTTGTAAATTACTTTCTTTTTTCCTTACGATGCAGCGTATGTTACGAGGTGTAAGAGATAATAAATACTCTCTCCTGCTGTAGGTTGTCAAAGAAAAATCCATAGCTAATGGAGCCTGCTGACGACATGACCAAGCAGCTTTGACACTCAGTGTCGAGAAGAAGAAAAATCCCATCTTTGAGCATGGCAACGGATGGGAAAATCAAAATTTCGCACGCCGTAACTTGGTGGTGACAAGCCTTGCAGGCTGAACAACAGCCCACTGGAGCGCGCCGCCACCGATCCTCCTCGTCGCCGCATGTCGAATCGCAGCGGCCATGACTGCTCTCGATTTCCTCCCCTCGCCTTGTGTATGTCTACGGGTTTTGCATCGCTATATACGCTTCTTAGTCCGTAGCTAGGGTTCCTCGCACGATCCCCTTCTCTTACGCCGCTTCGGACTGCAAAGCTGTTTATTTTTCCTTGCTAGGCAGACTTTCTCCAAGCCCAGCCCGTACTTGCGCGCCAACTTGTTTGCGCGACTTAATTAAGGCAAGCCCATTAACTTCTCTCCCCCGCGGCCCTCGCTGAGGCGACACGGGAAAACCCTAGCTTGCCACCGCCGGCCCCCTTCGTGCTGCTGACGACGAAGGCGGGGCCTCTCGTGGCATGCAGTCCCTCGTCGTCCGAGCCATCGACTGGGGCAGCGGCGGCGGATCTTAGCGGCTCACGTTAGCGATGCGAGGAGGGCACGTGGATACGGCGTGGTGGGTATGCCGTTGTGGTGTTGCACGCGCGGTGGTCGGCTCCGGTGGAGGCGGCCGCGTCCGTCGTTCGGGTTCGATCTAGGCCTGGGCGAGCCACGGCTCCGACGCGCACTGCAGGCTCGGGGGCTTATCTTTCGAGCATGGATGGCGCATTAGCGGTGGTGGCTGGTCGATAATGGGGGGCCTCCTCCTCCGAACCCATGCGGGCTAGTCGTGGAGCCGGAGGTGGCCGATGTGCCTCTCTTCTTCAATAGTGAGGCATGCGGTGCCTCTCTCCTTCCTACCGTGGCATCTCAAGATGATGTCTTGCGTCCTCACCCACCATCTCCAGCTGGCCCTTTGGGAGCGATTCGGGGAATCTATCTATGGCCGGGGGTGAAAGTCATGCTCGCCTGCAGCCAATGCTGGCCGCGATGACGCCTGCAGGTGCCGCTACCTCCTTGGGGGCGCGGTCCTAGCGTGTATCGTGCCTTCTTCTTCTCGAATGCCGGGGAAACCCTAGGTTTGGATCACCGGACCAGACGGCGGCACAATGGCATCTTAATCTTCTTAAAGCCGTCGTCAAGGATGCTGTGACGCCCCGGAACCGGTACCCTGAGGATTCCAACGATCCCGCCGGAACCCGCACGATATCGATTCAGAGACGCCCTCCGACACGACGTGCGCGACGAATCACACACGTGATGCCAGAGGAATTAACACGAGAGGTAACATTACAACAGGATTACAATAGAGCCCACAAGAAATAGATATATTACAACAACGACTCAACGAGTCAAGATACAAATATACAACATAAGATTCAAATCATACAGAAGATCAAATATATCCGAGTACGGACAAGATACAAATTGGACTAAGAGTCCTGAAGATAACCAGTGGCATCCATAACCCTGCCCAGGCCAAGCCGGAAGGGTAACCTCGCTAGCGTCGTTCTTCATCGTGCCGATCTTCATACCTGCCCGGTTATGTCCCAAAGCAGCAATAAGTACGGGTTCGTACTTAACAAGACTTCAAGACGTTTAAGCATTCGTCAACCAGTCGTCCTTTGTACTTGAGGCACGCAGGGGACTTAGAGGACGCAAGAGGAACGTCATAGGCAATATGGTGGGGTTAAACGGCAGCGCGCAAGCACTAAAAACCTATAGAGACACTCTACAACATTCGTCTAAACAGAGAAGGGGAGAGAACGCATAAACTAGCAGTTCTATACTCTGCAAACATAACACAGCCGATGCGTTCCCCCCTTCGCCAAGGAAGTACTTGCAAGGCCATTCACACGGTTGACAAGTTTTAACCATTTATTATTGAAGTTGTGCTAACTTACTACGCAAGTTATTATTAATGAAACAACAGGTGTAAGTTGTCTATGGTCGAGTCATATAGCTCTAAGTCGTCCATAACCGCGGACACGGCTTATCGATAAGATGTAACCCTGCAGGGGTGCCCAAATGTGCCCACACGTACGATCAACCCACTTGCGACAGGTGGATATCACGACTCGCACTCTCCTTCACTACAACAATGTCCAGGAAGCCACCTAACTAAGTTTAACCCGTATCGAAGTCCAGCCGAATCTCCGAAGCGGACCTAGCTGTTGCGCCAGCGTACTAGGTGGTTTAAACACACACTGGGGCAATAAACCACTTCGCAGCGGCTTCGCGACCTATACGTGCATACCAGAAACAAGGGATACAAGGCACCCAGGGGCTTCCCAAAGATAAATAAGTAACAGGCTGGCATGCACGCAAACAACAAAAGGTAAAACATTACGAAACTAGTTGTGGCCACTGGACAAAGCTGTAGATTCCGGCAGTGGTCGAGGGGAGACCCAATAAACATATCCACGCGTGGTTAGAGCGCTCAGTCTCGGAAAAGATAACAAGAACTCGGGATCCTAGATTTTAAAGAAACACAAGTGAGCCGTCATAAAACGATCAGCTGACCCACCGATGCCTCCGCTAACAACTATTAACAAGTAACCATGATACCCTCAACAGATATATCCATAAACCATGTGTCATGATTCCCAACTGATAACCCGATAAGATAGCAATAACGGTAACGGGATATAAACAACACTAGCATGCACTACGACTCGCAAGGCAGACCCGAAACCAAACAATAGCTGTAGGTGGTTGGTGGGGGCAATTATGGGCTGCTTGAGGTAACAAGTGGGTAGGACACGTGACAAGAACGTAACTCAAGACTAGCATAAGGGAGAAGGCAAAATAAAATAGGTGAGCGACTCCTGCAGAGACAGGAGTTTAGGAAATGCTTGCCTGTTAAAGCTTGCCGAGGAACATCCGGAGAACTCGTCGTATCTCACAGCACCACTTCACGATCCTATCCGGGAAGAAGGAAATGCTGGAACAAATAACGTATGCAAATCTTACTACTACGGATAAAGAAGATCCAGCATGATCAAGATGATATGCATGACATGGCAAGGATGATGCGATGCAATTATCAGGATTAAGCGGGATCGGAATCCCGGACAAACAATTAGGGTTAAGGTTGCATTTTCTACCGAAAAACTTAAGGGTTGATTAACATGGCAGTAGCATGGCATGGTGATCTACTTCAGGTTTAAGCGGAGCGGGGAAACCTAGACGGTGTTCCGAAATACTCCGGTGTTCATCAGGGTGAAGCATACACGACTGTCGATGAACTACATGTTGCATGATGCAAATAGGTATATGGATGGCATAATAATGTTCAGTGCATTTTTCTGATCAATTTTCATATATAACACTTTTCATTTGGAATTACCATTCAAAAGTTATTAAAGGAATAGGTTTTAGTGTTTAAAATATAGAAAACAGATTAATTTTAAATAGAGAAGGACTCGAAAATAATTTTCAATAGGGGGGGAGGACCCCGGGTTGATTTCGAAAACATGCAGGGGGTTATGCTGAAGGTGACAGGTGGTAGGGACGCCGGGTTGAAGTTAAAACAGGACAGGGGTCCTTTTGCAAAACGGAAAAGATCTGGAGTTGGGGGGTTTTCTCACCGGGTGCGGCTTGACCCGCGGTCGCTGACGAGCGGGCCCGATGGCCACGCTGGATGCCCGCGTGGCAAACCAACTGCGGCTGCACGCAAGGTGCTCGACCGAAGCTACCGCGCGTAGATGGGCGGTGATCACCGCGGGGTTGGCATGGTGCGCGCCGGCGACTGGAGGCGTCCCAGCAAGCACGCGTGGACTCGGTGGCTGCATCTCGTCGGCGCGGATCAGGTGGCAGTGGAGCTGTTGCCGGGAACTCCCCGGAGGGACGCCGACGACGAGCAACTGTGAAGGATGGCGATGGTTCAACGTCGGGAGAGCAATCCAGAGAGGGAAGAGGAGAGGGAAGGGGTCAGGGAGATGTGCAGGCTCACCAGGGACCTGACGGCATGCTCAGAAGGGGCGGAGGAGGGCCGACGCGGACGGAAACGAAGAAGAACGTCGTCGGTAGGCACGGATGCTGAGCTCGAATTCGTCGCGGTGGAGCCCTCCTGGCTCGATTCCTTGCAGAGGGTTGAAGAAGACGACGCGGCGGAGCTCGTGGTGCCCTCGGTTGGGAGGCGGTCGTACCCGAACGGTGGAGCGACGTGGAACATGGCGACGGTGGCGGTTCTCTGTGGCTTGCAGAGAAGAAAAGATGAAGGGGGGAGAGGTCGCTGGTGGCGCGAGGGAGAGGGAAGAAAGAGGGGGAGCTAGGGTTTCCAGAGTTGCTTAAAAGGGAGGGGAGGAGCAGGTGGAGGTGCGGTGGGTGGAGGACCACTCTCTCCACGCCATCCTCGTGACCAGCTGGGGAAGACGACAGAAGAAAACGAGGGGAGGGGGTACCGATTTGGTGTGGGTCGGGCCAGGCCGAAAGAGAGAAAGGGAGGAGAGGGAAAGTGGGCCGCCGGGGTGAACTGGTGGGCTGGATCGGGCTGCAGCGGTGGAAAAGAGAGGAAGAAGAAAAATGGGCCAGAAGAGAGGAGGGCCAGGATAGATAGGCTAGGGTTTTTCCTCCCTTTCTCCTTTTTCTGATTTTGTTTTAAAACCTTTTTGAATTCAAAACATTTTTCAGTTTGAATTTGAACCAGGGTTGTGAGTGAGATTCAAAATAGATTTCAAGATATATACTTTATTTGTAACCCAAAACAAAACACAATTTTATTCCAAAATTTATTTGTCGAACAAGTTTAATTATAAAATAGAGGATATGAGAGGGTGAGGCTAGGGTTTTATTTAAAAGGATAGGCAAAGGAGGTTTTATAAAAATAATTTTATTTTGTGAAAAACATGGATGATATGATGCATGATGCATGATGATGCACAAAAGGGAAAAGAACAAACATTTCTAGTAGGGTACTACCCTGGGCCGTTACAATCGACACCACTAACAAGGAACCTCGCCCCGAGGTTCCACGTCTAGCTAAGGGGGAGTTGGTTAAACTATCGAGTCTTCTCGTACCATGTTGACAATCACCCAACCTTGGCGTGGAACCTTCTTCTAGCGAGGTATTGATCTTCTCGACACCACTAACAAGAGTTCTTGCTCCATGCTGATCGGTCGACACCACTAACAAGAAGTCGTTGTTCCGCTGGTGATGATGCGCTTTGATGGCGTGTATTTCACACGTTCGTTGGGCAACCCCAAGAGGAAGGTATGATGCGCACAGCAGCAAGTTTTCCCTCAGAAAGAAACCAAGGTTTATCGAACCAGGAGGAGCCAAGAAGCACGTTGAAGGTTGATGGCGGCGGGATGTAGTGCGGCGCAACACCAGGGATTCCGGCGCCAACGTGGAACCTGCACAACACAACCAAAATACTTTGCCCCAACGAAACAGTGAGGTTGTCAATCTCACCGGCTTGCTGTAACAAAGAGTTAACCGTATTGTGTGGAAGATGATTGTTTGCAGAAAACAGTAGAACAAGTATTGCAGTAGATTGTATTTCAGTAAAGAGAATTGGACCGGGGTCCACAGTTCACTAGAGGTGTCTCTCCCATAAGACGAACAGCATGTTGGGTGAACAAATTACAGTTGGGCAATTGACAAATAAAGAGAGCATGACCATGCACATACATATCATGAAGAGTATAGTGAGATTTAATTGGGCATTACGACAAAGTACATAGACCGTCATCCAACTGCATCTATGCCTAAAAAGTCCACCTTCAGGTTATCATCCGAACCCCCTCCAGTATTAAGTTGCTAACAACAGACAATTGCATTAAGTATGGCGCGTAATGTAACTAGTGACTACATCCTTGAACATAGCACTAATGTTTTATCCCTAGTGGCAACAGCACAACACAACATTAGAACTTTTACATCCTTTGTCCCGGTGTCAATGCAGGCATGAACCCACTATCGAGCATAAGTACTCCCTCTTGGAGTTACAAGCATCTACTTGGCCAGAGCATCTACTAGTAACGGAGAGCATGCAAGATCATAAACAACACATAAGCATAACTTTGATAATCAACATAACAAGTATTCTCTATTCATCGGATCCCAACAAACGCAACATATAGAATTACAGATAGACGATCTTGATCATGTTAGGCAGCTCACAAGATCCGACAATGATAGCACAATGGGGAGAAGACAACCATCTAGCTACTGCTATGGACCCATAGTCCAGGGGTAGACTACTCACACATCACACCGGAGGCGACCATGGCGGCGTAGAGTCCTCCGGGAGATGATTCCCCTCTCCGGCAGGGTGCCGGAGGCGATCTCTGGATCCCCGAGATGGGATCGGCGTTGGCGGCGTCTCTGGAAGGTTTTCCGTATCGTGGTTCTCGGTACTGGGGGTTTCGTCACGGAGACTTTTTATAGGCGGAAGGGCAGGTCAAGAGGCGGCACGGGGGCCCCACACCACAGGGCCGCGCGGCCAAGGGGGGGGCCGCGCCGCCCTAGGGTGTGGCCCCTCCGTGGCCCCTCTTCGTCTCTCCTTCGGACTTCTGGAAGCTTCGTGAGAAAATAGGCCCCTGGGCTTTGATTTCGTCCAATTCCGAGAATATTTCCTTACTAGGATTTCTGAAACCAAAAACAGCAGAAACAAGAATCGGCACTTCGGCATCTTGTTAATAGGTTAGTTCCAGAAAATGCACGAATATGACATAAAGTGTGCATAAAACATGTAGATAACATCAATAATGTGGCATGGAACATAAGAAATTATCGATACGTCGGAGACGTATCAGCATCCCCAAGCTTAGTTCTGCTCGTCCCGAAGCGGGTAAAACGATAACACAGATAATTTCTGGAGTGACATGCCATCATAATCTTGATCATACTATTTGTAAAGCATATGTAGTGAATGCAGCGATCGAAACAATGTATATGACATGAGTAAACAAGTGAATCATATAGCAAAGACTTTTCATGAATAGCACTTCAAGACAAGCATCAATAAGTCTTGCATAAGAGTTAACTCATAAAGCAATAATTCAAAGTAGAGATATTGAAGCAACACAAAAGAAGATTAAGTTTCAGCGGTTGCTTTCAACTTGTAACATGTATATCTCATGGATATTGTCAACATAGAGTAATATAATAAGTGCAATAAGCAAGTATGTAGGAATCAATGCATAGTTCACACAAGTGTTTGCTTCTTGAGGTGGAGAGAAATAGGTGAACTGACTCAACATTGAAAATAAAAGAATGGTCCTCCATAGAGGAAAAGCATCGATTGCTATATTTGTGCTAGAGCTTTGATTTTGAAAACATGAAACAATTTTGTCAACGGTAGTAATAAAGCATATGCATCATGTAAATTATATCTTATAAGTTGCATGCCTCATGCATAGTGTACTAATAGTGCCCGCACCTTGTCCTAATTAGCTTGGACTACCGGATCATCACAATGCATTGTTTTTACCAAGTGTCACAAAGGGGTACCTCTATGTCACCTGTACAAAGGTCTAAGGAGAAAGCTCGCATTGGATTTCTCGCTATTGATTATTCTTCAACTTAGACATCCATACCGGGACAACATAGACAACAGATAATGGACTCCTCTTTTATGCATAAGCATATAACAACAACTAATAATTTTCTCATTTGAGATTTGAGGATTGTTGTCCAAAACTGAAACTTCCACCATGGAGCATGGCTTTAGTTAGCGGCCCAATGTTCTTCTCTAACATATGCATGCTTAACCATATGGTGGTAGATCTCTCTTACTTCAGACAAGACGAACATGCATAGCAACTCACATGAAATTCAACAATGAAAAGTTGATGGCGTCCCCAGTGAACATGGTTATCGCACAACAAGCAACTTAATAAGAGATAAAGTGCATAATGACATATTCAATACCACAATAGTTTTTAAGCTATTTGTCCCATGAGCTATATATTGCATAGGTGAATGATGGAATTTTAAAGGTAGCACTCAAGCAATTTACTTTGGAATGGCGGAAAATACCATGTAGTATAGGTAGGTATGGTGGACACAAATGGCATAGTGGTTGGCTCAAGTATTTTGGATGCATGAGAAGTATTCCCTCTCGATACAAGGTTTAGGCTAGCAAGGCTTATTTGAAACAAACACAAGGATGAACCGGTGCAGCAAAACTCACATAAAAGACATATTGAAAACATTATAAGACTCTACACCGTCTTCCTTGTTGTTCAAACTCAATACTAGAAATTATCTAGACCTTAGAGAAACCAAATATGCAAACCAAATTTTAGCATGCTCTATGTATTTCTTCATTAATGGGTGCAAAGCATATGATGCAAGAGCTTAATCATGAGCACAACAATTGCCAAGTATCACATTACCCAAGACATTTATAGCAATTACTACATGTATCATTTTCCAATTCCAACCATATAACAATTTAACGAAGGAGAAACTTCGCCATGAATACTATGAGTAGAAACCAAGGACATACTTGTCCATATGCTACAGCGGAGCGTGTCTCTCTCCCATAAAGTGAATGCTAGGATCCACTTTATTCAAACAAAACAAAAAACAAAAACAAACCGACTCTCCAAGAAAAAGCACATAAGATGTGATGGAATAAAAATATAGTTTCAGGGGAGGAACCTGATAATGTTGTCGATGAAGAAGGGGATGCCTTGGGCATCCCCAAGCTTAGACGCTTGAGTCTTCTTGATATATGCAGGGGTGAACCACCGGGTGCATCCCCAAGCTTAGAGCTTTCACTCTCCTTGATCATGTTGCATCATACTCCTCTCTTGACCCTTGAAAACTTCCTCCACACCAAACTCGAAACAACTCATTAGAGGGTTAGTGCACATTATAAATTGACATATTCAGAGGTGACACAATCATTCTTAACACTTCTGGACATTGCATAATGCTACTGGACATTAATGGATCAAAGAAATTCATCCAACATAGCGAAAGAGGCAATGCGAAATAAAAGGCAGAATCTGTCAAAACAGAACAGTTCGTATTGACGAATTTTAAAATGGCACCAGACTTGCTCAAACGAAAATGCTCAAATTGAATGAAAGTTGCGTACATATCTGAGGATCATGCACGTAAATTGGCTTAATTTTCTGAGCTACCTACAGGGAGGTGGAGCCAGATTCGTGACAGCAAAGAAATCTGGAACTGTGCAGTAATCCAAATCTAGTACTTACTTTTCTATCAACGGCTTAACTTGGCACAACAAAACACAAAACTAAGATAAGGAGAGGTTGCTACAGTAGTAAACAACTTCCAAGACTCAAAATAAAAACAAAGTACTGTAGGTAAAAACATGGGTTGTCTCCCATAAGCGCTTTTCTTTAACGCCTTTCAGCTAGGCGCAGAAAGTGTGTATCAAGTATTATCAAGAGATGAAGTGTCAACATCATAATTTGTTCTCATAATAGAATCAAAAGGTACCTTCATTCTCTTTCTAGGGAAGTGTTCCATACCTTTCTTGAGAGGAAATTGATATTTTATATTACCTTCCTTCATATCAATAGTAGCACCAACAGTTCGAAGAAAAGGTCTTCCCAATATAATGGGACAAGATGCATTGTATTCAATATCCAAGACAACAAAATCAACAGGGACAAGGTTATTGTTAACGGTAATGCGAACATTATCAACTTTACCCAAAGGTTTCTTTGTAGAATGATCAGCAAGATTAACATCCAAATAACAATTTTTCAGCGGTGGCAAGTCAAGCATATTATAAATTTTCTTAGGCATAACAGAAATACTTGCACCAAGATCACATAAAGCATTACAATCAAAATCTTTAACCTTCATCTTAATGATGGGCTCCCAACCATCCTCTAGCTTTTTAGGAATAGAGGCTTCACGCTCTAGTTTCTCTTCTCTAGCTTTTATGAGAGCATTTGTAATATGATGCGTGAAAGCCAAATTTATAGCACTAGCATTAGGACTTTTAGCAAGTTTTTGCAAGAACTTTATAACTTCAGAGATGTGGCAATCATCAAAATTCAAACCATTATAATCTAAAGCAATGGGATCATCATCCCCAATGTTGGAAAAAATTTCAGCAGCTTTATCACAGGCAGTTTCAGCAATTTTAGCAGTTTCAGGCAGTTTCTCGCGCTTTGCATTAGAAGTGGAAACATTGCTAACACCAATTCTTTTATTAGTATGAGTAGGAGGTGCAGCAACATGTGTAGCATTAGCATTACTAGTGGTGGTAATAGTCCAAACTTTAGCTACATTCTTTTCTTTAGCTAGTTTTTCATTTTCTTCTCTATCCCACCTAGCACGCAGTTCAGCCATTAATCTTATATTCTCATTAATTCTAACTTGAATGGCATTTGCTGTAGTAACAATTTTATTATGATGATTCTCATTAGGCAAAACTTTTGATTTCAAAAGATCAACATCAGCATGACAAGACTATCGACTTTAGAAGCAAGTATATCAATTTTCCCAAGCTTTTCTTCAACAGATTTGTTAAAAAGCAGTTTGTGTACTAATAAATTCTTTAAGCATGGCTTCAAGTCCAGGGGGTGAACTCCTATTATTGTTGTAAGAATTCCCATAAGAATTACCATAGCCGTTGCCATTATTATAAGGATATGGCCTATAGTTGTTACTAGAATTGTTCCGGTAAGCATTGTTGTTGAAATTATTATTTTTAATGAAGTTTACATCAATATGTTCTTCTTGTGCAACCAATGAAGCTAACGGAACATTATTAGGATCAATATTAGTCCTATCATTCACAAGCATAGACATAATAGCATCAATCTTATCACTCAAGGAAGAGGTTTCTTCGACAGAATTTACCTTCTTACCTTGTGGAGCTCTTTCCGTGTGCCATTCAGAGTAGTTGATCATCATATTATCAAGAAGCTTTGTTGCTTCACCAAGAGTGATGGACATAAAGGTACCTCCAGCAGCTGAATCCAATAAATTCCGTGAAGAAAAATTTAGTCCTGCATAGAAGGTTTGGATGATCATCCAAGTAGTCAGTCCATGGGTTGGGCAATTTTTAACCAGAGATTTCATTCTTTTCCAAGCTTGAGCAACATGTTCAGTATCTAATTGTTTAAAATTCATTATGCTACTCCTCAAAGATATAATTTTAGCAGGGGGATAATATCTACCAATAAAAGCATCCTTGCATTTAGTCCATGAATCAATACTATTCTTAGGCAGAGATAGCAACCAATCTTTAGCTCTTCCTCTTAATGAGAAAGGGAACAATTTTAATTTTATAATGTCACCATCTACATCCTTATACTTTTGCATTTCACATAATTCAACAAAATTATTAAGATGGGCAGCAGCATCATCAGAACTAACACCAGAAAATTGCTCTCGCATAACAAGATTCAGTAAAGCAGGTTTAATTTCAAAGAATTCTGCTGTAGTAGCAGGTGGAGCAATAGGTGTGCATAAGAAATCATTGTTATTTGTGGTTGTGAAGTCACACAACTTAGTATTTTCAGCGTTGGCCATTTTAGCAACAGTAAATAAAGCAAACTAGATAAAGTAAATGCAAGTAAACTAATTTTTTTGTGTTTTTGATATAGCAAACAAGATAACAAGTAAAGTAAAACTAGCAACTAATTTTTTTGTATTTTGATTTAGTGCAGCAAACAAAGTAGTAAATAAAACTAAGCAAGACAAAAACAAAGTAAAGAGATTGAGAAGTGGAGACTCCCCTTGCAGCGTGTCTTGATCTCCCGACAACGGCGCCGAGAAAAAGAGCTTGATGGCGTGTATTTCACACGTTCGTTGGGCAACCCCAAGAGGAAGGTATGATGCGCACAGCAGCAAGTTTTCCCTCAGAAAGAAACCAAGGTTTATCGAACCAGGAGGAGCCAAGAAGCACGTTGAAGGTTGATGGCGGCGGGATGTAGTGCGGCGCAACACCAGGGATTCCGGCGCCAACGTGGAACCTGCACAACACAACCAAAATACTTTGTCCCAACGAAACAGTGAGGTTGTCAATCTCACCGGCTTGCTGTAACAAAGAGTTAACCGTATTGTGTGGAAGATGATTGTTTGCAGAAAACAGTAGAACAAGTATTGCAGTAGATTGTATTTCAGTAAAGAGAATTGGACCGGGGTCCACATTTCACTAGAGGTGTCTCTCCCATAAGACGAACAGCATGTTGGGTGAACAAATTACAGTTGGGCAATTGACAAATAAAGAGAGCATGACCATGCACATACATATCATGAAGAGTATAGTGAGATTTAATTGGGCATTACGACAAAGTACATAGACCGTCATCCAACTGCATCTATGCCTAAAAGTCCACCTTCGGGTTATCATCCGAACCCCCTCCGGTATTAAGTTGCTAACAACGGACAATTGCATTAAGTATGGCGCGTAATGTAACTAGTGACTACATCCTTGAACATAGCACTAATGTTTTATCCCTAGTGGCAACGACACAACACAACCTTAGAACTTTCATCCTTTGTCCCCGGTGTCAATGCGGGCATGAACCCACTATCGAGCATAAGTACTCCCTCTTGGAGTTACAAGCATCTACTTGGCCAGAGCATCTACTAGTAACGGAGAGCATGCAAGATCATAAACAACACATAAGCATAACTTTGATAATCAACATAACAAGTATTCTCTATTCATCGGATCCCAACAAACGCAACATATAGAATTATAGATAGACGATCTTGATCATGTTAGGCAGCTCACAAGATCCGACAATGATAGCACAATGGGGAGAAGACAACCATCTAGCTACTGCTATGGACCCATAGTCCAGGGGTAGACTACTCACACATCACACCGGAGGCGACCATGGCGGCGTAGAGTCCTCCGGGAGATGATTCCCCTCTCCGGCAGGGTGCCGGAGGCGATCTCCTGGATCCCCCGAGATGGGATCGGCGTTGGCGGCGTCTCTGGAAGGTTTTCCGTATCGTGGTTCTCGATGCTGGGGTTTCGTCACGGAGACTTTTTATAGGCGGAAGGGCAGGTCAAGAGGCGGCACGGGGCCCCACACCACAGGGCCGCGCGGCCAAGGGGGGCGCGCCGCCTAGGGTGTGGCCCCTCCGTGGCCCCTCTTCGTCTCTCCTTCGGACTTCTGGAAGCTTCGTGAGAAAATAGGCCCCTGGGCTTTGATTTCGTCCAATTCCGAGAATATTTCCTTACTAGGATTTCTGAAACCAAAAACAGCAGAAAACAGCAACTGGCACTTCGGCATCTTGTTAATAGGTTAGTTCCAGAAAATGCACGAATATGACATAAAGTGTGCATAAAACATGTAGATAACATCAATAATGTGGCATGGAACATAAGAAATTATCGATACGTCGGAGACGTATCACGCTTCCGTCGGGATCCTCCGAAGATCGAACCTATTAGGTTAAGGGAAAGATCGTCCAACCCACGTCAGACCTACGACTCGGAAGACTCAGATAAGAGAGAAGACTCAAAACTCGCGAAGATAAGATGAGAAAGAATTGAGGTAAGGAGAAAAATAAGAAGTAATCAGATCTATCCAACGAATTTTAGAAAATAGTTTTGACACTCTAAACTCAACGACCGTTGGCAAGGTTATCCTACAGGCTGGACTAGTGGGGTATCGTCAACCTGAGGCTCTGATACCAACTTGTGACGCCCCGGAACCGGTACCCTGATGATTCCAGCGATCCCGCCGGAACCCGCACGATATCGATTCAGAGACGCCCTCCGACACGACGTGCGTGACGAATCACACACGTGATGCCAGAGGAATTAACACGAGAGGTAACATTACAAAAGGATTACAATAGAGCCCACAAGAAACAGATATGTTACAACAACGACTCAACGAGTCAAGATACAAATATACAACATAAGATTCAAATCATACAGAAGATCAAATATATCCGAGTACGGACAAGATACAAATTGGACTAAGAGTCCTGAAGATAACCAGTGGCGTCCATAACCCTGCCCAGGCCAAGCTGGAAGGGTAACCTCGCTAGCGTCGTTCTTCATCGTGCCGATCTTCATACCTTCCCAGTTATGTCCCAAAGCAGCAATAAGTACGGGTTCGTACTTAACAAGACTTCAAGACGTTTAAGCATTTGTCAACCAGTCGTCCTTTGTACTTGAGGCACGCAGGGGACTTAGAGGACGCAAGAGGAACGTCATAGGCAATATGGTGGGGTTAAGCGGCAGCGCGCAAGCACTAAAAACCTATAGAGACACTCTACAACATTCGTCTAAACAGAGAAGGGGAGAGAGCGCATAAACTAACAGTTCTATACTCTGCAAACATAACACAGCCGATGCGTTCCCCCCTTCGCCAAGGAAGTACTTGCAGGGGCACTCACACGGTTGACAAGTTTTAACCATTTATTATTGAAGTTGTGCTAACTTACTACGCAAGTTATTATTAATGAAACAACAGGTGTAAGTTGTCTATGGTCGAGTCATACAGCTCCAAGTCGTCCATAACCGCGGACACGGCTTATCGATAAGATGTAACCCTGCAGGGGTGCCCAAATGTGCCCACACGTACGATCAACCTACTTGCGACAGGTGGATATCATGACTCGCACTCTCCTTCACTACAACAATGTCCAGGAAGCCACCTAACTAAGTTTAACCCGTATCGAAGTCCGGCCGAATCACCGAAGCGGACCTAGCTGTTGCGCCAGCGTACTAGGTGGTTTAAACACACTGGGGTGATAAATCACTTCGCAGCGGCTCCGCGACCTATACATACATACCAGAAACAAGGGATACAAGGAACCCAGGGGCTTCCCAAAGATAAATAAGTAACAGGCTGGCATGCACGCAAACAACAAAAGGTAAAACATTACGAAACTAGTTGTGGCCACTGGACAAAGCTGTAGATTCCGGCAGTGGTCGAGGGGAGACCCAATAAACATACCCACGTGTGGTTAGAGCGCTCAGTCTCGGAACAGATAACAAGAACTCGGGGTCCTAGATTTTAAAGAAACACAAGTGAGCCGTCATAAAACGATCAGCTGACCCACCGATACCTCCGCTAACAACTATTAACAAGTAACCATGATACCCTCAACAGATATATCCATAAACCATGTGTCATGATTCCCAACTGATAATCCGATAAGATAGCAATAACGGTAACGGGATATAAGCAGCACTAGCATGCACTACGACTCGCAAGGCAGACCCGAAACCAAACAATATCTGTAGGTGGTTGGTGGAGGCAATTATGGGCTGCTTCAGGTAACAAGTGGGTAGGACACCTGACAAGAACGCAACTCAAGGCTAGCATAAGGGAGAAGGCAAAATAAAATAGGTGAGCGACTCCTGCAGAGACAGGAGTTTAGGAAATGCTTGCCTGTTAAAGCTTGCCGAGGAACATCCGGAGAACTCGTCGTATCTCACAGCACCACTTCATGATCCTATCCGGGAAGAAGCAAATGCTGGAACAAATAACGTATGCAAATCTTACTACTACGGATAAAGAAGATCCAGCATGATCAAGATGATATGCATGACATGGCAAGGATGATGCGATGCAATTATCAGGATTAAGCGGGATCGGAATCCCGGACAAACAATTAGGGTTAAGGTTGCATTTTCTACCGACAAACTTAAGGGTTGATTAACATGGCAGTAGCATGGCATGGTGATCTACTTCAGGTTTAAGCGGAGCGGGGAAACCTAGTCGGTGTTCCGAAATACTCCGGTGTTCATCAGGGTGAAGCATACATGACTGTCAATGAACTACATGTTGCATGATGCAAACAGGTATATGGATGGCATAATAATGGTCAGTGCATTTTTCTGATCAATTTTCATATATAACACTTTTCATTTGGAATTACCATTCAAAAGTTATTAAAGGAATAGGTTTTAGTGTTTAAAATATAGAAAACAGATTAATTTTAAATAGAGAAGGACTCGAAAATAATTTTCAATAGGGGGGGAGGACCCCGGGTTGATTTCGAAAACATGCAGGGGGTTATGCTAAAGGTGACAGGTGGCAGGGACGCCGGGTTGAAGTTAAAACAGGACAGGGGTCCTTTTGCAAAACGGAAAAGATCTGGAGTTGGGGGGTTTTCTCACCGGGTGCGGCTTGACCCGCAGCCGTTGATGAGCGGGCCCGATGGCCACGCTGGATGCCCGCGTGGCAAACCAACTGTGGCTGCACGCAAGGTGCTGGACCGAAGCTACCGTGCGCAGATGGGTGGTGATCACCGCGGGGTTGGCATGGTGCACGCCGGCGACTGGAGGCATCCCAGCAAGCACACGTGGACTCGATGGCTTCGTCTCGTCGGCGTGGATCAGGTGGCGGCGGAGCTGTTGCCGGGAACTCCCCAGAGGGATGCCGGCGATGAGCAACTGTGAAGGATGGCGACGGTTCAACGTCGGGAGAGCAATCCAGAGAGGGAAGAGGAGAGAGAAGGGGTCAGGGAGATGCGCAGGCTCACCAGGGACCTGACGGCGTGCTCAGAAGGGGCGGAGGAGGGCCGACGCGGCCAGAAACGAAGAAGAACGTCGTCGGTAGGCGCGGATGCCGAGCTCGAATTCGTCGCGGTGGAACCCTCCTGGCTCGATTCCTTGCAGAGGGTTGAAGAGGACGACGCGGCGGAGCTCATGGTGCCCTCGGTTGGGTGGCGGTTGTACCCGAACGGTGGAGCAACGTGGAACATGGCGACAGTGGCGGTTCTCTGTGGCTTGCAGAGAAGAAAAGATGAAGGGGGGAGAGGTCGCTGGCGGCGCGAGGGAGAGGGAAGAAAGTGGGGGAGCTAGGGTTTCCAGAGTAGCTTAAAAGGGAGGGGAGGAGCTGGTGGAGGCACGGTGGGTGGAGGACCACTCTCTCCACGCCATCCTCGTGACCAGCTGGGGAAGACGACAGAAGAAAACGAGGGGAGGGGGTAGCGATTCGGTGTGGGTCGGGCCAGGCCGAAAGAGAGAAAGGGAGGAGAGGGAAAGTGGACCGCCGGGGTGAACTGGTGGGCTGGCTCGGGCTGCAGCGGTGGAAAAGAGAGGAAGAAGAAAAATGGGCCAGAAGAGAGGAGGGCCAGGATAGATAGGCTAGGGTTTTTCCTCCCTTTCTCCTTTTTCTGATTTTGTTTTAAAACCTTTTTGAATTCAAAACATTTTTCAGTTTGAATTTGAACCAGGGTTGTGAGTGAGATTCAATATAGATTTCAAGATATATACTTTATTTGTAACCCAAAACAAAACACAATTTTATTCCAAAATTTATTTGTCGAACAAGTTTAATTATAAAATAGAGGATATGAGAGGGTGAGGCTAGGGTTTTATTTAAAAGGATAGGCAAAGGAGGTTTTATAAAAATAATTTTATTTTGTTAAAAACATGGATGATATGATGCATGATGCATGATGATGCACAAAAGGGAAAAGAACAAACATTTCTAGTAGGGTACTACCCTGGGCCGTTACAGATGCCTGTGAAGGGCCCAATGTTTTGGAGTGTGGGGTGGCGATGGGCTGCTGGTGGTGGGTGCCTCTCAGGATGTGAGCCTTAGGGGCGCAATGTACATCATGGCAGACGCTTCTTAGTCGACGTCTCCAAAATGGAGTAGTATGTCAAAAAATACATAATATATATGTGGTGATCAGATTTATAGCAAAATATGAACTATTGGACCACATAAGTGTTGATAACATCATTTAGACATCTATAAAAGAGGTGAATGCAAGCAAAATAAACAGTTGGATGATGACGAACTAACAATTTTCAGTCAAATGGCACACGGCGTGTCTCCATGTTGAACTCATCAATAATTTCATCCGTTGAGAACCCCACAGCAATCTCTTTCTCGATGTATATTAATAAGCAATCTCGAAGAAATCCGTCTTCCATTTTATTTCGAAGTCTTGTTTTAACTAGCTTCATTGCCGAAAATGCTCGTTCGGTCGTTGCGGTCGAGACGGGTAAAGTAAGGACAAGCCGAATCAGCCTATAAGAAAGATAATCAGTAATCACTACTGTAACTCCATAAGAATGAAAGAAACTAACAGGAGAGTGAAAATATTGCATGACCTATCAATCAAATTATAATCAACCGACTTTGCGGTTTTCGCTAGTTGATGACAAAGATCTGAAACACTTGACAGGTTCTGAAACCTTGGATTTATAGGTAAATCAAGCTTATAATGTTGTAGTTGACATCTCAGATTGTTTATTTCCTGCTCTGAAAAATCATCGGAGTAGTACTTTGAGGCAAGAGAGCATACATCATCAATCTTTAATGAACTGAATGAGTCCCTGGGATTCAAAGCATTGCATAGAATGAGAAGCTATGTTGCTTGTTCACTAAACCTGCAATTCAGTTCATGTGCTTGCTGGTCAACAACAACTATAAAGATATCATATCGATAATGATGCTCGGCTGTACACTCATCATCTGCCCGGGACCTTATGAAGTCAACATAGTATTCAGTCATATTTGGAGCAGTCACTAGTGGAAAACAAGCCTTTAGTCCCGGTTTATTTGGGCCTTTAGTCCCGGTTTTGCAACCGGGACTACGGCTTCGGGACTAAAGGCCCCCCTTTAGTCCTGGTTCAAAAATAAACCGGGACTAAAGGGTCCTCCACGTGGTGCGGCCAGAGGGCTCGTGGTGGAGGCCCTTTGGTCCCGGTTCGTCATACGAACCGGGATCGCAGAGAAATGGCCGTTTCTCTGCCGCGGCAGAGGTTTAGGGTGGAGCAGCGTTTCTCTGCCGCGGCAGAGTTTCAGGGTTTTATGTTATTCATTCAAATCTGCAATGCATACATCATTCAAGAAACCACAACATCGTCATGAATATATAGATATCATCATGAAATATGTACAATACACGTAACGCATGTTTACAATATAAATTAAGTCGATCCTCTTTACCATATCTCTATTTTTTATCTCTAATGTCATATATGATCTCCCGATCATATGCTCCAGTTGGAGCTATGACCTCCCTAACTAAGAATCCCGCAATTTCCTCTTGAATTGCTCGTATGCGATCCTCCGTTAGGAGAGAGTCCCGCACGCGTTCCATCTAATTTGAAATAAAGGAGATCAATATATATGAATGGAACTCAATACAATTGGTGGTAATAAAATAAGATTGTGAAAAATTGTTCACGTACATGAAGGGCATGTAAAATCTTTTCCGGATCCCGGTGAACGGCCATCTCGCGAATGAACTCGCAGATGTAGTATCCACATAGGTTATTCCCGGGTTCCTGCTTCAAACACTTTACAAAAAATAGTTCGATCAAACTAATAATCAAGCATGATAATGCATGGTAATGAAACAAAAAAACAAAGAGATTCGCGGACAGAGCTATATATAGTACTACTTACAGGATAATCTTTAAATGTAAGCTCCGGTTTCCATTCACCCCTAGCAGTCTTGATGAACCGTTTCCAAGCCCTGCCCGGCAAAGGGAAAAATGAGTAAATGATCGAGTTATTAATTAGTTGATATCATGAAATGAGAACAGAAGATGCCGAACAGAAGATACCTCTGGAGCATGGCACCCAGGTTCGCCCATTGCCCATGCTCTTTACATTTTGAGTCCATGACAAGTACTACTCCTTTGTCAAGCTGAATGATTAGGAGAATATAGTGGAAGCTGCACATGCATAACTTGCCGGATTAGTTAGACTTCACATCTAGTAAGCGAAATCAAATGTATGTAATACAGTTATAACATTCACTCGAAGTTGTAAGGAAAGAATATTTCCGATTTGTTTTCTTGCTTCTGTAAAAACCTTAGCAAGTTTTCCTCTGTGTCCTTGGGGTAATCTCGAACCATAACTTCATGAACGGTGTTTGGGTCAATGAACCCAATGTCATATAGTCCGCCTCTTCTGCATTCGAGCATCTTCATTCTGCACAATATATAGCGTATAAAAGAATATAGTGGGGATAATTGTTAGTGCATTGAACGAGCTGAGCTAGAGACTTAATTACATAAATAAATCACTTACAGACAGTAGCAACTCATGAGACTTTTGTTGAAGGCGTCTTCATTGAATAACTGAAATAGTTCTTCAAACTCAATGTTTATCTCCTCTTTTCCTCGGAAGTAATGCTCATCTTTAATTCCCACTACGAGGTAGCCCTCCGAATTATGAGAGGCTTGCATGTACCAGTCATGCAATTTTCGCATTTGAGTTTGTAGAAGCGGGAGCTTGTCGTTACTGACGACAGGCATACCATATTTGTATTTGTATACGGGTTCCGCCATGGGGAAGTAGTCATCGTACTCAACGGTTGCTCCAAGTTGTCTAGCCGACCGTTCGATCAATTCTCTAGTCTCCGGATCATCATAGGAGTGCACGACCAAGGGGGCTAGAGATTGGTTTTCCTGCTATCCGAGCTGGGGAATTGTTCTCCCTGTTAAGGGTCTACTTCCATACTCAGCTTTTTTTGCTCTAGAGGACTATCCAAGAGAGCGGTCATAATCACTTGCCAACTCACCTTTCTTTGCTCTCGTCTCGGCAAAGTGCCTCACTGTATGAGGTGCTATAAACAACTTTGGCGGGGGCAGCTTCGGTGCAAAATGCTCCTTCAGCTGGGCATCTGCGATTGCATCGTTCTGCTCATCAGTCATCTCGTACGGTAACAACTCAGGAGTCTTAGACCTCTTCGGAGCTGATGGTCTCTTCTTCAGAGATGTAGTACTTGTCGAGGCAGTCTTCCTCTTTTGTCGATTCTGCTTAGGCAGCACAGCCGGCGGAGTCTCCTGACGAGGAGGAGGCGGCGGAGTATGCTCTCGCGGAGGAGACTGCAGAGGTGGTGGAGACGGCGGAGGTGGTGGAGACGGCGGAGGTGGTGGAGACGGCGGAGGCGGCGGAGAATGAGCTGGAGGTGGCCTGCTTTTCTTTGAACCTGGAAGCACAATGTATTCCTTTCGCCATAGAACGGTGGTTCTAATGGCTTCTCCCAGTTCATTGATTTCCCGATCTTCACCTGTAGGGTGGTCAAGCATCACCGGCTCATATCCTCCCATCACTTCACCCACCAACGCAATAGCATAGCCATCTGGAATCGGACCGCAATGATAAGTTGTTGCAGGTACGACATAGCCGACCGCCGCCTTCATGGATATGTCACAACTTTTACGTGCAGCTCACAAGGACAGCTCTCTGTGATATCATCCACGGGGTAGCGAGGAGCCAACATATCCTGATCATCACCTGCTTCGAGCTGGAGCTGCGTGGAAGCCACGCTGCTTTTTCGGGGCTGAGATTGCTGCGGGTCGATAGCAGCATCTTCATGCTGCCCCTGAGATCACTGGCCGGTAAGTACTTCGTGAATTTGGGCTCTAAGGACGCTCATAGATTCCTCTAAGGATGATATACGGTCTGCTTCCCTTGCCTTTATCCTCTCATGGCTTTTATCATGAAATCTCTTCCTTTCCTCGGGAAAGCCATACTTCCATGGAACGGAGCTAATCGTGCCTCGTGTTCGTCCACCGTGTTCTTTGTTCTCAAGGGCGTGTGTCAGCTCGTCGTTCTCTCTTTCGGGATGGAACCTCCCCTCCCGCATGTCCCTATGTGCTTCTATAAGGGCTTCACAAGGGTTTTTGAGATGTTCTTTATTATAAATACACTTCCCTGTTTCTGGGTCCAACCTTCCCCCAATCCCGTAGAACCACTCCTTCGACCGTTCGGTCCAATCGAATGTCCCTATTTGGATCCCTTTCCTGACCAGTTCTGCCTCAGCTGCCTGCCACTTAGGCCTGTTAGCCCTGTCGCCACCTGGACCCGTAACTTTGTGATATTTCTTCAACGCAGCATTTTTCTTATTTGTTTCCGACCTTTTCTTAAATTCTTCTGACAGCGTGTACTTCACGAATTCGGGCCAGTGATCTTTTATCTTCTCATACGCTCCAGTGAAGTCCGAAGTCTTCTTTTGCTTGACAAAGTCATGGTACAATCTTTTCTTGTGGTTCTTGAATAGTTCGGCCATCTTCTTTAGAGCAAACTCCTTGACTTTCTCCTCCATCTGTCTGGATTTATTGGCATTCTCCTCTGGAGGTAGGTTGAAATGTGCCATGAGCCGACGCCAAATGTTGTTTTTGGCTACATCATCGATATAATGACCTGCTTCAGCCGCTGCAGCCTTCGGCTTGTGCCATTCTCGAACGGTGATCGGGATGCAGTCCCTAACAACCACTCCGCATTGATCTATAAATAATTTTGCAGCCTTGGCGGGAGCAGTCGGTCGGCCACTCTGATCGATTTTGACGATGTCATGCCTAACACCTTCGGGCAACTTTTTGGCCGGGCCTCGCTTCGACTTTACAGAAGATTTGCTCGATCCAGAGGGCTAAAAAGGAAAGAATTCATCGTCAATATATATATACAAATTAGTTAATGCATCTAGTCAGCAACGGCTTAAATTATATACCTCGGTGGACTTTGTAATAACTACGGTTCCATCAGCAGAGCCATTATGTTCTTCCTCACTGGAGCCATCTTCTCTTCGCTCAAGATCCTCCGCTCCCTCACCGGAGTCATTCAAATATGTTGCGGTGACAGCGTCATCTCCACCGCCATCATCCAGAACACCGCCGGCTATGAGGTTCGCCATGAATTCTTCTTGTGCTTCTCTGTTAGCGTCCATAGTTTCTGCAACGACTTGCAAGTTATAGGAACCATCGTATAATCATATATATATATATTAATTAAGGATAATGCACAAAACAGAGATTAGAGTCACATATATAGCTATTAATTAAGGATAATGTAGTGCTCAAAACATAGATTGCAGTTACATATATAGCTCGGGTCCATTTTTTATTTAACCCTAATACATCACTACAACCGACTCCCATGCATTAACCTCTCAACGTCGACCGGGTGCTGAGCCGCGAGGTGCCGAGTCGCGCAGGGTGAACACCCAAAGATACGGAACAACCACATGATCATAGCTCACGTGAGATCCCTGCATAACTGACCATCCGTTCTTATACATGCTGGTGTCTAAGACATGCAGGTAACGGCGAACGTGCTCGTCCTCCTCTCTAATGCGGCGAGCTACCACCTCCTCGGGCGCCGGCTCCCTCCGCACCGATCGTGGCCCACGCGACCGCCACCAAAGAAGATCCGGGTCCACGACGGGACCCGGATTCCGCACCAAGGTGCGCGCCCCGGAAGATAACACCTCCCAGTGCCACCCCGGCGGAGCCCAGTCCCGGACCTCCCCCATCATCTGCATCTGGTCCAGAACGTGCCCAGACCCTCCACGACGCGGCGGGCGCGGCATCGTAGCTATGAAATAAACAAGTGATCATATGTCGTGTGAAATAGTAAGTGAAATAAACAATGTAAGGAACTAGTTCAAAAAGCCAAAAAGACAATTTGGAACCCTCTATGGGCATGTACAGCGCAAGGCGCTTATGTGGACGCTTAAGTAAAATTAAAAAATGATTAATTGCGTATCATCCACGCAAGAGCCTATGTCCCCAGCGCTGAAACGCTACCGATCGACGCTTGCGCGATTAAAGGAAAAAGATAGCGCCCCACTCTTCCAACGCGTGGACTCCAAGCGTTCGTACAACTCAAGGATTCTCAGCGCGATATTAGCTAGAAACTAGCGACTGTCTAAGCGGCGGACTCTAGGGAAATTGCGTGGAGGAAAAATGAATCGCTAAGCGCCCGACGTTTCGTTTTGCGTCGACGCAAAGGAAATTCCTGGGATCGGCCCGCAATCAACCAAAACGGCTAGGCCAGGAATCCTAGCGTCGCCCCTAAGCGCCTGCATTGTAGATGCCCTAAGGCATCTTCTCTGCCGCGGCAGAGAAATGGCCGTTTCTCTGCTGCGGCAGAGGTTGAGGGTGAGAAACGGCCATTTCTCTGCCGCGGCAGAGAGGAGGGCCCGTGTGCAATGGCCGCCGGCGCGACGGATCGAGGAGAGAGAGGAGGGGGCTTACCTGCGGGGCGGTAGTCGGCGTCGGCGGCGGTGGCGGTCGGCGGCGCGGCGGTCGACGGAGTGGCTCGGGTCGCCGGATGCGCGCGGCGGAAGAAGATGGCCGGCCGGGATGCGCGCGCACGGATCGAGGGCGGCGCGGTGGGCGGTGGCGCAGCGGGCAGCGCGGTGGGTGGCGACGGCGAGCGGCGGGCGCGGAGCAATTCGGCAGCCTGGCGGCGTCGGTTTGCTTCGTCTCCGCGGGATTGATCTCCGCGGAGACGAAGAGGAGAAGTTATAGGTGGAGACCCTTTGGTCCCGGTTGGTTCTTGGCACCAACCGGGACCTAAGGCCTATTTTGGCTGCCCTATTCACTACGCGCGCAAATTAACCCTTTGGTCGCGGTTCGTGGCACGAACCGGGACCAAAGGCATATTTGTATGTGCCTTTTCAAATAATTTCGTTTCACGCCTTATTTCAAATCAAAAAATAACATATGATATATCAAAATGTTCAGAAAAGAAATCTCTATGTAATAAAAGTATAATTTATTCATTATGAACATTTAACTATTTAAATTCCTTATGAATATGAATTTGAATAACTTATGAATATGAATTTGAATATGAAGTTGAATAACTTATGAATATGAATTTGAATAACTTATGAATATGAATTTGAATAACTTATGTATAATTTTGAATGTGACAAAACTTTCAACATGAAAAGTGTTTTAATTTAGATAATTAATCTAAAACCATTTTATGTTTTCTTAAATAATTATTCTAACTATTCAAACTACTAACCATTTTGCCATTTTTAATTTAAAATGCATTAATTTATATCTTTTGTATAATTTCTATTACGATGATGATGAGGAGGAGGAAGAAGAGGAACCCAGAGCTGGTGGTGAGCATATGGAGGAAGAAGAGGAAGCCTAAGCTGGTGGCTTCATCGTGGCTGACGCCGATGATGATGAGGAGGAGGAAGAAGAGGAAGCTAGAGCTGGTGGTGAGCATATGGAGGAAGAAGAGGAAGCCTAAGCTGGTGGCTTCATCGTGGCTGACGCCGATGATGATGAGGAGGAGGAAGAAGAGGAACCCAGAGCTGGTGGTGAGCATATGGAGGAAGAAGAGGAAGCCTAAGCCGGTGGCTTCATCGTGGCTGACGCCGATGATGATGAGGAGGAGGAAGAAGAGGAACCCAGAGATGGTGGTGAGCATATGGAGGAAGAAGAGGAAGCCAGAGCTGGCCATCTAACCTTTAGTCCCGGCTGGTGGGTCTTTAGCGATGGGATCTGGAATCTGCGCAACCATAATAAGATGGATTTTGCATAAATCAAGCTTGGCATGAACTTTCAAATTTAAGAAGTTTCCATGATTTTAGTCCTGTACAAGTGTCCATTTATACTGGTTTTTCTTACATGAGGGATGAATCACCTTTGAAGTAAGAACGAAAAAATTCTTCTAGATTATATGGAAGCATAAGGGGGAGTACATGCACAAATCATGGTTTTGTTTTCAGTTATCTCTTTCTACATTCTTGTGCTTTGTTTTGGTATCAGAACAATTCTTCTTTCTTTTCAAAATTATATTCCAGTGTTTCCATGCAGGTTTCAGTGTAATTTTTTGATTGAGGGAAAATTTGATCAATCTAATGATTTATTGTTTCTTCAGGTGAGAGCATGATAGGAAATGTTGTGATTAGTTTAGCCTGCCTAAACCCTAATTAGTAGTTGTGAACTATGTTAGAGACCATGGTATCTCTCACTAGGTATTATTTACCACCATGTGAAAAGAGTTGGTCCCCTAGGTAGAGAGATTGTTTACCATCATTTTTATTTCTCGAGCACCAAAGCTAAAGCCTAATTAGTATCTATGATATCACATTGAGACAATGGTAAAAAGTAAAAACTGCACTCAAATCCATATTCTCCTTCAATAGGAAACAACCCAATATTTTTTTCATCGCCATGGTTTCTAATTAGTGTCAAATTTAGTTACATATGATTCGATTATTTATGACCTATGTATGTATTGCTACATAAGGTGGAAATCAATTCTATAGTTAATATTCTGTTTCAAGGTCAACATGGGGTAGCGTTTTATTTGTTACACTCTTTTGAAGTAATTTTATCTCTTTGCCAGACACTGGAAAAAAATTCAGGTACCTGACAAGGAAACTATTCAAATGTAGGAGGCAGCTCAAGCAGTTGGTCATTCAGATTTACCAACCTTTCTGATTTTCATCAGGTTTGTCCTCTGCTTCATACTTGTACGATTGTCTGCTCACCCTTTACCGACAACCATAAATGTTATGGGCGTAGGCAAGTCATATGGCGACCTCAAGCTTTGGGGGAAATGGGTTGGCTGTGGATTAAAACTGAGCTTACATAACAAAAAGCAATTGTGAGAATTTTACCCTCTGATGTTGCAGCAGTGGGATGCTCTTATATCAAGTTATACTGTCTAATTTTTATTTGGAGCAGCAGCTACACACAGCAAGACAACAACTTAGTCATGCAAATAACTGAGTCATGTATTATAATATATCAGTTTTTTCAATCTTTAGAGATATACACGTTTTAGTTGTTTTCAATAAGAAATCATTCTTCCTTTAAAAGAGCAAGTATGTGTTTTATATAAGGATCCTTCATACTTGCCACTTAGTTAAGTTTGTGACAGCGCAGCCTATTGATTTTTGTGGATGTTTTTCTATGGTTTTGGAGCTTAATAAATCCATAGGTGGGGCATGTTTGTGAATCACTTTGATAAGATATTCTTTAATTATTTATAGAAATGTTTTATTTTTTAGTTTTATTTTTTATTTTGTTTGGGATTTCTCTCATGACTTATCCGTGAGATGACATGTAAGTCGTCTCGATTTCATTTTTGTTTTTGTTTACTTTTCTATTGACAAGTTCAAAAATCTACATCAGTTACTATGTCCATGGTCTTGGATCACTCCTCCACATAAGCCATGATATACCTCTAGCTAATCACATGTCATTTTCATCTTATTTGTGCTGCTTCGTTTGCAATTTTGGCACTAAGTACAAAGTTGCAGCACAAGCTCAAGCAATGACATCTCATGATGAGCATATGGCTGTAGTATGCGAGCTTGAATATTCATTGTGGTTCACTCACCATCTTTTATGTCACATTGTACATGGTGTGCAATAGGTATGCCATTTATTACTGATTCACCTTCATGCAGAGAACGACTTCCTTAGCCTATGAAAATTATCTGTATAGACTGCCTCCTTGTCAGGAAACATGCTAAGATCAGTGGGAATAAATATGATTTGAAGAAGAATATATTTATCATTTATTCTCTGAATCCTAAAATCCTAAATCGTTATGGGTATGGCACCATCAGTTGTGTTCCATTGTAATCAGCAGATTTTCTGTGCACAAAGGTGAACTGAACCTCTGCATTCATTTTGGATAATGGAAACAGAAAGATAATAGAGGTATGTAGTGCGGATGTCCTGTTGGTAACACTCTAGGTAATTAAGACAGATTATTGTTGAACATAAAAGTCGCCACTGATTCACTCTCATGAAAGGTTGTGCTTTGAGGAAACAAGCATTGAAAGGGTGCATGTATATTTTTGAAATATTCTTTCTGACATCTTAAGCATCTCCTTAAGTTTATTATTACCACTTTCTTTTTTAGTCTTTTCTGCCTAGCTTATCTATAATATCTATAAAGTTCATCCCCACTAAAATGCATTTAATGTTTGCAAGCTGAAATATGGTTGAGCCACATCACCCCAATTGTTTATATCCATGTGATTCAAAATCTATGGTCATCATCTGTTTCGGCTAAAGCCCATTTGCTAGCATCCACGCGACTCCTGAGGCTGCAGTGTTGCGTTCGGCGACTGTCCCCACAGCGCACTCTGGAAACGAACCGGCATGAATCTTTAATCATGGCAGGCGATCAGGCGACCGCCCCTTTATTTCCCAATTCCCATCGTCCACCAGCTATTTAAACAGGCTATCTAGCTGCTGCAACCTCAATCAGCCCATGTTGATCTCACATCCTGCTCTTCCACACGTCCATCCACGCCACTCCCTTGCGATTATGCGTCGTTGTCTGGCTCTCCAAGTCCCAACGGCACTCCGCAGCATGGACGTCGTGCCGCACGTCCACAAGACGACTCTCCGGCTATCGACCTCAACGCGCCGCCGTGAAACGAAGCTCATGAAGTACCATCCTCACAGCAGAGGCCATCGAGTCGATCGTCCATCGGTGGATGTTTGTTTTCTGTTCTGGCTTTCTTTCGAGATGCCAATTGCTGGCACAGTAACATCCTTCGTCTTTCCGTCTTCTGTTTGGCCCTCGGGAGATAGCTACTTGGCCAGCAATGGGGGGCAGTAGCCTCGCCAGTTCCCTTCAAAGTAACCCAGCAAGACTTGCTAAAAAAAGTACCGAGTTTCCTTTAGAAAAAGGTCAAATCTATTTCGTACCATAGCATATGTTCCATATGGTTTTGTCATTTTCACTGTAGGAAGATCAATGCTCAGTTGCTCACTCGACCATATGGTGGTATGTGAAGAAATTGGTGGAGCCGTGGAGGTAGCTGAGCAGCCCGCGACGTGGAGGTATCTGAGCAGCCATCTTCACATTATTAGTTGCCATCCACCCCGCCCTCCATTGTTGATATTGACAGGCTTGGGCGGTGTAACAGAAATAGATTAGATGGGAGAGAGATGGAGGTGAGGCAATGACCTCCAGGGGTCGATCACCATGTCATATATATAGAAGCCAATGCGGCTAGGGTTTACAAGAGATAAACATCAACTCTAACCAACTATTAGATACTAACTAACTTGGTAGCTATCTAATCTAGGCTAACAGCCATACGTTAGCTGTACAATCCTAACCATCTAACAGCCTCCCTCAATCTCAACGTGGTACTACCATGTTCAGATTGTTTCTAAATTTTACAAAGGATTGTACAGCAAGAGGTTTTGTCAGTATATCCGCGAGTTGATCATGTGTAGAAACGAATCGCACATCGAGAGCTTTGCGCGCCACCCTTTCTCTGACAAAGTGGTAGTCTACTTCGATATGCTTGGTTCGAGCATGAAAGATGGGATTGACCGCCAAGTAGGTTGCACTGAGATTATCACACCATAGACTTGGAGCACGTCTCAAGAAAATCCCAAGTTCTTTCAACAGCCCTTGAATCCACATGATTTCAGCTGTCGCATTTGCTACTGACTTGTACTCGGCTTCTGTGCTTGAACGTGACACGGTGGGCTGCTTTCTGGAACTCCATGAAACAAGATTGGGTCCAAGAAACACTGCATGCCCGCCTGTTGAACGCCGATCATCCGGACACCCTGCCCAATCGGCATCAGCAAAACCACTGAGTAACAGGGAGGAGGACTTCTGAAGTGAGAGCCCGAAATTCTGTGTTTGCTTGAGGTAGCGTAGAATCCGTTTTACAGCAATCCAATGGACATCTGTTGGAGACTGTAAAAATTGACAGACTTTGTTGACGCTGAACGAGATATCAGGTCGTGTTAGAGTGAGGTACTGCAGTGCCCCCACCACACTTCTGTACCGCGTGGCATCGCCTGGTGGCAGTACTGTTCCGTCCAGCCGAGAGAGCTTCTCGCTAGTAGCCATCGGTGTGGATACTCCCTTTGCTTGTTGCATATTTGTACGCGTAAGCAAGTCTGTTATGTACTTTTTTTGAGCCAAAACAATACCGTCAGGAGTGGGCTTCACTTCTATGCCAAGGAAGAAACTCAGTGTGCCAAGGTCTTTGACAGGGAACTCCTTGCGCAGCTGGCCGAGGAGCTGATCAGCTGCCTGCACAGTGGAGCTTACGACGATGATGTCGTCCACGTATACCAGCATGAAGATGGTGACCGTCTTGTGGCTGTAGATGAACAAAGAGACATCGGCTTTGGAAGGCACAAATCCGAGTTCCTGCAACTTCCCGCTGAGCCGTGCGAACCATGCACGCGGCGCCTGTTTTAATCCATACAGGGATTTCTCGAGCTTGCACACGTGCTGAGGATGGCGCCGATCAATGAAGCCTGGAGGCTGAACCATATAGACCTCCTCCTCGAGGTAGCCATGGAGAAAGGCGTTGTCAACGTCGAGTTGCCGCATGTGCCACCCCTGCGTCACGGCGAGGGAGAGGATGACACGAATAGTGGTAGCCTTGACCACGGGGCTGAAGGTGTCGTCGTAGTCGATGCCGTGACGCTGCTTGAACCCTTTGGCAACGAGGCGTGCTTTGAAACGCTCAATGCTGCCATCGGGATTTTGCTTGACCTTGAAAACCCACCGGCTGTCGATAAGGTTGACGCCAGGTGGTGCAGGAACGAGGCGCCAGGTCTTGTTGCGATGCAGAGCTGTGAGCTCGGCGTCCATGGCGGCACGCCAGCGCGGGTCGTCTAGCGCAGCGGCGAGAGAAGGAGGTTCGAGGTCCTCTGAGCGTATGGCAGAGTATGTGACCGTGCCATCCGTCCGCTGTTTCGGCATGGAGATGCCGCTCCGAAGACGCGTGCGCATCGTGTGCGTGCGAGGGGCCGCGGGTGGTGAGGGTGGTGCCGAGTCACTAGGCCCACTATTAGCTGTTGACGAAGCCGGGGACGAGGAGTCTTGGGCCGAGCTGCTGGAGCTGGAGGACGCAGAGCCAGGCTCCCCGTCTGTATGTTGATCGACGTCTGCTGCATGGCGATCGTCGTCAGTGGTAGTACCTGCACGCTGAACAACAACAGGAACAGGCTGGTTTTGCACATTAGTCAGAAGGTCATTAGCACAGGAAACACTACTGCCATATGAATTTGTGGAAACAGAAAAATGCTTTGAGAAGGGATAGATGTGCTCATCAAAAATGACATCGCGTGAGATATACACACGCCCGGTCTCCACATCTAAACACTTATAGCCTTTGTGATGACTACTGTACCCGATGAAGACGCACTCTTTAGAGCGAAAGCTGAGTTTGCGTGCATTATAAGGCCTAAGGAGTGGCCAACATGCACAGCCGAAGGTTTTCAGAAGATGATAATTTGGTTTTGCCTTATCTCCTAAGAGACGTTCTAATGGGGTGGCATTATCAATAACACGGGTAGGAAGCCTGTTGATGAGATACACGGCAGTATAAAAGGCATCATCCCAGAATTTAACGGGCATTGATGAATTGGCAAGTAAGGCGAGACCGGTTTCGACAATATGCCGGTGCTTGCGCTCGACGGAGCCGTTTTGTTGATGAGTATGGGGACAGGAGATGTAGTGCATAATGCCATGATCAAGGAAATATTTGTGGAGTCGACGGTATTCCCCTCCCCAATCAGATTGTACACTTTTAATTTTGGTGTCAAGAAGAAGTTCGACATGCTTTTGAAAACGAAGAAATATGGATTCAACATCAGATTTAGCATGCAGAAAGTAGATCCAAGTGTATTTTGTGAAATCATCAACAAAGCTAACATAATATTTGTAGCCACCAACAGAACAAATTGCAGGACCCCAAACATCTGTGTAAATAAGCTCCAAAGGAGCGGTAGAAACATGATTTGATAGAGGAAAAGGAAGTTGATGGCTCTTGGCCATTTGACACGCATTGCACACTTGTGCATGCTCGGAATTATTACAAAAGGGAATTTGATTGAGTCTCAAGATGGAGTTCACCACTTGAGATGATGGATGTCCTAATCGCCGATGCCATTGCTCTTTGCTAGCCTTGGCTACTGAGAACATGGCACACTTGCCGGCGTTTATTTCTGATGGATGAATGGGGTAGAGTCCTGCTTCACACCTGCCTTGGAGCACCCTTCTCCTCGACTCCCGATCCTTGACAACAAAATGATACGGATGAATTTCAATAAAAATATTATTGTCTTTGGCGAGTTTGTGAGCGGAAAGAAGATTTTTGGTGATGTGGGGAACATGAAGTATATTGCGAAGAGAGAGGGATTTGGCAGCAGTATTTAAAGTACTATGACCAACATGAGAAATGTGCAAACCTGCGCCGTTGCCGACGTGGACGCGCTCGTTGCCGTTGTAGGCCTCCCTCACAGCAAGGCGATCAAGATCGCTCGTGATGTGATCAGTTGCCCCGGTGTCCATGTACCAAGCAGGGTCGACGTTGTAGCCGTAGGTGGCAGCGTTGGCGGAGGGCTCTTCATCATTGTAGGCATGGTTGTAGCGGTTGTAGCAGCGGATCGCACTATGGCCAATCTTGTGACAGATTTGACACACAGGACGCGGTGCACCAGAGGTGTTCGCGCCAGTTTGCCCTTGTCCGCCGTTGCCACGTCCCTGTGGCGGCGCGCCTCGTCCGCCACCACCACGGCCCTGGCCGCGTCCACGACCACCGTTGCCGCGACCGCCTCCTCCCTGCTGGTTGCCGCCGCCGCCTCCATTGTTGGGGCGCCCACCTTGCTGACGGCCGGTGAAGTTGGCGGAAGGCCCGCCAGTGCCGAGTGTGATCTCGGCGTCATGCTGCTCGTGGCGCTGCTCGAAGGAGAGGAGGTGGGAGTAAACCTCGTCGAGCGTGACGTTGTCGTTGCGCGTGGTGAGGGAGGTGACGAGGGCGTCGTATTCCGGGCCGAGGCCGGCCAGAATGTAGGAGATCTTCTCCTCGTCGCGCAGGGGCTGGCCGATGGCGGCCAGCGTGTCCGCCAAGGTCTTCATCTGGCGGAAGTAGTCGGCGGCCGAAGTGCCCTTCTTCTTGGCCGCGCACAGCTGTGAACGTATCTGGATGACCCGAGCACGGGATCGAGAGGAGAACATCCCCTCAAGCACAAGCCACGCATCACGTGCCGTGGCGGCGCCCATGATGGACGCGAGAACTTCCTCGGTGACGGTGGCGAGGAGGCCACTCAGCACCGTCTGGTCGCGCACGAACCAGGTGGCGTAGTCAGGGTTGACGACCTGAGTTGTCACCGCCTCATCGCCGGTGCCGACAGTGCTGGCGATGGTTGGGGACGGCGCAACGACGCTCCCATCGATGTGGCCGAGGAGCACGTGGCTCCGGAGATGAGCGACCATCTGAGCGCGCCATGGCATGAAGTTGGCATAGTTCAGCCGGACGGTGACGGAGGAGGTGACTGGCATGGGCGGTGCGATGGAGGAAGAAGAGGCCATGAGCCGAGTTGGCTCTGATACCATGTAACAGAAATAGATTAGATGGGAGAGAGATGGAGGTGAGGCAATGACCTCCAGGGGTCGATCACCATGTCATATATATAGAAGCCAATGCGGCTAGGGTTTACAAGAGATAAACATCAACTCTAACCAACTATTAGATACTAACTAACTTGGTAGCTATCTAATCTAGGCTAACAGCCATACGTTAGCTGTACAATCCTAACCATCTAACAGGCGGTAGCTTGCCGGCTATTCTGCCTTCCATGTCGACAACAGGAGTCAGGGACAACCTTTTCCTGGTGATGCCCCTGCCCTTCTCTCTCAGATCCTTCTCCTGCCCAATATTCAAATTGTGCTAGCTTACAGATTTGTACAACAAACCAAGAGATGTGTGTTGCAGAGTTTAGGAGAAGAAGCCTGCTGTTGAAGAGGTAATGGAGCTAATAAAGTCCCCAGGATAAGACATTGCAGGTTTCTGCACTTCTCATTTCGATTTATAGAATTCATGTCTGCTAGCGAAGTGTTGATTTAATTACTGTTTCTGCCGCTGCTGATCTTCCAAGTTAGATTTTGAACTATTTTTGTAATGGCAGGCCAAATAAAACGGCTGGAGTGGTGGATCCTACTTAGCTGATACTCTCAAAAGTTTATTTAACTAAAATTTCCCTATTAACTATTTTTGTAAAACTATTTTCAGTAGGCAATTCGCACTTCTGATGCATCTATAAAACGTTGCCTATCACCTTGGACTTCTCAGATCCACTTAATCTTTCAGTTTGTTTTTTCCGGCAATAGAAGCTTCGAAGAAACAGTATGTGGATGTAAGTCAAAACCTGAGGGAAACTACAACACCACCGGCATGCCTGAGTTTCAAAAGCATGTATTCTCATCCTAACATCACAAGCCAAGTACCTTGTGATCATCCACCACGTGTCACTGTTCATTACACACAAAAATAAGACACGCCATATCCAACTTAAATCTTATGGAAACAAATACTTCAGTCCATATTTATGTTTTCAGTCATACACTAAATTATTCGCTCGAAATGTTTCTGTACTACAAGCATACTTACATCTTTTCTTCAATCGGTCGTATTATGAGTCTTATACTCCTCTTACTCCCTTAAGCAAAAGTATGGTTGAAATAAATTCGATATGATATAGTATATATTTTGTTTTGTTGCAAACCTATTTTCCTTCACAAAAATCAATCTGTTTGCCATTCTTAGAGACCCGCAGCAACGCGCGGGGTATCCACCTAGTTGAATTGATGATATCTTAGTTCGATCAAACATCTAACTGAATTGAGGTGATTATTAATTTACCTAGCAACGCTCAGTAGCTACTGGGGGCATTGGCTAAGGAGCCATGTTCTCTTAGTTTGATCAACCACTTAACTGAATTGAGTTGATAATTAATTTACGTACCAATGCTCAGTAGCTACTGGGGACGTTGGCTAGGCAGTCACGGACAGTTGAGGCCCGATAGCTTGATCTACTATTGTCGTGGTATCGTCATGGCATATGCCATAGGGTGGCTTATGTTAGGTGGTTCCTGCTATGGTCTACGGCGGTTTCCGGATGCGGGTATGAGTACGAGCGACACGGCGACGTACCCAGGTTCGGGGCCCTCTGAGGGAGGTAACACCCCTACTCCTGCTCTAGAGTGTATATGATGTTTGACAGTACAATGGTGCTCCTGGAGCTGTATCCGGCTTGAGAGAGGGGGCTGGAGGTAGAAGAAGGCCTCTCTCCTTAGCGGTTTTGCGTATGGAAATGAGTAGTGATCGATCGTCCCCTCGTACGAGAGGGGTGGTGTGGCTTATATAGTGCCAGTTACATTTACAGAGAGCCCCCTATAGCCTACTGGCCGGGCCCGCCGGCTCCGGCTTTCCTGCGCCCTGACGAGGGACGGCGTCACCGGTCGTGGACGTCGCGTCCATCCTCCTGCCGAGGTCAGCGGAGACGGGACGTGCCGAGCGACGTGCGCTGGGCGCCCGCTGTCTCCGCCGGTCGCCCCTCACCGCGTGACGTAGGCGGGCCATGACGGGAATCTCTGGCGCGGGGCACTATTACTCCACAGTGCCCCTTGCTTTATACTGGAGATGAGGTCAGCGTAGACTTTTGAACCCGGATAGCCCTTCCTGAGCCTTCTCCTGCAAGGCTCACCAGCCTGGAGCCGGTCAGGGAGAACGAAACCAAGCCGGATATGGCACGTAGAAGCCGGCCCAGCCATAGCGCAGCCGGCCATGACTGGACCAGCGTAGACCTGGGGGTCAGCCGGCTCGCAAGGCAGCCGGCCACGGCTCCAGCCGGCTGCTCCTCAGCCGGCCTTTGCCGCGGGCCAGCCGGCCTCGAGCCAACTGTTCCCAGTCTTTTGCCATACCCGGGGTCTTCCCCCCCGACATTAGCCCCTGAAGCTGGCGAGGTCCTGCGTAGAGAAGGACCTGGGCAGGTTTTTCCTGGCCGCTAGTCGTTGATCTCATGAGTCTCGAGGAAAAGCACTTGAGGGCCGGCTGGGAATTTTCTTCGGGCCGGCTTGTTTCGTCCGGCTGCTCGCGAGCCGGACGCCGCTTCGGTTTTGCGGATTTGACTTTCTTAAGTGTTGGAGAGGTCTCCGCCTTGTTGGTGAGGCGGCAGCTGATTTCGGAGAAATGCGTCCGGCTTCAGCGAAGGTGCACCGGAGTCTCTGCCGCCTCGGGGCGCGAGTGGCGATTTGACCGGCTCTGACGGATTCTCTATCTCTGGCGCTTCGTCTGGTCACGTCGCTGCCCCCTCCGGATCTTCTGTGGTCATGGCTGACGTGGCATCCGGATGGTTACCAGTAACGGCCGCGGTAGTGGAGATCGTGGGCGCAGTTAATCCCACGCCGCCGCCCACGTCCCCACGTCGCCCACTTGCCCTGGCCCCTTTAAATAGCGCGGGGGAGGCATCGAGGGGGTCTTCCGCACTTCTTCTTCTTCTTCCTCCTGCGCGCTGTTCTCTCTCTGCTCCCTCGCTTCCGCGCGCGCCGCTCGAATCCACCGGCGAGCTCCGGCAATTCCTCGCACTCGGACGCGGTCGAGCCACATCTTCCATCCGCCGCCGCGCAGCCTCTCCGGCGCCACGGGGGGGCGTTCTTCCGTGCCGCGCAGCTCTCCACCGCCGTCCGCCGCTTCGACCACGGAGGCCATGGCGCACCCAAGCGGTTCGTGGGAGGGGTCGATTGTCACCGCCGACGACGTGGAGCACCTCCGCCGGACCCTTCGCATCCCGGCGGGGGTGGAGACCCGCATCCCGGGGGAGGAGGTGGTGCCGGATCCGGAGCCAGGCGAACGGGTGGTCTTCGTCTTGCACTTCGAGCGAGGCTTTGGGCTGCCGGCGAGCGCCTTCTTCCGCGCCTTCCTCGACTTCTTCGGCCTGCAGCCGCACCACCTGCCGGCGAACGCCTTCGTCACCCTGTCCTGCTACGTGGCCTTCTGCGAGGGCTACGCTGGCCTCTGGCCGGATGTGGAGTTCTGGAGCCGGCTTTTCTACATCAAGGCCCAGACCACGGATGGCCAGCTGCGGGCCTGCGGGGCGGCTTCGCTCTACAGCCGGCCGCAAACCCCCTTCCCGAAGATCCCGACTGTGGACTCGGTGAAGAAGTGGCAGGCCATGTTCTTCTACGTGAAGAACGAGAACCCGGCGTTCGACCGGATCAACCTGCCGGAGTTCACGCCGGAGCCGCCCAACAAGCTGAACTGGGGGCACTGCTACAAGCCGGCTGATGCTGAAGCCGAAGTCAACCTGCTGTGGAAGCACCTCCGGACGCTTGTCACGGAGGAGCGGCTGACGGCCGCAGATCTCCTCTGCTGCTACGCCAGCCGGCGAGTGCTACCGCTCCAGGCGCGCTCCCACAAGATCTGCCACATGAGTGGCCGGTTTGACCCAACCCGGACATCGAAGCTGGAGCTCTCTCCGGCGGCGGTGGCCAAGCGGGTCAACTGGATCTCCCAGGCCAAGCTGTCGGCTGACTGGCAGTGGGGGATGGAGCCTTACTGCCGCGATGACCTGCCGCCTCTGGTAAGTTTTTCTTGTACTTGGCCGGCCGCCGACTTGCTGCTACCTTGGCCAGCTTGCGCACCCGTCGTGTCTTGATTGTTTGTGCCGTTTGCAGACATTCGCGCGGCAGGCAGTCAAAGACCGGGACTTGGCGGCGAGGGTGTGGACGCCTGACCACGCCGACCCGGCTGACCGCGCAGCCGGGGACGACGAAAGCCCGGAGCAGGCTGCCGCGCCGGCCGCTGGGGGGCATGCCGACCCGCCGCCGTCTCCTTAGCCGGAAGAGGAAGCGGAGCCGGCCACCGCGGAGCCGGACGCCGCGGCGCCACCGCTTTGCGTGGCCCCCTTGTCCGTGAGGCCGCCTGCGGCTTCCGCCTCCATGCCCCGGATGCTGAAGAGGAGCACCGCCCAGATCGAGGCGGCACTGAAGAAGAAGCGCCGGATGGCGTCGAAGCAGGTCCCGGAAGCAGCCGGGTAAGTTTCTTTTTATCAACTTGTTTGATTCTTTTTCTTTCCTTTTTTCTCATCTTGTTGTTCGCTTGATTGATCTAGGGCCCCCATCAAGTTCTCGAAGGGAGCCGGGGCTGGGCCGGCTTCCAGCGTTGTGTCGCCGCCGCCGGTGCAGCGGGCGAGGAGGGAGCCGACTCCGCAGCCGCCACCTCGGGCGCGCGCACCGCCGGTCTTCCCGCCGCCTGCCGCGGGGGCGGGGACTTCATCTTCTGCGCCGTCACCAAGCGCTTCCGGATCCGGCTCTCAGGGCGAGCCGGCCCGCCGCTCAAGCCAACCAACCATCGGCAACATTCTTCAGCGCCGCCGGCCCGAAGGGCCGCCAGCAGGGGCAGGCGGGGCCGTGCCTGTGGTCATCATCGTCGACGCAAGCCCAAGGGCTGCACCGACGCTGCCGGTTGTTTCTCCCGGCCAGGCGGGCCAGGACGTGCCGCCTCCGGCTTCGGAGCCGTCCAGGGAGGAGCCGGCTGCGTCAGCCGACGCGGACGCCCGGGCGCTGGTTAAGGCCAAGGGCCCGGCGAAGGAGCCCCAGGGGTCTGAGCAGCCGCTGGTGAGCCTTCATGTGTCGCCAGCCGCCTCGCTTCTCAATGTCGTTTCCGCTCCCGACTCCAGCCTGGCTCAGCCGGCACCATGGAGAAGGAGTGGCGTGACGCCGATGTGCACGAGGTGACGAGCCGGCACAAGCGGAAGGGGATGGCCTCCATGGAGTTGTTCTTCTCCGACTTCCACGCCTTCGCCGACGCCAACGGTGCTGAAGCCAACAACCGCCTGAAGCGGACAGAGAAGGTCCACAAGGTAAGCTAATCCTTGTCCGGTTTTTGCAATTTGGTGTTGTCTTGGTAGCCCTCCGAGGCATGGGCCAGCTGTTGTGGAGCCGGCCCGGGTTTCGTCTTTGTACTGACTTTCGACTTGCTCTTCGCAGTCGGTTACCGACAAGCAGACCGAGCTGTACAACCGGCGTGTGGCCAGCTACCACAAGGCCAAGGCTGACCGCGCCGAGATGGCCCGCGAGCTGGAGGTTTCCCAGGGTAGGCCTTTCTCCTTGTGATGCTGTATTTTGCTTTTTGAGTTCAGCCGGCTGACGCCTTGCATTTCTTCCCGCTTGCAGCTGCTGCTGCCCGAGTCCCTCAGCTGGAGGAGGACCTGTGGGTTGTGCGCGCGCAGTGCGCCGAGAGCCAGGAGGTAGCCCGGGCCCTGGCCGCCAAGGCGAAGGAGGCCGAGGGGGAGCTGGTGCGCCTGCGCCGGCTCGAGGCCAACCACCTTACTGAGCTTGACTCCGTCAGACGGGTTGAGCAGGAAAAGGTGGATAACCTCAACCAGCGGCTGGGCGAGGTGGACGGGCAGTGCCGGCGGCTTCGCGAGGAGATGACCGCTCAGTCCCAGACGCTGACGGCTACGGCCAAGCGCTGGGTGGATGAGATTAGCGCGCTCGATCGCGGCCTGGCGGGTAAGTCCCTTTGCTTTTATCTTTCTTCTACCTCTTGCCGGCTTCCGGCTGCCGGCAGGAAATCCATCGGCGGCCGGTAGCCGGAAAAAATTCGATATCTCCATCTTCAGGCTGGGGGCAGGCGGCGTTCATTCGCCGGCTGCCGCCAGCTTTTTTGACTTCGAAATCTCCATCTTCAGGCTGGGGGCAGGCGGCGTTCGTTCGCCAGCTGCCGCCAGCTTTTTTGACTTCGAAATCTCCATCTTCAAGCTGGGGGCAGGCGGCGTTCATTCGCCGGCTGCCGCCAGCTTTTTTGACTTCGAAATCTCCATCTTCAGGCTGGGGGCAGGCGGTGTTCATTCACCGGTTGCCGCCAGCTTTTTTGACTTCGAAATCTCCATCTTCAGGCTGGGGCAGGCGGCGTTCATTCGCCGGCTGCCGCCAGCTTTTTTGTCTTCGAAATCTTTGCTTTTTTCTGTTCTTTCCCCGGCTTGCGGCTGATATCGCTGGCAGGGATCTGCCAGCTGCTTTCAGCCTGATTTAGAGGCTTTTTGACAACTTTGCCCTTTTTCAGCTGCCTTTCCCGAGGCACAGGCCGCAGCGCTGGAGGCGGCTAGCAAGGCGCGGGATGCGCGCCGGCAAGCGACCGGCGAGGGGAGCTCCGTGTACTTCTCCATGGATGACCACCTGGCCTCCATGGCCGCCCGGATCGAGCCCATCACCATGCTGGGATACGAGCTCCGGCAGGCGGCTGAAGAGCTCTACCGGCTGCTGTGGCCGACGGAGACGCTGCCGGGTGATATCGCCAACCTGGTGAAGTGGCTCGAGACTGCGCCTGACCGCCTGTGCGACTGGAAGGAGTCGGCCGCGCGTGCCGGCGCCGACATGGCGCTCTCCTTCGTGCTGAGCTGGTACGAGGAAGTGAGCCTGGACCAGCTGGAGACCCGGCGGGCTGACGTGGAGGGCAAGCTTAGCGTGGAGGTGAAATCTCGCCGACTCGCTCGCGCCTGCGCCATCGCCGACTTCATCAACCACAACGACTTCATCGACGACCCGAATCCACCTGAGGAAGAGGTTGAAGATGAAGACATGGCGGATGAGGAGGACGCGCCGGAGGCGGATCCGGCTCCCAGCTCGGATGTCCCCCCGGCTGGTCCATCTCCAGCTGGTGCTTAAATTTGCCTGTTTATCAATTTGCTTTTGCCAAAGACAATCGTTAAATCCCCGGTATGCCGGGTGTAGCTGTAAAGACAATATTATTATCCTTTTATGAAGCTGCACTTTTTAGTGTGTTTGTTTATCATTTTGTACTCCGGCTCGTTTTCCCTCTGCCCTCTTGCTTTTTCTCATCCGCCCCACCCTTTGGAGTTGCTCTTGCCGGCCATCCAGCCGGGTTGCGGTCTGTAGCCGGATCAAGAGCGGGCCGCTGAGCGAGGCCGATAATATTTCAGTCAAGCGAGCTGAGTTGAACGTGTCGGTGCTTACATGAAAGTTTGGAACGAGGGTCGGCTCGCTTTTACTCTCTCTTGGTCATTTTTCGCGTGCTGGCTCCTTAAGCATCTACCCCCGCCAGCCGGACAGCCGGGTTGCGGTCTGTAGCTGGTTCGGGAGCTGACTGTCCGGAAGCCGGATCACGGTTCAAGCCAATCGGCGAAAATGGTAAAGTACGCGAAAAATCGTTGGTACCAGGCGCCCTTGGCGCAAGCTTTTTTATTATCAAAAGGGGTACAAGGGATACATACATTCCTCTCCTCAAGTGTAAAACGGGCGAAGCAAGTTGACATTCCAGGGACGTTTAGTCTCCTCGTCAGCCTTGTCCGGCTTGTTTTTTCGGGCCTCTTGGGCATCTATGAGATAGTAGGAATCATTGCCTACAGCCTTGCTCACGATGAAGGGACCTTCCCATGGGGATGAAAGTTTATGTTGTCCGGCTGTCCGTTGGATCAGTCGGAGCACTAGGTCACCTTCTCTGAATGCTAAGGGTTGAACCTTCCGGCTGTGATAGCGTCAGAGGCTTTGCTGATATATGGTAGATCTGGACATGGCCAGCAGCCGGGCCTCTTCGACCAGGTCGACTCCATCTTCGCGGGCCTCCTTGGCTTCCGCTTCAGTGTATAACTTGATCCTTGGCGCGTCATGCTCGATATCAGTCGGCAGGACGGCTTCGGCTCCGTAAACGAGGAAGAATGGCGTGAAGCCGACGGAGCGGTTTGCTGTAGTGCGCAGGCTCCATAATACGGAGGGCAGCTCTTCAATCCAGCAGCCGGTGGCTCGCTCCAGTGGCTCGACCAGCCGGGGCCGGATGCCGGCTAGAATCAAGCCGTTGGCCTTTTCCACCTGCCCATTGGACTCAGGGTGCGCCACGGATGCGAGGTCCATCTGAATTCCCTTTTCTTCGCAGAAGTGGGCGAATACGCCTTGGGCGAAGTTGGTGCCATTGTCGGTGATGATGCTGTGGGGGTAGCCATACCGCACGATGATGTCCTTGAGGAAGGTGACGGCTGTGGAGCCGTCCAGTTTTTTGATCGGCTTGGCCTCGATCCACTTAGTGAATTTATCGATCATCACCAAGAGGTGTGTCATGCCGCCTCGTGCGGTTCTAAATGGGCCGACCATGTCAAGGCCCCACACAGCGAATGGCCAAGTGATGGGGATGGTTTTCAAGGCGGAAGCCGGCGCGTGCCTTTTCTTGGCAAAGCGCTGGCAACCGTTGCATGTTTTCACCATTTCTTCTGCATCTTTCAGCGCAGTCGGCCAGTAGAAATCGTGCCGAAAGGCTTTGCCTACTATGGCTCTGGAGGAGGCGTGATGTCCGCACTCTCCTTGATGGATTTCCCGGAGGAGTTCAATCCCTTCAGCCAGCTCGACACACCGCTGGAACACTCCACTTACGCTGCGTTTGTACAGCTGGTGGTTGATGATTGTGTAGGCCTTGGCCCTTCTCTCAATCTGCCTGGCCTGGACCCGGTCTTCGGGCAATTTGCCATCTGCCAGGTAGGAGAGGAATTCTTGTGCCCATGATGGTACGCATCTTATCTCGAATACGCTTACCAACAAGGCCTCCTGCATGGGAGCTTCCGGGTTCGACTGCATGGTCGCCGGGTTCGGCTGTGGAGCCGGCGGGTTCGGCTGAGAAGCCCCCGACTTTGGCTGAGAAGCCCCCGGGTTCGACTGCATGGTCGCCGGGTTCGGCTGTGGAGCCGGCGGGTTAGGCTGAAGAGCCCCCGACTTTGGCTGAGAAGCCCCCGGGTTCGACTGCATGGTCACCGGGTTCGGCTGTGGAGCCGGCGGGTTCGGCTGAAGAGCCCCCGACTTTGGCTGAGAAGCCCCCGGGTCAGCCAGCACGAATATGGAATCCGAGTCCGGTGACGGTGTGATGGACGGCTTCCGCAAATGCTGCAGGGCGATGCCTGGTGGAATTGCCTGCCGGGTTGAGCCAATCTTGGACAGAGCGTCAGCCGCTTCGTTGTTGGCTCGTGGCACGTGATGAAACTCACAGCCGTCGAAGAAGCCGGTTAGCTGCTGGACGTGGAAGCGGTATGACGCCATGTTGGCATCTCTCGCATCCCATTCACCAGATGCTTGCTGTATAACCAAGTCGGAGTCGCCGAAGCACATGATGCGGCGTATGCCAATCTCCTTGGCCAGCTTGAGCCCATGGATGAGTGCCTCGTACTCCGCCACATTGTTGGAGGTGGCGAAGTGAATCTGCAGGACGTAGTCCAGCCGGTCCCCTTTTGGGGAGGTGATGACGATGCCGGCTCCCAAGCCGGAGCGCATCTTGGAGCCGTCAAAGTGCATCTTCCAGTGCGTGGAGTTGGGCACTGGCGGCAGGTACTGCATCTCGGCCCAGTCGACGAAGAAGTCGGCTAGGATCTGTGACTTGATGGCGGTTCTTGCTTCGTAGAGGATGGAGTGAGCCGCCAGCTCCAGGGCCCACTTGGCGACCCGGCCATTGGCGTCCTTGCTGCCAATGATTTCTGTAAGGGGGGCGGTAGCAACCACCTTGATGGGGTGCTCTTGGAAGTAGTGCTTGAGCTTCTTGGCCGCCATGTACACGCCGTAGGTGACCTTCTGGTAGTGGGGTAGTTTTGCTTGGACTGGGAGAGCACCTCACTGAGGTAATAGACTGGGCGCTGGACCGGCTGCTCCCTGCCTTCTTCCTTGCGCTCCACCACCAGGACAACGCTGACCACGCGATTGGTGGCCACGATGTACAATAGCATTGGCTCTTTCGAAGCCGGAGATGCCAGGACAGGGGTGGTTGACAATACGCGCTTCAAATCACGGAAGGCTTCATCCACCTGCGGCGACCAGACGAACGTGTCTGATTTCTTGAGCAACTGGTATAGGGGCAGTGCCTTCTCCCCCAGCCGGCTGACGAAGCGGCTCAAGGAGGCCAGGCAACCGGTGAACTTCTGGACATCCTTGAGGCACTGCGGCAGCTCCATCTTCTCGAGGGCAGTGATCTTCTCCGGGTTGGCTTCAATCCCTCGCTGAGAGACGAGGTAGCCAAGGAGTTGGCCGACTGGCACGCCAAAAGTGCACTTGGCCGGGTTGAGCTTCATCCGGAATTTTCGCAGATTGGTGAAGGTTTCTCTCAGATCATCAAGGATGGTATGCTTCTCATTGGTCTTTACAACGACATCGTCCATGTATGCGTGAACGTTTCTGCCGATTTGATCATGCAAGCATCTCTGCATGCACCTTTGGTAGGTGGCGCCTGCATTTTTCAAGCCGAACGACATAGTCGTGTAGCAATAAGCCCCGTACGGGGTAATGAACGAAGTCTTTATTTGATCATCCGGATTCAAAGGAATCTGGTGGTAGCCTGAATAGGCATCTAGGAAAGACAACAGTTCACAGCCGGCAGTCGAGTCTATGACTTGATCTATGCGCGGCAGGGGGAAGGGGTCCTTCGGGCATGCCTTGTTCAGGCTGGTGTAGTCAATACACATGCGCCAGGAGCCGTTCTTCTTCAAAACCAGGACTGGGTTTGCCAACCAGTCCGGGTGCAGCACTTCCATGATGAAGCCGGCTGCGAGGAGCCAGGCGATTTCTTCACCAATGGCCTTCCTTCTTTCTTCGGCGAAGCGGCGAAGGGGTTGCTTCACCGGCTTGGCCTCTGGCCTGACGTGGAGGTGGTGCTCAGCCAACTCCCTCGGTACACCCGGCATGTCTCGTGGAGACCATGCGAAGATATCCCGATTCTCACGGTGGAAGTCGGTGAGCTCGCTTTCCTATTTGCTGTCCAAGCCGGCGCCAATGGTGATGAACTTGTCCGGCTGCGCCGGGTCCAGCAGGATCTTCTTGGTGTCGTTGGCCGGCTGGAAGTGAGTCGTCCCAGCCGGGTTGCCCACAGCCGGCATGCCGGCCTGCGCGGCCTTGGCCATGGCCACCGCGTCTTGGATCTGCTGCTTTTCGGCAGCGATGACTAGCGTCTGGGCCATCTTGGAGCTCTGCGTGGCGTAGTCCATGGAGCGGCGGTAGTCGCCGGCGATGGTGATGACGCCCTTGGGGCCGGGTAGCTTCATCTTCAGGTACCCATAGTGGGGCACCGCCATGAATCGGGTCAGGGCCGGCCTGCCCAGGAGTGCGTGGTAGGGACTGACCAAGTCCACAACCTCGAACTCGATTGCCTCGGTGCGGAAGTGGTCCGGCTTGCCGAACATGACGTCCAGCTTGATCTGGCCAATCGGCTGGCAGGAATGTCCCGGCATGATGCCGTGGAAGATGGTGGGAGTGGGGCTCAGCTGGCTCTCCTGAATGCCTAGCTTGCGAGCCGTGTCATGGTAGAGGATGTTGATGCTGCTACCGCCGTCGATGAGGACGCGCGAAAAACGCATGTTGCGCTGGCTCGTACCGATGGTGGGGTCGAGGACCAGGGCATAGCCTCCTGGCCTTGGCAGGATAGCCGGCTGATCGCGGCGGTCGAAAGTGATGGCTTGCTCGGACCAGTTGAGGTACTGAGGGACTGGCGGCATGACCGCGTTCACCTCGAGGGAGCGGCGCTGCAGGCTCGTCTTGAACTCCGGCTCCGTGGTGAAGATGATGTAGGCGGCGTCCTCAGCGAGGTACCGCCCATGCTGGACCATGTTGGCCTCTTGCTGCTGCTCGGGGTTGGCGTCCTTGGCGCCGGCTCGACCACCCGGCCCGTCGGCTGGTGGAGGCGGAGGCGGAGGTGGCAGCGGCTCGCCGCTGTTCAGCCGCTTGGTGAAGTGGCAGTCGCGGGTGGTGTGGTTGGCCGGGTTCTTGCCGCTGTGGTACTTGCACGGCGTGTCGAGCATCTGCTCGAATGTGAACTTCGGCCTCCAGGGCCGGTCTTACTTCTGGCGCCGGCTTCCTCCAGCCGCCGCATGGTCCGACACGGCTGCCACATGGGCGGAGCCGTACCGGCGGTCCAGCTGGTCGCTGTGCCTCTTGCCACGGTAATTGTCACGGCGGCCGCCTTGCGAGGCTCCATCGGCCGGCTTGTGCTCGGCCGGCTTGACTTGATCGCGCCGAGGCGCGGCTGGTGAATTGTTGACCACGCCCTGGCCGGCTTCCTCGGCCAACGCGTACTTGTCCGCGATGGCCATCAGGGCCGCCATGGTCTTGGGGTCGCTGCGGCGCAGCTTGTGCCACAGCATCGTGTTGGGCCGGCAGTCGGCCATGAAGAAGCTGATGGCCTGGATTTCGTGCACACCCTCGCAGGAGTTGCGCATCTTGCACCAGCATGTCAGGTACGCGCGGTCCATCTCGTCCGGCTCCTGCTTGCACATCTCCAGCTGCCGGGGGCGACCCGGCCGGCGATAGGTGCCGGTGAAGTTGCTGATGAAGGCATCCTCGAAATCCAGCCAGCCGTTGATGCTGCCGGCTGGAAGATTGTTGAGCCAGGTGCGGGCGGAGCCGACCAGCATGAGGGGCGAGTAGCGCACAACCCAGCGCTTGTTGCCGCGGGCGATGCCGACAGTGGTGGAGTAGTCCAGCAGCCAATCTTCCGGCTTGGCGATGCCGTCGTACTTGGGGGTGTCCCTGGGGAGCAGGAAGCCGTCCATGACCGGCTCGCCCAGGATGCGCGGGCCGAAGAACTTTGGGCTGGCTGGCCCTTCTTCCTCCGCGATGCGGGATTCTGTGAGCCAGTCGAGGCGGTTTCTGGCGTCAACCGGCTCGACGCGCGGGCCCAGCCGGGAGTGAGCCGGCAGCCGACCGCCGCTGGCCTTGGGAGCCGGCTGATGTGGCCGCCTTGGCGCCGGTTGCTCGGAGTTGTACTCCTGGCTTCTGCTTGGTGGTGGCCGGCTGTGGCCGCTTCTCAGCCGGCTCTGCCGACTCGGGCTGTCGTGGGTGGCTTGGGAGTCCCTGCGCCGGCTTGGCGCGGGAGAGGACGACTCCGCCGTGTCCCTGGGGCCGCCTCCGTTGTGGTCGGCTGCACCATGAACATTGCCGGCGTACCTTAGGTTTTTCTGCTGCTCGGAGGCCATGTGGAGCAACTCCGTTACCCGCCTCGTCTGGCGACGCAGCTCTTCGCCCTCTAGGTGGCTCAGCTCTTCTGCGGCAGCTTCGGCTGCGCGCATGTTCTTCTCGGGGGTGTTGTAGACCGGCAGCTCCGTGGACGGAGCCGGTGAATCCACGCCGTCGCGGTCGATTTCGGCGCCTAGGCCGCCTCCTCTGCGGCGGATCTGGCCGGCTCGGCTAGGGTCGTTGCCACCCGGCGTGAAGTCATGCGTGCGGTCAAACTCGCGCCTGGTGATTTCCAGCTGGCGCTTGGCAGCAGCCAACTCGTCCGCCTGCTTTAGGAGGAGCTGGCGGTGTGCCTCCAGATCCGCCTCGATGGTGGTGGGGTCTGCGCCGGTGGTGAGCGGAGTGCTCAGTTTGGCCCTGGCCACCTCCAGCCGGGAAGGTGGTGGCGGTGCCTTTGGGCCGGAGGTGGAGGTGCCGCCGTCCGCGTTGCGCTCCAGATGAGGGCCGCGGACGCGCGTGGTCCTGGTGGCGTTCTCGTCACCGGTAGCCATGACCTCCTGCGTGACGCAGGGGCCGGTGAAGTTTTTGCTGGCGCCGGCTCCCGGAGGAGGGCTTGCACAGCGTAGCACCTGCCGCGGGTAGCGCGGTGGCGCGACGGTAGCGACGTAGACGTCGTGCCCACCGAAGGAGATGATGCTGCCGCCGGCAGGGAAGGGCCGGTCAGCGAAGCAGCCAGCGTTGTCGCTGACGCAGTCGAGGGAGCCGAATCTCCAGACAAGGCCTGAAGCGACTCACTCGCCGGTGGTGGTGGTGAGGCCCGTCCGGAAGAAGACACCGGCCGCAGACACTGAGAGCCCCACGGTGGGCGCCAAATGTCATGGTATCGTCACGGCATATGCCATAGGGTGGGTTATGTTAGGTGGTTCCTGCTATGGTCTACAGCGGTTTATGGATGCGGGTATGAGTACGAGCGACACGGCGACGTACCCAGGTTCGGGGCCCTCTGAGGGAGGTAACACCCCTACTCCTGCTCTAGAGTGTATATGATGTTTGACAGTACAATGGTGCTTCTGAAGCTGTATCCGGCTTGAGAGAGGGGGCTGGAGGTAGAAGAAGGCCTCTCTCCTTAGCGGTTTTGCGTATGGAAATGAGTAGTGATCGATCGTCCCCTCGTACGAGAGGGGTGGTGTGGCTTATATAGTGTCAGTTACATTTACAGAGAGCCCCCTATAGCCTACTGGCCGGGCCCGCCGGCTCCGGCTTTCCCGCGCCCTGACGAGGGACGGCGTCACCGGTCGTGGACGTCGCGTCCGTCCTCCTGCCGAGGTCAGCGGAGACGGGACGTGCCGAGCAACGTGCGCTGGGCGCCCGCTGTCTCCGCCGGTCGCCCCTCACCGCGTGACGTAGGCGGGCCATGACGGGAATCTCTGGCGCGGGGCACTATTACTCCACAGTGCCCCTCGCTTTATACTGGAGATGAGGTCAGCGTAGACTTTTGAACCCGGATAGCCCTTCCTGAGCCTTCTCCTGCAAGGCTCACCAGCCTGGAGCCGGTCAGGGAGAACGAAACCAAGCCGGATATGGCACGTAGAAGCCGGCCCAGCCATAGCGCAGCCGGCCATGACTGGACCAGCGTAGACTTGGGGTCAGCCGGCTCGCAAGGCAGCCGGCCACAGCTCCAGCCGGCTGCTCCTCAGCCGTCCTTTGCCGCGGGCCAGCCGGCCTCGAGCCAACTGTTCCCAGTCTTTTGTCATACCCGGGGTCTTCCCCCGACAACTATGCACTGCCAGTGTTGTTCATATCTGACGTTGAAACATGAGATGCCGATGTATGTCAGACCAATTCCATGGTGGAGATTTTTCCTAATATTTTTATAATTCATTGTGATTTGTTGAAAGTGAAAGAAAAGAGGGGCGGGAGGCATCTGCCAATGATGCCCATAATTTATCCAAAAAATCAAGTTCGTGATATAATAGTTACAACGAGCTGTCCTAAAGACTAACTAATGAGCATATGGGATATTTTGTGGATTTGAGTGAGGTTTTTTTTAGATATTAATATTAATATTCCATTTTCCTGGAAATTTTTAGATATTAATATTAATATTCCATTTTCCTGGAAATGTACAATAAATCGATGCTCATTATCATGCAGGTTGGCAATTCTCTTGGAGCACAATTTAAAGAAAATAAGTAGCAATGCATGAGCTGCATCTGAACAGAAATTTATATGTTTTCCTTGCCTTTAAATGGAAGAAAATTTTAGTATACACAATTACCTACTGTAGGCATCTGTACACAGCTTAGAGAACTTCAATCTAATCAAAATAATACGGAAAATTCATTGCATCTCAATTTCAACCCCTTTCAGTGTATCACGACATATAAATGTTATGTCCCTTTTTTGTATTCTCAACTTTTCATGTTCCTTATGCTCAGATCACAAATGTCCATTTCATTATATTGCAGTTTAGATCTGGAAGTTAAATTCAAAAGAAATTTGAAGCTATGTTTAGAATATAATTTTGTAGAATCGATTATGACAGTGAAATGTATTTAACATGTCTGTTTAGTATGTGCATTCACACCCCTCGCCACTTTCTTCTGGATGCAGAGCAGTACAATGGAGGGCATGTTAACAAGGAACCAAGTGGATGTCCAGAGATAACCTATGTGGTGTCAAAAATACATGGAGATCAGCTGGACACTATCTAAGAATTTGCTTTACTCAAAAAAAAAATGGTACAAGAAATTCCATCCAAACAAGAAAAATTAATACGGCACTGACATTTCCAACGGTAGTCACTTCAAACTCTATGTTTTCATTAGAAAGTTCTCCGATTACCAGATCTTTTTTGGTAGAGGTTTGTCTTGAGAGGTACCAACTTTCTCACTCAAACTGTCTGTCCGGATTAGCAAGGAAAGTGAGAGTTCCGGTATGGATCCTTTGTACCCCAACCACATTCCCATGTTCTCCTACAAAGCGTTTCCTTTTATAGTGCTACCAGAACGCACAAACCAGAGAATGAGTCTTTTCATAATTGCAGTCTTTTAGGAATTTCGTATAATTATCTTTTAGGGCAACCTCTAAGTTTACCTGACACTCTTAGTTTACTTATTCTGCTGATAACTAATTAAGATCTAAGACAATATTTACCATTCATTTAGTATTTCATTATCTTAAGCTTGATCTTCTCTTCTTAACTGCAAGCATGCTTTAAAATCCATATTCATATACCATGAAAACTTCGACAATCTTGTGCATCAACCCCGTGGTGGTAACAAATAAAGACTATAAACTAATTGAGCACACTCTTCTGTAAACTCTGACTTACCATGTTCTAAACCATATTTGAAAGAACATGACCGATACTTTCTTGCAGATACCAGATCATATATGTATTTGCAACTGGTTCTTAATCTAAGCTACAGGTTTACGTCGCATCTGTACATTGGTCCCCATTTGGATTAATTAAACTGATCACTACCCTGCCTTTTCTTTATATCTTCCATTAGTGCATACTTTCAGAAGATCAAAATTCTACTTTTCACAAATGTTTTTTTTTTTTGCTTCTTCACTTTCTTTAGTGCCCGATTTTAGAAGATATATTGTCCTGTTGTCATTGGCATTTTAACTTCATTTGTTCAATTTGTAAAATAATTCGTTTAGTGCACCTTTTATGCATTTGTTCGCAGACTTAAATTTGCTCAAGTATCCAAATATCTAACTTTTTTTTCATTTGTGTTAGGGTCCGATCTCTTGGCGTGTGATATATGGGTTGGACTTAAACACCCAAAAGGGTCTTCTTTTGGTGGCTGTCAGTCTGTGTTTCTTTACTTGTGAGTACAATAGAGGATTACAAGTGTTCTCTTAGATTAATAGCATACATTTAGTATATGTGGGTTCCTTTTCAAATTCTTGCTCTTTCTTTTGTCAGCTCAATTTGAAATAGCTAAGAAAGTAAAAATTGTGGATTGAGTGCAACAGTTTTCGCCATTCATGATCCTTAAAGTTAGTTGTGGCTCTGCTTAAAAAGGTTTCTGTAGTATATTTCACTATCGCTGTGGGCTTCTGTAGTCAAATACTTTTATTAGTGGAAAAATATAACGAATGGTAAATTAAAACTATCCAATGCAATGAATTTTTTTATTCCGGTTTGCAATGTTGAATATCAAGACACTGAGTGATGATACACATAAGTTATACGGAATATAGATGAGATCCACATGGAGTGCTTTGGATGGGGCAAACTTGGGGATTTAGAAGATCGACTTTTCATCGATTACAATGTCGTTCTGTTTTTTTTAAGTAGTCATAACTTGAGAATTTTTGTTGTCATAATAATGTTGGAATGATAAGCTTCTTGTGGAGTCAGAGGAAGCGACTGCTGTGACTGCTGGTTGTGGACACGAGGAGTCGGTCATAGAGCTAGAGGCCAGATGAAAAGTTGGGATTTTGGATCAGTGTCTTTGAGAAATTTATGCAAAGTCTATGAATGTTGATGTCAAGAGATGACCTTTATTCTGAACCACGGCGATGATTACAGTCATGTTCCATGGATAGCAAGAATACATGATTAGTAGTCAGTTAGGTGTTGTCAATTGCAATGCGGCACTTACCTTGGGCCTATGTGTGTCCGTATAAGTTTTTTAGTTCCAGCTTTTTGTACGTCTTCATATAGTAGTCTATTACTCCCTCCGGCCCCATTTACTTGCCCTACACTATAAGGTTAATTGGCCTTGCTTTGCCTCTACTCTGCATCAGGTAATTCGGGCCAGAGGTAGTTCATTTTTTCTTAAGGTTACACGGCAATTAAGTGCTTCTAAAAGGTGCAAGAAATTGGAGTTTTAGTAATAGTAAGTTGAAATGTACGACTTTTTTCACTATTTATGCTGGCACTATGTCCTACACCTGCAGTTTTAGTATACCAGTTGCAGTCTTGCAGCATTCCTTGGATGTTGGATAGAAATGGAACTAGACAGGGTAAATGAGCACTATGTCAGCAAGTTATATGGTGATGTATCATTCAAGCGAACCAAGTACTACAACTATACCATGTACAAATTACTTACTCTGCATGGCTTATAGGGATTTGGTCATCAATTATCTAGCTGCGTGCCGCAAAGATCCAATAGAGCACAGGAAAACATCACACCACTGTATCGCGGCATCGCTCTATCAGCTCTACCATGAATACTTAACCAATTTTCACACTTTAATTGTCAGCCTGCCGCGCCTTTCCTTGCTAGTATAAATAATCAGGCAATTATTTGGGGCATTGCCGCCTTGGCTGGGCGCACTCCGCGCCTTTCCTTGCTAGTATAAATAATCAGGCAATTATTTGGGGCATTGCCGCCTTGTCTGGGTCGCTCCTTGGAATGAGAAGAACAGGGAGGAGAGAGAGCTGAGAGACAAGAGAGAGAAGCTACGGCAAGAATAAAGAAAGCACATGGGAACCGGGGAATGAAAGCTCGTGTGTGTGAGCTGTGAAGGGAAGGAGCAAAAGTCAAAAAGGCTTCTCACTTTCCATATGATAGGATCTTCTGTGAGCAGTATGCGTGTATTTTATTTAGTACAGCATGAACATATAAGATGATACAAAATTATTTAGACAAGAAATCCGGGGGTCTTAAAAAAAATTCCAAATCAAGTTAGGTGCGTGTGTGTTGTTGAGAGCAAGTAATTAACACGAGAAGCGCCAGATTCTTTTGTTGTGCTCTTACTAGTACTCTATTACACAAGAGGCTGGCATACGGCGGCACTTGCTCTGTAATCCTCTGCTTCTCTTGGCAGGCCAATTATAGTGCACTAGTGGTTGGGGCGCCCCTGGGGCGCCTCCTCACTGGTGTTGTGCGCCCCAATCACAACATGATAACAAAAATTGTGTCATGCACCGGTACAAAGCCTTTTTCCGGCAACCAACACTACTCAGTGCTCTCAATTTGATACAATGTATAATATATAGAAGGACCAATCACAAATGAGCCACAAGTCCTCATTTCGATTCTAGCCTTAGAACTTCTGCATTTGATATAAGGTATTCAATTATATATATACAAAATATATACATATTAGAATTCCAAAATAAAAAGACGACAACCCTAAGACAAGGTTCTTCTAGATATCCCTTCAAGAAGGGAACAAAATGAGAACATTAACCACAGTCAGTAAAAGTACACTTCAGCATCTGGCAACATGGTCAAGTGCCTAGCAGTTCACATGTAGTGCAGAAACTGCGAAAGAGCAAAATCACAACTTGTAAATATATGTAAAAGAGTGAAAGCACATAAGTTGGAATCATGAAGGAAGAGAAAAACCTTATCTTATTCTTTCAATACATCTGATATGTGGAATTGCCAAAAGATGATCTGTTTATAAGTTTTGAGGTTTCCTTATAAATGTAAGGTTCTAGCACATCATGTGCCTTTAGAAAAAATCTGGTAGCCCAAAAATGATTCCCAATTTCTATAGACATGATTGAGCAGTATTACCCAAAATAATCTACCACATGCTCTCTCAATACATCAACAATTAATAGTCTCTCCATTTAAAATCAAAGCTATTACTTGAAACAAGTACGGAGGACATGTCAATAGAAAAGTTAAACTTCAAAACGAACTTAAACCGTGCAGAATAAACTTTTCATTCAGACTCAAGTTTGGTTTTGAGTCTTGCGCTTCAGCTTTCCTCAGAGAAGAATATTGCTCTTATATGAGGCATATCATTATTGTGTTGGGACACTGATCTAGCACTAAGTAACACTATAAGCACATGAACCTCAAAAGTTAGAATTTCTTCCTAAGTAGTGAAGTTTGCTATGGGCCACAATACCCACAAACAGAATCTAGAAAATATATAAGTGTGTTTCCATACTTACTTTAATGCAAATAAAGGTTGCCAACAACACCATGCAGCTAGTCAGCCATCCATAACAGGCTTCCAGACACATCATTTAGATAAACTTATCTTTTATGAAACTTACATGACATCATTTCTCCAGAATTTGTACTTCATATTATTTGAAGAGTGGTTCAACGGTTTACTTCCTCAAATAATCCTTATTGGTTATCTAAATAAGAGATCAAACTGAAAAAAGGAGATCATGAAGCAGCGCTACTGCCTATTACATTTTAGAAAAAAAGTCACAAACTACTTGATTAGAACTGTTAATAGCTTTGTTCAATGTTACAAACAATGTGTTGAAAAATTTGCTCATGATAGCCACAACAGAAGATAAAGATAAAATAATATAAATTCATACACCTGGGTAATGGAATGTTTGATCTGGGCACATGACTGTCATGCCAGCAGCGCCTTGAGCAAGCTACAAGCAAAACACATGTACACTAAACTGTTGGTTGAAGAATTTGTAGCACACCTGAGATAGAAAAAAGGAAGTAAATATATAATCAGGACATTTTTAAGATGCATGTGTTCAAACCATAAAAAATTGCGACCTGTAGCAGCACAGAACTATAAAAAATGCCATCAATCAACAATCATATCATTCAAATATAATCCCACCATCATATGTTTCAAGTCTTGACAACGGTGTAGACGATCAAACAGAGTTCAAGTGCACAGGCAGAATCAAAACTATAGCATAAATGAAATCTGTGTAAATTACTAAGTATATCATGAGGAGATTTAATGCTATTAGATGAAATTTGTATGCGAAGTAAAACTCATTACCTACTGCAGATTTGGTAAACACATATGAACCAGTACAATGTTAGATTTTGGTCAGCTAGACTTTGAATAAGACATGAATCGGAAATTCAGATATCCCTATAACACCATGCAGCTAGTCAAGCCATCCGAGACTCGCTCCCGCAAGTCCAAATCAGCGGGTCTCTCCGCAGCTCAATTGCTTTGCTTGTCTTTTGAGAAAATCTACCATGAAGTCCCTGTAATTACCGAGCATACCATGAGTTGGTAAACACATCGCACCAAGTAAAATTCATTTAGCTACTACAACATTATATTGGTAAACACATGGCACCGATGCAATTGTACACTGCAATCAACTCAACTTTTGAATAACACATGAAGAGGAAACCTAGAAATCCCCATAATGCGGTCATCATAGTCAAGCCACAGACATGCTCCCGCAAGCCCAAATCAGCAGGTCTCTCCTCAGCTCGGTTGCCTTGCTCGTCTATTTGGAGAATCTGTAAATAAAGATCATGATGTGAAACATATAATGAATTCAGAAAGATATCAAGAAATTGAGCTATAAGTTGGTTCGGGATTTGACTTTAAGCAATGAAAAAGAAATCAGAGAAAAACTATACAAAAATAGGAGAATGTGTACATGCAATCCACTCCATGGAAGAGTTGGAACTCCCGCTGCTTGCACAATAATAGAAGAACCAGTCTTATGGCTTAGTGAGACCATCGTGGCTGATGGTGGCCCAAGAAAAAAATCCTGTTTCGTTCAACGCATCTGGAAATTCTGGGTTCTCAGAAGCATGGCTCCATCCAAGCCAAACCGCAGAAACCCGAGTTAATCTAATTCCAGATAACAAACATGGATGAACTAATCCACAAGCTGGTAAAAAGGACCTGGAACGGTCATTGTGCTAACATCCTGTTGCGTTTTTCCAGCAAACCAGACCGCATACTAAAGCAGGACCAAGAATGCCCTTTTCATAGAACAACCTAATTGTAAGATTGGTAGTTTATAAATTAATACGTCATATTGTCATTTGCTGATAATTTGCTAACATTAGAGAATAAAAAAGATACGATAATTCTAAGCCAAATCTTTTATTCACCAGAAATTTGAGAGTGTAAAAAAGCAAGTCTAATACAGTATATGCTTCTATTTGTTCAGACAAAATTCTTAGAGATCTTATTATGAAAATAAGTCAGTAGCCTAACCTGTATGTTATGAGCAGTACGAGCTCGTGCCGTTAATTCACCAAGGTGCAGAGCACTTCCTTTCCCAAAATCCCAAACCAAATTGCTGCCGCTTGCTGCTCTACGCTCTACGTCCTAGCAGCCACCAAATTCTCCATGGTTAGTTGCTCTTGCAAAAAAAAAAAAAAAAACAATGACCGGCTTCTACAAGGGAGAAAGGGAAGAGCAGGGAGAGAGAGCGAGAGAGAGGGACAGGATGCAGCTAGTTGGATCCATGGCTCCAGGTTGCCGCCCCATCTGTCCGCCTTTTCGGCCCAAGGTGGGCGCTTGCCGCCCGTCTGTCCAGATGTAGATGCTAGACACCCCTCCTCCCTGAGACGGCCGACAGCCGCCTCGAGGAAACGAAGGAGAGGAGAGGATGTAGTGACTGGAGGTCGTGTGCATCGGGGGAGAATAGGAGTTGCGGACGTAGCGCGTCCTGGTGCGTGAGGGAGGTCGTAGTTGACCAACGCGCCGCCGGCTGCTTGCTCGCCACAGCTACCGCGGTAGCCGCCGCCGGCGCAAGGAAGAGCGGGACGGGAGAGAAAAATAGGGTTTGGGGAGGAAGAGAGCCTGGCGAGTGGCAAGTGACAACAAAAATTTGGCCCACATTTTTTCTCTTCACCGCGTGGAGTACAATCTGTACGAGCAAGCAGTACATCGAGAGGAGCCAGTACATCGCTTTGCTTTGACCATCCCGCGCGCCAGGTGGGTATCGTGTATAGCCCCAGAGGCCTCCCTACCCACACGCACTTGCTTGTTCTCTATGAGTTCACGCGTTAGGCTGCAGGTGCTTGTCAGTAAACATCAGCTATCTTGGACTCGGCAGTTTTCCTAATCAACCATTTCATTCCGGGACATGGTGAGACCCAGCGTACGCGTACACGCCGTCGCAGACCCAGCTCATCAAAACGGATCAACTGTGCAACCCAAATCACAATTGAATTTGTATCACTTCCGACATATACATGCACTGGTATCAATTTCCAACACACATCACAGCTGAGCAGGTACACCAGCTTAATTTGAGACAAAGAGGTAGGGGCGACCTAGGCGGATTCTTCCTTTTCTTGTGTTGTACCTGAAATGGAGTGCCGGAAAAACAATGAAGCATATGTATGTACATCTTCTGCTCTACTGCTCACCGGAACAAAACTAGTACTTATAATCTTGTTAATAGTACGTACCTGAGCCTGCAATATCTATTTGCTCGTCTTGTAACACATCCTGCGGAAATACTCTTTGCATTTTTCAGATTTACAAATTGATAGTCATCATCAGTGTTGGACGGTTGGGGTTTGCCTCAGCCATGCTCTTGAAAGCATCCTCCGCAGCCTTTACTTCTGCAGCCGTTGAGTCAATGCAGAATAGGTTGACAGTGAGGTGAGCAAGGCTGGAGAGGTATTGGATGCCGAAGTCGAAATCGCCCGCATCAGATTTGGGCTTTTCTTTTAAGCAATGGTGCTTAAGCTCCTTGAGCCTTGGCATAGCCCCCGGTTCAAACATTAGACCTCCCATACGACTAAAGTAAACCACAAAACTCTGCAGCTGTTGAAATCCTTTGCACCTAATGATGAGCCCCTGTGTATCGTCTATTCCATATAAGGGCAGTGACAATTCGAGCAGATTGGGTATCAATCCAATCATCTCGATATCCTGCTGCTCTATCTTCTTCGGATTGGCGAAATACAACTTCTGGAGATTGGGAAGTGACGGGAGCCATCTGATAATCCAGAAGATATCTCCCCCATATACACGAACCTCATGGATGCAACCCAAAGCAGGGAGGAACGGCTCTTCTCCATCCTTTTCTCCCAAGTAATAATCAATACTCAGGGAACAGAGGCCGCATTCGTCTAGTTTACAGAGAGCGGACACCAGCTTTTCCTTGGACTGTACTAATTTGTTGCCTTCTATCCCATCAGTGCGCAAAATAATCTTCAGTTTTCTTAGATTTGGTAGTTTTCCGAGCTCTTCCACATGCTTCAACTTCAAGGCATCGATCCATCCAAGCTCTTGCAAGTTTACCAAGTTTCCCAGCCCATCTGGAAGCTTACAATCAGGGCCAACAAACAAACGTGCCAGTCGTCGGAGCCGACTTGTGCTTTCAGGAAGCTCACATAAATCATAGGATGTAATTAGCGTCTCTAGATACTGTAGCTCCCCAATTTGCTTAGGAAGCTCCGTGATTCCTGTACCAGAGATATCCAAGTATCTCAGCTGATAGAGTCTTTCAATATCCTTGATATGATGGTTTTGCAACTCATAGCAGCCTTGCACGTCCAGCACGCGCAGGGATTTTGACTTCCCAAGCGGAGGCAATCGCTTGATATCCCCAAAAGCACCGATTGACCGAGCGTGTGACAAATCCAATTGCTCCAAAATTTCTTCATCTTCAGTTCCCATAAGAGAGAGCCGACGAACTATGCCATCAGGCTTGCACTGTTTTTTTAGGACAGTACACAAGTTCTCTTCGGAGGACTTGGCAATGAGGAAATCAAGGATGGTATCATGGACTCGGCAATACCCCACCTTGCCATCATACCCTATCTCCTCGGGCATTATTAGACTTCTGTTCACAAGCTCATGAAAATATTCCTCTCCTAATTCCATGAGATCTTGCCCATTTTCTCCATGGATAAAGCCTTCAGAAATCCATCTGCGTACCAACCGCTGCCTTCCAATCAATTCATCTTCAGGAAACAGAGCCAAGTACAATATGCAGCTTCTTAGGTGGTGGGGAAGATCAAAATAACTAAGAGATAATATGTAATTCATGGTCTCTATTATATCACTTTTTGCCTTTGAAGAGCGAATTGAATGTCGCACCCGATCCCACTCTTCTTTCGTTTCCGTTGTTGTGGCCAACAAGCTAGAAATGGCATTGATGGCCAGAGGTAGACCATGGCATTTTTTCAAAATATCTTTGGATGCTTCTTTCAGCTTATCAGGGCAGCTTTCTTCACAACCAAATATCCTCTTGAAAAATAGCTTCTTTGAGTCAGCCTCACTAAGTGGTTTCATCTCATAGACAAGATCTTTATTAGAAGGAGAACAAAATTTGGCAACATCAACTATACGTGTTGTGATCATTATTCTGCTGCCACATGTATTCTTGACAAATGCACATTTCAAAGTTTCCCATGTTCCTGGCTCCCATATATCATCAATTATGATAAAGTACCTGCAACACAGTAATACACGTTATAGCTCATTAGATATTTATAGTAATACCTATCAATTATAGCAAAATCCTGAAACAATGTCACATCTGTGTCATCCTAGGTATAATTAATACACCTTGATGCAATTTTCTAACATCAAAAAAGCTGTTATTATATCTAATTAAAACATACTTGTACCGTAAATGAAATTCCTAGAGCATTTACAGGTAGCAACTCCACATAAAGCTGTCATTATCTAATTAAAACATACTTGTACTCGTACCGTAAATGAAACATACTTGTACCGTAAATGAAATTCCTAGAGCATCTAATCTGTCACATCTTTGAGTTTCTTCCCCGTTATTTAACAAACAGAACACAGCCGCAAGTTTGACAAACCCGTAGCAATCAATTAGAAAAAGTGTGGCGCCAGACATTGGCATACAGAGTTTAGCTGTATCTTACAGTGAACAGATCGACATACGAATTTTTGAATGAAGTCATACTAGTTGAGGATGAATGTAAATTACAGCAGAGCAATCTTCATTAGCAAAAGTCTAGGCAACGGCTATGGTATTTCTAAGATAAATTTTTGAAATATTATACAACATATACTTGCATCAGCTAATTAATTAAGCAATGTTAATTTGTAGTAGAGTTCACATATATACGTACCTTCTGTCTTGGAGAAATTCTCGGATCTTGTCCATGAGGAGTTGTATATCATCTAATCCAGAGTAAGCATTGTCTTGCTTGGTGATTTGTGATAATATAGATCTTAATATCGCCTTCATGTCAGGCTTGCGTGAAATGGAGACAAAAGCCCCACACTCAAAGGTCGCTCCAGCTCCAAGGTTGGCCCGGATCTGGGTGGCAAGTGTGGTCTTGCCCAACCCTCCATACCCAACAATAGAGACAGATCTAAGTGATTCGCCCTCTTTCTCATTCAGCCACTTGACAAGTTCATCTCTTGGTCCATTGATTCCGACAAGCTCGGTGGCATCTCTCCAGACCGCACGAAGTCGAGGGTCTACCTTGTCTTTGGCAGGCATAGAGGAGGACTCATCCGTCTTATACCTTCAGTGGAGGATCAAGCAAGAAATCAGATACAATTAGTCACAAATTTTATGGTAGTAAAACCAGATCTGGTATGCTACGCACCTTAAAAATCTGTCGCTGACCTCCTTAAGTTGGTTCTTGATGTCTTTCACCTCCTTGGCGATCTTGTGGCGGGTCTTGACGTCTGGCAGCAGGCTGTTGCATTTGTCGATGAGCTTCCTGATGCCACGAGCCTCGGGACTGCAGGACTCACGGTCCACCACGAGGACCATGAACTTGTCGATGTTGTCCTCTATCTTGTAGGACATCTCGCGCACCGCCGTCACTCGCAGTTTTGTTGGCTCGTCAGGTTCCTCCACATCTGACATCTTCAGGAGGAATGCGTTCATCACCTCCAGCTCGTCCTTGAGGAGCTTGATGTCGTTACGGACATTCTTGAGCATCTTGTATTCATCAGTGAGCATAGCTCCCAACTTCCTCAGGAGGGAACCCATTGCCCCCGTGGACGCGCTCACCAGAGCCCCCGCCATTGTTGCTCTGTGTGTGTGTTGCCTATTGGCGATGGCAGTGGTATGGAGGAGAAAATCCTTTGTCGTGGTGGAGACTCTCTTTCTATGCAGGAAACTGCCTTGCAGGGCGCACATGCTATAGCTTGGATGGAATCTTTCTAGCACCCACTTTACCCACGCGGTACAGCTTCGAGACTTTGGATTGACTCGCCAATAATTGAACAGTACCACCACCAGCGATGACGCGGTACAACCTCAAGACTTTGCATTGACCTGCCAAATAGATTTAATTTACTATTGCGTCCCCAAACCGTCCCAAAAGATTTGGGCGCTCCGGACAAAAACGTTTTCAGCCGCGTCTCTCAAACCAGTTTTTTATCCGGCACGCTCTGATACGGTGTCCGGCGTCTCGAGCCCGTCCCCGCCCCATAGGGGACGCTCCGGACATGCCAGACACAACGAAAAGCGAGGCGAGGCGTGGTGGGACCGACGCATCAGCGGCTCGGAAGCCTAAAACCCAGTCGCCAACCTTTGGTCAAGCGACGTTAATTGCGTCCCAGTTTTTCCATGCGACGCAGGGACACGTCTCGTCGTGCATGGCCGCGTGGCCGTCCGCGCCGGCGTTATTGCGTCCAACGACCCGCTGCCGCTTCGCCTGCCGCCGATGTACATTAAGAGGCCCTGCGGTTCATCCCAATCTCTCGCCGCTCCCAAATCTTCTCCTCGCCGCTCCCAGATCTTCTCCTCACCGCTCCAACCAATGTCGTCGTCCTCCCGCAAGATCGTCGCGGCGAACGGCTTCGGCCACGGCAACCTCACCGTGGCGCAGGCGTGGGCGCTGTACCGCGCAGGATATCCCGTCCCGCCGGACATGCGCCTGCCAAGCAGCGGCGGCTGGAGGATGGCCGTGAACGGCATAGGCATCCCGCCGCCACCGTCGCCGGGCATGGACCGCTGGAAGGACGCCATCAGGGCCTCGCGGTCTGCACTCGACGCCGAGGAGCGGGCCGATCCGACCTGGGCGGCCAAAGGCAACGATGCCTGGTGGGGCGCCTACTTCGAGGCGCAGTACGACATGGAGATGCACAGCACCACCGGCCTCGTCGGCGGGCCGAACAACTGGAAAAGGGATGGGCGCATCCTCTTCTGGGGTGTTCCGGGGCGCACCCTGGAGAACGTCATCGACGGCATCCACAACGGCGCTCCAAGGTTGGAGGCGCCGTCCTCACCGCCACCGTCTCCCGCAGCGCGCTGGCAGCCGAGGAGGACGTACTCGTCCTCCTCCAACTCTTCGTCGTCAGGACCAGCCCGATCGACGCCGTCCTTGTCGCACCGCTCCGCGCCCTACACCGTCCCCAAGCGCGTGGTGAAGGAGG